>NC_060881.1:11807500-13100000 GCF_021901495.1 Neodiprion virginianus | reverse complement strand
ACAATAATGAGAAATACATATTTTTGTAGAAAATTCGACGCTTTTTAAAAAAAGTCTCCTACGATTTTTTGCTAAGTCTACTGGTTCAAAAGTTATTCGAGCTCAAAGTTTAATTTATATAAAATTATCAATATTATCGAGTATATTTAAAGGATTAGCAGTTGTATGATGAAATATATTGCATTTTTCTTGCAGGTTATTTTATTTCAGATCCATTACAGTTTATATTATGAGCTTTTGGTATGATAACCAATACATATTTATTATTTATTTTACATCGATAAAATTAGATAAATGTTGACACTGAAAAATGAAAATTTTTTAAACAATGATAAATTTTAAGAATCAATTTTCATATTTTCAACGATTGAAAATTTTCGAGTATCACTATAATTTTGTTTATATTCTGATAAAAATTGGACTATAAATTGCTGCTGTTCTGGATTTTTAGTCAGAAGATGATGAACGTTGCTCTTGAGTCCTTTTTCAGTATGTCGAGCTCGACTGATGATAGGTATTCCAGCAGAGCTGTACCCCTCTTATTGGTGTCAGAGCTGCCCCAGACGGTGTGGTGCGAGTTTGCATCGCAGCCCACAACGAGGTGTGGCCCCTGGCCGATGTAGTACCTGACCAACTTTCTCAGTCCTTTTGTGGAAGGTTGTTCCACGGAGTCTTAGGGAAGAGAAGCCGAGCACATGACTAGGTCAATGATTCTGCCCTTCTCCCGTTTTAGCTTAATCAAGGCTTTTATATAACTTACGAAAAAAAATTTTCTCCTTTGGCAGATCTTCGTTTCATGATGAAAGAAAACTTTTGACCAAAGGGCATAGCCGGATAAACAGGTCGAATCGGCCCCCGCTGAATTTTTTGTCGGTACTTCAGGGATCAATTTGGACCCAAATGAAAATAATTCAGTGAAAATTTCAGCTATTAATCTTAAACGGTTTCCGAGTAATTGAAAAAAAACCTATTTTTTAGTATTTTTTTTTTTTTAATAGTAAAATTAAAAATTTTTTTTTGCTGATTTTTTTTAAATACTTACGAGTAAAAGCTGTGAAAAAATTTTTTTTTTCTGATTTCTAGACTAATAGCCGATTTTTAAACTAAAAAACAAAATTACAATTATTTTTTTTATGCCTATTTTAAAACATGCAATCACCAAATTTGGACAGAATACGTCTTTTATAACCCTCTGTACTCAGGAATTTTTTCAATTTTTTTGGTTTGGTGCAACGTCATGAAAAAAATTAAAAACCAATTTTTTGTTAATTATTTTATATTTCAACTATTTTATACTATAGATTATTAATGACTTATGTAATATCTAGAAGTATACATTTCATATTTGAAATAAAATTTGAACAATCTTATAAGCAACGGCGGGAAAAATGTTTAACTGCAATTTTGACACAAAACGCCATCTAGGAGTTTTGAACAAAATATTTTACCCAACTAGACGTATTTCAACGTGACCTCAAAAAATGAAAAACAAAAATAATGTCCTGAACCGCAATTATATGATATTTTTTAAGTAACTGGTTGTGTGCTGTGTTTATTTAAGTGACAATACTTTCATATCGTCTATATTTTGATCAAGTATAACAATATTATTAATTCTTTGATAAATAATTATAATGAATCGATATCATTGTTCAACAATATAACTGTATATTATTATTATTGCAGGATGTCCCTAAATTCTAAATGTATACGTTGCAATGTGTTTCTCCGAAAAGTGGCTGGCTACAAAAAAACTATTTCTACCCAAGAAGTAGCTGATAGAATGTCTAAATTAATCGGAGTAAATGTTAAAGTCAACGATAAGTTGTGCCATAAATGTCGGTCTTTTGTATCTGTTTATTTGGCTTCAAAATTAAAAGATCAATCAGCATGTCGTTCAAAAGTGGAAATAGATAGTCAATCAACTAGTAAATCCTCAACATCATCTAATATTTCTGAAATTCGACCGTCTACTAGCTCAGGAAATGTTGCTCTAGAAGAATTATCTCCAAAAGATACGCCGCCACAATTAATTTCTCAACTATCTTCTTCCTTGTCATTAACGACTACTGTATCTTCACTATCATCGACTAATGATCCAACTTATGTAGCCACTGAAAAAACTGAAAAAGAAATTCAATGTGTGGAAATGATGTTTTCAAGAGTAGTTAATACTCATAAGTACTGCTGCATTTGTAGGTTAAATGAAGACATGGTGGTAATACCTTTTGAAGCACGTATTCAAGTTTTTGTGAAGCGAAATATATTTATTCCGAAATACAATCGATGTTGCAAGAACCATCTTATAAAAAAACGATTTTTCGATGAAGACGTGTCTTCTTTACGCATTTATTCAAATATGAGTATGATTGAAGTTTCTGATTTATCAAATATCATGAAACACCTATCAGTAGTGATTCCATGCTTCTGGATAAAATCGGTGATTATTCTTTTCCCGAAAAACGTTTAAAAGTCTTAACAGGTTTTACATGGGAAGAGTTAATAAAATTACGTTCGATGATGACATCAATGCGTAATTCAGAGACACGAGATGTAACTCAAGCTATAGTTGTATTTTTATTTAAATTACGAACTGGTAATTCAAACGCTGTGATAGCGTCAGTTTTTGGATTACAGCGTGAGCAATTAGTCTCGGATTATTCATCCTCAGTCATGAAGTCATTCGAAGAAGATGTTTTGCCTAAGCGATTTGGGATAAATGCATTATCACGAGAAGATATTTTGAATCATTCTTCAGAAGTGGCTACAAAACTTTTTGACTTAGGTGATCAACTTATGATAATATGCGATGGTACTTACATTCGGCATCAAAAAAGTACAAATAATGAATACCAACGAAAATCATATTCCGGTCAAAAGAAAGTTCCTCTTTTTAAACCATTTACTGTTTGCACAACCAATGGATACGTAATAGATATGCTAGGACCATTCACTGCAAATAAAAATGATGCAGAAATTTTAAAATCTATCATGGAAAATCCAAATGGTTTAACTAAACTTCTCAGCAAAGGAGACATTTTTGTGCTTGACCGCGGATTTCGTGACGTCGTTAAGCATTTAGGAGATCTTGGATTCAAAGTATTAATGCCAGCTTTGAAAGGGAAACGGAATCAACTCACCACATGTGAGTCAAATGAATCTCGATTCGTGACAAAAATTCGTTGGGTAGTAGAATCTGTACATGGAGTTATCAAACAAAAGTTTAAATTATTAGATCATAAATTGGACAATAAGTTATTGCAAAAAGCACAATTATATTGCCAGATTGCTTGTTTTTTAAATAATGAGTTTGGAAAACGTTTCAGCTCTGATCAGGAAGTTGTAGATCAAGTTCTGTCTGTGATGAATTTGAAAAAAAATCAGGAAAATACATTAGCAAATGATGTAGAACGAGAACATTGGGGTCGACGAAAATTGCCATTTCAAACTATCACGTCGGACGAATTACACGATTTCCCGGAGATGACCGAAACAGATTTGCATATTTTACTGACAGGATCATACCAGCTTTCTCAAGCAGTGTCATACTTAGCTGAGATGATGGATGAAGATAATAATATAAGCCTTCAGTACGTAAGATCGACTGAAAACATTCTTAGATTTCAAGTAAGATCTCGGCATATTAATGCAAAAACATATCGCTGCTTCATTGAGTATCATCGTGGCAAAAATGGAGTTAACGGAATTTCTCGATATTGCTGTGATTGTGCCAACGGTCGGCGTACAGTTGGTTGTTGTCCGCATGTAGCAGCTATTATTTATTACCTATCACATGCTAGATATTTATCGAGAATTGTAAGACCAGCAGAGATTTTAAGTCGCATTTTCAATAATACCGGGCGCTGTGTAGTTATTAATGAAGACAGTGATGAAGATTGATGAAAATATTAACAAATATTTTGATGACCACTTACGTTTTTGATGAATATTTTTATGAATAAATACATTTTATAATTAGTTGTAAGTAGTGTTCTAAGCAGTTGAAATATAAAATAATTAACAAAAAATTGGTTTTTAATTTTTTTCATGACGTTGCACCAAACCAAAAAAATTGAAAAAATTCCTGAGTACAGAGGGGTATAAAAGACGTATTCTGTCCAAATTTGGTGATTGCATGTTTTAAAATAGGCATAAAAAAAAATAATTGTAATTTTGTTTTTTAGTTTAAAAATCGGCTATTAGTTTAGAAATCAGAAAAAAAAATTTTTTCACAGCTTTTACTCGTAAGTATTTAAAAAAAATCAGCAAAAAAAAATTTTTAATTTTACTATTAAAAAAAAAAATAAATACTAAAAAATAGGTTTTTTTTCAATTACTCGGAAACCGTTTAAGATTAATAGCTGAAATTTTCACTGAATTATTTTCATTTGGGTCCAAATTGATCCCTGAAGTACCGACAAAAAATTCAGCGGGGGCCGATTCGACCTGCTTATCCGGCTATGCCCAAATTTCGTACAAATCGAAAGGGGTCGATTCCAACCATTGGTCGATTTGACATGGAATGACCCATATATTTTTTTTAATCTATTCATAATGGGCGTCATATTGGAAAAAATTCAAAACTCTTTTTAAATATTATTTTTCAGTTTGTTTTGAATATTGATTGATTTTTATTTCATAATAATAATAAATGTATTATGAATTTAATCAAAAAACAAGCAAAAATATTTTACCGAAACTAACGAAAAGTTTTTCCAACTGATATTTTATTTCTTCGTTATTAAGAAACAAATGACTTGTAAATAATTTACTATTTATTTGTTTCTAAAACTCTAAAATCAGCGCCATTTATTCAACAGTTCTGTACATGCCCGGAAGATGGCATCCTTGAATGTGACACCCAGACCTGATTCGCAACCTAACCTGAAATTCTTGTTCAACTTTCATAACACAACCTAAAGACTAACAACCATGATGAGATTCTGTCACAGCTAGTGCAATCAAGTTTCGTGTTATTGTTGTCTTCAACTGTTTTGTGAATGTCATCCTCCAATACTAATACGACTCAGTGTTGCATATGCTTTAAGGGCGTTGCCTATGCCTCGAAGAGCGCGCGCAAACAGAGACTCACGATTTTCCTTCTCATTTCCTCATTTTTGAAGATAATTAGGTTCTTAGGGGGTCATTTTGAAGGTAAAGGATAGATCTGTGTCGCCTTTTTTGCCGAATTTTCGATTTCGCTTTCAGATTTGCGTAAAACGTACTTGAAAGTACGTTATGTTTGAAGTGAAACACAGCGGACAGTGAATTTTTTTTCGCAATTCGGCGAAAAAGGCGACACAGATCTATTCTTTATCTTCAAAATGACTCCCTAAGAACCTAAGTATCTTCAAAAATGAGGAAATGAGAAGGAAAATCACGAAGCATAAAACAACAAATTTTTCGCGCAAAAGGCGGGTGGCTGCTAGCGCCACGACTGCGTTGGCCGGCGACCATGCGAATTACAGGCGAGGAGAGTAGACTCAAACCCCCCCACTACAATTCCCCTCCTTCGAATTAGGGATGGGCAAATGAGGAAAAAATATCGATATATATCGTATCGGTGTTTTTCAAATATATCGATAAGTAGTGACTAAATATATCGATATGTTGATATATCGATATTGTCTGTGCAAGAAGCGATTATCTATAAAAATTGCCGAAATATTCGAAATTTTGAAGCAAATACACATCTGGTGGTTTTGACATCAGTTTTATTATTTGAAAATACAGAAAAGCCAAGAAAAATCAACATCATCAACACAACAAAAATACATTATTCATTCATACCAATATTTGTCTGATATTGACATCAGGAGCACTCTTTGTTTGATGTGCTCCCCTGTTAATCTGCTCCTTTCATTCGGTACAGCCAAATTCACCACTGAAGCAACCCTTTCAGATGACACTGAAGAAGCTTGGCAAATCATATATTTTAGAGAGATATCCGAGAGAACCGGCGTGAAATGACGACAATTTATCCAGAACTTTATTGGATCAGATTTTCTTTCTAAAAGTGGTTGGTCCAAATACTGCTTCAGTTCATTGGGGACACAGCCACTGCTTGGAACCTCTGACGTAGCTATGTTCAGATTTAATAATTTCTCATGTCAAAGTTGACTAACTATTGCAATTTTAATTTGGATCTTTTGAGACTTACATCAACACTGGTGTCATCAAAGTTTACCGACGCAACATCTATAGTATTATTCCTAAACTTTTCGGTTTTCGATGAATTTTGTATGTTTACCATTTGCAAATAAGCATAATGGTGCTTCACTTTTAAATGTGTTGCCAAATTTGTTGTGTTTCCACAAGTTTTATACGTTTTGCCGCACAAGTTGCAAGAAACAGGTTTGTTGTTCCCTTTTTTTTTAAAGAACTTCCATACAGCAGACATGACTTTTTATCATTAACAGATTAACACAATTCCCACAAAAAATAACAATGAGCTACGCTAAGCTTACTCGCAGCACAATAAACAACGTACGTACCAACACACACACGCAGTAAGCGCAGTGATACCAACCAAACCAACAAGCAGTGTCATTGTCATAGACAAGCAGGTCATAGACTGTAATTTTTATTTGTGTTTTACTGCACTGCCTATTTACTCTTTTTCTAAATTTGAGACATCAGATTTGTAAAAAGTCAAATACATGATGTGACGCAAAAGCAGACAGCAGAACTTTAAAAAATATATCGATTTTGATATCTAAAAATAAATATCGAAAGTCGATATATCGCGGGAAAAAAATATCGCTGATTTATATCGATTATTTTCTGATAAAATATCGATATTTTGATATATCGATATTTTTTACCCAAGCCTACTTCGAATCCTCGTCGCTCAGCACGTGGATAGTGTTCCGCGCTTTTATTTTTGCTTGTGTTTTTCTACAGTGTTTTTTATTATTTCGAATCAGTATTTATTCCCGCGATGGCTAAGAAGAGAGGGAATGTGTCTTTGAAGAAGAAGAAACGACCCGGCATAAAGATTTTGGCTAAATTTCAGGAAAAAAGGAGTTAAATCGAATTATTTATATGATTGATGGTGCACCCTCTCTGACTTCGAGATTCAATCACTTGAGTACGAACAATCGCAGGGCTTTAATTTAAGAAGGTACTTTCAAGAGCCGGTAGTGCTGTTCATAATAGCAGTGTAAATTCATTCTCTAGTTTTTTTATACATACGAAAATATAAACTAGAATGCATTGTGACGTGTGGTACTAGCCCGGTTTGCATTAGTCGCTAAAATATGTCATCAATTTGTTACGTGTTCAGGTTAAATGATCGAAATCGATATTTGGCAGTTAGCATGAGTGTTTACACTTTGTCGATCATAAGGAATATTCTTATCACTTATTGGGACTACCTAAGTATCCAAGGTAAAATTACAATGTACCTGACAGAATTTTCCATACAAAGTAAATACGGCGCGTACGTATTAGGCCACTAAAATACGCGCGTTTTGTTTTTTAGAAATAAACTTGACGTAATTCTGGGGTAATCAGACATGCACACATTACTTACAAATCAGCCACCTACAAAACTGTCATCAAATCAGATACTACTGCCAAGTATAATTTATTTACAAATTAATGATGATTTTGCTATACTATAACTAATGATGACAAAAAAAAAAAAAATTGAAATCAAAATTGAAATTGAAAAAAAAAACAATTTTGATAAAAAAAAAAAAAAAAATTGGAGTACGTGGTACTTGGCGGGCCCATGTTTATATTGCCATTACAACATTGATATAACTCGACTTGTATTTTCTTGTGCTTGTTTTAAAAAAGCCCGCCTTTTACCACTATCTCCAATTTTTTTTATTTCAATAAAAAATTTTTTTTTTTTTCAATTTCAATTTTGATTTCAATTTTTTTTTTTTCGTCATTATATTAGTTATAGTATATCAAAATCATCATTAACTTCTAAATAAATTATACTTGGCAGCAGTATCTGATTTGATGACAGTTTTGTAGGTGGCTGTTATGTGGGTGGCTTTCACATTAATATACTTGGCGAAAGGTTTTTGCACCAGAGGTGCTTTTTGGGGATATCAGTACTTTTTGTGGGATTTCGCTTGAACATTTAAAAATTTTGCTCGCTCGCTGCGCTCGCTCGATAGATTTTTGGGATACAGAATTAATATTTGAGACGAAAATAATCGGTGGAAAAGCCAAGTTAGAGCTTTCTCATAATTACATGTATCAGGTCCAGGGTCTTCTTCACATTACGAATAGGAAGTGGTGCTATTTTATAGTTTGGATGCCAAAGGGATTGATTTTTGATAAAATAAAACGTGACGATAAATTCTGGACCGAAAAAATGGAGAATAAATGAGCAGATTTCTTTTACTTTTGTTTGTAACCCGAGATCGTAGATTCTAGGACGCGCCCGACAACGCTCAATCCGCGAACCCCCTCAAATCATCGAAGCCCAGATAAGGCCGCGCGTAAGAAACAGTAAATTCACGACCGACAGACGACAAAACACTGTAATCTAAACATATGTACATATGTACATAAATATAATAGCCTTGTATATAGCTTTCGTGCAATATTTCTGTGATTTATGTTTAGTTAGTTATATGTATTACTGTGCTAAAAATTTGCTAGTCATATCGTTATAATTATATATCTGATTATTCATTCCAGGAATACTTTCTGCAGTCAGACCAGACTGCGTGTATACCTATATATTATGTAAATATTCTATAGCCTATTTTTTCATTACTATCTGTGACCTGCACTCGTGACGTACTACTTTGCATAGTTTGCGCTTTCTATAGAATTTATTTAGCCATATAATGTATACAATGCTCGATGCTTTGTTATATCAATTTTCTTTATCAAGATTACTGTCATGTTTCACTTAAACTGTTTCAATTTAATTTCTATGAGATCCTTCTCATACAGATTTCGTGATTATGTTTATTAAGTTTAAACGAGTTTAATTTTACTTTTACCATTTTATATTATTTTTCATCATTTTGTATTTGTTTGGTGCAAACCCGATCATGGTTGGGAGGTAGGGACGGGTTAGGCGGGTCTCTGTTTGATAACCACCTCCACGTGGTGAGACCTGGGAGATTGATGATATTTTCGTTGCTATATCATGAATTTGCTCACAGCTATTCGTTGCATTTTCAATTTAAAATGACCTGTGACGACGTCTGGCCGGTATTCGTAAATAGTTACGTATTATTTTCGAGACTGTATTGGGAACAGCTCTCAGCCGATCAAGCTATGCTTTGAGCTGCCTCAAGACAGTCCTGCAAATCGAACCTGACTATGAATACCGACTATTAGACTATTACCAGTCACGTGATCGCATTGCGTAGAAATACGGACGCCGGTGAATATAATTTTCGTTGAAATATGAAGAATGTATATCTATATCAACATACGTATAAGGAATTCTACGTCACGTCAATCAAAAAATGACCTCGTATTTTTTCAATCTATTCATACTATTTCTCACATGAAATAAAGGTAAAAAGAATCGACACGCATTTTGGTGTTCGTCCGAATTATGTTTGTTTTCGAAAGTTACAAGACAATCATTCAATTTTGATGCAAAAGGAGCTCGCATATATCCGGTTCTATTCGACGTAAAGACATCATTTACAGTGCATTCGGAAGGTGAACGAATAAGCTTTCATAAAAAAAATGCAATGTTGAACATTATTGAAAATCCCAATTTTTATAAACAATTCAAATGTTTGACGATTTTTACCTTATTAATGACAAGTTTTTGAATTATAAAAAAAATAGTTTCGGGTTCCTTATTAAATTCTGTATTACTAGTAAATTTTTCAAGTGGAATCTGAAAGGAGTCTACTTTTTTTTCTATTATTCATCAGGTGCTGCGTCGTGCCGAGCGCGATACACTGGGCTGTTTAAAAGTATTTGAAACCGAATGCCCGTGAGGGGTGGAAGAGGCTAGCCGCGTCACCCGCCCCACTCCGGCGACAGCTCGGCTGCTCCGTCTCACTTGTTTCTTTACCCTCTCTCTCGCCACGGTTAACGCGGGAAGCGGAGTAGCCCGCGCTTTCTAGCTAGGCAACGCCCTTAATTATTCAAGAAAAAATACGGGTAATCAGAAGTTCATACCATCAGAAGAAGAATGCTAATTTGTGACGCTGATTTTTGATGCACCTCGGCCACCCGGAGAAGTGACTGAGAACTTCCCGCGTACACAATACTTTGCCGGCCCGTGATGTAAGCTGGAAAAATTTAGATCTTACAAAAGATACTGCATTAATCCGTTGGGCGCCTGGCGTGATCAACATGCTTCGAAATATTCATCTTCGCCAAACCTCTGGTAATATACTCGGTAGCTCATTACCGCGGAGAGGAGAGCGGTAATTTTGGAGAGAGAGAGAGACACTCGCCAACAACACGCGGGTGTACTTCCATTTAGAACATACCTCCGATCGATCTGAAATTTGGTATACTTATGTATTTTGATGCGCTGATCAAGAATATCACACTCAAAACACCCGCAAATTCGATTTTCAAGGTCAAATCGACAAAAATCGATTTTTTAAACGTTTTTCACATTTATTGCAATAAATATAAGGAAAAACCCAAACCCACACACACACACACACACACACACACACACACACACACACACACACACACACACACACACACACACACACACACACACACACACACACATGAAAAAAAAAAATTGATTTGACCTCGAAAATCGAATTGGCGGGTATTTTGAGTTTGATATTCTTGATCAGCACATCAAAATACATAAGTATACCAAATACACACACACACACACATACAAAAAAAAAAAAATTTGATTTGACCTTGAAATTCGAAAATTTACCCGAAATCTCTCGCACTCACATAGCGAGAAAGCGACTGCCACATCCTCTTAAAACAATTGATGCCCCGCACCCACCCCACTATGTCCCACGCACCATCCGAGATGCCCTGCACCCACCCCACTTTATCGCACACACTATCCCAGATACCCCGCAACCACACGCCCACGGTACTTCTCGTCGCATCTTCCTCTTTGCCGGATATTACTCGGAATACTCTGCTGTGTCTCGAGATACATCGGATCTGCTCAAACACTTCCTTCTTACTACCGCATCAATCCATTGCCCAAATCCGAATCAGCTTTTCGGTGCATTGTACAACTTCCGCTATTGCACTTGCTAATTCGACCCGCTTTTCCTTCGTACAATGGATCGGGTATACAACATCTTTAACTTAAGCGGTATTTCCCGAGATCGTTAAGCCACCCTTGAGAGGTTGCGTCAGATCGGTTTGATTCCCCGAGAAAGATATTGTAGGATGCATAAAAAGCCCATGGTTCTTCATGAATCCATACTAGAATGCGGAAAATTTATTTGCCGGAAAAACGGCAAATATAATCATTCGGCAACCGTGGCTGAAAAGACATGGTTCGAACGATGTCATCTTTCTCCAGCTTGTGTCATGCTTATGACGTACTGTTTTGCCGTTGACTTCAGTTTTCAACAAACAATCCGCGAATGTAGCGTGGTGGAGGGCCAGCAGCTATCGACAGAAAGTGTTGCCGATCGCTTTTCTTTCTGCCGAGAGGTTTGTATGGTCGCTCTGGATCAGGAGTTTGATAATCAAGGCAAAATAGGAGGCGTCGGCGGAATCGTTGAAATAGACGAATGTAAGATCGGCCGCCGCAAGTACGAAAGAGGGCGCATTGTTGAAGGATCATGAGTAGTACAGCAAGGCCGGTTCTACACGCAGATTCCTGTTACCGACACTTACCGACCGAGCCGCTCCGCGCAGCCCAGACTCAAACCCTTTTTCGCGATGACGTCACAGTCTGCCGTGCCGGCTTGAGGTCAAAACCGTGCAACCTTACCGACAGTTGTATCGATCGAGGGTCAAAATCGTGCTGTTTCACCGACAATCTTACCGACCGAAGGTCTGTAGTGCTCGCCTGCCAACGATAGAGGGCGCAGCGGGGGCGAGAACTTTTTTACCGTCCCGCATTCTTCTCCCACGATAGGACTGCTAATGTGTAACATGAACCACTCCGAATTCCTTTCCCACGGTAGGACTGCTGACGTGTAACATCAACCACCTCACATTCCTTTCCCACCTTATCAACCACGTGACATTCCAAAATTAATAGTTCCGAGAATTGTTTGCCTCAAATTCAACGTCGCACCGAAATCCTTTGACCGCATGCCGCTCGCCGTCAAGTCGAAACTTGTCGAACGCATTGTTTTGTCTAACCACCTTATCAACCACGTGACATTCCAAAATTATTAGTTCCGAGAATTGTTTTTCATTTACTCGGATGTCGGTTTGATATCCAAGGTCGACCGATAGTCGCGGTACATTCAAAGCCATGGATCTGCGGTGTCGGGTTACTATCGCTGTAGGAATGCCAAAAGGTGCGCGCGCATACACAAACTTTGACATCAGCCCCGTGACATTCCTTACCCTCCATAAAATTATGTGGTGGGGGAACAATACATAAGCGAAAAGTGAAAACTTCATCGCCAGTCTGAAGCTGTTCTTTTTGCAAATGAGAAGTGCTCTGGAACAACGTGAGTTGAAGAAACGACTAGAACTGCTCCTCAAGAATATTGGAGAAGTAAAACATCTGCTGAAAATCAGATCCGACCTCAATCAACTCACAAGAGATTTCGAGCACCTACAAATGGACCGTAACGAACATGGACTTTTCAAAATTGAACGGAGTCGCTCGCCTGGAGACATTTCTGCCGTTGAAAAAGCTCTCGGACCTCGAAGTCCACTTCGAATACCGGGTCAGTGGCGTTCGTCGGGTTAAAACGAAATTTGGAGACAAAATCGTTCTGGACTTGGATGACGCTTTCACGATTTTTCTACCAAACCGACTGACCAAGGTCCTCCACGAAAATGAAGATTTGTTCCAGAAGGTGACGACAGCAAGTAAGGAGATTCGGTTGCATCTATGCTATCTTGGCGGACCGTACGGTCAACTTGAATTTGTATACGTATAATATTCGAATATCCAATGTTCTGTGTAAGTCTTACGTTCAATAAACAAAAAAAAAAAGATTTAAATTATGAATATTTTTTCATTTATCCATCTTGTATACCTTGAATCCTACGTACCTTGTAATTGTATCTAGAATTAAGTCTCAAAACCTAAGAAAATGCTACTCCGAACACCACTAAGCAACGACGGAGGGTTTCGAGCTGCGTCATGTAATGTGAACTCTACGATGAGTATTTGGACGGGTTCAGACCGGAGTGCAAGGTCGGCCGATAGCCGCGGTACAGAGCCAAGGATCTGCGGTGTTGGGTTACTATCGCTCTGGGAATGCAAAACATAACTCGGTTTGAGTACAGCTCGGTCAAGGATGGATGGAGAGCAAGGTCGAATCTTACATAAGCTACGTATTGAAAAAAATTCTCTCTTAATAGCTAAGGTGAAGGTATAAAATTATTTCATGAATATATTCTTTAAAAAACAGTTTTATTGAGTACAATTTTTGGAGTACGGTTGACAATTATTTCACAAAAATTGTACAATAATTCTATTCAACAGTATCATGACCAGGGTGATGTATTCGCCAGGAATGCGGGACCGTTCTTGTAGACGCTTCTGCGCAGTAACACAAATCGTACAGCCTCGCCATCCGGACAGTACGATGATTTTGTAACCAATTCTGAAGTATGCAAACGTTTCGTGCTGCACAGATTGCGTTGGGTATTGTGTGAAGGTTGCATCTCAGAGACACAGTTGAAGTTTTTTGCAGGGTTTCAAGCGACGGGCAGTCAAAGTCCAACATATCGATGATTTGAACTTTCGAAACGATTTTGAGCAACCAATCTCGTTTTTCTTCTCCTTTTACGTACACGGTTTGAGCTTTGCACAGCCTGTCTTGAATGGTCCGCTCAACTTCCTCAAAAGGTATGGTTCCACAGCTCCAACGTAAGCCGTGAAAATCGCGTTCTAGCCAAGAATTTTGGCTTTTGTATATGACGTCCAGTAAATTTCATTTGTAAGGTGGCTTGAAGAAAAACACTGATGGAGATGCTTCCGAGTAGATTGAAATTATAGCCAATTCTTTTAATGTGAAGGTGTTGTTGAAAGGTCTACGAAAGCCTTGTATGTCAACGATGAGCTCCATCTTTGAACTGTGCGAGATGGTGGGAACGGGTCAGCTTTTATACCAACTTTTTCACCCCACCACTGAGCGGGTTGTATTCGACAATACGATCGTGAACGATCAAGCAGTACGCCGATGTTTCAGCGGGAAAGTTGGCTTTAGCTTCAAATTCAAGACGGATGTCGACAGGTCCGTACTTCAAAGATTCGTTTTGTTTCGAACGGTCGATAACGAATAAGGGGACGTCTCGAAGGAATTCACTCTTTGTCAGCAACGGCTCGGGGTTCTTGTCGTAGTAGGTAGCTTGGAAGTTTGCGTACATCTCGTACAGGAGCGCGTAGAGATTACGACTCATGTTGAGGTTCAGGTTACCGTACGGATAAGATTGAGAGTTTAAAAATAGCTTGACGTCCGTGATATTGCAATGATCGAAATGACTTGCGTTCTTGCCGGTCTTGTTCTTTCTACTTGTTGGGAAACTCAAAATGACGTACCGAGGTTTTTCAAGCTGAGTGGAAGTTTTCACAGTCCAAACGTGTGTTGATGTTGTGGGAAGTAAGGGATATTCGTACAATTCCCAACTGCGGAAGCTCATCGAAACAGGCGGATCTCTCTGAATGAAATTTAGTAGGTCAACTTTTTTCTGATCCGCGAGTTTCAAATACGGTATTAGCCATTCCACTGCATTGATCGTGATTTTGAATTCCTCCTCCTGAGTCTGCATGATTGCGTTGACGTCAGTTTTTGATCTCGTCAAAATTAACTCATGTTTAGCGTTGACAACGATCTTGCGGTAGTCTTCGGCGAAACCCAATATCATGCTGAGCGGTATCAGTACGTCAAAGTTACCATCGGCATCGGTTGATTTTTTCTTCTCTTCTACATCGAGCCATCCAGCGTTCTCCATCAGCCAAGTCTGACCAGGGTGCAGGGAAGCGTAACCCTTCATGAGACTTGTCAAGCCAACGTTTTTGCTTCTATCAACCTCAACTGCGGTAATTTCGTAGCAAATTTTTTCAAACAGATGACAGATGGCGTTGTTTACGAGCTGTGTGTTCACAGTAGCTGTACCATCAGGTTTGAGGAGTCGTCCGTGGATATGTACTGAACTTTTGCTGGGTAATATGCATAAATCCTGATGCTGAACGGTGATTCGAATTTCATCGCTGTTGTTGAAAGTTGACGAGGCGTAAGGTTTGTGAGCGTGAATCTCGTAATGCGCAACGGATTCGTCAAAGACGACTGGTGTTTGAATGCTCAAGATTTCCTCCTCCATGGCACGTAGCAGATGATAAAAAAGCAAAATCGGATTTTTATTTGTCGGAAATTCCTCTTCCAACAGGTGTCAGTTTCAGACCCAGAGCTATCAGGAACTCCACGTTTCGAGGTGTTAGCGGTTCGGGAATCGATCGACGACTGACTTGATCGGGGCATGTCGACTTACTGATATACCTACTCTTTGACAGTCTGTTATATACAATTCCCATCGTTTATTGCGATTTGATGTGTAGTCTCACAGTAATAACTTCTCCACGAAAATTAACCAGGTCTCCGTCTTGATCCACTAACCGGAGCTGAACGTGATCTATGGTCTTGACGGTGATCGGAAGGTGAATGACGTGCGACGGTACTTCCACGATCTTATATCCTGATGGGACGGTCGGAAAAAACTCGTGAATAGTGTGTACTTTGTGTCCATTGACGTAGGCGCCCGTTGTAATGCTACACTCGACTCGCAACGCGTTGACCTTGAGTATAGTTACAGGCACGTCCGATTCGTGAGTTTTATCAACCTCCAATACACGTGGTGTAAATCCCAAAAGTTGAGCAATGGAATCATTCGGCTCAAAGTTAATTGTGTGATTGCATGTGATTTCGCTGCGTAATGTATTATTGTTGGGTTTGATGGCGAGCCTGATGTCTGTATTTCTTAGCACGTTTTGAAGATACTCCTCTATGTCCTCGATTTCGTAGCTGCCGGTAGGTACGGTGATCACTTTGTCAGCTACGTAAATTTTATTGTGACCGACATCAACGTTGGGAATTGAATTAAAGGTTAACAATTCTACCAAGCCAAGAGCATAACTTTTATCACGAGCAAATTCGATCGGTGGGAAATATTGTGCCTCGAGTATCGAAGAGGTTCCCGAAATCGTTAACGTTAACGAATCATCCATAACTGCGAGTGGTAGACTGACTTTGACGAATCACGCACCATGTTTATATAGCTCACCACTTAGAAATTTCAGACACAAGTGTCCGCATTCAAATGTATCATAATCCTGGTACCTCTCATGATTGTATTTGACGCTACCAACGCCGAGGTATTTTATGAGGTCCGAGGGTGGTTGAAGGTTGCCGAAACTGTCAAAGTAATCGATATTATGAATAATAAATTTTTTTGGGAACTTGGACAGAATTGATCAGATTTAATTTATCAAAATTTGCAACGTTTCGTTGGTTTTATTTATTTTCCAACTCTATCAGGCAAGCTGTAACAGATATACATAAACTTTAAAATTAAGCTGCATAAAACAATAGACATGATACATGTAAGTTACAAATTCAGAAATAATAAACTAAACAAAATTACAAAATATTTACTTTTGAGGTTAAATCATCGTTAAAATCCTCTGGTCCATAACATCAAGTCAAAAATATGTTCAAATAAGACTAGACAGATATATACATTTTTTTTTTTTTAATAAAATTATAAATTATTGTGCCAATAAATCAATTTAAATAAAATAAAATGGACAAATATGATGGACAAATACACATGTCAAACGTAGTGACTCTTAAATCACAGACTGTACTACTCTCACACAGTGTGATAGTACGTGTGGAGGTCGCATTATCTGTATTGTCAACATGACTCTGTTGTCCATGACTAGTACTGTTCGTATTGTGCGCGAAAGTTCAACCTCTGAGTAAAATAAAAATAATTACTATGACTTCACTAAATCCTTAACATCATTTATCAGGTCACTGTAAATTGTACTGAGATTTTGCGTGTCGGATCTTAAATTGACACAATTCATCGCCTTAATAAAAATCATTTCACTTAGGTTTCTCTTCATGTAATTTTTCTTCAGATCTAAAATCTCCACATCCTCGAACTGAAAGTTATGACCATCTTCAACAAAGTGATGTTCCGCTAATGCTGTTTTCTTGGTTTTTATGGACTTCTCAGGTCTGCAGTCAAGTTTGTGTTGTCTCACTCTGGCTTTTAATTTTTGCCTGGTCTGTCCAACGTACCATTTCCCACACGAGCACGGAATCCTGTATACCAGGCCAGATCTATCTTCTTTCTTCACTTTGTCTTTTGGCCGGGAAAATAGATCCTTAACCTTGAATACATTATAGAATACCAACTTGCAGTTGGTGTGCCTGAATAAAGATCCCAGTCTTGGTGACAAGCCTTTTATGTAGGGAAATCTGCTAAACGACCAATTCCTGTTGACATTGTTGCTCCTGATGTTGTTTCTAATCCTCTCGGACACAATTTTCTCACACTTGCTGATGACCTTGTTTGGATAATTGTTAGATGACAGTAATCTTCTAACCATGCGAATACTTTCCTTGGTCTTGTTCACATGACTCAAGCGCATGGCTCTGTTCAAAAACCCTTTTGCAACCCCCAATTTCTGGCTCAATGGATAATTGGAATTAAAATTCAAAATTCTTCGTGAGCTGTATGGTTTCTTGAACCAAGAAGTTATAAGATCACCATCTTCTGATCTTTCTATTAGTATGTCCAAAAAAGGCAACTTCCCGTTATTCTCAACTTCCAAGGTAAACTGGATGTCCTTGTCAACACTATTAAACACATCTAAGATGCTGTCTACTTTATCCTTTGGAACCACTGCGAAGAGATCATCAACATACGACTTAATGATCGGAATTTCAAAGTCAAGGTGAGTCAACGCCATTGAAACAACATAATCTACTGCAATGATGGCAATTGAAGGACTTGCTGGACTCCCCATGGCACATCCTTCCTTCTGAAGGTAAAAAAAATTAAAAGCCAGAGTGAGACAACACAAACTTGACTGCAGACCTGAGAAGTCCATGAAAAACAACAAAACAGCATTAGCGGAACATCACTTTGTTGAAGATGGTCATAACTTTCAGTTCGAGGATGTGGAGATTTTAGATCTGGAGAAAAATTACATGAAGAGAAACCTAAGTGAAATGATTTTTATTAAGGCGATGAATTGTGTCAATTTTAGATCCGACACGCAAAATCTTAGTACAATTTACAGTGACCTGATAAATGATGTTAAGGATTTAGTGAAGTCATAGTAATTATTTTTATTTTACTCAGAGGTTGAACTTTCGCGCACAATACGAACAGTACTAGTCATGGACAACAGAGTCATGTTGACAATACAGATAATGCGACCTCCACACGTACTATCACACTGTGTGAGAGTGGTACAGTCTATGATTTGAGAGTCACTACGTTTGACATGTGTATTTGTCCATCATATTTGTCCATTTTATTTTATTTAGATTGATTTATTGGCACAATAATTTATAATTTTATTAAAAAAAAAAATGTATATATCTGTCTAGTCTTATTTAAACATATTTTTGACTTGATGTTATAGACCAGAGGATTTTAACGATGATTTAACCTCAAAAGTAAATATTTTGTAATTTTGTTTAGTTTATTATTTCTGAATTTGTAACTTGCATGTATCATGTCTATTGTTTTATGCAACTTAATTTTAAAGTTTATGTATATCTGTTACAGCTTGCCTGATGAAGTTGGAAAATAAATAAAACGAAACGTTGCAAATTTTGATAAATTGAATCTGATCAATTCTGTCCAAGTTCCCAAGAAAATTTATTATTCATTACATTTAACATGGATGAGAACCAAGATTTGAATCGATATTATTGTCGCGTTTCTTGTACGCAACCCAGTGTGTTCTCGGACCGTCTTTGTCGTCAAGGTTGATTATAGATGACTCGTTTTTTCGTGGACCGTTTTCGGGCACTTCGTTTCGCATGAAAACACCGCGGAAATGCGGAACCCTCAAGATTTTTGCATATTTCGACAAGTCCCAATCAGTCAACGCTCGACGTGGTAGCGTCGCATCTAGTTTTTTGAAAGATGGAGACCAAGACCTGTTTTGTACGGTTTCATATGAAGCCCTTTGCCCAACGCGATAGCTTCCACAGTTTTGTTGTGTCGTTTGCTTTCCTCCAATTCTCGTTTAGCCGCGCTCGCATCGTTCACAGCTTTTGCTATACCTGCAGCACCACCGGCTAACGCACCCGTAGCGCTGAGACCGGCAAAAATAGGAATCAGGAACGGTAGAAAACCACCGACTTTCGAAGGTACCGGTAGGACGCGAGGTGTTCGCACTTTACATTTACCACCCGCTTTTTCAACGGCGTTCTCAGCTCCCTTCAGCGCAGATTCGATAGCTACTTTTGCATCGTTGCTTGGAACCATAGAACGTTTTGCAGCATTTACAATTTTTCTCAAGGTCACATTTTTTGACTTTCGCATTCCCATTCCGAGTTTCGATTTTACTTTCATTGTATTAGCTACTGCCCAAGCGGCTGCCTTCTCACCCAAATTTGCGTCCTTTGCGAGAACCCGTTTCTAAGCTTTCTCAGCCAACACCCTATCAGCCTTGTTTCTAACCTCGAGGTTCTCACGATTTTTCGAATACGCTATATCGTGTTCCTTACACGCTGCATCGAGAGGATTGATACCGGAATCGCCTTTCGCGAATCTTTTCGTCAACTTCGTACCAGGACCGCAGTATTGGTAACCGGGAACATGCAACTCGATCGGAAGTTTGTTGATGATTCTATTCACCAGACCCTTGCCACGATGTTGCCGCCTGCTGCTACGTTTACCTCTGTACGCGATCATGTTCGTGCATTGACTAAAGAAAAGTTCTTTAAAACGGGGTATTTATGGCAAATCCGATCAGTCATGTCCGAGATGCGGCTTGAGAAACAACCTACTAAGCTTTCGGTGATGAATTTTGACAAACTTTCGGAGCAAAATGTCAAAAGGCACAAATGGCGCGGTGAATTACTCCCGAGTGGTGTACGTGCTATATTCTGTAAACCGTCGAACTGTGGTAAAACTGATGCGTTGCTCACACTGATAACCGATCCCAACGGACTTAGATTTGAAAATATCTACATCTACTCGAAATCTCTTAACCAACCTAAATACCATGTGCTAAAGCAATTATTGGACCATGTTGGGAAAACGGAGTATTTTGTGTTTACCGAGCGTGAGCAAGTGATTACACCGGAAGAAGCATGGTCAAACTCAATAATCATATTTGACGATGTAGCGTGCGCAAAGCAGGACAATATGAGAGCCTACTATTGCATGGGTAGACATCATGACGTTGACCGTTTCTATCGCTGACAGACGTACGCGCGAATTCCCAAATATCTCGTCCACGACAACGTTAACTTACTGGTGTTATTCAAACAAGACGATATGAACCTGAGACACGTAAACAATGACCAGGTAAACACCGATATGTCTTACACAGAGTTTAAAAGTGTGTGCTCTGCATGCTGGAACGGTGAGAAGTTCGGGTTTCTGGTGATCGACAAAGACAGTGAGCTCAACGAAGGACGATACAGGAGGGGATTCGATTCTTTTGTTAGCCTGGAAAAGGAATAAAATCTACCGTTTTCGAGCGAGAGACGCAGTAGCGTTGCAGACTCAGTTGCGTCAACATGCAGAGCTCTGATATTTCCAAGCAAAAGGATGTCCTGCATCGGATCGCTCAAGCAAGTGCGCAAGCAGAAATTGAGTGACGTTTTCAAACCAGTAGTGACTCCGTTGCAAGAACTGGTGAATGTTACAAAAGATACCAAACCTGTCTAACAAGAGGTGGAAGCAATTAAAGAAGAAATAAAGGAGATGAAAAATGAAACGAAAAATGAAACTATCTCGGAAATGGACGATTCCTTTGCTTCGGCGGGGGATGAAACAGTCGTAAAAACACCGGTCGAGGACGAGTATTTTGCACTGATGAGAGATGCAAAGACAAAAGGCGAATTGGACAACGTGTACGGTGTACGCAACCTCTCAAACGGACTAATGATTGGTGATTCGTTGATATCTTTTGAGAGTGACTACGTTCGTATTGGCGACACGCGTTACCCGAAAACGAAGGGTTTGCTGGAACTTTTGTTCAAAAAGAAGCCTGACGGTTCTTCTGTGAGCGCCGGAGATCGGGAAAATTTTGAAAACATAATCCTCGCAACGAACACGCATAAGAAGTATTACTCATCCGATGGGGCTGTTCGAAACGATAACAGTTACAAATTTAGAAATGTCATTGCCGAATTAATGGATTATTTCCCATCACCTCGCCGAAAGGGTAAAGGTCTCCTTCCGCAAGCTATGATCACTCGACAAGGTGTTGAAACGGAATACGTCTTCTGGGATGATCCAAACGAGTTAGTGGAGCGTCTTCGTTTACTCCTGGCATCTCAGGCAGCGGGAAATCCGAGTCACAATAACGAAATAATCTCCATTATTGAAGAGCTACGCGAAGCAGGAATCATTTATTAAGCAGCTCCCGTCATTTTTGCATTCATTACCGAGATGAGCGTCGACGTGTTTGGACGTCAGCTGAATAAAAACACGACCGCGAGCACTCGCGGTCCTCCGGGTGTCGGGTTTCAAATAACAGCGGACGGGCATTACGATATACGGAACAAGAGACTGTGCAACGTCGCAGATCCCGCAGAGCCAAACAATGCTGTAACTTTAAAAACCTTGAGACGAAAATTCAGCGTGCTGCGAAAACAAATCGACAACCTCGATCAAATGATCAAAGCTTTGGAGATCACCGCGAAGAAAGCCTTGGATACCTTCTACACAGACTTCAAAACAGACGGAGACTAGTCGATTCGAAACGCGGAAATCATTTCCGAATTGGACACCAGACTAATAGCGTTGGAATATGAAGGAGGAAAAGCACGCACTGGTGACGGAACTGCATAAGCCTGCACGCCGGAATTACCCGCGTCGACGTGTAGACGTGCGCGGCATCGACGAGACCTGGCAGGCGGATCTTGTTGATATGACGTCGTACGCTGGACAAAACAAAGGTTACAAGTACATGCTCACAGTCATTGATATCTTTTCAAAGTATGCGTGGGCTATACCGATAAAAAGCAGGTCTGGAGATGATGTTACGAAGGCAATGGAATCTGTGCTTGTCCAAGGACGGGTACCGAAAAATTGACACGTCGAC
Organism: Neodiprion virginianus; assembly: GCF_021901495.1. Classification (NCBI taxonomy): domain Eukaryota; kingdom Metazoa; phylum Arthropoda; class Insecta; order Hymenoptera; family Diprionidae; genus Neodiprion; species Neodiprion virginianus. The sequence goes on along the minus strand of NC_060881.1, from coordinate 13,077,604 downwards.
AGAGGAACGGAATTTTACAACTCGAAATTCGAATCGCTTATGACACGCTACGGAATCAAACTTTACTCCACGTACTGCAATTTGAAGGCTTCGATCTGTGAACGTTTCAATCGCACGCTGAAAGGTAAAATGTGGACACGGTTCAGCATGCAAGGAAGCTACAAGTGGCTTAATATCTTATCTGATTTGGTTTCGGCTTACAACAACATCAAACACCGAACCATAAGAATGAAACCGTCGGATGTCACCGTTGCAAACGAGAGGCTGTTATTACGTCAGGCGTACGGAGGGCTTCGAGCGATACCTACCGTATCGGCAAAATTCAAATCCGGCGACAAAGTTCGAATCAGCAATTTAAAAAATGTCTTCGAAAAAGGTTACACTCCCAATTGGACGACTGAAATATTCACGATAAGTCGAGTGGAAAATACTCATCCTGTGACGTACAAGCTCAAAGACTACCGAGATCAACCCATCGCTGGTGGTTTCTACGAACAAGAGCTCCTCAAGGTTGAGCATCCGGATATCTATCTGGTGGAGAAGGAGCTCAAGACGCGTGGAAGAAAAATATACGTTAAATGGTTAGGTTTTGACAATACACAAAACAGTTGGATAAACGAATAAATGAATTTCTTGTAAAAACGTATGTCCCTCTTTATTTTATATCGGACACACAACAAGTATGCGTCATTTTTTAGACAATCGACAGACATGGTACAGTTATAAATTACAAAGCTTGGGCTTGTAGCCCCACGGAAGCGTGTCGGTTGTATTTTGTAACACGATCCGCTTGTCGTCATTCCAGCTCAGTGGTACTTTCTGCTGTTCTACGGTGTATACCTCGTGCTTTCGACTCAATATCAAATGCTGATTTGAGGATAGATTTTCATGGTTCAAAACACATTCCAAATAATCGTTGAAAGTTATTTTTCTCAACGCAGATGCTTTGACACCTTTGGCACGTTTATTGTCTTTTTCATCTCCCAAGACTCGGAATGCGTACAACTTAGCTCCTAATCCTACAAATTCGAGCATGATTTTCCCGTTATTCTCGTCTTTCATCAAGCCGAGAACTTTTTTGTTTGCTCGAGGTATTCCGTAAACGTTGTCGAGCGGATAATCAGAAGTATCGAATTTGTGCAAGTCCTCCTTAATGTGTTCGTATATGTCGGGGACGGTAAAATTGTAAATCAAACTGTCGGTATCCGTGTACATTAATTTTGCTCGGTTGCCGAATTTCTGCTTAATGTAATTGTAATGAAAATCGTAGATATATGTTTTAGCCAAATCCATGATGGAGAAACCTGCGTACAATGGTTTATTCAACTTGACTTTCGTCTTACTCATTTCAACGATAATTATATCTTTGTCGAAAACGGTGCAGCTGTGAAAATTGGGTTTGGCTATGGTAGCTCTAGCACCGTATCTTCCATTCCATTTCGTGATCAGCTTGACATCTCTATACTTCCTAACATTTTCCATAGTTTTGCCAAAAACTGCGTTGTTCATTAGCTTGTAAAAATTTTTCTCAAATTCGTTGTCAGGTTTTTTTCGCAAATCGGTATTTAAATCTATATATTTTTTCAGCCACCGGGTTTGCCTGAATTTGAGAACTCTATGAATTTTGAGTAATTTTAAGCCTAATTGTAAGCATTGTTCCAAAACGCGGTAGTGAACAACGTAGTTTTTCTTGGAAAATAGCGTGGGTGTCAATTTCGGTTGCTTACTATTCGAGATCGGAGGTATGTAGTGCTCCGGACACAGTGGTAAATCCTTATGAATTTCATGCAGTTCCTCAGGATATTCCAAATCAACCTCCAGTATGTAACCAAACTCCGCGTCGTCCGAGATGGTAAGAACGTCGCATTGTCCGAAGTCTGATAACCATTCGAAGGAACTGTATGGCAGAGCAAAGCTCATAGCAGCACCGTACAAATTATTAACGTCAAAGTACATGAGATAAGATTCTTCGACCTCAGGATCGAATTCCTCTCCCATATATCTATTGTTGGCCTTTGCGTATCTGTTCGAACACTGTGACACACCACCACGAATACCCTTTTCGATAAACATAACCATGTCTATGTCGGTGAGAAGCTCGAGTTCGATGCCTGTACATTTTAACATTGCATCAAACGACAGACCGGGCGCTGTGTAGTAATGTAACGGGTCCAGTTTGTACGTCGTCCAACAGCTCTGTCGAAAGTTTTGAAAAACGTCGGCCAGTAAAAACACGTCCGTCAGTAAATACAAGTCCGAATACTCTCCCAAAGTTTGAACGTTAAAAGTTTGCCAAACTTTACATGCATGTGCATAGTCGTCGTCTGATATATCCCGATCATTCAATTTTGAGTAAAATTGTTGTTTGGATGGTAGCCGTGTGTCTTCGAGCTTCTCCCAACTGTCTATGTATTCTTACGGGAACACTCCTTTTCTGGTCAATAACTGAAATTTATCTGAGCTATGATAAAATTTTCGTGTGATTGATTTCTGATCATCACCGAGATACGTTGCTAATTTCTCAAGACTACTGGGCATGAAGCGGTACGAATCTACGAATCTAAACTTTATATCTGTCCCCTCGACGTATTTTGTAAATGAAATGTACTTTTCTTTGTTTACGGGTAGAAGCTCAGTTGTGCCCTCGGACGATGTGGCCAGTGCTTTGATCAGAAAATGTGAATCGTAACCCGACAGATTGTGGAATATCACTGGGATAATGTGTGAATTTTGGTAATTTAGATTGCAACCTCGGTGAGCAGCACCACGGTACTTTCCCGTGAAATGGCAGTGATCACGATGTTTCACGTCTGCGAGTGTAAACGGTTTTTCACAAATGTGACACACTGTCGTTGAATAAAATTCGTTGATTTGATTGAAATTTAGCGGTTCCATCGGTACAACAGTCTTGAAATAAACTTCCAACGAATGTGCCAATTCCGCTAACTCGTTCACAAACCATTGAACGCAAGTCTCTCCACGATTAATTTTGAATTTTGAAAGCGAATCGTTAAACGCGCAATGCAGATAGTAAGCTATACTATACGGAAGATGCTTCTGATAAATTATTCTATTTTCCCCAAAACTTTCATGTGTGGGTTGCAGTAAACATTTGAGATCCGTGTAAATGCAGAATGGAACGGTTTCTTTGTGCTTGAAATTTTTGAATTTCAGTATTTTTTCCTCGTCTGTAGATAGAATAACTTTGGTTTTGTTTGAATTCATGCAATCAGCTCGGTGCTTCAACAAACATCTTTCGAAATTAAAATGAGACAGACACCTATCGCACAACCACGTCTGATGTGAGCGTTTGGAAATTTGAGAACTTGTTAATCGAGACAGATTTCGAATACAAGTAAAATGGAAGATTCTACTTTTTTGATAATTTACCATATCATCATCATCATCATCATCAGGGATTTCAGTTTCGATCGCCAAAAGATGAATCATAGGTTTGTCAGACTCATTCTGACTCAGGTGAATCGGTACTATTTCACTTTTTTTCCGATCACCTTGGTCTATACCGTAAACGTTAATTGAAAGACCGTTAAGCTTCTCAAATTTTGAAATGGTGTTTTTGTCTAGAGACATTGGAAAATGCAAACCGTTGTATTGTAGCACTGAGCTGAAATGTGTGTACGAGCTGGTCGCGTTAGGATGGTTGTTGTCGGCTGGGAACAGAGCTGCGGTGACCGACCAAAGAAAGCAGTAAGAGTCGTTGTTTCTGATGTTTACTACAGCCTTCTTATCACTGATATGCTTAGGTAACGGGGTGTATGTGAAGACACCGCCTCGTAGTGGCACGTACTTGTTGATATTCACAGTCAAATTGATTATTTCGGTCAGCGACCAGCCTGAATCCTTTTCCTGGAAATCTTCCACCTTTTTCAACAAACGCTCCGTCGCGTTTTCGATGAACCATTCGTTGATATCCGTTGTCTGGAGGATGATTTCATTTCTCGTATTAAAAAATTTGATCTCTTCCACCGTGCGATCAACTTTTCTGAGTTCAAATTTACAAGCCAGGATAACGTTGGCTTTCAAGCTCCTGTCTTTCTTCACAGCGTTTTTCAGCCTCGTCACAGCTAGTACCTTTGCGTCTTCTAGAAATCTCTCCACATCTTTATGCTTCAAATTGACGATGGATCCAGTTCGAATTCTACTCTCGAAAGCTGATTCCAAATCTTCCCACCGTACTCGATCGCTTCTCGTCGGCTTCGTAATCCGTCACCCACTTTCTGCAATTGTTGAAATTTGACTGTCAACGATTTCAGAATTCCAATTGTAGTCAAAATTCTTGTCTTCTCCTTGATCGTTGAGTCGTTGTTGCGTAAGATTTTATTCAAAAGCCTGATATTTTGGGTTCCGAGTCGAATCCATTTTGCAATTTCTGCCGGCGACGATTTTTCCGATAAAATCTTGAACGCCGATTCCATAATATCGATCAATCTCAAACACTTCGCGGATTCTATCTTGAGCTTTTTCCTCACGTATACTTGACAGCTTGTGACGTAATGATCGTTTGCAGTGATGAGCGTCCTTTTTATAGGGCAGCTGTACGGATGCGCGCGCACCTTTTGGCATTCCTAGAGCGATAGTAACCCGACACCGCAGATCCATGGATTTGAATGTACCGCGACTATCGGTCGACCTTGGATATCAAACCGACATCCGAGTAAATGAAAAACAATTCTCGGAATCGTCCGACGAGTTTCGACGGTGAGCGGCATGGGGTCAAAGGATTTCGGTGCGACGTTGAATTTCGGAGAAACAATTCTCGGAACTATTAATTTTGGAATGTCACGTGGTTGATAAGGTGGTTAGACAAAACAATGCGTTCGACAAGTTTCGACTTGACGGCGAGCGGCATGCGGTCAAAGGATTTCGGTGCGACGTTGAATTTGAGGCAAACAATTCTCGGAACTATTAATTTTGGAATGTCACGTGGTTGATAAGGTGGGAAAGGAATGTGAGGTGGTTGATGTTACACGTCAGCAGTCCTACCGTGGGAAAGGAATTCGGAGTGGTTCATGTTACACATCAGCAGTCCTATCGTGGGAGAAGAATGCGGGACGGTAAAAAAGTTCTCGCCCCCGCTGCGCCCTCTACCGTTGGCAGGCGAGCACTACAGACCTTCGGTCGGTAAGATTGTCGGTGAAACAGCACGATTTTGACCCTCGATCGATACAACTGTCGGTAAGGTTGCACGGGGTCGGTAAGATTGTCGGTAAAACAGCATGATTTTGACCCTCGATCGATACAACTGTCGGTAAGGTTGCACGGTTTTGACCTTCGGTACGGCAGACTGCGACGTCATCGCGGAAAAGGGTTTCAGTCTGGGCTGCGCGGAGCGGCTCGGTCGGTAAGTGTCGGTAACAGGAATCTGCGTGTAGAACCGGCCTTGCTGTACTACTATCATGGATTCTTGGTATGATCCACAGAGGCCAGGCGGAAAATTACCGGCTGGAAATTTGCCCGGAAAACAAACGAGAAGCTACGACCTTGCTTTCACTTATTCAAAAGCATTTCGTGGTTGGGACAGAAATCCATACGGATTGCTGGAAGGGGTATGAAAGCTTGGAAAAACACGGTTATCCCCATAAAACGGTGAATCATAGCGTAGAATTTGTCAATTCGGCTACCGGAGCACATACCCAGAACATCGAATCATCCTGGCGTTGGATGCGGCGCTCTGTTGCGCGAGGGGGCGTTCGCTCAGACAATATAGCTGATCTTCTGTGCGAATTTTTATGGCGCCGTCGTGTTAGGCAAGAATAATTGATGTGCCCCGTTCGTGTACGTGGGGGTGTGTGCGCGTGTCTTTGTTTGGGTGTGCGTGTGGGTGTTTGCGTGTGTGTGAGTGCGTGTTTGTTGGGTTTGTGTGCGGGAGTGTGTGTGTGTTTGGGTTTTGGTGCGAGTGTGCATGCGTGCGTGCGCGCGTGTGTGTATGTGTGTGTGTGTGTGGGTTTGTTTAGGTTTGGGTTTGGGTTTTGGTGCGAGTGTGTGTGCGTGCGTGCGTGTGTATGTGTATTTGCTTCGTGCAAAAAAAAAAACAAAAAAAAAGAACAAAAAAAGCATTCAAAAACCGAAAAAAGAATTTAAAACATACAAAAACAAAAAAAAATTGCACTTCCAAGACCAAACTCCAACCTTCCCGTGGTGAGTGCGTGAGTAGAAATTAGTATCGAAACTAATGGAGCCTTGGCGAAAAATACCGATTTCGAGTGAATTTAGCAATTTTCTCGGAAACCACCGCTTATACACGAAAAAAGTGTAGAACAAAAAATGTCAGTTTTATCATGTCCCATAACTTTTGTTTGAAACATTTTTCTCTCAAATCTATATTTATTGTAATAAATGTGAAAAACATTTAAAAAATCGATTTTTTGTCGATTTGACCTTGAAAATCGAATTTTCGGGTGTTCTGAGTATGATAGTCTTGATCAGCGCATCAACATACATAAGCATACCAAATTTCGCATTGATCGGAGGTATGTTCTTAACGGAAGTTTATCCGTTCTGCGCCGCGTAGCGACGACAGGTGCGCGGAAAGTTGCGCAATCCCCAAAATCGATGACAGATCGATTGTTGCGCATTCTTAGGGTGATGACGTCACGGAGAATTAGCGTGACGAGATCGGCGTTGCGGCCGATCGGCCATCGGAGATCACTCAAGTTCTGGCGACTAATCAGAGTAGTAGTGTTGCGATATAGATTCGGGTTGCGAGTGTGTTGGGCAGAAGTTAGTAATTGCGAGGGAGAATGGCCGCCAAGGATCACGAGGGAGTTGGCGAATTCGTGTCCTGGATGTGGAGCGGTAAGCGCTGTTAACCTTCTTGCGAGAGAATTTCGAGAGATAATTAATAAAGGCTTGGCGAGGAACAGATAGCCATTGAGGATTGGCGTTAACGACAGTACTCGAGATTCTTTAGCCGATACATCTGCTTGGTGACCGTAGCCTGAGTTGCGCGTAATGAAGTAGCGTTAATTTCGAGTGATCGAGGAGGTCGAGTCGAGTCACGGGTTGAGCCGAGACACTATTGTCTCGAATTTGAGTGTAACCGAATTCTGTTACACGGGGTCACGTCAACTTAGTCCGATACAGCCTCATTTCTCGTGTAGGTCGCGAGCAGTCTAACGGGGAGCGTTCGAATTCGCGACCGCGTCCCGCCGTCGCGGAGAAAGTTGAGCTCGGGTGCGTGTTAACAAGAATATTCTTTTGTAGAGGATAGTTGCGGGTGACGCGACGAGCCTCGTTTCCGTTTGGCCTTTGGTATAATCAGTTAGTAATAAGTTGGCGATCAGCGCCCGTAGGCATAAGCAATTTTATTTCTTTTTCTTCGTTTTGATTTATTGCCGATCGCGGGCAGCGTCGGCCGAGAATTCGGTTCCGTTTTCGTCGAGGGGTTTAGTATTAAGTTGGCGATTAGCGCCATTCTGTAGAGGACGATCGCGGGCAGCGTGTCGGGTCCTATTTTGTTGTTAGTTTGGAAGTTAGCGGTTATCATTAAGACGGCGACTACCGCACGTAGGCCGGAAAGGTCTTCTGGATCTATTGATTTTTTTTTGTTGTTTGTTCTTTCTTTTTTTTTTGGTTATATCTAAGCCTCTGTATCTGGAATCGCGACGACTACGTTCGCAGTATTATTATTTTATTTTATTTTTGTATTATCGCTAACTGAAAATATATTGTTTAATTTCATTATTGCTTTGTAAAATAACGTGTTGGCGTACGTGTGTCGTATCTCTCTCTACCCGAAAGTTACCCCTCCCCTCGCCGCGGTACTGAGCTGCCGAGTATATGGTCGCGGTATTGGGAAACTGAGGATTTAAATACGCTGTCTGGTGGTCCGAATTCGAACTAGCGATTGTAGGATAGAATCATATGATCACCATAATATTAGTGTCAACAAAAAATTTCACCGCAGGGTATATTCTTTATTAAAAAAAAAAAATTAAACAACGAGTGAATTAAATGATTAAATTTATAAGCAATAAAAATTTGTAATTAAATATATTCAAGTATGGAATTTTCTCCTCATAAAAATAATAGTCATGTATACTGTTGTGTGTATGGGTGTAAAAGTCATGCATCAAAGTATGAAACAGTTCGTTTTCATTCTTTTCCAAAAAAGAATGATAGTTTAGTGAAAATACTGAATACGTTCAATCAAGAAGAGCTAGTCGATAGACACGATATGTGGGTGAAAGTGCTGAGAACGGGCAAAAAAATATCACCCTCCATGAGAGTATGTTCGCGACATTTTACAAAAGATGATTATATTCCTTCTTGTAAGTATAACAAATAACAAAACATAATTAGCTTTAATTTTTCTTAGACCAAAGTTATAATAGTTTTATTTATTTTTCAGTAAGTCGACAACATTATTTGAAGAAAACAGCTGTCCCCTCAGTTAACTTACCGAGGAGCTCTCTCGACTGCTCTAAAAAAGTAAACCATGTTTCATCAGCTGAACGAGAGAGGCAAATTAAAAGGTCATTTTTAAAAAACGAACTAAAAACTACCAACGAACCTAGCGATTTCAATACTGATAACAATTTTCAAGATGAGCTAGTTTTGGATGGTCAGATTGACCACAGACATGCAGATGAAAGTCAACCAAAAAATTCTGTTGGTGAAGAGGACTCTAATCTACAAACTTATCAAGTTTCTAAGAACGAAGCTGAGACATGTGCAAAAAGTGCTAGTGAAATAATTAATAAACAATTTAAAGACGTAGCAACACAAGTTCGTACGGATAATTTTATTCCCAAATTTACTGACTTCATTTCTGATGACGGTGAACTAAGTACATTGACTGGGATTCCTAATTTTACTCTTTTAAATTCTATAAAAAAATTAGTTGACAAAAAAAAACAAAAAATGTCTCATTGTAATGCTAAATTAGATTTGTCAGACATAATCATCATGACTTTTATGAAACTAAAGCAAAATATGTCATATGCACTTTTAGCTGTTCTATTTAAATGTTACACAGCAGAAACTTGTAAAGAGAAAATTTTTCAAATGATTGACTTGTTATACATTTGTTTAAAGCCAGGAATATATTGGCCCAAAAAAGAGAATATTTTAAAGAATATTCCTCTTGATTTTATTGGGTTTGAAAATGTTCGTGCAGTCATTGATTGCACTGAAATTTCAATTCAAAGACCAAAATGTCTGTGTTGCCAAGTTGTGACTTATTCGCGGTATAAAAGCTGTTACACGGTCAAATTTATGACTGCTGTCACTCCTGCTGGTTTGATTTCTTTTATTAGTAAACCTTTTGGTGGACGAGCTTCTGATAATTCTATCTTTGTACAGAGTGGGATCATAACAAAGTTCGATAAGAAAGATGATGTCATGACTGATCGAGGCTTTACTCTTGATGAATTTTGCCAAAAAAATTATGTGAAATTAATTTCACCACCTTTCTTGAAAGACCGAAAACAGTTTTCCAAAGTTGAAGCGATGCATGGACGGCGAATTTCTAAAGCTCGTGTGCACGTTGAGCGAAGTAACCAACGTATTAAAAATTTTGAAATCTTGTCATCAAAAATGCCTATTGGACTTGTTCATAAAGTTGAAAAAATTTTTACAATCATTTGTGCAGTTGTAAACTTAAGTCAGCCTATTTTATAAGACGAAAAATTTGTTCAAGATAAAAAAAAAGTTGCTCAGGATTAAAATAATGTTATTAATGGTTGAAATAATTTCTATAAATATTTTATTACATTTGTAACTTATTTTTATGAACAAAGTACAAAGTAAAACTTATAAGTAACAATTACACTGATTTTTATTGTTCTTTTTGTTTTTGATTCTTCTTTTGTTGTTTCAAACATATATTATGTATCATTTTTTTAAAATATACTTTCTTTAAAGTTCTTAATAAATGTTTGGTAAATTCGACATTAAAACTAAGAGGTATTATTTTTATTTGTTTGTCGAAAGAAGAATATATTATAAAGTCCGTAGATGGTAAATTAAGTATTGCCATACTTATTTGAACTTGAGCGTAGTACATGTGCTTAACTTTTAGAGTTACTTCACCGTGCTGTTCTGTTAACCATTTAATTGCTTTCACAGTTTCTTCAATACCGTTACGTTTACCCTCTTTTGGACATTTAATTTCAATGAGTTTAAATGGTTTGTTATCTTTAAAAGCAATACCATCCGGGGAACAACTTAACCAAGGATTTAATTCTGAAATAACTAAGCCACACTCAACTATTTCCATAGACATTAAATTAGCATAAGTTTCCCGTGCATAAGTTTCTTGCTCTAAACCATATTTTGTATTTTCATTCCTCAACGAGGGACTGTAAAAGTAATCATTAGATTTTTTTTTCCAGTCTGGATTTTTATTCGAATAATAAGTAAATAGTGAGTAAGCTCTACTAGCTGTTATCCGGAGTTCTCGTTCAGCTAGCCTTACGGAATAAAGCTCAGTACTTTTAAAACAAATTGTTAAAGCATCCGTTGACAACTGATTAAAAATTTCATTACAACAATTTCCAATAACGCGACCAATCTTAAAATTTTTTAAATCTGAAAGTAATTCTGATGACTTTTGACTATCGATGATGGCTTGGAGTTTTTCAGGACATAAAACTAAATTATTATTATTATCATCATTATTAAAGTCTGTGATAACCTCGTGTCTTCCACATCTGTATATATTAAAAAAAAGGAAGGAAAAAAAAATTTATTGGTAAAAAATTTACTATAAAAAAATTATTATCCAAAATTCGAAAAAATTCACTACAAAAAAAAAATCATGTATGTGTCAAATATAAAATTGATGATGTAAAATATCTACAAAAAAAAATCAGTAAAAAAATTAATTGAAATTAATTAAAGCAAAAATTATTTACATATGCTTTGCTAACGCAGACTGAGGATTATCTTCCACCATAATTCTAAGAAATTCATCATATTCTGCTTCGTCTAATTCAGTTAAACCATTGTTTAAACATAGTGGAGGATCAGTAGTAGTAGATGATGTAGTAGCTACAGGTTGAGTATTGTCTCCAGGTGACGTGTTGGCTTGAGCACCATCTGACTTACGTTTTTTTTTTTTTAATTTTTTCTTCCTTTTTTTTTTGTTTCTCTTCAAAACATTTGTGTTCAAGTAAAGGCTTCATCTCATATTTCTCTAGAGCGGATTTATGAGGTGCACTCCAAACACATTTTTTATCAGTACATGTTATATCTTTGAATTCTTCCAAATTATTTCTGTAAGTATAAAAGAATAAAGTCAATAATTCCATAATTATTTAATAATTTGAAAGTTGATTAATCAAGTGAAAAATATCAAATATAATAATTACCGGTTACAAAATAAAAGTACTACTACAATATGTTTACAGGTACTTCCTAATCCAGCTTTACATGAGCATTCCATGCCAATTATTTTTCCGTCTTTCGAAATTTCACCATTTATTTCATGAGGTTCAGTTTTTAAACAATGTTGTAAACAAAACGCGAGGATATGATAAACATCACTATCATCACTATGATTTACTGTACCGCAGTTCAATAAATGATCACCATCAATAATGTTTTCTCCACTAGTAAAATTTCTACTTGTAGGTGTAGCTGAAGCAAATTTACAAATTTCTTGTATGTTTACACGCATTTTTAATTTTTAATAACTTTATGATTAATTGTCACACGTTTGCTTGCATGCAACAGCTGACTCCAGAGTCCTACAATCACTAGTTCATTTTTTAACCACCAGGCGGCTAAAACTTAAGCCACGCCTCTCCCACGGATCCCAATAGCGCATTACCGATTTCGAGGCGTGTTGATCACGCCAGGCGCCCAACAAATTTCGCGATATTGTTTCAGGTCCAGGATACCTTGCGGACGATGTTTTATTGTGCACGCGGTAAGTTCTCGGTCATTTGCTCCGAGTGACCGAGGAGCGGAAAAAATCCACGTCACAATATATATTAAATATGGTTCCTCGCATTTCGAAGGGCGAGCGCGAACAATTATTAAATGAAAAAAATGCAGCCAATTTTTTTTCCGTTATAACTACCACATCCAGCACACGTGAATGACGTTCGTCACAGCTTATTCGAATGATTTACGTGATCACAAAATAACTGATTTTGAACAGAGAGAGAAATAACCAAGATCGAGAAACGACGCACAAACAACTTCACGTCACCGCATCTCTAGTCCAATCAAAATTAGAATAAAATTTCAAACACGAAGTATACAGATGATTGGCAACACTTTTCGAACAGCTATTAATCACCGTATACATTTCAATTATGGATATCGATTCTACTGACTTACATCCTACTCCGTCACCAACTGTCACCTTTTGTTAGAATCTATCGTTTGAGTTTATTCTTCTAAAATTTTCGATAGCGACTACCATTTGATTTGTTTACCGATGTTGACTATTCTGTTGAAGCTTAGAAAATTTATTTTGAACCTTTATAAGGTTTAATTTGTCTGATCATCGACACTTGTAAATTCAATCGAGAATATGTAACTAATTGTAAGTTATCTGGGAATTTCTTTGACATTGGTTGGTTTATTCATTTATCCATCGTCAGCTGCCTTTGAATTCCACTATGCTACTAGTTTATGTTAAGTACCTGAACCTAACTGAGCCATTCGTCGAATTCCCTGATTATTATCTATCGTGCCTTTTCTTTTTATCTAAAATTCACGCACACGCATCCGGCGTCCAACAATTTTCTCTTACTTTTGTTCAATTGTCAGGCGAATTAGGGAATTGCGCTGAAGTGTCAACGGTAAGTCCTTAACTAAGGGTAACAGAAATTTATTATGACACGATAAATGCTCTTTAAATTGACACACGTCAATTTTCTATCCTCATTATTCGCTGTGTTTGTATTTTTGTCTTGCGTATGCGCGGAAGCAAGGGCTCAGGATTGGTGAAGATACCATTTTCCCTTGTAGACGACAGACTGACAAACGCGCGAAGGGTGAAGAAGAAAGTAGTTCCAGTGTATTAATAACTTAATAAAAGAGTTACAAAAATCAGCAGTACTTAAAACCATTGATTAATATTATCAGAAGAATGAACACACTAAAAATGCAATTTTTACTGGAGAAAAATCACGTTTCCTGGAAATATCATTATGTAGTGTGGAAGCACTCTATCTCGCTTTTACTGTTTTAAGATGTTGGTGAACTTTCTGAAGCTCTGTCGAACAATAGAAAAGATCACCCGTTCAAGTTTGGATTATATAAAGTAGCCTTCACAGTGATTTCGGACGCAGCAGAAGTTTTCGTTCCTTCGTTTGCTCATAAAATTGACTTCGTTAAAAATAGTACTCAAAATTCATGAACTCACTCTGTTTGGTTGTCCTCAAAGGTTATGGCCCCCGTCAGGTCGACGTATTGCTTCCCCGGTTTTGCTGTACCTTCTTCGGTGTGATATGGTATTGTAACGCGACCCCGAGCCCCACTATAGCGAACTACCCTGAGGGAATATTGACCAACACTCTCCACTATCTCTACGTCGCGTTCCGGGAATCCGAAGACACCGCTATGGTCATCATCGAGGATCATTACCGTCGCCAAGCTCGGCGACGAAAGCGTTGCAGGTTGACTGCAGTTATTAAGTCTGAAACACAAAAAAAAAATATTCAGGCCTCACGCAATTGTTGTTAAATAATCCAATGTTAATTTTTGTGTACAAAACAATCCTACACCTACTGGTATGAATTTGTGAAAAATGTAAAACATCAGTGTACTACAAATAATGAGTTCTGCTACTGTAAATGTCCCATCAATGCAAAAATATCTGATATTTAAAAAAGTATGCCAAGTTACTAAAACCACATCACAATAAAAATACAAGAACAATTTAGATATTGCCGATCTGGGTTGGGAAATCAAAAAAGAACCCCAAGCGCTAAGGTCTCTCAGCAAGTAGGCATACGTCGTGCTTTCGGAACTGGTTATTTTGTGAAGTCATATCGAAACATCATTCCAAGCGATACGTAATTAACGGGCACATTCAATTTTTAATTTTCATTGAAATGATTATACTTGTTCGTGTCTTGTATGCTCCCGTGTAATAATGTATCTAAGGATAGATCTCGCCATTAAATAAGTGTACTAGATTTTTTTGTACACTTTTTTAACACAATCAATATTACATGGGAATGTTAATGAAAATTTGTAACTTGTTTTTTTTGTCACTTGCAGCTTAGATTCATATTTTATAGAACTGACAACTTCATAAGGTTGAGTGAATTAATCAGTTAGCTTCGAACAGATTATCGTAAAGTAAGTTTTAGATGAGTTAGATCCATTTCATTGATGCTATTTTTTTCTCGTACGAATTGCCGTTCATTGCGGTCCTAATATCGTTGTATGCGAGTGTACGGGAGCGCTGAGGTTCAGGCGCTTGTGATTTAGCTCTCGTATACGATCGCACAAAGCGATGTTCGGTAAATGCATAGGGTAATTCCGGGTGAGATGGCCATAGTTTTTTGAAGTGGCTGTAATTTTCAAAATTAGTTATCAAAAAGAAACTCATTACATCAGTTAAACTTTATTAGGTTATTAAAGAAATTCTGACAAACTTTAACGTTTATATTGCACAACAAATCACTAATAAAAATTAAATTACAAAAAAGTGCAGTTGGCCATCTCTCTCGATGATCATGGGAGAGATGACCTAGGACGTAGGGACAGATGGTCCTACTTTGTCTTGGAGATCTTACGTTGTTCTTTGGCCTTTTTCTTCTTTTCCTCGCCGCATTTTTAGCACATATCATCAAAATCCGTGTAGTTTTCATGCATCCAGGTCTTGCAGTTGATACATTGCAACCAATCTTCGATTTTTTCCGTTTTTTCATAGTCTTCTCCACATCCTACGCAGAGACAAGCTTCTTCTTTTGACCCATCGTTATCTGAGTCGTCAAAGTCATTGCTACTGTCTAATAAAAATTCTTCGTCACTGCTATCAGTCTTTTCTTTCTTTATTTTTCGTTTTTTTACTGTAGTTTTCAAAGAACCTGCACTGCTGACAGTCTTTTCATTCTTAGGATTCCGCTGTTTCATAATTGATTTTAAAGTATCTGCAGCTTGTTTGCGTGGCTTACGTCTGTTTTCCTTGTCCAATTGAGCTTCCATGTACGAGCGGGTTGTGAGAAGTTCAGCTACTCTTTTTGCCCGCGTTCTAGTTAAATGAACGAGATTTGGAACTGAAGACAGCTGCGTTAGTATCTTAGTCGGTGTCTCTTTTTTGAGGTTTTCGTGCTCTGAAGTTTTAGATTTCTCTTGGGGCTTTTCTGTAGCAGTAACGGTACGGATGACTCTTTTTCCTACTTCTCCTGCCGATGTTGAGGGTAAAGTCTCATCACTCGCATCAGGTTGATTCACTATAACAGTTTCCTGTGAATAGGCATAGTCAGGTATAGCGTGTGGATTAAATGGATAAATTCCCGTAGATTTGAAGCCTGACGCAGCATTTCCATGGGTAGCTGTGTAAGGTGATAAATCCAAATTTTGAATTTATCCGCGGTTAAAATCGAATTCTATAATCGAAGAATTAATCGATCCTCGATTTCTCATTTCCCCCCCTCCGATCACACTACCGAGTTCGCTTTCGTGAGCTCGGTCTCTTGGCTCTAGGACGTCGAAGGGATCGGTCGTCCGCTCATCTCTCTATAGTCAACTCAACGGAAACTGGCCAGTAATTAAAACAAGAGTTAACGTGGAGAAAATATTGAAATCATCAACTTCGGTTCCGGATTCCAGTCCCAGGGCAGGAGCCAACGTGGGAAAAAACGAGCATCATAGATAAGTCAAAATTTGAATTATTGTTTATTCAAAAATGTCACCGAACTCCGAGACAAATCAGAAAACGATGTATAAATTGGAATGAGTGTGTGTGTGTATCTGTATATGACTGTGTGTGAAAAAATGTGCCTCATATGTTAAATAAAAGTAAAAATAATATGAATTGATTTTACAGCTGCCTTACCCCATGTCTGATTGAGTAATTATCCAAACTGTGCTCGACTTATGCGTCGACCAGGATGATTTTTAAGCCAACTACGACAAGCTTTCACTGATTTGAATACCGCCCTGTTCAAGGGTTGAAGGTAATGGATCATGTGAATTGGCAAGGACACTAAAACAATGTCATTGCTAGATGCAAATTCAAGCATCTCTACAGAGTTGGTGTGAGACGTGTGACCATCGAGAATCAATAGAAGTTTTCCAGCAGGCTTTCTTGGAAGGAAATGATTCTTGAGCCATTCCAAAAAAATGGCTACCGTAATGTACGCTGACTTCTGTGACATAAACAGGACCGAGCCTGGAGGCATTCCATCTTCGAATTCGGGTTTTTTATTTTTGCCTTTCATGATGCAGGCGGGGGGTAAGAATGTTCCTTCACTATTGCAGCAAGCGATGACAGTAATTGTCTCACCTTTTTCGGTTGATGTTATTGACGAAACAGACTTAGAGCCTTTTTCTGCAATCACTGTCCAGGATGGTTGTTTAGCTGCAGCCCAGATTCATCCATATTGAATATGTTTGAGGGTTTTTCAAACAATTCATTTACTTCAAGCACGTGTCGTAAAACTTCAAAATAGTCCATTACCTCTTTTTTATTCATTCCTTGGGATCTAGCTATGGAAACGCCTTCAGCCTTCCTCACTGATAGGGTTGGATGTCTTGATAAAAATAAAATCAACCAGTCGTAGCCTGCCTTTTCTTTTTCATTGGAGAACTTGTGGTTTATACCCAACTATTGTGCAAATTGATAGGCAATCATGCGTACATCATCTCTAGTGACAGGGAACCCAGATTTTTGCATTTTTTTTATGTGTTGTACCAGGCGTAATTCATTTTCGTCTCCAAATGAAGAGCTGGGACCCATCCTTCCTTTTACTTCATTTCCAGTTTTTAGGAGTCGTTCCAAAGTTTTTCTGGGTATTCCATTTATTGCGGCAGCGGAGTGAATGGTTTGACTATTTTTAACAGCATTTATTGCCTTTGAGAGCTGATCCTGCGTCCATGTACCGCGAGTTTCTGACACCTTGCGCACTTACTTGTTTGGCATCTGAAACAAATTGAACACAAACGGTAAAACCACTGAATTGGGTGCTATATAATAGGAATTGATCAACAATATATCATGAACTACATTCCGGGAGAGATGGCCATATGGCCATAACACCCTTTGAATTCCAGGCCATCTATCCCGACCACATGATAGAGATGGCCCACCCCCCTGCTGTAATATTGGCGGTACATGAAATCTTGTTTTGAGGTTAGATTGTTGGGTGTACAATCTCCTTCGATAATCAATCACAAATTCGGCATGAAACAACAAAGTAACTCGATTTTGATGTCCTAATGTCCAAGTTAAAATAATTTTTCGCCTACTTAGAAACGAGAAGTTGATGTATTACGTACCTTGCGAAGTTTTTCGGCACCGCACTATCATCCGTGAACTTAGCTGTCATGGCAGAGTAGAACTGACAGTGATAGGTCGGCTGTGGGCGGAAGCTTTAGGAATTATTTCGATGGGCAATCTCTCCCCTATGGCTATCTCACCCGGAATTACCCTACTTATTGTAATTGAATTCACATGTCGTGAGTAAAAATTAAAATATTTTGTAGCAAACTAGTAATAACAAGTCATTGAACGGATGAATTGGACAAATTAGAGCTTTTGTTTCATATGCGGCGTGAATTATTCAAACGTACTGTTTTCATACAGTATCAAATTTTTTTTTTGTGTGATTGAATTAATACTACCTCACACTGTAAGAATATGTGCAACTTATACTTCCACGTCACTATTCTACGTTACTAATGCGACAGATAATTGGCCGTGACCTCTCTGTCGATATAATTCCTAATTGATTTTCAATAAAAATGTGTCTACCAAATATGTAGGTCTTGGAATAATGTTTGGATATCAATACACGGAATAGCGACGTCTGACTTCATGACGTATACCTACTACCCAAGATTTCGTATTGCTTGGGGTCCTTTTCGAATTTAACGACAGAGACTCACAATGAATAAATAGTTCTTGTATTTTTATCGTAATGTGGTTTTGTTAACTTGGCGAATTTTTTTGAATTCCAAATGTTTTTTGTCTAGATGTGATTACTTTTTGTAATTATGTGGCAATAATACTACTGTCACGTAATGACTGATAAACTAGTTTTCAGTTAACCATAACTTTTATAACTGTTAAGATCCGTAGCATTCATAGTTAATATCGTTAGTTTGACTTATGATCACCATGATGCGAACGCGAAATCGTAACACTGCTGATCCAATTGGCGCATCTATACACACATATCACTATCTAAATTTTCTAACAAATAATCAATAAATAGCAAGATAAAACGATAAAGAAATTTTTTTATTCGTAACACTTTTTATTCAAAATTTAAGGACAACAAGTATAGCTTAAGGTAGTACGAGCACGTACCTCGCTATTAGACAAAAATACGTTTTTTTTTTTTATATGCTATAGCAAAAACATGTACGGAAACACCTGCAAAATTTCTAAGCGACTTACCGACTAATTATAATATTAATTAATCTGTGAAGTGAAGATAATTATCCCACACCATATCGGAAATCTGTGTTGACACAAGGTTGAGATATAAATATAGACCTTTCGCGATTAGACACGATAAATAAAAAAAATGGTTACATGTTGAAAAAGATGTCACCATTACGTACGTCTCATAAAAAATAAGGGTCACGGGATATTCCGATTAGAAATCGTCGATTGTATTGACTAATTATTGCGTGCGTCGGCTGCTTCTGTTATCGTGGTGACAACGATATAGACTTGGCAATGCTGCATGGCGCCAGCTGTGCTCCGATCAGTAGGAAAATGAACCGTAGCCACGAAGCATATGACAATGCAATGAAAATTGATATCGTTTTTCTGAACGATCAATTTTATAAAGAATATGAGATAACCATAAATTAAGTTTTCTCAAAAGGCAGGTCCTTTAGGTTATGTCCATTATTTCTATTCAATTTTTTGATATTTTCAGTGCAATTGATGAGGGAAAATTATATGGAAAATGAGGGTTAATGAAATAATAAGTCACAATATAATATTGACAATGCAGCATGTATTACAATAAAATTTGGCATCCTTAATATCCTTAAATTACAATAGGCTCTTTATATAAATTTTTTTGAAATTATGATTAATGATGTTTTATTTTTTCGACATAAGTCACGACGGCTGTAAGAATTTTTTTATTTCTTGTGACTCGCGGTTTTCCTCTAACGTCTTCGCCAAGAAGAATTCGGATTCCTTCTACCCCGGAACCTGCATAAGCTTTTTCTAAACCCTGCATCGTGATCCCAGCCTTACTCATATTGCCTCTCATACCAGCTGATACCGTTTCTTTCATTGCCTCTAAAGATTCTCTATTTCGCGCGCGTATAACTGTAATCTTTTCTTCCTGTAATATTTCACTCGTCGCTTTTGTCTTGCTTTTAATTACATTTTTGCTGATTGCACTGCTAGAAACAAGTCGATTCAGAACTGACACGTCGTTAACAGCGTTATGAGCACCCTCGGCTGCATTACAGCCCAAAATATCTTCCGCAAGAGCAATTTGACTATAACTCTTTTTGTTTTTCTCCCGATTAGGAAGGTGATCGCGAAAAAGAATCGGGGTATCGGAAAATCCCTTTACGATCGATTGCGATTCTCGTAGTAGTCCGTATTCTCTCATGCAGCGCAGTATAATCGGCGCATCAAACCTATCACAGAACATAAAACTTGATGAAAAACTATACCCCAATATTTAATGAACGTGTAAAAGCACGAGGTACGATGAAATATCCGCTTGACCTAGAACTCTTTTTATTAAGTGATTATTTAGGATTAAATACGTCTTAATGTTCAGTAAATGTTCCGATAATCAAAAACCACCTCACCTGAAACCGTTATTAGCAACTAGAATGACAGAATTTCCGATACTGCGTAAATATACGATGAAGTTGTCGAGTGCCATTCGAGGCGGTGTAGTCTTCACTTGAGCGTCATGCACAAACATTTCGCCTCCCGAAACTTGCCCTTTGATGGTACCATATACACGTTGAACTTTTGACTGTGATGGGTAGCTGCTATCTAGCATATCTCTGCCTTATTTGAAAATCCTGTGGTCTCCAAATCCAATAATACAATTGCGGAATCGTGAAAATCGGATGATTGTAGAGAAGTTTCACCTGAAAAAAGTTTTTTTTTTATTTAACAATTTATACTTGTTTTTTGAATTATTCGATTGTTTCAATTTTTTAAAACAATTTAAACTATCCGCCGGGCTATGGAATGGCATGCTTACACGAAACAGTTGATTTAGTTATGAGCTCAGAGACGCAGGTCAATCCACTCTCAGTTTCGTATGTAATTCCTTCGCGCCTTTGTGCCGATGCTCCCTTTGTCGATCGTTCATTTTTGTTAAATAGTCTTCGCTTTTTTATTTCTACAGTTCTTGATTTTTTTACTTTTGATCGTTGGATATCGTCCTTTTTGTTTCGAAATTCCTTTGTTATGCTACTCGGCAATAGCTTCAATATTTTGTGAACGTCTTCGATGTAATTTATTCCAATATTTTTTTGCGACACCGATGCAGCAACTCGAAAATTTAGAGATTGCGATCCAGCGTAGAATTTCGATTTTGGAGCTTTGCTAGCTACTGTATGATTAAACGATTCGTTGGCCTCGCTCGAAGCAAACGGTGACAATTTTTCTGAATTTTGAGCAAAACGAGCAAATATAGATGTTAGCGAGTCACGGAGTCCAAGATCATCAAGCGGCTGACCTTTTGGAAGCCCTTTGTGTTCATACTTATCTCTCAAAGTCTGATAGCCACACCAATCGCCACAGACATTACGTTCTACATATGCGTGACAAACAATATTTCTAATTGCCGAAGCTACGGCTGCAGGATCGCCTTGATTTTGTTTTAGCGCAAAACTGAAGGATCGTGAAAGATATCCAATAATTTTTACCGAAATATGTAAGCCATATAAAGCATTATTCAAAGCCTTTGACGTGTGATTCAGATCGGACCATTTATCGATTTTCGTTGTAGTTTCTCATCGTACAGCCGCAATTGTCGACGAATCGTCGTCTCCTATAAGTACTGAGACCCTGACGTTCTCGTTTTTCACCGAGTTATTATTCACAACCACTTGGACCGCCATGTCCGGCTCCATGGATTCGGCACTTCCCTCGTAATTCTTACGACAGTCGTGATCAGCTCGAGCATGCCCACGAGCGCACGTAGCGCATGCCTTACTTCGCACCGCATAACCCAAGATTTTTTTTGAATGATGACCAATCAGAGATGAGTGACCTGCATTATTAGATAATTGGAAATATACTGCTGGCATGTTATAGAATAACGTAAACAAAAGCGTCACTACTAACCTGAGAGGCTGTTATAAGCACATCCAGTTCCCCTTTTTTGCCATCTGGCGTCGAACGATGCGATAATGGCTACTTCAGGGTCGTCCGCTGTCGGATCTTTTTTCCACTTATGCAATATCACAGAATTTTCTTCTTTTTCCTAACCTATCAGACTCGTTAAGATAAAAAAAATCAACAGGTGTACATTAGACTGGGCCAAAAAAATTGACTATTTTTTTTTTTTGAAAAATATATTGAGAATATCATTCAGTATGGCAAAAAAAAAATTTCATGAAATTTTAAGCCCTTACTATTAACTTTAGGAGGTCTATCATCGCTATTTTTGATTTTTAGTAATAATTTGATGTTTTACGTCAGAACTGTCGAAATATTGAAGTGAAAAAATTTATGTTCACTTATCCCTTTATAAAATTAAATTCCCTACAAAAAAGGTCTGATTATAGATTTTTGTCAGACAAGCCGTTTCCGAGTAATTAAGGTTAATAAATTGATATAATTTCTTGAGAATTAATCGAGAATTATTCGAGAAATTATATCAATTCATTAAGGTACTTAATGAATTATTAACTCAGGTACGGCCATCAATCAAAGAGATCGGCAAACAAATTTCGAGTGCTCTGCTAACTCAATTACAAACAATATATGATAGAGCTTACCGCTTCGCAGCCACACCA
Source organism: Neodiprion virginianus (assembly GCF_021901495.1). Classification (NCBI taxonomy): domain Eukaryota; kingdom Metazoa; phylum Arthropoda; class Insecta; order Hymenoptera; family Diprionidae; genus Neodiprion; species Neodiprion virginianus. Next base: position 13,055,488 of record NC_060881.1, on the reverse strand, counting down.
GAAAACTGCCTACGCCAGTTTACGCCAATGTTCACTCAAAAACAATCGTTCTTTGCTTTTTCTTCTATAACTCTTTGACGCGACTATCACAAACTGTCGCCAGGACTTAAGTAAAGAGCTTCGCTAATCGAAGCTGAAATCCTCACATGCTTCGAACATAGCCGATGTCCGTCGCGAAAAATTCTTCTGATCCAATTGGTTTTCGTCTTATGAAATTCTTGTAGCCTAACTTATCGCTGTAATAATTCTCGATTAATTCTCAAGAAATTATATCAATTTATTAACCTTAATTACTCGGAAACGGCTTGTCTGACAAAAATCTATAATCAGACCTTTTTTGTAGGGAATTTAATTTTATAAAGGGATAAGTGAACATAAATTTTTTCACTTCAATATTTCGACAGTTCTGACGTAAAACATCAAATTATTACTAAAAATCAAAAATAGCGATGATAGACCTCTTAAAGTTAATATTAAGGGCTTAAAATTTCATGAAATTTTTTTTTTGCCATACTGAATGATATTCTCAATATATTTAAAAAAAAAAAAAATAGCCAATTTTTTTGGCCCAGTCTAGTGTACATAAAATCGACTCGGAACATAGCATGGGATACTTAATAATGAACTTACGTAGGATATGCACGGCGATGAAACTATTTAAGTTTTAGCTATACGGTACAGTTATATGTATCCACGGCAATACCAACTCAGCTTGTTGTGTCAAAGTTTCGTGGCTTGCAGCGACAGTCAACGATTTCTCGATTTGTATACAATCCCGACAACTATTTTCTGCGACAGTTTCAATTGCGTGTCCTTCGAGTCACTCGTATCGTTTCATTGTCGTAGACAATACTGGAATATTAAGAGCAGATAAAACTGTATTCAGTTGGGCCTCCCCTATACCCGCATCGATCACTGCTGCAATTTATGAAAAGACGAAAGAAAATTTCACAGCAGAGAGACACGAGAATATCACTAGAGAGTAAAAGGAAAATGTTAGTGTTAGTCGTTAAAATATGACTCGAGTGAGAGCAAAATAAAAAATGAGAATTAGTTCTACAGCTCGAAAATGAGTTGATTCATCAAAATTAGGTACACTGCATACCTATAGCAGCTTTAGCATTCACAGCGTACAACCGATGATTTGCCTGGCGTTTGTTCGTTTTAACGATGCGATTTGTATTGCACTGAGTACATAAAACGTCCAACTGGCTTGCCGGACCAAATCTCTCCTCATTTACAATATGTCAAAGGGAAAGGGGACGGTTACAAAAGTTGCACCAAAGATTGTGGGCGAGAGTAGAAAATTCGACAATACGACGTCCAGAGCAAACTTTCGTTCCTGGCATAACCTCACTTTCCACTACTTTTTTTTTTCTGGATGCGCGTACATTATTTCGCCATTTGTGCAACTTGGTCAATACAAATCGTCCTTTGCTACGTCCTTGATCATAATGAAAACAATGCTGACTCATCGTGAATCATAACAAAATCGCAAACAATTTTCGTGGTGGCATACACGTAGCACACGACCAAAATTCTAGCGCCTGGGTACAGTGTGGCCGTTTATTGGGATCTGACATGGAGGCGTGGCCTAATTCAATATGGCGCATACCGGGGTGCAGTCGCCTGTCAAAACCGTGTAGTAGTAGGCTTACCGTGTAAATGTAATATAAGTTATAAATACGAATGGCCGGCAATGGTAGTTATAACTATTCAGGATATTTGTCAATGGTCTGGTTCAACTCCTAGTCATCGAAACTTTCGAGAGGGTGAACGCTTAGTGGCTGCGAAACATTTACTAAATTGCGGTATCGTAAAAGAGGATAGTGACGTTTTCGAGATATCGGCGTCGTGTATTCAAACGTCAAATGTGCGTGGATCTCCTCATGAAATACACGGAATTTTGGGGAAAAATGGAGAAGTTAAGTCAATTACGTGTTCGTGTAAAGCTGGACTTGGCGAAAAATGTAAACATATTATGGCTGCACTACTGTTCTGTTCCAGGTACGTTCATAACCTCAAATTGTGCTCAAAAACAAAGCTTCCTTCGAAATTACCCTGTTGTGTTTTTTTTTCTAGAAATGAAATTTCAGTACTTTCTTGCACTGATATTAAATGTCAGTGGAAGCAAAAGTATAAAGACACGCTACAGAATTACGTGGCTCGCCCTTTGGAGGAACACGAATGTCTGAAATCCACGAACAACAATAATCCCCTGAGCGAAGATGTGGAAATGGCAATAAAATCGATACTGTTGCAAAATTTGCCAAATTCTGCTTTTTCGAAACATGTGTAAGTAAATATGTTGTCGATTCAAGTTGTTATTTGAATTTTGGTATGCTCTCAATATTATTCACTGTCACTTTGATTTTCATTTATATTTTTTTGTCTTTCTGTATATAATATTCGTATTAATAATATATCCGATTTCTTTTCGATCTTGCAGGTCTGGAAGACACAATCCTGTAATATTAAAGTCAGTTGAGGATAACGCAGGCGGTACAAGTATCGGTGAAACTTTGGACGAGGCAATCGAAGTCTTGTTTGCGCTTCAAAGGAGTGAATTCATGGATGCTATCAAGAATGTTTCCGTAACAGTCAAGCGAAGCTGTTGCGAGGAAACAATTCAAAAAATGAAGGACGATTTCGCAACGATATGCAAAAGAAGCAAGGAATCATATTCCGAATGGCAAAAGCAGCGACGGTATCGGGTTACAGGTTCCAGATGCTACGCATTGTACGCTACGAGAAGGACTAATGCGGACTGGAACAAAAAATGCGACCAGTATTTCAATCCGAAAAGTTTCGCAAGTATGTACACGGAGTACGGGAAAAAAACAGAAAGTGAGGCTCTCGAAGTATTCAAGACTACCTTTAATTTAACAATAATTCAAGTTGGCCTAGTCATATCGAGTCAAAATCCGTGGCTCGCTTATTCACCCGATGGAATAATTTATGAAAAAAACGTTCCTACGAAACTAGTTTAAATCAAATGTCCTTTTAAAGGCAAGTCGAAGACTGTAATGGAAGCTATACAATTTGAGTTCAAAAAAGGACTGGTGATTGAAAATAAAAATATTAGTTTAAAGGAAAAGCACGCCCACTATGCTCAAATTCAACTGGGAATGGCAGTTTTGAATTTAAAAAGTGCTTTCTTCGTCATATATGCTTCTTTTGATAAGAGCATACTAGTGATTGATGTTCCGTTTAATGAAATGTATACCTTTAATATGTTGAGTGTCTTGAAGAAAACGTATTACGATAAAATGGTACATTTCATATGTCCCAACGATGAAAACAGTAATAAAGAGCGTTAGGCTATTACCTAAACGTAGAAAAGATAATGACAATAAGAAGGTTGTGATTAAATAACAAGTCTGTGATTGTACTGCAATTATTATTTATAATTATGTCACAATATGATATAAGAAAGATAAATGTCACGATAAACAGAAGATACGTTACAATAAAGAGAAATTTAAACAACTTGAACATTCATGAATTTATCGTCTTTTATGATAGGTGAGGATAAATTCACTGTGGCACATATAACTATAAAAATATCTTCTACTCGTGGGATAAGATTCACTGGCATCGTAGCACCGACAATTTTGAATATTTTGATACGTTGATTAGAGCGTTCAATATGTACCCTTGCTTTCGCGATTTTAGCAGTGCGTAAGGCCTCGTCTCTCGAAAATTGTGTTTTTTCTTTCAAATATGGTGGTCTTATACATTTAAAATGATTCCGTTCGCAAAGCTCATCAATTTTACGGAATCCTCGATCCACCATTACACCATCACCCGGTTCCAATAAACTTAAAATATTGCTTTGTTCAAATATATCATCGTCCGTTGCTCGACCACCATACGCTTTGCTGACAAAAGAAATATTTCCAGCCGGTGTTACACCAGTCATTATCTTGCACGTATTAGAACCTTTGTAGCGAGAATACGTCAAAACTTGACAACAAAGCTTTGTAGGATGCTGGATAAAAATTTCAGTGCAATCGAGGACCACCCGAACATTTTCAAAATCTTCAAAGCATTTTGGCAAATTTCTCGAGATTTCTTCTTTAGTTGGCCAACCAATCGCAAATTTTAAACACTGACTCAACAACGATATCATTTCATCGAATATTCGCTGGCAGTGCTTCGCGGTGTAGCAATTGAACATTAATGCCAAAAAAGAATATGAGATATTTTGTTTCAACTTTATGTATGTCATGATAATTCGCTCGCGTAGACTCATTCTCGCATTCGAATATGTGGAATTATTTTCAGTGACTTTTCTAGCAATTTCAACAATAGTGTCCAGAATTTTTATTGATTCGATCCCCGTAGCAGTACTTAACGCTTCGTCGGTCTGAACAAACATTTCGAAACTGAGTCTCACGTCGTCACTTTTCACTTGCACTCCGATATCTGCAAATGATTTTATCTCCACTTGAATTTCAGGCTCATTCTCTGTCATTACATCTTCGATGCAGCAATGATTCCCTTCGGCGTGCTCCATATTTTCCAAAATTGTGTCAGTCTTCAGATGCTGAAGCTCCATTCCCTTTGAACTTTCTTTCTGATCATTCCTGTTTATTAATCTTCTTTCACGTTCGCTCTCTCCTTTTTTTTTTCTCCTTGGTTCTACTGAACTGCGAGGCAGGTTGCGTGATGGGATCGCAGTCTTCTTTAAATATTTTACGTGGGATGGAATATCTGTAAAATATCAATTCGTTTCATAAATAATCATAAGAAAACTTGTTTATTTTGGTATTTATCCAGTTTTATTTTTTCTTAGTGTAACATTCATATCTTGTAGAAGATGCTACTTGACTCATGCATAACCTCAAAAAAAGAATTTTACTCACCCGGTAAAATGTAGTCTTCTTGTTGAAAATGCAATGAACACACTTTCATGTGAGCATTTATTTTACAGTCAATCCTCAAAGCGTTCTTCCATGCTTTTAGTTGCTCCACTTTTTCCATTTTACCGAAAAAAATTTTCTGGTATACCCAACGTGCATTTTTTTGAGGGAACTTATGAAATGTCAATTCACGGTTTTTTTGGAAAGAACTTCCACAACCATGTACGGAACATGCAATTCTTCTTTTAGATGGTTTGCGAGACGTAAACACACCTTCTTCGTTCATTATTTCTTTAATTTATCAAAACCTCCTATGTTAAACATTACGTTGCGACGAGCGGTACACCCCGGTTTTAGTTTTGAAATGTACCACCAGATGTCTCATTGATTTTGTCAGTTCTCAATATCGGTGGAATTGTAAAATGATATAGCTGGTTAGACAATGCGAGTTTATCTGACTGTTGATATAATATATTCCGTTTCGTATAATTCAACACATGAGCATGGTACATATTTTCAAAAAAATCTCGTTACGTACTTTTATTGTTATTGGACCTAAATTTATTTTTATATCGCTTTTTCCAATTTTCATAATGATAGACTTTTAATTGACTAGCTACTCCGCTCGTACTACCTTAATTTATCAATTCAAGTATATCGCTGTATTTCACAGTTTTGAATTTTAAACACAACTTACCAATTCATTATACATGCCGCAGACTCACAATCAGACCTACGCTGTAATATCTTGAAGTATATTATTTTGGGAAATTTGCACAACCTCAAAAGTCAACGGCACACAACATTCAGTTACATGTGGTTTTTTCTGTTTTTTTTTTTTTTTTTAGTAAGATGAGCTCAAGATTCTTGCGTGATTTTCGACTTTAGTTTGATTTACAAACCTTGCGGTGTTTAGGTCTCAGTAGAATTTCTCGTGCAGCGTGTCTCTATTTAGAATTATGTTGTGGGTCATTCCTTGAAATAATTTGTTTTACACAACGCTATAATTTAAAGTACACATTTATTAACAATAAGATGTTCTTTAAATCGATTTTCGAAATCTGGTTTCACAATGTTGTTATTCACTTGGTTAGTTGTACTGAAGTTCGAAGGTTTTGAATGTGAGTGTTCTCTAATTCAGAGTGATCTGTAAAATTCTTAATTTTGAAGTGTTCTGAATGGTCTGAAGTCTAAATTGATTCTGCAATTAATTTAGTTCTTTTCTTTTCTGATTTCTGAAGTGATTCTCTTTAGCATCCGCCTGGTTCAAAAAGGATCTTCAACAGTGGGACATCTGGAAGAGACTCCTGACTGAACTTTAACTACTTCGGTGCGAGACGATTGGTCTTAAAGAGGCCAATCCGTGCAGTGCTGACAAGATAGTTAGTTGCAAAAATGCATACTTGAATTCTAAGAATGATACTCTGTGAATTGCTCATCTTTTCTCTTCTCACGGTCCGTATTATACATTTGGTCAGTGAGAGTTCATGAACCTGAGTTCCATGAATTTCGATTGTAGACCCACGTGGTCTATGTGTCAGTGGGAATTAAAAGTATAAAGTCAAGAAATGAAAACGATATATATATATATATATATATATATATATATATATATATATATATATATATATATATATATATAGAGAATGCAAATTCGAAAATTTTGGGTGAATTGAAAAATCAAAGACGGAGTCAGGTATCGAACCTGGTATCTAGAGATGCTTTGCCGGAGACTTACACCACTAGACCACCGTCTACACACCAGTAAGTTTATGCCGTCTTGACTGCAATGTCATTAATTTCTTTCATCACCTGTATTTGAATTTATTTTGGTTCATGTGCCGTGTATTTGTAGAAGTTGCAGATTGATCCTCAAGAGGCGATATATATATAAACATTCATGTAATACCATGCAATGTATATATATATATATATATATATATATATATATATATATATATATATATATATATATGTATAAATGTGTATATATAGGTATATAGGTATACTGTAAATGTGGATTTTTTATGCGCGATCGAAACTGCTCCCCGAATCATAGACGGAACCTAAAATTAGGGATTTCGCGATCGCAATCGCTAATTTCTAAACAGAGCGCAAGGACAAGTCACGCATCCGGGACTCTGAGAGGGGGCACTTTACAGGCTGGCGATCAAGACTTTTCAGGATTTTTGTTCAGTTTTTTTTTGACTCGAGAAAATGCGATACAATACACGGGATCGGCGGCAGATTCAACAGCGTCATAGGACCACAGTCGTGGAGGATGGCGACGAGAGGAGGGCCTTATACGAGGCTACGGACAGAGCGCCGACGTAGAGTCCTACCGCGAGGGAAACCAAGGCGGACGAGATTCCCGTAGGTGGCCGGCGAGCCGAAGCTTCCCCTCACCATGCTGGCGTCATGTAGCCTCACGAAGCCGTTACCACGCCACTGCCGAACGATGGAATACCGGAGAACCAGACAGCCAGTAAGCGTACCACGACATCGGAAGTCAACGTTAGCGATAAGTTAGGCTACAAGAATTTCATAAGACGAAAACCAATTGGATCAAAAGAATTTTTCGCGACGGACATCGGCTATGTTCGAAGCATGTGAGGATTTCAGCTTCGATTAGCGAAGCTCTTTACTTAAGTCCTGGCGACAGTTTGTGATAGTCGCGTCAAAGAGTTATAGAAGAAAAAGCAAAGAATGATTGTTTTTGAGTGAACATTGGCGTAAACTGGCGTAGGCAGTTTTCTGGTGTGGCTCCGAAGCGGTAAGCTCTATCATATATAGTTTGTAATTGAGTTAGCAGAGCACTCGAAATTTGTTTGCCGATCTCTTTGATTGATGGCCGTACCTGAGTTCTCGCTTTAACGCGTAAAGTAAATTTTTTTCATGTAAAGTCTAGAGTAGAGTTACGGTTTTGAGTTAAGGTAGTAGTCCGGTGTGACGACCGAAATTTAGACGTTTTTTCATGATTTTTTTTTAAAAAGTAAATAAAATGCTATCGTTTTAAAGTTTTTACATGTTTTTATTGGTGTTTTGAAGTATATAAAAAAATTTTTTTAAAGTTAATTTTACATTAATTTGTTTAAAATTTTTGACGTCAATATGGAGTCCTCAAAGAAAAGATGAGTTGGTTCAGGGAAACACACAGCCTTCCAAAGTCATCTGAAATAAAAAATTCAAAGAGATTATTATTCTGTAGACTTCATTTTAGGTCCCGAACCTTAAATATACATAAAAATAAAAAAACAAAAACAAAATGGCGGACTTGTGAAAAAAGTTCTCAAAATCTAATTTTTTTTCTTCATAAATTGTTTAGATAAAATAGTTTATAATTAAAAAATTAAATGTTTTAAAGGTTCGGCATCTAGATATGTGTGTCTAGAATAACGGGTTAAATTTTTAGCTAAATCGGTTGAATAGTTTTGAGTCAGTGATTCCCCGAACTTTCGAAAACATGGTTTTGAGAAAAACGCTTTTAAAGTTTTGACAACAGATTTTTTTCAATAATTTTTTTCTTACATTAATCAGCTATGCCTGGTGCATAGAGCAGTCCTTCCGTTTCCTCAAAGTTGTCATTTTCAGCAGCTTTTAGAGCTCTACGTAAAGTTCTAGCTTCTTTGGAGTTGGCTTCTGCAGTTTTCTCTGCCCTCAAAATCCGTGCATTGTCAACATCGTCAGCGTAGTCTCTGGCTGTTTGTCCTAATGTAACGCCCATTGTCTCCATAATTTTGAGTACAGGTAGAAAACCCTCATTAAAGATGCAAGCGGCGGTATAGGTAGCAATTTCCAGAACGTTTTTCCCAGTAAAAGTATGCTTCGGAGCAAAATTCCATACACAGTGATTAAAACTTTCGTTGTTATTTTGCGTGTTCCCGCCCAAGCATCTTTTCAATAAATCGTCGGACGCCAAAGACTCGTGCACAGGTTTTATGAGATTTGTAACTTGTTCGTCAAACGTTACTGGGTGTTCATAAGTGCTCTCTTGATTTTCCGCTTTGAGCTGTTGATACTTGCACCAAGAATCTGAGCAGTAAGAGTGCTGAGGGTTTTCGTCTGTTGATGTCATGTGGTAGAATGTAGCCCACACGGCTTTCTTCATTTCTTCGAGAGAATGACAGTTTCTGGTGGTTGCCAAACCGTAGTACATAGACATTTTTAACATAATCTTGTTAGTTAATTGCAACGGTTTAGGTTTTGGTGGCTCAGCGCTGGTCGACGAGTCTCTCTTTATCCTACGCTTTTTCGGAGCACTTTCCTCGGTACTCTTCACTTTTACGGCCATCTTCGTGTTCTTAGCTGCATCCAATTGTTTTTTCACTTTTGCGTACTCGGTAAGAGTTTTTTTTACACCTTGAAGTGCTCGGTACATTCTTTTCTTCACATGCAATACGCATTCTTGCTTCTAGACAATAAAAGAGGGGACGGTCTGAGCAGCTGCTGCTGGCGTGTCACACGCTTTCATACACACTACGGCGCGCTCTCTTATTTTAGCCATAACTTTAAGAATAATTAAAATTTATGTCTGAAATTTTTATAGCATATTTTTAAGATGTTTTTCTTCCGAAAAATGTAAAAAAAAAATCGATTTTTTGAACCCGTCACACCGGGCTACTACCTTAAGTCATTTTTTTGTCAAATTGAGTGCAGCCAAATTCCGTTTCACGGAGTCTTGTCGAGTCTGCGTACGTAAAAAGTGTCACCTCTCGTCACGTATCGTCGTGCATATCGTCGTGCGTAAGCTCAGTTTAGCGAAGCGACTTGTCAACTTTGGGTGATCGTGAATACGGACCGAGTTTGTAGGCGTTGCGATGAACGTCATTAGATTATTGTCAAGAGAAGTGTCATGACAGATAAGAATTCGAGTTGCGATTAGCACTGTAGTGAAATTGTGAACTATCGCGGTTAACGCGTCGAGTCATGGTTTGTTTTGAAATTTTGCTCTTTGGCTCATTCTTGAATGATGCGGTTAGCGCCATAATTTAGTTGCGGATGATACCGGTTAGCGCGTCGAGCAAGATTTTGTTTTGAAATTTTGTCTAATAGTTTATTGTTCAATTTGGCGACTACCGCTGTATTTGGTAGAGGACGATTGCGGTTAGTCCGTTGAGTAGGGTTTTGTTTTTAGTTTTTATCCTATTGTTTATTATTAATAATGCGACTAGCGCAAAAAGGCTTCAGGTTTCTTACATACTGTAACGCTAAATTCTATGACCTTCGGATGAGGACTTACCGTTGACACTTTGGCGCGATTCTCCACTTATTCTGAACACTAAACTATAACAAAATCAATTACGTTGGGCGCAAGACGCATTAGCGTCGAATTTCAACCAATAATACCAATCAAGAAAAAATAATACGAAACCATACGGAAAATAACTAGAGAACCCGTTGTATGGCTGGCTAGACTCAGGTACTCACACGAACTGATAGAGTGGCGGTATTCAAGGCAGCTGACGATAATTGAAGAATTTAAGAAAATAAAGAAATAAAAAATAAACTCGAGTTAGGAGAAACGAACAGGTCAATCAGTATATATTGTCGAGTATACAGGCAAATGAAATGGTATCGATAGCAGTAGTTGATAAAACAGGCAATAGTTTTTCACAGAAATTTCGGTAGAATAGAATTAAACGATAGCTTTGAAACGAGAGACGATAGTTAACAGTGAAAGATGAGCGTACATCGGGAGAAGCGATATAATGCAAGAATTTACTTAAAACCACACGTCACTGGGCGACGTGTTCTTACGCAAGTTGCAAATGACGCTACGCGAATTCGGTTAGTTAGTTAAAAACGAGAGTGAGAACTTCATTGCAATCGGTAGAGAACAAAATAACGATAGCTCGGGAGGTAATAACGGGAGAAATCGACGAATTTACCATAGATTCTAACCAGTACGAAAGACTGACATTCATTATTAACTTAAAAAAATCCGTAGCGTAAACGATAGACTACATTTAACGGTCAAGTACGAAAGATAATTTTCAGGAGAGTTATTTATAAACGCTAGAATCAATAATTTACAATATTTACGTATCCAAAGAATTATACAAAGAAACCTTCCTTCAAGAGAATACAAAATGATGAAAGAATACAAAATCATGAGAGTGAGAAATTCGGAGAGTTCGCAAAATAAACAAATACACTAAATACACCTCAGTACAAAAAAAAAAAATCAAAAATATCACGCAGAACTTAAATAAATAACGAGAGAAAACAAAAGGGGAAAGTAATTCAACGGACAGGATGAAGCTTAAGGTATTACAACGGTAGAAGGTCGTGAATAAGCAATAGATAACGACAGCGGTACAATAAACGGTGAAATGATAGCGATAAGGTAAAGAACGAAGTATCGGTAGCTTAAATCGGGAGAATACGGAAAAGTATTCTTAGCTGTCAGTAGTAATACAAGGAGAGTTCTACTTACAGATTCCTGTTACCGACACTTACCGACATCCTCCACAGACTCAAACCCTTGTCCGCGATGACGTCAGAGTCTGCCGTACCGACTTAAGGTCAAAAACGTGCAACCTTATCGATAATTTTATCGGTCGATGGTCGAAATCGCATTGTCTTACCGACAATTCTTATCAGTCGAAGGTCAAAATCGTGCTGCTTTACCGACAATCTTACCGACCGTAGGTCAAAGTCTCTATGTTGTGCTCGCTTGCCAACGGTAGAAGGTGCAGCGGGGGGGGGGGGGGGGGGGGGGTAAACTTTTCCCACGGTAGGACTGCTAATGTGTAACATCAACCACCCTAGATACCTTTGCCACTTTATCAAACACGCGACATTCGAAAATTAATGGTTCCGAGAATTGTTTTTTACCAACTCGGATGTTGGTACGTTATCATCAACGTGATATTCTATTTTGGGCAAGAACTTTTTTTGTGATATTAACCGTCCCAAATTTATCTCCCACGATACCGACCATGTGACATTCCAAAATTCATGGTTCTGAGAATTGGTTCGTTTACTCTCATGATATTAATCATGTGACATTCTTTACCCCCACCAAATTTTGAATGCAAGTGGGAAGCGGTATTATAAAATTCAGGACCAAAAACTTCAGCATCGGTCTAAAGTCGTTCTTCTTGGAAATGAAAAGTGCTCTGGAACAACAAAATGAATCAAAGAAAAAACTAGAACGGCTCATCAAGAATATTGGAGAAGTAAAACATCTGCTGAAAATCAGATCTGACCTCAATCAACTCACAACAAAATTTAAGTACATACAACTCGACAGTGACCAAGTTGGACTTTTCAAAGTTAAACGAAGTCGCTCACCTGGAGACACTTCTGCCCTTGAGAAAGCTTTCAGACCTCGAAGTATACTTCGAATACCGAGTCAGCGGCGTTCGTCGAGTAAAGACGAAGTTCGGTGATAAAGTGGTTCTGGAATTGGATGATTCGTTCACGATTTTTCTACCGAACCGGTTGACCAAAGCCCTCCAAGAAGATGATGATTTCTTCCAGAAGGTGACGACAGCCAGTAAGGACACATGGTTGCATCTACGCTACCTTGGTGGACCGTATGGTCAACTTGAATTCAGTTACGTACAATCTGAGTATCACATGCACATATACAGTATCTTATAGTAGTCTTACGTTCAATTAAAAAAAAAATTGAAATTATAAGTATGTTTCATTCAACGTTAAGCCATCCTGTATACCCAATAAGTAACGATGGAGGGTTGGAAGCTGCCTTTGCGCCTTGTAACTGTAACGTGAACTTGACAATGAGGTTTAAGCGGACTCAGTCAAGGATAAAGTGCAAGGTAGACCAGCATCTGACTTAGCGTACCTTTAAAGCCTCGGATCCTCCAGCGTCGGATTACTATCGCTCTTGAAATGCAAAACATGGTTTCAGAGTACGCTTTGGTCAAGGATAAGATGCAAGGTCGAGCTGAGTATTGAGATTCCGTTTTAACACGTTACGAATAAGGTAAGTTTCATTGATGTTTGTTTAAAAAATGTATTTATTTAAAGAATTCACACTACAATTCAAAGGCCAAAAAAGGTTTGTACACCATGAACCACCGTATCAAGTTGCGAAACAATGTGTATAAGCTCCGTTAGTTGTTCATCATTAAGCCGCCTCTCAATGTTGCGATGTATATATATGCGGCGTATATTCGGTAAAACAGGTTCCGTAAACATCACATCGTGTGGCTCCGGCTCTGGACTTGGCAGTAGGTTGAAAAAGTTAAGTACCATGGTCTGGGGAAAAAAAAATGTTATTCAATTGAAAAGGTGAGTACGTTGAAACATGACGTTTATCAAAGAAAGGTATATTCGGAAAATTTGAAGATGTTTCAGTAGTTGAAAAATGTTAAGGTCAGAAACGACTTCGAAAGCTATTAAGCTGGACATTTGTGATTAGTTGTAAATGTTTTTTTAAATCACCTGAAGTTTCCTAAGTAGTTGGTAATATATCTAATTTCTTTTTAACAAAAGAAGTGAAGGAGTGTGATGAATTGAAAAATTCACATCAGGTAGCAATTGGTATGAGAACTTACCGTTTCTTTTCTGGCAAAGTATATTCGAAGGCACAAGACACTTTACATCACTTGAGTTTGACTGCCAATGAGCTGGTCCAGGACCTGCAGTCTTATATGATAAACCCTTGAGTTTATGTTTTGCAAACGTAAAAATGCGACATCGTAGGGTGATCCGCATGTTCACCAAATGTCGATATCTCGATTCATGTAATTGTTCTAGTGCGTATTGCCCCACGCACACGGATAGCTTCACGCGCAAACACAAACATACGTACAGCTGCCCTTTGAAAAGGACTCTCATCACTGCAAATGATCATTTAGTATTAACTTGTCAAGTATACGTAAGGAAAAACCTAAAGATGGAATCCACGAAGTGTTTGAGATTGATCGGTATTATGGAATTGGCGTACAAAATCTTAGGCAAATCATCATCATTAACAGCAGAAATTCAAAAATGAATAAATGTCGGGAGTCAAAATATTCGGCTTCTCAACAAAATTTTACGTAAGGCTTCATCCATTAAAGGCAAGACGAGAATTATCACAATGATTGGACTTTTGAAAGCGCTCGCGGAAAAATTTAAACGTCTTCAGAGAACAGGTGGAGGTACGCGGAAAGTAAGAAGAAGCAATCGAGTTCACTGGAAAGATTTGGAATCAGCTTACGACGTTTCGGCAGGACCCCGCCTGCCATCGTCAGGTTTCTTGAAAAAGTATTGTACAGAGAATTACGAAAATTGTCTAATTTGAATTTAACATATTTTACAATTTGAACTTCCGATTAAAATTATTTATATACATAAATGCCATTATTTGTTATAGTTGTCAAGTTGTCATAAAATAATAAAATATTGTACACTCACATTTTTAGACATTCCTTAGCTTAACAGTTTCTTACATGGAGTTATAGAAGAAAGTGAACTATCCGTCTGTCAAATTGACCTGCTTAATGTTAGTTATCATAACAATGATATAATGTCATATATTTATCTGTGTGATTGTTATTATACTGGACACTTTGTTTGCATGACCTTTAACAACGTATGTTTTTTGCGATATTATAAAATGTCTACGTAAAGGTGACTTAGATTTTGGATGTCTGTTCTTTTGTTTACAGTATCATTTGTTGATATGTGTTGTGACGTGGATTTTTCTGTACAGCCATAATTATCGGCTGGGACGTAACAATATCACCAGAGCCTCACAGGATAACATATCATATCTGTCGAGGGTATATGCAATTTGCATGGATGCAACGACACTCGCGCGCTATCGCTTCTATCATTTCGCTATTCTTATACGTTTTCTTAACTCCCGGCGCAGCTGAAAAGCACCGGCGCGTGGCGTAGACCCTTGCTAACAGGAAAACAGAGTTACTTCACCGGGTGGTGTTGTGCTGGCAGCGTACGTCTGCCCCCAATAATAAGCGTGAATATCGTCGATAAAAATGCGGCATCATGTCTCGTAGATTATTGGCGATGGCGGTAACCACCGCTGGAACTGTAGTATTTAAGAACTAATTCAGCGCCTGGTCGGGAGGCTACAAAGTGCACCTTACGCCTGGTTCTGTTTACCATGTTAGATAGCAGACATTTTACCGATGAAAGTGTTATCACCGATAGCGCCCCCTTTATCAATAAGTCACTGTTTTATCGTTCTAAACTGTTTTGTTTCCAACGTCCGCCGCAAGAAGGAGTTCCCTCCACTCTTACTGACAGTTGGTGATATCCCGTAAAATTATTACCATAGGCTTGTCGTTGATGGCGCCCTCTTCATCGATCAATCGTTGTTCCATCAATTGAATCTGCTTTAATTTGAGCTACCAGATGGCAAACTTCACGGGGTGATAGTGGTGGGGGAAATATCAAGTTTTGAAATAATTATTGAATGGTTTAAATAAATATTTTTATTTACCAGCAATTACATTCAGTTTCCGGCTTATACGTATTATTATTAATAAAAATAATGATAATGATAAAAGATCAAGTTTTTCCAAATTGGAGAATCAGCCCTATATATCGGTGCAAGAGCAGTTGAAAGCGGTAGATTTGAATTTGAGGTATGAAAACAACAGTTTCTCTTGTTGACCTGTATCTGACAAACCTCTACAATAAAAACTCTGCAGTAAACGGTTCGACCAATCGAAATCGGGCATAAAATGGGCCACTCGAATCTTACTATCAGTCTGAGAACCAGCAGTACTTGGCGGGCCACGGCTGAAAGCACATGCTGAATCTCTCACAGATGAGTTCTCCAGATAGAGAAGACGAGGAAACGGCCTTTAGGGGGGGGGGGGGGGGGGGGTCGAATTTTTTTTGTCTTATGTTATTGTTCAACATTTCAAAAATATATTCCCAAAATTTTAAGTCGATCTGAGCAAAAGTCTTGAAGTTATTGTCTAGTTAGTCTCCTGCCCTTTAACACTATAGCTCTGACAGCAGGTATAGGTACAGCTTATTCACTTCTATTGTTCTGGTCCATTATCCTGTTTCGAGAATATTTTATTTAGTAAAGACAGGTAAGTAAAGCCATAAAGACATATTTTATATTTGTATGCATATACTATACACTGTACAATATTTTAAAATGAGAGACGAGCTTCAGTTTGTCGTTGTACGTTCGATCGGGCGCTTGTAATTGTTTCTCAAAACTACTTTCTCAAAGTCCGTGTTCACTGGCAGTTGAAAACTACTTGACCGATTCATTTCAAACTTGGTACACATTTTCTACATATAAAATACCTCCCCCCAACATTTAGTTGAAAATTTTTTTTTCACGTTAAGGGGATTCCCCACTTACAAAATGGAGGAGTTTTACATGAAAAATAGCAGTTTACACTTTAGATGGCCACCAAAAATTTTTAAATGAAAAAAAAATTAATCATAGAACGGTGGGGGGAGGATTTGATGATACTTTGACTAAATTTTAATTTTTTTTTATTTCAGATGATTTCCGACCGAGATATAGTGAACACCGCAAATTGTTTTTTTTTCTGAGACGTTCTGGGGCAAGCTCTATCACCGGCATGTTTTTCAATATTTCCGCATGAAAAAATTACAGAATATTATTAAAACTATACGTGATAATGCACAAAAGGTTTGAATAAATTTGTTCACTCCATACTTTTAAAAAAAATTCACAAAAAAGTGGTTTTTTACGCTGAAAACCTTACCCCCCTCCCCCCCCCCCCCCTTAAACCGATCTCACCCCGACATTTGTGCATACACCACCGGCGGAAAGTTTCCGGACAAGAGTTAGAAAACGTGCCGGAACAGTTTTTTGCGCCATTTCGCCGGTAGTTGGCCTAGGCCAATTTGACTAATGGCATTTTAGAAAGAGGAGATTTACCTACATTTTGGCTTTTTAAAGAAATTTTTACGATTTTTTTGACACTCAGCAAACAGTTTTGACAACGACCATTTCTTGTCGTTTTTTTTGTTCTTTTGTGAGTGGACCCCGTTGGCAGTAAAAATATTTTTTATGAACTTCTCCGACTAAAATCATAAAGGGGGAAGCCTAAGCTTCAATTTCGTTTTTTAGAAAAATTTTTGCGATTTTTTTTCCCAGAAATATTTCGTTTCTTGATGAAAGGTAGACAATTTGAATATTGCTCCGTAGTACGAAAACGACGAGGCTTACAACAAAACCTCAAGACGGTAAAAAGTTGCATTATTTCTTGCTGAGTTCATGAAAATTTTTTGAGGTTTTTTTTGTGAAATTTTTTTCAATCTATTTCTGGTCAGAGTCAGGCAAGTGTGCAAGGTCTCACTCAGCAAGAAGTAATGCAACTTTTTACCGTCTTGAGGTTTCGTTGTCAACCTCGTCGTTTTCGTACTGCGGAGCAATATTCAAATTATCTACTTTGTATCAAAAAACGAAATATTTGTGGGAAAAAAAACTACAAAAATTTTTCTAAAAAACATTTTATTAAAAAATATTTTTACTGCAAACGGGGTCCACTCACAAAAGAACAAAAAAACGACAAGAAATGGTCGTTTTCAAAACTGCCTGCTAAGTGTCAAAAAATCGTAAACATTTTTTTAAAAAGCCAAGATGCAGGTAAATCTCCTCTCTTCAAAATGCCTTAGTCAAATTGGCCTAGACCAACTACCGGCGAAATGTCGTAAAAAACCGTTCCGGCACGTATTTCAACTCTTGTCCGAAAACTTTCCGCCAGTAGTGTATATTTTCTATATCCGCAAATTAGTAATTAAACATGTTATGCCAAAATTGATTCACACTAATTTCCTCACGGTGCCACTAATCAGACTGTGCCCGACAATACGATCGTAAAGGATCATGCAAAGGGCTGCTGTATTTGCACTGCGACATGGCGGGTTTTTCACCCCGTCATCGACCAGCACCTCCACTCCCAGGCGGAACCCAATAGATCCAGCAAGCGAGGGAAGAGTCCTGTCATGCCGCACGGACGACGATCAGAACTCGTTTGCGATTTTTTTTTTTTTGTATCATTGCTAATGCTTGTTATTTTTCCCGCCAAATTCTCTGAGGTTACCGACGCTGTCATCACTGCCCGACCATTCCACACCGTCTACGCTGGCGACGAGGGAACCGGAGGGAACCGTCTATGACCGGTGAGAATTCCAAAGCATCGGACCCAGAAGTCGCGCTGTTGCTTGCTAATTCTACGCTGCCGCACATACCAACATCGCTACCGTTGCCCAGGGGTCGAGCTGCCTCCACCCAAGTCACCTCCAAAGTCCGGTCTTGCCACCCGGCATACATGACGACCACCTGAAATCTTCCCCTGGCAACTCCGAAGCCGAGAGACCGATGTTGAATGTGCAGCCCTCGCCGATAGCGACACAGCACAGCGAACGGACGGGCTATCTAGAGACCCGCTGGTCTCGTCGTCACGATGGAACAGCCCTTACTACCGCCGTAGTGCCACCGCGGGAGCGCGCAAAATGGAGCGCTCGGCTACTTCTCTCTCCCTTGCGTCGTGATACGATCGAGTACTTGGTTAGCGTTGTCGAGTTAAGAATTAAAAAAAAAAGTGATTCCTAATGTTTTGCCGGACTATATGCCAACTTTCTTGCCTCTTCTGTACCGCGTTGTTTTGTTGATTGTCACGAGTTACCCGGAGACGGAATCTCGTTACGCAGCGCTTAAGGTAGGCGGAAGCCAACACGAATCTCGCTGGCTGTTGTGATTTTTCCAGCCTCAGGCCATCTTTTCAAGCAACAGGTAGCCGGCTGGCTCAGTCGGCCATTTTGGTAACCGCCAGCTAGCCTCGTGGCGGCAAAGCCGATTTCACATAAGACTTCTTCCTATTTGACTCCTTAATAAATAATAAAGAGCTCTGAATCGTTATTCTGTGGCCTTCTGCCATTAACATTATGAGATTCAAAAACTAGAGCCGTCGGGTGCTGTGCCGCTTCTCGGCCATGCACCAGCTGGCGTATCAGTGTGTGTGAGAAAGAGGAGGAGAGACTGTGATTGTGTGTACGCCCATGCCGTTAATGCCGAGCCTGAATTTGGCTTGTATTTTGCGGAATAACCGCTATTGATAATCGCTCTGCTTGGCTTTGCCTTTGAACGTTACTTATTGCTTATTTGAACTCTGTTGTTTGTTATCAACTACCGCATTGATTTATTGTAACTTACAATTAGGTGGAATTGTATCGACGCGTGCCGTCACCTCTGTATTCGCTTGCCGTTGCTAATACTGACTTTGTTCACCCTCTGCTTGCCGTATTATAAAAATTTGTTTATATTTGCAGTTATATATAATTAATCAATGAACATTGCGTATATTTAATAAGGTACGACTAGGGAAGCACAATATTATTCATTTATTGATGTATTAAAACACGACCCGTCATTATATTCAAAATTCATTAAATCATCCATCCCATCAATCATTTATTCCATGCGTATATTGTTGAAAATGGTGTATATTGTTAAAATTAGAAATAATTGTGAAGAATTGTCTTTCAGTGTGGTACTGTTCTCTTGGATTGCACTATGCCTTAATTGCTTCATAAGCTCAAGAACCCATATTTTATTGCGTAACTCCACCGAGAGTTACATTGGTGTCTGAAGCATGATATTTTTGAACTGTGTTGATGCATCAATTTAGTGCGCGATTTTTTCAAGATGAGTACCTCAAGGAATATTCGCTCTCGTCGTCAGGAAAGCTGCGGAGACAATTCTTTTCGAAAAGAAGCCCCGCAATAGCTGAACGTAGTAAAGCTTCTTCGCCAGCAACAAGAGGCTGCGGCTCTTCATCAATAGCAACTTCTAAAAGCAGCTGAACGTCAACAAGAAGTGGCATTCAACAGCAACAACAGCTTCTTCAACTACTGCAGGCGCAAGAGCTCCATCAGTGGGAACTACTCGAAGAGCGGGCAAAAGAACAACGAGAATTGCGCGTACAGCGGGAAGGAGAACAACGAGGACAGCGTGGACATCAGCACATGATCCTCGACGCTCGCTCTCGCTCAGAGAATCAGATGCATGAACTACTGCAGACTATGATGACTATTCTACTAGCCGATAGACGAGGAGACGAACCACGAACGCACCGACCTTCTCCTCTTTCCTCTTTCCCTGTCCATTTGGCGCAAGACCTAGGTTACGCTAAGGATAGTTCGAAGTCCATCAATTTTAGATCTAGAATACGAGAAGGAATCACTTATTTTGTGCCTCTCTCTCGTTCCGTAGCTCAAAGTGACCGCATCAGAAATACGATTCAGGGTACTCAAGAGAACATTGCTCATGTGATAACGTGCTTCGAAGGCCACTTGAGAGATGAGATCCTAAGATCGACGCACGCGCAAAATAATCCTCATTTAGACAAATCTTTTTTGAGCTGTACCGGACGTTGCCCGGAAGTTTGCCCAAACCTCGATAGACAGACGTCTTATTTACCTGGAACAAGACCTTCTGCATTAATAAAACCTCCAACTTTTGATGGAAAAGTTACGTGGTCGGATTTTGAAAACTAGTTTCTCGCGGTTGCTAATCGTAATTGTTGAAATATAATGACGAAGGAGTAAATTTATATCGTTTGCGCACACACCTCTCCCGTATATATCTGTCTCTTTTTGTAATCGCTCATAGAGCGAGCGGTCACGTGATGTGTGTATACACTCCGACACGTACATGCTTACACTTCGGGAAGACGGACAGTACTATACAGTTCAAGTGAAGTCGGTCGTAACTTACATGTCAAAACCGCGATGTACCAGGTATATATATTTTCCTGTTACTTATATTAATGGGCACACCTAGTGTGACAGCCTAAAAAAAGGCGGTTTTTGGGAATTAAAAAAAAAAACAACTACTGTATCAATTATTTTCAAATTTTAAGGGTATATTTATACATATTTTAAGAATACATAGTCAAATTTTTGAAGAAAAAAGTTAAATATTATTCGAGTTACACGCGATCTCCGACGGCGCTGAAAAAAAAGGTCCTCCACTACTGCAGAGTTTCCGGCCTTCAACGTGGATGAAACCTAAGAAAAAAATTCTTGTTAAACTGGAAGATATTGTCCGTACAATGACCTACCAGTTTTTTGATTTTTTTTTTTTGCCAAACACGACCAAAATTTTGGGTAAAATTCAACTTTTTTTTTAAAAACGCCGCCATGTTGTCAATTTTTGATTTTTTTTCGACCGTAGGTCATTGTGCGGACAATATCTGCTAGTTCAATAAGAATTTTTTTTAGGTTTCATCCACGGAGATGGCCGGAATCACTGCAGTAATGGAAGACCTTTTTTTTCAGCGCCGTCGGAGATCGTGTGTAACTCGAATAATATTTAATTTTTTTCTTCAAAAATTTTACTATGTATTCTTGAAATATGTATAAATATACCCGTAAAATTTGAAAATAATTGATACAGTAGTTGTTTTTTTTTTTTTAATTCCCAAAAATCGCCGTTTTTTAGGCTGTCACACTAGATGTGCCCCTTAAATGTTCCTTCTACCAAACAAACTGAGTACATTTATTTCTATGATATGAAATCAACAGTAATCTTTGGGATTCCGCTTCGAAAGCAGCCACTCTTGACACTAGTCTGCGTGGTCCAACCATTACCGTTTTATCCACTATGTTTCCAATATACATAATGAATTACGAAAAATTGAGTTCCGCTCTTAGACTGAGGTACGGGAGTGAACACCTCGAGAAATTACATTTGACCCAACTTCAGAATAGACGCCAAAATTGCGACGTAGATTCAACCTCCCCGGGTCAGGAGATAGATCGTTCAACTAAAACCGCAATTCCGGATGCAGATCGTCTGAGAGAGTTCTCTACAGTAGAAGCATTTGTAAGAGCAATACGCGATCCCGATATCAGACTCGCGGTTAGCACTTCAGGGGTTTCTACGCTTCGAAAAACTATAGTTAAGGCTTTCGAGATAGAGGCCTTGAGTCGAGAACATCTAGGAGTAGCTAAAATTCGTCAACTTGCAGTTTCAAAAAACTTACCTAAGGAAAGACAGACGGTGGGTTCAGAAGAGACCTCGTCTAACAGACAAAAGAATAATCAAAAATATAGAAACATGAATAATCGCGGTTCCTCTCGGAACCATTACAAACTATTAAGAAAATTGCGGGCATGAACGTGTTCAACCAGTCTTGAACTGTTTATTTTGTAAAAAAAAAGGACATGAAAACAATCATTGTTTTACATTAAAAAACTTTGCCGGAGAACCGCCTCAGGACTTGAATTTCAGAAATTTGAATTGGTGTAATAGGGAGACAACTAACAACAAGTGAGATGGTGATCGTTAACCAAGTATCTCGACCGGAGCTGGTACAAGAAACTAGCTCTAGATGATTCAAGTCAGGTTTGATATGTTTCTTCGCTAGGGGCTTGTTATTTTCTGTCGTGAGTACGCTCGATTCAGTTTTGTTACCTTCTAGAATTTTGTTCTTCAAAATCGAGTTTAGGGACGGTTAGGCTTTGATTTTGAATAACCTGAATGAAGTCCCGGTTATTCTCTAGACCCGACAAGCGACCATTTGATTTTCATAACTTTTCTAACCCATCTGTCAGTTTTCACAAATTTTCCCAGATTAACCTGCTGAGAGACCTCCGTCTTTCTTATCCTATTCCCGATGATGGCTGGTGGTCCCCGATTTCGGCTGATATTCGAAGGCCTAGACACGTTTCAGATAAGATCGTTTGAATCTTATGTTGACTCCTAAATGTTTAACATAAGTTCTTGTAAGATATGTATGTGATCTCCAGGAGGGGGAGACATGGAGAGAGCGTGGCATCAGCTTTGAGAGCGAGTCAGTTACCATATAGAGACGTAATAATAAACACCGTTATACTCGATACCTGGTCTCGTGATTTCTCACCTCCTAAACCTTACAGTGGCGACGAGGATAGGAGTAAAAAAAAAAAAAAGGACTGAATGGCGGAAAGTGACGCACATAGTGAAAATAAGAAAGTATCGTGGATCTACAAGTTAAATAAAGTTCAAGTGATCAAAAAACTAAAAGGCAAGTATAACGTGGACGCTGAAGAAACGGAAACCTTAGACGATTTACGAAAAGTACTTAAACTGAAATTTCAAGAATCACGTCAGAAACCTCAAACTAAAGCGGAAACTGAGAAAGAGCAAAAATCCGAAGCAGATCTAGAGGAAAAGCAAAAACCGAAGGTGAGCTCTAAAAAAGAAATAAAAGAAGCAAGGAAAATGGCGTACAAAGCAGGCCTCGATTTCGACAGTGAGAAGAATGATTGGGAACAATTTACAGATAGGATGGATCTGTATTTTATAGCCAATAACATTACAGATGTTAACAAAAAGCGGGCTATATTATTTACTAAAGTAAACGCAAAAACGCATGACACCATCTGCAAAATTTTTGCCCCGAAAAAACCTGCGGAAATAGAAATAACGGTGCTGATAAAACAGATAACCGAATATTTAAAACCTAAAGTAAACGTAACGGTTTTAAGAGCCCAATTTCGACGATGCATGCAAAATAAAAAGGAACCTATCGCACAGTATATGGCAGCTCTAAAGGAGTTAGCAAAAAAATGCGAGTTTTCAGATGTTGACGAGGCGATCAAGGATCAATTCATCAGCGGCATCATAGAAGAAGAAACAAAGATGGAACTATTCAAAGCGGATAAGCTAACATTGGATAACGCCATAAAGGTGGCTTCAGCGGTCAAAGAGGCAAGAGCAGCGGTTCAAAAGGTAAACATTGCGGCAGAAAATCGACAATCTGAAGAAGCAACTACAGCCGAGGTAAACATGATGTATAAGAATGGCAAAAAATATAAAAGCCGAAATGAAGGTGAGAAGCAACAGAATAAAAATAGAGATCCCAAATGTACGTGTTGTGGAATAAAAGACCACAACAAAGAAAAATGTTGGCATAAAAATAAAATATGCTCTAATTGCGGTAAGCCACGGCATTTACAGAAAATTTGCAAAAATAAAAATCCAGAAAAACGACGATCAATTAAACAAATTGAACAGGAACCTAATACTGAAGAAAAGGATAGCGACGTCGAGGATTTCATTGAACGAGGTAGCGGATTTTTGAACGTTGAGACGGAAGAAGATATACTAAATATAGAGCGACTCGAGCCACAATTTTTAGAAGTCAACATCGAAGAACAAATTATGGCAATGGAAATGGACACAGGGGCTGGGATTTCATTGATTCGTAAGACAGATTATGAAAAATTCTTTGAACAGGCAAAAATCGTAAGCGCAGACTTGTCTATAAAATATTATACGGGAAAAAAACGCAAACTAATCGGCATGCTTAAAAATGTCAAAATTCAATATAACCAAGTAAAAGCAATAGGTAATCTGTATATTATAGAAAATAAGAAAAGGAACGTGCCTATAATCGGGAGAGATTGGCTCTCAAAACTAGGGCTGTGGCCATTAGAGCTAAAACAACAAAAAATTTATAAAATAGATTATGATGAAACGGATAATGAAAAAATAATGATGAAGTTATTGATGAAATATAAGGATTTATTTACAGACGGGATGGGAACGTATACGAAAGATAAATTTAAACTCAAAATAAAAGAAAATACAACACCTATTTATATCAAAGTACAACATGGCGCTCATGGCGCATCAAAGTAAGAAACCGCCTGATAAATCGGATTATTTAATTTGCCACCCACGCGTTAAAAATCAAATAGTGATCTGTGTGATTTGTGAAGATGCATATCACATTTCTGAATACGATGAAAAAACAAGACATGTCGGGAAGTTTTTAATAATCTGCTCGAAACATGCACATGTGAATCTAACCTCAAAAGTGAGTGAGAAAACATTGAATGAAAATGCAAAAACAATTATCGCGCAAGTAAAACTACATGAGAAAAAGAAACTACAGGATGAAATGCTTGAAAACATCTCCAGTAACCTTTCAAAAGGTGAGACTAGCAAGCAAGACAAAACTCTCCTCGGAGAAGACGAGGGCGTGATATATGCTCTCAAAAATGAAAATGCTCTCCTGAAACAGTTGAACTGTGAGTTACAGGAAAAATGCAAACTCCTGAAAGAATTGAAAGAAGTAAACACAGAAAAAGCAGGAAAATCATACGCAAGCATACTCACTGAAAAAACAAGTATAAATCAACAAGTACCTGACATCATAATAAAAGCCAAACAATCAGACAAGAATCGACAAACCTACGACACAGTTGTTCAAACTATTTGTGAAGAAACAGCCTTACCAGTGAAACGAGTTTTCAATAAAAAAGACGGCACTACCATTATTAAATGCCAATTTAAAAAGCATACACAAGAAATGCAAGATATTTTGATAGAAAAAATTGGAACAAACTTCGAAATTGAACAAGACAAGCTAAAAAACCCAAGAATGAAACTGGTGGGTATCGAAAATTACATGAACAAGGAAGATCTAGAATTTGACATCAACGAGAGGAATTTTAGTACGCTTGAAACAAAATGCACTGTTCTGGACACATACAAAACAAAAAACACGCAGAAAACGGCAATAATTGAGGTTACGGCTGAAATCTACACTCTCATCAGGAAGGACAATTATAAGATCTATGTGGGACACCAGTGCTGTAGGGCTTATGATGATCTCAACATGAAACCGTGCATAAAATGCGGAAGGTACGGACATAGCTGGAAAAAATGCGAACTTGAAGTTTGCTTGAAATGTGCAGGAAACCATACATTTAGCGCATGCGACCAGGAAACTGTGAAGTGTACGAACTGTGTTTACGGGAACTCTAAATACTCAAAACATTGTGACGTCAACCACATGGCGACAGACACCAGTAAATGCGTATATTTGAGATATAAGATCTCGAAGTATATTGGAACCACAGATTACCCAACTAAACCCGACATTCCGAGATATATTGACAACATAGGACCAGACAAACACAAGAGGGCGAGCCGAGCAGCTTCACCAGCAGTGATACGTCACCAGAAGGCGCGGGAAACGTAAATATCAAAAGTAGCGTAGCAGAAGGAAATTTTGTCCCCGGCGGGGACTATCATACAACAGAAGATGAAACGAATGGTGAAGAATACACAGGCACAACATCAGAAGAAGAAATTCCTGATTTATACACACTCAACAAATGCCTTAGAAATAAAAATAACATCATATTTTTATTATTGAACATAAGAAGCTTGAAATGCAATTTAGAACTATTAGAGACTTTTGTTGAGAGTGTCAAGACCAAGCCTGATATAATAGTTTGCACGGAGTCTTGGAATTTACCACATGTTGATAGTAATAACCTGAAAGGGTATAACTTGTACTATAACTATGGTCTGATAAACAAGTCAGATGGAGTGGTTATGTACGTAAAAACAGAGCTACAGCAGGAAAGTATGGTAGAAGTGTTTGGAAATTTAAAAATAATAACAACTACAATAGTAGTGAACAAAAGAAAGCTCAAGGTATCGGGTATATATAGATGTCACGACTGTGACAAAAGTTTTTTTGTTAATGTGATGAAACAATTTTTAAAAATGCATGCAAAAAATAAAAATCACATAATCCTAGGTGATTTTAATATTGACATTCTAAAATTGGATGACATAGACACAGAAAATTACCTCAACAATTACTTAGAAAATGGGTATACGCCATGCTTCAACAAAATAACAAAGCCCAGTAGCTGTGATCCAAACAAGGGGTCATGTATTGATAATATTTTCGTCAAACCGAAAAAACGTTCATGAGATCTCTAAAACTAACTACCCCATACCCAGACCACTATCCTCTGCTCTTGCAACTCGGGAACGAGGAAGTTCAGGAAGAAAGCAGGGAAACTGAATATATTAACTATAAAAAGTTGAAGCTCACTTGTGAAAAGACAGATTGGCGTGAAATAATGAACATCCCTGATCCAAATACGGCTACTAACCATTTGATTTCATTAATTCAAACAGTCATTCGAGAATCTAGTTTTAAAAAAAAGGGAAATAAACTAAAACCTAGAAAAAGTTGGATCACTCCAGCAATAATACAACCTACTCAAAACAAAATGAAACTATATAAATTATCGAAAGACGAACCAGAGAATATAGATTTGAAATTGCAATATACAAATTATGAAAAAAGGTTGAAAAAAATTATACAAACTGCTAAGAACTCTCACGACAACCTAGAGCTGTACGCTAAATTGGGGGACAATAAAAAACTATGGAAATTCATCAATGCAAAAATAAATGGTAGTAAGAAACGAAAGAATAATATTGATTTTTTGAATGTAAATGGGGTAAAAGTAGGGTCAGAAAAAGAAATGGCAAATAGTTTCAACAATTTTTTCAGTACGGTGGGAACATCCCTTGCAAAAAAAATAGTAGCACCAGAAAATCAGATCAGAATGCCTAAATACAACTCGAAAACAGCTTATATAAAACCCACAAGTTGTGGAGAAATTTTCAACACCATCCATGCCCTGAAGCCTAAGGCAGGGGGCGTAGATTGCATAAAAATTACTGTTTTGCAACACATATCCTGGTTCATAAGCCAACCGCTAGAGCACATTTTAACTTGTGTATCCTGCATTCTGTCTGGCCGAAAGCACTCAAAAAAGCTGAAATCATCCCCATACATAAGGCTGGGGATAAACATCTTGTGCAAAACTATAGACCAATCTCACTTCTGTCTAATATTGCCAAGGTTTTCGAAAAGTTGTTGCACAAAAGACTTTCCAACTTCATCAAGGAAAATGAATTGATCGCTAGCATGCAATACGGTTTTAGACAAGGCAAGGGCACAAAAGATGCGCTGGCTTTCGTCACTAATACACTCTATCAAAATATAGACAAAACGAATGCCACCATTGTCACTTTCCTGGATTTGGCAAAGGCTTTCGACACCGTAAACTTTGAAATTTTGTTCAGGAAATTATACAGATACGGTATTAGGGGAAAGGCATTAGACATTATCAAAAGCTATCTGACAGATAGAACGCAGGTTGTAAATTTAAATAGCACCAAAAGCAAAGAAACAAAGGTTGAAATGGGAGTGCCGCAAGGTTCAATTTTAGGGCCACTGCTTTTTGTTTTATACATAAATGATATTTTCGATGAATTGCCACAAGGATGTATTGTTTCTTTTGCTGATGATACTTCGATAATTAGCACCGACTCAACTTGGGAGCAAGCAAGACTCAAAATGGTGAATTATTTAGATAAAATTGGAGACTGGTTCAAACATAACAAATTAACTTTAAATGTAGAAAAAACTGTGTTCATCCCTTTTGGGGCTTATCAAGTCAGCATTCCGACAGAGTTCACAATTACCATTAACGGTATGGAAATAAAGAGAGTACAGAGTACAAAGTACTTAGGGGTTATCTTTGATAGTCATCTCAGGTGGAATTTTCAAATAGAGCACATTATTAAAAAAACCAGATATTTGCTCTACGTTTTCTGGAGACTATCGCATTTCGCTCATAAAAAAATTCTGGTAATGATGTACCATGCACTTTTTGGAAGTGTAGCTCACTACGGTATAATAGCATGGGGTGGAGCATACGGAAATGTAATGGACTCTCTTGAGAGGGTCCAGCACAGACTATGGAAGATAATTGCACGAAATAATGCTGATTTGACGGAACCTCTAAACATCCGCGAGACTTACACATTGGAGTCACTGCTATATCATTATGACGACTTGAAAACCAAATACACCCAATCGGGGAGCAATACTAGAAACAAAACCATTGCTATACCAAAGACCTCCAAAACCATAGGCTTTAAAAATCATGTGATTCAGGGAATAAAGAGCTATAACAGACTCACGCATGAGCTGAAAATATTAGAATGTAGTAAAAAAAATATTAAGAGGCAAATAAAAAGCTACCAAATATCACAAAGAAACTACTCAAGCACCGAAAAACTACAACAAAAATGATCATTTTATTTTATATTCACATTATATTTTATTATATTATTATTATTATTATTGATAAACCTTCTTAGTTATATCTTAAATAACTATTTTGTTATTTTTTTCTTTATCTACTTTCGCCAGTCCTGCGCACAGACATGCTAAATGTCTCTGCAGGGTATATATTATTGTCCTTGGGACTATTAGTCTTAAGTCAAGTATGTATACAATGTAAATTGCTGGTTTAAATATACAAATATACAAATTTACAAAAAACCGCGCACAGTTCCATTCGCGTTACGGGAAAAAATGAGCCAAGAGCTTGACAGACTGGTGCATGAAAAAGTGTACGAGCCAGTGGAGGCAAGTGAATGGGCAAACCCTATTGTACCGATAATTAAACCCGATGGAAAACTGAGAATTTGCGCGGATTATAAAGTCACGATAAACCCACATATAATGATTGATAAACACCATATCCCATCTGTGAATGAAATTTTGGCCCAGATGTATAGTGGGGTATATTATTCAAGAGTCGATTTGAAAGAGGCATATGCACAAGTTGAAATTGAACAAGATTCGAAAAAATATTTCACTATTAGTACCCATGTGGGGTTGTTTCAGCCAAATAAGCTGCAATATGGGGTCGCCTCCGCCCCAGGTTTTTTTCAAAAAAATATGGTTCAATTATTAAAACACATGAAAAACGCGGCGAAAGCGTTGTCAAAAAGTGAAAAAGCATATGCAATAATTGATAAAGAGGCAAAGGCTGTTATCTACGGGATATCCAAATTCTATGACTATTTATATGGACATGAATTTGTTATAAAAACGGACCATGAACCGTTGGTAAGAATCTTTGGGCCGAAAATGGGCATACCAATAATGGCAGCTAGGAGACTGCAAAGGTACGCACATTTTCTAAGTGCCTTTAACTTCCAAATTAAATATATTAGATCTAAAGAAAATTGTGCCGATGGTCTGTCAGGGCTCTTGGCACATGAGAAAAATAAAGAGATTGACAAAGAAGAATATAGTTACTTGAACTATATAAATGAATCAAATTTCTTATGTCTTGATTGGAAAATCGTGAGCCAAGAGTCTCGAAAAGATAAAATCATATCTCAAGTTATACGTTATTAAAATGATGGATGGCCTGAAAAGTCAAAATTAAAAAATGAATTGACCCCGTATTTCCTCGAAAAAGATGAACTGGCTATTGAGCAAAATTGCCTTATGTGGGGTTATAGGGTAATTATCCCTGAAAAATTGAGACCTAAAGTTTTAGCACAGTTACACTTAACACATATGGGCATAGTTGAAATGAAATCAATAGCAAGGTCTTTTTTCTGGTGGCCGGGCATAGATAAAGGTATAGAAGAAGAGGCAAGAGGATGCAGGGAATGTGTGCAAGAACGAGATAGTCCAATAGCCGCTAAATTGAACTCTTGGCAATGGCCAAATGAGCCATGGCAAAGACTTCATACAGATTTAATTGGTCCTTTGGACGGAAATTACTTTTTACTAATTATTGATGCGCACTCAAAATGGTCAGAAATTTTTCAGTTTAAGTCAATCAATTCACAAACATTAATAAAGTATTTCAAAGAACTTTTCGCGAGATTTGGGCTACCAAAACAGGTTGTCAGTGACAATGGGCGACAATATGTAAGCGATGAATTTGAACTTTTCTTTAAAAAACACGGAATTAAACATATACTTGCCCCGGTGAAACACCCTCAATCAAATGGGGCCCCAGAGAATATGGTGAAGACTTTTAAGAAAAAGTTCAAAGCGCTGCAACGCCAAGGAATAAATGTTCAAAATGCGCTGCAAATGTTCTTATTTGATTATCGATCAACGAAGCACAACACAACGGTGGAATCGCCCGCTAAATTATTAGTCAATAGACAATTACGTACTCGTTTTAATTTACTGCACCCAAATATTGAGGAAACGATTGGAAAAGCATTGGAACCTCAGAAAGTAAATAACAGAGGGGGAAGAGAAATGAACTTTAAAGAACGCGATTTTGTATGGGCTGAGTGTTTTCGTAGAAACAGAGATCTTTGGGAAGAGGCCGTGATCTCAAAAGTTTTAGGACCAGTAACGTATATAGTTACTTGGAAGGACGGGGGGCGTGATAAACGCCATCTCGATCGAACAGTTTTACGGGAGGAAAAAACGATCCTCCAAGAACCCAACCCCCAGCCTAGAAGATCTTTGCGTCTAAAACAAAGAGAAAACAGTAATAATAGAGAGAACAGTGAATAATGCCGGGAGGAGTTGGAAGATATGTATTGTGACGTGGATTTTTCCCGCTCTTCGGTCACTCGGAGAAAATGACCGAGAACTTACCCCGCGCACGATAAATCGGCGTCCACGATGTACCCTGGACCTAAAACAATATCGCGAAATTTGTTGGGCGCCTGGAGTAATTAAGACGCCTTGAAATCGGCAATGCGAAATACCGCGACCATATACTCGATAGCTCAGTACCGCGGAGAGGGGGGGTAATTTTTGGGTAGAGAGAGATACAACACACGTAAGCCAACGCGTGGTTTCGCCAAATCACTATAAAATTCCAATAATATGTTTCTAGTCAGCGATAATACAGAAAAAAAATAAAAATAATATCGCTATCGTTGAATTCCGCTGTTGCGGGGTGTTGATTGGCTGGCCAGTCTCTGGTACCCCGTAGCTCGACAGTGGCGTGCTGACGACTTCGCGAGGGTACCTGTCGTCAGTTGGGTGATGGGGAGGGGGGGGGGGGGGGGGGGCAACGGCTCGCCGGCCACCAACGGGAATCTCGTCCGCCTTGGGTTCCCTCGCGGTAGAGCTCTCCGTTGACGCTCTCTCCGTAGCCTCGTGTGAGGCCCTCCTTTCGTCATGATCCGCCGCGATTGCCATCCGGTAACGTCGTTCGAATTTGCTGCCGATCCCCTGTCTGAGGCCGCATTTACTCGCCATCCAAAAAAAAAATAAACAAAAATCCTGAAAAGTCTTATTCGCTAGACCGACTATGGTCCCCTCTCAGAGTCTCGGATGCGTGACCGTTGTCCTGGCGCTCTTTGTCGAAATGAGCCGCGGTCTGCTCCGCGGGCTTCCTAAGTTTAGGGTGCGTCTAGAGTTCGGGGAGCCGTGTGGAACGCGCAGTAAAAATGCCACGTTACAGTATGTAATCTCCAGGAGGGGGAGACATGGAGAGAGCGTGGCATCAGCTTTAAGAGCGAGTCAGTTACCATATGGGCTATTCCGCGTCAACCGGATCAGTCATCTCTCAGATATTTTTTTAATTTGGCATGTGGATTGTGTAGGGGGAGTTAGATTTTTGTGCCAAAGCGCGAATCTCATAATGCAAAATTCGATTTTTTATTAACAATAACAAATTAGACTCCCATTTTTTTCAAAAATTCATAACTTTGGCAAAAAATTAGATACAATATATTTTTTTTTCAAATTACGCGGAAAGCTCCATAGAATTTGAAAAAAAATACGAAATGGTAAAAAAAAGTTGTTATCAATTGTTTATTTAACAATTAATTTTTCAAAGATTTTTAAAACAGTGACTGACACGATCAACAAATTTTTTTAAAATTCCGACATATTCCTTGAACTGTACTACAACCTGTGAATTAATTCCATAGGGGTGTTTTTCTTCGTTTTCGAGTAAAAAGTGGTTAAAGGTGTCGATGCGCATTAAATTGCGGCGCGCCGAGTCTCTACGTAATGGCGGGCGGCCGGTTGCCGTCCACCGCTACCTCGCGGCGGCGTCGCAGCGTTATTTTAGAGACATTTTCACGATGTAGGACACGATTGAAGAATCTGAAAAAAATACTGTACCTTCACAAGGCCTGCTCAAAGCGATAAGTGAAGTTTCAAGAATGGAATTTCAGGATTAGCCCATATAGAGACGTAATAATAAACACCGTTATACTCGATACCTGGTCTCGTGATTTCTCACCTCCTAAACCTTACAGTTCTGATCTCAATTACGCCAAATTTGTTGACCGAATTTGCATTTGACCACCATTACTCACATTTGTCCCTACAACTCTGCGCTGCTTTTGAATCGAATACCAGATACAGTTCACCTTCTTATTCCCTTCTCTTAGTATTCCTTCCTCAAGCCATGCCAGTTTGTCCCGCATCTGTTGAATCTGACGATCCCGATTCCGGCCTCTGGCAGATCCCGATCCAATTTAAACCGTCGGCCGCAACCAAAATCGCTACGCGCCTTGACGGATGAATTATGGGTTTCTCTTCACGACGCTGCTCTTTTCCGATAAGGGACTTACGGGATTCGCACGAAGAAATGCACTTAAATCTTACACACCTATTACACTCACCTTTATGAAAACACTAATTCTTGAGATTTTGAATTTAGTGCTCGGTTATCTTCTCAAGGTTTTCTATAGTTTACGTTGAGACTGTGGGTAAATACCAGACGGTAAAAAAAGGGAGTATTTAATTTTTTGGGCGGGCCATAGCCCCGACTCCGTCAGAGCATTTGCACTGTTGTTTAGTCTTTTCCAAGTCGGGACGGCTCTTTTTCTCTGGGGGGGGGAGTACTGTTGACAAGGGTAAAATTACCCGTTCTACCCCCTTTTCGGAGGATCTAGTAGTCGGCATAGGTAAAAGAAGCCCGAGAGTTGTTATGTGTAAAAATGAATAACGTTGCTGCGTCAACCAGCATTCTTGTAAAAACAGTCATGTTTTAGACTTTAAACGAATAAAACTACATTTTGCAATAAAAAGTTATTTTCTGAGCACTTTAATTTTCGCCACTTACTTGCTTCATAAGCTCAAGAACCCATATTTTATTGCGTAACTCGACCGAGAGTTAAAATATTTTAAGCTACCAACACCGAAATACTTTATCAAATTCTTAGGTGGTTACAAATCGCTGAAACTATCGAAATATACATCTGATCACTATTTTGCATGTATGCAACCCAATGTGTCCCTGTGTCCCTGAACCATCTTCATCATCAAGAATAACAATTGCAGATTCTCGCATATTTAGCTCTGATTTCGGTGGATCATTCCGCATGAAAACGTCTGGAAAATGTGGAATTCCAATATCTTTGGCGTGTTTGCCTAAATAAATATTGGTGAGAGCTCGGCGTGGTAGCTTTATTAGTTTTTTGCTAGTCGCGAATACCAAATCATGCCGCTACGGTAGGACTTCAGGTATAATCCCTTGCCTAACGCAATCACTTCCATTGTTGGACTGCGTCGCGCGTCGT
Source organism: Neodiprion virginianus (assembly GCF_021901495.1). Taxonomy (NCBI): domain Eukaryota; kingdom Metazoa; phylum Arthropoda; class Insecta; order Hymenoptera; family Diprionidae; genus Neodiprion; species Neodiprion virginianus. Next base: position 13,021,507 of record NC_060881.1, on the reverse strand, counting down.
CTGGTTTCGCTCAACTAGTATTTGTTTGCGCTAACCTCGTTGATCGCTTCAGCTATATCCGCGACACCACCTGATAGAGCTCCAGTTGCGCTTAGACTAGCCAGAATTGGAACGAGAAGTACTAGGATGCCACCAATTTTATCGGGTACAGGTATAACGCGCTACACACGAACGTTCTTCCCAGCACCACGCACAGCCGCACAGGTACACTTGGGCACAATGAATCTGAGACGGCTAATTTTTTACACTAGACAGTTATTTTGGCAATACAGAGAAACCTGCAACGCCACAGTCGGCCGAGTGCGAAACAAACTCAATTTCAATAAACGTAACATAACCCATGACCGCCGAATCTAACCTTAGAATACCGCGGGGATAATGCCTTGTTGGTTTGACACGTATTCTAAGGTTAGATACTGCGGTCATGGGTAATGTTACGTTTATTGAGACTGAGTATGGCGCTGCAGGTTTCTCCGTTTCGCCAACATAACTGTCTAGTGTAAAAAGTCAGCCGTCTCAGATTCATTGTCCCGAAGTGTACCTACCAACGCGGACTCAACAGCTTTATGAGCCGGTTACATAGAGGCCTTTGCAACTCGGATGATAGATTTAAGATTTATTGTCCTCTTTCGCTATTTAGTCTTCCCACCCCTTGTGGATTCCTTTCGTGTCTTTGCTCCCGTTCCAAGTTTCGGGATCTTACTAGCCAAACCCATTCTGAGTTTAGGTTTAGCCTTCATGGTGTAAGTGACTCTCCAGAATATGGCTTTTTCACACACGCTAGCGTCCTTGGACAACTCGATTCCATGCCTTCTCGACGAGTACTTTGTTAGCCAGATTTCGCGCTTCAAAATCTCTAGTCTTTGCGTATGCAATATTGTGATTTTCACATGCGGTGTCCAGCGGATTGATACTCGGATCACCGCGAGTCAGCCTCTTGGTCAATTTCATTCGAGGTCCGCAATGCTGATATCCGATTAAAGATTTTATTTAGTAAATTTCCGCTACGTCTCTGACGTGTGCACGTCTTCATAGTCAAGCAGCAACTAATGAGCATTCTATAAAAGGATGATGTTATATACAGTCATCTCAGTTTTTGTTGTCACGTTGACCAAGCATCATGAGATTTCAAGATCAGACGGATAACCTGCCTGTCGCGAATTTGGACAAAATGGTTCAGCGTCGTGTAACGGACCGGGGGCCGTTACGCTATGATGGGAAGAGGTGAAGGCCAAGAGATGGGGCTGCAAGCAAGAGAGAGCGAGAGACCCAACATTGGGGCAAAACGTTGTGAATATATTTTATCTCATGCAATCTTACGTCTACTTTACAAAGGGGTAATTCCACGTGGCGACCGGTCACGCCTCGGCCGATTGGCGTTGGGCACTTAAAACTACTTATAAATACAATGTGATGTAAACATAGGTGTGAGTGTAGGTGAGAGTGTGGGTGTGCGTGTGCGTGTGGGGATAAGGAGTAAAGTTCTATGGTGAATCGTGGCATAGTCGGCAGATCGTTTACAGGAGTCTGTGTCTGATCTTCCAATGTAGTCAGTGGATGCACCTCGGTTTTCCTGTCGTTAGTCTGGGTTCACGTTTGTCGCATCTCGATCGTCCGCATCGAGCCCGCGTGGGTACTCAATTGACTCTTCGCGTGGTCGAGCTGTGCGGGTTTGGTGCTTCTCGGCCGATCTCGGGCCTGATTGGCTCCGCTCCACGGATTTGGGGTTTATTGTCACGTGCATGTGGTGGTGTAACGTTACAATGGAAAGAGAAAGGCGGAGAAACATCATGGGAAATTACTGCCTTTCCTCTCACTTATCACCCCTGGCAATGGATTGAGATTCGGAAATGTCTACGTCTATTCGAAATTCCTCATCCAGCCAAAGATCAATTCTTGCAAGAGTCTCTAGAATCAGTGCGAGGTATGGGTTATTTCGCGTTTGGCGAGAACGAGGATGTTGTAAAACCGGAAGATGCGCATTTCAACTCTGTTATGGTATTCGACAATGTAGCGTGTAAGAAGCAAGATAATGAAACACCTGATACGCGACAATACAAACTTATTGGTACTATTTAAGCAGGACGAAATGAATCTGAAACATATCCATAACGATCATGTGAACACTGACATGACGCATTAACAATTCAAGCACTTATGCTCGACGTGCTAGAATGCTGGTAAATAAGGTTTTTTCGTAATTGACAAGCATACCGCAATCAACGGAGGAAGATACAGGAAGGGGTTCAACTGCTTCATGAGCAATGAACTAATATAAACTTGCACAGTTTCATTGTGACAATCTAGTTACCAACATCCAGAGTGCTAAGGTTCGTAAGCACAGCGATACGTTGAATGAAATATCAAAAGCAAGCGATGCCATACGTCGGAAGCATAAGATGATCAAGTTGGACAAAGATAAGACCGACTAGGTTATGGGAGAGGTGTTCAAGCCTTCAATAATCCCGTTGCAAGAACTGGTGGATACTTCGGGGATTTTATAAATGCGAATGATACAGCATTGAAATTTGGTAAAAATTCCATCACAAGCACGCCGGTGAAGAAAACAGTGGATTCCGTAAGGCAATATTTGAAAATGTTCGGCACAGGCAAAACGAAGGATCTAGACACCAAATACGGTGTTCGAAAATTACCAAACGGTATAATGATTGGTAATTCATGAATTAACTTCACGGATGATCTGGTCAATGTGGGAGATAAAAGTTACCAGAGAACGCCTGGATTGCTTCAATGATTGTTTCAAAAATCACCCAATACCGCGCTTGTAGATGACGCAGAAGAAAATAATTACGTCAATATTGAAACTATAACAAATGCGCATCAAAAACCTTATCAGGTCTATGAAATTTTTTACGGCAGTTCAAAAAGAGCAAACTATAGAAATTTCATTGCACAACACGTCAGATTACCAAAAAAAAGGTGAAGGCTCACTCGACTATAAGATTGTGCGAAAGGCGAGGCAGAAAGTGGATTACATCTACTGGGATGATCCGAAGGAAATTGTAGATCGTCACCGTCTACTTATGGCACCGCACTGGAACAAATTAGCACGGAACCAGTGCCGGCTGAGAGCAAAAGCTTACGGAAGAAGGTTCAAAAAGTTGGGCGGCAAAGGATAAAGAACGATGTAGACGATAATAGCGAATGAACTTCACAGACCTGCTCGACGCAATAAAGCACGCAGGTTCACAGACCTGCGTGGACTAGATGAGACTTGGCAAGTTGATCCTGTTGACATAACCACATACAGCTTACAAAACAAGAGATATAAATAGCTACTCACAACCGTGGACATATTTTCCAAGTACGCGTAGACGGTGCCGATAAAGCTCCCGAGTGGAAAAGACTGCTGCTATGAAATTTGCTCTGACGCAGAACCGTATCCTCAAACATCTGCGCATTGATCTGGGCAAAGAATTTTATAACAGTGAATACAAAGCCCTCATGAAGTAGCACCGGTATCGGTATGCAAACGTCTTAATCGTACTTTGAAAAATACAATGTGGAAGCAGTTCACCCTCCAAGATCTCACAAGCGGATTGATATTTTGAACAATTTGATGAAATCCTGCAACAACACAAGCTTCGCACGATTCAGATGAAGCTTGTGGATGCCAGTACCGGCAACGAAAAACAGCTGCATCGAAACGTTTACAAGCTTCAAGGAATCGAACGGAATAATCAGAAGCGGAAATTCAAATTCAGCGATTGACTTTAAATCAGCTAGTGCAAGAATGTATTCGTAAAAAGCTATTGTAATATCCGGACAAATGTGTCTATCTACCTCACTGACTTTTACGAATCATCTGTACGTATAATCGTAGTATTGGGCGCCAGGGAGACTATTTTCTATTTTGCTACCTTGCCTTGGCCACGTGACCAGCTAGCGTGCGGTATACATCGGCACCGGGTCGTGATGATCGTTCGAGACTCCCGGCAATTGAAGGTGAGCAAATTTTTTTTTGCAAGAGGATCGGGGTGGACTTGGATGAAATTACACAGAACGTGTATATATAAATATAAATTATCACCGTACCTTGTTTATCGTCTTATCCACTGATCTTCAAAATTCCCCACTCACTCACTCTCTATGCTTCTCTTCACTTTCTTTGCGACCGAGCACGTGTTGTTCTCTATGATACTGTAGAACAAAGACTGTTCCTGCAGCCGCGCCGTGGATACAAACCGGCGTGTCAACCGCTGGGCTAAATGCGTCCTTGCCTGTCATGGCTGTTCAGCTTGCGTGTCTAAAGCCAAACCAAGCTCGACGACTGTCCTTAAATCTCTATAAAGAGGCAAGTTAGGTTTACCTCGCCACACTATACAGCCATTTGGATGACGAAAATATTCTGAGTTAGGTGAAAACTGTCAATCCGCCGACGTACAAACTCACATATTATCAAGATCATCCTATCGAAGGTGGCTTCTACGAGGATAAACTGAGTAAAGTAAAATATCCCAACGGCTACCTGGTGATTAAGATATTACGCATACGTGGAAATCAGCTGTATGTGAAGTGGTTGGGATTTGATACTTCACACAATAATTGGGTAAATAAAACAGAAATGTGAAATAATTTGTATGTATTTTCGGAATGACTATAACATATTGAATTAAAGAAAATGTTTTAGCATTTCGTCCCCTTTGTTCACATATGTGACAATCATGTTGATGATGATAATGATAATATTAATTTTTTTTTTTTTTACGCAAATCATCAGCTATCGGACTGACCGATTATGTGGGACTCAACCTTGCATGGTTATACCCACTAAACCTCCGCTCCCTTTATACCTTTTATGAATCCTATCCCGGGACCGTTTTCACATTACTTTGGGACAGGTGCAAGGCCATTTTCCTTCTGTTCACGAACTCCATCATTTAAGTTTCATCGTGTTGCTCGCCAGCCGATAAAGAGGACTCCGTCATTCCATCTGCTTAAATTTCGAACTATAAGCTACAGTTGATTGGGGTGTCGCAGGAAGGGGCCGAGTCAATTGTTCGTAAATACAACCGCCCGACCCCCACCCGGGGCACCGCAATACGTCTCAATATGAGCCTACACCTTGGACGTGGGGTTTTTTGCTACGGAGTATGTACTCGACGTAATTGCTAATTTCAGATCATACATCTTCATTTTTGAGCATCAGGCTAATCACATTATCAGTTGTGATATGCGCGACTTTTATTTCCAACTCATACTTTTTCACAGCCCATCTATCACATTCGAAGAATGTAAGTTCTGCCATGTCTGGTTTGCCAGGGCAGTACATACATTTCGCACTATCCATATTCTTGATACGAAAGAGGTAGGAGCAAAAAAGTCCGTGCCCGCTTAGGAATTGGATCAAAAAATAATTTATGTCCCCATGCCCTTTAGTTATTCAAGGTGATATCTCTTCTATCAACCTTTTGGTCCATTTACCCTTCGAGAAATTCGTGCAAAATAGCTGCCATTTCGGCAATTCGCGACCCACAAAAGAGGTGACATTGAAAAACACGATACCGCAACCCGACCCCCTACAGCGGACATTGGGCTGTACGTAAATTTATAACGAAAAAGACTAAACTCAAAACCGTGACTGAATAAATCGTTGATTGTGTATGAATTGGGCTGTATTTAATAAATGATGTTTAAACTCAACTTACAGTGTATTTATCGTTAACAAAAGTAATTTTGTTTAAATATTATGAACTTATATTTGATTGAAGAAATAGACAACTCTGGTATATGTATATCTATGTATATGTGTGCTTGGTAGCTTGACTAGAGCGCGACTGGCCGTGCGCAGACAGCGAGGCTTGTAGGTTCGAATCTCACCATAAATAACGTAAACATAAACACTTCGCATTGTAGGCCAGGGCCGTATGAATGAAATGGGTTTTGATTTATACAGTGACTCTACTCAACATTCTCAATATAGCAAAATTTACTCAACTCCATAACTTGAAACTCAAGCTACGGTCATCAAGCAAAAGGATCGGCAAACGAATTTCGAGTACTTTGCGACAACGCGAATCCAAAATGGCTATCCGTTATCTTGCGAGCCTTTACTCAATTCCTCTCGAAATTTAGTCGCGAGGATATTAGCATCGCTTACCGTTCCACATCCACGCCACGAATTTCCCAACCCCTTCATGAGTACTCGGCAACATTATCTTCACAATAAAAAGAACTCGCAAACTTGCCATCAAAAACGTTATGCTTCGACTATCTCGCACGATCACCAGAACTAGATTGATCTCAAAATCGAGAACCTGCGGTAACACCAATATCGGTACGCTACTTCACACATGACGTCATACCCGCAAGAATACGCAACAATTGATCCGTTATCAATCTCGTAGATTGCGCAACTTGACGCGCACATGTCGGAGCATCGCGACGCAGAACTTAACGCTAGATCGCAATTTCAACCTCCAAGCAGCTATATGATTCGGGGGTGAGAGAGGTGGTGCTCTCTCGTCACTAGTCGGTCCTTTGCAAATTTTGCGGTCAGCTGTTGGTGGGGCAAGCGGCGGAGCCTTTGGCGCGTCGGCCACTAATGGGAATCGCGTCCGTCTTGGTTTCCCACAATGCAGGGATCTTCGTTGGCTCCCCCTCCGCAGCCTCGACATCCTTCCTTCGCGACCGTCGCTATTCCGCCACTCCATGATTTCCTCGAATTCGTTGCTGACTTCTTGCTTGATGCCGTTGAAACTCGAAACACAAAAGAAACAAAGCCTGAAATATCTTTTTCGCTACTTGCTACAGTATCCTTTCTCGGAATCTCGGATGCGTGACTCCAGTTCTGGCGCTATTTTACCCATACTTTGCCACTCGATATCGAAAAAACCTTTAATTTTAGTTCCGTTCAGGGTTCAGGCAGCCGTTTGTTATGGGCATCAAAAATGCCGTGTTACAACATATAATACGTAAATTTCACAATAATCCCGCAAACTTTGGTTTAATGACTTGCAAAGGTGGTTTCCCCTATGAATACGTCGATTGTTGGGAATAACTTGGCGAAACGCATTTGCCTACAAAGAGTCATTTCTATTCACACCTCAGCAACTCAAATATTACGGACGCCGATTGTCTCGGAATTGATCAAGAGAAAAGAAAATACTCTCTTACACTTACAAGCACACACACTCTGCTCTACTCTCGTGTCATCCGTATTTTGAAAAGGCTGACCAGTTGAGCATGTGACGTTGCACCTAGAGTGCAAGTCACAACAAACCCCAAACCCGCGGGGAAGAGCCGAACGGGTGAGTCCCGGCCCGTCGGGAAACACCCGAAGCTACCCGAAGCTCACCGACGCTCGGCTGAGCCGAGCGCCAGCCAGCAGTACGACTGCGTCTCGCATCAAAGATCGACGTAACACGGCACGAGCACCAGAGAAAGAGAGAGAGAGAGCGAGAGAGAGAGAGAGAGAGAGAGAAGGAGAACGAAGCGGGACGTCCCCCTCCACCCAGCCACACCGACCGACGACACCAGGTTAGCCTGCGATCTACAGCTGATCTGCACCTCCTCCCATTCCTCCCCCCGCAACACCGACCCTTCCTCCCTCACACTCCCCGTCGCCCTACACCGCCCCCCCCCCCCCCCCCCGCGCGCGTACCTTTAAGTTAGAATTAAGTGACGCTAAGGGCTGAGGCGTGATCAGCCACAGCTAACGTCTACAACCACTTTGTACAGATCTTTTATAGTTTTAAGTCGACTCCCCCCCCCCCGATCTCAACACACCTATTTTCCCCGGAAAATACACACACAGAGTTTTACCTATTCACGCAAGTCTTGACTTTCTCGCCCCGTCTCTAATTGTTTCTCCCTTCCACATATTTAGTGCGGACTCAAAACCCGTCACAAGCATTAACCTCTAACGCTACAACACAGTTATGTTATACACACATAACCATACTTTACTGGCTTGACATTACCACATATATTATATCAAGTTATGTTAAATAAAGTTTCACTTTCAATTTTAATCAAGAGTTTATAATTAATCGAGCACCTACACTTTAACTTTAATTCTTGACTCCGACACGTCTGATCCTAGACACCGATAATGAGCATGCTAAAAGCTTTTGGAGTGAATTTAATTCAGCGTCATCGAGGGCGTAGTTTTTTTATTTATTTATTTTATTTTACTTCTGGAAGTAGATTCTATCGAGGTGGGTTGCACTTGTGCATAGAAGCTAGAAGGAATACAAAAACTTATACAAAAGAAATACAAGAAAAATTAAAAAATGTAGGTTCAATTGTACAAAGTAAACAAGTGTTATATGATTAGTGTTAACAAAAGTTGGGTTAACTTGAAAATCTAAGGAACTAAAGTAGGTATGGTTTTTATCCAAATCCCTAACTTTTTACGTAATATTTTTGTAGAGCAATAGATCATCTTCACATAATTAGAAAGTAAATTGAAATATTTTATTGCAGTATAATAGACATTTTTGGTACTTAAAGTTTTATTTATTTTAGGTAGTAAAGGTAGTTGAGTTCGAGTAATTACAGGTCTTTCGACATATTGTTTTTTACAAACCTCAAAATAATTAGTTAAAGCACTGATCACAAAGTTTTCCTTAAGTTTTAGTCGGGCGGTGAATTGATTTTTTATGAATATTCTGTCAATTATTTTATTTTGGACATTAACTAGATATTTAACTGAGTTTTCATATGCACCACCCCAAGCGATAATTCCATAAATAATTATGCTGTCAAACAGACCATAATGAATTGTTTTCAACACTGAAGGTTGTAGACAGTGATTCAACTTATAGTACATAAACAGGAAAAATTTAATTTTTTTTGCAAGTTCATTAGTATGAATGTTCCATTTCAAGTGCAGATCAAAAAATATTCCAAAGTATTTACAACTCTCAACTCTATTCAGTTCTTTATTATTAATAAATAATTTCACTTTAGTAGAAATACTATCAGTATAACTACCAAAAGTAATATAATTAGTTTTGTCAACATTTAGAGAGAGTTGATTACCCCTAAGCCAATTTCAAAATCAATTTTTTATAACCATTCCGATAACCGCAAGTTAGTATCTTTCCAGCTCTTACCACTACATAATATAGCAGTATCATCCGCATATGAAACTATATTTTTATGTGGTAATACATTAAAAATATAATCAATATCTAAAATGAATGATAAAGGGCCAAGTATGGTGCCTTGAGGTACACCAACCTTGACAGCCTTATAATCACTAGTATAATTATTAACTTTGACACATTGACACATGACTGATAAGTGCAAAATTTTACACTCACAATTCAACCCAAATAACAAATTGACTTCATTGATCCTGGATGTTCCTAGTGAAATATATAAAGTCATAAGAGAAAATCAGTCAAAAATATTTATTGGCATACAACGTTGCAGACTTTATGACGTGACTGGTGTCAAACCGTGTTATAATTGTGGTATGTTAAACCACAAAGGTAGCAAGTGTGATAAAGAAGTCAAATGCCTAAAATGTGCTGGTAAACATGCTACAATAAATTGTAAAGGTATCTGTAAGAAATGTTGCAATTGCTCTTACAGCAACCAGAACTACAATACTAAGTATAAAATTGACCACTTTACGACTGACAGTTATGAATGTGAAATTCTAAATAAGAAAATAAAGAGAGATATTGACAACAAGGATTATAGTTTTGAACCTATTTTACTAAGATTTGTTGTTCAAACTGAATTTAGAAAGAATAACACTGCAGTTAAAGAGAAACCGGATTCATCAACTGATGATTGAGGGGTGAATGATTCCAGTGATAATGAAGAGGGAATTACAAATTCTGAAACTAAAAAGAAAAAAAAACTATCACCAAAGAAGAAAGTAAAGAAGGATAATCAACAAGAAAAATAATCAAACCTAACATGAGAAATCAAGAAAAAAATAAATAAAAGAATGTCTAGTGAACTTGTTAATACTAACTTCGATATAATACAAGGTGAAACAATTATTTCTAACTTTACTATGCTAAATAAGAAAATTGATATTAGTGATAATTTGATTATGCATGTTAATGTGAGAAATTTGAATGCTAATGTGAGTAAATTGGAAATTATGTTGAAACAAATGTCTAGGAAACCATCAATAATTATATGTACTGAAACTTGGAACTTAGATCATTATAGTTACTTTTCAATTGATGGGTATAAAATATATTATAATAAGAGTTATATTAATCAAAATGATGGAGTTGTGATTTACATAGATAATTCGATAGATGAATGTACTGACATCATTGAATTTGGTAACTTGAAGATCTTGCATTCAAAAGTACAGATAAATAACAGTTTAAGAATTGAAATTTCTTCTGTATATAGATCGTATGATCTAACAGACTGATTTTGTTTGCAACTTAAAGAAATTTCTCATAGAAAGTAAAAATTACAAGATCCACCTGATAGTTGGTGACTTTAATATGAATATAATGAATCTAGATACAATAGGACAGGAATTTTTTACTAGTATGCTTGAATATCGATATAAACAATGTTTTAAAACTATAACTAGACCTGGAGCAAATTTGGATACAGATACCTGTACAGACAATATTTTCATCAAAACAAATGATGTCGATTATAAAGCTATAAAATTGCTACCAAAAATAATTGATCATTACCCAGTGTTACTGAGCTTGAAAAATGTAACTGAACAAACTCAAGTAGATAATAATATGAAAATACTTAACTATCACAAACTAAAAAGAAATGCAAAAAAAGTAGATTGGTCAAGACTAATAACTCACGATCCGAATTTGACAACAGGTCATCTTATAGATGAAATTAAAAATTGCATATCACATTCAGACAAAAATCTGAGCGCAAAAAAATCTCACTCGAAAAATACACCTGGGAAAAACTGGATTACTAAGGCTATTATTATATCGTGTAATCACAAAGAAAATCTATATAAATTGTGGAAATTAAATCCCAATAAGAAAGAACTGAGAGATAATTATAAAAATTATGCAAAAATTCTTGATAAAGTTATTAAAGATGCTAAATATAAGTTTAAAGAAAAATAGATTCTTAGAGATAGTAAAGATCCAAAAAAAACTTTGGGGTACTATTAATTCCACAATAGGTAATAAGACTAATAAAAAAACCCACATAGAATATATAGTTGATGAAAATGATAGGGTAATTGAAAATAGTGATAATATAGCTGAAGAATTTGATAATTATTTCTGTAATATAGGAAAAAAATTGAGTAATAGGATCAATTGTGACAAATACAATAAAACGAAACTACCTGACTTTGAAAATAGTTCTATGTTACTTGATTATACGAATGAAAATGAAATTAAAAAAATAGCTAAGAAGATGAAAGTTAAAAAAGGGGGAGTTGATAATATTAGTACTAAAGTGATCCAAGTTATTGTAGACTATATTACTATGCCACTAACTGTATTATTTAATCAGTGCATGAGTCTTGGTGTATGGCCTGATGCATTGAAGAAAGCTCAAATTATTCCTATCCACGAATCAAAAGATAAAAGTAAGGTTGAAAATTACAGACCAATTTCTCTGATATCAAATATTGCTCAAATCTTTGAGAAAATAATTCACTGTAGAATATATAACTTTGTTATAAAGTAAGGAATAATATCAAAAAAATAATACGGATTTATGAGAAATTTGGGGACTAGCGATGCGTTAGAGAAATTAACTTCCTTAATTAATTCTAATATCAATGGTAACACACCAACTATTGTATCGTTTCTGGATTTGGCCAAAGCTTTCGATACTGTTGATAGAAAAATATTGCTACAACAAATTTACAGAAATGGGATTAGAGGTGAGGCCTACATGTTACTAAGGCGTTATCTTTACAGTAGAGAACGAAGAGTCGAAATTAATAATGTTCATAACAACTAACGCTCAATCGACATTGAAGTACCTCAAGGTACACTATTAGGCCCACTTCTATTCTTAATATACGTGAATGACTTACTAACAAGCTTGTCGGATAATTCTATATTATCATTCGCCGATGATACTGCTGTGATAGCGAGCGATGATACATGGGATTTGGCAAAGATAAAAATGAATAAATATCTGAAGGAAGTTGCAAACTGGCTTGCTTTTAATAAGCTATCACTGAATATAGAGAAAACAGTGTATATTACTTTTGGTAGTTATGAGGACAGTGTTCCTAATAATATACAAATTACAATTAATGACAAATTGTTAAAAAGAGTAGAGTTTTGCAAATATTTGGGTGTCACTATTGATTTTAATCTAGAATGGAATCAGCATATAAGATACATGGTGAATAAAGTTAAGTATTTAATATTTATTTTCTATAAGATAGCAAAGTATGCTAGTACGAAGATACTTATGCAAGGCTATTATGCGTATTTCTATGGGGTAATATTGTGACAGGAAAATAAAACTCTTCCTCGATGTCAAAACTCGAATTGACTCCTCGAGAACTCAATCAACCCCGAACCCTGATAATCGACACTAACCCTGTAGGTAGAAAATTAGTAAAAACGTAATCGTCACCTGTATTGTCAACCTATAAATTAGACCAACTGTCACGCTCTACGAGGAAGGACTCACACTGTGTTGACCGCGAAATAAGCACCCCTGCCTGCATTGTAGCAGACCGGCAGCCAAGCGAAGAGGCTAGATCGGCGCAAACTAGCTGCGCATAATAAACACGCTTCACGTGTGAGCAGTCCTCGAGGAGTCTCGGCCGTATAAAGTTCGATTTCGTCAAATTTAAATCATACATACTGTTTTGTGAATAGTTACTTCGACCGTCTGTCGCCGACTTAACTAATTGTCAGTTCGCCAATTAAGAAGGATAACTTAATCCGGTACATCGTCAAGTAGTAAGTGAATAAATTTATATATCTTCGCCTATACGCTTTTCTATTGTCTTGCAATTACTTTTGGTCCTTCACGTAACCTCCTTGTGTTGTCTCTTCTGTTTTAATAACCGAGCTAGTCGAATTCTTTATTTGATTATTTATTTATTAATGGTCAATTTATCAAAGGAAATTTAGGTATTGGTTCCTCAAACCAATTGGCGCCCAACGAATTTATAGAATTAATTAACTAATTAGCTGAGAGCCCTGTCAGCTGACAGACCACGGCCGCGGCAGGTGGTGTGTATTGTTATTTAATATTCTCCAAATTGTCTTTGTAAAAAAGTACGCCGTCTCAATATATTATAGTATAATTGCGTGGGGTAGTGCTATTATAGCACTTTATACCCTTTACAAATGATACAAAATAAACTCATGCGAATAATATGTAGAAAAGACATTAAATATGAGAAATTACCACTGACTCTTGAACAAATCTTTACAATGAAATCTGTGATATTCTACTATAAAGAGCTTAATATAAAATTTGAAGAGTCAAATTGTAAAACTAGAGCAAAAAATATTCAATTACCGAAAGTAAACAAAACATTGTATAAAAATAGTTGATATTATATTGCAATTAAAACATTTAATTTGTTACCGAATGAACTGAAGAGTCTTAAGATAATTATGAGAACTGTTAAGAGCAAAATAAAAACATGGTTAAGTAAAAATAATTGAGAAAGAGACTATGTTCTGCGAATTTAACTCGTACTTTAACGAAATTTTATTATTGTATAAATTAATAGAATTTTTATTTATTTTAATTTTGAGCAGTTTTTAAGTTATATTTTAATTATTTTGTATACTCCAAACCCGCGAACAATGCGTTAATCGCATTCTGTGGAATGTAGCAGAGACACTGGGTTTATCCTAGTACCTTCGCAATATGTACTTTGTACTATTGGATTTAATTATTAAAAATCATTACTATTAAAAATTATTATTATTGTTGTCTATCAGTAAGGTAATTTTTAAGTAATTGGTGAGGTAGGCCTCTAATGCCTTTTCTCCATAGTTTTTCAAGAAGTAGCTTATGATTGACGGTGTCAAAAGCTTTGGCCAGATCTAAGAAAACTAGAACAGTAGGTTTGTTAGTATCAATATTATTGTATATATAATTTGAGGTATAAGCAAGAACATCATTTGAACCCCTATTCTTCATAAAACCAAATTGGTTATCAGATATCAAACTATTATCAGAACAGAAGTTATACAACCTGGTGTATATTAACTTTTCAAAAATCTTTGCTAGATTAGAAATGAGTGATATAGGTCTGTAATTAGTGGTTATATGTTTATTCCCAGATTTAAAAATAGGAATAATATCTGCTTTTTTCAATGAAGTCGGCCAAATGGCTTTGCTAATGCATTCATTAAAAATATTGTTACAAAGGGTGAAATCACCCGTTTTGTCCCCTTTTGAATGATCTAGTAGTCATCATAGATAAAAGACGTTTATAAACCTCTTATGTCTTTAAAAAGAATAAGGTTGCTGCGTCAACCGACATTATTGTAAAAACAGTCAGTCTCTAGACTTTAAAAAGAGAGCTTGTGTCCAAATACATCTATTTTCTTTCTAAAATATTCTTTGTTCGTGAGACTTCTTTGGCTCGGCGTTCGCTTAAATCGCACAGAGAACTCTTTGATTCTCTTAGATCTTTCGTAATTTCCCCCCGTTGTTACAATATATTAAAGTGGACAACAAATTTCATTGACTATAGTCTTCAAAATTCTACTATTGATGCCGTCAACTCCCCCAGCTCTATCTTTCATGTTCAGAATGATTTTTTTTTATTTCGTTAGAGTCAGTAGGTACTAGAAAGAAACTATTACAGTTGTGTTTAACAAATTTATCAATGTTTATAGGGAGATGTATTAATTTTATTTTCTAACTCCACTCCAATGTTGCTAAAAAAATTCTAAAAAATTATCGGAAATATTTTTACTGTCATTGATAATTATATCATCACAGACTAGATAATCGATATTATTAGAGGACTTAGTATTCTTACCTAACTTACTATTCACCAATTGCCACATTTTTCTGCTATTATTAAAGTACTAGTTGACCCTTTCACTTTCATATTTAGCTTTGGCTGACTTAATTACTTTATTTAGTATTTTACAGTGATTATTATATTCTAGTTTAAGAGTATTGTTACTTCTATCTAATTTCCATACATTAAAAAGAGATTCTTTGGTTTTGCAAGAGTTTATAATGCCTTTGGTAATCCATTTACTTCTCGGATTATTAATACGACTAGATTTTTTAACAACAATATTAGAGTCATTTATAAACGATTTAATAGTTTTGATGAAAGTTTGGAAAAACTCATCAGGATCCGAAATTTTCTTAAGCGATGACCAGTCGAATTTCTTACTCAGTTCACTAATATGCTTGTAATCCAGGATTGTATTATCTTGTGTTGTTTTAGCACTTGGTGTATGGCCAATGCTAACAAAGATAGGATAGTGGTCGGTGAAAATGTAAGTATAGGTGAAGGACTTAATTTTGTTGTTATTAGATTTAATACAAAAGTTATCAATGCACGAACCACCATAGGCATTAGGTTTAGTAACACCATTGAAGTATGGTATGTATCCATGATCCAAAATATTTGATAAAAAGTCATTAGTTGTATTATCTAGGTTACGCAGATTGATGTTGAAATCACCAATAATTGCATGATTTTTTCCATGACATGCAGACTTGAGGCAATCAGAAATTGAGTTAATAAAGACTTCTTTACTAACATCATGTCACCTATATACTACCGAGACTTTGAAAATATTCCTATTGTTTAATTTAACAGTAGTGGAAACAATTTTCAAATTTCCCACTTCTTCAATCACCGAACTTGAATTTAATGTCTTTTTAATATACATCAAAACTCCATCAGCTTTGTTTATCATACTATGATTGTAATATAGCAGTCATAATCTGTAATCTTGAAAAAAGAAAAATAGGACAGAGTCCACGTCTCTGTACATACTATAATATTCGGTTTAACAGATAATTTTTCTATAAATAGTTGAAAGTTTTCAAAATTAATATTAAGACCTCTGACATTAAGATGTAATATCAGAAGACTACCTATACACAACGAATAATTTAAAGTTGCAAGTTCACAGTAGTTCTTTTCTATTTGTAAATCAAGATCTGTCATCGTTAAAACAGATAGAAGACTTATTGATTGGTGATCGTCGGTTTATTACCTATATTACCAAGTAACTTATTGTTAGTTAAAGTAGGTTTAGCTGAGTGGTCCGTACTGGTAATTATCTGATTAAACTTAAAAGCCCCATACTCGCAACAGGTGTCAGTTGCGCAGTGATCAGTTAATCTACTCTTATGGAACTTCTCATTGTAGTAAATACAGTTGAGACACTTTTTGACTTATGTTGTACAGATTTTAGTGGGGTGGTCTCCAGCACATTTCAGGCATTTAGTAGCGTTACTACATTATTTATTGCTGTGGTTCAATCTACCACAGTGAAAGCATAGGTTTAAGTTGAAATGATCAAAGACACGACATCATTGATGCCCAATGAACAACTGAGAACCATTATTTTTCACCTGTAGATGAGAATCAGCAGTAACTTCTAAAATTGAAGTACGTTTGTTAGCACGATTTTTGTAGTCTGCAATTATATTAAACGCTTCAACAAGTTCAAGGAAATTTCTATTATATGAGGGATTCTCCGTCAATTCGGCCACTTTTTTTTCGACCATCTCACATCTGCCCCATAATTGGTTATATCAAAGTACTACTAAAAGGTACTGTATGTGAATTTTTTCAGATTTTTCAATTTATTATTTGAGAAATTGCCGTTTTTTTTCAAATCAATATATCTCGGAAACTTGAAGTAACTGAAAAAAAAGACTCTACATAAAAGTTGTAGTTTTTGTTAGCTTTCGAGAGGAATTTTTGAAAAAAATTTTACGTTCCGGTAACGCTGAGTTTTTAGCAAAAAAGGAAGAAATTATTTTTTTCATTCAAAAAGGACCCTTTTTTTTGCTAAAAAAATTACAGAGTCTTTCAATATGTGTGACAATATCACCAAAAAATCGCCAGAGTGGCACGGATCGAGGTTCTGGGGTAAAAAAAAATGAAGCCACACAAATTAATTTCTTTATACCGGAACCTCGACCGAATTTGTGTGCCTTCACTTTTTTTACCCCAGAACCTCAATCCATGCCACTCTGCTGATTTCTTGGTGATATTGTCACACATATCGGAAGACTCTATAATTTTTTCAACAAAAAAAAAGGGTCCATCTTGAATAAAAAAAATAATTTCTTCCTTTTTTGGTAAAAAATCAGCGTTACCGGAACATAAAATTTTTTTCAAAAATTCCTCTCGAAAGCAAACAAAAAGCTACAACTTTTATGTAGAGTCATTATTCTTCAGTTACTTTAAGTTTCAGAGATATATTCATTTAAAAAAAAAAAAAGCAATTTCTCAAATAATGGATTGAAAAATCTGAAAAAATTCACATAGAGTACCTTTTAGTAGTACTTTCATATAATTATGGGGCAATTATGGGGCAGATCTGAGATGGTCGAAAAAAAAGTGGCCGAGTTGACGGAGAATCCCTCATATACATATATCATCACAAAGCTCTTCCTTTCCAAGTTCATTCTCTACGTTAATTACTTTTATTCTAGGTATCTTCAAATACTCAAGATCAAGACTGAAATCAGGGCCCAGCTTTTCACTCAGCACTGACTTAGCTCTAGTAACATCTTCACTGTTTTTGCATTTTATTGACACTGAACCATCTTTACTTTCTTTCACATTGTTGATAGGCACAGATAAGTCACAGGTTAATTTATATTCAACTTTTGAAAGAGTCTCGCGATGATCATTACTCTTGGCTTTGACAAATATGTTAGGCACCTTTTCAGTTTTTTTTAACACCTTTCATAACAGAGGCATACGATGTATGATTATTCACTCCGATACTTGAAATATTTACAAGTCTGTCCAATAGCTTATTTTTAACTTGTAATTCAGTGTTTAGTTGTTTAAGTAATTTATTTTCCATTTTCAAAGTATTTAGTTCATCAAGTTCTTGAGATTCAGCCAGCTTGTTAGAACTTTTAGAAATATTTAGAGATAAACTGTTTGAAAGATCATTTCTCAGCTTTTCTTTGTAGAAAAGATCTGGGTGATTATTTTTGCGCGCATTTTCATCGAGAGCATTCAGGTCACAGTCAGATTCAGAGGTTAAGTTGTCCGCGTGATCTTGAGCACAAATAACCAACATCTCGCTTATGTATTGACCTCTTTGATATTTATTAAAGTCACCCTCATGAAAAACACTCTCACAAATTAAACACATAACTATGTTCGGGACTATCATATTTGAGTGACACTTGAAAACCTTGCACACATTTTCACCAGCGTTCTGCCGGTCCGCCATCTTGATGATACATCTGATTTATATTCTGATTTATATTTATAGACTGATGTACTTTTGAAGGATTAGAATTCTTGACCTCGTAGAAAATGTAGTGGTAAATCTTGGTGAGCGGTCAGTGAATGCGTGACGTAAATTTCCGTTAACGTTTCGGCCCGAGTAGGGGCCCTCCTCAGAACGATCAATTTTTTTATTCAACTACCAAGCACATAGATTCCATCAGTAAGACAATAAGATCAATGGATAGCATACCATTAAGAATTATTATTTGTTGTAGATTGGAAAATACATTCAATATATCTATTACAACTAAAAATGTATATAAACAATTAAGGGAAAGTTTACCTTGTGTTTAAGCTAAGAAGTCATTCGAATATCGCGCGCTTTGTGCAGAAAGAGAAGGGAGAAATCTAAGCACTAGCGCCAAAAGAAAAGATGGCCGCGGCCCACGAACACGAGCAGAAGCACGCTCGACAGAAATTTATGTATCCGCGATACAAACGTAAGATGTAATCAAAAGTTTATTAAATTCGAAGTGACATAAGCAAATGTGTAATATCATTTCACGTAACCTCCGTTTACCTCATCCAAGGGTACACAAAACATGGTCCTTCGAGCCGGATTGTAGCCGAAACAGTGTGACGCATGAACAATGAAAGGCGCGGTCAACGGTAATTCGCAGTGATAGACACGAGAGCTGGTCGAAACGATCCCAGCTATCGCATATATTCATTATTTCAGTAAACAAGGTTCACGAAGTGCTGTGCGGTGCGACAAAAGAAACACAAACGCAAAATGAAGTCGAGTGCATCAGGCTCATACCGGTAAAACAAAGCAACGTGGCAGGGGTATATCTCTCCCTGTCTCTCATACGTAAAACGAGGCATCTCTCTCGCGCGTCGCGGACGGCGCGGATTGCGAGAACGCGGTATAGTGTGTGTAAAGCACTATAGCTCAGGCGCGTGGTCTACTGTCTGCTCGCGACCACGAAAAACGCGGTATAGGGTGTGTGTGTGTGTGCAACACGCACGACATTCGTATACCAAACAAAGCATCTCGCCCGTCCGACGCGGTCGGCGAGGATCTCGAGAAATCGAGAGTATATATCGATCATTACAGTTCGTGCGCGTAGTCTGAGCAGAGATGAGCAGGGAGATCTCCAACGCTCGGCTTTTCGTGATACCAGCTAGATTGGAGCGTCGACCTGACACCTAGGCGGCCATGCACCGAAGGTGGCCCACAATCGTGTATATATAGATATACTCGGTCGCTCGAGCAAGTGGTTGCCAATCGCATCCTTGTCCCCGCTCGCACAGATGTTTCCAGGAATGCAAGAATTGGGATTTTTCTTGTTTCAATTATGAATGTCAGTGAATAAAAGTATCTCCAGATTTGATAAATTTTAGATTCAATTAGCGGACGCTGAACCAAAATAATTAACTATTCCCAGCCCGAATACTTATTTTTTTTTTTTTTAATAAATATTATTTTTTTATTGATATGAAAATATTCTCGAATATTTGTACACGCAGTCTATGTAAAAAAATACGAAGCCAGCTCGATAACATTTACGCAAAATGTGCAATGGGCAAGTGGTTGGGGGAAATTATTTTTTTCTCGAACTGAATCTTCCAAAGAATCATCAGCGAATTCCGAGCAAGCTCCGTAAACATATGAAGCAAACGCGCGTACACAGACGTAGCTGTAGCGCAGCTGAGTGGGTACCACATGAGGATGGAGTATTGCGGGACACGGGTTCGATCCAGGGTCGCTTTTTATTTTTTTATTTTATTTTCTATTTATTTATTTTTTTCTTTTAGAAGAGAACAAATAATTGAAACAATAAAATACCGAGAGTGAATCGATTTGTTCCCCGTTTTTGGCGCCTCTTTTTTTTACTTAATCCCCGCCCCTTTTTTATTACGGGTAACTCAGAAGAGAGAAAATAAATGAAAGTGAGAGTGGACCGACTTTTTTTTTCCTTACATTTTTTTTTATTTCATATTCTTACTTAATCCCACTTTCTTTTTTGTGTTTTTTATAACCGAGAAGAGAAAAAAAGAATGAATAAGAAACAATTCCGAGAGTGTGTAGATTTTTTTCCATTTTTTTTTTTCCGTTTCGTTATTTGGTAACCCGGATCAGAAAAATTTCAGCTATCTTTCTCGCAATCATGTGTCGGCTGATCAATCCTCGCGTGCTCTTAGAAGAGAATATATATATATATATATTCCCGGTTTATTGTTTTTTGCAGTATACTTCGACTTCGCCGGTCGACTCTCGATTCAAATATTTATGAGAAATTTTGCATGTATATCTCGAAATATATCCCGAAATGACGAAGTTTACAATGTATTACCATAGAAGTTTGAATCAAATATCGACGACCCTGACTTGTGTCTGGAATCAGTAGAATCCCCGACGTATCATTAATTGTCATTGCAGTTGATTTCTACTTTTCCTAAATATCATTGAATACCCTGAAAATGTTCTGAAAATATCCTTGAATTTTTTATGGATTCTTTAGTAGGCACCACGAATAAAATGCGTATGCTCTATTCAAAAGGGTGACCAATGTAAAGAATGTCGCACGAAAGCTGATTGTGTTGGGATAATGGTCAACATGGAGTCGAATGCACCATGTCCACTCCTTGTGCTGTCATTTCAAACAGAACAATCACTAGGAAGACGTTAGTGCACTTGGCCAAACAATCAACGAACGTACGTCAGAAAATGGAATAAATGTTGTCATTACCCAATATTATTATTATTCTTATTAGTATCAGGAATATCATCATTATTATTATTGATCTTTTTTGTATTGTTTTTATTTTTACTGCATCAATTTTTATTACATACGATTGAGTATCGTGTTCACCACTACCGCTAATGCGCGTTCCTCCGTCGTCCGCGGGCCCGAAGACGTCTGCTTCGGCGGACCGTCAGTGCGAGTCTTTCGGAACCGCGGATTCCGAGAGACTCGCTTCTCCCGCTGGTTCGGGGTGGATCTGGCCACCTTGTGGAGTTGCGCAGTATCCGACGCAGGTGCGGACGTTTTTTCTTTTTGTTTCTTGGACTTTTTTTTGTCCCACCATCGCCAATTTTTTTTTCTCTTCTTATTCTCGTTCGGGGTAGCTGCAAAAGCAGAACAACACAATTGAGAGTAACCTATTGCAGTCCACTACAATCATCTACGCTGGTCCGCGTGGAAAATTAAAAAAAAAACCATATAAAGTCGTATACGACTTCACCCGATTTCTTTTTAACTTTCTTTGAAGTAGTTGTAAAAAAAAAAATTGAAAGTAAAAGCTGTAGTTTTCGATCTTCTTTTTAATAACATTTGCATCATAATTTTGACGGCCCTGTAAACTCTATTTTCCATGAAACAATTTTTTTTAAATTGTTTTCTCCAGACAGACCACTTTTCCGTAAGATTCCATAAAAAATCACCAGATCGGGCCCGCCTAGAGTTCTGGACTTAAAAAGTAAATTCTAAATCAAATCATGCGACTGTACAATGTTTTTTTTAGAGTCCACAACCCTACACGACTGCATTCTGACGATTCTTTTACTGAATCTACACATTTGGCCGAAGATTTACTAAAGTTGGTAACAAAATAAGTGTATTCTTTTTATGAAAAAAACAATCTAAATATGCAAATCGCATAAAGTACCCATCCGCGAGCAGGGCTTGCTATACCCCTTACTCTTTCGCAATACCGAATGGAAAACTTACAACCTTCCCCAGCATTGTCTGTGTAAGCTATGTGTAAGGCTCCACTGTATGTTTGGAACGCCGATATTGAAATGGTTAATAAAAAAGCGCACCGCATGCATCATACAAGTACTTACGATTCGGAGTTTTTGGGATCTCCGCGCTGTCCGAGGCAACGCCAAGTTGACGCGTCGTACTTTCATCCATCCTGCAATGAATAAAATATTCTTTGTACAGATGGGGTGTAGGGAATAAGACCGGAATAAGTCGGGATGCGAACATGTCGGGTCAATTGTTATTGAGGAAGGGGGACTCTGCATAGAGGCCTTAACATTTTTTTATTTATGGAAACAAAAGTCGTATCTACAATCCGAAACGATAGATTGTTCGAAATGCTTCAATCCGCGTGTTAGAAAAATTAAAATTGGTATGTAACAAATTGTCGGAAGTGTTGTTTAGGAAATATTTTTTTTTGTTTACAAAAAATGCATCTCCTACAATTTATTAGATTCCGATGTGAATATTTGATGATATGATTGTTGAACGGTTACCAACAAACGCTGATTTGGGATTTCCAAAGCGATTTGTGCGCGTACTCACATTTCGTCCTGGTTGACGATCCGGGTTAACGCCTCCATCTCAGTCGCCAAGTTGTCAATAGGATTCGGCTGTGCATAAGGCAAGGAATATGAGACAATTCTGTTTGCAGCATTCAGTTTATTACGGCTGCCATTGTTTCGTCCTATGAACGATTAAAATGCTAATCGACAACGCATACTGAAATGTTGATACAGGATATTCTTTCTCAACTCTTACGATTTTGCGTACGCGGGTTAGCGATTTTACCGTTCGTTTGAAAATTACTTTCGTTTTACTATGTACACAAGGGTGGTCGTTAGATGGCTTTTATTGGAATTTCAATGTTGGATGGTCATAGATCAGCTAGAAATATATTTTTTTTCAAATCTCTAATTTTTAAAAATTTTTATTCTGAGCCCTTAGTGACCCTGCTGGCCCGTGATTTTCTTCGCTCAAAATAAAAATCTGAAAGAGATTAAAAATTTTTTTCTTATATATTTAAAGCCGATCTACGACAATCTAACATTGAAATTGCAAAAAAGCAATTTAAAGACCAATCTAATATCTATGGGGCATTCCACATCAAATTGCAACCAATGTACCTCACCTCCTCTCATTTTGATAATTTGTTAGTAGGATCTTGCAACCGACCCACAAGGGTCTCGGAATTTTTTTCAGATTTTTTTAGCCACTGGTGAAATTTAAAAAAAAAAACGGAAAACCAATTTCGAAAACGACATTTTTAAAAATCTGAACAAATTTACACTGATTTTATGATTTAAAATACGATCCCATTATCGTGTCGTGCTTACAAATCATATTTTTAATTATAAAATCAGTGTGAATTTTTTCAGAATTTTAAAAGAAGCGTTTTCGGAATTGGTTTTTCAATTTTTTTCTATTTCAGTGGTGGCTAAAGAAATCTGCAAAAAATTCCGACACTGTTTTAAGTCGGTTGAAATCGTGGTTGCAACATCATACAATGATCAAAATCGAAGAGGGTGAGGTACATGGGTTGTAAATTTGACATGGAATGCCCCACATACAATATATATCTATTAGGATGGTCGTTAAACGGATTTTTTACGTTAATGGCTTTGAATACAAAAAACCATCTCTAATTTTTTCAGATTTTCGTTTCGACCTTTTAGTGGCCTTATTGGTCAGTGATTTTCTTTTTAATCAAAAAAAAAGGGAATTTCATGATTTCCGGAATCTTGCCTATTGACAGTGATCTCAGATAGGAAATATCTTCAGGATTACGGAAAAAATTATTTAAAAAATCCCACCTATGCGCAAAATTGTTAAGAATCGATTTGAATACCAAAAAATTAAGGATATTTGGAAATTGAGGAAAATGTTTTCCCAAAAGAAAAAAAAGAAAAAATAATCGAAAATGTGTACTATATTCTTGGGCATTAGAAGGGAATTCCCCACACATCTTCTTCCTATACAATCAAAAATAAAAACGTTTGCCAATTCAAGGAAAATTAAATAAAGTATAAAATACAACTACAGGTCCTTCCCTTTTTTTCTCTTCTTAATCTAAGTAAATAGACGAGCGTTAAACCTGCCGGTTTTTCCACACATGTAAAATAATTATGTAATTTACTTACCATCTTGATACCTCGAGAGCTGGCACTAAACTGAACACTGTGAAGCCTCTTAACTGGCTGCCTATATCAGAAAAGGAGAGGGGTCCATACATTGTTGCTACTGAAATAATTTTGTCGTTCCGATCTCGCATCTCTCGAAATTCTTAAGAAATGCTCGTCAAGACTGATATAAAATGGGCGTATGTTTTTTTAATAAGAAAAAGTTTTGACAGGAATGGAAAATAGAGATTACTAAAAACACATGTACTGTTTTTTAATAATAATTTTCTTTATCTCTTGTCGTTTACGAGATAAATGCGAAAAACGCGTTTTTCATGGAAAAATCAGGTTTAGTGGCCCGTACTACCTCGCCGGTGTGAGTTACGACTTTTCCGCAATGGGCACTTTTGTAGACGTCTGCCGAGAAACGTCTGCCGTGTCTCTTGATAATGCAAAAAACTTGTCAAAAAATTATGGTGGGAAAAAATTGTTGAACAAATTTCCGTTCATGTTCCTTTCTTATATTATAGAATGAATTTGTTCGTTTCTCTGAACATTTATGAAATTGTTCAGAATTTTCACTCCATTTTAAATTCAATTTTTATAATTTTGGTAAAATTGTGAAGGGTGAATTTTTGATATGTGTTCGGAGAAATATTCCGTGTTGCATCTAAGAAGTATGCGGGGTATTAAACGATCAGAAATTAAACCTATATGAATTCTCGAAAACAGAAATTTTCGAAAAGAGACAATTAAAAAAAAAATCATTGCACTTGCTTTCAAATATATTTACATTAATTTCATAGTAGAAAAAATGAAGTTTTCTGGAGGTTTTCTAAACAACATTTTTTTAAACGATTGATTTCAAACTTTTTCACTTTATGATGACAACAAAAAATGTTCTTCGCATCTGCAAAATGTTTTTTTTTTTACTAATTTTTACCTTATCGCAAAGTACTCAAAATTATCACCAAAACTCACTTTTGGTAGGAAAAAAAAATTCTTCTATCGAGTTTCAAAGTCAATATATTCACACGGCGCGGTTTGGCGCAGATGAGTCACTTGTTAATACAAGTACATTTTTTCCGAAATCGCAGGCAATAAGTACTTGCTGACTTTATCACCGGAAACATAACGGACGTGGGGGTTATGCCGGGAGCATTTCAGCCCGATGTACTTCATTGGCAACAGACTTTCGCAACAGGCGATTCCTCTTATGTTTCTCGAGAGTGTTGACGATTCGAAGGCCCACCCGGAAGTCCAAAGAATTGATATATCTCTCACATAATGACGTATACATTAAGAAAATATATCGCCGTTAACATCACAGATATGTGTCAACGGATCCATTTCAGTGTGTTTCAAAGTATTTGTATCCTCGTTACATAATCATTTTTATGTAACAATTATAGACCATTGCTAACGTACTTCATATATTCAAGCGGTTGTTTTTTGTGTGTTCCAAGGAATTAATACGCTTATTACATAATTATGTTTACGTGAGAAAAATCTTCAACCTAATTGATACATATATTGTTTGCGCCGAGAACTGATTTTGTTAGAGTTGTATCCGCTGCTGCTCTATCTGTAAAGAAGCTCGGGTTAAGCTCGCCAGCTTCAGACTCACTGAAGGAGAGGAGAGGCGGAGTGATATAGGCGTTGCGAATCACAAACGTTTTATCAATTTTCTCTGAAGGAGTTTATTACACTTTCAAACTTAATCTCAGCTAATTGAACAGAAAAGATAATTGCGACACTGGCAGTCGTGTCTTTACAACGCGAGATAGCTAACTCCGACGCTGCGTAGCTTGTGGAGCGTCCGCTCGCTATAGCCGCCGAAACCAGAAGAAGAGAAAAAAAGGAGCGCAGCTTAGACGGAAAAACGACGACTGCGGCGCGGCGTTCGCTCACGTGAGAGCGAGAGAGACCACGCAGTAGGGCACTAATGCAAAGTTAGTACTGCGCGATGAGTACAGGGCCGTAAGCTCTCCGCTTATGAACCCTGGTACATAAAACAATAAGATGGCCTTAACATATATATACAAGAAAAAAAATATTAGTCTTTCGAACGTATTCTAAAAAATTTTTTTAAAGCTCAAATTTTTGTAGAGTTACTTTTTTGACAAGTACTTACAGCCATCAAACCCAATCGAAAAAAGAGTTATCAATTTTATTTGCATCACCCGCTCGGGCCCCGCGACGTTGAGGGTTCGCGGCCGCGTTGCGGCGGTTGCTGTGTTTAGTGGGGGTATAGCGTAATTTAGTTAGGCTCGAATAAGTAGGACGTGTTGTGAAGCTTTTCTTTCTGTTCGTGCGTCGCGATTGCATCATCTTTTTCGTTTCGCGTAGTTTCAAGGTTCGCGCGTGTCTAGTTTTGGTTTGTGGGGACGCGGTCCATCCTCCGGTGATCGGAGGTGCCCGTTCCCGGGGCGAGCGTCGACGCGGCGACAGATCTGTTACTCGAGCATCTTAGCGTTGGATCCCCGAGACGTCGGGACCGCTGTTTGCACGGCTGTGGAACATCTTGGACTCTCCCCGTTACCCCGCTTCCACGTGACCGTCGGAAATTGCGGCGTGTTATTTATTTAAATCCGTACTTGGTAAGCTAGTTTAATATTATTGAATGATCATTCAATTTAGTTAAGAAAAAACGTGTCAGCGAATTTATTGCCTTGTATTCTGTCAATTTGATTTGTGTTGACTAAATATTTGACTTGCTTCGGCTTTTCCCTCTGTCTCGTGAGGGAAATTATGCCGCAGCAAGCATCCTTTTCATGTCTCGTAAAATTAAGATTTTATTCATTCGCCCTCTCACTCACTCATCCCATCCCGATTAGCGTTAGAAGAGAACTCTTGATAAGGGATTAAACACTCGAAGAACCGTGTTAAGTAGCGTGTACTTATTTCTCGCTGTAACACGTTGAATTTTTATATGCTCTTACCTGTATATTAAGCAAAATGCGTGTAACGGCAATATATACCCGTTTCCCACATTGTTACTTGTATGACACTACATGTTGAATTTCTATATTTTAGTATCTTTGTTATGCTTTGACATTTCAAGCAGGTTTCGTTTATGACACATTCTATTTCAATATCATCCTGGTATTTGTGTGCTTTTTTTTAGCAACGTACGAACATGTGCACATGTGCACGTGCGCATAAAATGAATCGTCGGATGTTACACGGAGTGACAGATATGGATTAAGTACGTTTATTCAATGGCTCTGATTTGAATGTATTACATAACAGATCTATCTGATCTATCACTGCAAAATATAACTGCCATGCGCTGGATGCAAAAAATAATAACATAAATAATACATAACGGATTTGCAAGGATATGAATCTCATCCATATCTGTGATATCATTGATAAGTATCTCTGTTCTGTGCCTGTTATATAGCTACGGTAATGTTTTCCGCCGGAGATAATAGAGTAAATGTACGGTACATGTAGAGCACATGTGATGTAGCTGTAATGTCGGAAGAAACAAGATTCAAGTATTTGTTGCGTTACTGGGATATAAATGTGCTGCCTGGGTAATCTGTTGTTATGCGCATTTGTTTATAAAAAATGATGTTTTTTTCGATGTTTTTGGAACTTTTATGACTCCTAACTTTTTAAATAATACAGATACGGTTATAGACCTTTAAGACAATTCTGTTAAGTAATAAAATATATTAACGTTGCAGTTGTTTATTTATGAATAATGTCATTTTTCAGAGAATTCATGCCGTTTATCTCTAAATTTTTATTTTATTTCATAAAAAATTAATGTCGATTACAATCTATTCTTTAAAAGCATGCAAAAATTTTTACAAATAATGTGAGGAGAAAATTGTGTTGTCGAATAAACCTGTGATTTTGATTGAAAGTCAGCTAAGAAAGCAGGTAACAGAAGGGATCAGGATCATATGCCAGGCGGCAGGGCAATAAAATCGTTCAAAACCGTCAAAACGTTGGCAAAGCTTTTATTGTTTTAAATGGTTCATTATGGTGTGATCATCAAGAATCTAGATTTTCCCACACTCTTAAGGCCCGCATCGATCTCCGTGAGGCTACAAAGGTACACATTTTTGGTTTTTCGGTAATATCTCGTTTTCTTTTTATCGTACGGCCAAAATGGTCCTATGTGAAATTAAAGGTGACAAAATTCTGTACAAAATAGTTCTTCATTATTTTTTCATGGGATTTACAGTTTCGGAGTAGTAGCCGCGCGAAGTTGTGCGAGTTTTGACAAATGCAGTAAATATCGATTCTTGCTTACCAAATTCCACTCTTCTCTCGTTCTGGTGACTGTCGAAAATTTGTTCTATTTCTTTTATGACTATGTATAAGTAATTCAAATTCGTCATTGATAATAAGTATGTGTTGTGTCGTCTGCAATATATTATAAGCTTCTGTTTAAAAATTTATTTCGTAATTCAAACGGCTGTTTGGTTCTAAGAATATGGGAAGGGTATCTCAGGTATAAATCCGGTCTCTTTTAGGGACCGTGCGTCACGAGCGTCGACATTGGGATTCTCGAAAATATGCCTGCTAGTGCAGGCAGATGCGAAACAGGCCCTGCTCTTAGGTGGGGAGAATACACTGTTGCCTACGTAGCAGCGTCGCATCCCCTTTCGTAGTATCGTGTATGGCGATGTGAAATTCCAGCGAAAGAAGAGAGTAATTCCTTTAAGAGCAGTAAACTCTTCAATAAACATCCAAAATGAAGTGATTCCTGTTGACCCTTCATTAATTTTTCAAAGAATCACAATTTCCAAGAAAACGGAACAGGATTTGCAGCAATATTTTCACTTTGAACTAGCTCCTTATCCACTCTCGCTTTTTCATGAAATGGGAATGCGCAAGACAAATAAATCATCATTGTATAATGTTTTCTCATGTGGCTCATTCCATCAACGATGCAGATAACGTGGTACATGTTATAAACGGTGGATTCCTTCTCCATCGTGTGGTCTGGTACCAACAAGAGACGTTCTGCAATATTCTTGTGAAGTATGTACAGTACGTACAGAAGTACTACAAGGCCAACAGCGTAGTTATTTTTGACGGGTATCCGAATGACGCTAACAACAAAAATACTAAAGCTGCTGAATGACTCCGTAGATCGCAGAGGCATGTCGCTGCTAATGTGATGTTTGATAAAACGATGACAGCAACCATGTCACAGGAGAAATTCCTTGCCAACGACCAGAACAAGACTCGGCTCATTTCTATGCTGGAGAGCAAACTTCGAGCTGCAGGGTTTCTCGTAAAGCAAGCCGCTGAAGACGCTGATACTCTTATAATTAACACCGCGATTGAATTATCGCCAGACTATGATTCCGTTGTGGTAGTGGGTGAAGATGTCGACCTCCTCATTCTATTGATAGGCCTCGCATCATCGTTGTCGAATGTTTATCTCATGAAACCAGCGAAAGGAAAAATTGAGAGCAGAATTTACTCGACGAAGTGGTTCAAACATTTAGAAGAAGTTGCGGAGCACATACTTTTCCTTCACGCCTTCAGTGGGTGTGACACAACCTCAGAATTCTTCAGGCATGGAAAACAGAAATTCGTCAACCTATTTCAAAAAAATATGAATGTACGAAGAACCGTTGGAATATTTAAAGACCCAAATGCTTCTCCAGACCTGATTGAGGCAGCCGGAAAATCTGTCATTAGAGCACTCTATGGAGCGAGCGGTGACACATCGTTGAATGATTGCAGGTTCCAGTGCTTCACGAAATCAATTTCTAAGAGTGCTTGCAATCATGCATCTTTACCACCAACCGAAGCAGTAGCAAGCCAGCATTCCTTCAGAACCTACCATCAGGTTCAAAAGTGGTACAGAAACAAGAAGAGTCCGCAAAATTGGGACTGGAAAAGCACCAGAAATGGACGGACACCTATTCTTACGTTAATAGACGCTGCCCCGCCGGAGCTTCTCAGCACGATATCCTGCAAGTGCAAGCAAAGGTGTCAAGCAGCTTGTAGCTGCAGGAAGACTGGGCTGCGTTGCTCGGTAATGTGTGGAAGTTGCCGGGGCCAGTCTTGCACAAATATCGATATGGAAGAAGATAATTTCGACGTTGATGACGAGATCGACGTGCAGTTCGAGCATTCAGCTGCACAAAACATTTACATGACTGATTCTGCGAGTGAGTCATCTTTGATCGACAACGAGAGCAGGATTGAAGTGAAGGAAATCACTGCTGAACCATCGACTTCGGGTAAAATAACAGCTCAGGACGAACCTTTTACGCGAGAACGTCGTACTTTGTCGAAACGAAGACGATTAGATTGACTTCACTGACCCGCTGCAGAAATGTATTTAATGAAAGCCACAATAAATCAAACTGTTCGCAATTTTAACAAAAGTTCTATACCTTTTTATGAACACTTATGCAATATGTGCTTATTTATATTGTCAACAGTCACCAGTCTGAGAGAAGAGTGAAATTCGGCAAGCAAGAATCGATATTTACTGCATTTGTCAAAACTCGCAGAACTTCGCGCGGCTACTACTCCGAAACTATAAGTCCCATGAAAAAATGATGTTGAACTATTTTGTACAGAATTTTATCCCCTTTAATTTCATATAGAACTATTTTGGCCGTACGATAAAAAGAAAACGAGATATTACCGAAAAACCAAAAATGTGTACCTTTGTAGCCTCACGGGGATCGACGCGGGCCTTAAGGATGTGGGGAAAACCTAGATTCTTGATAATCACTCCCTAATAAACCATTTAAAATAATAAAAGCTTTGCCAACGTTTTTTTACGGTTCACATTACTTGCCGCCTGGCCTAAGAGGAGATTGCGAGTATCAGATCTAAGCTTAACTCCTCTCCTAACTCTCCCCACTGTAACGCGTCGAACGAGACTATTGTATCGGGTCTCCCTTCTGGTTTACAAGATACTCCCGTCTCTCTTGTACAAAAAGTTTTCAACGCACTAGGCATAGCTGAATTGTGTCCTCATATTCTTGCAGTTCGTGTGATGCAAAAGACAAACTCCAATCCCAATCGTGATCCGTTTCCGTCCTCCACAAATATAACCGCACGCGTCTCTCTCTCCCTCGCGGTCACACTGACATCTGCTGCCGTATGTGTAGCTGTCATCAACAGCAAGCGAATCAAGCGTGATTTAAAGATAAGCGAAGTTCTCGGCTCAAATTTTTCTGGAAATATTTTCGTAAATAAGCTTCTGCCTTCGGAATTGTATCATCTACTACGTCAAGCCAAAGCTCGTGCAGTTCAAATGTCTTACAAAAATGTTTGGGTCAAAATTTAAATACTTTTGCCAAAAAAGACGATGATCAACCTTCAATCGAAATTCGTTCTCCTGACGATATCGCTAAATTAATTTGACTAACAAGGAAACGTTTTCAGGTGTCCGCCTCCGATTTCGATGAAACTCTGGTATGTTATAGAGGGTCAAAATCGATGACATACGTATGTTTTTTTATCGGCCCAAACTCATTTTAAAGGGGTGAAACACCCCTCCAAAGTTGACCACCTCCCACGATGATTTTTCTGTTTTGCATACAAGGAGGGGATTTTGATAACTAATGATGATAGTAATAAATACCTTGTCAAAAGTGATGAAAAACACGCTTCGAATATTCTCAAGAACTCTTTATTTTAGGGGTGAACTTGTATACATATACAAAGTTCATTTTTACATTAGAAACAAGATGTTCATCAGAGC
This sequence comes from Neodiprion virginianus, assembly GCF_021901495.1. NCBI lineage: Eukaryota > Metazoa > Arthropoda > Insecta > Hymenoptera > Diprionidae > Neodiprion > Neodiprion virginianus. The sequence continues at coordinate 12,989,584 of NC_060881.1, read as the reverse complement.
TCAATGAATCCAACAGCACTGTGAAGAGCATGCAAGAATACAGTATACGTGCTTTCGATTTTTTCCCAAAAGCTGAATTATTATCGACTTTTTTCCCAATATTGCGGATTATATCTAGTATTTAGCCATGAATCATTGAATAACATTGTTTGAGGCTCGCATTCATTCTGGCATCGCTCTCTTATCATTTTACTGTTTTATCTTTTTTTTCAAGAAACGTAAATATTTTTCATTTCAAGCAGACTATCAACTACTCGAAAATTCGATGTGTGTCATGTGTAAACAAGTCATATCTCTACTTGAATTAATTCTATGGCACAGATATTTTTTTTAACGATTACGCGTATCTTTCGGATATTTTCAATATGAAAAGTCGTGAGACCGTTCAGTGCTTGTTAATACGTTAATAACAGAACTTCGAGCAGTTTTTGAATTTCTTCTCACGTTTACAATGAAAGTGAATCCAATAAACGTTATTAAACTTCTGTGGACAGCATTCGAAGTAATGAATATACACGAGTCCCCGTTAGTCCCCGAACTTCGAAAACATTTTATTACAAAGCATGACAGAATATAATAGTGTGGAAATGATTGAGGAAAATTCTCTTGACTTTAAAGAGCCCTACAAAAATCTTGAAACGTTCGCAGTGGAAGATGCAGATTTCCAGGTGCGTTCCGAAGGACCTGAAGATAGACGAACTTTTAAGTTTCGATTATAAAAGAAGGGCTATTGAATATTGGAGAAGTGCATAGACGAAAAAAAATCACTTAATTGATACGGTTCGTCATAGATATAAAAAAGTCAAATTAGTACGACAATTGCGTCGTTGGGCACACCAAATTAACCAAGGAGGGACATACGAGTACATGGAAAAATTGGCTCGCATATCAGAGTATACATTGCAGAATATGAAAAATGCCATTGACGCAGGCTTGATTGTTCATGATACGGATCTGCGAAGATGGGCTTTACAGGCCCAAGGACTTATCAGTCATAAGGATTTTCGATTTAAAGCATCGCCAACGCGGTTACTTCACTTTAAGAAGATCCATCGCATTACTAGCAGAAAAATCAATAAATTCGTCACGCGAAAATCAGTGGAAAATAGTGAATATTTACACAAGAGTGGTGAAGAACTTTTGAAAAGAGTTGAACCTTATATTTCCGAATATGGATTACAAAATATATATAATTCTGATCAGAGTGGTTTCCAAATAAAGATTCATTCTGGACGAACGTTAACGGAAGAAGGAACTAAACAAGTGTCGTGCATAGTACAATCAGTAACTTCAACAACGCACAGTTATACTATACAGCCTACAATTTCAGCGGACGGAAAATTATTATCTCCTTTATTTATTGTTTTAAAAGAACCAGCCGGAACGTTCGGACCTATAGTTGAACAACATTCATTCAGACCGCCAAATGTTTTCATCACAGCTTCCAAATCAGGAAAACTTACTTCAGGTATAATAATTCTTGTTTTGCGCTGCATATATTCAAACGGTATTAATCACAATGATTCATTACAGAGCATTTCAAGATGTGGTTAGAAGATGTGGTTTGTTTATCCCAAAAGTGGGACCGAAGAGTCTACTTCTAATTGATTTTTGGAGTGGGCATTATTCTAGAGTTGTGCAAGAGACAACACCCCCAGACAAAAAGTTGACGACTTTATTGATACCGAAAGGAACCACTGGAAAAATTCAACCTCTTGATGTTTTCGGCTTCCGTACATGGAAAAATTATATTCGTCATTTTTCAGACACCGTAGTTCTTCTTGATTATGATTTAAATTTACATTTAAGGAATAATATAATAAAATTACAGTCTTCAGTTCACAACCAACTGTCATCTCCGCGATATCATAATTTGTTTCGTTATGCGTGGCATAAAAGCGGGTTCAGTGCAAAGAAACCTAACGAATTTGATAACCCCGTCGATTTTGCATTTGGACAGTCATCTCATCCGAATTGTGAAATCGAAGGTTGCACGAATGTCGCAGTAATCAGATGTTCTTGGTGTAAAAAATCACTTGGCCTACAGCATTTTTTTGATGAATATCATTATTGTACCGACTATCATTTATAAAGCGATTCATAGATAAACTTGGAACTTGTTTTTGTTTAAAGGGTGTGGCCACGGTAGAGGAAGTAGAATCATGTGCATAGTCAACAATTTTGTATTATATAAAAACGTAATTCATTTACAAAACTATTTACAGGTGTATTCAGTGTATGAATCAAAGTAACAAAAAAAAATTTCTTTATTCATTTTTTCAATGCAAAATGGCTAATAATCACTACTTGTTTTTTGTTTATCTTTTTCCCAGCCCTTACCGCTCAAATATCTGTGCCATAGAATTAATTCAAGTAGAGATATGACTTGTTTACACATGACACACATCGAATTTTCGAGTAGTTGATAGTCTGCTTGAAATGAAAAATATTTACGTTTCTTGAAAAAAAAGATAAAACAGTAAAATGATAAGAGAGCGATGCCAGAATGAATGCGAGCCTCAAACAATGTTATTCAATGATTCATGGCTAAATACTAGATATAATCCGCAATATTGGGAAAAAAGTCGATAATAATTCAGCTTTTGGGAAAAAATCGAAAGCACGTATACTGTATTCTTGCATGCTCTTCACAGTGCTGTTGGATTCATTGAGCTCTGATGAACATCTTGTTTCTAATGTAAAAAATGAACTTTGTATATGTATACAAGTTCACCCCTAAAATAAAGAGTTCTTGAGAATATTCGAAGCGTGTTTTTCATCACTTTTGACAAGGTATTTATTACTATCATCATTAGTTATCAAAATCCCCTCCTTGTATGCAAAACAGAAAAATCATCGTGGGAGGTGGTCAACTTTGGAGGGGTGTTTCACCCCTTTAAAATGAGTTTGGGCCGATAAAAAAACATACGTATGTCATCGATTTTGACCCTCTATAACATACCAGAGTTTCATCGAAATCGGAGGCGGACACCTGAAAACGTTTCCTTGTAAGTCGCGCCAACGAAGTTTTCTCACCAGTCTATTAAGCTTTGTTATTTTGTTATACTTTCCTCTCATATTTGCATTACTATCCTTACTTTATATTCTTATCACTTATCTCTAAACCTTGCGTCGACGACATTATTACTTAGATCAATATACTATTATTTCTCTTATCTAAGATAGATTATTATTATTATATATTCTATTCCAATTTACTACGACTTATTATCATTACTTTTGCTTTGTATTTAAATTCTGTATCTACTATTTGTATCCCTTTTTTCCCCATAGCGTGCTGGGGCATATTAAATCAATCATCATCATCATTATCTAGGTTACTAATTTCGAATAACGTCGCTGCAAAAGCTGCTGGCGTTCGTTTTGTTTGGCACCGCAATTGTGTCATTTTCATACCCAAAACACAAGGTGCACCGGTGAAGCGTGTACACACACTAACAGATCTCGCTCGTCTCGCGCCGGAATGACGCTGCGCTCTGCACCCGTCAACTAGTCAGCTCCCGCATATCAATGTAACGACCAACTCTCCTAGCTTAGTCAACTCACCGCTTCCCAGGCTCGTGCATCTTAACGTCAACTCTATCCGAGGTCACATGGACCTGCTGCGTTTTCGATTCGCGTCTCGTTTGTCACACATTATTGCTGTAGCGAATCGTGGCTTCATGCGCAGGTATCTGACGCTTCAAGGTCACTACCGAGATACGTTATTTTGCGCAATTATCGCGTTGGAAAAATTGGGGGTAGGGTCGCACTGTATGTGCTTAACACTCTCCGAGCCAAACTGCTTGCCGTATCACCAGGTCCTTACAGTTGAAGCCCTGAATATCTTTTCGCGGAAATCTGCCACTCGCATTTTACGCGACTTCTTGTTGCTGTGGTCTATCGTCCGCCAAAGGCATCTAACCTTGCTGTTTTTGAAACTGAATTCGATCGTCTCAGCGTCGACTACCCTCTCTCCATCATCTTGGGTGACTTTAATGCTAATCACCTTGGCGAATCATGTGATGCTGACAATGTCCTTGAATTTCGCTCCTCTCGAGCTCTCTACCTGGTATCCTTCGCCGCCACGTGTCACACTCACACCTCGGATACGCTCCTCGACCTTTGCATACTTAGTGACCAGAGTGCGCTTCAATCTTTCGCTCAGTCTGCTTAACCGGTTATCGCGGGGTACGAACTCATTTCAGTCAATGTCAGGGTTTTGGCTCTCCCCTCTCTTCGTAAGACAATCAAGGCCGAACTGCCGAACTTCATGCTTGCGCGCAGGTCAGGGATTCGCTCTATCAGGCATACAAGCGCTCTCGGACGCAGGTAGCTCTTCTCCGCTACTGGGACGCCGGGAACGACCTCCACAGGCGCATTTCTACCGCGCGTACCGAGTTTTTTGCTAATCCGCTGTCTTCTATTTAGGCACCTCGAACTCTCTGGAGAGAGCTTCGTGATCTTGGCATTGCGCCGGTCTGTACCAATAACTACGGTGACTTAGCAATTGACGACCTTAATTGTTATTTTGTGGCTATCTATCAACGCCCCTCGGAAGCGGAAGTTGCCGAGTTCTTCGCTATCTTCCCGCCTCCTGCGTACAATGATTCGACGTTCTACTTTCAGAATATCTCTCCCGCTGCATTTCTCCGAACTATCAGTCACTTCTCATCGCAATCACGTGGTTTTGATGACTTATCGCTCCGTAACGTTCAAATCGCACTAACGGTCATCTTTCCTTACCTCCTAGCTCTCCTCAATCAGTCTCTCTCGACTGCTATATTCCCGACTGCAAATCTCTTCTTTCATTGAACGTCATCACCTACTCGATTCTCGGCAATCCGGCTTCCATCTTGGCTACAGCACTCAAACTGCTCTTCTCAGACTCGTTGAGGATGTTCGAAGGGGCATTGATGAACGTAGTCTTACCGTCCTTGTCCTCTTCGACTTTTCTAAGGCCTTTGACACGATTCCGCATGCGGTTCTGCTCAACAAACTTGAGAGCTTTAATTTTTCGCAGTATGTCATCCGGTGGATTGCCTCATATCTCTAAGGTAGGAAGCGAGCAGTCGCGTCTCCAGATGGCCTACTCTCTTCCTGGGTAAATCTCGATCTCGGCGTACAGCAGGGCTCAGTTCTGGGATCGCTGTTGTTCTCCCTGTTTATTCATGACATCTTTACAATCCTTAATCATAGTAGCCACCTAGTTTACGCAAACGATCTGCAGGTATATTATCAGTTTCCGCCGGACAAGTTTCAGGATGCCATTGCTCGCGTCAATGAAGATATCCAGGCTGTCCTGGACTGGTCTAAATCTTCGTCTCTCCATCTTAATGTCGCGAAAACGCATGCGATGATTGTTGTTTGCGGTTCCTATATCTCCAGGCTTCAGCTCGATCATCTTCCAACCGCGCGTCTTGATGGTCTCCTGATTCCGTACGTTGACAGTGTGCGTAATCTTGGAATGATCCTTGACTCTAAGCTGTCATGGGTAGCCCAGGGCAACTCTACATCTAATCGCGTACACGGCACCCTCAAGCAGCTATCTGCGTCTCGTAGGCTACTCTCCAAGAATTTGCGCAAAATGTTGGTTACCACCTTAATATTTCCATTGCTCCACTATTGTTGTGTGGCCTTCGCCGATCTGCCATCTGGTCTTGATACTAAACTTCAGCGGCTTCTTAGTATCTGTGTCCGTTTTGTTTGCGGTGTTCCACGAGATGCGCACATTACGCTTGTGACGGGTTTTGAGTCCGCACGAATAATATGGGTGGGGGAAGACAATTAGAGACGGGGCGGATATAATCGGTAAAACTTAGTGTGTGTATTTTTGCACCAGGGGTCGACTTAAACTAAGAGGTACAAAAGGGTTGTAGACTTGAGCGGTGGCTGATCACGCCTCAGCCCTTAGCGTTACTTAATACTAACTTACAGATACGCGCGCGGGGGGGGGGGAGGAGTGTGGGAGGTGACGGGGAATATGGGGTCGGAAGGGTTGATATGGCGAGGGGAGGGTGGTGTAGAGTGACGGGGAGTGTGTAGTAGACAGGGTTGGTATTGCGAGGGGAGGAGCAGATCGGCGGTAGAATGCAGGCTAACCTGGTGTCGTCGGCGTGTGGGTGGGTGTCTCGAGGTGTGGTGGAGTGTAACTGGGTGTATCGGTGTGTGTGGGTGTGACTCTCTCTCTTTCTTTCTCTCGGTGTGGTTGAGTGTAGCTGGGTGTATCGGTGTGTGGCTGTGACTCTCTCTCTTTCGTTCTCGTTCGCTCTTAGGCTGGGCTGCTCAGGTGTTGCTGCTGTTACTTCCGTGCTCGTACTGAATCTGGCGCTCGGCTCTGCCGAGCGTCGGGGGGCTTCGGTGATGTTCGGGTCTTTCCCGACGGGACAGGGCTCACCCGTTCGGCTCTTCCCCGCGGGTTTGGGGTTTGTTGTGACTTGCACTCTAGGTGCAACGTCACACGCTCTATCGTAGGGAGTTCGGCTGACTTCGAGTCAAGGACCAGAGGCTCTATTTCCTTCTGTGTCAACTATTCGTCATCCTACGCTCTGCTCGACCCGCCTATCTGCGTGAACTTTTTGTTCTTCGTTAGTCCAATTCCGCCGCCGTTCGCCCATCACGAGCTCCTAGAAGCAATTTTGTTACTCCGCGCACTCGCATCGACATGTTCCGCAATTCGTTCGAGGTGGCCGGCATTTGCCACTGGGATTCTCTCTCCTCGGAACTCAAAGCCGCGCCCTTGCTTGCCTTATTCAAACATGGCCTATTGTTACACCTACTAGGCACCGAAGATGCCCCTTCCTAGGCTCCCTCACTGTCTCTTTCCTCTTTTCTCTCTCCTCTGTTCTTTTCTCGGGCTCTCATTTTGTTAGGTATGGGTTAGGTTAGGTAATATAGTACAGGTAGATTTAGTTTTTAATCTCTCGTACTTTCTCCAATTATTTGTAACCATGTAAATACTGTCTCTACCCCTGCTCAACCTCGGAGTAATTTTTTTTTGTATTACCCAGTGATTATATAGGGGCTAATATATATTTTCTAATATTGTCATAGACATAGATAAATTGTCTATCTGTCTATCTATCTATCTCTCTCTCTCGCTTTGCATTTTTTCAATGCAAATAATGTAAAGTAAGAAATCAAATCAAAAAGTTTCATGAAATATTGAATGAAAAAAAATATTCATTCAGTTTTTTTTTTTTTTTTGATTCTGTCGGAATTGTTGTTGACGTTGAGCGTTTATTTTAGATATTTTTTTCGCTGTCTGAAGTTGTTTTTCTTTTTTTTCTTACTCTATACTTTTTGTGACGCTGAATAGCAAACACTCGAATCACATGTACATTAAACGTATATAATCAGTAAATACTTATATCAAGTTATAAATTTTATTTGCTTACCTTGTAAGTTTGTATTACACATACCTGCTGCAGTTCCCATTATGATTTTTGAGGTTATACTACCGGCCGCGCACGATACTCGCTGCTCGAATCTAGACACTCGCACGCACACACACATTCGTATATAAAAGTAAGGGACAGAACGAGAGAGAGAAAGTCGCATGGAGTGGGCATACCTTCCGGCCGCGCACGATGCTCGTCTGCTCGAGACAGGGATAGAGAGAGAGAGAGAGAGGGAGAGAAAGAAAGAGAGGGAGAGGGAGAGGGAGAGGGAGAGTGAGAGGGAGAGGGAGAGGGAGAGGAAGAGGGAGAGGCAGAGGGAGAGGGAGAGGGAGAGGGAGAGGAAAAGGGCGAGGGAGGGAGGGCGGGAAAGAGGGAGGGAGGGAGGGAGAGATAGAGAGCGAGAGAGAGAGAGAGAGAGAGAGAGAGAGAGAGAGAGAGAGAGAGAGAGAGAGATTTGGTGATTTGTGTATTTTATGCCCAAGTAAAACTTTGGGGCAACAAAGAGCATTTTAGCGAAACACATAATACAACAAGAAATAACAGAGAAAGTATAACAATCAAGATCGCAGTAGAAAAAACATTGAAGCACAATTGAGTGAAAAATAGACAACTAACGAAGTATATATTAAACATCATAATTTCAACAGCTACTCGATTGCACTTATAGTAATTAAAGTATTAAAATTAAAGTAATGAAATTGATCAATAATATGGATATAATACATAAATCATAAAAATATACGTTCATGTAAGTCTTTTTCTAAGCACTGTCCTGGGGCAGAGATTTCAATTTGAAACAAATGTGTAAACAGCATAGTTTTGGAAAGTTCAATTGAGGAGGCAGACACCACCGCGACCGGAAGAGAGTGCCAGAAATAGACAGCCGCTAGATGGAATGAGTTTCGATGAGGAGAAGTTCTGTGGGGTGGGATGTGGAACGTGAGTGGGATAAAACGTGATGATTGACGAAGCGTTATATCAGGACGTACGAAGATTTCCTTTATATACGATGGCGTATTTTCTTGTAGCATTTGAAAAGTATGTATCACCAGAAAATAATTACGTCTGCTTCTGATCGATAGCAACCTTAGCTGGTGCCTGTACGTGGTAATGTGTTCGTCCCTCGTTAAATTAATTATAAATCTAATGCCACAGTTTATCAGTCTTTGTAACTTGGTATTGAGCTCATCCGTTAAATCGTAATAAACAAGACAACAATAATCTAAAATGGAAAAAATGAGAGTTGATATTAGTTTAGTTTTGAGCTCAAGTGACATTGCATTTCGGTGATATTTGAGCTTATGAAGTGTGAAATGCACACTCCGCAAAATGGCTGAAACATGACTCGCCGAAGATAGATTTTCACAGATGACAACTCCCAAATTACACGCTTCCCTCACACAAGGCTGGGCTGTATCATTCAGTGCTATACGAGGGACTGTTGTATGGTCAAGTGAATTTACATTTGCACTGCTGCCTAATATGATGTCCGAGAACTGAGCATGGCCATTCCAGATTAGAGAGAAAATAAGTTTTGTGCTAAAATGTGCTTGGTTTGTGCTACAATGTGCCGCGAATCGCAGGTCCCGATTATCAAAAACCGGGCTCTAATCGTCAAAAAATCATTTTTTCAACCAGCATGGCCATTTTGTTTTTTCAAAAAAGCAAGGGTTGTGCCAGAATGTGCTAGGCTTGTGCTGCGATGTGCCGCAAACAGTAGTCGATTATCTCCAAAAACGTAGCTGATATTGCCAAAAAACTATATTATTAAAATTTTTTTCGTCCAACTTCGGTCATTTTTTTTGTAAACGCGATATCCCGATTCCTCGAGCTGTGTAGGCATCGCTAGGTTTGTGTGATACGTTGTTTCAGGAATCGCCTTTTATGTAATTATTTTCAGATATAGGTGTATAATTGTGCGATTTTCGACAACAGAAATGTCCGATCACTTTCAGTTCAATTGATATAACTATTGTTTTCCTATAGGCAGATTGCGCTGGGATACAATATTTTACGGTGCTTCGACATTTTTCAAACGAGTATTATATCTTGCGTGTCACAATATGCAATCACGATGAGGACCATTCACTTAAAAATTTAACGGTTGTTAATTTAACCCCAACTTGGTGTTATCATATGCTTTACTCCAATCTGCGGAAAACTTAATTCCACTTGCTGTTGTTGCGACTGCAATTTATTTTCCGTGTACGCAATTCCTGTGTATGAGTGAGCGATGGTAGCGCACCAGCTAGTGGGGCGGGAAGGCTCGATTACTCGGTGAGCCGTTTGAATGAGTGCGTGATCCCCTCCATCCAAACTCTTTGCATCGGCTCGGTTCGGTGGATTCTGGCAACGTCCGGCGGTCACTCCTTCATGTCTTGTAGCGTATCGACGCGGATGCAGAACTCCCGAATACGACAGCTCACGAAGTTTGTTATTCGCATCCGTACGTTTGCACGTGTGCATATAGGTCCGCCGACAACGTGACATTGTCGCGCATAGTTTTGTCTTGAATTAAACTAAAAGCGCCTTATTGACGAAGTACAAAATTTGTAACTAGTTACTAATAAAACGCTTTTTTGGCGCAATAGCGCCGAAAATTTATAAAACCACCTAATTTTCTATGTGACTTTCGCTTTTATTTTTTATTACTCTTTACTCTCGCTACTTAAACGAAGGCTTAGGTTCTTATCTTACGCGCGTCGACTGCGTAATTGAAATTCGATTGTACCTATTAGTTATTCTTTCCTCAACGATTATATGCAGGCACTGTACCATAATCGATTATGGTGCAAGTAAAATTGTTGTTAGTACAGATCCTCCGGCTATCGTACAACTGAGAGAACTTTCACAATCGTCAGAATTTGAGGTTGTATCAGACAGCGGTAAAGTTCTTTCTCCAAAAAATGAAGTTTTTTAAAAACTTTCTGACGCAATGACCGCATCGTGGCAAAAAAACCGAAAAATATTTACACGATTATTTTGGAGAACAGGTATAATACACTGACACAGATTCTACAGTCCCGGAATATCACACATAAACATCCGACCATGATGAATGATTCCCTGAACTCCACACTGGATGTTTTTTTAGAATTCAAACTTGATCTAACAAACGTTTGGTCAGAGATGGCACCTGAAACAATAAAATATGACTTTCAGTTTCGCGGTAAACGTGAATTACAATAACTCAAACGGAATGCCTGGACGCACACCTTGTATGATGCAATATTTGAGGAAACGAAAATACCATGCGCATTGAAGTTCAAAACAAATGAAGTTTCAGAAAGTGGTTTCGATGTCTCAATTACTGGAGATTGTCCTTATTGTAAAGCTCGATTTCTTTGACGGATTATTAACGCTCCAAGTGAGAGTGAACCAACTATTATGGAATGCTTCATTTACGAATTCAACCGGTCCGTAAATCACACCATAAAAAGGCAGTTGGAAGGAGCTCGAAGAATAAAAGTTGCAAAAGAAATGGTAGAGGGAAATATGCATCCGTGCAATTGGAGGCGAAAAGAAGGTGACCGGTTAATAGATAGTATCGGGGATGATGAACCGGCACACATTCCTAGTGGCCAGGTTCTTGGTGAAGCCGCAACAGAGATGCGAGACAAGATCCTTGGTTTGATTAGAACCCACGATGTTTTCGAAAGTTTTCAGGATATGAAATGTGGGTCTATATAAGAAATATCGATTCGTTCGATTGGTTTTTTCGAATTTTTTTTGCATTATTGGTCCAAGGAACAACTTGCGGTGTACCAAAAATTTCACAAAACCCTCTATATTGATGGAACTGAGTCTGTGGTCCGCAAAATACGACAGCCCTCATATATATCTATATCAAGTAGTTACTCAGGCAAACAAAAAAACTGTACCGGTTTTTCAGATATTATCTGCTGAACATCATACTGATGCAATTGCTAAGTGGCTTTTGGGATTCTTGCGCACAGGTGCGAAAGAAACTTCGTCGTTTCCTCTACTACACGAAGTAGTTACAGATTTTGACAAAGCCCTTTTAGGTGGAATTGCCAGAGCTTTTGCACAACAATTAAGTTTGAAAAAATACCTATCATTCTGTTTCGAATATTTGACGGAGGCAATTCTGACACCGCCCGTATGCATTCTGCGCCTTGATATTTGCCATTTTATTGATATGATTTCGAAATGGAAGTGCTATGACGGAACACCGTACGGTGCAAAATCGATGTGTATCCGGGCAATGGCTTTGCTTCGACAGCAGAAAACCATACCAGAACTTGAAGCAGTCGCTAAACAAATTTTCTTACTCGTCCTCAGCCGAAGCGCGGACAGTGGAAGCTTATCTGATAGGGCACGTATTCATATCACGGCACTGATGAAAGGTATCCCTCGTATCGACTTGATTAAACCCGAAGAAGACGAAATTGACGATGAGTTCGAAGATTCCAGAAAAGTACATAGTTCCGATTCTAAGTACGATGAATTATTAAATTCCGCAGACGATGTACCAACGAGTACATGGGAATGGACAAAAAAACATCTATGAAGAATGTGTTGTACAAATAAGAACCGAATTGAAAGGTGAAAGTGAAAATATCAACGCTTTCTATAATCCGAAGTTCGCGAAACATCTCAAAAATTTACTGCCATACTTTCCTCTGTTCTCTGAATGTATGCAAAAAGCCTGTGAAAGCGGATCTAGAAATGCTACGTTGGCTGCTATCGAATCAGAGTTCAGTGACTTGAAAAATCGTACGCTGATCAACGAACGACAATCCTTACGTGCGGACAGATTCGTTGCAACCCATATTTTATCATTTCCAGGAAAAATCAAGTTGGCTTTAGCAGGACAATCGGAAAATGATGCACTTCTCGAACTGGAACGATGGACAGAAACCAATAATATCAATTTAAATAATGAGAAACAAAGAAGTTTTTTGAATAAGTTCAGGCATGAAGAAAATGAAGAAGTATATGAAAAGAATGATAGAAAGTTAAACAAAAAAAATGACAGTCCTGAAAACTTAATTACGATGGGCGAAAACACAAGTAGTCCCAGATATTCCACCGAGATTTGTACGCAACCGTCGATAGATGTCAAACTTAACGAAGAGTTAGGTATTCAACCCATCGATTCGTCATAGACAGCTTCTGAGCAGTCGGCTATCCTTCGCGTTCAAACTTTACCAGATCATATTGAGAATTGCTCGCAAGTAATCAGTGACGATCCCGCACAGCATCTTTTCGACGATTGTCATGATCCTAGTGATCAAGTAGTCATTAAGCAAGAAACCCGAAAACGCCGTCCAACTCCATCCAAAACGGATACAGTTACGAAAATTCATTTCGATACTCATTGCCGAGAGTTACCATTAGATATTCCACTTAGGAATATTGAGAATGGCTCTGATCAAAAGCGGGGCCGATTATTCGTAAGAAGCGATGAAGTCTTGGACTCAGCGTACGCAGCGGTGATAGAGCTCAAAGAGCAGCACAACTGGAGGAATAAGAATAAAACGAAAAAAAAAACATGAATACACCAAAGCGTGTCCGAATTTTGACTCTAATAATATCGCGGCATATACTTCACTGCCACTGCTACTTAATGGTAATTGTTGTAAGAATGTGAAGGATAGATCAACTATATTAGTCGTGGAAAACACATGTGGATTTGATAGCGTTTGTCAAATATTAGCGATGGCTATTTGTAATAATCTACGTTAAAAAGCAACCATTGTAAATAGCGATGCAGGTATATACAAGTGTATCGAACCATTGATACAGAAAGGTCTAGTGTTACAGGTTTTCAAAGAACGCGCCAATGCGCTACTAGATTTACCAAGAATAAAAAAAGAACGGAAAGGCAAAATCATTAAAATCAGAGCAGACTCTAATCTTACTGTTCTTGTCGAAGATTTATTCGTTGGTATACCCAGTTACACACTGCGATGTACGTGTTCACAATGCGGTATCGAAACAGAACATCGTCGAGTTTTTTTAGATGTCAACAACAACCCCTTGACATCAGAAGGAATAACAGCTCTTCATCAAGCGGTATTGTTAGGACGGTATGTTCCGCGCAAATATTGTGGTACAAGTACACAAATTGTCGAATACGGTTCACATTTATTCCTTGATGTCGATACAGGTAGAAATAAAAGACAGACACTGTCAAATGTTCTTCGAGACTTCATAGTAACAGACGGCACTCGATATAAATGAGCTGGCGTTGTTGAGTACCAGGGGCCTAAGTGTATAAATTCTGTTGGACATTATATTGGATATTGCTGGACTGGCAGTTATTGGATCCGATATAATGATAATGCGCGCAACAAAACAGCGCAAATAGTCACCGGTCCCGTCTCGGTAGAGATTCACCTATGTGTATACACGATTTGATAGCGATGCCTCAGAAAAGAAAATTGAATGCGTCAGTGCTTGTTAATATGGTATGAATCGATGAGTGAATGTGGCTGTAAATAAAAAGTCTGGGTGCTTGTACATAAAGTGTAAATGGTGTGTGAATGTGGATCTCAAAGTGGGATGGATTTTAGTTGAACCCACAAATACCAACCGCACCTCTACTTGGTGAGATCCAGGCAACATAAGTTATGTTCTGCTTACGGCCAACGTGGTTCTGGTTTATGTATTTGTGAGTGAATGGTCCTCATCGTGATTGCATATTGTGACACGCAAGATATAATCCTCGTTTGAAAAATGTCAAAGCACCGTAAAATATTGTATCCCAGCGCAATCTACCTATAGGAAAACAATAGTTATATCAATTGAACTGAAAGTGATCGGACATTTCTGTTGTCGAAAATCGCACAATTATACACCTATATCTGAAAATAATTACATAAAAGGCGATTCCTGAAACAACGTATCACACAAACCTAGCGATGCCTACACAGCTCGAGGAATCGGGATATTGCGTTTACAAAAAAAATGACCGAAGTTAGACGAAAAAAATTTTAATAATATAGTTTTTTGGCAACATCAGCTACGTTTTTGGAGATAATCGACTACTGTTTGCGGCACATCGCAGCACAAGCCTAGCACATTCTGGCACAACCCTTGCTTTTTTGAAAAAACAAAATGGCCATGCTGGTTGAAAAAATGATTTTTTGACGATTAGAGCCCGGTTTTTGATAATCGGGACCTGCGATTCGCGGCACATTGCAGCACAAACCAAGCACATTTTAGCACAAAACTTATTTTTTCTCTAATCTCAAATGGCCATGCTAAGTTCTCGGACATCCTAATATAAGGATCTTCGATTTTCCTAGATTTAGTGTCAGTTGGTTGGCTTTAGCGTACTCTGCTATGGCGACGACGTCTTGTTCAATCTTTTGTAAGCCTAGATGGATCTTGAACGATTCACAGCTCAAGTAAATTTAAGTATCATCCACAAATATCATATGATTGGAATGTTTAAGTGAATTACTGATATCGTTGATGAATAAGAAGAGAAGTAAAGGCCCTAGGACTGATCCTTGAGGTACCCCCGATGTATTTGATCTCCATTCAGACCTACCTCCATTGTCATCTACCAAAGCCTGAGTACGTCCCGAGAGATAAGCAAAGATCCAGCTAAGAGCTGAATCACTAAAACCTAAGCTCTAACATCTAAGCTTACGCATTAAGAGAAAGTGAGAAACCTTTTCGAACGTTTTGCTAAAATCGAAAAGGACAAGTAATGTGACTTGCCCTTCATCAATAGCTCGTCTCACATCATCACAAATCCGTAGTAATGCGGATTGCGTGCCATAGCCAGATCTATAACCCGACTGGCGTGGATCAAGTATATTGTTTGCATTTAGGAATGCAGTTATTTGCTCATGGGCAATTCTCTCACACATCTTTGATAACTCACTGAGATTTGCGATCGGTCGTGTGTCCGATGGAGAGAGGGGAGCATTAATCTTTGAGAGCGGACGAATAAAAGCTTTCTTCCATAGAGTAGGAAAATATCAAAATTCAAAGCAACAATTAAAGAGAGTAGCAATGCAAGCACTCGTTTCGGATAACGACTTGCAGAGTAAAAAAGCTGAGATACCATCAGGTCCTGCTGAATAACACATCTTTGCCTTGGAGAGAATAATTGTTAAGATTTTATGTGCAGAGACACTACGAAAATTGAAAGATGCACCTGGCAGGTGAATTGTGTTAATTATAGATCGTAGATCATCTACAGAACAGGGTAATTTAGTATTGGATATAGGAACACAGAAATTATTGAGTTTATCAGCAGAAAAGAAACGTAGAAATCTTAGGCAGCATTGAAAGATGTAATCTGGTCGCAAAGCAATCTCTCAAAAACTTTTGAGATTGTGCAAAGAAGGGCTATAGGCCTGTAGTCACTGAGACACCTGGGTGATTTCACTTTAATGATAGGGATTATGAGAGACTGCTTCCACTGATTGGGAAAGACAGCGGAATCAATAGAGCGGTTGAACAGGGTGGTAAGAAGAGGGTCAGTTATAGGAAAGGCTGCGCCGAGGAACATCTGTGGGACCCCATCTACGCCCACAGCTTGCAACTGCAAGTGGTAGAGTGCGCCCCGCACCTCCTCCTCGTCGATCAGAGAGAAATGGAAGAGCTGTGCGCAGGTGTTCTCAATAAAGGAAACATCATGCACACGATCGGAAAGGCATATGCTGTTAAAATGGGCGTTAAGTTCATCTAGGGAGAATACGGGGGGGGGGGTTTTGATTTTGATGAGGTGAGGCCCAGGTGTTCAAGTTCTTTCCAGATTTGTTTGGAATCAGTCAGGCCCTCAAGTCGAGCCTGATAAAAATCAGGCTCAGCTCTTTCAATTTCAGAGAATGCAAAGTCCCTCGCCTCGCGATACCGGTCCTTGTGAAGCACTGTGCGCGTTTCCTTGTAACGGCGGTAGTGTTTGTCGCGCTTCTGAATCAGTTCGTCATGATAGTTGGTAAGGTAGGGGTACTTTCTCCCTTTGCGGAAGACGCGTTTGAGCGGGGCGAACAGGTTGAAGTATTCTCATTGAAGCATGTAAGTAGGAGGTCAGGGTGGGCTTCCCGGTCGGAAAAGACTGACCAGTCGCACCCACCCAGATAGCCGCACAGTCCGGGGACGTCTATGTTTTTAAAATCGCGGTAGGTGAAGTCGTGGGGGGTAGTGTCCGGTAGGTTAATCAAAAAATGCGAATCACAACCTGACAGATTATGAAATATCACCGGGATAGTACGTGAGTTTTGATAATTTGGATAACAGCCTCGGTGAGCAGCACCACGGTACTTTCCAGTGAAATGACAGTGATCACGATGTTCGACGTCTTAGAGTGTGAACCGTTTTTCGCAAATATGACACACAGTTGATAAATTAAATTCGTTAGCTGATTGCAATTGAGCGATTCTATAGGTACAACAGTTGTGAAATGTGCTTGTGACGAATGTGCCAATTCTCCAACTCATTCACAATCCATTGGATGAAAGTCTCTCCATGGTTAATTTTGAATGTTGAAATGGAATCGTCGAAGGTGTAATGGAGGTAATATGCTACGCTGTACAGAACATGGTTCTGGTTAATTGTTTTATTTTCTGACACTTAAATATGAGTAGATTGCAGCAAACATTCAAGATCAGCGTAAATACAGAACTGAACGGTTTCTTTGTGCTTGAAATTTTTGAATTTCAGTATCTTTTTTTCTGTGGGTAATTCAACTTTGGTCTTGTTCAAACTCATGAAATAAACTTTGTGCTTTGTTCAACATCTCATAGATTGAAAGTGAGTCAAACATCTATCACATAACCAAGTACGACCATTACGGTTAAACATTTGAGAACTTGTTAATCGGGACAGATTTCAAATACAAGTAAAATGAAAGATTCTTTTTTTTTCATAATATTCCATATCGACATCATCGTCATCGTCAGTGATTTCAGTTCCTATCGCTAAAATATAAATTACAAGTTTATTAGACTGATTCTGGCTCAGGTGAATCGGTACTATTTCACAATTTTTCCGATCATCTTGGTTTATACCATAAACGTTGACGGAAAGACCGTTGAGTTTCTCAAATTTTGAAATGGTGTTTTGTCTCGAGACATAGGAAACTTTATACAATCATACCGCAGCACTGAGCTGAAATGCGGGTACAAGCTGGTAGCGTTGAGATCGTTGTTGTTGGCTGGGAACAGAGCTGTTGTGACCGACCAAAGAAAGCAGTAAGAATCGTTGTTTCTGACTTTTACCACAGCTTTCTCATCACTGATGTGCTTAGGTAACGGGGTGTGGGTATACAGACCACCTCGTAGTAGTGTATACTTTTTAATGTTGACGGCAAGATTTATAATTTCAAGTAACGACTAGTCTGAATCCTTTTCCTAGAAATCTTCCACCTTCTTCAACAAATGCTCTGTCGCGTTTTCGATGAACCATTCGTTAATATCCGTTGTCTGGATGATGACTTTATTTCTCGTGTTGAAAAATTTGATCTCTTCCACCATGTGATTATCTTGTCTAACTTCAAATTTACAAACTAGGATAACGTTGGCTTTCAAGCTCCTGGCTTTCTTTAAAGCGTTTTTTAGTCTTGTCACAGCCAGTACCTTTGCGTTTTCTAGAAATCTCTCCACATTTATGCTTCAAATTGATGATAGATCCAGTTCGAATTCTCCACTCAAAAGCTGATTCCAAATCTTCCCAGTGCACTTGATCACTTCTTCTTCCTTTCCGCATACCTCCACCCGTTGTCTGAAGACGTTTTAATTTTTCCGCGAGCGCTTTCAAGAGTATGTGATATTTCTCATTTTTTCTCCAATCGTTGAATTCTTCCGTAAAATTTTGTTCAGAAGCCGAATATTGTGACTTCCGAATTTTATCCATTTTTGAATTTCTGCTGTTGATGATGATTTGCCCAAGATTTTGTACACCGATTCCATAATACCGATCAATCTCGAACACTTCGTGGGTTTCATCTTTAGCTTTTTCCTTACATATACTTGACAAGTTGATACTGAATGATCATTTGCAGTGATAAGCGTCCTTTCTATAAGACAGCTGTACGTATGTTTGTGTGTGCGCGCGCTGTACTATCGTTATGAAGAGATTTTCAACTGTATCCTGAAAATTGTACTTAATAAAACTATTTTGTAAAGAATATTCATGAATTAATTTTACACCGTTACCTTAGCTCAGCTTATGTAACATTCAACCTTGCTCTCCATCCTTGACCGAACTGTACTCAAACCGGGTTATGTTTTGCATTCCTAGAGCGATAGTGACCCAATACCGCAGATCCATAGCTCTGAATGTATACTACCACAGCTATCGGTCGATCTTGCACTCTAGCCTTGACTGAAATTCAAAATTCATCGTAGAGTTCACATGACAGTTACAAGCCAAAAAGAACATCACGTGGATGATACCGTATCGACATCCGAGTTGGTGAAAAACAATTCTTAGAACCATCAATTTTGGAATGTCGCGTCGTTGATAAGGTGGGAAAGGAATGTGAGGTGGTTGATGTTACACATCAGCAATCCTAATGTGAGAAAAGAATTTGAGGAGGTTGATGTTACACATCAGCGACATCCGAGTGGATAGGAAACAATTCTCAGAACCATTAATTTTAAATTTCACGTGGTTGATAACGTGGGGAAAAATGTGAGGTGGTTGATGTTAAACATCAGTAGTCCTACCATGGGAAAGGAATTTGAGATGATTGATGTTACACATCGGCTGTCCTATCGTGGGAAAAGAATGGGGGACGGGTAACCGACATCCAGGTCTGTAACAAAGCTTACGCCTCCCCTACACAACATGGAGACTTTGACTTTTGGTCGGTAAGATTGTCGGTAAAGCAGTGCGATTTTGACCGTCCACCGATAAAATTGACGGTAATGGAGCACGATTTTGACCTCAAGTCGGTACGGCAGACTGTGACGTCATCGCGGAGAAGGGTTTGAGTCTAGCGAGGATGTCGGGAAATGTCGGTAACAGGAATCTGTAAGTAGAACTCTCCTTGTATTGCTACTTATGACACCCTGATTTTGGGCTTCAGTTGGTCCAGGTGAAGATTCTCGGCTAGCGCTCGCCGGCCCGCAATACTTGGCGGCGATTCGCTGCCGTGAATCCTAATGTAATAATTAAACTCACGCAATTGATGTTTTGGAATCAATCGATATTTTATTCACGCTTCAACAGATTTGATCCCTACGCATTTGATTTCCGTGGACATGTTAATAAAAAATGTTATAATTGTAATAGAATGAAAATATTCTTTGATTATTGTTATCATTGAAATATACGTATACTTATTTTTTTACATCATTATACCAATTTTTTCATTTTAAATTATGCATATAAATGTACGATTGTAGAAAAATTCAATTTTTTTAACTGATATTATTTGACACCGTTTTTTGATGAATGTTATCTACATTATTTGGGTAAACGGCCGCGTTGCGAATAGTCCTTAACTACTGGAGTCGACTTAATATCACTGGTGGGTTGAAGCGAAAGATGATATAGGCGGCATCTGCGATAGGCTGCGATGTTATCATCTATTTCGATGTTTTTCGGTGAATCATCGCAAACCTCATTGACGTCGTTTGATGCGAATGTGTCCATGAATCCTTTCGAAAAAAGGCTTTATCTTCCGATCTTATCGTTCCTTAACCGCCGACTTCGTTGTGCAGGTGGAATGGTTTCTCGAGAGAACTCCTTCAAATACCAACTCCTCATCCGCTCCTGCGAGATAGCGTACGAGATGGCGTATGGGATCAGAAGTTTGAAGCTACACATCAGTAGTATAACAAGGGGGGTTCTGGATAGAAACGCCTTCTTTACCGACCAAGCCGCCTATCCATCGACCAATCCGACTATCCGTGCATCCCAGACGCAAACCCTCGAAGGTTACCTCCACTCTCGTAAGATAAAATGTGCTCTGTCGACCGCTCGTCGGTAAGAAAATCTCCCAAATGATCATGATCGTCGGTAAAAAATCCTCCAAATGACCATAATTGTCGGTAAAAAATCCTCCAAATGAACATGATCGTCGGTAAAAAATGCCTGAAATTGCCGTGGTATTACACCTTGTGGGAAAAATTGTGCTCTTTGTTGGTAAAGAAAATCATGCCATCGATCGGGATCGATAACTACATTACCGAGCGCACTCCGTGAACCCTAAGGCGTTCGAGTGGACCCCGTGGATCCTCGAACGTTCGACCGAGAATCCTGGCATATGTCAGATTTTGAGAACTTCCAGAAGGTTTGAGAAGATTCCACGGCCTTGAACGAATCTAGACTGACAAACAATTCGTCCGACGTGTTTCGACTCGATAGTGAGCGGTATGCGATCAAAGGATTTCGGTGCGACGTTGAATTCTGAAGGACCCACTCTGGCCTTGAACGAATTTTAGACAAACAATTCTCGGAATCGTCCGAAGAGTTTCGACTTGACGATGAGCGGCCTGCGGACGACGGATTGAGGTGTGACGTTGAGTTCGTGAGCCGTGTGAATAAGCCGCATCGACCCTGAACGATTCTCGGAATCGTCCGACAAAAACAATACTTGGAATCGTCCGACGAGTTTCGACTCGACGGCGAGCGGCCTGCCGACAACGGATTGCCGTGCGACGTCGAATTCTGGAAGGTTCTGAAATTTGTATGCGGCTGCTTCGACCCTGAACGAATGTAGGCTGACAAACAATGCGTTCGACAAGTTTCGACTTGACCGCGAGCGGTCCGTGAGGAAGAGCTTCTTTGACCCCTGAAAGATTCTCGGAATCGTCCGACGAAAACAATACTCGGGATCGTCCGACGAGTTTCGACTTGACGGTGAGCGGCCTGCGGACAGCGGATTGCGGTGCGACGATCGGAAAATTGTTGTTGTAAACTCAAGGTGAACAAAAAACTGTGTAAGTGCGCTGATTTCAATCACCCACCTTGACAGTTTGCCAGCTCAACTGTTAATGAATTCAACAGACGAACGGAGCACCCCACTCTTCGTACAGCTTCTTCATATGTTTCAGGTTCACGATTGAACTAATATCAAATCATAAAGTGGTTGACACTTGTCGGTTACGTTTGCAGGATATATCCTTCTCACTCTGTCCTACTGCACTAGTGCGTAGACCTCGAAATTGTGAAACTGACATCGTGGGGCAAAGTAAAACATCTCCGTAACGCTCTCGGTGAACGATATCTACTAAGCCTATCACAGTTCCATGTATAACTCAAGTGATTAGTTCACTCTCACAGCTCTCTCTCTCGTACGTGAGGCGTGCCAAACTTCTTCGCCAAGTTCCAAGAACTGCCTTGCTATCTTCCACGCGCTGCAGGTTCGTTCGAGTAATATCTTGAAATTTTTTTCGCTGAAAAATATTGCATACGGTTGTTCACGAATTTTCGGCAATGTGTGAGTCACGTCGTTGTTTACCCATGAAAGGGACCGTGTCAGCGTACAGCGGTCATTCTAGAGCAAGCTTTGCAACTCTATCTTTGTCAAGTGCGTGATCAAAAGAAGAAGGAACATGGATTCCGTAAAGTGTTTGAA
The DNA here is from genome assembly GCF_021901495.1 of Neodiprion virginianus. NCBI lineage: Eukaryota > Metazoa > Arthropoda > Insecta > Hymenoptera > Diprionidae > Neodiprion > Neodiprion virginianus. Next base: position 12,967,672 of record NC_060881.1, on the reverse strand, counting down.
ATTGATACAAATCACGGACACGGCGTTCAAGATTTTATCTGAAAAATTGTCACCGGCAGAGATTGCGAAATGGATTCGATTCGGAACCCAAAATACCAGGCTTTTGAATACAATCTTATGCAACAACGCCTCAACAATCGGGAAAAAGACAAGAATTCTGACTTCAATTGAAATCCTGAAATCGTTGATAGTCAAATTTCAACAATTTCAAAAAGTGGGTGACGGATTACGAAGCCGACGAAGAAGCGATCAAGTACGGTGGGAAGATTTGGAGACAGCTTTCGAGAGCCGAATTCGAACGGGAGCCATTATCAATCTGCGGTATAAAGATTTAAACAAGTTTTTGGAAGATGCGAAACACCTTGTCGTTGCAAGAGTGAAGAAAATGCTACGAAAAGTGGGAAGTTTAAAAGCAAACTGTGTCTTGTATTGTAAATTCAATATAACGACAAACGCCGAACTTGTTGAAGAAATGAAATATTTAACACCAGAATCCAGATCATCCTCCAGCCAGCTGACATACACGGGTGGTTCGAAGAGAACGTAAAGCAAAAAGTGTTGACCACGGTGGAAGATTTTCAAGAGAGAGACTCTGGTTGGTCGCTGACTGAAATAATCAATTTGACTATGAATATCAACAAGTACGTGCCACTACGAGGTAGTTGGTTCACATACACACCACTACCCAAAGATATTCAAGATAAGAAGGCTGTCGTCAACATCCGTAACAGCGACTCATATTGCTTCGTACGGTCGGTCACCACAGCCCTCTTTCCAGCCGACAACAACAATCCTAGCGAAATCACTCAATATCTACGTTTCAGCTCAGTGCTACAATACGACGGTTTGCATTTTCCAATGTCTTCAGACCAGATTACAAAATTTGAGAAACTCAACAAACTTTCAATTAACGTTTATGGTATAAATAGTACGGAAAAACAAAAGCGCAGTGAAATTGTGCTCATTTATTTGAGCCGACACAAGTCTGATAAGTCTACAATCCATCTTTTGGTAACAGAGACTGAAAACGACTATGACGATGATGATGGTATGGAAAATATTAAAAAGAATTCAATACATCATTTTGCATGGATTCGGAATTTATAGCGGCTGACACGTTCTCAAATTTCTGAACATAAATGTCGTAGATGGTTATGTGATAGATGTTTGACTCACTTTTAATCTGAAAGGTGTTTGTTCAAGCACAATGTAGATTGCATGAATTTGAACAAAACCAAAGTTATCTTTCCAGCAGAAGAGGACAAGATTCTCAAATTTCAAAATTTCCAACACAAAGAAACTGTTCCGTTCTGCGTTTACGCAGATCTAGAATGTTTACTGCAGCCCACACATGAAAGTTTTGGAGAAAATAGAACAATTTATCAGAAGCATCTTCCATATAATATAGCTTACAATCTACATTGTGCGTTCCACGATTCGCCTTCAAAATTCAAAATTAATCGCGGAGGAACTTGTATCCAATGGTTTGTGAATGAGTTAAAGGTATTGGCACATTCATTAGAGGGATACTACAAGACTGTTGTCTCGATGGAACCACTAAATTTCAATCAGATCAACGAATTTGATTTATCGGCGGTCTGTCATATTTGTGGAAAACCGTTTACACCCACAGACGTGGAACATCGGGATCACTGTCATTTCACGGGAAAGTACCGTGGTGCTGCTCACCGCAGCTGCAATCTAAATTACCAAAATTCGCACACTATCTCAGTGATATTCCACAATCTGTCGGGTTACGATTTGCATTTTCTGATCGAAACCCTGGCAACGTCATTCGAAGGTACTGTTAAACTATTACCTGTTAATAAAGAAAAGTACATTTCCTTCACTAAATTCGTTAAGGGGGGAGCCTGCTTTAGAGGCTTCAAAAAATCAATTTTTTTTTTTGCATAAATGTCTTCCCAAACTAACCAAGCATGTGTTCCTAAAATTTCAGACGCAAATTCGAAATATTTTCGGAGTTACAGAAGAAATAGTGAGCAAGCGTCGAGTAGGTATATGAGCGGTTTTTTGAAGTTTTCGACCAGTTTTTTGAAGAGTCTAAAGGGCAACTCTATGGACCAGGTATCGCTAATGAGCATATTAATGCGGTGAGTTCAAAAAACTTACGATTTTTTATATACGAAAACTTTGACGCACGATTTCCCGGTTTCTCATTTTTACGATTTTTCATATTTGGCGGGAAAGATAGGGAAAAAACTAAACGTCCTATCGAATTAAGACAAATTGCATTGTACTAGGGATTATATTCTCTTCTAGTTCAACCTCAGAAACCTTAAGAAAGTTAAGATTAACCCACTTTTTAAACAATCTGAAGTGATTTTTTTTTTAATTTGCGAAAAATTGTTGAATTTTTCACTTTTTGTGGAATTTTCTTGGTTTGACTAGAAGCTATAGTATTGAGAAGTGAAAATTTTTTCGGGTTCTTTGTTTCAGATGGAAATTGCGACCTGCACCTTTCCCGCCGCACGACAAATGCACACTCGAGACGCCTCGATGAAATGCTTGTACCAGGAATAATGTGACATATATCTTAATGAAAAAATTTAAGAAGACTGCTGAAATATATAACAATAAAACCTAAAAGTATCGTTCCAATCGGATATTTCTTTCCTTCCCAAAAAAATTCTTGAAAAAATCGGTTTTGTGAAGCCTCTAAAGCAGGCTCCCCCCTTAAGGGAACGGATGTAACGTTCCGTTTCATAGATTCGTACCGTTTCATGCCTAGCAGCCTCGATAAATTATCATCGTATCTGGACGATTGTCAAAAAACAATAACACGTAGATTCTGCAGTAGCTTGAACAAATTTCGGTTATTGACTAGGAAAGGTGTCTTCCCGTACGAATACATAAACAGTTGGGAGAAGCTCGAGGAGAAACATTTACCAGCGAAAGAATAGTTTTATTCAAAATTGAATGACCGGAATATATCAGACGACGATTACGAACACGCGTGAGACGTATGACAAACTTTTAACTTTCAAATTTTGGGAGAGTATTCGGACTTGTATTCACAGACGGACGTGTTTTTACTGGCTGACGGTTTCCAAAATTTTCGACGGAATTGTGGGACAACGTACAAACTGGACCCATTACATTACTACACAGCGCCCGGTCTGTCGTTTGATGCAATGTTAAGATGAACAGGCATCGAACTCGAGCTTCTCACCGACATAGACATGGTTATGTTTATCGAAAAAGGTATTCGAGGTGGTGTGTCACAGTGTTCGAGCAGATACACAAAGGCCAACAGTAAATATATGGGAAAGGAATTCGATCCCGAGGTCGAAGAATCTTATCTCATGTACTTTGACGTTAATAATTTGTACGGTGCTGCTATGAGCTTTGCTCTGCCGTACAGTTCCTTCGAATGGGTATCAGACTTCAGACAATGCGACGTTCTTACCATCTCGGACGATGCGGAGTTTGGTTACAAAAAATATATAGATTTAAATACCAATTTGCGGAAAAAATCTCACAACGAATTCGAGAAAAATTTTCACAAACTGATGAACAACGCAGTTTTTGGCAAAACAATGAAAAACGTGCGAAAGTACAGAGATGTTCGATTGATCACCGAATAGGATGGACGGCACGGTGCTAGGGCTACCATAGCCAAGCCTAATTTTCGCAGCTGCACCGTTTTCGACAGAGATGATTATCGTCGAAATGAGTAAGACGAAAGTCAAGTTGAATAAACCATTGTATGCAGGTTTCTCCATCCTGGATCTTTCCAAAACATATATCTATGATTTTCATTATAATTATATCAAGCAGAAATTTGGCAACCGAGCAAAATTAATGTATACGGATACCAACAGGTTGATTTACAACATTACCGTCCCCGACATATACGAACATATGAAGGAGGACTTGCATAAATTCGATACGACTGATTATCCGCTTGACAACGCTTATGGAATGCCTCGAGCGAACAAAAAAGTTCTCGGTTTGATGAAAGACGAGAATAACAGGAAAATAATGTTGGAATTTGTAGGATTAAGAGCAAAATTGTACGCATTCCGAGTCTTGGCAGATGAGAAAGACAATAAACGTGCCAAAGATGTTAGAGGATCAGCGCTGAGAAAAATAACTTTCAACGATTATTTGGAATGTGCGTTAAAACGTGGAGATTTGTCCACAAATCAGCATTTGATATTAAGTCGAAAGCACGAGGTTTACACTGTAGAACAGCAGAAAGTGGTACTGAGCTGGAATGACGACAAGTGGATCGTGTTTCAAAAAACAACCGACACGCTTCCGTGGGGCTACAAGCCTGCACCTCAGCTTTGTAATTACCGTATCGTGATCTGTGTAGGACTTAATTTATAACTGTACCATGATGTATACAATATTATTATGTAGGATGGTGAATAAGAACTCTCCGAAATATAAAAAATTGTGCAACGATGCATACGTCTGTCGATTATATAGAAAATGAAGATGCATACTTGTTATGTGTCGGGTATAAAATAAAAAGACACGTACGTTTCTTTCAAAAAAATTCATTTATTAAAATGTTACTTTTCCGATTCGTTTATCCAACTGTTGTGTGTATTGTCAAAATCTAACCATTTAACATATATTTTTCTTCCACGCTTCTTTGGCACCTTTTTTACCAGATAGATATCCGGATGTTCAACTTTGAGGAGCTCTTGTTCGTAGAAACCATAAGCGATGGGTTGATCTCGGTAGTCTTTGAGCTTGTACGTCACAGGATGAGTACTTTCCACTCGACTTACCGTGAATATTTCAGTCGTCCAATTGGGAGTGTAACCTTTCTCGAAGACATTTTTGAATTTGCTGATTCAAACTTTGCCGCCAGATTTAAATTTTGCCGATATGGTAGGTATCGCTCGAAGCCCTGCGTACGCCTGACGTAATAACAGCCTCTCGTTTGCAACGGTGACATCCGACGGTTTAATTCCTATGGTTCGGTGTTTAGCATTGTTGTAAGCCGAAACCAAATGAGATAACATGTCGAGCCACTTGTAGCTTCCTTGCATGCTGAACCGTGTCCACATTTTACCTTTCAGCGTCTGATTGAAACGTTCACAGATCGAAGCCTTTAAATTACTGTACGTGGAGTAAAGTTTGATTCCGTAACGTTTCATAAGCGATTCAAATTTTGAGTTGTAAAATTCCGTTCCTCTGGCGACGTGTGAATTTTTTGGTACCCATCCTTGGACAAGCACAGATTCCATTGCCTTCGTAACATCATCTCCAGACTTGCTCTTTATCGGTATAGCCCACGCATACTTTGAAAAAATATCAATGACTGTGAGCATGTACTTGTAGCCTTTGTTTTGTCCAGCTTACGACGTCATATCAACAACATCCGCCTGCCAGGTATCGTCGATGCCGCGCACGTCTACACGTCGACGCGGGTAATTCCGGCGTGCAGGCTTATGCAGTTCCGTCACCAGTGCTTGCTTTTTCTCGTTCCTATTTCGACGCTCTGAGTCTGGTGTCCAATTTGGAAATGATTTCTGCGTTTTGAATCGACAGGTCTCTGCCGGTTTTAAAATCTGTGTAAAAGGTATCCAAGGCTTTCTCCGTGGCAAGCTCCAAAGATTTGATCATTTGATCGAGGTTGTCGATTTGTTTTTGCAGCACGTTGAATTTTCATCTTAAGATTTTTAAAGTTACAGCATTGTTCGGCTCTGTGGGATTTGCGACATTGCACAGTCTCCTGTTTCGTATATCGTAATGCCCGTCCGCTGTTATTTGAAACCCGACACCCGGAGGACCGCGAGTGCTCGCAGCTGTGTTTTTATTCAGCTGACGTCCAAACACGTCGACGCTCATCTCGTAAATGATTGCAGAGTCGACGAGAATTGACTAATAAATGATGCCCGTAATTCTACCAGAATCGACATAATTTCATTGTTTTGACTTGTATTCTCAGCCGCTTGAGATGCCATAAGCAAACGAAGACGTTCCACCAGTTCGTTAGCGTCGTCCCAGAAAATATAATTTGTTTTAACATCTTGTCGAGTAACTTAAGCCCGAGGGAGCAGAACATCATTGCCCGTACGCTTTGACATCTGTAACGATGGTGATACGCCTTTGCCTGACGTAGAAATATTGAGCAGCTCAGCAATTAAATGCTTGGATTTGGAGCTCTGAGCGTTCCGGATATGCTCGGTGGCGCTATAGTACTTTCTGTGAGCGTTTGTTGCGAGAAGGATTTTCTGTAATTCTCCTTGTCATTGCGGGTAACGTGAGCGCTGTTAGGCATCTTTTTAAACAGCAGCTCCAGCCGTCCCTGGGTTTTCGGATAAGGCGTACCGCCTATGCGAACGGAATCGCGCTCGAAGCTTATCGGTCATTCACCAACCATCAGCCTGGCAGTGGAAAGACTCCGTACCCCGTACACGGTATCCGACTCGTGCTGTCTTTGCTTATCGTTGAGCATCTCAAGATTTTCATTTTCTGATCTCACCGACGATTCCGTGACAGTTTGATCCTCTTCCTCTGCAGTTGCAAAAGAATCTTCTGCTTCCATTGCGTTCTTCGGCTTATCCTTCGTTTCAGTTTTGAGTTCTTCCTTCACCTCTTCCTTGACAGGTTTCGTGCCTCGAGAAACATTGACTAATTACCGCAGCGGGGTTACCACAGGTTTGAAGACATCCTTAATTGTTTCCTGCAGCGACTCTTTTCCCGTCTTGAGGATTCTGTGCTTACGATGAATCGCATTACTGGCTTGAGCGATACGATGCAAGACTTCTTTTCCCTAACGAATTTCCTTCATGTTGACACAACTAGAGTTCTGGAAAGCTACTGTTTCGTCGCCTTCGAAGATCGTGTATTTCATTCTTTTGTCATGTTTATGAAATTGTCAAATCCCCTCCTATACCGACCATTACCGAGCTCTCTATCCTTGTCGATCACTACGAACCCATATTTGTCACCGTTCCAGCAGGCTGCACAAAAGTGTTTCAACTCTACATACTACATATGGGTGTTTACATGATCATTGTACACATGTCTCAGATTCATCTCGTCTTATTTGAATAAGACCAGCAAGTTGGTGTTGTCGCGCACAAAATGCTCAGAGACTCGAGCGTACGTCTGACAAAGATAGAAACAGTCTGCGTCGTGATGTCTACCCATACAAAAGTACGCGCGTATGTTATCCTGCTTCTCGCACGCTACGTCATCGGATGTCATGATCGAGTTAGGTTGCGTCTCGTTCGGTGCAAAGACGTGCTCAAGCTCGTTACAGGGGTAATACTCAACACCGTCGACATTCTCGAGCACTTGACTCAGAAACTTGTATTTCGGTTGATTGAGAGATTTTGAGTAAACGTACAGGTTTTTGAACCTCAAATCGTTCGGATGCGTTATAAGCGCAAATAATGCCTTGGTTTTGCCACAGTCATATGGTCCGCAGAATACCGCACGTACACCACTCGGCAACAATTCGCCATGATGTTTTTTCCGTTTTGTACTCTGCTGCGTAAATTTGTCAAAATTCATCACGGGCAGCTTGGTCGATTGTGTCTCGAACCTCATCTCGAACGTGACTGGCTGGATTTTCTATAAATGCATCGTTTATAACAACTTTCACTCAGTCGCAGAGCGGACATGATTGTGCACACACGTGATCGTAAGCGATCGACAAAAAAGCGATCAAGTGGGAAAGGTTTGGTGCATGGTATTATCAAAAAACTTCCGATCGAGTTGCATGTTCCCGGTTACCAATACTGCGGTCCTGGTACGAAGTTGACGAAAAGACTCGCGAGAGGCAATTCCGGTATCAATCCTCGCAATGCAGCGTGTAAGGAACATGATATAGCGTATTCGAAAAATCGTGAGAACCTTGAAGCTAGAAGCGTCGCGGATAAAATATCAGCCGACAAAGCCTGGAAACGGGTTCTCGCAAAGGACGCAACTGGTGAGAAGGCAGCCGCTTGGGCTGTAGCTAACACGATGAAGGTGAAAACAAAGTTAGGCATGGGGTGTCGAAAAACAAAGAACGTTTCCTTGAACATAATCATACGAGCGGCAAAACAGTCTATGATTCGGAGCTACGACGCGAAAACTAGCATCAAGTCTGCACTCAGAGGTGCTCGAGAAGCCGTGAAAAAAAAAAGTGGTAAACATAATGTGCGATCATCGCGCAGTCGACGGTACCCTCAAAAGTTCGCGGATTTCTACCTTTTCTCATACCCTTTTTGGACGGTCTCAGCGCTACGGGTGCGTTAGCGGTAGGTGCTGCGGGTATAGCAAAAGGCTGTAAACGATGCGAGCGCGGCTAAACGAGAATTGGAGAAAAGTAAACGGCATAACAAAACGATGGAAGCGATCGCCTTGGGTAAAGGTCTCCATCTCAAACCTTATAAAAAGGGTTTCGGTCTTCACCTTTCAAAAAACTAAATGTGAAGCTACCACGCCGAGCGTTTGAGCGAAATCATGAAAATTCGATACTTCTGAGGTGTCTTTATGCGCAACGAAATGCCCAAAACCGGACCGCGTAGAAATGGGACAGCTGTAGTCAATCTCAACAATAAACATGGCCCTGGCACACACTGGGTTGCACATAAGAAACGCAGCAAAGATGTAGGTTACTTCGACAGTTTCGGTCATCTTTAACCTCCGTTAGACCTCGTGAAATATTTCGGTGTTGGTAGCGTTGAGTACAACGACGAAAGGTATCAGGATTACGGTACATTAGATTGCGGACACTTGTGTCTGAAATTTCTAAGCGATGAGCTATATAAACATGACACGTAATTCAATAACGTCAGTCGAGCACTTGCAGTCATGGATGATTCGTCTATATTAACGATATCGGGCACGTCTTCGATTCTCGAAGCGCAATATTTTTCTCCGATCGAACTTGCTCTGAACAAAAATTATGTTCTCGGTCTCGATGAACTGTTGACCTTCAATTCCATTTCCAACGTTGATGTCGGTCACAATAAAATATACGTAGTCGATAAGGTAGTAACTATATCCACTGGCAGCTACGAAATTGAGGATATTGAAAAGTATGTACAAGACGCGTTAAAAAATACCAACATAGAAAACAGCATAAAGCCTAACAATAATACGTTATGCTACGAAATTAAATGTAACCATATCGTAAATTTAGAACCTGGCAATTCTATTGGTCAGCTTCTCGGATTTACACCGCGCGTATTGGCAGCTAACCAAACTCACCATACGGATATGTCTGTAACTATTCTCGAGGTCAACGCGTTGCGAGTCGAATGCAGCATTACAACGGGCGCCTACGTCAATGGACATGAAGTGCATAATATTCACGAATTTTTCTCTATCGTTTCACCGGGATATAAGATCGTGGAAGTGCCGTCGCACGTCATTCACCTTCCGATCACCGTCAAGACCATAGATCACGTACAGCTTCGATTACTCGATCAAGACGGAGATCTGGTTGATTTTCGCGGAGAAGTTATAACTGTGAGACTGCACATTATATCGCAATCAAAGATGGGTATTGTATATAACAGATGTTCCAAAAAGAGTAATATTAGTCAGTCAGCATGTTCCGATCAAGTCAGTCGTCGATCGATTCCCGAACCGCTAACACGTCGAAACGTGGAGTTCCTGAAAGCTTTGGGTCTACAGCTGACACCTTTTGAATAAGGAATTTCCGACGAATGAAACTGCGATTCTGCTGTTTCGTTGTATGCTACGTACCATGGAGGAGGAAATCTTGAGCATCCAAACACCTGTCGTCTTTGACGAATCAATCGCCCACCAAGAAATACACGTACACATACCGTACGCATCGTCAACTTTCAACAACAGCGATGAGATTCGAATCACCGTTCAGCATCAGGATTTATGCGTATTACCGAGCAAGAGTTCGCTACATATCTCTGGAAAATTGCTCAAATCGGACGGCACTGCAGCAGCGATCACAACTTCAGTCAATAACGCCATCTGTTATTTGTTCGAAGATGTACGGTACGAACTAAACACTGCAGAGATTGATGAATGTGAAAACGTTGGTCTGACCAGCCTGCTGAAAGGTTTCGCTCCGCTCCACCCCGGTCAAAATTGGCTTATGGAAAATGCTGGATGGCTCGATGTTCAGGAAACGAAAAAGTTAACTGATGCTGATGGCAACTTTGACGTAGTTATTCCGTTGAGCATGATATTGAGCTTCGCTGAAGACTATCGCAAGATCATCGTTAACGCGAAACACGAGCTGATTCTTACAAGATCAAAAAGTGATTTCAATGCCATCGTTCAAAATCAAGACAAAGACTTGAGAGTCGTGATCGATCAGGTGGAATGGTTAGTACCCTATGTGAAGCTCTCGGATCAACGAAAAATCGCACTGTAGAATTTCATTGAAAAAGATACACCAGTCTCCATGAGCTTCCGCAGTTGGGAGTTGTACGAATATCCTTTGCTACCGGCAACCACGAAATACGTTTGGACTGTGAAAACGTCGACCCACTTGGAAAAACCGCGATTTGTCATGCTCGGTTTTCAAACGAATCGAAAAAACAAAGCCGGCAAAAATACCAGTCATCTTGATCACTGTAACATTACTAACGTCAAGCTCTTCTTGAATTCCGAGTATTATCCGTACGGTGACCTGAACTTGAACATGAGTCACAATCGCTTTGCATTACTGTACGAGATGTACGCAAACTTTCAAGCCACCTATTACGGTAAAGAACCTGAGCCTCTGTTGACGAAGAGGGAATTTCTACAGTAAGAACCTGCGATTTTCATCGACTGTTCGAAACAAAACGAGGCTCTGAAATCTGGATCGGTAGATATTCGTATCGAATTTGAGGCTAAAAATAACTTTCCTGCCTACTGCTTGATTTTACATGATCGTATAATTGAATATAACCCGCTGAGTGGTGGGGTGAGGAAATGGGTCTAAAAACCTTGAACGTTGTGACAATTGATTTAGTATTTTTCACGATGGAGTTCATAGTCGACGTACAAGGATTCAGAAAACCGGGTCCCGGTTTTACACCAAAAGAGTTGGCAGTTGTGTCACTCGCCGAAGATATCAACCCATCAATTTTTTTCTTCGAACCTCCGTAAGATTGGAATTATTTACTCGCTCCATTCAAAAGCGAAAATTTGTGGCTGTCACGGAATTATCGTGGACTGTCCTGGGAAGGTGGTGATTTACCTTTCAAGAAGCTCGACTTCACCATCGAATGTATGTCGCTGCGTAATGCTTCAACAGTTTACGTGAAAGGTTTGGAGAAGAAAAGTTGGCTGCTGAAGATTCTGGGTGAAAAAGTTGAAGTCGTTGATTTGATGGATTTGGGTTGTCTGTCGTTGCAGAAATTGAATAAAATGTCAGACACGAATTCAAACTGTACGCATCATGCTATATTACGTCCAAACTGTGCAGCTCAAAACGTATTGTTACTGCGAAATTTTTCACTCAAACACAAAAGACAATCGGTATCTACTCGAACAGTTATTTATTCTCATTGCGTAAAGCATGGGTACGATACCGTTGAGTAAGAAACATGTAATTACACTCATATATCAGCATTATGAAGTTCATGTAAAACTGTAATCTTGAGTTGTTTTTTTCAATAAAATATTTTGCATCGTCAATATCAACCGTTAATTAAGAACCTCTGTTCTGCTAGTCAAGAGTTTATTTCAGAACTTTCCAGAATTCAACGTTGCACCGCAATCCGTTGTCCACAGGCCGCTCACCGTCAAGTCGAAACTTGTCGGACGATTCCGAGAATCTTTCAGGGTCAAAGAAGCTTTTTCTCACGGTCCTGGTCCGCTCGCCGTCAATTCGAGACTTGTCGAACGCATTATTTGTCAGCCTACATGTGTTTAAGGTCGAAGCAGCTGCATACAAATTTCAGAACCTTCTAGAATTCAACGTCGCAACGCAATCCGTTGTCCGCAGGCCGCTCACCGTCAAGTCAAAACTCGTCGGACGATTCCGAGTATTATTTTCGTCGGACGATTCCGAAAATTGTTTGTCTAAAATTCGTTCAAGGCCAGAGTGGGTCTTTCAGAATTCAACGTCGCACCGAAATCCTTTGACCGCATGCCGCTCACCGTCGAGTCGAAACACGTCGGGCGAATTGTTTGTCAGTCTAGATTCGTTCCAGGCCGTGAGAATCTTCTCGAACCTTCTGGAAGCTCTCAAAACCTGACACATGCTAGGATTCTCGGTCGAACGTTCGAGGATCCACGGGGTCTGCTCGAACGCCTGAGGATTCACGGAGTGCGCTCGGTAATGCAGTTATCGATCCCGCTCGATGGCATGATTTTTTTTACCAACAAAGAGCACAATTTATCCCACAAGGGGTAATACCGCGGCAATTTCAGGCATTTTTTACCCAAGATAATGGTCATCTGGAGGATTTTTTACCGACAATTATGGTCATTTGAAGGATTTTTTACCGACGATCATGGTCATTTGGGAGATTTTCTTACCGACGAGCGGTCGACAGAGCACATTTCATCTTGCAAGAGTGGCGGTAACCTTCAAGGGTTTGCGTCTGGGATGCACGGATAGGCGGATTGGTCGACGGATGGGTGGCTTGGTCGGTAAAGAAGGTGTTTCTATCCAGAACCTCTTTTGTTATACTACTCACATTTGCCGAATCACAGTTGGTTGCATCCCATGCACTATGGAATAACTAGAATATGGAAATCTGTGATATATTCCTCAAAAAAAACATGTATTGCGATTTTATGGAAAATGGAAAAATGATTCGTTAACCGTTTGGAATGGTTTTATTGAACATTTAACAAAGAATCGTGTGAATTATTCTAAATCTGAAATTTTATTTTTACCATTCATTCATCAACCAGCAATTAACTATAATACTATTTATACGACTTTACTTTGTACAGTAGAGAATGCAAAACTCTATGGCCACGCTGTATGCATTGTGACTTTTGATCAACCTCTTCATGCAAAAGCTCGAGAAATTGTATCAGCCGCACCTGAGGGCTCTGAAATATCGAAAATCATCATCAGACTCCGAGGATTTCATCTACTGATGTCTTTTCTTGGAGCAATGGGGCATATTATGCAAGGAAGCGGCATGAAAGTAGTACTCGCAGAGATTTGTTTACTGAAATCATTAAAAAAAATGCTGAATGGTCATGCTTACGCAAGAGCTGTCCGGGCTCATACACTACTTCAGTATGCTTCAGCAATTATAATATTAAAAGAAGTTGATATTTATGACATCATGGATGCAGACCTCATCATCAATGTTGAAAACATATCAGATAACACTCTTTCATATAATGACATTGAAAATGATAAAGAAGTATCTGGAGCATTACTTAATAAATTTCATCAGAAACTCAAAGAATATGAGGAACGAGGACCTACTGCGAAGCTTTGGATACAATATTTTAATATGGTTTCAATTACAAAAGAGTTTTTAAGAGCTGAGCGTATGGGGGATTGGAAAGCTCATTTAAACTGCGTTCAAGAAATGCTTCCTTATTTCCACGCGTCTGGACATTTTCGTTATGCTAAGTCTGCACACCTATATTTACAAGATATGCTACAATTACAGAATTTGATAGATCCTGAAGTTTACGAAAAACTTATAGAAGGATTTTTCACTCTTAGACCCACAGACAAATTTAGTTGTGGAACTTCAACAGATATGATGATTGAGCAGTCAATGATGAGAGCTATGAAGACAGATGGAGGTATTGCTCGAGGGAGAAGTACGAAAGAGAGTGTCATAAGTAAATGGGTTCATAGTATCCATGCAATGAATACAGTTTGTGAAAGGTTAGAACATCTCGCTAATGTTAGAATGGATACGACTGAGCAGCATGTTAACGCAAGTGATTCACGAGTAAAAAAAGATGGAAAAGAAATACGGAAACTTCTTTAGTTGTTCTCCACGCATGATCCTTTTCCGGAGGTTGATAAAATTGTATCTATTGCAAGCGGTGTCGTTGGTGATAGTGAAATTGATTGTTATAAAGCTCGTGAAGTTGGGCTTGACTCTATGTTAAATATAACAGGACCAACATTTAATAATATTAAATTAAAACGCGTTGACAAAGTAGTCCCTCTTTTAACTATGAATAGCGCCATAAAAGTTCACGATGAAAAAGTACCGGTTGATCCTGTATTGTTGTTCCAACGAATGAGTATTACTGCGGCATTTCAAGATGAAATTGAAAAATATTTTGACTATGAATTGGCTCCCTACCCTTTGTCATTGTTTGATGACATTGGAATGCGTAAAACACAAAAGTCTGCCATTTACGATTGTTTTCAGAAGGTAAATATTGATATTAACAACGTGAATGCGACATACATCATTGATGGCGGATATTTATTACACCGCATTGTGTGGAATAGCGAAGAAACGTTCAGCGTTATCTTAGATATGTAGATACGTTCAGTATGTACGTCGACATTTTGGTCCCAGAGTGACTGTCATATTTTGTGGCTACAATGACTTTACGAGAAATATCAAAGCCGCAGAACAACGTCGTAGAACTTCAGCAACATCTTCATCTTTTGATATTTTATTTGATCAATCTATGACAGTTTCTACCAGTCAAAAGAAATTTCTTGCAAATACTCACAACAAATCTCGGTTAATTTCAATGTTGAAAGAAAGTTTACTGCTGAAAATGTATTGGTAAAACAAGCTAATAGTGATGCTGATGTAATGATAATTGAAACAGCAATAAAGCAATTCAATTTAACAAATACAACTATTGTTGTAGATGAAGATGTAGACTTACTTGTATTACTCACTCGAACTCCAATCGTAAAAACTATTTTTTTTTAAACCTGGAAAAGCTCAACATCAATCGGTAATATATTCATCAAATAGTTTATTCACTTTTGCAAAGTGTCAAAATCATGCACTATTTTTACATGCAATAACTGGCTGTGATATGACAGCTGCATTTTTCAGGAGGGGTAAAACAACTGTTTTAACATGTTTGAAAAACGAGATTCAGTTCAATGTGCTGAAGTTTTCAAAAAGAGTAATTCAACTTCGCAAGTATTTATCACCAACGGAATTCGCTTTCTTCTCTGTATGTATGGAGCTCCTAAAAAAATTACGTGCTTAGATAAGTTTCGATATGTTTCGTTAAAAATACTCGAAATAAAAATCAAGTGCAGTTAGCTTGTCTTCCTCCAACCTCAGCGGCTGCTCATCAACATCTTTTTCGGGTATATTACCAAGTTCAAGTGTGGCTTGGTTATCAGCTCGACCCGCAAGACTGGGGTTGGAAGTTATTCGCCAATTCATTAGAGCCAGTTCAAACTTTACTCCCACCTGCGCCAGAAAAACTGCTAAACACAATTTTTTGCAACTGTAAAAAGGGATGTAGTACTAAATGTGGCTGCAAAAAAGTTGGACTGTTTTATTCTGTAGCATGTACAAATTGTCAAGGCCGGTCATGCTCCAATGTTGAATCACCAACAATTGAAGATTCATTTGATGCTAACGAAGAGACATGCGATGTGTCATTATTGGGGCAATTTACTCGCACCCAGTATGAAGAAGATAAACAAGGAGAAGAAGAACCAGAAGAAGAAGAAGAACAAGGAGAAGAGGAAGCAGAAGTTTCAGATAATTATGATTCCGATGGATAAATTTTCCTATTTTTTTTTTTTTTTTTTTTTTAATTTACACCCCTTTTATCATTTTCAACCCTTGCCAATATCTTTAATTATTCAATAGTTTCAAGTTAAACAGAATCACAGCAGATCAGTGGAATAGGCCTACCGGGGAAACTACATAAAAAAAAAGCGCGCTAAGTACACTACCTCAAAGGTGGCGTGGAAACGTGTGCATATTATGACGATTACAACTTTTTCAACTATTTGAATCGTTATATCTCTAAAACGGTGGCTCTTAGAAAAAAAGTATTGAGACGTTTTTTATAGATAATTATCTGATCTACAATTTTTGTTTGATCTAATTTTACGATAAAACTCACCGTATTGCTGGTAATCGCGAAAAACCCGTATTTGTGACTTTTGACCCCGAGTAAATTTTTTTCCAAGTGTCGGATCGATGAGGACTTTTCACATTTTATTTATGATAGTGTTTTTAACAATCCTCCCAATTTTCAGCCGAGTGTGAATTTTTGTAACCTTGGATGTCTAAATTGACCGGATTAATATTGAATCGTACACTTTGAGATTCATGGCATTGTGGGAGATCAAAGTCAGCTATTTGAAAATTCTTTCGAACTTGCATGCCTCAATAGCTTGAGCGGTCACGAGATAGCGTATAAAATAGGGAGTTTGAACCCACACACCTGCCGAATAACAGTTCGCTGCATCCTATACACCATGAAAGAAATATACGGAAGCCTGTGATATTCCGTTGCGCGTGCGCTCTGAGATTCACGACGCAGAGGAAAGCATGCTATTCGAAAATGTATTTGAACCTGCATGCATCTAGCAATGAGCAATTGTAGGATGTTGCCGAATAACAGTTCCGTGCATCTTATGTGAGTATGATCATGGAAGAAATAGAAAACCTGAGATTTGCAGACCAGCTATTTGCATATATTTAAAGCATACGAACGTTATTTCAAACTTCATACTTCCGCGATTATCAAAATTAAGAAAATAAATGTATGAATTATCTATCATTAAGTGTCTGCTCAATTATCAGAGACCGGAACGAGAAGAATAGAAAATAAATAAGGAAATAAATAAATAAATTACCCGTCAGTAAGAGTGTGCTTATCGAATAATCGTATGGTTAGACTGTGGATAAAGTAGGAATCAGGGCTGATGTCAGATAACGAAGCCGAAGTTGGCGCTAGTAATTGTAACTAATACTCAGTGGCTCAGAACCCCCCTTATGTATCTACTGATATAAATGTCAATACCAGTAATCAGTAAATAGTAATCAAATGGTATGTTGAAGGGCAACGTGGGGCACGATAGACTCCCCAAATCGCGAATTATTTTTGTGGGTTATAAGCACGGGGTACAAGTTTTTCGATCTATCTTGAACAGTCATCATTACTTTGCTATAATTTCGAAAAAAAAAGATTTGTGCGGCACGGTGGACTCCTTCCACAAATTAAATTCTTATTTTTTTTAATCACTCTGCATTCTTTAAACTTACTTGCATTGAATAAATCTTTGATTATCTATCAGTTTTTAGGGGTTCTGTCGTTACCCCACATTACCCTACATTTCCATATTCAATAAATCACCGTACCTAGTATGATACGTAAAACCTCGGTGATAAAACGTCATCGCTTTTTTGTTTAATTCAACTACATATCTACATAATAACACCATCATTATTATTTATTTCAGCAGGTTCACAGTCACCTGGACCATCCCTGTTTGATTACCAATCCGTTCGAAAAGACAAATATTACACTTTAACATGATAATGTTCCAACACAAAAGACGGTCTATATCTGCTCCGAAGTTGGCACTTCATGTAGCTCTCATTCGCGTGAACGAACTTCTATTGGCCTGGCAACCACTCAATGTAGCTGCCTATGCATCAGCACCACTGACTTTCCAGCGACATGTCTGATAGAGTTCCAATATCTCGCTTTAAACTGTATGCGCTGAGCAGCATCCTATGACTAAATCACCTGTAAACATATAAAACAGGCTACAAACTTTATAACCATTCAATTATTATATAAATGAAACACTAATAATAATCTTTATTGCATGATCACATAACGGATTTACAATAGGAGTGCGACATAGCCTTACAATGGGTTAATTAAATCTAAAATGAAATTAATGAAATTGAAAAGTTTTTTTACCAGTGCCATTTTAGGCTCCTCCATGAGAAGGGGGAAATTCAATGCATATTAATCTTTTAGGGGGGGACCAAATTCACCGCTTTTTGAAGCAAATAGCAAACAATCTGTGATCATATGAACTATGTAATTGGGTTCAGCACAAAAGTGACAATATTCAGTAACCTGAATTTTAAATATTTTACCCTGTGATACGATTATCTGACTATAATCATTGAATGACCCATACAGCCTTTGCGTTTTTTACCAACACGCTTGTAGCTTTTTCAAAGAGAACGCTTTGAGTCATTACTAAGCCTAAATATGTATATTCTTTAACGAGTTCGATCTTTTCAGATCTAAAATAAAGGGATTTATTATGCCAACTAAAGTCTCCTTTCTGGAAAATAATAATTTTAGATTTCCTGGTATTGATTGCAAGGTGGTTTATTTGACAATATTCACGTAATTCCGTTAGAATTTTTCGCAAACATACATATGAATCGAACAGAAGTACCAGACCATCGGCAAAGGCCGGTAAGAATATTTCGCCTCATCCCTTTATTCAACAGAAAATCTTCCAGATCGGCAAGGAAAAGAACAAATAGGAGAGGTGACATGACTTCATTCTACAGGACACCCATCAGAATTTCAATGGGGTTAGTTGTACCTAAATTAGTATTTATCTTCATTGAAATGGCATGGTATAATTTGATCAGTATATCGATAACCTTCGAACTTTACATTTTTTGTGCAACTCGAGCCAGAAGAGGTCTTCCCTTGATCCACTGACGAAAAAGCCGCTTTAAAGTCGACGAATAGAGCAAACGGCCTTTTCGTTAAATAATTGCAAATTAATGATAGCGTTGAGAGGAATATATGTCCCAGCAACAGCATTTCCCACGAAACCCCGCCTGCCATTTTGGTAAAAATTTATTCCCCGCACCATGCTTACTCAACCTAGAGTTTAAAATTTGCGTAAAGAGTTTGACGATACAGTTGATAATTGTTTGGATCCTTTTTATCGCCTCCATTCTTATATATTATATTAACAATAATATTTAACCGTAACTCTGAAATTTCTTCCAACTCTAGAATATTGTTGAAGAAGTAGTTAATAGAAAGCATCTAATTAGGAGAAGGATTTTAGGAAATCGTTATCATTTAAATGACCGATGCCATAAATAGATAGGTATTGCTTACGTATGTAAGGTGGGCTGGAGTATCATTCATCGATCTTCCATTAAGTACCAAAAAGTCCAAATCGTTCACGAATTCAAGTTAATTTTTACCCCTACCATTAAGTTCTAAGTTTAAAGAAGTTCTTACAGAATTTAATAGTAAATTATTAAATGTTCTTAAATCAACTGATGGCCTTACCACATATATACGAGGCATAGAATGAAGTCGAAATTATTTCTCCTAACCCTTATGCCTATTGGTAAGTGGGAGTTGCAATCACGCCAACTGGTGACTATATTTTGAACTAGCGAAAACGGGTCGGCTGATTAATGTCATATGTAAACTGTATGTAAACAAATCCGTTTCTTAAATTTTATTAATAATAAACATTAAAAAAGGACATTACCCTAAGTTCTATTAATAATAAAAAAAATGTTTTTATCAATGTGCAAAGTATTGGATTATTTGGAGTCTACAACGAGAAGCCGAAATTTTATTGAAGGCGAGCAAGTTGTCAATGCGAATCATTTAATTTATACGGGAATTTTGAGTGAAAATGAAGAGCAGTATGAATTATTATCATATTGTATACAATCATCCAATACTCGGGGAGATCCTCACGAAATAACAACAGTTATTAGTAAAACTGATAAGGTTATTTCCTCAGTGTGCAGCTGTACAGCTGGGAACAGTGGAACATGTAAACATAGTGCTGGTGTTTTGGTGTTTTGCACACGGTAAGTTTAAACAGTGGGATATATTTTTTCAATGTTTCTTGGTATGTAATTTCTACTACCAAGCCAAATTAATTATATTTTGATTATTTTTTTTTAGTAATGATTTGGCTGGCTTCAAAACGGTTTCATCAACAGACAGGAAATGTCTTTGGAGTGCACCTCGCAATGATTGTTTGGAACAATATAATCCAAAGCCTTTGAGTGAACACGGCTGCTTCAATATAAAGAAAAATCACAAGGAACTAAGTGATGATGTCAAGAAGTCAATCAAGGAAAAACTTTTTTCGAAAAATTTAAAATCAGCTTTGTCAGAGCATGCGTACGAGCGTGAATGATTAATTTATTTATGATTGATTTTTTTTTTAATGAAAATTTTGTTGAAGTAAATTTTCATGAAAACAATTTTATGATTCACTGTTTATATAAACAATTGTTGTTTTTAATTTAATCAATTTTGTATATATTTGCCGATGAATTTAAACTTTTTTACTATTTCGATGGAATAATTTAATCAATTCTAATCATGACTTGTATGTATACATTTACTTCATCAAAATTTATGACTCTCTAATCATGTTGTGTTTAATTTTTATTTTCACACGTTTTTGAATGTATTTATCACAGAACTGGAAGGCATGCTCCACTGCAACAACCTACTATTGAAACTGTACCTCCTGAGAACTTACAACTTATCCAACGTTTGATTTCACACTCATTCTCGTCATCAATCCTACTCAATCTTTCTGAAAAACCCTTCCGACCACTGAGAGAATGTTGCCAGAAACTTTTAGAGCAATTAATTGGGAATCCTTATAATATTTGTTTAGAAACTCAAAAATTTTATAGTGTTTGGCAGAAAGAACGTCAATTTCGAATAACTGGCTCGCGATGTTACGAGTTATACACTTATCGAAAAAATTTAAAACCCAATTGGAAAAATAAGTCTATGAAATATTTCTATCCGACAAATATTAGCACTCCAGCAATGAAACATGGTCTAAAATTTGAACCTGTTGCTCGAGAAACATATCAAGAATTAAATCCATCTACCAATGTATTTCAATGCGGACTAATAATTTCTAGAGACAATCCGTGGTTAGGATATTCTCCTGACGGTATTATTTTCGATAAGGATAAACCAATTAAATTGTTAGAGATTAAATGTCCATATGAGGGTAAATCTTTACCTGTAAATGAAGTTATTTCTAAACTCAATTTCATTCAAACAAATCCAAAAGATGAAAGTATTTTGAGTTTAAAAAAAAATCATAAGTATTATGGCCAAATTCAGTTCGGAATGGGTATTTTAAATATTCAAAAAACTGATTTTATTATATTTTATTCGTTTGATAAAAGTATGAAAGTTTTAACAGTAGATTTTGATAAACAATTCGTAAACGATTTATTCACATCTTTAAAATTAATATATTTCAATGAAATGTTACACTATGCATGCACAGATGAAAATAAACAAAATTAAATGTTGATTATTTGTGAATAACCGTTCTTTAAAAATATTTTTAAATTTAAATAAATACCTGCAACATATTCAATTGTGTTTTCATTTATTATTAACATTCTAGGTGAATTACATAGTTTTAATGTAATATTACGAATAATAGATTTAATTTATAATAAAGTTATTCCTTTTCAGACAAAAATTTATCATCTTTCAAAATCGGAGAGCTTAAATTGACAACTGCACCAATTATTGTTAAAATTTCTTTGCCTTTCTTCACTAAACCAATTGGCATTCGCGAACCTAAAACTTTAAAGACTTTGAGTCGTTGATTAGAACGTTCCACGTGCACACGAGCTCTCGCTATTTTAGCGTTCAATCGTGATTCTTCTCTGGTAAATTGAAGCTGCTCTTTCTTAAATGGAGGCCTTATAAGCTTAATATCTTTTTCCTTGCATAATTTATCAACTCGAAACCCTTTATCAACCATTATTGCTTCACCTTTTTCTAGATAATTTAATATTTTGGATTGTTCAAATATCGCATCATCTGAAACTCTTCCTCCGTACATTTCACTAATAAATGATATTATTCCTCCAGGAGTTACTCCAGTCATAAATTTTATTGTGTAAGTACTTTTGTACCGAGAATAACTTGCTTGTTGACAGCATAGATTTTTTGGTCTTTGGATAAATATTTCAGTGCAATCTAGAACGATTCTCACATTTCTAAAATCATCAAAACATACTGGGAGATTCTTAGAAATTTCATCTTTATCCGGAAAAGGAATGCCTTCTTTCAAACAAACATAAAGCATATCGATTATCTTAAGGACTACTCTTCGACACTGTGATAAAGATGAATACTTAAACAAAACTGCCAAGATTGCATATGATAAATTATGCTTCAATTTTATGAATGTCACTATTATTTTACTTCGAAGGTTCATCGTTTCAAATCTATATTTAGGAAAGCCATCCTTTACCACGTCAATAATAGTTTTTAAGATATCAAAATTAATAATACCAGTTAGTGTGTTGAGCTCTTTTTCAGTTTTTAAAATATCACAAAAATCTGTGATTAAATCCCCGCTTTTAATCTGAACACCAATATCAACCAGGCGTTTTGTAGCCAAAATTTGGTCATTTTCTGTAAGCAGAGGTGTATCTTGAACTAAACTGATGGAACTACTTTCTCCTTGGTCATCCGGTTCCTCTGTCAAATTATTAGTATCTAAGTTATTAGTATCTAACACATCCTGATCTTGACAACTAAGCTGACTAGCTGGCAATACTTCATTCCTACTCTTATCTCTTCGTAATCTTCTTGTCTCTCTGTCAGTATTTTTGTTGGTGATTAATCTTGGTGTCTTGTCTGTAGAAGGTAAATTACATGAAGGAACTGCATTTTGTTTTAATCTTCGTTTGCCTTTGGAGCTTAAATCTACATAAGAAAGTAATGCCCTTAGTTAATATTGCAAATAAAAAAGTTATTAAGATAATTAAAAAACAAATATAATATAATATAATCACCTGGTGAAAAATAATCGGACTGTTTAAAATGCAAAGAACAAACTTGCATGTTATCGGTAACATTTTTATCAATTTTTAACACAATTTGCCACATTTTTCGGCAATCTACTTTTTCTTCTTCACCGAACGTATTTATAATTTTTATGAAATTGTTTTTTTTAGGAAAAAGATGAAATCTGACATCTGAATCCCTACAAGCTTTACTCTTACATCCATACACACTGCAAAAAGCTTTACTTTTTGTTTTCCTCGGAGAAAAACGTACACCCGAATCATCAACAACACTTTCCATTTTAATTTTAGTTTGTTTCTTAGCTAACAATAAAAAAAACTCAATAATTGTAAATTAAAGTTTACATTATCGATATGTTGAGCAATATCCATATGACAGCTGACCCGTTTTCGCTAGTTTAAATTTTGAACACCAGGCGACAGTACTTGTACTTACCACTTACCAATAGATGTAATGTTGTGAATGAAACAGCAAATAACCCTCCCCACCTTCTTCATCGCATATTAACGCCAGGCCTCTTAGCTGTCCTCTCTAGTGAGCTATGTATTATATTATTTAGGAGAATGGCACAATATTAGGCTCGTTCATACACCATGCTTCTCGTACACATGGTATGTTTTGTTTGTTAATACGGGTACGTATATCATGAATATATAGAATAGGCCTTTTGCGTTCCATATTATGATGTTGAGGGGAGAACTGCTCATGTATTTGCTATTTATAATGAGCAACCTCTATCTCTTTATTGAATTTGTTTTTAGTAGCTTGTCTTATACTTTACGTTACCAATTAACCTGACCAGCGAGATTTTTTAGCCTCATTTCTCACGGTAACTAGATGACTGACGAATACGGATTCTTTTGCTACCGTTAAATGCTTTGGATGCTGTGGAGCTATCGCTGTGACCCAATCTGTATTTCATTCTAAAATTTCTAACTCCTTTATAAGTTCCTGAGCTTCTTCGATGTGGTATCTGTTATTTGAGACGATAAGATAATTACCTCTAATTTTCGAATCCTGTCCCCTTTTAAATAACGCTTTCCTTATAGTAAATAACTTTTGTTTATTTCTCGATCTTTCTTATTCAAGTCATCAGACACGGATGTATTCGTTTCGTTCAACGCCCTTGTATGTGTAAACACTTTTCCTTTTGATTCTCTCTCTTTAAAAACAATCTCCACTATTTTCTTGTTAGCAGTATTACCAAAACGTGAAATTTTTGCAAGTTCTTTATTAGGCATTTCTATTTCGACGGTTTGGAAATTTCTAGTATTCTGTCTTTGATATTTTCATTTCCTCCGTCAGAGACCTAGAAGAGGATGACATTTTTCTACCTTTCCCTATTAATTAGAAAATCAACTTCATTTTGTCTGATCTTTGGAACTTTTATCAAGCGCTCCATACTTTTTGTCGATCCATTCATCTCTCCCCCCACCCCCCTATTTAAGGGGATATCTGGTCTAGAAATCTGAACAAATCGATTAATATTTTTTTTTGCATATTATTACAGATACATACTTTATGATTATTTTGACCAAAACCCGATGTCAAATTTCTAAAAATTGAAAAAGTTAGGAGCACTTGAGTGAAACAATGTTTAACCGCTCAGTGTGTGCCTCAATAGATTTATTGGTTTCAAGGCTAAAAATTGCATTTTTTAACCACGTTGACCTAAAATCTCGAGTTCTATCCAAGCGATTGATTAGACATTTGATATGAATCTTCAGTATATATCCCTCTATAGACCCTACTACGGGCATTGTGAAATCATTGTTACGCTATTTAAAAAAAATTAAAAGACATAGAAAAAATTTCATTTTACCTTGAAACAGTCGTCATATTCGTAATGTTTTTTCTTTTTTTTCTAGGTATGGACTATAGCGATATTCTTACTACTCCAGAAAGCTCGTTGTTTTTCTTTTTCTGATGAATGGGAGCACTGGAATCGTGTCAACTACCTTCAACCGGCTTCTTTTGTCATGGCCTTATTTGGAGACCCATAGATTTTTTAATCCCCGTTTTTGATCACAAAAATTTAACTGCAAGTTCTGTAATCACCAACAAAAATTCTGTAAAAAAATTAACGGTGAAAATATATATATATGTCGGCGTAAAGCCTCGAAAAGGCGGAGAGGATGTAAAGCGTTTATTTGGGCGTTGATTATTCATATCTAGCGTGACGATCCCAACACGTCTGGTATGCTCTCTAACTAACCCGCAACTGTCAATTTCGTCCAAGCGTTGTTATAAATAAACCATTTGTTTGTTGCTAAGATTCCGTCATTCAGCTATACTCTTAGCTTGCTAATAACGCTTGACGCTCGATACGGTGGACTCATCGAGAGTTCAATTTCAAAAGAAATATCCTTTTATTCACTGAATACATTTTAAAATGGAATTATTAAACGAGATTTGTGATACTCCGACATATATATAATGGTCCTATGGAAGTTCCTCTGGATTCTTTTGGAGTTGATAAAGAATAATCCAAAAGTGTTTCTCTGCAAATAGAGTGTAGAAACTCCGTTATTTATTAGTTAACAAATTATAATGACGTTACATAATGTACATAGGAATAATATTAACGATAGCCTCACCTGCAAATAGAGAAACGACAATTAAGGTTATATTTCACTCTATTAAAATTACGTTGTCTCTTCCCTGTTTGTTTACGCGAGACTGATGGTTCGGGATACGTCTCCGATAATCCCTCATTATCGGTCACGAAAATAAGGTGACGTAGAGGGGGGCGCGACCTATTTAGACTTAGCGACTGTATACTTTCATTACATATATGTATGTATATTTTATATGAAGCCCGAAAAAACGTCCGAATTCTGGACCTTTATACCAGAATGCCTCCTTGATGCAGATTGAGAGGATACCACAGCTTTCACTCATTTTCCCACTGCCAAAACACTAAAATTGGTTTCGTTGTATGTTTTAGACAAACTGTCTTTGAAATTTTTCGGGTTTTCAAGAGTTGTCATTTTCCCCACAAAATAAACTGACTATTGTTTTGAAGGTTTATGTTATAACTTGTAAACACGTGATTAATAATGGCGAGAGGGCGATAGAGTCAGCACGTCACATTCCTCAATGCAATAGTATAAAAGAGTCATTCCACCAAATAAAATCATTTTTACGGGGCGACCCCCGCCGTTTTTTTTTAAACCTCGATAATATGTTCTCTACAGTATGAAAAAAATTTCCTGAAAGTTAGGACCCTTATTATGCAACCGTTTTGAACTTACAATTTTTTGAATTTTGGACATCTTTTTTTTCAACTTTTCCGTTGATTTTTTGATGTGGAAATTTTGTTTTCATAAATTGGAGAAAAATAGTTTTTTGCAGGAAAAATTCGCAGCTCTTCAATGGGAATATTCATTTTTTATCAAACCTAACAGAAGACCAATAAATATTTATTTCTTGGATATGAAGGTCAATGAAACAGACGTCAATTTGTTAACGTTTCGGCCCAGGTGGGGGTCCTCCTCAGAACGAATTTTTTTTTTTTAATATGATAATCTGTCACAGAACAAGCCAAGGTTATATACAGAGAGCGAGAAGGAAGAACAAAACATATATCGAAAAAAGTAGAATAAATAAATAATAGATGAATAGATAAATGATAATTAAATTAAAATAAAGATAATATAATATAAAATACACAATTTAACGAATGGTTTACATAGAAAACACATGACCAAGTGGATGCGATTCAATTTAACAGAAAACGATATTATAATCACTTGGTGCAAGAATTTTTTGGATAAAAAAGCATGATGTGGAATATGCCGATGAAACAGTTTTGTAGGATAAAATTTTAGAATACACTATTACATTGTACAGTTCAATACGTAACTCCCAAATACACATCGTGGAGCAAAATTAATGGCAAGGAAGGCACGACATTGAATTTAGATGACCGTTAGAGAAGTTGGCACAACAACGGTCGGACTAGAAGAAGGCTCACCGGCAAGTAAGAGACATAGATATGACCTAGGAACATAGAAGCGAAAACAGGACAATTTTGATGATAGAGTAGAGATATGCACAATAGGTAACTCAGAGGAACTAAGAATGGTGTATTACCGACGTATAGATATTGCTGAGGTGTTCAATATCTTGACGTAAATTAACTGAAAGAGGATGTGCAACAATGTTACACATCTCAAGGAGAAGGCGTTTGTAATACAACGGTTCCACAGCTAAGACGCTAGCCCGTTCATAATTAAAGACATGGTCTAGTTCAATGGAATGTATGGTTAAAGCCGTGTAATTTTCATCTAGGCCGTGAATGTTGCGTTTGTGCTCCTTAATTCTAGTATGTAATTGCCTACTTGTTTGCTCAATGTATATATTATCACAGTTTTTGCAGGGAATTTTGTAAACCACACAACAGCGGTTGTCCAAGGGGAGACGGTCTTTGCCTGAGTCAAAAAATGGGGATAAATCATGCTTGTGTTTTCCAACAAATTGGATGTTGTACCTAGCGAAAATTCTGTTTAACATTCTTAGTTCCTCTAAGTTACCTATTGTGCATATCTCTACTCTATCATTAAAATTGTCCTGTTTTCGCTTCTATGTTCCTAGGTCATATGTATGTCTCTTACTTGCCGGTAAGCCTTCTTCTAGTCCGACCGTTGTTGTGCCAACTTCTCTAACGGTCATCTAAATTCAATGTCGTGCCTTCCTTGCCATTAATTTTGCTGCACGATGTGTATTTGGGAGTTACGTATTGCACTGTACAATGTAATAGTGTATTTTAAAATTTCATCCTACAAAATTGTTTCATCGGCATGTTCCACATCATGCTTTTTTATCCAAAAAATTCTTGCACCAGGTGATTATAATATCGTTTTCTGTTAAATTAAATCGCATTCACTTAGTGATGTGTTTTCTTTGTAAACCATTCTTTAAATTGTACATTTGATATTATTTTATCTTTATTTTAATTTAATTATCATTTATCTATTTATCAATTATTTATTTATTCTAATTTTTTCTATATATGTTTTGTTCTTCCTTCTCGCTCTCTGTATATAACCTTGGCTTGTTCTGTGACAGATTATCATATTAAAAAAAAAAAATTCGTTCTAAGGACGGCCCCCACGTGGGCCGAAACGTTAACAAATTGACGTCTGTTTCATTGACCTTCATATCCAATAAATAAATATTTATTCGTCATCCTCGGGGTCAAGACAATCATATACCTAACAGAAGACCCTTTAAAATCTAATTAAAGTGAAAAAACCGATTTTTCTCACTGTGCGGCGCGTATTACTTCAAATTTGATTTTCTGAAAGCTGAGAGTTTTTCTTACAAAATATATTATTTTCACGGTGTGCATATTCATTGTTTAATCACAATCAATTATTGTTTAAATACTTGTCATTGATTATATGATACGATGTAACTTTACAAAATGTGCAAAAAATAGTCATTGGATTGTTGAATCTCAGCCAATTTATAAAAAGTTGTTAAATAAATTGGTTTGTACTAATCCCACGAAATTGTGCTACTTCAAAACTTGCAAGACATGTCCAAATAGCGAAGAAATGGTTGATTATTTTCGTGCATCGTTCAATGAATTTGATATAGATATAGTTCACCAAAAAAAAATGTGGACATCTACAAATCGATGTACTATTGCAGATGCAATTTCAGATTCCGATGAATTTATTGATACGTTAGTGACACATCTTAAGGATTTTTTAAAACGTGATTTCACAGCAAAAACACAAAGTCGATATTCTTTTGATACAAAACTTAATTTGAAAAACGGTGAGTTTGCAGTAGTTTTTGATTTTGCAGATAATTATACATTCCTTGTGCAGGAAGCAGCCCAGCGATCCATTGGAATAATGACCAGGCTACTATATTTCCAATGGTGGTTTACTATAACGAAAACAATGCTATCGAACATTGTAGCCTGGTTGGAATTTCAGATTGCCTTAAAAATGACACAGTTTTAATTTATTTATTTCAAAAACAGTTAATTGCTTATCCTAAAAAAATATTTACTGTCATAGATAAATTTTTTTATTTCTCAAATGGAGCACCGCAAATATTTACAAACAAGAAATCATTTGCTAATTTATGTTATCATAACGCTGATTTTAAAATCAACGATGAATGGCATTTCTTTGCCACCGCCCATGGCTAAGAACCATGCGATGGGCGTGCAGGTTCAATAAAACGACTTGCTGCTAGAGCTTCATTACAAATGGATATTAAAAAACATATACTCACGCCGCAAGATTTGTACACCTGGGCTACTAAAAAATTCACAGGCGTTGATTTTACTTTTATTAGAAATAAAGATTATTTGAACACAAAAAAATGTGTTAGACGTACGATATCCTCAATCAAAAACGGTAAAGGGCACACAAGCTTTCTTGCCTATAAATGATGATATAGGATATGCTTGTATCAAAACTGTATCAACATCCGAAAAAAGTTCGAAAATAAAAGTTTTTTAATGGTAAAGAATTTACATTTCATTTAATTGTGATTGAACAAAAAATATTTACATCGTGAAAATGACATATCTTATGGGAAAAACTCTCAGCTTTCAGAAAAAAATAACTAATTTGAAGTAATACGGCGCACAGTGAGAAAAATCAGTTTTGTCACTTTAATTAGATTTTAAAAGGTCTTTTGTTGCGTATGATAAAAAGTGAATATCCCCATTAAAAAGCTGAAAATTTTTCCTACTAAAATCTATCTTTCTCCAATTTTTATAAAAAAGTTTTCTACGTTAAAAAAATTAGTGAAAAATTGATAGCATTTTTTTTTCAAAAATTCTAAAAATCACAACTTCAAAATAGCTGCATAATAATGGCCCAAACTTGTACTTAAATTGGTCTGAGTGTTTTCATTTTCCTAAGAAAAGAACTCTGTAAGTGCCGATGCCCAATTCAAATATTCGCGGCCTGACTAGGCCACTAAGATGGCAAACTAGAGGAGATCGGTGACGCGGCGCCGAGTAGCGTTAATAGCCGAGACGTTCGCGGTAGTCGCTCGGCCAGCGAAAAGGGGTAAGATTTTCGGGGACCACGGGATCTCGTTCTCTTTCTCTCCGGGGACGTTGAGGAGATCAGACGCGTGCCAAGTTATAATAACCGGAGAAGGAGGAAGGGAGGGTAACGTCGACTGGATACGGACGGCCCATCCCGATCGAGTCGAACATCGGGAGATTCTACAAATTAATTCTCCGCCAAATCACCATCCGAGAGTCCCCGGAGTCTAAAAGAAAGAGCCAACGATCGACGAGGCATCTAGAAAAGATAAGTTGCTCAGACCTTTGTAATTTCGCCCTGTAGGGATTGTACGGCTAGTGCACCGATATTCTAATATTTGATTGTTGTAAAGAAAGAAAAGCTGACGTCGGACTGGTGAAGCTAGATTCCCAGAATTAAATATATTTGGTCTTATGTATAATCTCGTAAATAATATACTTTTGTTATTTCTATAATCTCACAACTCATAAGAATGGATATTATTTTAAACCGTCCAATCTGCCCCCCCCCCCCCTCTCCCCCGCGGAACGAAAATACCATTGAAAACTCTAAGTTTGAATACCATGATATCTTTTTCAGGAAAATTCGAAACAAAAGAAACAACATGCAAAACTTGAACCGCAGCAAAATTACCTAATATGGGACTTTCTTTTACAAACCGAACACCTTTCTGATAGACACATTTTTGATTGAGCTGTTTTTTTTTACGGATTCTACATCGAAAAAAAAGAGATATGCATTCGAGGATTTTTTTTCACATACTTTGGAAAATAGAGGGGGTCGAAAATTTCAGAATTTGAGGCGATTTTCGGCTTGGGACCCATTTTCAAAAACTCGTAACTCCGGTTGTAATTGAGCTAGGAACTTCTGTTTTTTTTCTTATCATTTTAAATCGAAAAGAATGAATTTTAATTTAAAAATTGTCTCATTAATAGTTATTAACAAATTCATATTGTTATGAACAATTGAAATGTTTCAATCGATTCTTACCAATTGCCCCCAACTCGTAGCGAGTTCTTATTATAATCATCGTATTCTACGTTAAAGGCCGTAGGCCGATAAGTATGTCGAACCGGCCCCAGAAGGGTATCAGGCTCATTATTTCAGGGAATGTTGGTACTATTGAGGTACTTTTATTCTGCAAGTTTCAGATCTCTATCCATTACTGTTTCTGAATAAATCGAAAAGTACTGAAAATCAGGGAAAATTGTTATTCTCAGAAACTTATGAATCGATTGATTTGAATACTGGATATGTTTTGGGGGTGATAGTATCTTCTGGGGGGAAAAAAAACAGTTATATCGATTCATAGGATCCTTAAAAAAAAACTAGTTTTTTTCTTTAATTTTAATCTTTAACCATGTTACGATTACGGAACAATTATGAAACTATTTTTTTTGAATTCCTCATTCGATTTTCGATGAAATTATGACTGTTTCGAATTTTTGAAAATGGTACACCATATTAAAATAAATAAAAATTCGATTTTTCATTAAAAAATTGATTTTTTAAAATATTTTCAGCCTTGAAATCACAAAAAACGGAGCTTATTCGATTACTGTACTAGTGCAAACAACAGGAAACATCAGAAACACTCACATGAAATCAATCCTTCTTTATTTAATAAACTCAACCTCTTTCATAAACCTTATTTATCACTGTAATGAATAAATCAGTATCAAGTACTATCCTTCATATAATTCGATTATGTTTCAAAGAATTCAAACGTTCCCGCTCATCTATCAGTCAATTTAGCATTCATAAGATGGCACTGTAAATAATTGGTAACACTGTTTTTTGTTTTGATAATCCACTAGATCTGTATCTAACCTCAAAATCATTTACTGTTGACCACGGTCTTATAGACAGGTCTGGGCACTCCAAGCCCCTTCTTATATAACGCAGCGTAACCGTCTTGAAGCCTGTGTTTCTGAATTTGTGCACCAAAGACCGGAGCGCTGCAATCTCCGAACCCGCGTATGCGTACTAAGTAGGCCTCTCCCTCACCAGCGCCAGCAGCGAAAATTCATAACATCGGCTTCATTTTGAAGCATGGTTTTACAGCCGTAGTGCCCAGACCTGTCTATAAGACCGTGCTGTTGACATTTTAAATAAGTATTGTTTATACTTTTTATTGTATTTAATGAATAATTTACTTGAATCTGAACGTAACTCATCTTCCAAAGATGTTTTTGGTTCCTCGTCGTCAAGTTAAGTTTTCTTATATTTTTTTACCCGGCAATAAGAACACAAAACATCACCAACTACAACCGGACGCTCGAAGATAGTTAAAAACACTTCAGCATCTTTATCAGATTGTATATATTTTGGAGCAATTGGTATTTTTTTAATGAATTTTAAATAAATGCAACTCTTTGGATTATTAGTTTCAGTAGTAGATATGTTTTCACCTAAATAATAATATCGTTGAATGGAATTGATTATTAAATACAATAAAAAGTACAAGCAGTACTTGTTTAGAATGTCAACAGTAAATAATTTTGAGGTAAGATACAGATCTAGTGGATTATCAAAACAAAAAACAGTGTTACCAATTAATTACAGTGCCATCTTATGAATGCTAAATTGACTGATAGATGAGCGGGAACGTTTGAATTCTTTGAAGCATAATCGAATTATATAAAGGATAGTACTTGATAATGATTTATTCATTACAGTGATAAATAAGGTTTATAAAAGAGGTTGAGTTTATTAAATAAAGAAGGATTGATTTCATATGAGTGTTTCTGATGTCTCCTGTTGTTTGCACTAGTACAGTAACCGAATAAGCTCCGTTTTTTGTGATTTCAAGGCTGAAAATATTTTAAAAAATCAATTTTTTAATGAAAAATCGAATTTTTATTTATTTTAATATGGTGTACCATTTTCAAAAATTCGAAACAGTCATAATTTCATCGAAAATCGAATGAGGAATTCAAAAAAAATAGTTTCATAATTGTTCCGTAATCGTAATATGGTTAAAAATTAAAATTAAAGAAAAAAACTAGTTTTTTTTTAATGATCCTATGAATCGATATAACTGTTTTTTTTTCCCCCAGAAGATACTATCACCCCCAAAACATATCCAGTATTCAAATCAATCGATTCATAAGTTTCTGAGAATAACAATTTTCCCTGATTTTCAGTACTTTTCGATTTATTCAGAAACAGTAATGGATAGAGATCTGAAACTTGCAGAATAAAAGTACCTCAATAGTACCAACATTCCCTGAAATAATGAGCCTGATACCTTTCTGGGGCCGATTCGATATACTTATCGGCCTACGGCCTTTCCTATCAAAAACGTATTTTTAATCGATTGATTACTATAGGAAAAAAATTAATTTATCTAGCGCGGCGCGTCACATCGTGCCTCGTATCGTTATTCTCTGTAATATGAGTGATTATACTATATTTTGAATAAAATAGTATCATTTGTTAGCAAATAAGACTTTACAAAAAATCGAACGAAAAAATAAATAAATAAAAAATATTATTGTAGCAAATTATAAATTAAAAGAAATAAAAAAAAAATGATAAACTTATGTGTTATTCATGTATAATGTTTCTGTAACAAAGTATTTTTCTATGGTGTCTATGCACAGATGCTATGCACCTCTATAGAATTCTGCCAGAATGTGAATAAATATATATGAAATAAATCAAAAATTAATTTATTAAGATTTCAATACATTATACTATTAGTTAATAAGTTCGTATTCGTAGTATTTTTCATTAAAAAATTTTAACAACCAATTCGATTCTCTATACCAGTCATTGAATTCTTTATCTTAGATATCTCATCGCGAAGATTTTCCATGGAACTGTTAAACAGTGCGATGGGGGTGTCATTAGACTTAACGAGTTCCAATTTGTTCTCGATATTGACCACCTTATCCCGGAGCTTGTCATCATTAGTTTGTTTCTCCTCGAGGATAGCCTGAACGTTTACTTGCAGGGTTTGGATTTCACTCCCAAGATTTTCGTTCGCGCGATAAATGGAGAGTAGGTACTCGAGGGCACCATAGCATTTTTTGCAATAAAATAGCATCGTGCGCTTAGAGAGCTCAAGCACTAACTAATTTCGGTAGCTGTAAGAGAAGAACAGGCAGCATGAAAACGCCGCTTACATCCGTCGCAGGTGACCGCCAGCGGGCCGCCTGGCCCACCCGTCTGCGTATGCCGGGACAATCTCTTGAAACTATACATACAATGCGCATGCGCCAAATAATTCAATTTCATTGGTCGCTAAAATCGCCCCGCGGGGATGTTTTCGTCTGCTGAGTAGGGCGCCAACGTACACGAAATGAAACAAAAGCTGTAAATCTCTCGCGCGTATAGCCGTGATTGATATCGGAAAATATTCAACCTATGCAATAAATAATTCAACGGAAAAGCAAATATCAAATGATACAGAAATTGGATATTATTTATTGAAAGAAAAAATCTGAAATTGAATGCGAAATGTCATTAACAAGTGGGAGTGTGGACAAACAGAGGTAGGTAAGTAAAAACAACATTTATTGTGAACAGATTCTTTATTTACATGAAATTAAAAATGCGTCTCATTAACGATTTATGTATTGTGCATTTTATTGGAAATTAGTTGTATCCAAAAATACCAAAAGATCCTGTGTGATAATAATAGTTTCTAATATTTTCAGGTACGAAATAATTCATTGTCAAAGCGGAACTAAATTTGTCAGGCATTGAAGCATGTAGGTAAATTTCTAATTACGTGATCTTTGACTATTACAATATTTTAACATGGATTCAATGATAAAATTAGTTTTTTTTTCAGCAGGCTCAAAGTTTGAACTTTGATTGACACGAGGAAAATTATGCCTTACCTGATGGTCAAAACGTTTAGGTGGCAAGGATCCTGGTTTCTCGAGCGGTGCAATCATTATAACCATCGAACCTGGTTGTTCCGTCAGACATCAGGTGCCAGAGTGAATTTCATCAGGCCATCGCCACCTTCCTAACATCAGTTGCGGCAAAATTGAAGAGCGGGATATACTACAGATCATAATAGGTGAATATCCCATCATTTCACTTTGATCGAGCCAACAGCTATAAATTTGTTACTCAACCGTTGCTGTCAATTCATTCTACCAAGGAATCATTCTGTGCACCATTGTAATTCAAGCATTATTATTGACCAGCATTGTTTCTCAAACTTTGAACCATTTAATTTGGTATCTTATTTTGACGCTTACTTTCACTCTCTTTGGCATTGAATTCAGATAGATAGTTTTTCAATTTCTCAATTAGATGGTAGGGTTGACTTTTGTGAGGCAAACTGAATCAATCTAAATCTAGAATTGTTGAATAACTTCAGTTAAAAATGTCTTTGAATTCAATCTTAGTTCACGGTGTTATCTGGCTAGCTAGTTGCACGATAACTTAAAACCAAATTCAATTTCACACTCTTTATAGGGTCCTCCGCTAAGACTGAAAGCTCGTGAATCTCTATTTACCGCAATTATTTCTGCGTTTTATGTTAGCATTGTCTGGAGCAAAAAAATCTCATTTTGAGATTGGAAATGGAATCTGAAACGCAGAAGTTATTCAGTAGCACGCATCAAAAACCAATAATTTTTTAATGGTTCCTGCAACAAAGGGACTCTTTCCACATATCCTTGTTACAAGGTGATGTTCGGAGGACGATGCACAAGATATTGTATCGGATAAAGTTGTTTGGAAAAAAATCTTTATGAACTTCGTTAAAAACCAGATATTCATTTATTTTGATGGAACAAGGGACACAATCTTGAATTTGATAAGTCAGTATCCTCGTAATAATGTTCTGACATTACTCTAAAACATGATTTTCCTTGAAGCTAATTGTGACGTTAGGGCGCATTTTGAGAAAGTCGATTTTCAACTTGTGTCACAGGATGTCATCTACGTTCCTGAGTTCTGCGCTTCAGATAAGATTTTTTTTGTTTCGAACCGCATTAACATGAAATACAAAATCATTCTAATAAATCTAATATTACTTGAATTTTCAATTTGAGTATTAGGTTCCCTTAATTTTTTTCAATCGAACATCATTGAAAATTTGCGAAATGAACTCTGATAATCATTGGAAAATTCTTAATAGTAGTAGCAATAATTCATTGATCGGAAAAAATACATTGACTATCGACTATTGGTAAATTTTGTTAAACTATTTTCGAGAAAAAAATGATTCACAGTTCTATTACAGATAGTGAGATATTTAAATTTCTTGAACGCTCGGCTTAATGTCTTTTTTGCGAAAGTGATAAAATTCAATATTACTACCTGAAATCACAAGAGAGTGAGAAAGTTGCCCAGTTGCTTTAAGGGGGTATTCTAGTGTAGAAATTTGAAAAAATCGATTTTTTTTTTTTATATTTTCAAAGCTTAACCTTTCAAGAATGTGTCCTTAAAAGGACAAGTCAAAATTTCAATTATTTTCAGAGATATAGCTATTTTAGTGACACGTCTTCAATACTGGCTCGGCTGGAACAAATTTTACTCGAAACTTTAAACGCGTTTTTCTCAAAACTACATTTTTCAAAACGGTTGACATGATTTCTCAAGTTCTATTTAACCGATTTACTTGAAATTTGGTGAGAATCTTCTCAATACATGTCTCTATCGCATGAACTATTATTATAACGAAATAATAATTTTTACTATTTTTAAAAAATTCAGAAACGTCCAAAAAAGTCAAAAAAAGCGTATTATTTTTTCGGACAGCCGTAATTTGGCAAAAAAAAATTTTTTTTCGACTTTTTTTTAGTTAGTACGATAGCTGCATTCATGTAGATTAATAATGTTTTTTTTTTTTTTTTTCTGATTTTGAAAATGCTTGCAATCGTGACAACATTGGCGCGCCATTTTTTTTGTACCCCCCACTTCAACAACTCATAGCACTTTCAATTTTGTATTTTTTGACTTGTTTTTTTTTTTTGTAATAGTGAAATAATAATAAACGCCTGATAAAAAAAAGGATGGGAAAAATATTTTTTGTTTTTTGTTTATAGCACTTCAAAAAACACCTCAAATTCATGCCTCTACACTAGTATACCCCCTTAAAGTGGCGATGATCTTTGTACGTGTGATAAATTGAATAGGTAGATAACAGTAAATATTAGAGATGTAATTATTTTGGCCGTATCACCTGTTGACAGAAAAAAATTTCATTGTTATTTCTAATGTACGAAATAAAAAAATGTTCCCACCTACCTGCTGCGTTTCTTCCAAGCACCCAACATTTAAACAGATTTCTCAATCTACTTTCGGAATAAAGCCAATTTTCAAAGAGCATTAGCATCAACTTTCCGAGTCACTACGTCGACTGTTTGAGATTCTAACCTCAAAAATTCGTATGAACTACATTGCCGCCAGAAACAGAGTTTGACAGCAGAAACTCGGAGTGGCCAGCCTGCCCGAGCAGCCGATAAAACTCGCGCATGCGCATTGTATGTATAGTTTCAAGAGATTGTCCCGGTATACGCCACATTTGTCTTGGGCCGACATAATATAGAGTACGAGACGGAAAGAGTAACTTGACACCCAAACTGTCGATTATTGTCTTTTGACAGGACTGACGTTAAACTTGTTGGTTAATCGTCGCGTTCACTGACACCACCCTAACCTGAAAATTTTTCCGCATACTCCACGAGACAGATCGACTCTTCGGATCTCAGGGTACGATATCACGAGAAAACGGGGAAGAAGTTTAATAATGGTAGACGTAAAAGAAAAAAAAAAGATTTACATTATTGTTAAGTTCGATTCTAATATTCTAAGCTGTAGAATTTTGTAGGAACGCAAAACAAATGTGTCACCAGCGCCGCCAGGCGGATGAATAATTTTATTTTATTGAAAATATAGAATACAGTGAACTCCCGTTTATACTAATCGCGTTTATCAGAAATCCGCTTCATCCGAACAAACTTTTTCGAATGCACCTACCCCACCCGCACTCACCGAATACCATCGCGACCGATTACTTATTTTCTCGTGACACCTCTATATTTATGTACATACAGGCACAGAGAGATGGAACTGGTATAAATTGCCTCGTGCTATGGTAAAAATATACTTAGTAGATGGTACTCGGGATCCCGTGCTGGTACTAACTTCCAAGATTTTCATATTTTTGTCATTCATTTTTTGATTCGAAGAGTAGGTAGTAAAATCAAAACTCCTGTTTTTTCGCGCTGCCAAACAAGGTGGATTTTTTCTGTATCAACGCAAAATAAATGAGCTTTGTTATTCAGCATTTAAAAACTGTTTAACCCGTCAACACAAATTGTTCAGTCAAAAACATACAAGCTTATTCACAACCATATCAATAGCATCCTACGTACGCAAGTATTTTACGATCATATTTCGCGGTATTGATGCAATTCGGGGTGTTTCACGCGGGACTTCGGTTTATCGGAAATTTTCGTTATCCGAACCGTCCTCCGTCCCAATCATTTCGGTTGAACGGGAGTTTACTGTAATCACTTATATTACAGAGAAAAACTTCTTATAGATAAATTAATTATTTTCCAACAGTAATGATGATATGCCCATCAATTGGAAATACGTTTTTGATAGGAAATTTAGCGTAAAATACGATGGTTATAATAAGAACTCGCTAAGAGTTGGGGGCAATTGTTAAAAATCGATTGAAACATTTCAATTATTTATAACAATATGAATTTGTAAATAATTTCCAATGAGACAATTTTTATATTAAAATTCATACTTCTCGCTTTAAAATGAAGAAAACAGAAGTTTCTAGCTCAATTACAACCGGAGTTGCGAATTTTTGAAAATGGATCTCCACGCCGAAAACCGCCAGATTCTCAAATTTTCGACCCCCTCTATTTTCTAAAGTATGTGAAAAAAACCATCCTTGAATGTATACCTCTTTTTTCTCGATAAAGAACTCAAAAAAAAAATTCAGTTAAATCAAAAATGTGTCGGTCAATTTTTGTCCAAATCTGTTCGATTTCTAAAAGAAAGTTCCATATATGAACTGGTATCACCGCCCAACTACACATATGTACGTATGGGTCAACACAAAAAACAAGGAGCCGGTTACTTGATCATGATCCATATGAAGAAAAAACAATATTATCAACGGAGATGAAGTAACCATTTTAAACTGAAAATAAAACAACAATGTAATCTACGAAGTCTGCTGGCAAAAAAATTGGAAAAAGAAGTTACCAGCAAAACTGGGCGAATAGTACAATTAACCAATGTTGGCAAGACAGTTTTGTAAACAGCATATTATATTATACTAGGGGCTTCGCCCATGCGCGCTGTAGTGCGTCCGCATTTTTTTATTGTTCAAGGAGTAAGAGATGTACTTTCTGGGTTTTCCCACACTAACCTTGTCACCCGATTGAATAGAGTGAATATTAGGGATGTTCTTATTTAGGGTGAAGACAAATTTTTTATCAACCTTTTAATTTTGAGTCAATTTGGGTGGTGACCACTAAAAAATTCGTCTACACCCTGAGTAAGAACCATCCTAGTGAATATATTTCGAAATAATGTTCTTACTGACTCGTGCGACTGATTCTTGAATTTGCCAATACTTCGTACCAGGAACCTACATTATAGATAACTCTAGAAGGGTAGGGGATACGCCAAAACTAACTAAATTTTGGTGTTATCTAAAGCGGGGATTATATCCAGCAGATAAAACAACGTCATATTAATTTTCCAAAATTCCCAAAAACTCAAATTTTCATTGTAAATATCTCGAGAACGGTAGAAGATACGCGAAAACTGATAACAATTTTGGGTTGTTTGAAGGCGAATATCATCGAAGATACAATATTGAACTATTGAATTTTGGTATTCTGAGTCAGCCATTTTCATTTGCAAATGTTAACGTGAAATCGGGATCCAGCGACTCGGAAAACGGTTGCAGTCCCCATGTCCTTTGTTTTTTAATTTCAGATATCCAACAATAACCCCCTTTTCACTTATAGATTGGGGAGGGGGAGATGAGGGGTCATCTCCTCAGGAGTGAAATTCATAAAAATGGTGAAATTTGTTTTATTGCATTTGAATGAGCAACGGTTAGAAGAAAAACCAAGTCTGTATTTCATCGGACCCAAGAGATATCGCCAAATCCGTGAGAACACTCTGCATCCCCCTTTAGGGTTTTTAGGAGTTTGAATGAGGAAACGCTAGAAGCAAAAACCAAGTCGATATCTCATCGAAACCATGAGATAACAAGAAATCCGCGAAAACACGTTGCACCCCTTTTCATCCCCTTTGGATTCGAATTTCGAAAAATCGCATCTCATCCTATGGTTATGTCATGAAAGAAATATACTCCCAAAAGTTTAGGTTTTTATGTCGACGGGCGTGGGCTAGGCGTTGATGAGTCAGTCAGGACTTGTGCTTTTATATATAAGGATTATGATGTACGAATAAATGTACGCATAGCAGATGAATCTGAATTTCATCTACGGTAGCATTCTGTCAGCTCAGAAAGAAACAAAATTATCGTCTGATAAAAATGTTTACAAATTCCTTAAGAATTTGAAATACCCTAGTAAATGTAGTTCTGGTACTTGTTATTACACTTCTTAAAATGTTTCCAATTGCCGAAAAAGAGAGTTACAATCTCCAGTTGATTGTATAAAAATTATATCAATATCAAAAGAGCTTAGCACATTTAACACAAAAGCTGACGTTGTATTACGTTAATTATTTTTTTCGTATCTGTAATTACATTTTGTCTAATTTTCGTAGCGATTGGTCCAAATTTCTGATCCACTAGCCACGTGATCATGAATAGATGAGGTTCATAACTATCTGACGAATAATCTAACATCTGTCTCAGGTACTTACCGCTCCTTTTGATTTGTTTATTAGAACGCGTCGTACGCTCATAATCGAACTGTAATATGTCGAACACATCTTATTTCAGAAATAACAATATGAAGCTGAATGTACTGTACCTATTAGTTTCAAGTTTGTGCGAATTCCGCGAAACAATAGATTTTGAGTTCTTGTAACGTAGTTCTGAGCATGCGGCATGTATTATACAGCTCACAAAAAAAAAAGAATTTTTTTTGTTACCCTTGTTACGCCCCGACGTACCTTTTTCAAGACTATATTTTAATTTAAACAGTCAAGCATTATTGTGTCGCCGCTTGAGCGTCATTTATCGCTTCATAGATTATTTCATTCTCATATTCACATAACGACCATCTACCCATTCCTCCTAGAAAAAGTCACGTACAGTCCACAGTATTAGGTTTTATAAAAAATCAGATTAACTGGTACCAAGAACTGAGCTAAGAAATGCTGAGCTAAACATAAGCAAGCTCAACCTCAAAAATATCTCTCTTTTTAAGCTGAATAA
Source organism: Neodiprion virginianus (assembly GCF_021901495.1). Classification (NCBI taxonomy): domain Eukaryota; kingdom Metazoa; phylum Arthropoda; class Insecta; order Hymenoptera; family Diprionidae; genus Neodiprion; species Neodiprion virginianus. Next base: position 12,926,617 of record NC_060881.1, on the reverse strand, counting down.
ATCGATAATTAGGAAGAATCGCTCACATAATGTACATTGAATTAAAATATTTTACTAACAATAAGTAAGCAGTATGGACGAATGTGTGAAAATTACATTAAGATATCTCATGTTAATATTTTATTCGTATAATCAACGAGATTGAGCACCGTCGGAGCAATGGCGTCACACTCCAGGGTAACGCTGACCATGTGGAGCGGCACCAGGGGGTCGCCCTCACACCTCATTGGCTAAGTACTATACAAGTTAGTTGCGACTGCAGGCTCTTGGACCCTCAGGGCCAAGAAGCCACGTCTTTTCGTCTGTTAGTCGTGAGATAGTCGTGAGGCGCGTGGACGTAAACCCGAGTTAGTCCTTCCGTGCAAGAGATAAGCTGATAAGCTCCTGGTCTGATACACAGATGGCGCCTCAAACACAGAATTAATATTTTTTTAGTAAGTACTAACCTTCAAAACGTAGCTGTAAAATTTTTATGACGATCTGACGTTTCGTTTAAAAATTGCAGTGGTTTTAGTGAACCAACTTTTTTATTTTCAAGACCATGGAAAAAAAGAATTTCGTGTATTGTTAAAACATAGCTTTTTGATGGGAAAAAACACCGTTGAAACAAAATCTTGGATTGATAAGTATTATCTGGACTCTACATCAGAAAAATCGAGCATTATTGACTGGTTTGCTGAATTTAAACGTGGTTATACGAACACCGATGATGCGCCACGATCTGGTCGCCCAAAAGAGGTTATACCGGAAAATATCGAAAAAAGTCCACGAAATCGTTTTCGTAAACCGTAAAGTGTAGTTGCAGGAGATAGCTGACACTCTAAATATATCAAAGGATCATGTAAGCTTTATTTGGCATGAACATTTGTCTATGGGAAAGCTGTTTTCGCAGTGGGTGCCGCGTGTGCTAACAGTAGACCAAAAACAACAATAAGTCGATGATTCCGAGCGCTGTTTGGAGCTGTTTCGGTAAAATAAAAAGGAATTTTTGCATCGAAACATAACCATGGACGAAACTTGGATCCACCATTACACGCCAGAGTCAAATCAGCAGTCAGCTGTGTGGACAGCAGCCGGTGAACCTCGCCAAAAGCGGTCAAAAGCGCAACCGAGTGCTGGCAAGGTTATGGCATCCGCATTGTGGAATGCGTACGGTATTTTGTTTATCGACTTCCTTGAAAAAAGCAAGACAGTCAATAGCGATCGCTACATGGCTCAACTGCCCCATAATGGCCTCATATGCAAAGAAAGTGATCTTTCAACAAGATATTGCACCGTGTCACAAGTTTTTGGCTACGATGGCAAAATTGCACGAATTACACTTTGAATTGCTTCCGCACCCACCCTATTCTCCAGATTTGGCTCCCAGCGACTTGACTTTTACCTGTTCGCAGACCTAAAAAAAATGCTCGCCGGAAAGGGATTTGGCTCAAATGAGGAGGTGATCGCCGAAACAAACGCCTATTTTGAGGCCAAAGATAAATCATTCTACAGGAAAGGTATCGAAATGTTAGACAAGCGTTGAAATGATTGTATCGCTCTTGAAGGAGATTATGTTGATGAATAAAATCGAATTTGACCAAAAAAGTTGTGTTTTCTTCATTAGACTGGGAATTTATCAGCCAATGAAATCTTAGTTGTGCCCGGCCTAAAGTCTCGAGATATCTCGTTAAATTTGAGCATTTCGCTTTATTCTGTGAATTCACAGGACTCACTAGCACCTAACTTTCAATTTTTTCTATTCGATACTGATTCTCATCTTTTTGCGAGTAGACACTTTTGTGATGATTCCATTTTTCGTATCAAATCAGGCTCTGCCCTGATTTAATAAGCCCTGATTTGATAGAATTAGGTAATATTAAGTGTCATTTTGAATAATAACCAATTACGTTACTATTTTTCATTGATAATCTTTTAAAACTAATAATAATTCAGTCTTTTCGTATTACAATTAATCGTGAGTGAACTCTACAGACATTTGTGAACAATAACTTTTGGGTTACACATCCCAATTCTGTAATAATAGACAATAACAGACATATCCAGATTCTGAATTCACATATACTAAGTGGCTGAGCATATCAACGGTCCGTATTCGTCATCCCTTCCGATTTCGAGGTGCTGTTCTGCTCCAAAATTCTATCGAACACCGACCAACAGAACCCGACGGTTCTCAATTTCGCAAATCATCGCATCTAAAGATAAAGTTTGAACAGTTCTCTTCAACTCTAAGCGAACCAATGTTTTCACCACTTTCTTAAACTCGCTTTCTAAATATCGTATTCAGAATTGATGGCAAGCTTCTCTAGCTAGCGATCAGCAAAATATATTCGTTTCTAAGAAATTAAAGATATAACTAACACAAAAATTGGTTACAACACCGGAAAATTGGTGCCTAGCTGCAAGCAATATCCTTTGGCTATTCCTAAAGGAATTCTCTAGTTTTCAGCTCGGCCCATATCATAATTTAGCTCATTTCAGACTGATCACAGATTTCATTGTCAATAGGATATATTTTGATCCATGGAAGTACATACATCGGATTTTGTTAATTGATTTGGCGTCAATGTGTTACACATTCCGAGAGTTATTCTCCCGGCCCAACTATAGATAAATAATCAGGAATAAATAGTCCAAATTGCATGTGGTTCCACGGATCAACTACGTTCAATTATAATTTGTGTATTGATATAAAGCTATGTTAATTTGAAAAGAGAGATACAATATCATATTAACCGACCAACTGTAGAATTAATATTCGTTCAGCACAGATGTACCAATTATATGTATACATATATATATATAGTGGCGCTAAAAAGTATTTTGATAATATGAAAGTCGTTATTACTTTGATCAATCGTTTTTCTTACTTTTCTTTATTTCAACTTCATTTTTGAGTAATCGAGAGATAATTCTTAACAATTATATACAGCATCAAATTTGTTTCAACAAATAATATTATTGATTTTTGTAGTTATTACTATCTTTGTCAAAATACTTTTGAGCGCTACTGTATATGTATACTGTACCAAATATCAATAAGATAATACAACACTTGCTGAAGAGCGTAAACGGTGCTTAATCCTTTTCTACAGCTGGGTGTATTTGAATATTATTTTGCTGTCAACGTTATCTTCATTTAGATTTACACGCAGAACCATTACAATTCTTTTATTGGAATCAAATTCATTTGTTATCATTCATTTTCATAATCAAACTAAACTTTCACCAGATTAATTCATTTTCAAGCATTTATTTTGAAAGATCACCCACCTTTATTATTAATATAAATTAGCCTCAACCATCTAAATGACTCTCACAGCCCTTATAGGACTAATTGCAAGCAGCAACGTACTCACATTATCGGCTTATCGAGAAGTAGGTCTTTCTTAGTTTTCAATTTTTATTCATTGGCGTTACGTTGGAGCGATCTTGATCATTTATACTCATCAACTATCACCGCTCAGACACGTCTCACCCCTACCTAACAACCTGATTTTTCCGTGAATTTTGGTGTTTGAGAGCGTATAATTTGTGAATAGAATCATGATTGTATCAGATTGGCTTGTAGTTTTTATGCTATTCTAGTATTGTAGAAAGGGGGATGGTTTCTAATATAATCGTGATATTATTCATAAATTCTTCGGTCCCGAACACCAAAATTCTACGAAAAAATCCTTTTTTAAGTCATATATGAAAATGTCGATAAAGTAGATAGTTAGCGCCAATTTCGAAAAACTACGCTTACTCTTAGGGCCGTTGACAAAATCTTACTGATTGTAAGACCACTCAAATATCTAGGGCAACAAAACCACTGTTGACCAGTGCTATTGATTGGTAATTTATTGTTAAGATTTTCGGACTGTGTAAAATAGAGTCATATATTTAGACTAACAAATTTTAGCTATACTTATTGTACTTGACGGTTAAATAAGATGTATTCAAACGAAAGAAAAAAATTTCATATATCATTTTCACTTCGCAATGTATTGATTATTAGTCAGAAAATTGAGATAGTTATATGTACATAAAGGTGCGCTAATTGGATCAGCAGTATTGCTATTTCGCGTTCTCGTCGTGCCAGTCATAAGTCGTAATTGCGATAGCAACGATAAATACTACACATCTCAACAGATATAAAAATTGCGGTTGACTGAAAATTAGTTCATTTGTTACTACGGTACTGCATTATCATTGCAGCGTACTTATGAAAAATAATCAAATCTAGGCAAAAACATGTGAAATGTAAAATATAACCCAAGTCACCAATACCGCATCACAATAAAAATACAAGAAAAACTTAGATATTGCCAGTTTCTGTCGTGAAGTTAGGGAAAAAACCCAAGCTGTAGGATCTCTCAGTAAGCATGTTACGTCATGAAGTCAGACCTCGCTGTTTCGTGTAGTGGTATCGAAATATCGTTCTGAGAACTACGTACTTGGCAAGCACATTTTTCTTGAAAACCAATTATGAGTGCTCTAGCGACAAAAGGATCACGGTGGCTAATCTATCGTATTATTAACGTGGAATAATGACCTGGAAATATAAATTATACATATTCTTACAGCGTCGGATAGTATTTAGTCAATGACACGAAACATAAACTCAATGCTGTATAAAAACAAAATGTCTGACTACTTTACGTTGGACAAGCAAAAAAGCTCTAATTTATCCAATTCACATGTCCCATGTCCTGCCGTTGCATGTTTGCTACAAATTATTTGATTTCTACTCACTATGTCTCAATTGACTCAGATTGAGTATGCAGTGCCGAATGCCGTAGCGCGTGAGTGTACAGAAGGATTGAAGTGCAGGCGTCCCAAATGCCTGCTCACCAGCACATATACGTACACTCGCCCGCATCGATATTCGAACTGCAGTCAACGGCAATTAATACAATAGCAAAAATTCATAAAATGCATCTACCCAATCCGAAATTGACAATACGATAATCTGTTCGAAGCTAATTGATCAATTGACTTAACCTCATCAAATCTGTATTTCTGTAAAATATGAATCTAAGCTGCAAGTGATAGAAATGAACCATTTAAAATTAGATACGTTAATAATGTAAATTGAACAAGCTGTTATCAACCAGTTCAATGCAAAATTGATCTCGTACAGTTCGTTTATTTGATGATAAATGCCGATTTTAAAGATGACAGCATTACACGGAATTACAGGCGACACGAACAAGTAACTATAATAATTTCATTCAAAAATACATAATAAATGTGCCCAAGAAGTATGTGGCTCTTATAATGATGTTCCGCTGTATTACTACACGAAACAGCGAGGTTCGAGTGCATGACATATACGTACTTGCTGAGAGAGCCCAGGGCTTGGGGTTTTTTCCTAATTTCACGACAGAAACTGGTAATACTTAAATTGTTCTTGTATTTTTATTGTGATGTGGTTTTGGTAACTTGGCGGATGTTTCTGCCTAGATTGCTTTTACCTCTGATCATTTGAACTATGAATTTGAGCATTATTATTAGTAAATTTTTTATTATGATTTTGCTATTTGCTTTCTCTTTCTTCACGTGTACTATCTAAATTGGTTACGGTTTGTGAAAGGACTTGAGAATCGGCAAAATTTACGATGGCTAAAACATCTCTTATTCTAAAAGGCAGTTTAGTTATGTTGTACTATCACAGAATTTACTTCATACATCGATAATCTGGGTTCACAATATTTAGCTTCTTGATTTTGTTTCGTGAAATAACTTCTCAACATACTCTTTGGTCATTTACATTTACGTGCAGCCCACTTACTTTTTCTTTTCACCTGATACTGCACTAAGTAGAATACTAATGTAAAAAATTTCTTAAAATTGTCATGAGTATCACACACTTCTATGTTTAGATCTAGCCATACTTTGGCTCAACTTACCAATGAATTGTTAAGTACCGATACTTTCTGCGCATTCCGCATTTGCATTCTGACACTAAAATAATTTTCTAAGTCCGATAAAAACTCTAAAAGATTCTGATTCTCTTCGTCACTGAATTGAGAGGCTCTGATCTTAATTGTGAACATTGAATATAATTTATCATTCCACCCATCAATTGAATTGTTGTATCTATATATTGGCTTGTCGAGCCTCGGCGTAAATCAATCAAAGCTCGAGATTGATTGTCTTTTTCCTTTTGGAGCGTTCTAACTTGTTTTGCTAACTCACTACAAGACTGGACACCCTTCTGTTATTTTCTAAGATCATCTTAAAGCTTTTACAACTTCTTTCACTCCAATCTTGACTGTTTGAGTTGTTCATCCATCGCTTTGACCAATGAAATAGACTTGGTCGTCTTCCTACGTCTATCGAAAGTCAACGGTGTGGTATTATAATACAAACTAAGTGATTTTGCTTTCGACCGAATGATGATTAAATTGGCATTAGTTTCACCCATCAACAAGGTTTGTCGTACTCGATCTAATAAGTTTTTCAGCTAAATGAGACTCAAATTCTTGCCTAGATGTTGGGCGCCAAATGTAAACATTTATTTGTTTTAACATATATATTTATGGGATAATATTACGAGTTTAAGCCGGTCACTTGAAAAGTGAAATTGACGGGATTGTGAAAGACACAATTAATAATGAATGCATGGGTTACATTCAAGGAATTAATCGAATGAATTGAAACATAGAGGAAGAAGACACCGTCTACTTACAGTTAGACAGATCGTTTCTTTAAATAATCATTAAACTGAACATCAATTTTTACTTTCATGAGTCATGTTAATCGGACATTTTTTTCATTACTTCTTAGTGGACAATATGTATTGGGAATATTTGGTAAAAATTGTACGCTCATATATTCATACGTCATACAATCGTACACCCATAAAATTACGCGAAGTTAATCATAAATTACACAATCGGGAATTAAGTTCGGTATGTGGGGAAGAAACGTGTCGGAATATTACAGTTTCTTTTATGACATAGGTAAAAATTGAAGAGTCGAAAATAGATAACACATCCGTATGTTTCGAATATTGCAGTAGCTTCGTAATTTGAGCAACCAAATGTTATTGGGGTTGCGATCAATCCGATGGGTTTAATATCATATTTGATAATTCTGGATGTGGTCAGCCACGTTGTTCCAGGTCGCGCTCTTGGCTATTTATCTAAAAAATTCAGTCGACTGCGTGACTCACTTTTACTATTCGATGACACGTTAAAGTTAATGTTTTAAGTACAATGAACTAAGTAAAAGAGATTGTGTGGCAACTACGAGAAATGGGGAATCGGTAGGTATGGTGTCTTCTCGTAGAGTGTTCTAGTTCTTCGTTTCCGTTAGCATCTAAGACGATGCGGCCCTGACGTAACGAGTTAAAATCATACTTTGTAATAACGAAGTCACATCCTATTATGAGGCGCATTATTCAAATTAGCTTTTAGTCACATAGGATTCGCAGAAGCGTGCATCTGCCAAGGCCACGACGTTAACGGTCCCGCTGTGGGCCGCTTCTATCTTTCTTTCTAAATATTTATAGTTATTTTTAAGTTTTATCTTCATTTTCAAAATCATTCATTTTTTTTGTCCTGTACTTTTATTTTTTCAGTTTAAATTTATATTAATTGAAATTTTTTTCGTTTGAACTATTTTCAAAAGAATGTTTGTTTATTTTACCCAAACTTTAAAAATAAAATCTCATTCGTAAACCGTATTAACGATAGCAAATTACGTACGGTTATAGATCACTTCAATGAATGTTCGACAGCATTTCCGCACACTTCAATGCACCGTTCAACTCTCATTTGAAATTGTTCGACAGTGCCTAGTACAGCTCTCGGAATAGGGCGATACGCGTTGAAAATTCAATAATTTGCCGTCGTAAATACGATTTACGAATAACGTTTTATATTTAAAGTTCCTGTTAAAATAATTACAATGAATGTTAAAAAAAAAATTTCCCATGTTATTTAAATGAGAAATAGAAAATCGCTATGATGCACCTCTCAATATTAATATTAAGAGCTCAAACTTTAACAGCATTTCTCTTTCTTTTTGGTAATTTGAAACAATATCTGTAATTTGAATTTTGTAAAAATAAATAGTCAATTTTTTTTATGCGGTCATTATGTATATACATTCATTTAAGAATGAGAGATTGAACTCTTTACCCTATATATTTACCCTTATACCTTTAAACATCTAACCTTTCACCGCCTACCCTCCACCCTTCTCTCCCGCCCAATCCCATGTTCGCTCCATATATGTATTTACTAGGGGGGGGGGGGGGGGGGGGCTTCGCACGCCAATCCCACATTTCAGGTTTGGTGTTATTGATAAAAAATCGAAAATTCCGTTTGTCATTCTTGTACTATAAAATTAAAATAGGCTTGTAAACAAATTTTAAGACCAAATGACCGCAAGAACAATAATACATATAATCCTACAAACTGTAGTAAATGTTCATGGTATGTTCAGAGTATATATTTTTATAAAATTTCTTTCGAATTTTTATTTTTTCTTCTAGAACTCGAAATTTTACCTTAATATTATAGCTCAGGTAAATAGTACTTCCACAGTTAGTTATCACATTTAGTGTAGGTATCTATTTCATACGCACCCCTGCATGCTTCGCGCGCAAACCACCCGGTCTTGGGTTGAGGGTTATTGAGAAGAAAAAAAAATCCGTCTGTCATTGTTGCACTATAAATTCCAAATCGAGTTTTTCAACAAATCTCAAGACCAAAAGATCGCAATCACATCAAAATAACCTAACAAACTATAACAGATGTTCATAGTACGTTCAGAGTATAAATGTTCATAATGTTTCTTCCCAAATAATATTTTTAATATCAATGTATTCTTTGGAATCATTTTCTATACTTATGATAACTTATAGACGTACCTATACCTATAACTTGCAGGTGTTTCTGTTTTACGTATATATATATATATATATATATAGGTAATAGTTTCATTGAACGGCCAAGGGTGCGGAAAGGCGGGGGGTCGGCAAGGGAAGAGGAGGAGGTAGTGAAGGCCGGAGCAGGGCGTCCAGCAGGAAGAAGGGCGATTCTTGACACAGCAGTGGCAGCGGCGGCGGCAGTGATTTCTTTATATATAACGCAGAACGATATATATGCATATATGTAAATTTCTGAAAAAACGAAAGAGTTTAGTACTATTTGTTCGCTTTTAAAATTGCAATTCGTCCGAACATGAATGCATAGCTATTTTGTTAACGCAGCATTGTGAATTTTCATCAGTATAACTTCATTGGATTTTAACCCTATCACAGAAAACCAAGTGTATTTTTCTTTATGTATTACTAACAATATAGTACATTTAGGTCCCTTTGATTTTTTCACCTGCAAATATATGAGACTTGAAAAATACTACTTCAGTGCTTCCCATTTAACGGGTAATTTCACCCTCTAGAAAAGTTTTTCCTCCTATAAAAAAAACGTACCTCTTGGATTTCCATTTAAAGTTTTACATAAATTAACACCAAAATCATACAGGGCCACAGAAAGACTTTTTCTTGTAAAATTTATTTTGTACTTTAGATTGCGCCATAACGTCGACGTTTCAAAAAAATTAACACATTTGTCAGATTATGCTTCTTTATTGAATTTCCATTTTGTCATGTGAATTGCAGTGATGGAAACGTTGAAATAGCCATTTCGAGTGGTTTCACGAGTCCAAGGGATATACGAAGTGGTACTCTAAGATTTCGTGAATATATCTATTGAGTTTAAAAAAACTTTTTCAAAAAAATATTCAATAGAATTTTACGTGTCACATCAACTTAATTTTCGTTTACACTTACCATCCTAAAATATGGGCATGTAATATTTCTCGAATCGCTGCATTGCATGATACTGTACAGCACCGTAAGTGCAATAGTGACTAACATATTTTAGTTAATTTTACATGTCATTTACGATCATGAATTCGACTAACCTGACGTAAAAATGCTCATCCTCTTCGAACAGCTCGTCGTCGATGACCGAAAGTTGAATGGTCTTCCTTGTCTCACCGGGTGCGAAAATTAGCGTCCCGCTGGTACTTACGTAATCGGAACCAGCCTCAGCTGAACCGTCTTCAGTGCAGTAATCAACGGTGCATCCCTGACATAGATCACCACCAGCCCTAGTCACGCCAACCTCAAAGCTCCCAACGTTTTCCATAACCGTATAGTGGCATGGATCGAAAAAGACACGCATAGCATTCACTGCGTCAATATCGATGCTTTCGGCCTCTGCACGCTGCAATTCCGCCTTGACTTCACTAAGATCACTCTGAGCACGCTCGCTTATTTTTCTGCTAAGATTTCCAGCTCCAACCATCTTCCTAGTCGCTTGAACCCGATAAAAAGCGCGGCTTTTTGGCCCCTTTCCGAGCACCTCTTCATGGGCCATTACCTCTAGCTGTTCCAATGACAAAGTAGGATGTTGCTTGCGGAGTTCTCGTAAAGTTTGTATATAGTCACGACGCGTTTGTTCGAACTCCCGAGCTTCCGGTGAATCACTATCGATATCTTCACAGCTGATACCATTATTCCGTGTTTTTATCTCAAGTTCTGTCCCTCTGCCTGAGTCGGCTGCTTCGCCCTGGACGATGACACCTCGCTTGTTCATGCGGTAACCTTTGTGCAAGTATTTGTAGATTAGTAGACGCTGATCGGCAACGTAAGCCGTTAGGACAGTAGCTGGGAAGAAAGAGAACGTCAGGATTCCCTCCCAAACCTCGAGAACGCCGGGACTAGACACTGCGAGGATGATGTAGAGCCAAACATACGCAAATATGCTCCAAGTCGCGGTGACGAAGAAAACTCTCAAGTGCTTTATTTTCCGCGTCTCTCCTTCTGGTATGACAAAGACACAAAGAGATATAATGACGAAAAGATTATAGGCAGCGGATCCGACTATTGTCCCAGGCCCAAGTTCTCCCGCTTGGAAATTTTTTGCCCAAATTTCGATAATGGACAATAAGATTTCCGGTGCGCTACTACCCAATGCCATTAATGTCAAGTTAGCCACGGTCTCGTTCCACACTCGCACTACAACTATCTGTGGTTCTCTGCCCTGTCTGCGAACTACCAACTCCTTTTCTTTCGAAGTAATCACTTCGATAGCTGCCATAAAACGATCGCTTACTATTGAAACTCCAATGAATAAGTACATAAGTAAAAAGAAATACACCGAGCCCCTTAGGACGATGTCAATCAGCTCTAAGTTATCTACTGGTGTCCACACTGGTATTACCAGCCCCGGTTCACACCGAGCCGAATAATTTCCTGGCATTCTTAAAAACCGAAATTCACACTGACAGTTTAGGATAAACAGAGATATAAACAACAAAGTGAAGAAAAATAACTGACAAAAATATAAGACAGGGGTTGAGTAGCGAAACAAACACCCAAGACGTTTATCGACAGTCTATTATCAGCTATTTACGGACGCTCCCCAAAAAGTTGCGTGTTATTCGGTTCATCACGGACTGACGTAGTCGAGACCTGAATCGCGCTCGGTCGCGTACTGCCTAGGTTTAGACAGGCGAGCCTCGCCTCCGTCGTTTCGACGCTCCGACGCCCCGGCGCCCCGACGCCGACGCTGAGCCACCTTGGTACAGGCGCGTCAATCAAAGGCGCAAGCGCATCAACCATGACTATGACCACGACCACGAATAAAACGTCTTCGAGTCACCGCAAAGGTGATATCTCTGCTGTGTCTAATGTATGCGGCAACCTTCAGCGCGGTGCATCAGTCCAGATAGGATTCAGTACGGCTATAGCGTAAAAGCCAGCGACGAAAAAAGTTACTTGATTCCAGCATAGAAGGAATTATAGGAAACCATTCGATCAGATAAATATTGCGCAAGATATCTATCACAGTACATGTTACTTATCACATGATGATTGCCATTTTATGAGCCACCTATCATACTTTATAATAATTACGTTGTTATACCATGCCATTTCGAAAACCTGATACTTGAGTACTTATGTTTTTCTTCCATAAAATGATGAATTGAATACTAGAGAATGTTGAATATATGTTTAGCTCAAATTCGCAAGTAATAGGTTCAATGGTTAATAATCTGAATTTTCAGACATGTTTTTCCGATTCTAACACAGCTATCATATTATCTGTAAATTCAATCAATGGTATTTTTTAATAAACATGCTAATCTCGGATACAACCACGTCCTATTACATATTACAGAAATCAATCTTATGTTAGACTTGATGACATTTCTTATTCAGAACGTTTTTCAAATTGTAAAAAACGTAGCCTTATCGTATTCTATGATAGTCAGGATAATGAAAGTCGTCTATCATTTTCCATCATACTCGGTCACAATCATGCCTATCATATTCCAAACAAGAAGAATAAGTTTACGTAAGTTCAAATAACTAAGATCTATATAAATTTATATCGAGGACCGTCGCAGTTATCCCGATCCAATTTGGTCATTTTCAATATCAAGAAATCAAAATTGTTTAACGAATTGACTTCAACGTATTTAATACCACCTTTGAAAAAACCTGCGATGATATTCAATCATCTACAACATATTAAAATTAATATTTCTTCGTTTGTTCCGTACGCGTTTCTGTACCTAAGTACATGCGATTGCCATGTAATTTTGGTGAGTTGTTGTGCACACGCCACCGAAGGTTTCTGAATTAGTACAACCATTTTACAATACACAAAAATGTATATTTATTTATTTGTCCTGTATGCGTTCCTATAAAATTCATCCGGTTGCGATGAAACTTTGGAGTGTTGTTGTGCGTACGCCCGCGAAGGTTCTGAATTAGTACGGCTATTTTACAATTGTCATTTCAAGAAATGAGTGTATTATTTCATATATTTCAGCGGCAATTCATATGTTTTCGGTGCATAAGTGCGCCTTGAATTGAAGCCCACGCGAACGATGTCGCAGGCAACAGATAATATTGGATAAAAAAAAAAGGCTATTGAAGTATATGTGTAATGAATGTTTATGTAACGTAGTTCTATGTAACCTTGTACAGAGGATCGACCGATGAGTCTCTCAGTAATGTCTATCGACTACCGTAGTAATTTCTAACCGATTTTATCATTTTCAATACGACTGGCTCAATCGCTATGTATAAAAAATCACTGGTTTCTCTTTCTAATTGTTGGTCGAAGGGGGGGGGGGGGGGCATTGGTAGTCTGAATCCAAAATTTCGACCAGGTTCTACAGTAGCTTTGGCTGCCATCTTGAACTTGTGATTAATGTCGAAAAATGTCAGATGTAGACAAAAAATTATTATAACCAAAGTTGTAGAGATTTGAATTTCCCACAAGTTTGGTTACGACCATCTTCAGTCTAAAGTCAGAAATGGGCGAGTTATTTGACAAAAACCAAGTCTCCCATGAATTGAATATCGCGGCCAAAGCTACTACAGAATCTGCTTAAAATTCCGGATTTTTATTGTCAATTCCCCCATGCCACGTAACGATTAGAAATAAAAAATTGTAGTATCCAAAAATTGCACTTCCAAATGTATGTTTCAACTGGCCTACAAAAATATCAAGTGTCTTCAGCAAATTGACTTAATCATATTCTTATGGCTTTCAAAAAATTTGTGATAATATCTTACCATATTCAATGAAAATATTTGGAGTGAATGAATTAACTATATAAAAAGTATTGTAATTGAAAATCTGAACTCCCTTACACAACTAGAAAATTTTGTTAAATTCGTTTACTAAATTCACAGTATCTCAATAAGAACACGATCGTCGATGAAACGTAGAAAAATTCACCCAACCAAACGTTTGAAACAGATCAAACCGAAACCGTTGTATAAATCGAAAAATGTCCGCCTGGTAGACGATGTTTCATACGTTCGCCCAACATGTTTTGAATACGTGACGAATAGGCGTAAAATTTTTTAGTTACTTTATCTAAAGCGTTTGAAGTTCGCGGCACTTTCAGTGATACTAGATCGTTTGCCTGAAAGGTTATTTTAGAAATAGATTTTTGGCACTTGACTCGTTTTTTGCTGTTTGCTTTTCAATTTTCTAGAGCATTATAGAGCTTAATCTTATCACTTATTGGACCTGCGTTTGGAAAATCTATTAGCTCTTTTATCTGAGAATTTGAATTTTTATTAAAATGAATTTCATAAGGTGTATATCCGGTACTATGATGTGTTGTTAAATTAAAAATTTCTTCTATTTGTTTTACGTATTTTGCCCACTTTGTGTGCCGTTCCGAACAATACGTTCTGAAAAATCTGCCCAATTCTCGCATATATCTTTCTGTCGGATTGGATTGTGGATGTCTTATGGATGAATAAATAATTTTTACACCTTCTTTTTCCAATGTTTCTTTCCAGGCTTTTGCTGTGAATTGTGAACCATTATCCGATAAAAATGCCACTGGTTTACCAAACCTAGGAAAGTAATCTTTGATTAATTTTATTAAACTTATCCTAGTCGTTGCTTTCTTAATTGGATAAAGAGAGATATGTTTCGAAAATGTGTTGTTAGCCTCCAGTTGATGTTGAAAGTGGTCGATAAAAATCTAAGGTCATGAATTCTAATGGTTTGCTGGGGATGATTGGCTGATATTAACCTTCCATACAAACATTATTATATTTTACACGTTAACATGTGTCACAGTTGCAAATTACTTTTTTTATGTCCTTGCACATCTCTTTCCAAAAATAGAGCTGGTGAAAATATTTGCTTGTTTTATGTATTCCAATATGCGCTAATTGATCATGAACTGTCTTTATTAATTCCTTGCCCAGGTTGATTGGAATAACTAGGCGCCAAAAATGATGATTTTCCATTTTTTGAAATAAAATGTCATTGAACAGTTTATAATTTGCATAACTTTCTCCTTTTCCTAAATTTACACGAATTTTTTCTATTTCTGAATCTGCTTTTTGTAATATCTTTTTATTTTCTTCAGTTGTGATTTTACAGGTTGTTCAGCAAAAATGTTAAAAACTTTATTTAATTTTATACTTTCGGCGTTGGCCTCCTTTAGTATAGTACTAGTAATTGCTAAAATAAGCAGTTCGTTCGAAATTGTATTTTGACTTGAGTTAGCAAAATTGCGACTAAAAAAATTGGCAACTACATTATTTTTTCCTGGACAATGTTTGGTAGTAAATGAATATTGTTGTTATAACAAGTTCCATCTTAATAAACGTCAGTTATAATATGAGCTTGACATAAGAAAAGTTAAAGGCTCATGGTCAGTGTATACGAAAAAATGAGTCCCATAAATGTAGGTCCTGAATTTGATTATAGCATACACTAGCGGTAATAATTCAATTTCCGTTGTTGTATAGTTACTTTCGCATTTACTTAACCCTCGGCTAGCTATGAATATTATCCGTTGGTCATTATCCTTACCATACTGGTACAATATACCGCTGATCCCCAAGTTACTGGGATCAGTTTGAATATAAAAAGGTTGGTCTGTCCTATAATGATTTAAAAATACAGATTTTATGAAATTTCGTTTAACATCATCTAGAGCTTTTTGGTGAATAGATGTCCAATTCCAAGAGTTTTTTTTACTGAGTAATTCCCTAAACGGATTTATTAATTGAGCATGATTCCAATTAAATTTTCTGTGATAATTACAAATTCCTAAAAACTTCTGTAAATTTTTCGATCTGTTGGTTTTTTGAAATTCAATATTGCATTCACCTTTTCAGGATCTGGACGGAGTCCCTCTTTATTAATTATGAGTCCCAGAAATGTTACCTGTTCACGGCAAAACATAGATTTTTCAAACTTTAAGCGAAAATTATAATAAATTAACCTTTTGAACATCAACGACAAATGGTTTAAATGATCATCAAGTGTTTGTGATGTTATCATCAAATCATCCACGTATGAAGTAAAAAAAGAATTCATGTAATCACTTAACGCCATGTTCGTAGCACGAATGAAACCGCTACCTGCTGTTTTTAATCCAAAAGGTATGCGACAAAAGTGATAAAGCGATGTTCCATCTAAAAAAGCAGTATATGGTCTAGATTCTTTGTCCAAAGTTATTTGCCAGTAACCATTTGTCAGGTCAGTAGTGCTTATGTACTTCACCCCATCATACTTTTGCAAAATTTCGTCAATTCGTGGAGGTGATTCGTTATCGAATTTGTTAGAATATATGAAACATATATATGTGTACGCCTTATAATCCACTATTATATATATGTGTATACATAGTAGGGTGTCCGTTATTTCCCAAATCGATTTTTTTGTAGCTATCGCCCACTGAAGTTTTAGTTTCTGACCTAAAAAAAATTATCCACCCGAAATCAGCTCTTAATTTTCAAATTAAACCGTGCCGAAATCATGTTACTTTTCCCATTTAAATAACATGGGATTTTTAGACATTTTATTTTTAATTTTTTTTCTGAGAAACAACTGAGAATAAAAACCTAACCAAAGCATATTCCGGTGTAAAATTGAACGCTCTACAAAAAGTATCTCTTATGAATTTTTGATTAAATCACTCCTTCAGAAGTTATTTAAGGTTAAACTGGTGTTTAATTTTAATTTTTAATTTTTTTCAATTTTATTTTCATTTTTTCCTTTTTTGACTCCGAAATCTTTAAAATAAAAAATAAAAATTGTGCTAAGTAGAGCGCTGATGTTCATTCATGTCGATTTTATGGCTTAAACTGAATATAAGACATAAATATAAGACAATTGACAAAGACATATCCGAAGCTGTCTTACATAAATTTAAAAACCATCTATGGTATTTGAATAGTGAAACAGCTGCTCTTTCATTTTTTGATCATAACATATCTATTTTGATCAAACGAAACATGGTAAAGGCTTTAAAAAAAAATGAAAGTGAGGATTTTGATTCTCCCAAACGCTATGGGATAAATACGATTAGTGAAATTGCAAGCTTACAAAAAAAAAAATATTGATTTTTTTATTAATCCAAATTCCTTGAAATTTTTTGATAGATTTAACATTGATAAAAATTTTTTGGAATTGGATGTTAATGAGTGGGCTAGCAATCATGACTATTTGGAGGGCTTACAAATTGTTAAAAATATCCAAGTTGTTAACTATGTCGCCGAAAGAGCAGTTAAATTAACCCAAGAGTATATTAACATTTTAGCAACACGAGAAGACCAAAAACAGTATTTGATACAAGTTGTGAGTGAGTATAAATCAAAATATCCTAATGCGACCAAAGCTTGCTTAACGAAAAAACTGTAAAAACAGCAAAAACTATAATAAACCTCATTATCACATGATTAACAAAGAAATTTTCGACGTTTTTATCTCACCAATGTCCATTTATCCATTTTAAAGTCCGTCTGTGGAAGGAAAAGTATGTTGTTTCATTCATTTCTCAAAAAACAATTTTTTTTTGTTTAAAATTTTCAGTTTAAGCCATAAAATCGACATGAATGAACATCAGCGCTCTACTTAGCACAATTTTTATTTTTTATTTTAAAGATTTCGGAGTCAAAAAAGGAAAAAATGAAAATAAAATTGAAAAAAATTAAAAATTAAAATTAAACACCAGTTTAACCTTAAATAACTTCTGAAGGAGTGATTTAATCAAAAATTCATAAGAGATACTTTTTGTAGAGCGTTCAATTTTACACCGGAATATGCTTTGGTTAGGTTTTTATTCTCAGTTGTTTCTCAGAAAAAAAATTAAAAATAAAAAGTCTAAAAATCCCATGTTATTTAAATGGGAAAAGTAACATGATTTCGGCACGGTTTAATTTGAAAATTAAGAGCTGATTTCGGGTGGATAATTTTTTTTAGGTCAGAAACTAAAACTTCAGTGGGCGATAGCTACAAAAAAATCGATTTGGGAAATAACGGACACCCTAATACATAGGCTTGTGTGATGAGCGTTGGTGTGCGTGTGCCTCTGTATATGTATATTGCGATCTCTCCCTTGTCTAGTAGCCTAGAGAGAGAGAGTTCTCGCTGGAAGTACACTCTGTTTCTCACACAAATATACTGTCTTTACAATAATTAAACATAATTATATACTTACGTATATGGTGTTTTTGTCTCCCAAAAACCAATAGGTTATGGGCCCAGGTTAAAGTTATTTGTTAGTGCGTGTACTGTTTTATAAAAACTCGTATGAGTGTTGAACAAGAAGATTCCGAGTCTGTAAAGAGTTCTGAGTCGGAAGAGAACTCTGAATCCAAAGAACAATTCGTTGACACATTGGAGGAAGTCGTAGAAGATTCAAACATGGCTGAACAAATAAAACTATATCAGTTATATCGATTTAATGGAGAGAATTTTCATCTCTAGTGCCGACAAACGGAAATATTCATGACCGAAAATCGATTGAAGCCATATATTCTTGGATCAATAGTACGACCAGCGAACAATCCTGATGATTGGTATGTGAAAGATGCACAAGCTCAGGCTTTTCTCATGCGTGGTCTCGAGCTCGACCAATTAAAGTATCTCACTGACTGTGCTACTGCAGCTCAAATGTGGTCACGTTTAAAGACGCTGC
Source organism: Neodiprion virginianus (assembly GCF_021901495.1). Classification (NCBI taxonomy): domain Eukaryota; kingdom Metazoa; phylum Arthropoda; class Insecta; order Hymenoptera; family Diprionidae; genus Neodiprion; species Neodiprion virginianus. Next base: position 12,908,134 of record NC_060881.1, on the reverse strand, counting down.
ATTCTGAAAAAAGCGATGAATCGGTCAAATACTCTTGGAAAAGTTTATCAACTGCAAAATGGAAAATCAAGAAAAGGTGGCAGATTATATCGCAAGAGTTGTCTCCCTCACTCAACGGTTAAAAGATATGGATATTAGAGTGTATCAAAAAAACCGACTATTTTTTTTTTTTTGGAGAACATTGAAAAATCTTCCGAGTGTCCCTCAAAAATGACCTCGGTAAAATATGAGCTCTGAATGTTGATATTTAGAGGTGGCGATTCTCAATTTTCTATTTCCCGTTTAAATAACATGGCAAAAATTTTTTTTAAAATTTAGAATTTTATTGCTCGAAAACGAATCAGTGTGAAGATATAAACAAAACATATTTTTGTAGAAAATTCTACGCTCTACAAAAAAGATCTGAATAAAGATTTGCGTAAGGTAAGTCGTTTCGGAGTTATCAGGCCTCAAACATCGAACCGTTTGAAATAATGATGTTATTAATTTATAAATGCTACAAAACTGACTCGTATCGTTGATTAATGAAATTTGCTAATTAACATTTCATTGGAAGTCTATAGTTTTAATTTTAAAATCAATAATATTGTGTATTTAAGTGATATGAGTCAGTTTTGTAGCATTTATAAATTAATAACATCATTATTTCGAACGGTTCGATGTTTGAGGCCTGATAACTCCGAAACGACTTACCTTACGCAAATCTTTATTCAGATCTTTTTTGTAGAGTGTCAAAATTCCTACAAGAATATGTTTTGTTTATATCTTCACACTGATTCGTTTTCGAGTAATAAAATTCTAAATTTTTAAAAAAATTTTTCCCATGTTATTTAAATGGGAAATAGAAAATTGAGAATCGCCACCTCTAAATATCAATACTAAGAGCTCATATTTTACCGAGGTCATTTTTGAGGAACACTCGGAAGATTTTTCAATGTTCTCCAAAAAAAAAAATAGTCGGTTTTTTTGATACACTCTAATGGATATGGAACAAAAGGTTCAAGTTGTTATTGCCAAAATTCTCGGAAGCCTGCTAGCTAAGTTTGACAACGTGAGAACTGCGTGGTATGCTGTACCAACCATTTCGCAAACAATCGAGAAGCTAACGGATCACCTCGTCAACGAAGAAACGCTGATGAATTCAAGAATGTCAACAAACGAAGGGAAGGAAGCTGAAGCAGCTTTTGTCGCATGTAAATAAGGATCAACGAATAATAGGTATCAAAATAAGTCTGCTACTGAGAGTAATACTGCTGTTAAAACGAATTATTCGAAGCGAAATATTAAATGTAATTATTGTGCTAAATTCGGCCATTACGCTAGAGAATGCCGCAAAAAGAAAAATGATTGTCAAATTTCTTCTAAGAATCAATCTTATATGGCGCAATCGTCGAGTAATGATCCTGATAAGCGTGCAAGTAATTACGTAGATGAAGCACAGTTGTTTATCATTGATTATCTTGTAAAAGACAAAAATACTGTGTACGATTATTGGTTTCTTGATTCTGGGGCTACTGAGCACATGACGTTTAGACGTGATTGGCTAACAAATTACACCCTTTTTGAAGAAAATTCTTTCTGGGTTGAAGTTGGGTACGGTGAATTTATTCCCGCAATAGGCAAAGGCCATGTTCACGTGCAAGTAGATTCACCAGCAGGATCGTGCATTACTCATACAATCGAAGATGTATTACACGTGCCGTTAATTGAAAAGAATCTCATCTCTGTTTCAAAATGTTCTAAAAAAGGTTTTAAAATAATTTTTGAAGAAGGAAATAAATGTGTTCGGGTGTCAAAAAACGAAAAATATGTATAAATTAAATTTCAGAACGATTAAAAATGATGAAGGAGGCATGCACGCGTCAAATTTAGTAACCGCAGGTTCATTGATGGATTGGCATGAACGGCTTGGTCATCCTAATTTTAAAAACCTTGAAAACCATGCAAAAACTTTCAGCGGTAGAAGATATGCATATTGACAACTCTTCTGAACAAAACTCCTTTTGTTAACCTTGCATTATGGCTAAACAGCACCGAAAAAGTTTTCCTAAAAATACTGCGAAACGGTCGAAGAAACCGGGCGAGATTTTTCATGTAGATCTGTGCGGTAAAATATCTGTCTCTTCTTTTGGCGGAGCTAACTATTTCATGTTATTCAAAGACGATTGTTCAAGATATTGCTTTGTTTATTTATTAAAGGATAAAACTAAAGTACTGTTAAGCCTGAAACAGTTTCATGCAGTATAACCAATATTATCAATTTGTGAGCGAGGGTTAAAGAATAAGTGAGATGATTGGTTACCCTACGGCGCAGTTACTAACCTGAATAATTAGATATTGAGAGAGATAATAAAAGAGAAAGATATGATTGTTGGGCGCCAGACGCACATGCGTCAGAAAATAGATAATTAGAGAAAAAGATATAGATAAAGACAAGATCAGGTTCTACGACGGTTTTGCACAGCTTGCTCAGTATAGACAAGATAATGGTAGAGGGGAGGGGTTGAATCCGAAAGATAAAATAAGAAACAAGTGAAGCAGAAATAGTATCGAATATATTGACCAAGAAGCGATAAATTTTAATACAAGCGAATAACTGAAGAGATTTAGGTACAATTAAGATATGTGAGACAATTAGTTTGCAGCGAGAGAAAAGTTAACCGGGAGATTTAACAAATAACAGAACGTTTTCAGAATAAATCAGAGATATGCGTAGGCTCGCGATACTATGATTCGAGGTATTAATTAATACGGTTTTACAATGAATAAGCAGAACAGAAAAAGATATACGGTACTTGAATTAGGTATTGATCAAGCAAACCATAAAATATGAGAAGCGATTATAAGAAACATGCGAAATACAAAAATTGTAATATTTATCACATTACCAGAATTATCAGAGATATAACAGAGGCAGGGAATTATTAATTACGAGGTAAATTCAAGGAAACAGGTCAAGTAGAGAATTATTATAAAATATAGAAACTAACAGATAATACGTAGTCTCTAGTTTGCGATACGTGCGAGAAGAAAGACAGATAATAGTCGGTACGGTAAAAGATAATTTCGGGATTAAGACAAATAATACTCAAGAGAATTAATACGCAACATACAACAAGCCAAAGAGACTACAGACAACTACAATCAGCGGTATTAGCGAAGAAAATAATGAAAAAGATGTTATTCGATACGGCAGAATACTCCAAAGTCAAAAGAACGACGAGCGGGACCGCGCGGCGATGTAAGATCGCTCACGCGGCACACTCACTAAGATAAATTAATCAAAGATAATAGGTAAAGAAACAGTTATGAATTAATCAGAAAAAGTATAACGAAATAGTAATGCTCAACAGCTAAGATAAGAATTGATCATTTAACAGAACACGCTGCTATACAGCAATATTATATATTTAGGTATTCTAGAAGAGAAAGATAGTAAAATAAAGTAATAGTCACTAACAATGCGTAAGTAAGAGTCAACCAGTTGCGAAGTCACTTGCAATAAGAAATAGAAAGGGACAAGATAAGAAATAGTGGAGAATGAGGTACGAGCCCAGGTGGCTCACGCAGACCAACTGCGAGAGAGAGAGAGAGAGAGATAAAGATACGATATATTGCAAGTAATTTCGTGGCTTCACAAAATAGAAAAGGAACCTCACTTACGTGAAAAGAAGATAAACAGGTACTAGAGAATGCGATACGATAGCGATAGAAACTTTTGATAGTGATAGCGAAGACACGTCTGGCTTAGGTGAAAACTGAATGTAGAGTGTCGAGACGAGCGATTATCCTGATTTTCGTCGTGCTGCTGTCACGTGATTCTTCCTCAAATTTGCGTTATTCTAATTGGGCCAGCAGGTCGCGTAGGTCTGGTCTACAGGTAGGCGGCGATAATCCCTCGCCGCTTGTTTTTCTTCTTCCTCGACGACAGGTCAGGGGGAGTTCACTCTTTACCCCCACTCCAAGCAATTTTGGCAGGCTGCAGGAGTAAGGCGCGACAAGTTACGAAAACAAAATTCTACTAGAAGTGAATATTTTAGAGTGGTAGAACTGCTAATAATAATAATGTGCACATGTGCAGCCGGAAAATAATATTCCGCCATTCTTGTATCCTATGTTACTGCGATTACATGTGTAAAAATTGGTTATCTTGAATTTTTTTGTGATTTCGAGCATTATTTGTCATTTGTGACTTATTGATCAGCAATTTCTTTATTTTTTTCACTATAAGAATCTTTTTATTCTATTATATATCCGTGTTTAACTGCATTTTTTTTAATTTACTCTTTTTTAGAAATTTTATAACCTCAAACTGTTGTTATTTTCTGCTCTTAACTAAATTTTATTCATTTACTTTTTTTTCTACTAACTTTATATTAGTAATTTTTTCTTTCTTTTTTGTTTCTCACTCTTTTCTTCTACGAAAATTAATATATTTTTTTTAAACAGGTTATATTTATCATAAGTTTTTATTTTTTTTTTTAAATAATTACAAAATGATAAATTGTTGTGTAAAGGGCTGTAGGCACAAAAAGCCTCAGCACCAGTGTAAATTGCATCGATTTCCAAAGGATGCGCAAACGTGAGTATCAATTAATTTAATTTAAAAATTCAATACAAGTTCATTAGTTGTAGTTGTTTAAAAATTTGATTAGCATAAATATTTTATATTATTATTATTGTCTTTCAGCTGCAAAGAGTGGGTTCGCCGCGCAGAAGTGGAAGACTACATGTTCAAAGGATTGAAAGATTTACATAATATATATTTATGTAGCTGTCATTTCACTGACCAAAATTATCGTTCAAACAAATGTTCGAATCTTGGAGCAGTTCCAACACGTTTTAGCGATGATATTATTCCTCTTAGTGACGATAAAATGGAACAGTTTCTGAGTTCTGTTCGTATTGTAACGAATGGTAAGATCCATTTAATATTGAATATTTAATTTTTTCATTGGAATATTATATACATTTTAATACACAAACTCTTTTTTTACAGCCGCCATTAAACCTGTTGCGGATGATTCAAGTTATCAAGCTATAACTTCTCGGCAGCCTAAGACGACGATTGTCGATAGCGTTGCTGAGATTGAGATGAGAACCATTGAAGATGAGAATATAACAACAAAGCAACTAATAATTCACAAAAGAAAGATCTCTGATTCGGTAAGTTAGAAAAAATATTCCATATTTTTGTGGAATGAATAGTATTGTGATGAATAACAACTTTCTCTTGAAGATGAAATTTTGAAAAATTAAAATGTTTCTATTTGTTGCAAGAATCTAGTGAAACTAGTGGGAAATCGACAGATATTGTATTGCCCAAAAAACGTTGCCGTCCGTCAGGTAATTTTCATTTTTTTTTACTCAACCTTTTTTGCTTTTTTGGTTTATGCATTTCCTACCAATTGTTTTTTTTAAGCTGTTCAGAAGTTGTTTAAATACGTATATTTTCATGAACAGAAATTACTGTAAGCACGTGTTCTTAAACAGTATCTATGAAAATTATGATTTCTTTTTTTTTGCTTCTAAAACATTTTTCTCCAATTGAAGGCTGCACAGTGCTAATCTTACTTTCGCACATATAAGTTTACGAATTAGTCTAAGCGCCGTATAAAGTAACTCGATCGACTTGGCGGTAATAAATGCAATAATTTTGATCACTTTTTTTGTTTATTTAATACAACCTATTACGGGATATTATAATTTTAATGTAATCTTTAAACTTTCTTCTTTCCGACCACGAACATTCGATTTAGCCTTAAATAATTCATTAATTTGTAATTAATCACCCAACATAGTGAAAACCGAGTAATTTTCGTCTCTAAATTGCCGAAAATATTTAAAAAAAATATCCGATCCCCAAAAAATTAATTTCTTAACAATTGTTTGAGCTAATAATGGTTATAGACAATTGATGGTCCGGGATTTTGCAAAAATAACTGCGATATGAGGTTTTAGCGGGTCAAAATACATAAAAATAATCACACTTTGTACACCGACCTCAAAATTTTACGGAATGGTAATACGGCGCTCAGGCAAAATTTTTTTTTGGAGAAAACTTAAATGAAAATCAGCTGTCTTCGCTGCTATTCAATCTTTAGGCTTGTCGCTTTGTTTTTGAGTACACAAAAAACAACCTGCAGTAAACGCTACTTAACGGGCAGCTCAATTTACTGCACGTGTAGAAAATCTTCATAAGAGTCTCCGAGTCTTAAATAGGAGATTTTCAACGTGTGGTAAGGTGAAATGTATGTGGGGCATTCCACGCCAAATCGGATGGTTTGAACAATTTTAATTTTTGATTTCCTCCATTTTTTTACATTCTTGACTTTCCATCAAAAAACACGTTCCCGTAAATTTTGAAATTTTTGTTTTTTTGTGTACTCTTGAAAAAAAATTACAAATAGTCTTTTTGAAAAATTTTTCAACGTCATTTTCAAGTTTTAAAGAAAAGAAAAATTTTTTTTTTAATTTGATAAATCGAAAAAAAATAGTAGCCATAGAGGATCCACGACCGGAACCACCTGAAAAGTTGAGGAATAAATAGTAGTATGCAGTATTTTCAGAAAACGACTTTGAAAATTTTAAAACTTGAAAATGACGTTGAAAAAATTTTTCAAAAAAAGTATTTGTATTTTTTTTTCAAGAGTACACAAGAAAACAAGACTTTCAGAAAAAATAAAGATGCAAATTGGACCATTTTCGTAGAAGTTATGAACAAAAAACCAAAAATTAAAATTTTTCAAACCGTCCGATTTGGCGTGGAATGACCCATGTGCAGTAATGTTTTCTGCAGGTAATTTTGCGTGTAGTTAAATGCATTAAATATTTTATGTTTCAGAAATTTATAAGCAAAAGTCAAAGAAATTTGATACATATTTGAATGATGAACCCGATAAAGGGTCTGATTTATCATATGTTAAAGTTGAAAGAATTTTGGATTCCAAATCACAAAATTCTCAACAGATAGTACAAAATGACAAATTTACAGAGGTAATAAATATAAATATACGCCTGACTCCATTAAATCGGATATGTAAGTTATTAAAACCGATTCAATTAAATGAATTATTATCTAAAATAGATTTATTGGTAAATTATTGTAATAAGCTAGAAAATTTTGTTTAAGGAGATTGAAGCAGTTGAAATTGTACATAATAATTGAATTTCTTTTTTTTTTTCATCATTTTGTAAATATAAAATTGTACAAATATTTACATACAATTTAACTTTAAGTTGAACGAATATAATAATTACCAGCAGACCCGGCCACGCGTTAGTGTATTATATATCTTTTGTAATTGAAAAATATTGAGGCTATTAAGCGAGATAAAAACTTTGGAATCTTTCAATAACTTAAGTTAGACCAAATTATACATAAATGCCGAATTTCATAAAGATTTGGATGTCCGAATCATTAATTACGCTATAATTAAGTAAGATTTTGACTATGTACTTAACTATTGATTGGTTACGTTGTGGTTTTAGCATGTAAGTAACTTTGTGTTCATAATAAAAAATGGAAATTATTAAAGAAGAAAGTTCTTCATTAGTTTATAAAAAATTCTCGCATTTCAATGAAACGGATAAAAAAAAATCATTCCCAACAAACCTTTCTTTTTAACACACTATATAAGTTATAAATGAGTCCTTCAGGTCGGAATCAGAATTTCTGAACATAAGTGGAGATATGTACTTCAAACAGTGTACAACTCTTCTTAATGTCGAAAATTTTTCTTTTCCTCGAGATTCATACCAAGGCGATTACCCCGTAATGACCCTCAAATGAAGGGGTTGAAATCGCGCATATCAGGATGCGCCTTATTTTTCAACTCCTTCCTTTACCACTAGAACAAAATTTTTTTTTTCGTACCGAGTCGAAAATTCGCGTTTCGTTTCCGGCGCGAAACGGAGCTTTGCATACAGTTGGCAAAAAAGTCGTTTACGCACCTCGTAAAAAAAGTAGGACACCCGCAAAAAAGTGTTGTGAACAATCAACAGTTATTTGTTTTAATTTGTTAAATGTTTTGTACGTTTACATGAATAAAAATCGTAAATAATTTAAAGTTCTTTTCTAATTTAGACAAATTATGTTTTAGTTGCGACAAAGTATGCAACAGTAAAGAAAACTATGGAAGCGGCAGGGTTAGAGAAAGTACCTGTGACGTCAGAAATTGAAAAATTATGAAGAGCGCTTATTGAAGAGACAACTTACCGGAAAAAACTGCAATTACAGCTGCAACAAAAAATCGACGAGTGTGAAATGTTACGTCAAGAGTAGTGTATATATGACAGTTCTGGACCACCAACCCCCCTAGCTCCCCCCTAGTTCCCCCCAGCTCCCCCCTAGCTCCGCCCTAGCCCCCCCCCCCGACCCGCGGCGCACCCTCTCTCACGCCCCCCCCCCCCCCGACCCGCGGCGCACCCTGTCTCACGCCCCCCCGCCCCGGTCATTTTTGGCGGCTATTTCCATAGGATTTGACACACACACACACTTACACACAAAAAATAATTCCTGTCGAGACTTGTTTGGCGCCGGAAAGCCGCACATAAATCGGATAGGGTAAATACCCGCTAGATCTATTGAAAAAATTCCAGGAAATGACCCCTGTAGCAAGGTTTAAAATGGCGTTTTGAATGCTTTTAACAATTTTTTTATTTAACATCAATTACATTTAGTTTTCTTATTCTATTCTCAATTATCTTATTCTAAATTTTAATGAGTAAAATTATACATATTATTTTCAATATCCATATTAATTAAACATATTATTATTCCAAAATTGACTTATACCAATTTTTTGACAGTACCACTGATCGGATTATATTCAACAAGGCGATCATGCAAGATCATGCAGTAGGCAGAAGTGAGTGGTGGGAACGTAGTGCTACAGTCAAATTCCAATCGAATGTCCACAGGTCCAGTTTTCAATGTTTCGTTCTGCTTGGAGCAATCGATGACGATAAGGGGAGCTTGGTTTATAAATTCACGCCTCGATAGCAAAGGCTCAGCTTCTTTGTTATAGTAGCTCATTTGAAACCGAACATACATTTCACAGAGAATGGCGGGGGATGTGCAGGCTCGGACTTGTTCGCTATCAAGAGTCGTAAAACCCCAAAACTGTGTGTACACATACCATTCGGTGAAGAGCAGGCAAAATAAGATTTTTCTTACACCAAACACTGTTCGCTACCTGCTTTTTGTTGACCGATTTTTCACACCACATGGCCCACGCTGCTTAACGACTCATAAAACTCAAAAACTACATTAGGCGACGGTGGGTTCGTGGAGAGGGGAAGGGGGAGGGGGTGAAAACCTGTTCCAACACGCTTTAAGGCAAGATGCAGCTGCGGAACTGGGTGACTTCAAACTGGCAGATAAACCGCAAAAATTTAGGGATGGTGGGAGGGGGACTGCGGACCCCGTCGCCTCTGACGTCATTTTTTACATGAATTTCATCTTCTCTGCAGAGTCGGGAGGGTGATGAAGAGCGGGCAAGATAAGATTTTTCTGATACCAAACACTGTTCGCCACTCGCTTTTCGTTGACCGATTTTTCCCAACACATGGCCCACGCTGCTTAACGACTCATAAAACCCAAAAATTTAGGAATGGCGGGTCGGATGAAGGGCGGACCCAGTCGTCTCTGACGTCAGTTTTCCCTCCGAGATGCGCAGAACGCAGTGCGCACCGCATCTCTGACGTCATTTTACCCTCCGATATGCGCAGAACGCAGTGCGCACAGTTCCCAAATTCTTGCGATCTATCGGCCTATATACATATAAGCTCAACGCATCCTATGCAGACTCGTCAGTCTTACACGATACGTGCAAGTCAAAAGAGTTATACAAAGTTCAGCTTATATCAACGTCAAAGTCATGGCAGTCGAAGCGTATATGGGACTTGCGGAGCAGATGGAGAGGACGTACAATTTGCTGAGAGAGCAACCACCCGGAGAAGAGAATGACGCCGTCATCAATCATTGGGCTGATATCGGAATTGCGAATATCCAAGTTCTGCGCGATATTTCCATGCAACGAGGAACAACTGTTGATGCGAAAATACGGATTCAACATACGATCGCACTCCTGCAATCTTGGGTGACGAAGATCAAGCAGTTGCAGCAGCGCACAGTGGTGACGGGTGGGAATATCGGTACTCCTGCGGGTGTACAATGGGACGACGTGGATAGCGCTTTTGCCAGCCGAATCAGAACGGCGGTTGTCACAAATCTCCGTCATAAAAATTTGGACGCCTTTCTGGACGATGTGCAGCGCGTCGTCACCGAGAAGTTGGAGCTGATACTGCGCGAGGAGGGAAATGTGAAGGTTAACCTCATATTATCGTGCAAATTCGAAAATGCCAAGCACGAAGAGATCTCCACTGAAGTTAAGAGTTTCAACACCTCCAACGTGGCGATTCTCCTCCCATCAAGCGATATAAATGGTTGGTTTATACGTGCACGGGGTGATCTGCAGTCAAAGGTGGAAGATTTCGAGCAACGCGATTCCGGCTGGAGTATGATTGAGATCCTTAACATCGCTGTAAATATCAATCGCTACCAGCCTCTCGCCGCGGGGGCTTCAACATTCGTCGACCTGCCCCAAGACATTCGACATAAAAAGGCTGTGATTAACGTGAGGAACGAGGACGAAAGATGCCTTCTCTGGTCCGTCACAGCAGCCCTCCACCCGGTCAACACCCACACCGATAGGACTCGCAACTATCGTCGATATATTTCCGAGTTGGACTGTACAGGTATCAATTTCCCTGTTACTCTACATGATGTGAAAAAGCTTGAGAGATTGAATAATTTGCGCATAAATGTATATGGTATAGAATCTCAAACTTTTTCGCATCATGCAAAATCAAATAAAAGCGTCATCGTGCCAATTTATTTGAGTAAAAATTTGCATAGCGTAAACATTGACACGATTCATCTTCTAATGGTTGAGAGTAATCCGGAAGACGATATGACTGGTGAGTTTGCACCGAGATTCCATTTTGCTTGGATTAAAGATCTTTCCCGATTGGTGAGCAAACAATTGTCTGATCATGATAGTCGACTGTTTTTATGTGACAATTGTTTGTGCCACTTTAGCGTGAAACACGCCTACGACAATCATCGACAAAATTGTATTATGCTAAATAAAGTACGCATGGAATTTCCCAAGTGTAAAGATTTAGTATTTTCCAATTTTCAAAACAAAGGCACCGTTCCGTTTGTCGTACACGCCGATCTCGAATGTATATTAATCCCTGAACCTGTAGATGAATTTGAAACTCGTAAGACTTGTGAAATTCAAAAGCATATCCCGCACAGTGTAGCGTACTATGTACATTGCGCGTACGATGAGACTTTATCAGAGTTCCACGGTAAACGCGGTGTCGATTGCATAGATTGGTTTATGAAACAGCTTAAAGATTTATCAATTCAAGTAGAGTCACGCATCAAAAACATAATTCCGATGAAGTCTCTTACCCAAGTGCAACGCGATCGTCACATGCGCGCAAAGAATTGTTATATTTGTGAAAAACCGTTTACCCCTGAGGAGAAAAAGTGTTACGATCACTGTCACTTCACGGGTAAATATCGTGGTCCTGCCATAATCGGTGTAATTTGAATTTCAGAGAGACGCACACAATTCCAATAGTTTTCCACAATTTGTCCGGTTACGATTCTCACTTTTTAATAAAATCCCTCGCGTCAACTTTTCCCGGTAAAATTACACTGCTACCCATAAATAAGGAAAAATATATGTCCTTCACGAAACGCGTCGATGGAACAATGATGCACTTGAGATTCATCGATTCGTTCCGATTTATGGCTAGCAGCATCGATAAACTTTCCACATATTTGACCGATACCGATAAACACATAACACGCAAATTTTATAATAACCCGACTCAGTTCAGTTTGATGACCCGCAAAGGCGTTTTTCCCTATGAATACGTCGATTGTTGGGGGAAACTCGATGAACCGCGATTACCTGCAAAGAAGCATTTCTACTCGCGCCTCTGCGATGCAAATATTTCAGACATCGATTACGAGCACGCGAAAACTATTTGGAGAGAATTCCATTTAGAGTCATTGGGGGGCTACTCAGATTTATATTTAAAGACCGATGTTCTTTTGCTTGCCGATATTTTCGAAAATTTCCGCGCTAGCTGCTTCAAAACATACAATTTAGATCCGTTGCACTACTACACTGCACCGGGGCTTGCTTTTGACGCGATGCTCAAGCATACTAATGTAAATTTGCAACTTTTAGACAACCCTGAAATGGTGTTATTTATTGAAAGAGCCATTCGAGGCGGCGTAGCGCAATGTTCCAATCGACACGCTCGGGCCAATAATAGATTCATGGGAACAGATTTTGATCCAAACAAAGCGGAATCGTATCTCACGTATTTTGATGTGAATAACCTGTACGGTGCAGCTATGAGCGTGCATTTACCAATCGGTTCGTTCGAGTGGGAATATCAGCACATCGATATAACGAACCATCCGGACGATTCGCCGATCGGTTACTTTCTGGAGGTAGATTTGGACTACCCTGTAGAACTCCACGAGGATCACAAAGACTTACCTCTTTGTCCCGAACATTTTACTCCTCCAGGTAGTAAAAATGCCAAACTCGCGACCACCCTTCACCCCAAAACAAAGTATATATTGCACTATAGAAATTTGAAACAGTGTTTGAGTTTAGGATTGAAATTAACGAAAGTGCATAGAATTTTGAAGTTTGCGCAATCTCCATGGCTCGAGCCTTACATCACGCTCAATACAGATATGCGTAAGCAATCTAGGAATGAATTTGAGAAAAACTTTTACAAACTCATGAATAACGCTGTGTTCGGCAAGACTATGGAGAATGTGCGAAATCATAAAGATGTTAAATTGGTTACAAAATGGGAGGGAAAAGGTGGTGCGAGAACGCTTATTGCCCGAGCAAACTTTCACAGCTGCACCGTATTTGACAGTGATATGGTTATCATTGAAATGAATCGTGTCAAAGTTCACTTCACCAAACCTATTTACGTCGGCGCATCAATTCTAGATCTGTCAAAAATCTTTCTCTACGATTTCCACTATAATTATATTAAAACCAACTTTTCGAATAAACAGGCTAAATTGATGTATACCGACACAGACAGCCTTATTTATCAATTCAATGTGCCTAATATCTACGATATCATCAAACGTGATGTAGATACAATGTTTGACACCTCTGACTATCCGCCCGACAATGTGTATGGTATTCCCCTTAAAAACAAAAAACAACTAGGGCTAATGAAGGATGAAAATAATGGTAAAATTATGACAGAGTTTGTGGGACTGCGAGCAAAGCTGTACACATTTACTACGATGGGCGAGGATGGGGAAAAATATGACAGTGGCGTAAAAGTGAGTAAGCGTGCCAAGGGTGTAAGAAATTCATCGATAAATAGCATCACGTTTGATGATTATAAGCGCTGTCTGACGGCTTACCGAGAGTTGACTCTTCCACAGTGTTTAATACGCAGCAAAAAACACGAAGTAAGCACGATCGTACAAAAAAAATTGGCTCTGAGTTGGCAGGATGACAAGCGGCAATTGATACCTGGACAGACCGACACCGTACCTTGGGGGTTTGTCCCAGCCCCCCAATAGCTATAGGATAAACTTTAAACATAGAATTGATGTAAATATTTGATGTTTGACGCCTCGAACGATCCACCATCGGGCGGAAACGTTTCATGATCAATACGATATTTAATGGATTTGAAGTTTCAAAATGCGAATTCATATACTCAACAATTGTTTATTTATTTATTATTGATATATCAAGCAATTATTTATATTTATTCGTTTACCACGAGAAAAGTTTTCAGAAAATGAAAAAAAAAATTCAGGAAACGAAAAAAGTTTTCAGAAAATGAAAAAAAGTTTTCAGAAAACGAAAAAAAGTTTTCAGAAAATGAAAAAAAGTTTTCCAAAAAATAAAATGTGTAATAATCGTATGGCAAAATTGCATATTATCATTATTATTATCACTATTATTATTATCATTATTATTATTATTATTATTTTCGTAGTACATGCGCGCACAAAGGAGATAAAATGTGGAAATATTTGTATATTCAAAATCTTTTATTGTAATTCGGAAAATACATACAAATTATGTTACATGTCTGTTTTATTTATCCAACTATTGTGCGAATTATCAAAACCCGACCACTTCACATAGAACAGATTCCCCCATTTGCGTAACACTTTCTCCACAAGGTAGCCGTCGGGATATTTCACTTTGGTGAGCTCTTCCTCGTAGAAGCCCCCCTCGATGGGATGATCTTGATAATCGGTAAGTTTGTAGGTGGGTGGATTGGTATTTTTCACCTCACTCACGATGAATATTTCTGTCGTCCAATTGGATGTATAGCCTTTTTCGAATACATTCTTGTACTTGCTGATTCGAACTCGATCGCCTACACTGAATTTCCGCGCTCGATCACTTCGTTTGATTTGCCGAGGCTTGTACACGCTACGATACAGCTGTTTCTCATTCTCCGTGCTAACATCCTGTAAGTTTTATTCGAATCGTGCGATGTTTGGTGTTGTTGTAGGACTTCATTAAATCATCCAAAATATTAATCCACTTGTGAAATCCTAGGAGAGTAAACCACATCCACATTTTATTTTTTCAATGTTCGACTAAAAACGTTCGCATATCGACGCCTTTATGTTGCTGAGTGTCAAATACATGTTGATATTGTGCTGCATCATGAGGGCTTTCAATTTGCTGTTGTGAAATTCTTTGCATTGATCAACGTATAGATGTGCAGGTATACGGCTCTGGGTTAGTACAGATTTCATAGCAGCAGCCGCATCTTTCTCCCCACCACGGATGAGGATGAAACAAAAATGTGACAACGGTGTTAAAGTGGGTAAGCGTGTCAAGGATGCGAAAACTGCAACGATAAATAACATCACGTTTAATGATTATAAGAACCGTCTGAGGGGCTTACCAAGAGTTGATCAACCTCACAGTGCTTAATACATAGTAAAAAAATGCGAGGTTAGCTCCAATGTACTGAAAAATTGATCATGAGTTGACAAGACGGTAATATGCAACCGATACCTGGGCAAACAGGCACCAGAACTTGGAGGGTGTGCTGCAACCCCGCAATAAACTAGCCGTAGGCTGGAACTGAGGGCATAGAACCGTTGTAAATATATGCGTTTGACATCCATGGCTATAGTTCATGAAGCAGAGAAGTTTCGCCGGCAATACGATATTGAGCAGATCGAAGTTTTAAAATTCGAATACCGTGTAAATTCATGTATTCATCAATTATTTATTTATTTATTATTAATATATTGAACAATTATTCATATTTATTCGTTTACCACGAGAAAAATTTTCAGAAAATGGAAAAAAGTTTCCAGAAAACGAAAAAAAGTTTTCAGAAAATGAAAAAAAGTTTCCATAAAACGAAAAAAAGTTTTCCGAAAACTTTTTTCCCATTTGATTAACACGTAAAAAAAGTTTTCAGAAAATGAAAAAAAAGTTTCCAGAAAACGAAAAAAAGTTTTCAGAAAATGAAAAAAAGTTTCCAGAAAACGAAGAAAAATTTCAGAAAACGAAGAAAAATTTCAGAAAATGAAAAAAAGTTCATCAAAAAATAAAATGAGCATTAATCGTATCGAAAAATTATAGATCATCATTATTATTATTATTATCATCATCATTATTATCATAATTTGAAGGCCTTTGATCACGGCAGGCGATGGTGGAGGTGCCCCCCTGCTACCAGGGTCCGGCACTATCGACGTCGAGGCCGCCTGCAGCCCCTCTCTTCCGCAGTCTAGGAGGACCGCGATCCTCGCCCCTTCCAAGGTCGTCGCAAGAGCTTTCATTGCTCGCGTAGTAATGACCCCTGGCTTTAGAGTTCGCATGATTGAGCTACGCATACGACGTCCTGGCGTGCAGCTTCGGGGCGGCACAGCCAAAATATTAGTCCACTTGTGAAATGCTAGGACACAGCCGCCCCTGAAGCTCCGCGCCAGGACGTCGTATGCGTAGCTCAATCATGCGAACTTTAAATCCAGGGGTCATTACTACGCGAGCAACGAAAGCTCTTGCGACGACCTTGGAAGGGGTGAGGATCGCGGTCCTCCTAGACTGCGGAAGAGAGGGGCTGCAGGCGGCCTCGACGTCGATAGTGCCGGACCCTGGTAGCAGGGGGGCACCTCCACCATCGCCTGCCGTGATCAAAGGCCTTCAAAAGATGATAATAATGATGATGATAATAATAATAATAATGATAATCTATAATTTTTCGATACGATTAATGCTCATTTTATTTTTTGATGAACTTTTTTTCATTTTCTGAAATTTTTCTTCGTTTTCTGAAATTTTTCTTCGTTTTCTGGAAACTTTTTTTCATTTTCTGAAAACTTTTTTTCGTTTTCTGGAAACTTTTTTTCATTTTCTGAAAACTTTTTTTACGTGTTAATCAAATGGGAAAAAAGTTTTCGGAAAACTTTTTTTCGTTTTATGGAAACTTTTTTTCATTTTCTGAAAACTTTTTTTCGTTTTCTGGAAACTTTTTTCCATTTTCTGAAAATTTTTCTCGTGGTAAACGAATAAATATGAATAATTGTTCAATATATTAATAATAAATAAATAAATAATTGATGAATACATGAATTTACACGGTATTCGAATTTTAAAACTTCGATCTGCTCAATATCGTATTGCCGGCGAAACTTCTCTGCTTCATGAACTATAGCCATGGATGTCAAACGCATATATTTACAACGGTTCTATGCCCTCAGTTCCAGCCTACGGCTAGTTTATTGCGGGGTTGCAGCACACCCTCCAAGTTCTGGTGCCTGTTTGCCCAGGTATCGGTTGCATATTACCGTCTTGTCAACTCATGATCAATTTTTCAGTACATTGGAGCTAACCTCGCATTTTTTTACTATGTATTAAGCACTGTGAGGTTGATCAACTCTTGGTAAGCCCCTCAGACGGTTCTTATAATCATTAAACGTGATGTTATTTATCGTTGCAGTTTTCGCATCCTTGACACGCTTACCCACTTTAACACCGTTGTCACATTTTTGTTTCATCCTCATCCGTGGTGGGGAGAAAGATGCGGCTGCTGCTATGAAATCTGTACTAACCCAGAGCCGTATACCTGCACATCTATACGTTGATCAATGCAAAGAATTTCACAACAGCAAATTGAAAGCCCTCATGATGCAGCACAATATCAACATGTATTTGACACTCAGCAACATAAAGGCGTCGATATGCGAACGTTTTTAGTCGAACATTGAAAAAATAAAATGTGGATGTGGTTTACTCTCCTAGGATTTCACAAGTGGATTAATATTTTGGATGATTTAATGAAGTCCTACAACAACACCAAACATCGCACGATTCGAATAAAACTTACAGGATGTTAGCACGGAGAATGAGAAACAGCTGTATCGTAGCGTGTACAAGCCTCGGCAAATCAAACGAAGTGATCGAGCGCGGAAATTCAGTGTAGGCGATCGAGTTCGAATCAGCAAGTACAAGAATGTATTCGAAAAAGGCTATACATCCAATTGGACGACAGAAATATTCATCGTGAGTGAGGTGAAAAATACCAATCCACCCACCTACAAACTTACCGATTATCAAGATCATCCCATCGAGGGGGGCTTCTACGAGGAAGAGCTCACCAAAGTGAAATATCCCGACGGCTACCTTGTGGAGAAAGTGTTACGCAAATGGGGGAATCTGTTCTATGTGAAGTGGTCGGGTTTTGATAATTCGCACAATAGTTGGATAAATAAAACAGACATGTAACATAATTTGTATGTATTTTCCGAATTACAATAAAAGATTTTGAATATACAAATATTTCCACATTTTATCTCCTTTGTGCGCGCATGTACTACGAAAATAATAATAATAATAATAATGATAATAATAATAGTGATAATAATAATGATAATATGCAATTTTGCCATACGATTATTACACATTTTATTTTTTGGAAAACTTTTTTTCATTTTCTGAAAACTTTTTTTCATTTTCTGAAAAGTTTTATCATTTCCTGAAAATTTTTTTTCATTTTCTGAAAACTTTTCTCGTGGTAAACGAATAAATATGAATAATTGCTTGATATATCAATAATAAATAAATAAACAATTGTTGAGTATATGAATTCGCATTTTGAAACTTCAAATCCATTAAATATCGTATTGATCATGAAACGTTTCCGCCCGATGGTGGATCGTTCGAGGCGTCAAACATCAAATATTTACATCAATTCTATGTTTAAAGTTTATCCTATAGCTATTGGGGGGCTGGGACAAACCCCCAAGGTACGGTGTCAGTCTGTCCAGGTATCAATTGCCGCTTGTCATCCTGCCAACTCAGAGCCAATTTTTTTTGTACGATCGTGCTTACTTCGTGTTTTTTGCTGCGTATTAAACACTGTGGAAGAGTCAACTCTCGGTAAGCCGTCAGACAGCGCTTATAATCATCAAACGTGATGCTATTTATCGATGAATTTCTTACACCCTTGGCACGCTTACTCACTTTTACGCCACTGTCATATTTTTCCCCATCCTCGCCCATCGTAGTAAATGTGTACAGCTTTGCTCGCAGTCCCACAAACTCTGTCATAATTTTACCATTATTTTCATCCTTCATTAGCCCTAGTTGTTTTTTGTTTTTAAGAGGAATACCATACACATTGTCGGGCGGATAGTCAGAGGTGTCAAACATTGTATCTACATCACGTTTGATGATATCGTAGATATTAGGCACATTGAATTGATAAATAAGGCTGTCTGTGTCGGTATACATCAATTTAGCCTGTTTATTCGAAAAGTTGGTTTTAATATAATTATAGTGGAAATCGTAGAGAAAGATTTTTGACAGATCTAGAATTGATGCGCCGACGTAAATAGGTTTAGTGAAGTGAACTTTGACACGATTCATTTCAATGATAACCATATCACTGTCAAATACGGTGCAGCTGTGAAAGTTTGCTCGGGCAATAAGCGTTCTCGCACCACCTTTTCCCTCCCATTTTGTAACCAATTTAACATCTTTATGATTTCGCACATTCTCCATAGTCTTGCCGAACACAGCGTTATTCATGAGTTTGTAAAAGTTTTTCTCAAATTCATTCCTAGATTGCTTACGCATATCTGTATTGAGCGTGATGTAAGGCTCGAGCCATGGAGATTGCGCAAACTTCAAAATTCTATGCACTTTCGTTAATTTCAATCCTAAACTCAAACACTGTTTCAAATTTCTATAGTGCAATATATACTTTGTTTTGGGGTGAAGGGTGGTCGCGAGTTTGGCATTTTTACTACCTGGAGGAGTAAAATGTTCGGGACAAAGAGGTAAGTCTTTGTGATCCTCGTGGAGTTCTACAGGGTAGTCCAAATCTACCTCCAGAAAGTAACCGATCGGCGAATCGTCCGGATGGTTCGTTATATCGATGTGCTGATATTCCCACTCGAACGAACCGATTGGTAAATGCACGCTCATAGCTGCACCGTACAGGTTATTCACATCAAAATACGTGAGATACGATTCCGCTTTGTTTGGATCAAAATCTGTTCCCATGAATCTATTATTGGCCCGAGCGTGTCGATTGGAACATTGCGCTACGCCGCCTCGAATGGCTCTTTCAATAAATAACACCATTTCAGGGTTGTCTAAAAGTTGCAAATTTACATTAGTATGCTTGAGCATCGCGTCAAAAGCAAGCCCCGGTGCAGTGTAGTAGTGCAACGGATCTAAATTGTATGTTTTGAAGCAGCTAGCGCGGAAATTTTCGAAAATATCGGCAAGCAAAAGAACATCGGTCTTTAAATATAAATCTGAGTAGCCCCCCAATGACTCTAAATGGAATTCTCTCCAAACAGTTTTCGCGTGCTCGTAATCGATGTCTGAAATATTTGCATCGCAGAGGCGCGAGTAGAAATGCTTCTTTGCAGGTAATCGCGGTTCATCGAGTTTCCCCCAACAATCGACGTATTCATAGGGAAAAACGCCTTTGCGGGTCATCAAACTGAACTGAGTCGGGTTATTATAAAATTTGCGTGTTATGTGTTTATCGGTATCGGTCAAATATGTGGAAAGTTTATCGATGCTGCTAGCCATAAATCGGAACGAATCGATGAATCTCAAGTGCATCATTGTTCCATCGACGCGTTTCGTGAAGGATATATATTTTTCCTTATTTATGGGTAGCAGTGTAATTTTACCGGGAAAAGTTGACGCGAGGGATTTTATTAAAAAGTGAGAATCGTAACCGGACAAATTGTGGAAAACTATTGGAATTGTGTGCGTCTCTCTGAAATTCAAATTACACCGATTATGAGCAGGACCACGATATTTACCCGTGAAGTGACAGTGATCGTAACACTTTTTCTCCTTAGGGGTAAACGGTTTTTCACAAATATGTGGCGGCTTCGCCTCACAAAATTAAACAGAAAATTACAACCGGACGTGACAAATCCCAAAAATCCCAAATGCATTTAAAAATCCATATTTCTCCTAATCCTGAATTATTGCACCGCAATTATGAACTCCTAGGTACTTAAATGTATTCTCATTTTTTTTCTCTCAATACACTGTACTCTAGCCTTTACAACCGACGCCGCCGCGCGTCTCGAGTTTTTACAACTCGACCGCCCGCACGCAGATCCAAGTTTTATGACTTGATCGTGCATGCGCAGTTTAGGCACGTTTTCCTAATTACTGGGTTTTCCCCATATTTTCTGCATGTCATCTCCTTTGTACCTTTTCGTCCTATCACAGACAAGAAATCCCTTCCATCCACCTACTTCCTAACTGTTTCCTCGTGCATAAAACCGATGCACGGACACAGCGCAAGCACAAGACTCGGGGACTCTCTCTGACACTCACTCTGACGCTCAACAGTCACCCGCGCTCATCAACTCTGCCAGCGCGTATTCAAATATTACATTACATCATTTATTTTCTTTGTAATCTAATCAAGTGTTTTATAATAAATAATTCTTCTGTGTTAAAGTAAACCAATTGTGTCATCTACCTCAATCACTCGACCACTAACCCTAAAGTGGTGACCCCGTATTAAAAAGGATAGTGTGTTTGAAGTGATTTTTTTTTTGCATAACAAGTGAAAATTCTCAAGATGACACCCCCGCCAATCAACGAACAAACTGCAACTGGATCAAATGCTCTAACACAAACGACAGTGGAAATCCATAAAGTAGCTTTGAAGCTGCCGCCATTCAATCCATTGGATCTTCAATTGTGGTTCTGCATGGCAGACCTCGCATTCAATGCTTCAGCTATCGTACTCGAATCAACGAAATTCGGCCACATCTTAGCTCTACTGGATCCAAAACACGCACAAGAAGTAAGAGATATTATTCTACAACCTCCAACAGAAAATCCTTACACAACACTGAAGAACGAGCTCATCAAACGCATGGGATCATCTCAAGAAGTAAAAACTCGTCAACTACTTGAACACCAGGAGATCGGAGACCGCAAACCATCGCAATACCTACGGCATCTACGCGATCTCGCAGGAACAGAGTTTCCTTCGAATGTCATTCGACAACTCTGGCTACAAGGCCTACCGACACAAGTCCAAGCAGTGCTCGCCACTCAAAAGAATGCCGAACTCAATGATGTAGCCGATCTCGCTGATTCAGTCATGGAAGCTATAAGAGGAACATCTTTAGGCCGTAATATCGCAGCCGTGCAGCAGCCGAACGAATCACTTGATACATTGTTAAGTATCAAAATCGCTCAGCTAACTCTCACTCTACGAGAAGAGATCAACGCAGTAAAAGGAGCATTCAATTCCTCACGCTCTCGCTCACGTAGTCGCTCAAAATCCAAAAAACGACAATCTGATGACTCTGATGATGAGGACGATGAGAAACTTTGCTGGTATCATCGCAAGTACGGAAAAAAAGCGAAGAAGTGCACGTCTCCATGTGATTTCCAGGGAAACGCACAGGGCACTCGCTGATGGCGGTCGGCGATCCCAGCCCAAAACCACGCCGCCTCTTCATTACCGACTACGACACAAAAATACCATACCTCATCGACACAGGTGCTGACTTGTGCGTCTATCCACGAACGCTCGCTCGAGGACCGCACAAGAAATCAACCTACGAACTTGCAGCAGCAAACGGTTCTACAATTCACACATACGGCACAACAACACAGTCTCTCAACCTTGGATTACGACGAGAATTCCCATGGAGATTCATCATAGCCGACGTCTCCAAGCCAATCATCGGCGCAGATTTCCTGTCTCACTTCGGACTTCTAGTCGACATTCACGGAGGCCAACTCATCGACAAAGAAACTAAGCTAACTTCACAAGGTAAATTTTTTCAGTGCATCATTCCCAGCGTGAAAGTTATCACCGGCGCATCGAAGTATCATCAGCTACTTGCAAGCTTCCCGGAGATTACGCGACCGGACGGACGCGCTCCCCAGGTCAAGCACCAAACTCGGCATCACATCGAGACAACACCAGGCCCGCCCGTCGCTTGCAAAGCTCGACGCCTTGCACCGGATCGCCTCTCTATCGCTCAGAAACAATTTGACGCGATGGTAAAACTTGGAACAGCGCGCCCGTCATCTAGCAGCTGGGCGGCACCTCTCCATCTCGTTCCAAAGGCAAACAATGATTGGCGACCTTGCGGCGACTATCGCGGACTGAACGCGAGAACAATTCCTGATCGATACCCGGTGAGACACATCAGAGATTTCGCAGGTCTACTCAGAGGGAAAAAGCGCTTTTCCGTCGTCGACTTGATGCGCGCTTTCAACCAGCTGCCCGTCTACGAAGACGATATCCCGAAAAACGCCATCATCACTCCATTCGGATTATTTGAATTTCCGTACATGACGTTTGGCCTTCGGAATGCAGCTCAAACTTTCCAAAGATTCATGGACGAAGTTACCCGTGGACTAGACTTCTGCTTCCCATACATCGACGACATCCTCATAGCCTCAGAAGACGAAGAGCAACATCTCGAGCATCTCAACATTCTCTTCACTAGGTTACAGCAGTACGGCGTCGTCGTCAATCCATTCAAATGTGTTCTCGGCGAAGAGGAAGTTAACTTTCTTGGATTCAGAGTGTCAGCCCATGGAATTCAGCCACTGGAAGACCGCGTGAAAATCATTCGCGATTATTCACAGCCTGACACAGCCAAAGCACTCAGGAAATTCCTTGGCATGGTAAATTTTTACAGAATTTGCCTGCCCAAGCCGCAGAAACGCAAGCTCCACTCAATGATTCGTTACAAAACAACATCAAGGGCAAAGCAAAAGTCAACTGGACACCAGCAGCTACCATCGCCTTCGAGAAAACCAAAGAAGATCTCGCGAAAGCCACTCTTCTTGCACATACTGAAGCAGGAGCGCCACTCAAACTAGTATGTGATGCATCGGACAACGCTGCTGGAGCAACATTGATGCAACTCGTCGATGAAAATTGGCAGCCACTAGGTTTCTTTTCTAAGAAATTTAGTCCAGCCGAAAAGAAATACAGCGCCTTTGATCGAGAACTCCTCGCAATCTACTTGGCAATCAAGTATTTCCGATACATGTTGGAAGGACGCGAATTTCAAATTTTCACGGATCACAAGCCTTTAATCTATGCTTTTAGACAAAAGTTAGATAAAGCTTCTCCGCGACAATCACGACATCTCGACTTCATCGGACAGTTTTCCACGGATATCCAACACGTGTCCGGAAAAGACAACGTTGTAGCCGACGCACTCTCGCGCATCGAAGCAGTTTCGCAGCCTCTGGACTACATTCTTCTCGAAGCCTCACAGCAAGATGACGAGGAACTGAAGAAATACTTATCTCCAGACTCTCCACTGCAGCTCAAACAAATACAAGTTCCAGGAACGAATGCCACCATTTTCTGCGACCTCTCAACGAAAAAAGCGCGACCATTTCTCACCGCGCCCTTCAGGAGAGCAGCTTTCAATTCTGTGCACAATCTCGCATATCCAGGCGTGAAAGCTTCGGTCAAGCTCATAACTCAACGTTATGTATGGCCGAAAATGAAAGTCGACTGCAGAGAATGGGCCAGAGCATGCATTAACTGCCAACGTTCGAAGATTACACGCCACGTGAAATCACCAATCCAGGACTTCCAAGCACCTTCCGGACGTTTCAAACATGTGCACATCGACATTATTATCATGCCATTGTCAGAAGGTATGAAATACTGTCTTACATGTGTCGATCGATTCACCCGCTGGCCAGAAGCTTTTCCAATACCGGACCAAGAAGCTGAAACCGTTGGACGTGCATTCTACGATGGATGGATTTGCCGTTTCGGACCTGCTGATCGCGTAACCACGGATCAAGGCCGGCAATTCGAGTCGAAACTTTTCACCGAAATTAATCGACTTTCAGGTAATCAACGCCTACGTACGGCAGGGTAACATCCCGAAAGTAACGGAATGGTTGAGCGTTTTCATAGACAACTCAAAGCAGCAATACGGTGTCATGAAAACAACCAATGGACCCGCAGCCTCCCAATAGTACTACTCGGAATAAGAGCAGCCTGGCGAGAGGACATTCAAGCGACATCCGCAGAATTGGTCTACGGTAAACCACTTCGTTTACCAGGAGAATTCATTGCATCGACACCTCAACAATCCGAAGATACAAGCAGTTACGTCAGAGACCTTCGACGAAGAATGCAAGAATTGCAACCAACTCCAGTCATTCGGCATGGTCAACGCAAAATCTTCGTTTTCAAGGACTTGCAAACAACAAGCCACGTTCTCTTGCGTCACGACGCTATCAAGAACGCACTTGAGAATTCATACGATGGCCCTTATCCTGTCATCAGTCGCGGCACCAAGGACTTCGTAATCAACAACAAAGGAAAAGAGATCACTGTATCCATTGATCGTCTGAAACCAGCTTACATTCTACACGAAGGTGACCAAGACGTTTCTCTTCAATCAACTGCTGAACGAACTACACAACAAGCTCCACCGCAGCCAACAGATTCGCAGTCCCAAACAGCTCCACAGCCACAAGTGATCGAATCTCCAATGCCAAGCAGTTCAGCACCACCGGCTCAAATCCAGAGAAGCCAGAACGAGAACAACAATCGCCGGACCAAGCGGCGAGTCAGATTCACCGAACGCTACCAAGCTGGATTCAATTAACATATTTAATCGCGACTTCATCACTGGCAGGGGGGTACTGTGGCGGCTTCGCCTCACAAAATTAAACAGAAAATTACAACCGGACGTGACAAATCCCAAAAATCCCAAATGCATTTAAAAATCCATATTTCTCCTAATCCTGAATTATTGCACCGCAATTATGAACTCCTAGGTACTTAAATGTATTCTCGTTTTTTTTCTCTCAATACACTGTACTCTAGCCTTTACAACCGACGCCGCCACGCGTCTCGAGTTTTTACAACTCGACCGCCCGCACGCAGATCCAAGTTTTATGACTTGATCGAGCATGCGCAGTTTAGGCACGTTTTCCTAATTACTGGGTTTTCCCCATATTTTCTGCATGTCATCTCCTTTGTACCTTTTCGTCCTATCACAGACAAGAAATCCCTTCCATCCACCTACTTCCTAACTGTTTCCTCGTGCATAAAACCGATGCACGGACACAGCGCAAGCACAAGACTCGGGGACTCTCTCTGACACTCACTCTGACGCTCAACAGTCACCCGCGCTCATCAACTCTGCCAGCGCGTATTCAAATATTACATTACATCATTTATTTTCTTTGTAATCTAATCAAGTGTTTTATAATAAATAATTCTTCTGTGTTAAAGTAAACCAATTGTGTCATCTACCTCAATCACTCGACCACTAACCCTAAAAATATAACAATTCTTTGCGCGCATGTGACGATCGCGTTGCACTTGGGTAAGAGACTTCATCGGAATTATGTTTTTGATGCGTGACTCTACTTGAATTGATAAATCTTTAAGCTGTTTCATAAACCAATCTATGCAATCGACACCGCGTTTACCGTGGAACTCTGATAAAGTCTCATCGTACGCGCAATGTACATAGTACGCTACACTGTGCGGGATATGCTTCTGAATTTCACAAGTCTTACGAGTTTCAAATTCATCTACAGGTTCAGGGATTAATATACATTCGAGATCGGCGTATACGACAAACGGAACGGTGCCTTTGTTTTGAAAATTGGAAAATACTAAATCTTTACACTTGGGAAATTCCATGCGTACTTTATTTAGCATAATACAATCTTGTCGATGATTGTCGTAGGCGTGTTTCACGCTAAAGTGGCACAAACAATTGTCACATAAAAACAGTCGACCATCATGATCAG
This sequence comes from Neodiprion virginianus, assembly GCF_021901495.1. Lineage (NCBI taxonomy): Eukaryota > Metazoa > Arthropoda > Insecta > Hymenoptera > Diprionidae > Neodiprion > Neodiprion virginianus. The sequence goes on along the minus strand of NC_060881.1, from coordinate 12,881,747 downwards.
ACAATTGTTTGCTCACCAATCGGGAAAGATCTTTAATCCAAGCAAAATGGAATCTCGGTGCAAACTCACCAGTCATATCGTCTTCCGGATTACTCTCAACCATTAGAAGATGAATCGTGTCAATGTTTACGCTATGCAAATTTTTACTCAAATAAATTGGCACGATGACGCTTTTATTTGATTTTGCATGATGCGAAAAAGTTTGAGATTCTATACCATATACATTTATGCGCAAATTATTCAATCTCTCAAGCTTTTTCACATCATGTAGAGTAACAGGGAAATTGATACCTGTACAGTCCAACTCGGAAATATATCGACGATAGTTGCGAGTCCTATCGGTGTGGGTGTTGACCGGGTGGAGGGCTGCTGTGACGGACCAGAGAAGGCATCTTTCGTCCTCGTTCCTCACGTTAATCACAGCCTTTTTATGTCGAATGTCTTGGGGCAGGTCGACGAATGTTGAAGCCCCCGCGGCGAGAGGCTGGTAGCGATTGATATTTACAGCGATGTTAAGGATCTCAATCATACTCCAGCCGGAATCGCGTTGCTCGAAATCTTCCACCTTTGACTGCAGATCACCCCGTGCACGTATAAACCAACCATTTATATCGCTTGATGGGAGGAGAATCGCCACGTTGGAGGTGTTGAAACTCTTAACTTCAGTGGAGATCTCTTCGTGCTTGGCATTTTCGAATTTGCACGATAATATGAGGTTAACCTTCACATTTCCCTCCTCGCGCAGTATCAGCTCCAACTTCTCGGTGACGACGCGCTGCACATCGTCCAGAAAGGCGTCCAAATTTTTATGACGGAGATTTGTGACAACCCCCGTTCTGATGCGGCTGGCAAAAGCGCTATCCACGTCGTCCCATTGTACACCCGCAGGAGTACCGATATTTCCACCCATCACCACTGTGCGCTGCTGCAACTGCTTGATCTTCGTCACCCAAGATTGCAGGAGTGCGATCGTATGTTGAATCCGTATTTTCGCACCAACGGTTGTTCCTCGTTGCATGGAAATATCGCGCAGAACTTGGATATTCGCAATTCCGATATCAGCCCAATGATTGATGACGGCGTCATTCTCTTCTCCGGGTGGTTGCTCTCTCAGCAAATTGTACGTCCTCTCCATCTGCTCCGCAAGTCCCATATACGCTTCGACTGCCATGACTTTGACGTTGATATAAGCTGAACTTTGTATAACTCTTTTGACTTGCACGTATCGTGTAAGACTGACGAGTCTGCATAGGATGCGTTGAGCTTATATGTATATAGGCCGATAGATCGCAAGAATTTGGGAACTGTGCGCACTGCGTTCTGCGCATATCGGAGGGTAAAATGACGTCAGAGATGCGGTGCGCACTGCGTTCTGCGCATCTCGGAGGGTAAAATGACGTCAGAGACGACTGGGTCCGCCCTTTATCCGACCCGCCATTCCTAAATTTTTGGGTTTTATGAGTCGTTAAGCAGCGTGGGCCATGTGTTGGGAAAAATCGGTCAACGAAAAGCGAGTGGCGAACAGTGTTTGGTATCAGAAAAATCTTATCTTGCCCGCTCTTCATCACCCTCCCGACTCTGCAGAGAAGATGAAATTCATGTAAAAAATGACGTCAGAGGCGACGGGGTCCGCAGTCCCCCTCCCACCATCCCTAAATTTTTGCGGTTTATCTGCCAGTTTGAAGTCACCCAGTTCCGCAGCTGCATCTTGCCTTAAAGCGTGTTGGAACAGGTTTTCACCCCCTCCCCCTTCCCCTCTCCGCGAACCCACCGTCGCCTAATGTAGTTTTTGAGTTTTATGAGTCTTTAAGCAGCGTGGGCCATGTGGTGTGAAAAATCGGTCAACGAAAAGCAGGTAGCGAACAGTGTTTGGTGTAAGAAAAATCTTATTTTGCCTGCTCTTCACCGGATGGTATGTGTACACACAGTTTTGGGGTTTTACGACTCTTGATAGCGAACAAGTCCGAGCCTGCACATCCCCCGCCATTCTCTATGATATGTATGTTCGGTTTCAAATGAGCTACTATAACAAAGAAGCTGAGCCTTTGCTATCGAGGCGTGAATTTATAAACCAAGCTCCCCTTATCGTCATCGATTGCTCCAAGCAGAACGAAACATTGAAAACCGGACCTGTGGACATTCGATTGGAATTTGACACTAGCACTACGTTCCCACCACTCACTTCTGCCTACTGCATGATCTTGCATGATCGCATTGTTGAATATAATCCGATCAGTGGTACTGTTAAAAAATTGGTATAAGTCAATTTTGGAATAATAATATGTTTAATTAATATGGATATTGAAAATCATATGTATAATTTTACTCATTAAAATTTAGAATAAGATAATTGAGAATAGAATAAGAAAACTAAATGTAATTGATGTTAAATAAAAAAATTGTTAAAAGCATTCAAAACGCCATTTTAAACCTTGCTACAGGGGTCATTTTCTGGAATTTTTTCAATAGATCTAGCGGGTATTTACCCTATCCGATTTATGTGCGGCTTTCCGGCGCCAAACAAGTCTCGACAGGAATTATTTTTTGTGTGTAAGTGTGTGTGTGTGTCAAATCCTATGGAAATAGCCGCCAAAAATGACCGGGGTGGGGGGGCGTGAGACAGGGTGCGCCGCGGGTCGGGGGGGGGGGGGGGGTGAGAGAGGGTGCGCCGCGGGTCGGGGGAGGGGGGGGGCGTGAGAGAGGGTGCGCCGCGGGTCGGGGGGGGGCTAGGGGGGAGCTGGGGGGAACTAGGGGGGAGCTAGGGGGGTTGGTGGTCCAGAACTGTCATATATACACTACTGTCAAGAACTTAAAAACGTCGCAAATTCGCGCAATGTTAAGAATAGCCCCGGACTACAATTATTAACTGACGTAAATGGACGAAACCTGAATCGAAAGAAAGGAGGTGAACGTTACACCCATGAAGAAATGTTGTTTGCCACTGGCATTTATAAACGTTCGCCAAAATGTTATCGCTACTTACTTGACTTTATGGAACTTCCAAGTGAGAGTACGCCGAAGCGAGCATTTTCGAAGATTGCATTAAAACCTGGTATAAATCATATTGTATTAGAATCACTGACAAAAGCTGCGGACCGTTTCGATGAAGAGGACTTGTACTGCACTATTGTCTTGGACGAGACTGCGATCAAGCGTAGAATTACATTTTCAGAAGGAAATGATTCTCTACTTGGATACCATGATGAAGGCAACGGCGTTGTAAAATCTGAGTTGGCTGATCATGCGACCGTTTTCTTGCTGCAGTCTATTAATTTCAAAGGCAGACAACCTCTATCATTTCAGTTCACGAAGGGTCCAATGAGCACTCCAGTATTGTATGCCTCAATTAAAAAAATTATTGCGTTAGTGAATAAAACTGGTTTTAAAGTGACTGCAACAATCTGTGACCAAGGATCCACCAATAAAGCAGCCTTTAATTTACTAGTGCAAGAGACAGGAGAATGTTGGGATGGCACTTTCTTCAAACTTCCTGAACACCCGTTGAGAATCTTCATATTTTTCGATATTTCTCATTTGGTGAAGACTTCCAGGAATAATTTCAGCGGCACAATTGATGAATGGTCCAAAAAAAATCCATCTAAACATCGGAGTCAATATCCAGGCAATATCATTCAATTTAATGGTACTAGGGGATACTGGAAAGATATTGTTCAAATGTATCACACAGATTCTGACTGTCATTTGAAAGAAGAGCACATTTATTTAACGAATACATCGAAAATGAATGTTGATTTAGCAGGTCAAGTGTTAAGTTCAAGGACAGCTCAAAAGCTGAAGGCAATAGGTTCATCGAATCCTGATAAATACCCGACCGCTTTTAACACGGGTGTAATAATTGAAGAACTCGACCAACTTTTTGATTCACTTAACGGAAGCAAGATCACTGGAATTGATAGGAAGATCCAGACGTCATGAGCTCCAGTTACATTATCTTCTTATCATTGGGATTATTGGAATAAAATTTCGGAGCCATTGGAGAGTTTCCAATATTTCCGACTTAAAGGCGGCGTGGAAAAAAAAATTGATACTCCAACACCAGCTGCTTTGAGAAATAACGTCAAGGCAGCTAGAGGCTTATGTAGCTTTCTCTTAAACAAAGCAGGCTTGAAAAAAGTCAATATGCGATTGATTACGCGAGATGCTTTAGAAAATTTGTTCGGATTGATCAAAAATTTACAGGGGTGCAATCACAGATTAACTGCAGCGCACTTTACCAGTGCATTCAAAACAACATTATTAACAACCTTCGCTAAATTCCGACCCCAAGGAGCCATTTGTGAAAATAAAAACCTTCCAGCAATTATTGAACTTCAGGATCTTTTGTCATCAAAATGTGCTGATGATATCATCAAAAACAGCACAAACGAAGACCTGGAGAACCCAGAAGAGGATGTAGAATATTTTGATGCTCCACGGATTCAACTCGAAGACAATGATGAAAATTTGAACTTATATTGTTGTCTTGTCTGCAAATCTTTTATTTTCCAAGAGGACTCATCAGGAATGCATAAAATTAGTCAATCATTGTTAAATAATATTTGCACTGCTATAAGAGTGTTCAACGAATCTTGTACGGTTAGATTACATGAACCAAATATCGTTGGAATCATCAATACGATTTTGGTAAATTTCTTTTCGACTACTTGGAACCAGTGTAGTTTACATCCCGTAGAAATTGTGAATAATAACATTGTAAGAAAGCTTGTGACATTATTAATACGCCGAGAGTGTGATAAGATAAATAGGAAAATTGAACTGGAAGAGATGGAGGCAGCCAACGCAGCAAAAACCACAGAGTTAAGTGGAAGAGCTAAGTGGTACGTAAAAGACAAAAAAACTTTACATTCTGTAATTTCGAGTTATAAAAGACTGACAAAATTATTTATAATTTCAGAACAATATCAAAATGTAAATGACTCGGAAAATGCAAGCAGACAAGGCAGCGACGAGAGCAGAATGTAGTGAAATAACTGATTGGTACGTAAAAATGTAAAAAAAAAAAAAAAAAGTTTTAGATTCAGAAATTTCAATTTAAAAGAAATCGACTAGTGTAATTTTTTTTTAATTTCAGAATTATGTTCGAGGAATTTTTCATTCATCAGGCGTTCTACATCTTCACGTTATTCCATGACACCCGGCTAACACCGGAATGGAAGCGACTGGAATAAGTTGAAGATTTACATATCTATAAATGTATATATTTTCAACGATGAAATATTATTCATTTCTTTTTTTTTCATTTTCAGTAAATTAAAAAGCATCTTTATAAGTCAGGAGACCTACTTCAATCACGGAACATTCTCACCGATGGATCAAATTTTGTAGACTATTAGAAAGATATGAAATAAAGTAATTTAAGACTTATTTGTATCGATTATGGTTAATGACTTTTTTAAAAGTCTTAGACCATAGTGACATGTTCATATCAATTAATTTTTTTTAGGTATTTTATTACTTACTGTCTTTTTTGTGAAAAAAAAATTATAATTTTGTATTATTATTTATTTCTTTGCAATGTATATTATTAGCAATAAATATTATACATGTACGTAAGAAATGTATTGATGATTTTTCAATTGACAATTATTCCTATTTCTAATTTATTTATATTTTGCTTATTTATGATTCAGTTATAAAAATCAATGCCCGCTAGATTACAGTCATAAAAACAAACGATCACGTTGATCCTTTAAGAGCCTAATTATATTTTTTTTATTTTTAAACTTCATTTTCGGTTTTTTTTTAATCTCCAAAAAATTAATTTCATTGTACTACTGATTTTATTATGAATAAAAAAACAAATTGCTCTTCGCCGGTAGCGAACCTAGACCTTGTCGACCGTTAATCTTGAGAGAGACCTTACAGCCATGCGACGACATGTCCATCAATATCAATGAGGTAAATCTTAAGCCGCGCACATGAGTCGGTTAGTTAGCTACTATTTATTATTTTTCATTTACTATTTATTATTGATTTGTTATTTTTATTTAAAATTATTTATTTTTGGAGCTGACTTTTATTGCTATTTAACTATTTACAACTGCAATTTTTAACATCATATTCTCTTTCATTTAAACTTCTGCGCTTAAATTTTCTCCAATCACATTACTCGGTAGAGGGCGCTCTTAACATCCTAAGTAATGCTGAAATGTTACTATACTCTAGCACGAAATAACTATAGAAATATAGTAACTGCGAATTTTTCAATATTGTGTTGGTACAGTGTACTCCTGCAGCCTGCCAAAATTCGGTCCCATCTAAAAGCATTGAGTGAACTCCAACTCCCCCTGCGACAGGTATCGAGATATCGGGACGTCGGAAGGTGCTCGGAGATGTTTACCCTCGGCTGTGCCGCATCGTTGGTGAGAGGGGAGGTCGTACCGCTCATGTGTTGCGATATTGAGGTGTGCGATAATATTGCGTCACCGATCTCTTGGACTTGCGCCCGATTGCACTTCACTCCTTGCTTCACTGGTACTCCCCGTGGTAGCTATTTCGTTGATGCTGCGTCCCGGCCCTCGCTCATCGGAGCCCTCATGCGGGAACGATCTGGTGGTGATGGCCCTCGACCCGGATCCCCACACTATACCCACCAGATCCACGTGGTCAGCATAGTCTAGCCTATTCCACGCCACAGCCCTTCGATAGGACGGTTCATTAAGAGAAAACCGTCCTCTATTTGATAGACAATGACTTAGTAGATGTCATGGTCGGTTCAGCTCCAGGCTGATAAGTATCGTCGACGGGAGGCTTTGTTGTGTTTTTGACACACAGCCCTGTACGCCGTCTGGCGATGCATCCGAGCGGTAGAAGCATTGATTCGTGGTTCGGCTCCTGGCCGATAAGTCTTAAATAATTGGGGGTACTGTTTGTGCATCACGCACGACCCTGTTCACAACTTAGATAGGCATCCATCGGGAGTGGTTTCAGCGGTATTCGTTCGTCTGTAGTCGGTGGTGGTCGGTGTTGAGCTGGTACGTGACCCCTGTCAGGCAGCGTCCTGGTATCTTGAAGCGGAAGTCTCGTAGATGGTTCTCGTAGAGCGTTACAAAATTAGAAAATAGAATAGAATCAGATTAATGAAGAGAGTTTCACTTAAAGATAACTAGTCGTTCGTTTTGGAGTATTGGCCTCAGACGTGCTTTCGTTATTTTTAGCGATATTCGTACGTAGGGAAGTGCGATAAATAAACCATGTGACGGGGTACGAAATACCACGTCACAGCAGAAGTTAGAGCAAATGGTCATGAAATAAGAAAGCTGAGATCAGACAGAGGTTGAGAATTTTGCAATTCAGAAATAGAAGATTTTTTACTGTCAAAGGGAATTAAACATGAAACCTCAACGCCTAGAGCAGCAGAACAAAGTGGCTTTATTGAAAGACAAAATCGTACGATTGTAGAGGCAGCAAAAGCGATGCTTGCAACAAAAAAAAATACCCACATATTTTTGGGGCGAAGCCGTGAACACGGCAGTTTATTTGAGAAATCGCACAATTTCTGAAACTATCGATAACATGACGCCTTTTGAAATATGGTTTGGTTCAAAACCATCAGTTAAACACATAAAAACCTTCGGTTCAGAATGTTATGTTCATGTACCTCAAGAGCAACGCACTAAGTGGGAGTACAACACTATAAAGTGTATCTTGGTAGGATTTAACGATGATAGTAAGTCTTATAGAGTATACGAACCATCCAAGAAGAAGTTGTACATTAGAAGAGATGTAGAATTTAACGAATCGAATAACATTGATAGAGTAAACACCCTTGTTGAGTTTACTAACTCTGCCTCAAAGATAAAAGAAAAGATAGGATCAATTGTTTCAGAGGCAGATAAGGTGGTTACGAGCAAAAGTGATTATAAAAAACCGCGCCAGTCTGTCACGGTGAGTCTTAATATTTTTAAATGAAAAGTTCGAGGACCCCAAAGCTACGATTGGGAATTTGTTATAAATCGTCTCTATAATACATTTTTCATCAACTTGAAATAATCCCCTGGGCCGTTTTTTTTATTTCTTAAAAATTCGTCAAAATTGCTACGTATAATAACTTAAACGCTAAATAAGCTGGTTCATTCTAATGATACGAGTTTGAATAAATATTTAAGTAAGTTAAAGTACTTGCAAATCATTATTGTAATAGTAACATGAATATTTTATTCAAGTATTTTTCAACAATCACTAAAAACTAGCCATATTTATAAAATTCATAAAATAATTTTTTTTTTTGAAAAAGAAATTTTTATTTGAAAAAAGTTACACGAACTTACAATGTGTATGTATTTTGTTGTTAGTACGTTTTGAACTAAAAAAAACTCAAAGTTACATAAAACAAAGGAGTAGCACGCATTCATTTTATGTAAACAAACCTATGTAAACAAACCTAACGCTTTGGAAGATTATTTTGTTCGCTGTTGAATTATTATTTAAAGGTGCATTATTACTAACGATCGATAAAGTAAATAATTGTCATATCGATAAATAGTAAAGTAGGATAAATATTCATGTTACTATTATAATAACGATTTGCAAGTACTTTAACTTACTTAAATACTTATTCAAACTCGTATAATAAGGATGAACCAGCTTATTTAGCGTTTAAGTTATTATACATAGCAATTTTGACGAATTTTTAAGAAATAAAAAAAACGGCCCAGGGGATTATTTCAAGTTAATGAAAAATGTATTATAGAGACGATTTATAACAAATTCCCAATCGTAGCTTTGGGGTCCTCGAACTTTTCATTTAAAAATATTAAGACTCACCGTGCTGTATTAAGGGGTAACGCCACTGTAACGGTCCAACTAAAAAGGTTTTTTCACGAATTTTTTGCTTCCAAAATTAAAAGTAATTGAAAAAAAACTTTTAAGGGTGTTATCGGGCATACATTAAACTTTATTATCAAATTTTTTTACAGCAAAAAAAAACAAAATGGCGGTTCCACAGCTATCTTCCCGGGGCATGTTTTGCTTGCAGGGCTCCGCGGCACGCAGCACCACTGGTGCACTTTTGAATCTAGAACAAAAAAAAAAAAAACCATCAATCTAGAGGGTTATAGCTAGAGAATGTCGATCGGATTTTGAAAATTATCAATTTTTGTGGATTTGGCGTGCGTTTGAAAAAAAAAATTGATTTTTGACGAAAAAACGGCTAGTTTTTTGTTAATAAAAAATCAATAAATAAAGTTATTGAAAATCCCGATCGACATTCTCAAGATAATGTTAAAGTTCACATCTGGTCAAAATTTCAAGTAAAAAAAATGAAAATTGTTCGAGTGATGCTGCGTGCCATTTTGAAAAACCGTGTTTCGAGAAAAATGCGTTTAAAGTTTTGCGAATAGTTTTTTATTGGAAAAAATAAAAAAAAGGAGGTAAAAAAAAATTTTACCGTTAGTCTGCAATCCCAGCACCATACATTTGTCCTTCGATGGCCAAATTTTCGGCTTCTTCGTCTTTCCTGGTAGATTTTTGGAGCGCACGCGCACTTTTTTCCGCGTCGCTCAGAGATGTCTCCGCGTGCGTAATGCTGTGGGGTATAGATACTCTGTCTCTCTCTAAGCGCTAGAGTGGGAGTAGCGGCGAAGTAGGAGAAAGCCAAGAAGGCGAGAGGGGAACATGGTGACTCTCGCGCGGCATTCACGTGTCGACGCTTAAGCTTTACACATCTCTTGTACTCTTTATATCTTTAATAAATTCCTTTGTTACTATTAATCAAAGTGTTAATTATTTGAGTACACCTTCTCATTGAACACAGCAGGAGTGGGCCTGCTATCAACTAAGTGGACAACTTCACTACCTTCTAACCCACAATGCGTTTGGCGTCGGCTTCGATGCAGAAATTATATAACTGTACACCAATTTCCACCTCCAACATCTTGATTATTTCAAGATATAAATTTGAAAAACTGGTAAATTCGAAAAATTAACGACGGAGCCAGGAATCGAACCTGGTATCTAGCGATGCTTTACCGGAGCCTTACTCCACTAGACCACCTAGCCGCCCTGACTCTGATGTCGTTAATTCCTCTCATCACCAGTTAGTTCAAATTTGTTTTCTTGTGCTGTTGTATGTGAATATCTTGTATGTATATCTTGAATATTTGCAAGACGTTGGTAAGGCCGCCATTGAATGTGCAAACAGCGATATCCATCGCAATATCTAGGACAGTTTTTCCGCTTGAAGATGATTTGGGGGCCAAAAAAAAATTTTTCTCGCACGGTACCTTTTTTTCCTTATTCTAGAGGGTTTAAACTATTTTTGAAGCCAATAAAAAAAAAATCGATTTTTCAAAAAATTTACAGTGGCCATACCCCTTAAGAAATCTGTATAATCTGAGAAAGAATTCAAGCTCAAAAGAAAATCGAGTCAGTGCAGAGGAAGAACTAAATTTTGCTGAAGCTTTCTTAACCGTAGTTGAACCTCAAGCACTCGAGGACGCTTTGCAGTTGTCGGATATGAACAAATGGTTGAATGCAATTAATGACGAATTAGATGCTTTGAATAAAAATCAAGCTTGGATTATTGTACCTAGACCTAAGGATAGAAACGTTGTGACGGGTTTTGAGTCCGCACGAATAATATGGGGGGGGGGGGGAGACAACTAGAGACGGGGCGGATATAATAGGTAAAACTTGGTGTGTGTATTTGCAACAACAAAAAAGGGGGGGGGGTTACATGCGTTGCGATCGGGGGAGGTGAGTCGACTTAAGCTATGAAAATTACAAGAGGGTTGTAGACTGGAACGGGGGCTGATCACGCCTCAGCCCTTAGCGTTACTTAATACTAACTTACAGGTACGCGCGGGGGGGGGGGAGAGGGTGTGAGGTGCCGGGGAATGTGAGGTCGGGAGGGTCGGTATTGCGAGGGGATGGAGTGTAGGGTGACGGGGAGTGTGAGGTAGAAAGGGTTGGTATTGCGAGGGGAGGAGCAGATCGGCTGTAGAATGCAGGCTAACCTGGCGTCGTCGGCGTGTGTGTAGAAGGGTGTGCGTGTGACGGTGTGTGTCGGGGTCTCTCTCTTGTGCTCTCTCTCTCTCTCTCTTTCTCTCCCTCTACGGTTCTCGTGGACTTTTCTTCGGGTAGGTCTTACTGCCTCGCAGGTCGTGGTCGTAATGCTGCTGGCGCTCGGCTCTGCCGAGCGTCGGGGGGCTTCGGTTATGTTCGGGCCTTTCCCGACGGGACAGGACTCACCCGTTCGGCTCTTCCCCGCGGGTTTGGGGTTTGTTATGACTTGCACTCTAGGTGCAACGTCACAACGTTATTAAGAATCGATGAGTATTCAACAGCAAAATATAAAACGAATGGGGAAATCGATAGATACAAGGCTCGACTTGTAGATAAAGGTTGTTCACAAAAACATGGTAAGGTTTGAATTTCGTGACTGTGTTTCTTGTATGATTAAATTTTCGTTGGTATTAACAGTCAATGATGACAAGATGCGATTCATGGAATGATGCTTTTATTTACGACGTTTCGGCAGGACCCCGCCTGCCATCATCAGGTTTCTCAAAAAAATATTATACAGAGAATTACAAGATTAGCTAATTTGAATTTAACATATTTTACAATTTGAACTTTAGTAGTGTATATATGACAGTTCTGAATCAAAGATGGCGGCGCTCCCCCCTAGCTCCCCCCTGGCCCCCCCTCCCCTCGACTCACGGCGCTCTCTCTCTCTCACGCACCTCCCCCCCCCCCCCCCGCCCCGGTCATTTTCGGTGGCTATTTTCATAGGATTCGACACACACACACACACACAAAATAATTCCTGTCGAGACTTGTTTGGCGCCAGAAAGCTGCACATAAATCGGATAGGGTGAAAACTCGCTAGATCTATTGAAAAAATTCCAGGAAATTGCTCTTTGAGATGGTGCCGACAATGAACTTTGTTGGTGGTGATGCACTTAAACCAATCTGGGGCAGTAGGAGTGGTCCCATAAAAATTCCTTGCACAATATGCGTGTCGAGACTTGTCCAATGGAAAAATTGTAGTGGGGGTGGATGGTATAAAATGCGTACGTCTATCGTGATCGTCACTCTGTTCTCATCGTATTCTCATTGTGAACTGTTCTCGCTCGTGAAATAACCTCGAAAGGCGATGGATCTAGCGAAAGTTAACCACGTCAGCCGCATGGAGTTTTGGGGGAGTGTATGACGTCATCGGGTTACGACTGGTCGAAACAAAATTCGGGGTACGTGTTCTGGCGACGATCGATGGAGAATACAACGTCTTCTTACCACCGAGAATCGCAAGAGTTCTACAAGAAAATTCCAGTCAGCTGACTGAAATGTGTAGCATGGCCGGGGAAAATCGTCTGCAAATGAAATACCTTGGTGGAGAATTCAACAAGTTCAAATTTTCATGCAGTTATGCGCCTTAAATGAACTATGCGATCCCCCTCTACTTCCACAAAATTCGTCCACGAGGGGGTAAAAGCGGGTGTGCTGGAGATGGAATAGTCAATCTTCCACATACCATCCGTCAGTATATAATCGAGCGCAACATTCCCACTCCTCAACATGGCGATGATCCTAGACGTGCAATGTTTTATCGGTCATAACATGAAGTTTGTACCCAAGGAAGTCGCAGTCGTGAATGTAAACGGGTCGGGTCTGGATTACATCATTTTCAAGCCGCCCTATGATTTGGCAAGCTTACCACTTGAATGTGGAGCTACCAATGTATGGTTGACGCACAATCACCACGGGATATCATGAAATGCGTGCAACAAATCTCACGAGGATGTGACGAAGATTGTGAGAAAAATGGTTGAAAATGCGTGTTACGTATACGTCGAAGGAGCGGAGAAGAAAGCATGGCTGACGGAGATCGTCGATGGTACAACGAGGGTTATTAATATGGAAGATTTGCATATCATACCCCCTGAAATGGAAAAATTGAGGTATATGGAAGCGGCATCGTGGCACGACGCGAACCATGGATACTCTCCAGCGAATAACCTCCAGCAAGCAGCAGCGCCAGGCTCAATTTGGTATGATGACAACTCTGAATACATCCCGGCATACAATTGCGCCTTTGAAAATGTGCAGCGACTAAGGAGTTGGTATTTGAAGGAGTGTACCAGCTCCCTCGAGAAATCCTTCCGTCTGTACAAAGAATTGGACGGTTTAAGGGGAATGATGTCCGAGGATATAGCTTTTTTACCAAAAGAATTTATCTGCACGTTCGCATCAAACTCCATCAATGATGCGTGGGATAAACTACCATAGAATATGAAAATGGACTACGTCATCGCAAGGTTCCGCAGATGTAGCATACATTACACACCAGGACCCGATGGCGATATCGTGGATAGACCGAATCCTCTAATTAAAGAATGTTTAGGTTGGAATCGTGTGTATAGATGATATGGACAATATTGACCAAAATAACAATAGAATTTATTACGATATATACAATTATATTCGCGTTTATATGTAGAATATTCGATAGAATTAATCTCAATTGTATCATAGCTTATACATAGAATTAAAAAAATTTACTATTCGATAAAATTATAATCTAGAAATAGGATACATTACAAATATATATCTTTATAACTTTTACCCATTCTCGTCATACAAAATGTAAATGTTATGAATTTTTACTTGTGAAAAATATATAATCAATAATTATGAATTTAGCGTGGTTTATTCCTCGAAATAATCTATAAAATCATTATCGTTATCCTGTTCGTTAACATTATCATCATCATCATCATCGCTATTTTCGACATCTATAATTATGCTCGGACCTGTTCGCTATGAAGAGTCGTAAAACCCAAAACTGTGTGTACACATACCAGCCGGTCAGGAGCGGGCAAGACAAGATTTTTCTTACACCAAACACTGTTCGCTACCTGCTTTTCGTTGACCAATTTTTCCCACCACATGGCCCACGCTGCTTAACGACTCATAAAACCCAAAAACTACATTAGGCGGCGGTGGGTTCGTGGAGAGGGGGAGGGGGAGGGGGTGAAAACCTGTTCCAACACGCTTTTAGGCAAGATGCAGCTGCGGAACTGGGTGACTTCAAACTGGCAGATAAACCGCAAAAATTTTGGGATGGTGGGGGCGGGGACTGCGGATCCCAGCCGTCTTTGGCGTCATTTTTTACATGAATTTCATCATCTCTGCAGAGCCGGGAGAGCAATAAAACTCAAAAATTTAGGGATGGCGGGTCGGATAAAGGGCGGACTCAGTCGTCTCTGACGTCAGTTTTCCCTCCGAGATGCGCAGAACGCAGTGCGCACCGCAACTCTGACGTCATTTTACCCTCCGATATGCGCAGAACGCAGTGCGCACTGTTCCCAAATTCTTGCGATCTATCGACCTATATACATATAAGCTCAACGCATCCGATGCAGACTCGTCAGTCTTACACGATACGTGCAAGTCAAAAAAGTTATACAAAGTTCGGCTTATATCAACGTCAAAGTCATAACAGTCGAAGCGTATATGGGACTTGCGGAGCAGATGGAGAGGACGTACAATTTGCTGAGAGAGCAACCACCCGGAGAAGAGAATGACGCCGTCATCAATCATTGGGCTGATATTGGAATTGCAAATATCCAAGTTCTGCACAATATTTCCATGCAACGAGGAACAACCGTTGGTGCGAAAATACGGATCCAACATGCGATCGCACTCCTGCAATCTTGGGTGACGAAGATCAAGCAGTTGCAGCAGCGCACAGTGGTGATGGGTGAAAATATCGGTACTCCTGCGGGTGTACAATGGGACGACGTCGATAGCGCTTTTGCCAGCCGAATCAGAACGACGGTTGTCATGAATCTCCGTCATAAAAATTTGGACGCCTTTCTGGACGATGTGCAGTGCGTCGTCACCGAGAAGTTGGAGCTGATACTGCGCGAGGAGGGAAATGTGAAGGTTAACCTCATAGTATCGTGCAAATTCGAAAATGCCAAGCACGAAGAGATCTCCACCGAAGTTAAGAGTTTCAACACCTCCAACGTGACGATTCTTCTTCCATCGAGCGATATAAATGGTTGGTTTACACGTGCACGGGGTGATCTGCTGTCAAAGGTGGAAGATTTCGAGCAACGCGATTCCGGCTGGAGTATGATTGAGATACTTAACATCGCTGTAAATATCAATCGCTACCAGCCTTTCGCCGCGGGGGCTTCAACATTCATCGAGCTGCCCCAAGACATTCAACGGAAGAAGGCTGTGGTGAACGTGAGGAACGAGGACGAAAGATGCCTCCTCTGGTCCGTCATAGCAGCCCTCCACCCGGTCAAGATCAACACCGATAGGACTCACAACTATCGTTGCTATATTTCCGAGTTGGACTGTACAGGTATCAAATTCCCTGCTACTCTACATGATGTGAAAAAGCTTGAGAGATTGAATAATTTGCGTATCAATGTATATGGTATAGAATCTCAAACTTTTTCACATCATGCAAAATCAAATAAAAGCGTCATCGTGCCAATTTATTTGAGTAAAAATTTGCATAGCGTAAACATTGACACGATTCATCTTCTAATGGTTGAGAGTGTTACGCCCCGACGTACCGCCTTGGCGTACCTTTTTCAAAATTCCATTTCATTTCATTGCTTTAATTTCTTCAATGCACAGATATCATTTCATCAAAATCTCATATTCTAATAACGGCGAGTTCCACCCCTCCTGGCAAAAGTCACGTAGAGACCAACGATGATCCCTAGTATAAGGTTCAACTTTATTCTATTTAACTGGTACCAAGAACTGAGATAGGAGACTACTGAATTAGCATCAGTAGCGCTCAGCCTGGAAATATCCCTCTTTTTATATTAAAACTATAATCAATAACTAGGATAAACCACTACCTTTAGAACCACCAAATTAAAATAGATTACTTATGGGAATGTATGAATGAATGTGTGAACATTGCATGCAAATATCTTTTGTTCATATTTTCAATGTGTCACCGACGAGATTGAGAATCGTCGGAACACCGTCGAAGAGCGAGAAGTAACGCTGACCATGTGGATTTGGGCACCAGGAGGTCGCCCTCGCACCTCATTGGCTAATTACCGTTGTAACTAATTACAACTGCAGCTCCTTGGACCCTCGGGCCCAAGAAGCCGCGTCTTTCGTCTGTCAAGTCGCGAAGTGCGTGGACGTAAACCCGGATTAGCCCTCTCGAGCAATAGTAGCGTTCGGAAAATCTTAGTTGTGACCGGCCTAAAGTCTCGCGCTAATTCGTCAAATTCGAGCATTCAGTTATTCTGTTAGCTGCAAAAGACTCACTATCTTCTACATTTCCATCTTTTCTGTTCTTTACTAAATCTCATCATTTCGCGAATAGACATTTTTATGATATTCCATTTTCCTTAATTAAATTGAGTTCGGCCCTGATTCAAACGAATCAGGTAATTCTAAGTAATAATAATAATAATTACACTGTCGTTTTTAATAAATAATCGTTCCAATCAATTTTAACTCATCATCAAAATCAGAAAACAGACACTTTCAAACTTTTGATAACAAGATATCATCCCAAATCTAAAAGACTAAGTGACCGACGTTCAACACCGTTTGATTGATCAACTCGTCCAAATTTGAGGTGAGGCCCCTGGTCCAGCATTCTACCGACGCAGACCGACACGATCCGACGGCTTTTAATCTCGTCGACCGATTCACCAAAAAGCTAAGTCAATCCGAGTGTTAATCTTCGAAATTAGACGAATTCTTGTTTCACCTTGATAATCAAAAACTACTTCAGTAAATTCACAAAAACCAAGTCTAGAATTGGTGGCTAGCTTCACTACCCCCAATTAATTCGTACTTATTGTTTCCAAGAATCAACGAATAAGACTTAATAATTATATATATATAATCGATTTAAGATAATCTAAAAAGAGAGATACAATACACAATAATCACGACCAGCTAGTTATAACCATCGTTCAGAGTAGAGGTTCCTGGTACCAAATAATAATATCCTCTAGAATAGTATAACACATGATTTGTATAAACTTGAAGACTTTATAAATTGTTATTTTTGGCTCATATATATATATATATTTATCACCATTGATTGTTACCAAACATTCCAATAACCAAATCGAAATAGAATATATTTCATCTTTCACCAGTCAAATTATATTAATCATTTATTTTGAACGACCTTCTTCCTATTTTTATTATTGTAATTGCCTCAACAATTTAAACAAACCTCATAGACCTGTACAGGTCTATAGCAGCACGGTCCTACAAAATACCGGCTTATCGAAAGGTAGGTCTTCTCTTAGTTATAATTATTATTCATTGTCGTTACGTGGGAGCTAGATTATTCAATTAATCATTAACTACCACCGCTCAGTACACCCTCACCCCCACGTAACAAGAGTAATCCGGAAGACGATATGACTGGTGAGTTTGCACCGAGATTCCACTTTGCTTGGATTAGAGATCTTTCCCGATTGGTGAGCAAACAATTGTCTGATCATGATGGTCGACTGTTTTTATGTGACAATTGTTTGTGCCACTTTAGCGTGAAACACGCCTACGACAATCATCGGCAAGATTGTATTATGCTAAACAAAGTACGCATGGAATTTCCCAAGTGTAAAGATTTAGTATTTTCCAATTTTCAAAACAAAGGCACCATTTGTCGTATACGCCGATCTCGAATGTATATTAATCCCTCAACCTGTAGATGAATTTGAAACTCGTAAGACTTGTGAAATTCAAAAGCATATCCTGCATAGTGCAGCGTACTATGTACATTGCGCGTACGATGAGACTTTATCGGGGTTCCACGGTAAACGCGGTGTCGATTGCATAGATTGGTTTATGCAACAGCGTAAAGATTTATCAATTCAAGTAGAGTCACGCATCAAAAACATAATTCCGATGAAGTCTCTTACCCAAGTGCAACGCGATCGTCACATGCGCGCAAAGAATTGTTATATTTGCGAAAAACCGTTTACCCCTGAGGAGAAAAAGTGTTCCGATCACTGTCACTTCACGGGTAAATATCGTGGTCCTGCTCATAATCGGTATAATTCGAATTTCAGAGAGTCGCACACAATTCCAATAGTTTTCCACAATTTGTCCAGTTACGATTCTCACTTTTTAATAAAATCCCTCGCGTCAACTTTTCCCGGTAAAATTACTTTGCTACCCATAAATAAGGAAAAATATATATCCTTCACGAATCGCGTCGATGGAACAATGATGCACTTGAGATTCATCGATTCGTTCCGATTTATGGCTAGCAGCATCGATAAACTTTCCACATATTTGACCGATACCGATAAACGCATAACACGCAAATTTTATAATAATCTGACTCAGTTCAGTTTGATGACCCGCAAAGGCGTTTTTCCCTATGAATACGTCGATTGTTGGGGGAAACTCGATGAACCGCGATTACCCGCAAAGAAGCATTTCTACTTGCACCTCTGCGATGCAAATATTTCAGACACCAATTACGAGCACGCGAAAACTGTTTGGAGGGAATTCCATTTAGAGTCATTGGGGGGCTATTCAGATTTATATTTAAAGACCGATGTTCTTTTGCTTGCCGATATTTTCGAAAATTTCCGCGCTAGCTGCTTCAAAACATACGATTTAGATCCGTTGCACTACTACACTGCACCGGGACTTGCTTTTGACGCGATGCTCAAGCATACTGATGTAAATTTGCAACTTTTAGACAACGCTGAAATGGTGTTATTTATTGAAAGAGCCATTCAAGGCGGCGTAGCACAATGTTCTAATCGACACGCTCGGGCCAATAATAGAATCATAGGAACAGATTTTGATCCAAACAAAGCGGAATCGTATCTCATGTATTTTTACGTGAATAACCTGTACGGTGCAGCTATGAGCGTGCATTTACCAATCGGTTCGTTCGAGTGGGAGTATCAGCACATCGATATAACAAACCATCCGGACGATTCGCCGATCGGTTACTTTCTGGAGGTAGATTTGGACTACCCTGTAGAACTCCACGAGGATCACAAAGACTTACCTCTTTGTCCCGAACATTTTACTGCTCCAGGTAGTGAAAATGCCAAACTCGCGACCACCCTTCACCCCAAAACAAAGTATACAGGGTGTCCCTAAATTGCCTCCCACGGACTAGCCAGCATGATACCTCGTTAAAATCCAATTGAGAATTTTTTTTCCGGAAGCTCGTCCGACGCATAGTTTTTGAATTATAAGCGATAGCACTAGGCCAATCAGAGTGCACCATTTCATCTAGATTTGCCGCCACGGAAATTGCTGTTTTGTTCGTCAAGGTGAATTATTATTATTCGTTTACGAATTAAATATCGGCACCTCCCCTCCCGCCCTGTTGTACCCCTTCTCGAGCGCTGACCTCGGTATTGTTGCCGCGGCACACGCTGCCGGCCGCACATCCATGGGCGCACACTTGTGTGTGTAAACAGAAGCGCATCCTCAAGCATAAGGGGTACAGCAGCGAAAGAGGGGAGGTGCCGATATTTAATTCGTAAACAAATAATAATAATTCACCCAGACGAACAAAACAGCAATTTCCGTGGCGGCAAATCTAGATGAAATGGTGCACTCTGATTGGCCTAGCGCTATCGCTTATAATTCAAAAACTATGCGTCGGACGATCTTCCGGAAAAGAAATTCTCGGTTGGATTTGAACGAGGTATTATGCTGGCTAGTCCGTGGGAGGCAATTTAGGGACACCCTGTATATTGCACTATAGAAATTTGAAACAGTGTTTGAGTTTAGGATTGAAAGTAACGAAAGTGCACAGAGTTTTGAAGTTTGCACAATCTCCATGGCTCGAGCCGTACATCACGCTCAATACAGATATGCGTAAGCAATCTAAGAATGAATTTGAGAAAAACTTTCACAAACTCATGTATAACGCCGTATTCGGCAAGACTATGGAGAATGTGCGAAATCATAAAGATGTCAAATTGGTCACGAAATGGGAGGGAAAAAGTGGTGCGAGAACGCTTATTGCCCGAGCAAACTTTCACAGCTGCACTATATTTGGCACTGATATGGTTATCATTGAAATGAATCGTGTCCAAGTTCACTTCGCCAAACCTATTTACGTCGGCACATCAATTCTAGATCCGTCAAAAATCTTTCTCTACGATTTCCACTATAATTATATTAAAACCAACTTTTCGAATAAACAGGCTAAATTGATGTATACCGACACAGACAGCCTTATTTATCAATTCAATGTGCCTAATATCTACGATATCATCAAACGTGATGTAGATACAATGTTTGATACCTCTGACTATCCGCCCGACAATGTGTATGGTATTCCCCTTAAAAACAAAAAACAACTAGGACTAATGAAGGATGAAAATAATGGTAAAATTATGACAGAGTTTGTGGGACTGCGAGCTAAGCTGTACACATTTACTACTATGGGTGAGGATGGGGAAAAATATGACGGTGGCGTAAAAGTGAGTAGGCGCGCCAAGGGTGTAAGAAATTCATCGATAAATAGCATGACGTTTGATGATTATAAGCGCTGTCTGACGGCTTACCCAGAGTTGACTCTTCCACAGTGTTTAATACGCAGCAAAAAACACGAAGTAAGCACGATCGTACAAAAAAAATTGGCTCTGAGTTGGCAGGATGACAAGCGGCAATTGATACCTGGACAGACCAACACCGTACCTTGGGGGTTTGTCCCAGCCCCCCTATAGTTACAGGATAAACTGTAGACATAGAATTGATGTAAATATTTGATGTTTGACGCCTCGAACGATCCACCATCGGGCGGAAACGTTTCATGATCAATACGATATTTAATGGATTTGAAGTTTCAAAATGCGAATCCATATATTCAACAATTGTTTAGTTATTCATTATTAATATATCAAGCAACTATTGATATTTATTCGTTCACCACGAGAAAAGTTTTCAGAAAATGAAAAAAAATTTTCAGGAAACGAAAAAACTTTTCAGAAAATGAAAAAAAAATTCCAGAAAACGAGAAAAAGTTTTCAGAAAATGAAAAAAAGTTTTCAGAAAATGAAAAAAAGTACTCAGAAAACGGAAAGAAGTTTTCAGAAAATAAAAAAAAGTTTTCCAAAAAATGAAATGTGTAATAATCGTATGGCAAAATTGCATATTATCATTATTATTATCACTATTATTATTATCATTATTATTATTATTATTATTATTATTATTATTATTATTATTATTATTATTATTATTATTATTATTATTATTATTATTATTATTTTTGTAGTACAGAGTATGTCACATGTGCGTACAAAGGAGATAAAATGTGGAAATATTTGTATATTCAAAATCTTTTATTGTAATTCGGAAAATACATACAAATTATGAAGATGAAATTAGTCGAAATTCCGGTCAGGAGAAGACGTTTAATAATTTGTAAAACTTGAGCAAAATAATCGATGTTTCGGCCGGGCCCTGCCGACCATCCTCAGGAAAAATTTAAAAATTGACGACCAGTACATGCTTAGGTGTTGCTTGTTATGTACATGCTATGTTGTTGCGGACGGAAGTCCGAAATGCTGAACTATTAGCAACACCTAAGCATGTACTGGTCGTCAATTTTCGCTGTTGTAAAATTCTTTGCCTCGATCAACGTGTAGATGTGTAGGTATACGGCTTTGGATCAGTACAGATTTCATGGCAGCAGCAACATCTTTCCCACTCTTGGACTTTATCGGCACCGCCCACGCGTACTTGGAAAATATATCGATAATTGTTAGTAGATATTTTTATCCCTTGTTGCCCGAGCTGTATGCGGTCATATCGACGAGATCAGCTTGCCAGGTCTCATCCAGTCCGCATACATCTATGAATCGGCGCGGATAGTTGCGTCGAGCCTGTCTGTGAAGTTCGGCGGCTATTACAATCTTCATTGTTCCCAACTCTTCACCCATCAATTTTTCGAATTGCCGTCCAACCACTCTGGTTCCTCAATCGACACTAATTCCCTGCTGGTCTGTCCCAACGTTGGTGTTGCCTGCTCCCCAATATGTGTGATGCGATTCAACGTATTTTCAATGATTTTGTTATTTATGCGTAGCTGTTTCAACTCCACGTTGTGATTATGCGCGAAACTCTCAAAATTTGATTAAAAAGTATCCACAATATCCGCAGCCATAGACTGTAAAGCAGTATTGAGAACTTTTAGGGGAACGGCGTCGGTGGAGTGCTGCGGATCAGCTATGTTACACAATCGTTTACCGTCCAAATCATACTGATAATCGTTGGTGGTTTTGAATCCAACACCCGGAGGCCCTCGAATAAATTTTTTACCCCCGCCACGCTCCGAGTGTCGCCCGAATATGTCTATGCTCATCACAGGACGGTCACTGAACAAATGATGATTTTATGTTTACACGCCGCTAATAAACGATTCCGGCCTCTCGCAACTCCTCAATAATGGAGACTATTTCATTGGAATGGCTGGTATTGCCTGCAGCCTGTGACACCATCAGCAGCCGGAGACGATCTACAATTTCATTTGGATCATCCCAGTAGACGTAATCGACATCTTGCCCCTCCTTTCGCGCAATCTTATA
Source organism: Neodiprion virginianus (assembly GCF_021901495.1). Lineage (NCBI taxonomy): Eukaryota > Metazoa > Arthropoda > Insecta > Hymenoptera > Diprionidae > Neodiprion > Neodiprion virginianus. Next base: position 12,859,197 of record NC_060881.1, on the reverse strand, counting down.
GTCGGGTAAGCCTTTACTTGATTTTTTCGGCGAGCCAACGTGTTGTGCAATGAAATTTTTATACTTTGCACTTTTTAAATCATCTCGAAGGCTTCCATCGGCTTGGTAACGTTTTCGATGCGCATTTGTCGTCGTTACAATTTTTATATAACTATTCTTGTCCGCGTCATTTACAACCGATGCATCGGGTGATTTTTTCAATAGTAATTCGAGTGATCCAGGTGTTCTCTCATAACTTTTATCCCCTACATTGACCAGATTATCAGTGAAATTGATCGGTGTATCGCCAATCATCATACTGCTTGTCAACTTTCGAACACCGTATGTGGTATCCAAATCCCTCTTTTTACTTGAGCTGAACATTTTCAAATATTGTGCCGTGTAATCCGTTGTTTTCTTCACCGGTGTACTTGTAGTAGAAATTTCACCAAACTTCAGTGTTTTATCATTTGCATCCATGAAATTCCCCTCGTCCATATCCTCATCCTCCTCATCATCATCATCATCATCCCCGACACTCTCGTCATCTTTTTCTTCTGCTTTTTTCATTGTCACATCCGGTAGTTCCGTTTTAATTTCACGTTTAATATGCTGCTGCTGCAGCTTTGAAGTATCCACCAATTCTTGCAACGGCGTTATTAACGGCTTCAATACCTCTCACATAACCTGTTCGGTCGTGTCCTTGTCCAACTTGAGCATCTTATGCTTCCGCCGTATGACATCGAATGCTTTTGATATTTCACTCAATGTATCGCTATGCTTACGAATCTTGGCACTCTACATGTTGCAGGCTCGATCGTTGCAACGAAACTGTGCAAGTTTTATGTTAGTTTATGCTTATAAAGCAGTCACACCCCTTCTTATATCGCCCCCCATTGATTTCGCTATCCTTGTCAATTACAGTGAAACTGTAATTGTCATCATTCCAGCATGCCGAGCACAAGTCTTTAAATTGCTGATACGTCATGTCCGTGTTCACATGATCGTTGTAGATATGTTTCAGATTCATATCATCCTGCCGAAATAGCAACAATAAGTTTGCATTGTCACGCACTAGGTGTTTTGGAATGCGCGCGTACGTTTGACTTAGATAAAAGCTATCGATATCGCAATGCCTGCCTATGCTGAAGTATGCTCTGATATTATCCTGCTTTTTACAAGCCACATCGTCGAAAATCAGAACAGAGTTGGGGCGAGCATCTTCCGGTTTTACAACTTCATCGTTCTCGCGAAACGGGAAATAACCCACTCCCTGCACGGGTTCCAGTAACTTTTGCAAAAATTGATACTTTGATTGGATGAGAGATTTCGAATAGACGTAGACATTTTCGAATCGCAATCCATTGCCGTGGGTGATGAGTGCGAGAAGAGCGTTAGTTTCACCGCAATTGGATGGCCCGCAAAAAATTGCTCTCATGGTATTTGGCAGCAATTTTCCATGTCGTTTTTCGATCTTCCTCTTACCACGTCGAACAATTTTATCGAAATTTGCGATAGGTAGTTCATCGGGCTGATCTTGAAATCTCTTGATGCTTCGTGAGCATGACAACGAAAACTGAGATGACGGTATACATATACTCATAACCTTGCGTAGAGCCGAGGATAGCGTATACTTACATTTTCATTGATTCTGCAAATATCTGTATACAGCTTAGACGTTGACATAGCCCTCACGTTCCACACATTTATGGTTGCTTCTTACAGTAACCTCAGCGATGATAGGATTTTCAGAATCATCTTTTTAATTACTTAATGCCGCACAACGAAAATTTCTACAAAATATTCTGACCACGTGGCTTGAAACTCTTCGCAACACCGGTTCTTGCTTCCTGCAAGGACAATGGCTCGGGCGAGGCGCATGCGCACTATCGATAGAACCTTCGCGTCAGTGTTCAAATCCTACAGTTTCGTCTGTGCGCCTAAGCTGTGCGCATGCGCCTCATGAAACTAGCGTTCCCGCCACACTCGCCGTTCCCGGCTTCCGGCTTCCTCATGCATCCACATGGCGAAAGGCACACGTGCGGACGGGCAACGGTTGGACGTCGATAGGCCGTTGACTCGCACAATGGCATCTACGCGTCAAATAACTCACGCTCTCGTATATTATACTAGTAATCGTGTCAAAAAAATCGTGCCCGTAAAGTCAGTGGTGGACTTTCATCCGAAAAGTGAAACAGATTTCGAGAAAAAATTGAGATACAAAGTATGGTTTGACGGGCAGGGGCCTGGAGTGCACAACCTGTTGCTAAAAGCATACGTGCTATTGCTGGGCGGTAAGTACTACGACATAATTATAACTTGCACAATTTTCGGACCCAAAACATCATTTGCAATGAAGAAAAATTATAAGTACTATAGTATACAGCAAATAATAATAACGATAAAACAAATATATATATATATATATATATATATATATATATACAGGGTGACCACGATAAGGTGGCCACCCCCCTCCAAAATCTAGCCGTGTGATAATTTGAGAAATTTTTTGCGTGATTTTTGAAGGATTTGCAACGATCTCTCCGATAGTGAAGTCGAAATTTTTTTAGAAACAGCCGTTTTTGCGCGCGAAAAAAAATTTTTCGATTTCGAGAACAAAAATAGGGTTTAATTTTTTTTTCTGAAAATACGCAAAATCCTGAGCGCGGATATCAAAAATTTTCCGGGATTCGTCAAACCAATCACCCAGAAATAAATCTCAAAATTCGAACTTTTTGTCGAAAATTCGGTACTAACTGGCGGAACAGGTGGAATTGAAATATCTGGCAAAATCGACCAGCGCCAACTTCACCCGAGTCCAGGTAGCGGTATACGATATGTCATTGACGATTCTGCGCGATGAGTTTCGTTGGACTGACTTTCTCTGTTTGCAGCTAGGCGAGCAGCAAGATTAGTAGTTTGAAAATATCTGCATTGAGAGAAGCGTGACAAAAACGTCCGCATTTAAAATTATCAATGATAATTACACGAAAGCAGCATAACGGGAGGTTAACAAGCATTTTGTTATCATCGGTTGCCAGTGACAACCGTTGTAGCACGGAGGTTAGCGAACGCTCGCGCGTGGCCGATCCGGCCGATCAAGATCCCGCTATTACCGTTTGCCGACGCGGCGACGTCGAGATGATGTAGCGCAAAAATTGAAATTCTTTCGAAAATGATCATCGAATCATCCCGATTCCGTCAAAGTGCAGCATTATTGACAAAGGCTTATCACTCTTATTTTACACAAAAATGATTTCAAGAAACGAACAGAATCCACCCGAATTTTGACAGTGTATTGCTTGTTCGTCGCAAAATTCTAGGTCAGTTTATTTATATTCTGGAGAACGATGCGCGAAAATTGGTTAATTCTGACACCGTGTATTTACTTTCGTACGTCGAATATTTCCGCGGCAACAAAGCACATGGGTGGCCGACTTTTCTGTGATTCTAGTAGTAACAATGAGCGCAATATTGCCACGACCCAGCGTTATTTTCACGCAATGATCAAACCGGGGTCAGTAAACCACGGTTCGAAATTATTTTCGATGAAAATATGCCGTTGCATTCTGGAATTTCGTTAATTGTCCGACAAATTGATACGTAATGCGTAAGAACGAAATGACTCGCATTTGTTTAGAACGAAACCCTTGCATTGCTCTTTACTTCAATACGAAAATCGTACTATTCTTATCCAGATGACATAAGTATGTACGAAGCACGACAGGCTGAGGTATCGTTAAAGTACGGCGAAAGTATGGCCGATGTTATGACAGAAGTAGAAGCATGAAGGAATAATCGTCAGGTTATGATTCATCTACCTTTTACCTGTGATTTTTCCATTTCGTGGGCGACAAAGACAGTATTTTTTCGTAAATGCGATCGTTACGCTTCACTTTCCATTTCAATTCAATGACAGTTCGTCAATGACAATAATTAGCAAACTAATATTGAGTTTGTAAACCGATGCAGAGATTTGATACTTAATTCTATACAATTCCTTACAGATATGGTAATACAAATGTTTGATTGGTTTTTACATGTGCAATGAAATATTTTGTTTCATTCAAAATATGTACAATGCGTAAATTCGGGAATCCGTTATTTTTTCGGATCGCGCATAGTATTGCACAACAGAATTATGCACCTTCGATACTCCTCTTATGTTAATCCGTCCTCCTCGCTGAAAATTTTTTCAACGAATGCTGAAATTTACAGGGACGCGGGCATAATATTTGCAATGTTGCCCGCTACATTTCTATACATTGAATAATGCGTAATTACTTTTCACTGCGTAATAAATATTCTCCGGCATTGCTTCGTGTTTGCCTTTCCCGGTTGGACTCATCTCTGTCAAACTATCGTTGTCTAAGATAATTTTGAAGAGTGCTCGGTTCGTTTCTTTCCGACTCTTGTACATAATCTCTGTGACGGCGGCCATTTGCACATTGTCAACCCACACGTCGTACCCTATGCTTAACCGTACTTGATGACAATTTAAAAATGATAATTATCTTATCAAAATTAGTGACCATTTAGTGTAAAAGTATTACCAACAGATCGTTTTCCGCTACTCGGTGCTGTTACTTTCAGGACAATTTGAAAAGTGTTCCGTGAATTCGTTTGATTAACGCATTTATTCGTTTCTTTGTTTTAATTGCGACTGTAGTCGCAGTTTCATAATGTAGCTACACAACATTTTGTTGAAGACATTGAATTGAAGCATTATTTACTGAAAATTTAATGCATTATGAAACGGACGCAGCATTATTGTAAATGGTGTATTTTTTCACAGATCACGAGTGCACCACCTCGACATACAAGTTTAAATTTCTGAATCGACGTGATCTGAGATACTGTATTCGTGCGTGTACATATAATTATTTATAATTATTTAATTTATTTATTTATTTATTTATTTATTCATTCATTCATTCATTCATTTAATTATTCATCGATTCATTCATTCATTCATTGATTTAATTATTCATTGATTCATTCATTTATTTATTCATTCATTTACTTATTTCTTTATTTTTTTTTTTTTTTTTTTTTTTTTTTCTTTGCGTATGGCCAAATCGGTGGGGAAATCCTTTATGGACCACCCTAGGTAGGGTACCGTCACTCCCAGGAGTGTGGGACTCGCCTTACAGAATACCCACTAAAACCACCACCAAAAACCGTTCCTTGCTGTCGTCCACATCCCACGGAACTGTCGTCGTACCTGTTTTTGAGAATCAAATATCACGATTAAAACAATACGAGGCAAATATTTTGATGAAATTAAATCTAACAAACGGATGTGAACTAGACTTTTCACCATTTTCGTGACACCATTCTCGCGTTACAGAAACGCTGAAACTCAGGCTTATTTGCAATAAGATTCATTAGAGTTCAGTAGTATTCAATACGAGCCTGTAGTAAAAAGAAACTTGTCTTGTATTTCATTTCTGGTCTCGTTCTGTGTTATCGTCCGCCAAAAGCCATTCCTAGCTGTCGTCCACACCACACGGAATTGTCGTCGCATCTGTTTTTGAGAATCAAATATGAGGATTAGAAAAATACGAGGCACATATTTTGATAAAATTTGATTCGACATTTTTGAAACTACAGATGCAGTTTAACGTGCATCAAAAACAAGCGAATGTACACTCGACTTTTTACGATTTTCGTGACACTATTCTCGCATTACAGAAACGCTGAAGCTCAAATTTCTTTGCAATAAGAATCAATCATTAGAGTTTTGTAGTGTTTAATACGAGCGTTTAATAGAAAGAAACTTGTCTTGCATTTCATTTCTCGTCTCGTTCTGTGTTATCGTCCGCCAAAAGCCATTCCTAGCTGTCGTTCACACCACACGGAACTGTCGTCGCATCTGTTTTTGAGAATCAAATATCAGGATTAGAAAAATACGAGGCACATATTTTGATAAAATTAGATTTGACATTTTTGAAACTACAGATGCAGTTTAACGTGCATCAAAAACAAGCGAATGTGCACTCGACTCTTTACGATTTTCGTGACACTATTCTCGCATTACAGAAACGCTGAAGCTCAAATTTCTTCGCAATTAGAATCAATCATTAGAGTTTTGTAGTGTTTAATACGAGCGTTTAATAGAAAGAAACTTGTCTTGCATTTCATTTCTCGTCTCGTTCTGTGTTATCGTCCGCCAAAAGCCATTCCTAGCTGTCGTCCACACCACACGGAACTGTCGTCGCATCTGTTTTTGAGAATCAAATATGAGGATTAGAAAAATACGAGGCACATATTTTGATAAAATTAGATTTGACATTTTTGAAACTACAGATGCAGTTTAACGTGCATCAAAAACAAACGAATGTGCACTCGACTTTTTACGATTTTCGTGACACCATTCTCGCATTACAGAAACGCTGAAGCTCAAATTTCTTCGCAATAAGAATCAATCATTAGAGTTTTGTAGTGTTTAATACGAGCGTTTAATAAAAAGAAACTTGTCTTGCGTTTCACGTCTGATTTTGCCAGCTCTTCGTGTCCGCCGATAGCCGTACCTTGCTTATCCTCGAGATCCCACGGGACTATCGTCTAACCTATTTTCAACATTAAACAGCACAATAAGAAAAATACGAGGTGCCTTTTTGATGATAACGATTCCTATGTTATTCAAACATCATATACAGTTTTGTGTGCGGTAGCAAACAAAGAGAGTTTTGACGTCCCACCACTTCTGTTATATTATTTTCACACATCTGAGGATTTTTTTTTAACCCTCTAAATAACAATAATAATAATTCATGACAGTTTCGCGTTGTCAATCATTGAAGATTTGTAAAAAGATTCATATCTCACATTTCATTCCTGGTTCCGTTGCCTGAGGAGATGCTCGATGTGCCCTCCGTTCTGCTGGACAGTGAGTGCGAGCCGTTTCCGGATCGACCCTCGCACCCGTTGCATCTCCCTAACAGGAATAGCGGCACACGCTTCGGCGATGCGGTGGCGCATGTTGTGTTTTGTTGTGGGGGCCCGTTCGTAGACGATTTCCTTGACTCTACTCCAGAACCAGAAATCACAGACGGTGAGATCTGGTGAGCGCGCTGGCCACCTAACCGGACCTCTCGTACCGATCCAGCGCTCCGGGAACATGGCGTCCAGGATTGCCTTGTTCGCGTTACTGTTGTGGGCAGGGGCCCCGTCCTGCTGCCACCAAACCTGGTCCATACGGATGGGGTTTCCGTCCATCAGGCGGGGGAGTTCCTCGGTGAGTACGGTCGTGTACTTGGCTGACGTGAGATTTCCGTCGAGGAAAATGGGCCCGAGGATCCTGTCCTGTAATACTCCAACCCAGACGTGGAGCTTCCAACGGTGCTGGTTGTCCTGTTCGACGATCCAGTGTGGGTTTTCCGGAGCCCACCAACGACAGTTCTGCTTGTTGACGAGTTCGAGGTTCGTGAACAGCGCTTCGTCCGTGAAGCACACCTTCCTGAAGAAATCGGGATCCTCCTGCAGACGCTCCAGTCCCCAGCGACAGTACGTCAGTCTTCGTTCGGCATCACCTGGGCACAGCTTTTGCACCGGCTGGTACTTGAACGGACGGTTCAGCTCGCGTGCGATTTTTCTCACAGATTCTCGAGGAACCTCTGTAGGGAATTAATTACTCCTTTTAGAAAGCACGAAGAGACAATTATCGCATTGACCCCTAAATATACGTTGAATTTGTGTCCAGGATTATCTCGTCTCTAATAAATCTCACCCAACAGAACGAGGTATGACTTGGTAATAAAATTTCGCATCAAACCGACGGGGAAATATCTCGCCGAACTGACGAGTCAATGGATTTTCGGCTTAATTACAATTCACCTGGATGAATGTAAAATAACTTGATTAATGAGAATTAACTGAATCACTGAATATAACTGAAATGTTGAGAATTAACTGAGACACAACTGAATTACGGAAAATTAAATCAAGTATATGGGCTATTCCGCGTCAACCGGATCAGTCATCTCTCAGATATTTTTTTAATTTGGCATGTGGATTGTGTGGGAGAAGTTGGATTCTTGTGCCAAAGCGCGAATCTCATAATGCAAAATTCGATTTTTTATTAACAATAACAAATTAGACTCCCATTTTTTTCAACAATTCATAACTTTGGCAAAGAATTAGATACAATATATTTTTTTCTAAATCACGCGGAAAGCTCCATATAATTAAAAAAAAATATGAAACGGTAAAAAAAAGTTGTTATCAATTGTTTATTTAACAATTAATTTTTCAAAGATTTTTAAAACAGTGACTGACACGATCAAAAAATTTTTTTTAAATTTCGTCATGTTCCTTGAACTGTACTACAACCTGTGAATTAATTCCAGAGAGGTTTTTTTTTTCGTTTCCGAGTTAAAAATCATTAAAGGTGTCGATGCGCGTGAAATTGCGGCGCGCCGAGTCTCTATGTAATGGCGGGCGGCCGGTTGCCGTCCACCGCTACACCGCGGTGGCGTCGCAGCGTTATTTCAGTCATTTTCACGATGTAGGACACGATTGGAGAATCTGAAAAAAATACTGTACCTTCACAAGGCCTGCTCAAAGCGATAAGTGAAGTTTCAAGAATGTGTTTTTATTTTAAAATAAGTAGCAAGTTATGTAATTATTATCATTTATGTGCCCTTTCATGGTGTGTAACCGTTATTTTGAATCTCTGTAATAAAAAAACGGTGAAAAACACATTCCTGAAACTTCACTTATCGCTTTGAGCAGGCCTTGTGAAGCTACAGTATTTTTTTCAGATTCTTCAATCATGTCCTACATTGTGAAAATGACTCTAAAATAACGCTACGAGGCCACCGCGGGGTAGCGGTGGACGGCAACCGGCCGCCCGCCAATACGTAGAGACTCGGCGCGCCGCAATTTCACGTGCATCGACACCTTTAATGATTTTTTACTCGAAAACGAAGAAAAACACCCCTCTGGAATTAATTCACAGGTTGTAGTACAGTTCAAGGAACATGTCAGAATTATAAAGAAATTTTTTGATCGTGTCAGTCACTGTTTTAAAAATCTTTGAAAAATTAATTGTCAAATAAACAATTGATAACAACTTTTTTTTACCGTTTCGTATTTTTTTTTAAATTCTATGGAGCTTGCCGCGTGATTTGAAAAAAAAATATATTGTATCTAATTTTTTGCCAAAGTTATGAATTTTTGAAAAAAATGGGAGTCTAATTTGTTATTGTTAATAAAAAATCGAATTTTGCATTATGAGATTCGCGCTTTGGCACAAAAATCTAAATCCTCCCACATAATCCACATGTCAAATTAAAAAAATTTCTGAGACATGACTGATTCGGTTGACGCGGAATAGCCCATATTCAAATAACTTTGGGTTCATGCCAGAATTATATGTTTACAGAGAGTAAAAATTAAATAAAAATGTGAAATGAAGTAGATGTAAGAAAAATAATTTGAATTAATTGGAAATGCGATAGAACGAATTCAAAACTTTTCAACCTCACTTGAATTAGCGTGAATTATCAAGAATTGAAATTTATGAATTGAAACGAATCAAGTTGAATCATATGAATCTACCTCACTTAAAAGAATTGATTTCAAATAAGAAAATTAAGTTAAACAACATTAATTTATTCAGATTAATTCAACTCAAACAATTACCGTGTTACTCAAATCTCGAATTATTTCCCCCTCGCATGAAACGAACAGTTCAGGTTGCCCGCGCACCATTGATTTTAATGTGAATAACTAAAATACGGTTAATTCTGGTCAGTTGGAAATTTCTGGAAACGCCGGAAGCAATATTTAAAAAATCATCTAATCACGGGGTCGATCTGAAATTGATGAAAACACGAAATTGAATTTTTTAGCGTTCTCACAGATCCTGGAAAAGGTTTGGATATTCTTCACCCCGAAGCGGGTACACGGAAAAATGTTGCACGGCAATCGGTAGTTTTATAGACACTATTGCGTCAAAAAAATTCAAGAAAACCAATAATAGAGAGTGTTGAAATTAGCGAATTTGGCACGGAATGCCCCATACGTACATCTCAGAATAAACTAAATTGAGAAAAAATATAACGAAGAAAAAAGAAACGTACGCAGTGTCCTCGCGAGGCGTCTGAGGCTCTGTCTTCCGTTTTCCTGGATGGCGTGTTCCACCGCTGCTCGGAGTGGGCCATCCCGCACCGGCTTGATGCGCTGCTCTCGTGCCCGCTTCAGCACGCCGTGCTCCTGCTCCGTTGCCGCCAGCCTAGAGATGAAGTTTCGCATACTCGAATCATACATTGTTGCAAAGTTTCACAAGCATCGGCTTCTTGCAGGAAAAACATTGACGTAGCCGACAGTTATGTCGCATAAATGTTTAAAATATATTATTCAGGGCAATGCGCGCAAGCTGCATAGAGTTCTAGTGCAAATTAACACGATTATGCAATTCTGAAAATTATTTCATTGCGAACATCGTACCTTCGAAAAGACTGCCTCGACGGTGGCTGCCCGTCCTCCGGGAATCGCTCTCGGTACATCCTCGCCGATCCTGTGAAGTTGTTCCCGGTCTCCGCCAGTATCCGATGCATCCTGGTCGTCCGCACGTCCCTGTCCATCTTAATCTCTAATTTTCTAGTACAATTATTCTAACAATACAGCTACAGTAAATCAACGTTGGTAAGATTATTGGTAAAATAAAAATATTCCTTAACAGCTAACTACGCTACAGTTAAACGTGTAAAATTAACAATTCTCACAACACTTCACGGTAACTTAACGATTATAAACGTAATGAGAATATTTAAACGATTAAAACTACGGATAATGCAACGAATAAACGTGGCGATAATCTCGATTTTTTGTAAGTTTTGGGTGAAACTGTGCTTTGGTTGTTGATGCTTCGAGTGAATCTTAGCGTCTGTTTGCTGAAATTAGCTCGAAACAATGCCAGATCTTCGATTGTCATTTACTACGCCCGACGCGCCGAGCTGCGTCTGTTGGTTATTTCACGAACTGTCGGACAGCAGCGTGTAATAACAAATGAATACATTCGGGATCGTACGATATCCTAATTATTGTAACCAACGGACGCAGCTCGACGCGTCAGGCGTATTAAATGACAATCGAAGATCTGGCATTGTTTCGCGCTAATTTCAGCAAACAGACGCTAAAATTCGCTCGAAGCATCACCAACCGAAATCATAGTTTTACCCAAAACTTTCACAAAATCAAGATTATTGCCACGTTCATTCGTAGCATTACCCGTAGTTTTAATCGTTTAAATACAGGATGTCCCTAAATTGGTGGACACGGACCAGCCAGCGTGATACCTGACTCAAATCCAACCGAGAATTTCTTTGCCGCAAGCTCGTCCGCCGCATAGTTTTTTAATTATAAACGATAGCGTTAGGCTAATCAGAGTGCACCATTTCATCTGGATTTGCCGCCACGGAAATTGCTGTTTTCTTCGTCTGGGTGAATTATTATTATTCGGTTACAAAGTAAATATCGGCACCCCCCCTCTCACCCTGTTGTACCCCTTCTCGAGCGCTGACCTCGGTATTGTTGCCGCGGCACACGCTGCCGGCCGCACACCCACGGACGCACACTCGTGTGTGTGAAACATAAGCAAATGCCCAGCTACACAATACTACGAAAAACACATCTACGAGTGAAAATAAAAATAAATCTCCAAATAAATCAGCGGATTTAAGATTTAATGTTACAAAACACTTCCAATCATCGATGTATGCATAAAACTAGAGATTTTAGACGGTTGATATGCCGTTAGGGTTCATAATTAGTCATTCAATCAATCTGAATTATGCTTTCCGAACATTTTTTGTGTCTTTGCAACATAATTTTTCCACTAGTTTGAAATTCATCATTGACATCCGATTTTTCAATAATGCGAGGGAAAAATAACTCGCTGAATTGACGTGTCAATAGGTTTGTAAATCAATTACGATTCACCTGAGTTGACACAAAATAACTGAATAAATGAGAATTCACTGAATCACTAAAAATGATAACCGAAATCATGAGAATTATTTGAGATATAACTGAATTAGGAAGAGTTGTAATAAGTCAAGTTACTTTGAATAACTTTAGATTCGTGCCAAAATTTTATGTTTATAGAGAAAAATAATTAAATTCAAATAAAAAAGTAATTTTAAATCAGGAAGAAGAAAATTTCCAAATACCTGAATTCAAATGAAGCAATTTGAATTTGATAAATCTATCCGAATTTGAGGAAAAATAATAATTATTATTTGGAATAGAAAAATGAAGTCGAATTACATGAATAAATTCAATTAATTCAACTCAAAAAAATATGGTGTCATTCAAATTCCCAGTTATTTCCTCGTCGATTCATTGTGGGTCTGGAGTGGTAAGTAACGTTGAAACTGTTGAGATCAATGCTAGTGATGGCCACTTATCTGAGAATAATCGATGTATCGATTAATCGATTTAAACAAAATAATCGGACACGGTTCCATTGAATTGGTAAAAATTAATCAATTTGGTACATTTCTGCGTGCAGTCTTAATATCAGAAGAGATACACTCAGCAAAAGAATTAAAGGAACAGTAGGATTTCTAACTTTTTTGAGTGATTTTTGAAGAGCTGTAACTTGGTGAAAAATAGTCGAATCGTAAAAAACCAAGAAGCATTTCGAAGCTTGAAACGTCTTGTTTGAAATCCTCATCAGTTATTTTTCTCTTAAACATCACGCTAAGTGTGACCCTCAGAAATAGCGCAAGGCGAACTTCCTCACAATTTCTGTCTTTTTCAAAAGCGTGCACGAGCTCAAAAAAAATTTTCACCGCTTTGTCAATATTGGATTCATCTAGCCTGATTTTTCAGCTTCAAAACGATCGGTTTCGAACCTCTGTACGACCATTTGTCGTTGAGATATTGGCGTTTGAACAAAAAAGGAGCTCTTTTCGTTGATCATCAATATCTCATGAACTAATTATCCCACAGCAAGCTGAACCTGAGTTCCGTGAACGGTAAGAAACGCTCTCAAAGTACGTTCGATAACTTAGTGCAAGATATTTTTTTTTCTAATCTCATTGTTCATCTGAAAAGGTACAAACAAATCGGTTTCTTCTTGAGTTTGGAAAATCCACGTCAACTTTACAAATATTGCGAAAATGACTCATGTTTCCAGGTTTTTTTTTAGTTCAATACATGCCTAAAACCCCTCGAAATTTAAAATTGATCGGCTGAACCGTAATTGTGGACCAAACCGTCAAAGTTTTATTAAAAATTAAAGGAACATTTTTGTTGTTTCTTAAATGGCAAATAATGATGATTAAAGTGGAAAAATGACTATTCCGTTATTTTTCTTCACAATTTCCCAACAAGTACGCTTGAAATCTTGGACAAAGAGAGAAATTTGAAATTTTATTTTTCTTTAGTTTTTCAAAATTCTAAATCTTTTTTTTTCAGATTTCAACAAAAATTGTGTTCTTTTACTTCCAATTATTCATGAACGATGTTTCAAATACTCGAACTTTTTTTAAATTGTCAAGAAAATCGTTTTCACGCAATGTTTCACCGCCAGCATTAGCATTACCCAAAGCGTGCCGCGTGGAGGTTGCATGGTCGGATTTACGCTTCTCGTTTGTCTGTCTGTACGTCTGTACGTCTGTATGTCTTTATGCCTGTCCATCTGTCCGAATTTGGAGGACTATTCCTCAAGCGGTGATAAGAAGATGCATCAATATGACGGACAGATTGAACGCCGTAATGCAGGGCCGTGGTGGACATACGCGTTTTCGAACAGACAGACAAACGAGAAGCGTAAATCCGACCATGCAACCTCCACGCGGCACGCTTTGGGTAATGCTAATGCTGGCGGTGAAAAATTGCGTGAAAACGATTTTCTTGACAATTTAAAAAAAGTTCGAGTATTTGAAACATCGTTCATGAATAATTGGAAGTAAAAGAACACAATTTTTGTTGAAATCTGAAAAAAAAAGATTTAGAATTTTGAAAAACTAAAGAAAAATAAAATTTCAAATTTCTCTCTTTGTCCAAGATTTCAAGCGTACTTGTTGGGAAATTGTGAAGAAAAATAACGGAATAGTCATTTTTCCACTTTAATCATCATTATTTGCCATTTAAGAAACAACAAAAATGTTCCTTTAATTTTTAATAAAACTTTGACGGTTTGGTCCACAATTACGGTTCAGCCGATCAATTTTAAATTTCGAGGGGTTTTAGGCATGTATTGAACTAAAAAAAAACCTGGAAACATGAGTCATTTTCGCAATATTTGTAAAGTTGACGTGGATTTTCCAAACTCAAGAAGAAACCGATTTGTTTGTACCTTTTCAGATGAACAATGAGATTAGAAAAAAAAATATCTTGCACTAAGTTATCGAACGTACTTTGAGAGCGTTTCTTACCGTTCACGGAACTCAGGTTCAGCTTGCTGTGGGATAATTAGTTCATGAGATATTGATGATCAACGAAAAGAGCTCCTTTTTTGTTCAAACGCCAATATCTCAACGACAAATGGTCGTACAGAGGTTCGAAACCGATCGTTTTGAAGCTGAAAAATCAGGCTAGATGAATCCAATATTGACAAAGCGGTGAAAATTTTTTTTGAGCTCGTGCACGCTTTTGAAAAAGACAGAAATTGTGAGGAAGTTCGCCTTGCGCTATTTCTGAGGGTCACACTTAGCGTGATGTTTAAGAGAAAAATAACTGATGAGGATTTCAAACAAGACGTTTCAAGCTTCGAAATGCTTCTTGGTTTTTTACGATTCGACTATTTTTCACCAAGTTACAGCTCTTCAAAAATCACTCAAAAAAGTTAGAAATCCTACTGTTCCTTTAATTCTTTTGCTGAGTGTATCTCTTCTGATATTAAGACTGCACGCAGAAATGTACCAAATTGATTAATTTTTACCAATTCAATGGAACCGTGTCCGATTATTTTGTTTAAATCGATTAATCGATACATCGATTATTCTCAGATAAGTGGCCATCACTAGCATTGATCTCAACAGTTTCAACGTTACTTACCACTCCAGACCCACAATGAATCGACGAGGAAATAACTGGGAATTTGAATGACACCATATTTTTTTGAGTTGAATTAATTGAATTTATTCATGTAATTCGACTTCATTTTTCTATTCCAAATAATAATTATTATTTTTCCTCAAATTCGGATAGATTTATCAAATTCAAATTGCTTCATTTGAATTCAGGTATTTGGAAATTTTCTTCTTCCTGATTTAAAATTACTTTTTTATTTGAATTTAATTATTTTTCTCTATAAACATAAAATTTTGGCACGAATCTAAAGTTATTCAAAGTAACTTGACTTATTACAACTCTTCCTAATTCAGTTATATCTCAAATAATTCTCATGATTTCGGTTATCATTTTTAGTGATTCAGTGAATTCTCATTTATTCAGTTATTTTGTGTCAACTCAGGTGAATCGTAATTGATTTACAAACCTATTGACACGTCAATTCAGCGAGTTATTTTTCCCTCGCATTATTGAAAAATCGGATGTCAATGATGAATTTCAAACTAGTGGAAAAATTATGTTGCAAAGACACAAAAAATGTTCGGAAAGCATAATTCAGATTGATTGAATGACTAATTATGAACCCTAACGGCATATCAACCGTCTAAAATCTCTAGTTTTATGCATACATCGATGATTGGAAGTGTTTTGTAACATTAAATCTTAAATCCGCTGATTTATTTGGAGATTTATTTTTATTTTCACTCGTAGATGTGTTTTTCGTAGTATTGTGTAGCTGGGCATTTGCTTATGTTTCACACACACGAGTGTGCGTCCGTGGGTGTGCGGCCGGCAGCGTGTGCCGCGGCAACAATACCGAGGTCAGCGCTCGAGAAGGGGTACAACAGGGTGAGAGGGGGGGTGCCGATATTTACTTTGTAACCGAATAATAATAATTCACCCAGACGAAGAAAACAGCAATTTCCGTGGCGGCAAATCCAGATGAAATGGTGCACTCTGATTAGCCTAACGCTATCGTTTATAATTAAAAAACTATGCGGCGGACGAGCTTGCGGCAAAGAAATTCTCGGTTGGATTTGAGTCAGGTATCACGCTGGCTGGTCCGTGTCCACCAATTTAGGGACATCCTGTATTTAAACGATTAAAACTACGGGTAATGCTACGAATGAACGTGGCAATAATCTTGATTTTGTGAAAGTTTTGGGTAAAACTATGATTTCGGTTGGTGATGCTTCGAGCGAATTTTAGCGTCTGTTTGCTGAAATTAGCGCGAAACAATGCCAGATCTTCGATTGTCATTTAATACGCCTGACGCGTCGAGCTGCGTCCGTTGGTTACAATAATTAGGATATCGTACGATCCCGAATGTATTCATTTGTTATTACACGCTGCTGTCCGACAGTTCGTGAAATAACCAACAGACGCAGCTCGGCGCGTCGGGCGTAGTAAATGACAATCGAAGATCTGGCATTGTTTCGAGCTAATTTCAGCAAACAGACGCTAAGATTCACTCGAAGCATCAACAACCAAAGCACAGTTTCACCCAAAACTTACAAAAAATCGAGATTATCGCCACGTTTATTCGTTGCATTATCCGTAGTTTTAATCGTTTAAATATTCTCATTACGTTTATAATCGTTAAGTTACCGTGAAGTGTTGTGAGAATTGTTAATTTTACACGTTTAACTGTAGCGTAGTTAGCTGTTAAGGAATATTTTTATTTTACCAATAATCTTACCAACGTTGATTTACTGTAGCTGTATTGTTAGAATAATTGTACTAGAAAATTAGAGATTAAGATGGACAGGGACGTGCGGACGACCAGGATGCATCGGATACTGGCGGAGACCGGGAACAACTTCACAGGATCGGCGAGGATGTACCGAGAGCGATTCCCGGAGGACGGGCAGCCACCGTCGAGGCAGTCTTTTCGAAGGTACGATGTTCGCAATGAAATAATTTTCAGAATTGCATAATCGTGTTAATTTGCACTAGAACTCTATGCAGCTTGCGCGCATTGCCCTGAATAATATATTTTAAACATTTATGCGACATAACTGTCGGCTACGTCAATGTTTTTCCTGCAAGAAGCCGATGCTTGTGAAACTTTGCAACAATGTATGATTCGAGTATGCGAAACTTCATCTCTAGGCTGGCGGCAACGGAGCAGGAGCACGGCGTGCTGAAGCGGGCACGAGAGCAGCGCATCAAGCCGGTGCGGGATGGCCCACTCCGAGCAGCGGTGGAACACGCCATCCAGGAAAACGGAAGACAGAGCCTCAGACGCCTCGCGAGGACACTGCGTACGTTTCTTTTTTCTTCGTTATATTTTTTCTCAATTTAGTTTATTCTGAGATGTACGTATGGGGCATTCCGTGCCAAATTCGCTAATTTCAACACTCTCTATTATTGGTTTTCTTGAATTTTTTTGACGCAATAGTGTCTATAAAACTACCGATTGCCGTGCAACATTTTTCCGTGTACCCGCTTCGGGGTGAAGAATATCCAAACCTTTTCCAGGATCTGTGAGAACGCTAAAAAATTCAATTTCGTGTTTTCATCAATTTCAGATCGACCCCGTGATTAGATGATTTTTTAAATATTGCTTCCGGCGTTTCCAGAAATTTCCAACTGACCAGAATTAACCGTATTTTAGTTATTCACATTAAAATCAATGGTGCGCGGGCAACCTGAACTGTTCGTTTCATGCGAGGGGGAAATAATTCGAGATTTGAGTAACACGGTAATTGTTTGAGTTGAATTAATCTGAATAAATTAATGTTGTTTAACTTAATTTTCTTATTTGAAATCAATTCTTTTAAGTGAGGTAGATTCATATGATTCAACTTGATTCGTTTCAATTCATAAATTTCAATTCTTGATAATTCACGCTAATTCAAGTGAGGTTGAAAAGTTTTGAATTCGTTCTATCGCATTTCCAATTAATTCAAATTATTTTTCTTACATCTACTTCATTTCACATTTTTATTTAATTTTTACTCTCTGTAAACATATAATTCTGGCATGAACCCAAAGTTATTTGAATATGGGCTATTCCGCGTCAACCGAATCAGTCATGTCTCAGAAATTTTTTTAATTTGACATGTGGATTATGTGGGAGGATTTAGATTTTTGTGCCAAAGCGCGAATCTCATAATGCAAAATTCGATTTTTTATTAACAATAACAAATTAGACTCCCATTTTTTTCAAAAATTCATAACTTTGGCAAAAAATTAGATACAATATATTTTTTTTTCAAATCACGCGGCAAGCTCCATAGAATTTAAAAAAAAATACGAAACGGTAAAAAAAAGTTGTTATCAATTGTTTATTTGACAATTAATTTTTCAAAGATTTTTAAAACAGTGACTGACACGATCAAAAAATTTCTTTATAATTCTGACATGTTCCTTGAACTGTACTACAACCTGTGAATTAATTCCAGAGGGGTGTTTTTCTTCGTTTTCGAGTAAAAAATCATTAAAGGTGTCGATGCACGTGAAATTGCGGCGCGCCGAGTCTCTACGTATTGGCGGGCGGCCGGTTGCCGTCCACCGCTACCCCGCGGTGGCCTCGTAGCGTTATTTTAGAGTCATTTTCACAATGTAGGACATGATTGAAGAATCTGAAAAAAATACTGTAGCTTCACAAGGCCTGCTCAAAGCGATAAGTGAAGTTTCAGGAATGTGTTTTTCACCGTTTTTTTATTACAGAGATTCAAAATAACGGTTACACACCATGAAAGGGCACATAAATGATAATAATTACATAACTTGCTACTTATTTTAAAATAAAAACACATTCTTGAAACTTCACTTATCGCTTTGAGCAGGCCTTGTGAAGGTACAGTATTTTTTTCAGATTCTCCAATCGTGTCCTACATCGTGAAAATGACTGAAATAACGCTGCGACGCCACCGCGGTGTAGCGGTGGACGGCAACCGGCCGCCCGCCATTACATAGAGACTCGGCGCGCCGCAATTTCACGCGCATCGACACCTTTAATGATTTTTAACTCGGAAACGAAAAAAAAAACCTCTCTGGAATTAATTCACAGGTTGTAGTACAGTTCAAGGAACATGACGAAATTTAAAAAAAATTTTTTGATCGTGTCAGTCACTGTTTTAAAAATCTTTGAAAAATTAATTGTTAAATAAACAATTGATAACAACTTTTTTTTACCGTTTCATATTTTTTTTTAATTATATGGAGCTTTCCGCGTGATTTAGAAAAAAATATATTGTATCTAATTCTTTGCCAAAGTTATGAATTGTTGAAAAAAATGGGAGTCTAATTTGTTATTGTTAATAAAAAATCGAATTTTGCATTATGAGATTCGCGCTTTGGCACAAGAATCCAACTTCTCCCACACAATCCACATGCCAAATTAAAAAAATATCTGAGAGATGACTGATCCGGTTGACGCGGAATAGCCCATATACTTGATTTAATTTTCCGTAATTCAGTTGTGTCTCAGTTAATTCTCAACATTTCAGTTATATTCAGTGATTCAGTTAATTCTCATTAATCAAGTTATTTTACATTCATCCAGGTGAATTGTAATTAAGCCGAAAATCCATTGACTCGTCAGTTCGGCGAGATATTTCCCCGTCGGTTTGATGCGAAATTTTATTACCAAGTCATACCTCGTTCTGTTGGGTGAGATTTATTAGAGACGAGATAATCCTGGACACAAATTCAACGTATATTTAGGGGTCAATGCGATAATTGTCTCTTCGTGCTTTCTAAAAGGAGTAATTAATTCCCTACAGAGGTTCCTCGAGAATCTGTGAGAAAAATCGCACGCGAGCTGAACCGTCCGTTCAAGTACCAGCCGGTGCAAAAGCTGTGCCCAGGTGATGCCGAACGAAGACTGACGTACTGTCGCTGGGGACTGGAGCGTCTGCAGGAGGATCCCGATTTCTTCAGGAAGGTGTGCTTCACGGACGAAGCGCTGTTCACGAACCTCGAACTCGTCAACAAGCAGAACTGTCGTTGGTGGGCTCCGGAAAACCCACACTGGATCGTCGAACAGGACAACCAGCACCGTTGGAAGCTCCACGTCTGGGTTGGAGTATTACAGGACAGGATCCTCGGGCCCATTTTCCTCGACGGAAATCTCACGTCAGCCAAGTACACGACCGTACTCACCGAGGAACTCCCCCGCCTGATGGACGGAAACCCCATCCGTATGGACCAGGTTTGGTGGCAGCAGGACGGGGCCCCTGCCCACAACAGTAACGCGAACAAGGCAATCCTGGACGCCATGTTCCCGGAGCGCTGGATCGGTACGAGAGGTCCGGTTAGGTGGCCAGCGCGCTCACCAGATCTCACCGTCTGTGATTTCTGGTTCTGGAGTAGAGTCAAGGAAATCGTCTACGAACGGGCCCCCACAACAAAACACAACATGCGCCACCGCATCGCCGAAGCGTGTGCCGCTATTCCTGTTAGGGAGATGCAACGGGTGCGAGGGTCGATCCGGAAACGGCTCGCACTCACTGTCCAGCAGAACGGAGGGCACATCGAGCATCTCCTCAGGCAACGGAACCAGGAATGAAATGTGAGATATGAATCTTTTTACAAATCTTCAATGATTGACAACGCGAAACTGTCATGAATTATTATTATTGTTATTTAGAGGGTTAAAAAAAAATCCTCAGATGTGTGAAAATAATATAACAGAAGTGGTGGGACGTCAAAACTCTCTTTGTTTGCTACCGCACACAAAACTGTATATGATGTTTGAATAACATAGGAATCGTTATCATCAAAAAGGCACCTCGTATTTTTCTTATTGTGCTGTTTAATGTTGAAAATAGGTTAGACGATAGTCCCGTGGGATCTCGAGGATAAGCAAGGTACGGCTATCGGCGGACACGAAGAGCTGGCAAAATCAGACGTGAAACGCAAGACAAGTTTCTTTTTATTAAACGCTCGTATTAAACACTACAAAACTCTAATGATTGATTCTTATTGCGAAGAAATTTGAGCTTCAGCGTTTCTGTAATGCGAGAATGGTGTCACGAAAATCGTAAAAAGTCGAGTGCACATTCGTTTGTTTTTGATGCACGTTAAACTGCATCTGTAGTTTCAAAAATGTCAAATCTAATTTTATCAAAATATGTGCCTCGTATTTTTCTAATCCTCATATTTGATTCTCAAAAACAGATGCGACGACAGTTCCGTGTGGTGTGGACGACAGCTAGGAATGGCTTTTGGCGGACGATAACACAGAACGAGACGAGAAATGAAATGCAAGACAAGTTTCTTTCTATTAAACGCTCGTATTAAACACTACAAAACTCTAATGATTGATTCTAATTGCGAAGAAATTTGAGCTTCAGCGTTTCTGTAATGCGAGAATAGTGTCACGAAAATCGTAAAGAGTCGAGTGCACATTCGCTTGTTTTTGATGCACGTTAAACTGCATCTGTAGTTTCAAAAATGTCAAATCTAATTTTATCAAAATATGTGCCTCGTATTTTTCTAATCCTGATATTTGATTCTCAAAAACAGATGCGACGACAGTTCCGTGTGGTGTGAACGACAGCTAGGAATGGCTTTTGGCGGACGATAACACAGAACGAGACGAGAAATGAAATGCAAGACAAGTTTCTTTCTATTAAACGCTCGTATTAAACACTACAAAACTCTAATGATTGATTCTTATTGCAAAGAAATTTGAGCTTCAGCGTTTCTGTAATGCGAGAATAGTGTCACGAAAATCGTAAAAAGTCGAGTGTACATTCGCTTGTTTTTGATGCACGTTAAACTGCATCTGTAGTTTCAAAAATGTCGAATCAAATTTTATCAAAATATGTGCCTCGTATTTTTCTAATCCTCATATTTGATTCTCAAAAACAGATGCGACGACAATTCCGTGTGGTGTGGACGACAGCTAGGAATGGCTTTTGGCGGACGATAACACAGAACGAGACCAGAAATGAAATACAAGACAAGTTTCTTTTTACTACAGGCTCGTATTGAATACTACTGAACTCTAATGAATCTTATTGCAAATAAGCCTGAGTTTCAGCGTTTCTGTAACGCGAGAATGGTGTCACGAAAATGGTGAAAAGTCTAGTTCACATCCGTTTGTTAGATTTAATTTCATCAAAATATTTGCCTCGTATTGTTTTAATCGTGATATTTGATTCTCAAAAACAGGTACGACGACAGTTCCGTGGGATGTGGACGACAGCAAGGAACGGTTTTTGGTGGTGGTTTTAGTGGGTATTCTGTAAGGCGAGTCCCACACTCCTGGGAGTGACGGTACCCTACCTAGGGTGGTCCATAAAGGATTTCCCCACCGATTTGGCCATACGCAAAGAAAAAAAAAAAAAAAAAAAAAAAAAAATAAAGAAATAAGTAAATGAATGAATAAATAAATGAATGAATCAATGAATAATTAAATCAATGAATGAATGAATGAATCGATGAATAATTAAATGAATGAATGAATGAATGAATAAATAAATAAATAAATAAATAAATTAAATAATTATAAATAATTATATGTACACGCACGAATACAGTATCTCAGATCACGTCGATTCAGAAATTTAAACTTGTATGTCGAGGTGGTGCACTCGTGATCTGTGAAAAAATACACCATTTACAATAATGCTGCGTCCGTTTCATAATGCATTAAATTTTCAGTAAATAATGCTTCAATTCAATGTCTTCAACAAAATGTTGTGTAGCTACATTATGAAACTGCGACTACAGTCGCAATTAAAACAAAGAAACGAATAAATGCGTTAATCAAACGAATTCACGGAACACTTTTCAAATTGTCCTGAAAGTAACAGCACCGAGTAGCGGAAAACGATCTGTTGGTAATACTTTTACACTAAATGGTCACTAATTTTGATAAGATAATTATCATTTTTAAATTGTCATCAAGTACGGTTAAGCATAGGGTACGACGTGTGGGTTGACAATGTGCAAATGGCCGCCGTCACAGAGATTATGTACAAGAGTCGGAAAGAAACGAACCGAGCACTCTTCAAAATTATCTTAGACAACGATAGTTTGACAGAGATGAGTCCAACCGGGAAAGGCAAACACGAAGCAATGCCGGAGAATATTTATTACGCAGTGAAAAGTAATTACGCATTATTCAATGTATAGAAATGTAGCGGGCAACATTGCAAATATTATGCCCGCGTCCCTGTAAATTTCAGCATTCGTTGAAAAAATTTTCAGCGAGGAGGACGGATTAACATAAGAGGAGTATCGAAGGTGCATAATTCTGTTGTGCAATACTATGCGCGATCCGAAAAAATAACGGATTCCCGAATTTACGCATTGTACATATTTTGAATGAAACAAAATATTTCATTGCACATGTAAAAACCAATCAAACATTTGTATTACCATATCTGTAAGGAATTGTATAGAATTAAGTATCAAATCTCTGCATCGGTTTACAAACTCAATATTAGTTTGCTAATTATTGTCATTGACGAACTGTCATTGAATTGAAATGGAAAGTGAAGCGTAACGATCGCATTTACGAAAAAATACTGTCTTTGTCGCCCACGAAATGGAAAAATCACAGGTAAAAGGTAGATGAATCATAACCTGACGATTATTCCTTCATGCTTCTACTTCTGTCATAACATCGGCCATACTTTCGCCGTACTTTAACGATACCTCAGCCTGTCGTGCTTCGTACATACTTATGTCATCTGGATAAGAATAGTACGATTTTCGTATTGAAGTAAAGAGCAATGCAAGGGTTTCGTTCTAAACAAATGCGAGTCATTTCGTTCTTACGCATTACGTATCAATTTGTCGGACAATTAACGAAATTCCAGAATGCAACGGCATATTTTCATCGAAAATAATTTCGAACCGTGGTTTACTGACCCCGGTTTGATCATTGCGTGAAAATAACGCTGGGTCGTGGCAATATTGCGCTCATTGTTACTACTAGAATCACAGAAAAGTCGGCCACCCATGTGCTTTGTTGCCGCGGAAATATTCGACGTACGAAAGTAAATACACGGTGTCAGAATTAACCAATTTTCGCGCATCGTTCTCCAGAATATAAATAAACTGACCTAGAATTTTGCGACGAACAAGCAATACACTGTCAAAATTCGGGTGGATTCTGTTCGTTTCTTGAAATCATTTTTGTGTAAAATAAGAGTGATAAGCCTTTGTCAATAATGCTGCACTTTGACGGAATCGGGATGATTCGATGATCATTTTCGAAAGAATTTCAATTTTTGCGCTACATCATCTCGACGTCGCCGCGTCGGCAAACGGTAATAGCGGGATCTTGATCGGCCGGATCGGCCACGCGCGAGCGTTCGCTAACCTCCGTGCTACAACGGTTGTCACTGGCAACCGATGATAACAAAATGCTTGTTAACCTCCCGTTATGCTGCTTTCGTGTAATTATCATTGATAATTTTAAATGCGGACGTTTTTGTCACGCTTCTCTCAATGCAGATATTTTCAAACTACTAATCTTGCTGCTCGCCTAGCTGCAAACAGAGAAAGTCAGTCCAACGAAACTCATCGCGCAGAATCGTCAATGACATATCGTATACCGCTACCTGGACTCGGGTGAAGTTGGCGCTGGTCGATTTTGCCAGATATTTCAATTCCACCTGTTCCGCCAGTTAGTACCGAATTTTCGACAAAAAGTTCGAATTTTGAGATTTATTTCTGGGTGATTGGTTTGACGAATCCCGGAAAATTTTTGATATCCGCGCTCAGGATTTTGCGTATTTTCAGAAAAAAAAATTAAACCCTATTTTTGTTCTCGAAATCGAAAAATTTTTTTTCGCGCGCAAAAACGGCTGTTTCTAAAAAAATTTCGACTTCACTATCGGAGAGATCGTTGCAAATCCTTCAAAAATCACGCAAAAAATTTCTCAAATTATCACACGGCTAGATTTTGGAGGGGGGTGGCCACCTTATCGTGGTCACCCTGTATATATATATATATATATATATATATATATATGTCAGATACGATAATACGTTCAGATAACGAATAGGTTTACTTGTCAGGATCTAATGACCTGAACGTATGTCACGCGTCTGGTATATAAAAAAATGACAAATAATAGAAAAACGATGTACTTCACTGGCTGTCACATTGACACAGCTTACATGCCTTTTATTAAGCTTCGATACAAGAATAATAAAATATAAAATCGAACCACTCGGTAGCAATGTTAGTAGAGTGTATCACGGAGAGCCTGTTCTAATTAAAAACGTCATGTCGTAACCAATGACCAAGAAAGTATAACCCGGAGAGCTGTCCCCCACTCCACATATCTTGGCGTCTTCGTGACACAACCCACTCGTGGTCCATGCACCACGCATTACCACCGTGGTAGGTTCTTCTAAGAACCCTTATTGATTCCTAGCCGGCGATCATATAAACAGGGCGT
This sequence comes from Neodiprion virginianus, assembly GCF_021901495.1. Lineage (NCBI taxonomy): Eukaryota > Metazoa > Arthropoda > Insecta > Hymenoptera > Diprionidae > Neodiprion > Neodiprion virginianus. The sequence goes on along the minus strand of NC_060881.1, from coordinate 12,833,809 downwards.
GGTGCGCGACTCCATCACATGGCACCTGATAATTGAGTCTTAGTAAACATCGGCGAGCGAGAAATCGAGAACGCTGTTTTAAAACCTTGATTTCCACGGCGATGCGACATATACATATATAATATATATAATAAAACGTCTTGACGAGCAGGGCACATCATTATCGAATCCGCTCAATTCGCGGTATGGGAAGTCTTGAGCCCCGGGGTATTGGCGGATCCGTTAAATTGATGAATCAGAGCCTCGCGATTCACCCAAGTTGATAATTTCTAAATACAAATAACAACTGCCCGGTTGCCGAGTTTACGCGTCCTAGTTCGAATCACCTCGTGGCGTCTTTTGAAAACAACTTATGAACATAATTAATAAATAATCAAAACATGTGCCAACAAAAAAAAAATTAATCAGAGTACATTGGCACACATCACCTTTTGGTGATTATAGCCATTAATTCAATATAATAATAATATACGGAATCTTGGACCCTGTTGGTCTTCTAAGCCAAATACTGATATATATAGAGCCGAATGATCTTTTGCATTTTCTCGCTACCTCGTGGTATATTACACACGTGTCAACGGGTTGCATATATGTATGTAATTCTATGCTTGTGTGGAATGTAACAGAGAAAGGGAATCTCCGCGGTGTAACGCCGGGCTAGCGAGCGGCGGGGAGTGGGAGGGGGGCATACACACGTCCGTTGCGATGAAGAATATTATACTATGGGTGCGTTCGGGGAGTCGCTATCCGCGCTATCTAGCGCTAAAATTTGTTCACGGAGCCCGACGGTGGTGCTATCAAACGTGTTTGTGACGTCATCAATAATGGCGTGTGACGTCATAACAATTCACTGTCAATGCTATTTTTTCCGAGGTGGTGTAATGACAACGTTAGTGTTTGCGAACTCTGTGAACTCGAACGCTATCAGTACTCATCGTGATCCTAACCTCCTTCGATCATCGAGCAACCAGGATTCCGACAGCAAAATGAACAATTCCGTCGAAGTCGTTTTCCAAGATCTTGATGCTAAGGAAGAGTACACGTTGCAACTGTCACCGAACACTGCTCTAAGAGCACATAACGGTAAGTTTTATCTTGATTGAAAGCTTAGGTATGGATCTAATTCTGTTTTCGTAAGCATGTCTTTTATTTCTCAAAACTGAAGTGGTTTCCCCAGTCAACAAATTTTGTAACTCCTGTGCTTGTTTTCCATTAATAATTACGACATATTTTATATCTTTTGATATCCAATGCGCAATATTTCCACAGGAAGAACTTTTAATAAACAATTATTGCACGTTCAAACTGCTCGGCATAAAAATGTCATTAAATATACGACGGTGCGCTACATTTCTATTGTGAACGTTTTTTTCTCAATTGCTCGTTTTCTACATGTATTGCACACAGATTTGGATTTTGTAACTAACCTCTTGAACGTTGTCCGACAAGAATGCAATCTTAGTATTGCGGGCGGAGGTGAGATTTTCGGTTTTCTATGTGATCATAATAATTTCTACCCTAGTTACTCAACGCATATTTGAAACAATCAAACGATTTTAGCATTCATTAATATGGTGATTAAATTTCAGAGGCTTCTCAAGCTGCTTCAAATGATGGAATGCTCGGTATGTAATTGTTCAAATTGATTATGTGGCTTTTCCTGATGTCCGATAACTAATTGAATTTTCTTATTCTACAGAAGATGCTCAGGATGCACTGGACGAAGACGAGGAAATGAATGAGAATTCTGCCGCTGCAAACAAGGAAAGTAAGTACACAATCTATAAAATAATCTATTTCTGTATTTTTACATTTATGTTTTGCGTATTGTAGTGCTCAATTTGTATTACAGACTTCAGATGGTCTGAATCAGCTATAATGTTGCTCCTGGAAGAGTATCGGCTCCGAGAACCTTCGATGTCTTCTGGCAAGACTAGTCACGTCAAAGCCTGGAAGGAAATCGCAACGGTAATGAAGCTGAAAGGCCATAACGTGTCAGGCAGACAATGCATGACAAGATTGAATACAATGAAGCGGACGTACAAGGCCATCAAAGATCACAACGGCAAATCAGGCAATAACAGGCGCACATGGAAGTATTATGACGTAAGTAGTATGACAATTGATATTACTTTATTTTTAAGATAGCAGTCTCGCCGCGAATTGATTTGAATGAAATTTAGATTTTCGCAAATCACTGTCTTGCCGGTATCGAATATACAGAGTTGATCGGAGGGATTGCGTGAGAAAACTGATTACGTGAAATCAATAACGAATCGCCTAAAAAAGCCGTCATGTCATTAAACGAAAAAATCTCTTCGAGTTCTCCATTTCCGTTACTTTTGCAGCGACATTACGAATATTTTTTAGGCAATGGAAAGTCTGATTGGGCAAAAACCGTTCATGGCTCCGCTGGCGACTATTTCCTCAACCGCACCTCAGAATGATGTCGAGAGTAGTAGCTCATCAGTTGCCAGTGCAACTAACCAAGTTACTCGTGAGTAAAAATAAAAAATTATCTATTCAATAATTATAACAATGATTTTTACCGCGTTGAAAATATCGATGAATCTTCTAGGCAAACGTAAAGCATCCGACGCAGTGGACAAACTTCTAGAAGCTCGCGAAGCAGCTGAAGAAGGAAAAGAGAGGAGACACAAAGAAAGGATGGAAATGCAAACAAAAATGATACATTTTCTCAGTCAACTTGTAAGGAAGGAATAATTCATTAATTACTTTGTGACAATGGATCTCAAATGCTGTGATCAAATATAAACTCTAAATTTGTTTTTGTATCCACTCTTAATATATTTCAGTTCATTTGTTTTTCACACGAATACTTTAAACAATTTTCATACTTTTCATCACTTTCAGTTGTACAAGTCATCGATGTCGTTGAAATATATGCTTTGTTTTGGTGAAAATGTCTTAGGAAATTAAAACGCGCCACACATTTCTCACACGTAGTTGCCCTGCTATTGCATTTCTTTTAATCAGTCTTGCATCGTCAGCATGACGTACTCGTTCATTTTCGGCGATGTTACAGTCCAATGCTTCTTCTTCCTCCACTTCAATGTTCAGATCATTATCTCTTTTTAAGCATATATTGTGCAAGATGCAACAAGCAAGAATATGTGTCGGTATCCTCTCGACTCGATCGATTGCAAGTACCGTTAGCAGACTTCGGAAACGACCTTTCAGGAGACCGAAGGCTCTTTATATTATATCATATTATATTGTTGGCGAAAGATAAATCCGCAGCCCAAGGATGTCGCGATGCGTGAAGTACACTTGGACATAATAAACAAATACAAGAAGTTCGTGCATACCAGGCCGGACTTCGCGGAAACCTCCGAAGGGGATGAAAACGCTGACGGTAAGAATCTGCAAACCATATTTTTTGTATAGCATGAAATCATGTGATTGATTGGCTATCACAGAATATTACTGTACCTACTACAATGTATATATGTGATACGTGTTCTTTATGCCTACCAGATCCACCTTCGATTCGTCTATTTGATTCTGAGGAGACAGTGGTCCTTGCAAAAACTTGTGATGCCGAAAGAGAATTGCCTATTGCCAGAAGACGATTGTTCGACGACTGTAACGAGAAAGATCAGGGAAACATGGCGAAAGATCGAAGTTTATCTGGGAACGGCTTATCAAGTGATAGCTCACAACGTGCGCAAACTGCCGAGGCACCGCGGCAAGGATCAGCATCGCACCGGTTGACTCGCAGTATCACAATACCTAACCTAGATTCATCCGAAGGACAGGCATCTTTCACCGGATGTGGCCTTCCGACATCTTGGTGCGATACGTCATCGCGAAGCACCAAGTGTCGTACACCTGTGTACGACAAGTCTCGGCTGAGACTTCAGTCCAGGCGCGAATCTCCGTTGATGCCGGATGCCAGTCCGTCACTGCCAGTCACCCGGCATTGTCGACCGAGTTCCGGCGATGACAGTTTTTGTTTAAGCGATACAAGATGCAGAATACGAGCCAGTCACGGTGAGTCTTAATATTTTTAAATGAAAAGTTCGAGGACCCCAAAGCTACGATTGGGAATTTGTTATAAATCGTCTCTATAATACATTTTTCATCAACTTGAAATAATCCCCTGGGCCGTTTTTTTTATTTCTTAAAAATTCGTCAAAATTGCTACGTATAATAACTTAAACGCTAAATAAGCTGGTTCATTCTAATGATACGAGTTTGAATAAATATTTAAGTAAGTTAAAGTACTTGCAAATCATTATTGTAATAGTAACATGAATATTTTATTCAAGTATTTTTCAACAATCACTAAAAACTAGCCATATTTATAAAATTCATAAAATAATTTTTTTTTTTGAAAAAGAAATTTTTATTTGAAAAAAGTTACACGAACTTACAATGTGTATGTATTTTGTTGTTAGTACGTTTTGAACTAAAAAAAACTCAAAGTTACATAAAACAAAGGAGTAGCACGCATTCATTTTATGTAAACAAACCTATGTAAACAAACCTAACGCTTTGGAAGATTATTTTGTTCGCTGTTGAATTATTATTTAAAGGTGCATTATTACTAACGATCGATAAAGTAAATAATTGTCATATCGATAAATAGTAAAGTAGGATAAATATTCATGTTACTATTATAATAACGATTTGCAAGTACTTTAACTTACTTAAATACTTATTCAAACTCGTATAATAAGGATGAACCAGCTTATTTAGCGTTTAAGTTATTATACATAGCAATTTTGACGAATTTTTAAGAAATAAAAAAAACGGCCCAGGGGATTATTTCAAGTTAATGAAAAATGTATTATAGAGACGATTTATAACAAATTCCCAATCGTAGCTTTGGGGTCCTCGAACTTTTCATTTAAAAATATTAAGACTCACCGTGCAGTGAGGGTACCTCACAATCCAGAAACCGTACTCCGCGCATGCGGGAATCAAGCCGCAATTCGTCGCTGACGCCTGGAAATCAGTCGTCCGACGTTGTCATCCGTCGCCGTCCCGTGGCCGCACTTATGCCTCGGATGGTTGCTCGTGGTGTGCGACAACAGCGTGCTTTTGAACCAGTCGTAACGAACTCAATCCGTAAGCGTGCTGACATTCCACAGGATATGGTAAGGAACATGTTTCAAAATCGGGTAACTTTAACATCACATTTTACAGTAATGTTCAATTATGGATTCCCAGTGGCTGACTTCTTTTTATCAACTTTTTGGAAGACGAGTTTCCTTTATACGTGTATCTGATGGGTCATGGCTGACGGAGCAGGTGTCAGGAAGAGCCGGATAAACCATGTCTATGTTCACTCACAGCTACCATCCTCCAACCTCGAATTTTGCATAACATGACTGTTTATCAAATTATAATATCCCTAAAATTGATAATCGGAATGTTGATGATTTTTATAGGTTCAGCGCATCGTACAAATTACAAAAACCAAAGTGTAGAAAAGAAAATTATCTCCAAAAAAGTCAAGAAAAAGATGTTAGTCATCCATACTTAATTGAACATTACTATATGTATACCTGCCTGCGTAAAATCAATACTGACCGCACTGCATGCTAAATACTTGATAGATGCATATCATCGACTCGACAGGTACAGATTAGCGAAGGCATCACAATTAGTCGCGACGCGTGGGAAGTTATGTTGCATCAACCGGACTCTAGGTTCGTAAAGGACGTCGCTGTGCTCATGTGGGGGGAAGATATGCTTGCACAACGTTGCATAGACGTTCGGTGAGCCAATCGTTATTTAGTAGACGGTGAACCACAGCGTACCGAGTCAACGCCCGAAAAGTATGAAACAGTCAAAGGTTAGATGGGGCCTGTAAACTTCATATTATGCTCTGTGCACTTGAATTGTCGCAATACCCGGGAAAAAATTAAAAAAAAAAATGTGACCTGTGATCACGTGCAAAACAAATGTCAAAATCGGCCCACACCGACCAATTTGTAATGCGATAATTATGTAGCCGAGACCTATATTATTTCGAACGTTGACGCACGTGACTTGTCGGTTGAAGTCGTGTTTTAAACGCAGCGTCATGAAACATGTTTGTTCGATATTTTGTTATTAACTCGAGTGGCGGATACTGACATATGTACGCTTAATTGATTCGCCTGAGTACGATGCATCGAGCCGTAAGCTGCGCTGCATTCTCATCATAGAAATATATGATACCATTTTCTTGTTTGCAGACTGCCTCTTTCACAAACTAACCGAAGCACGGTTGAGAGGGAGACAGCGAGCTGCCCGAATGTCGAAGGTCTGGAGGTACATATCTAGCAAGATATACGATGTACCAAAGAGCAGGCACCTTCGACAGAGATTCGTACGTGCTCACGAATAATGCTGGTATACACTACAGTTGTATTTTTACTTTTGAAGAGTGATTCGTACTTATAATATGTATCCTAGTCTGACATTTATACGTGCAGAGTATTTATATGTCTGAATCGCGAGATTATATCATTTTTAAGTTTTATTTTTTATACTTATGGAGTTTCGTCGATTAATTATTGTATTTGTTGACGAAAAAGAATTATGTACGCTCCACTTTTTTTTTCTGTTATTTTCAGTATTATGTACGTTTAGTACTAAGCAAAGTGTATCTGACAACTGCGGCCGACTTGCAAAAAAAAAAAAAAAAAATAGCGAACCAGACACTGGATACGTAAACATCTCTTCTTTTTTATTTTCTAAGTTTTTGGTTGTGTACCTGAACAGTGGGTGGAAGAGGGATTCATACCTACTGGCAACAAAAATTTGTATGAGCTAGGTTTTTGTTGCTTCGTAAAAAGTATTACGTACGTACTACAAGTATGTCGCATGACAGTACTGATGTGAAAAATTTCATAAATTATCTAAAAACTTGGGAGATTTTTTTTTCGACAGCTTTTTTTTTTTTTCAGTCCTCACTGGAAATTTTGTTGGATATGTCAAAGAGAAAATTCCTCAAAAGTTACAGCCGTTAATATTAATTTTAAGTACTTTTCTAAAGCGTGAAAAGATTTTACATCCAAAATACAAGCAAATCGATTTTTTTTTTCAAAGTTCGATAACTGCCGCGTTTTATGCTATCAAATTGTTATTGGTTTCGATTTACTTAGGATGAAACAATCTACAAAAGTGCCTATTGCATCGAATGTGTAACTTGTATTGATGAGTTTATAAGTTGGGTAAAAAACTACTTCAGTGACCTGTATCAACTATAACTATAAGATGTTTAAAAAATGTGTTACTAGATATAAGTACATTTGTGCATATAATATTCTTCCATATTATTACAAAGGCCGTCCAACAGTAATTCGTGTCATTTTTTTTATATCAACTGTTCAATTTATTTATATTTTAAGAAGACCCCATTACGACGTAGTCGATTAGTCAGGAATTCCTAGAATCTTCTGACAATAAGCGTAGTCATAGTGACGTACGTAGTTGCGTTGTAAATAACGTCGGAGTATGTCGTAAATGACGTCGAAGCGCGGCGTAATTTGCGTAGTAAGTGACGCAATATATTATCCCAAATTCAGTATACTCTATGATAATCGTCTGGTGGGTGCCTTCGGGCTTGCTTTCCGCCGTCGAAGTTGACGTTATTGCGACGTGAGCACGACTCCATGTCCGCTGTCGATATTTTCAATAGAGATTGAATCTGATTGTTCTTCTGCCATGTGTAAGTACTTTATTTATGAAGTCATGATTCATTTGGGCAGCAATTCAAGCATATGAAGCTGAAGCTTAGCTTGAATTGCTGCCCTAATTTCATACTGTAAGCTTGTTCTACGATTCGCTTACGAGACTATTACATATCCTGAATCATGGTCGCGTAGCGTACAATCTGTCAGCCTTCAGCTTCTCACTTGGTAGAGTATCGTTGATAGCTATTAACTAATATATAAGTGCCAAGTATAGTTCCTAGTCATAATTAACAAGGTGGATCTCCGTTGTGTTCCATTTGGAATAATCTTAATTGACCATTGGATTTAAAACCATGTAGAATAATTATAGAAGGTCAATGATGGTTCAAAATTTAAGCAAGTTGCCCATGACATGAACCAATTACTGAAAAGTAGATAGGTGATGGCTATTCACAACATCTCCACAACTAAGGAACTATATAATGTCAGACGTCATTAATCATTCTCTAGCTAAATGGAATTATATCCCACAGCTGCAGTTGCAGGCAATGGTTCAGACAGAAGTACCAAGAAAAGTTCTGTACGGCAGTCAAGAAACCGACTTTGGGAGAAAAAGGCACATTCTCCAAGTGTCTCACAAGACTCTTCCGATTGCAACGATTGCAATGTACGTGCCTCATCACAAGCCAATAATGCTTTGCCCAAAAGTGTGAAGCCAAAACTGGATCCTAAGAAAGACTTCCCAAAAAACAAAAGAGATATGAAGGGTGAAAAAAAGGGGCATTCCCTAAGTCCTTGCTCTGAGTCCCCCGACTCTAACGATAGCAATGTACGTGCCTTATCATATGCAATCGATACTTCGCCCAAAAGTCACTACCCAAAATCAGTACCAAAGACTTTCCGCGAAAAAAAATTAGATATGACAGGTAATTCGTAGATTGTGGAAATTTTGATAAGATAATCAAAACAACTTGCTATCTTTCTAGGTACGCAGAATAAATTGAAGTTTGTTCAATTCAAGATCCCCTCAATTGATGCAACTTCCACCAGTAAACATCAAAGTTCACATACAGCTGAAAATGTGTTACCAAAAAAATTACAATCGACAAGTGGTAAAAGTCATTTGCAATCATCAATTAATCAGAATTAGATAATGTAATATTATAAATCAGAGTTTATAACCATTTCAGTGGCCAAAAACTGTCACAAGTCAGCTGTGTTGCAAGGGGTCGATGATGATACTGGCTCACAAGGTTCTAGTTCGTATTCGCCAACTCGTTCACAGAATTCCAAAAATCTGCCAACACATCTGATAAGTGGACCACAATTGGCAAAAGGTCTCAGACACCACGTACTCATTATTACGGCTTAATCTCCCAAATTTGTGACTTGAATTTTATTCATGGTAATATAATTTGCAATCCTATTTACTTTTTGATGAAAATATTGTAAGAATGTTCAAGTCTCTCAGCGTTGATGTACAGGATTTGGTAAAAGAAGTGCGATCCTTGCGCAATATCATTGAAGTCACCAATGGGCCCAAAATATTCAATTACCAGAAAAGATTGAAGACATGGAAATACTTATATCAGACATGGCAAAATTCGTAATTTTGACGAAAAATTAAATAAAAAGAATTCTGGATTCCGTAACAGAGTGTTAAGTTTTAGTGGTCGATGGTGATTAATAAACTCATTATTGTACTTAGACTCAAACTGTGACATTTGATTTCGATACATTTTCCAGACACGCTCTTTACACTTGCATATCGCCCGGTATGGGGTATTGTCAAAAAACCTCAAGTCGATGCTTAAACACCATCTATCAAGAACACTACTATTGTTGTTCACTGGTGTAAAGAAGACAGAAGGCAAGGAAGTCTTCAGTGAGAAAAATTTCTGTGAAATCATAATGGGTAACGATGTTGACCTTTTATTTGATAAGTATGTAGCTTAAAAGGCTTTACAGGATTTATTTGTGAAGGCTCGACTAGTTCAGTAGTTCACCTCTTGTAGTGTAGTCTGGTAATAGTTATAATTTTCGAGCAGTCAAGTCTCATACATACGTTGCTAGATGAAGTGAAAGTAGAACCTGTTGACTTTGATTGAGTATTTGAAGATGAGGGTTTGTCCAATTACGCAAAAAATAACCTCTAGCAGAATAAAATATACATTTTTGAAACTTCAATCACTACTCTCGAGTGAACAATTCTTTGCATATAAATCAAATAATTGATGAAATTCTGCTTATTTTTGAGGCATATATACAATTAACAGTGAAGACGAATATTAGTTTCACTTCCATAATTATTCCTTTTTCAGGTGTACTAAACGCACAGCACGCTAAAAACGGGAAATCAACTATAAAAAAAATTGTATTTTACGATAAGTTTGGAAATGTAATCAGCAACGCAATCGATTGGGATGGAAATCGTAAAAAAAAGAGAAGGTCGAGAGACTAACCTGAGAAAAAAAAATAATGCTATACCAGAGAATGAAAATTCCCAGCCGGAAAGGAACAATGCTAGCCCAAGGATTGACAATGCCTTTAAGAATTCATAGCCGCTTGTTTGAAAACTGATATTAATAAGACAACAGATTCTTAAAAAAACAGTCTATTCTCGAGTACTTGCAAGAAAATCAAACCAAAGTAATAATGTTCAAACTCAAAAATATTCGTTGTTTAGAATGTATCGGAATACTAATTATTGCTAAAATAGAACTCAAACTATATGTGACGTTAAAAAACTATTCAAGTATTACTTATTGCTAAAATAATACTGAAACTATATGTGATGTTGAAAAACTATTGAAGTATTAATTATTGCGAAAATAATACTGAAACTATATGCGATTTTGAAAAAACTATTACAGTACGTATTGATTATTGCCAAAGCAATAGTAGAGCTGAATTCGGTATCAAATGATAACCAAAGACTACAAATAATATTAATATGGGTCATTCCATTTCAAATCGACCAATGGTTGGACTCGACCCCTTTTTTTTGGATGAAATTTGGTCCGAAGTTTTCATTCATCATATAAAGACGTTCTGCCAAAGAAAAAAAATTAAAATTTTTTTTTTCAAAAGTTATGCAACTTTTAAAATTCCACTATGTTTCCTGTTTTTTGAACTTATGCTCAAAGATCTCGAAAACTGTTATAATTACTCCAATGATCTGAGCGAGATTTTTAAGGGGATACTCGAAGTTACCAATAATACATTTTTTTGAAAAAATTTCTCAAAAAATCGTTTTTCTGCAGAATTTTGAAATTTACAACATTGTAAAAATCGATGACCGCCATTGAAGATTTCGCTCAAATTTTTTACTGGAGTACCTCTAACTAATCTCAAAAGATCCTGAAATTTTTGAGATGGGGTTTGTTTTCTTTCAAAAGATATAAATTTTTAAATTTTGAAAAAAAAATTATTTTTTTTCTTTGGCACTGACTGAATAAAACAATGATGAATTCACTTGTAATTTTCAATATTAAGGCACAAGAATTTATTTTAAGGCAATAGAGTACATGAAAAAATGATTAATATGTCGTTTAAATTCATTTGGTAATTAAATGTACATTTGTATCAGTTAAGAAGTGACACACTCTGCCATCTACATGTTTGCTACTAAAATTTTTCTAATTGAAGGTTTTTAATTAATTATCATTATTTATTATTGTTGTGGGCGGGTGAAAATAACATTTTTTGACACTTATTTAGTGTTGAAAAGTAATTTTTATTATTAGACGAGTTAGCATTGAAGTACTTTATTTGTCGGCTAGTGTGTCTGAAACGGTCGTGGTGGCGCGACCGCGTGACACATTTCCATTAATGCATTGCGGGATTGAAATATCTGCTTATATATTATCTTATGGTGGCCGTACTTCTAGAATTCACGCGGTTTGTTGTTCATACAAGGAATAGTTTACTGTGTATTCTTGTGATTAAAATTATTTATTTATTAAAACTTCTACATTTGATAGAAGATTCGTAAAATCAATCGTAAAAACAATAAATATTCAATCGGAATACTTACAAGTAAAGAATGCTCTGAGGGACAATTGATTAATTGTAGTGACTTTTCTGACAAAGATCGTATAACTTTGAATGCACGGAAGTAGCATAGCAAGGCGGGTTCTACTTACAGATTCCTGTTACCGACATTTACCGACATTCTCCCCAGACTCAAACCCTTTTCCGCGATGACGTCACGGTCTGCCATACCGACTTGAGGTCAAAACCATGCAACCTTACCGACAGTTGTATCGGTCGACGGTGAAAATCGCACTGCTTTACCAACAATTCTTATCGATTGAAGGTCAAAATCGTGCTGTTTTACCGACAATCTTACGGACCGAAGTCAAAAGTCTTTATGTAGTGCTCGTCTGCCAACGGTGGAGGGTGCAGCGGAGGTGAGAACTTTTTTACCGTCCCGCATTCTTTTCCCACGATAGGACTGCTGATGTGTAACATTAACCACTCTAAATTCCTTTCCCACGGTAGGACTACTGATGTGTAACATCAACCACCCCCACATTCCTTTCCCACGTTATCAACCACGTGACATTACAAAATTAATAGTTCCAAGAATTGTTTTTTATCCACTCGGATATCGCTGATGTGTAACATCAACCACCTCACATTCCTTTCCCACGTTATCAACCACGCGACATTCCAAAATGAATGGTTCTGAGAATTGTTTTTCACTTACTCGGATGTCGGTTTGATATCAACCACGTGACATTTTTTTGGATTGTAACTGTCATGTGAACTCAACGATGAATTTGGAACGGGTTCAGTCAAGACCAGAGTGAAAGGTCGACCGATAGCCGCGGTACATTCAGAGCCATGGATCTGCGGTGTTGGGTTACTATCGCTCTAAGAATGCTAAGAGGTGCGCTTCATCGATTGGAGGAAAAATGAGAATTATCACAACGATCGGACTCTTGAAAGCGCTAGCGAAAAAATTCAAACGTCTTCAGCAGAAGCGTTGAGGTACGCGGAAAGTAAGGAGAAGCGATCCAGTTCACTGGGAAGATTTGAAATCAGCTTTCGAGGGGAGAATTCGAACTGGATCCATCGTCAATTTGAAGCATAAAGATGCGGAGAGATTTTTAGAAGACACAAAGGTACTAGCTGTGACGAGACTAAAAAACGCTTTGAAGAAAGACAGTAGCTTGAAAGCCAACGTTATCCTGGCTTGCAAATTTTAAGTTAGAAAAAATGATCACACGGTGGAAGAGATCGAATATTTCAATACGAGAAATGAAATCATCCTCCAGACAACGGATATCAACGAATGGTTAATCGAAAACGCGACGAAGCGTTTGTTGAAAAAGGTGGAAGATTTACAGGAAAAGGATTCAGGCTGGTCGCTGACTGAAATAATCAATTTGACTGTGAATATCAACAAGTACGTGCCACTACGAGGTGGTGCGTTCACATACACCCCGTTACCTAAGTATGTCAGTGATAAGAAGGCTGTGGTAAAGATCAGAAACAACGACTCTTACTGCTTTCTTTGGTCGGTCACCGCAGCTCTGTTCCCAGCCGACAACAACAATCCCAACGTGACCAGCTCGTACCCGCATTTCAGCTCAGTGCTACGGTATGATGGTATAAAGTTTCCAATGTCTCTGGAAAAAACACCATTTCAAAATTTGAGAAGCTTAACGGTCTTTCAATTAACGTTTATGATATACACCAAGGTGTTCGGAAAAGAAGTGAAATAGTACCGATTCACCTGAGTCAGAATGAGTCTGATAAACCTGTAATTCATCTTTTAGCGATAGAAACTAAAATCACTGACGATGACGATGATGAAGTTGATATGAAAAATTATGAGAAAAATAGAATCTTTCATTTAACTTGTGTTCGAAATCCGTCTCGATCAACAAGTTCTCAAATTTCTAAACACTAACGTTGTACTTGGTTATGTGATAGGTGTTAAACTCACTTTTATTCTGAACAGTGTTTGACAAAGCATAATGTAGTTTGCATGAATTTGAACAAAATCAAAGTTATTCTACCTACAGATGAGGAAAAAATACTGAAACTTGAAAATTTCAAGCACAAAGAAACCGTTTCATTCTGCATTTACGCGGATCTCGAATGTTTACTGGAACCTACGATCAAAAAGATGGGTACAAGAACAATTTATCAGAAGCATCTTCCGTATAGTATAGCTTACTATCTACATTGTGCGTTTGACGATTCGCTTTCAAAATTCAAAATTAATCGTGGAGAGACTTGCATTCAATGGTTAGTGAATGAGTTAGCGGAATTAGCACATTCGTTAGAAGTTTATTTCAAAACTGATGTACCGATGGAAACGCTCAATTTCAATCAAATCAACGAATTTCATTCAACAACACTGTGTCACATTTGTGAAAAACCGTTTACACTCACAGACGTGAAACATCGTCATCACTGCCATTACACGGGAAAGTATCGTGGTGCTGCTCATCGAGGTTGCAATCTGAATTACCAAAATTCGCACACTATCCCAGTGATATTCCACAATCTGTCGGGTTACGATCCACATTTTCTGATCAAAGCACTGGCTACATCGTTCGAGGGCATAATTGAGCTTCTACCCGTCAAAAAAGAGAAGTACATTTCGTTTACAAAATATGTCAAGGGGACAGACATAACGTTTAGATTCGTAGATTCGTACCGTTTCATGCCCAGTAGTCTTGAGAAATTAGCAACGTATCTCGGTGATGACCAAAAATCAATCACACGAAAATTTTATCGTAGCTCAGATAAATTTCAGTTATTGACCAGAAAAGGAGTGTTCCCGTACGAATACATAGACAGTTGGGAGAAACTCGAGGTCACACGGCTACCATCCAAACAACAATTTTACTCAAAATTAAATGATCGGGATATATCAGACGACGACTATGCACATGCATGTAAAGTTTGGCAAACTTTTAACGTTCAAACTTTGGGAGAGTATTCGGACTTGTATTTACAGACGGACGTGTTTTTACTGGCTGACGTTTTTCAAAACTTTCGACAGAGCTGTTGGACAACGTACAAACTGGACCGGTTACATTACTACACAGCGCCTGGTCTGTCGTTTGATGCAATGTTAAAATGTACAGGCATCGAACTCGAGCTTCTCACCGACATAGACATGGTTATGTTTATCGAAAAAGGTATTCGAGGCGATGTGTCACAGTGTTCGAACAGATACGGAAAGGCCAACGATAGATATATGAGATAGAAATTCGATCCTGAGGTCAAAGAATCTTATCTCATGTACTTTGACGTTAATAATTTGTACGGTGCTGCTATGAGCTTTGCTCTGCCGTATAGTTCATTCGAATGGGTATCAGACTTCAGACAATGCGACGTTCTTACCGTCTCGGACGATGCGGAGTTTGATTCCATGCTGGAGGTAGATTTGGAATATCCTGCGGAACTGCATGAAATTCATAAACATTCACCATCGTGTCCGGAGCACCATGTACCTCAAATTTCAAACAATAAACTTCGAAAATTGACGCCCACGCTATTTTCCAAGAAAAATTACATCGTTCACTACAGCGTTTTGAAACAATGCTTACAATTAGGCTTAAAATTACTCAAAATTTACAGAGTTCTCAAATTCAGGCAAACCCCGTGGCTCAAAAAATATATAGATTTAAACACCGATTTGCTGAAAAAATCTCATAACGAATTCGAGAAAAATTTTTACGAACTGATGAACAACGCAGGTTTTGGCAAAACAATGGAAAACGTGCGAAAGTACAGATATGTTCGATTGATCACCGAATGGGATGGACGGTACGGTGCTAGAGCTACGATAGCCAAGCCTAATTTTCACAGCTGCACCGTTTTCGACAGAGAGATGATTATCGTCGAAATGAGTAAGACGAGAGTCAAATTGAATAAACCATTGTATGCAGGTTTCTCCATCCTGGATCTGTCTAAAACATATAACCATGATTTTCATTATAATTATATTAGGCAGAAATATGGCAACCGAGCAAAATTTATGTATACGGATACCGACAGTTTGATTTACAATTTTACCGTCCCCGACATATACGAACATATGAAACAAAAAAGTTCTCGGCTTGATGAAAGACGAGAATAACGGGAAAATAATGTTGGAATTTGTAGGATTACGAGCTGAATTGTACGCATTCCGAGTCTGGGGAGATGAAAAAGACAATAAACGTGCCAAAGGTGTTAGAGGATCAGCGTTAAGAAAAATAACTTTCAATGATTATTTGGAATGTGCGTTGAAACGTGAAAATTTGTCCTCAAATCAGCATTTGATATTGAGTCGAAAGCATGAGGTGTATACCGTAGAACAGCAGAAAGTGGCACTGAGCTGGAACGACGACAAGCGGATCGTATTTCAAAACACAACCGACACGCTTCCGTGTAGCTACAAGCCTGCACCTCAGCTTTGTAATTACCGTATCGTGATCTATGTAGGACTTAATTTATAACTGTACCATGATGTATACAATATTATTATGTAGGATGGTGAATAAGAACTCTCCGAAATATAAAAAATTGTGCAACGATGCATACGTCTGTCGATTATATAAAAAATGAAGATGCATACTTGTTATGTGTCGGGTATAAAATAAAGAGACACGTACGTTTATTTCAAAAAAATTCATTTATTAAAATGTTACATTTCCGATTCGTTTATCCAACTGTTGTGTGTATTGCCAAAATCTAACTATTTAACATATATTTTTCTTCCACGCTTCTTTGGCACCTTTTCCACTAGATAGATATCCGGATGTTCAACCTTGAGGAGCTCTTGTTCGTAGAAACCATAAGCGATGGGTTGATCTCGGTAGTCTTTGAGCTTGTACGTCACAGGATGAGTACTTTCCACTCGACTTACCGTGAATATTTCAGTCGTCCAATTGGGAGTGTAACCTTTCTCGAAGACATTTTTGAATTTGCTGATTCAAACTTTGCCGCCAGATTTGAATTTGGCCGATATGGTAGGTACCGCTCGAAGCCCTGCGTACGCCTGACGTAATAACAGCCTCTCGTTTATAACGGTGACATCCGACGGTTTAA
This sequence comes from Neodiprion virginianus, assembly GCF_021901495.1. Lineage (NCBI taxonomy): Eukaryota > Metazoa > Arthropoda > Insecta > Hymenoptera > Diprionidae > Neodiprion > Neodiprion virginianus. The sequence continues at coordinate 12,817,097 of NC_060881.1, read as the reverse complement.
TTCCTATGGTTCGGTGTTTAGCGTTGTTGTAAGCCGAAACCAAATGAGATAACATGTCGAGCCACTTGTAGCTTCCTTGCATGCTGAACCGTGTCCACATTTTACCTTTTAGCGTCTGATTGAAACGTTCACAGATCGAAGCCTTTAAATTACTGTACGTGGAGTAAAGTTTGATTCCGTAACGTTTCATAAGCGATTCAAATTTTGAGTTGTGAAATTCCGTTCCTCTGGCGACGTGTGAATTTTTTGGTACCCATCCATGGACAAGCACAGATTCCATTGCCTTCGTAACACCATCTCCAGACTTGCTCTTTATCGGTATAGCCCACGCATACTTTGAAAAAATATCAATGACTGTGAGCATGTACTTGTAGCCTTTGTTTTGTCCAGCGTACGACGTCATATCAACAAGATCCGCCTGCCAGGTCTCGTCGATGCCGCACACGTCTACACGTCGACGCGGGTAATTCCGGCGTGCAGGCTTATGCAGTTCCGTCACCAGTGCTTGCTTTTTCTCGTTCATATTCCAACGCTCTGAGTCTGGTGTCCAATTTAGAAATGATTTCTGCGTTTTGAATCGACAGGTCTCTGCCGGTTTTAAAGTCTGTGTAAAAGGTATCCAAGGCTTTCTCCGTGGCAAGCTCCAAAGATTTGATCATTTGATCGAGGTTGTCGATTTGTTTTTGCAGCACGTTGAATTTTCGTCTTAAGATTTTTAAAGTTACAGCATTGTTCGGCTCTGTGGGATTTGCGACATTGCACAGTCTCCTGTTTCGTATATCGTAATGCCCGTCCGCTGTTATTTGAAACCCGACACCCGGAGGACCGCGAGTGCTCGCAGCTGTGTTTTTATTCAGCTGACGTCCAAACACGTCGACGCTCATCTCGTAAATGATTGCAGAGTCGACGAGAATTGGCTAATAAATGATGCCCGTAATTCTTCCAGAATCGACATAATTTCATTGTTGTGACTTGTATTCCCAGCCGCTTGAGATGCCATAAGCAAACGAAGACGTTCCACCAGGTCGTTAGCGTCGTCCCAGAAAATATAATTTGTTTTAACACCTTGTCGAGTAACTTAAGCCTGAGGTAGCAGAACATCATTGCCCGTACGCTTTGACATCTGTGACGATGGTGATACGCCTTTGCCTGACGTAGAAATATTGAGCAGCTCAGCAATTAAATGCTTGGATTTGGAGCTCTGAACGTTTCGTATAGGCTCGGTGGCGCTATAGTACTTTCTGTGAGCATTTGTTGCGAGAAGGATATTTCTGTAATTCTCCTTGTCGTTGCGGGTAACGTGAGCGCTGTTGGGCATCTTTTTAAACAGCAGCTCCAGCAGTCCCTGAGTTTTCGGATAGAGCTTGCCCCCTATGCGAACGGAATCGCGCTCGAAGCTTATCGGTGAGTCACCAACCATCAGCCCGGCAGTAGAAAGACTCCATACCCCGCACACGGTATCCAACTCGTGCTCTCTTTGTTTATCGTTGAGCATCTCAAGATATTCATTTCCTGATCTCACCGACGAATCTGTGACAGTTTGATTCTCTTCCTCTGCAGTTACAAAATGATCTTCTGCTTCCATTGCGTTCTTCGGCTCATCCTTCGTTTTAGTTTTGAGTTCTTCCTTCACCTTTTCCTTGACAGGTTTCGTGCCTCGAGAAACATCGACTAATTCCTGCAGCGGGGTTACCACAGGTTTAAAGACATCCTTCCTTGTTTCCTGCAGTGACTCTTTTTTCGCCTTGAGGATTCTGTGCTGACGACGAATCGCGTTACTCGCTTGAGCGATACGATGCAAGATTTTTTTTTCCTTACGAATTTCCTGCATGTTGACACAACTTGTTCTGGAAAACTACTGTTTCGTCGCCTTCGAAGATCGTGTATTTTATCATCTTGTCATGTTTATAAAATTGTCAAATCTCTTCCTATACCGAACATTACCGAGCTCACTATCCTTGTCGATCACTACGAACTCATATTTGTCACCGTTCCAGCAGGCCGCACACAAGTCTTTTAACTCTACGTACGACATATCGGTCTTTACATGATCGTTGTACACATGTCTCAGATTCATCTCGTTTTGTTTAAATAAGACCAGCAAGTTGGTGTTGTCGCGTACGAGATGCTTAGGGATTTGAGCGTACGTCTAACAAAGATAGAAACAGTCTCCGTCGTGATGTCTACCCATACAAAAGTACGCGCGTATGTTATCCTGCTTCTCGCACACTACGTCATCAAATATCATGATTGATTCAGGTTGCGCCTCGTTCGGTGCAATGATGTGCTCATGCTCGTTAAAGGGGAAATACTCAACACCGTCAACATTTTCGAGCACTTGACTCAGAAACTTGTATTTTGGTTGATTGAGAAATTTTGAGTAAACGTACAGGTTTTCGAACCTCAAGCCGTTCGGATGCGTTATAAGCGCAAATAATGCGTTGATTCCGCCGCAGTTAGATGGTCCGCAGAATACCGCACGTACACTACTCGGCAACAATTCGCCATGACGTTTTTTCCGTTTTGTACTATGCTGCGTAATTTGTCAAAATTCATCACGGGCAGCTTGGTCGATTGTGTTTCGAACCTCATCTCGAACGTGACTGGCTGGATTTTCTATAAATGCATCGTTCATGAGAACTTTCTCTCAGTCGCAGAGCGGATATGATTGTGCACACACGTGATCGTAAGCGATCCTCAAAAAAGCGATCAAGTGGGAAAGGTTTGATAAATAGTATTATCAACAAACTCCCAATCGAGTTGCATGTTCTCGGTTACCGATATGGCGGTCCTGGTATGATGTTGACGAAAAGACTCGCGAGAGGCGATTTCGGTATCAATCGTCTCGATGCAGCGTGTAAGGAACACGATATAGCATATTCGAAAAATCGTGAGAACCTTGAAGCTAGAAGCGTCGCGGATAAAATATTAGCCAAAAAAGCCTGGAAACGGGTTCTCGCAAAGGACGCAAATTTGGGTGAGAAGGCAGTCGCTTGGGCTGTAGCTAACACGATGAAGGTGAAAACGAAGTTAGGCATGGGGTGTCGGAAACCAAAGAACGTTTCCTTGAACAAAATCATACGAGCGGCAAGACAGTCTATGATTCGGAGCTACGACGCGAAAACGAGCGTTGAGTCTGCACTCAAAGGTGCTCGAGAAGCTGTAAAAAAAGAAGGCGGTAAACATAATGTCCGATCACCGCGCGTCTACCAGTACCCTCAAAAGTTAGCGGATTTCTACCTTTTCTCATACCTATTTTTGCCGGTCTCAGCGCTACAGGTGCGTTAGCGGGGGGTGCTACGGGTATAGCGAAGGCTGTAAACGATACGAGCGCGGCTAAACGAGAATTCGAAGAAAGCAAACGACATAACAAAACGATCGAAGCCATCGCCTTAGGTGAAGGTCTCCATCTCAAACCTTATAAAAAGGGTTTCGGTCTTCAGCTTTCAAAAAACTTAATGTGAAGCTACCACGCCAAGCGTTGACCAACTGGGATATGCTGAAGAATGCAAAAATCATGATAATTCCATACTTCCGAGGTGTCTTTATGAGCAACGAAATGCCCAAAACCGGACCGCATAAAAACGAGACAGCTGTAGTCAATCTCGACGATAAAGGTGGCCCTGGGACATACTGGGTTGCATATAAGAAAGGCGGCAACAATGTAGCTTACTTCGACAGTTTCGGTCATCTTCAACCTCCGCTAGACCTCGTGAAATAACTCGGTGTTCGTAGCGTTAAGAACAACGATGAAAGCTATCAGGATTACGGTACATTCGATTGCGGACACTTGTGTCTGAAATTTCTAAGCTATGAGCTATGTAAACATGTGAGACAGGCTTTTCCTTTTTTTTTTTTCACTCTTCGAAAGCCTTCTACCCGGCGCGGCTTGGGTCAGAGCTGCCGGAGCTCAAGAATCGATGCAACAATAAATTCCATTAATTATAACAACCTGCGGAATATTTGGGCGCCAGTTGTTTGCACGATGAATAACAACGATCGATTGAATCTCAGGGAGTGAGAGTGAGTTGGAAAAGCCAGTGTATACAAAAAATGAAGGGGGAAAACTCAATAGACAGGATCAAATAATTATTACTTACAGTTTCGATATACCTGTACGTTTTCGTACTTTTATTTCCAATCCGGGCTTCTCGGGGATCAACTCTTTCGATATCCTTTTGGTGATATTGATAATCGATACTACAATATTGATTTGACACGGCACAGATACAATTATAAATATATATTAAAGCTAAACCTCGTTCTCCCAGGTTGCGACGCAGAGTGTCCGAGCTAAACACCATTCTTTCCGCGTGGGTCACCGACACGCTTATTCGGTACGTTCCTGATTGGTCTAGTTATTCGCCCAACTCAAATTCGGGTGCGCAAGTATGAATTTATAATCGATCCTTATTTTCTAAGATTTCCAAGGAACCCCGAGTAATATGCTCCGACGGTAAGACCAATAATCGACATCTTCTGTTACACATGACACGTAATTTGATAACGCCAGTCTATCACTCGTAGTCACGGATGATTCGTTTACAATCAAGATACCGGGAACGTCTTCGATTCTCGAAGCGCAATATTTTCCTCCGATTGAACTTGTTTTGAACAAAAATCATGTTCTCGATCTCGTTGAACTGTTAACCTTCAATTCCATTCCCAAAGTTGATGTCGGTCACAATAAACTATACGTAACCGATAAGGTAGTCACCATATCCACTGGCAGCTACGAAATTGAGGATATTGAAAAGTATGTTCAAGACGCGTTAAAAAATACCAACATTGAAAACATCATAAAGCCTAACAACAATACGTTATGCAGCGAAATCAAATGAAACCATATCGTAAATTTAGAACCTGACGATTCTATTGGTCAGATTCTCGGATGTACAAATAACCAAACTCACCATTCGGATATGCCTATAGCTATTCTCAAGGTCAACGCGTTGCGAGTCAAATACAGCATTACAACGGGTGCCCACGGCAATGAGCGCAAAGTGCATACTATTCACGAATTTTTCCCTATCGTTCCACCGGGATACAAGATCGTGGAACTGCCGTCGCACGTCATTTACCCTCCGATCACCTCCAAGACCATAGATCACGTACAGCTTCGGTTAGTGGATCAAGACGGAGACCTGGTTAATTTTCGCGGAGAAGTTATAACTGTGAGACTGCACATCAAATCGCAATGAAAGATGGGTATCGTATATGTATAACAGATTGTCCAAAAAGAGTTATATTAGTCAGTCAGCATGTCCCGATCAAGTCAGTCATCGATCGATTCCCGAACCGCTAACACACCGAAACGTGGAGTTCCTAATAGCGTTCGGTCTGAAGCTCACACATTTTGGAAAAAGAATTTCCGACAATTAAAACTGCGATTCTGCTGTTTCGTTGCCTGCTACGTACCATGGAGGAGGAAATCTTGAGCATTCAAACACCTGACGTCTTTGACGAATCAATCGCCCACTAAAAAATACACGCATACAAACCGTACGCATCGTGAACTTTTAACAACTGCGATGAGATTCGATTCACCGATCAGCATCAGGATTTATGCGTATTACCGAGTAAGAGTTGGCTGCATTTTTCTGAAAAATTTCTCAAATCGGACGGCACTGCAGCGGCGATCACAACTTCAGTCAATAACGCCATCTGTCATTTGTTCGAAGATGTACGGTACGAACTGAACGCTGTAGAGATTGATGAATGTGAAAACGTTGGTCTGACCAGCCTGCTGAAAGGTTTCGCTTCGCTCAACTCTGGTCAAAGTTGGCTTATGGAAAATGCTGGATAGCTCGATGTTCAGAAAACGAAAAAATTAACTGATGCCGATGGCAACTATGACGTAGTTATTCCCTTGAGCATGATATTGGGCTTTGCTGAAGACTATCGCAAGATCGTCGTTAACGCGAAACACGAGCTGATTTTTACAAGGTCAAAACGTGATTTAAATGCCGTCGTTCAAAATCAAGACGAATACTTTAGAATCGTGATCGATCAGGTGGAATGGTTAGTACCCTGTGTGAAGCTCTCGGATCAACGAAAAATCGCACTGTTGAATGTCATTGAGAAAGATACACTTGTCTCCATGAGCTTCCGCAGTTGGGAGTTGTAGGAATATCCTTTGCTACTGGCAACCACGAAACACGTTTGGACTGTGAAAACGTCCACCCATTTGGAAAAACCGCGATTTGTCATGCTCGGTTTTCAAACGAATCGAAAAAACAAAGCCGGCAAAAATGCCAGTCATCTTGATCACTGTAACATTACTGGCGTCAAGCTCTTCTTGAATTCCGAGTATTATCCGTACGGTAACCTGAACTTGGACATTAGTCACAATCGCTTTGCATTACTGTACGAGATGTACGCAAACTTTCAAGCCACCTATTACAGCAAAGAACCCGAGCCTCTGTTGACGAAGAGCGAATTTCTACAGTACAAACCTCTGATTTTCATCAACTGTTCGAAACAAAACGAGGCTCTGAAATCTGGACCGGTAGATATTCGTATCGAATTTGAGGCTAAAAATAACTATCTCACTGGTACATCTGCCTACTGCTTGATTTTACATGATCGTATAATTGAATATAACCCGCTCAGTTTTGGAGTGAGAAAATTAATATAAAAACTTTGAACGTTGTGACAATCGATTCAGTATCTTTCACGATGGAGTTCATAGTCGACGTACAAGGATTCAGAAGACCGGGTCCCGGTTTTACACCAAAAGAGTTGGCAGTTGTGTCGCTCGACGAAGATACCGACCCGTCAATTTTCTCTTCGAACTCCCGTACGATTGGAATTACTTACTCGCTCCATTCAAAAGCGAAAATTAGTGGCTGTCACGGAATTATCATGAACTATCCTGGGAAGGTGGTAATTTACCTTTCGAGAAGCTCGACTTCACCATCGAATGTATGTCGCTGCGTGATGCTTCAACAGTTTACGTAAAAGGTTTGGAGAAGAAAAGTTGGCTGCTGAAGATTCTGGGTGAAAAAGTTGAAGTCGTTGATTTGATGGATTTGGGTTGTCCGTCGTTGCAGAAATTGAATAAAATGTCAGACACGAATTCGAACATACGCATCACGCTATATTACGTCCAAACTGTGCAGCTCAAAACGTATTGTTACTGCGAAAATTTTTACTCAAACACAAAATACAATCGGTATCTACTCGAACAGTCATTTATTCTCATTGCCCAAAGCATGGGTACAATACCGTTGAGTAAGAACACTCATAGATCAGCATTATGAATTTCATGTAAAACTGTAATCTTGAGTTGTTTTTTTCAATAAAATATTTTGCATCGTCAATATCAACCGTTATTTCAGAACCTCTGTCTCGCTAGTTGAGATTTTATTTCAGAACCTTCCAGAATTTGATGTCGCACCGCAATCCGTTGTCGGCAGGCCGCTCGCCGTCGAGTCGAAGCTCGTCCGACGATTCCGAGTATTGTTTTCGTCGGACGAATCCGAGAATTGTTTGTCTAAAATTCGTTCAAGGCCAGAGCGGGTCTTTCAGAATTCAACGTCGCACCGAAATCCTTTGACCGCATGCCGCTCGCCGTCAAGTCGAAGCTCGTCCGACGATTCCGAGTATTGTTTTCGTCGGACAATGCCGAGAATCTGTGTTGAGAAAATGTAAATTTGAACAACTGGTGAATTTGAAAAATTAACGACGGAGCCAGGAATCGAACCTGGAATCTAGCGATGCTTTACCGGAGACTTACTCCACTAGACCACCTAGCCGCCCTGACTCTGTTGTCTTTAATTTCTCTCATAACCAGTGAGTTCAAATTTGTTTTCATGTGCCCGATTTGTATGAGTAAGAATTTCTTCTCTGCATGCGCGATGTAAGGAGACTGTAGTGTGTAGATGTTTATGTTTACCCCTTTCAATCCTTTGCTTCCGATGAGAAGCCCGTAAGACAGCAATGCCGTCTAATAAATGAGATGCGGGTGTGCAAATCATTAATCTACGAGAGAATTTGTGTTGAGAAAATGTAAATTTGAACAACAAAATTCAAATTTACATTTTCTCAACACAAATTCTCTCGTAGATTAATGATTTGCACACCCGCATCTCATTTATTAGACGGCATTGCTGTCTTACGGGCTTCTCATCAGAAGCGAAGGATTGAAAGGGGTAAACATAAACATCTACACACTACAGTCTCCTTACATCGTGCATGCAGAGAAGAAATTCTTACTAATGCCGAGAATCTTTCAGGGTCAAAGAAGCTCTTTCTCACGGTCCCGGACCGCTCGCCGTCAAGTCGAAACTTGTCGAACGCATTGTTTGTCAGCCTACATTCGTTCAGGGTCGAAGCAGCCGCATACAAATTTCAGAACCTTCCAGAATTCGACGTCGCACCGCAATCCGTTGTCCGCAGGCCGCTCGCCGTCAAGTCGAAACTCGTCGGACGATTCCGAGTATTGTTTTCGTCGGACGATTCCGAGAATTGTTTGTCTAAAATTCGTTCAAGGCCAGAGCGGGTCTTTCAGACATCAACGTTGCACCGAAATCCTTTGACTGCATGCCGCTCACCATCGAGTCGAATCACGTCGGACGAATCGTTTGTCAGTCTAGATTCGTTTAAGGTCGTGAGAATCTTCTCGAACCTTCTGGAAGCTCTCAAAACCTGACACACGCCAGGATTCTTGGTCGAACGCTTGAGGATTCACGGAGTGCACTCGGTAATGCAGTTATCGATCCCGCTCGATGAGCATGATTTCCTTTACCGGCAAAGAGCACAATTTATCCCACAAGGGGTAACATCACGGCAATTTCAGGCATTTTTTACAGACGATAATGGTCATTTGGAGGATTTTTTACCGACAATCATGGTCATTTGGAGGATTTTTTACCGACAATCATGATCATTTGGGAGATTTCCTTACCGACGAACGGTCGGCAGAGCACGTTTTATCTGTCGAGAGTGGGGGTAACTTTCAAGGGTTTACGTCTGGGATGCACGTATAGGCGGATTGGTCGGCTTAGTCGGTAAAGAAGGTGTTTCTACCCAGAACTCTCCTTGTTATACTACTGTTTTAAAATAGTGGAACTCAAATAATTGGAAAAGTTTCTGTCAGCTAAATTGGAAAAATTCTACTATTGGAAAATTGTTTCAATTTTTATTTCAAACTATACAGTGTGTGGTAAGAGAAAGAGAAAAAATGTAGTGATATAGTGTGTGGATAATTTAATATTCCATGAAATCAAAATTCACGCGGTAACAAGCATCTTTATTCATTGAGTCAATAAAGTCAACTTTATACATTCGTATCGAGTACAAGATGCATATTCAGCACCATAGTAGTATTTATCTTTTTTATAGAAAATTTTATTACCTACAAAATGAAAAAAAAAACGGCTCTGTAACTTGCATAGTTTCCGAGATATCCCGATTAGAGTGTTTGCATAGCCCTCATCCTGTGTTAATCAAACGGGAAAAATTCAAACCGGATGCGTCACCTTTTAGAATTAAGCCACCGTGCTCCGGTTTCACAAGGCTTCGTTTGAAGCTCAAAACTAACTTTTTCGAAGGTACATAAGAAAAAAAAAGTTAAAAAACCACCCTTATATATATATATATATATATATATATATATATATATATATATATATATATATATATATATATTGTAACCAATATTATTTTTGTGTGTGAGGGTTTGAGAATAAGTGAGATGATTGGTTACCCTACGGCGCAGTTACTAACCTGAATAATTAGATATTGAGAGATAATAAAAGAGAAAGATATGATTGTTGGGCGCCAGACGCACATGCGTCAGAAAATAGATAATTAGAGAAAAAGATATAGATAAAGACAAGATCAGGTTCTACGACGGTTTTGCACAGCTTGCTCAGTATAGACAAGATAATGGTAGAGGGGTTGAATCCAATAGATAAAATAAGAAACAGGTGAAGCAGAAATAGTATCGAATATATTGGCCAAGAAGCGATAAATCTTAATAACAAGCAAACAACTGAAGAGATTGAGATACGATTAAGATAGGTGAGATAATTAATTTACAGCCAGAGAAAAGTTTAGCGAGAGATTCAACAAGTAACAGAACGTTTTCAGAATACACGAGAGATATGCGTAGGCTCGCGATACTATGATTCGAGGTAATAATTAACACGATTTTCTAATGAATAGGCAGAACAGAGAAAGATATACGGTACTTAAATTAAGCATTGATCAAGCAAGCCATAAAATATGAGAAGCGATTATAAGAAAGATGCGAAATACAAAAATTGTAATAGTTATTACATTACCAGAATTATCAGAGATATAACAGAGGCAGGGAATTATTAATTACGAGGTAAATTCAAGGAAACAGGTCAAGTAGACCAATTATTATAAAATATAGAAACTAACAGATAATACATAGTCTCTAGTTTGCGGTAAGTGCGAGAAAAAAGAGAGATAATATTCGGTACGGTAAAAGATAATTTCGGGATTAAGACAAATAATACTCAAGAGAATTAATACGCAAAATAAAACAAACCAAAGAGACTACGGACAACTACGATCAGCGGTATTAGCGAAAAAAATATTGAAAAAGATGTTATTCGATACGGCGCAATACTCCAAAGTCAAAGGAACGACGAGCGGGACCGCGCGGCGATGTAAGATCGCTCACGCGGTACACTCACTAAGATAAATTAATCAAAGATAATAGGTAAAGAAACAGTTATGAATTAATCAGAAGAAGCATAACGAAATAATAATTCTTAATAGCTAAGAAAAGAATTGATCATTTAACAGAACACGCTGCTATACACCGATATTAGATATTTAGGTATTCTAGAAGAGAGATATAGTAAAATAAAGCAATAGTCACTAACTATTATAGAATCTTGGTGATCGGTCAATTAAGTAAACGTATTTTTAGTTAACGTTTCGACCCGGATATGGGCCCTCCTCAGAACGATTTATTTATTTAACTGTCAAGAACAACAAAAAAATATTTTTTAATACTAGAAGTACAATCAGACATTAAATATTGTAGATGTAATACTGTTCGCTCTTTGGGAGCTTGTATTTCGACCGAGCCGCTTGGAAGGTGTGGTGAGTTGTGGTGTTTAATTTGTATAATGCTATTTATTTATTTTATTTACAATATATACAACTATTTACATGGATGCCAAGTGATGCATGGAGCAGTTTTAGTTACAATGCAATGGGAAGGAGGCGTCAGTGTTGAAGTCAGTCGGCGAGGGGGATCGGTCACGGTCCTGGGTGGCGGAGTGTGCCTGCTCTCCGGCGAACTGGGCGGCGTTAGTGATGATGTCAGTCGTCGAGAGGAATCGGTCACTGTCCTGGGTGGCGGAGTGTGCCTGCTCTCCGGCGAACTGGGAGGCGTTGAGGGACGGCGGTACTCGGTCGGTTTTGCAGGAGACTCCCACTCGCTGTCCGTCGTTTGGGTGCCAATTGTCGCAAAGGACCGCTGCGGTTCAGGAAATGGAGACACAGGAGGTGGGATGTGCCGGTAGTAGCTTGGCGAAGTCAGTCGCGCTCGGCGAACATCCCACAAGGAGAGTAGCACGGCTGGTGGTCTTGTGAGCGGTCGAGCGGGAACGTCTATGAGGTGTAGTGTCCAAGGGACAGGCGGGTTTGATGAAGATGATTTTTGTTTGTCGCTGGCCGAAGCCAGATAAAAGGCGTCCGTCATATAACGTTGCGTCGTCAAGTCTGTTGTTAAGTCCGTCAGCTTGGTCAGTCAGTCGTTGTCGTGATGATGAGATGAAGCAGTGTCGTTTGATGTCGGTTAGAAGCGTCAAGGTGTAGAACTCGAAGTGTCCTGCCGATCGGTCTGATCGGCCGTCTTTTATTCCAGCCTCGGTGGATCCTTAATAGCGGGAGACCACGTTCGGCGCTTACGCAACGCGCTCAGCTGCGTGGGTGGCGTGAGCGGCGTGCGTGACGTCACACTTTCTTTTGGGTCGCGTGATTAGAAAGCACGCGAGGCTGGTTGCCTCGCGTGAGTTGGAAGGCGCGCGACCAACGAGTTGTGTTCACGTTGTTGTGAACAAATACTCTTAGGGCTATCATATATTATTGGTTAGTGAGAACAATTTGATTAATTGAAAAAAGGTAGGCTCAAAGTGTTATTTACCTTTTTTTAAAGTAAGCGGACTAAGATGCAGTCGAATTCACAATTTACAATTTGTGGAGACAATGTTCTTTGAGTGACGGTAGTCATTGTCACTCTTCTAGTTATTTTACATGTAGGAGTTGAGAGTTGAAAGTCATTAATTAAAAAGATTAAAGAACTATGTTTCTTCACAGTCTATATGTCATTGTATTAAAAAGTTTTAAAGAAGGTCTTTTTAGCAGTAAAATTAGTTTGCAAAGTGTCCAAGAAGTGGAGCTAGGCTCTTTATAACTATGTTCCCCATGTCTAACAAAAATTATTATTGGTTGAACCGATTGGGTCAACAGGTGAATAGCGACTGATGGGAGATACAAATATGATCCAGAGTGAAGGTGAATCTAATATAAACAATTATACAGAAAAACAGAAAAACATTTTGTGAAAAAAATTATGTAAAAAAACTGTGCTATGGGGACAAAAATTTATGTATCTAGTCAAGGTTAAACAATATTTGTTGTGAGGGCGGAGATTAGAGGTTTGTAAATATTACTTAAATGTTCAACATCTTGTCTAAGATTAACCGAATTGGTGTGTCCTACAATGTTGCACATTTCTAGTGTTTCGGCAAGGTATCGAATAGTTACATGTGTGTCTCGCGACACTTAAAATCGTCCTCGCACATGTACGCACACTCGCGTGCAATGTTTACTTGCCGTCTCTGCGTCAAATCTCGCCGCTTGCCCGTGTCGCGACTCAAAACCCATCAGCTGTATCTCATGTATTGTCTACTATCTCGAAATCATGTATGTGTATAATCTATGTGTTCTCTCGCTCTGTAAAATCTTCACTCTCTGTAACGTTCTCCTGCGATACGGTCTGTATCGCCGCATCAAAACGAATAAAAGTTCTCGGTTACTATTAATCATCATCTCTCTACATCTCTACATCATTTCGTTTCATTCACACTCGTTCTCATCACTAATTCGCCGATCCCACGTCGATGATCCATATCTTTTTGCCATCTCTCTAAACATTTTTTGGTCCTTCGAGCCGGATCAGTCGCGAATCGAATCGGATCATTCGCAAATCGAGTCGAATCTTTCGAACCGTTGCGACTTACGGGAAAACGAATTAGCCAGTGAGTGAAACGGAACTATCGCGTGTGCATCAAGTTGCAAAAGTTCACGTAATTAAAGTGAACAATATCGTTATCGGTGAAAACCATCATCAAAATCAGTCGCATCCGTTAAATTCAAACGTGCGGTGTCCTCTGTAGTGACCGTGACTAAGATCTGAGCGTCAACAACACCGATCTCTCGAAGTGTGTATCGCGACGTCCTATTATCACTGTGTGCGTATCTCGGTCGTGAAAACTCTGTTTGTCGCGTGAGTTACACTTTCTCGTTTGTCAAAATGACGATCGACGAATACATTGAACGTCAAACCGATCTCTTCATGCGCATCTGTCGCACTCTCGAAAACTTGCGCAAGCTCGGTGAAGCAAAAACAACCCTCGGGCAAGTGCAATCGCGATTAGATGCTTTAAATTCAAATTGGCTGAAGTTCCAAGACATGCACGAGACAGTCGATCAAATTAGAAGCGCAGCAAAAGGTGATCAACTCGACGCTATCAAAAGACTTTCGTATTTCGCGAAAGACTATTACGGACAGTGCGAAGAGCAATACTTAAACGCGAAGGGAGAGATACTCGATCTACTCGGAACTCTCAAGACTCTATCGGCACCGATCGTGCCAACAGCCGTAGCCCCCCAACTCACAACTGGAGGAGCCTCAAAACGGCTACCACGCATCGAATTGCCTACGTTCTCGGGCAATTACTCAGACTGGAAGTCTTTTCACGACCTCTTCACATCAATCGTTCGCGAAAATTCGCAACTCTCGGAAGTGGAAAAACTGCACTACCTAAAAACAAGTCTTACCGATGAACCGTCATAACTCATTAAAAACATCGCTCTTACCGCTGAAAACTTCCCTCGAGCCTGGGAAACTCTCGTCTCACGGTACGAAAACAAAAGACTTTTGACGGATTCTCATCTCGCGACACTTTTCGCGATTCCTCGTGTCACGAAAAAGTCGTCATCAGAACTGAAGAGCTTGCACAGCAACACTTGCGAAGCCCTTGGCGCACTCGAACTTCTCGATAGTCCCGAGAAATTAGGGGATCACATCATCGTGCACATGACGATTCGCAAGCTCGACCCAGCATCTCTCGAAGAGTGGGAGAAAAGTGTTAGCGAGAAACTCGAGCCCCCCACGTTTGCGGAGCTCAAGGCGTTTCTCATCGGTCGCATCCACACCCTCGAAGCCGTGGAGCAAGCTCATGCTCATAATCAAATCGCGACGTCGAAACCGCACTCATCGCAAGGAAGGTCAAATCTTCAGACGACAAGGTCACATACAGCGCAATCAAAGGAACAGTCGTGTGCTTGTTGCAAAGGCAACCACTACATCGCGTTCTGTTCGACCTTTCGCGACAAATCTCTGGATCAAAGAAGAGAAGTGGTTTCTGCGAAAAAGCTTTGCTTCAATTGTCTCGGTCTACATCAGCAGAAGGACTGTCGATCCAACAAAACGTGTCGCGTGTGCAACGGTCGACATCATTCCTTGCTGCATCGAAACTCTTCTTCAATCTCGACAGCTGCCAACAGCGGCACATCTCAAGGACAGGCCGTAGTAGCGCAACCTGCAGTGCAGAACGCACCGATCTCGAACAGCGCCCCTCAGGTGAGCAACCACTCAGCTCAGCCTACAATGATCAAGCGCTCTCCAGTTCTTCTCGCCACAGTGCAATTGATCGCTTCGAATCCGGAGACTGGAGAAAGAATCATCGCTCGCGCTCTACTCGATCAAGGATCCGAAAGTTCATTCGTCACGGAGTCGCTAACGCAACAATTGCGACTACGTCGGCATCAAGCAACGATACCGATCATTGGCGTCGGAGCTCATCAATCGGCAGTGACTCGCGGCATCGCGACATTGCAACTCCAATCTCGTGCTCACACCTCGTTCTCATGTCAGGTGGAGGCACTCGTGCTTCCACGACTCACATCGTATCTACCCTCATTTCGACTTCTCGTCGAAGACTGGCCTCATCTACGAGGACTCAACCTCGCGGATCCAAGCTTTGCACATCCCAGTCAAATCGACGTAATTCTCGGAGCTGACATCTACAGCAACATCATTGGTCAAGGAGTTCGAAGAGGAGCACCAGGAACACCAATCGCGCAAGAAACTCAGTTCGGTTGGGTCCTCTCCGGCTGCGTTTCAGCGGAAGCAGCAAGCCCCTCGTATAGCACAGTCCAAGGCTTCCAATGCTCCCTCGATCACGAACTGCTCGATCTCGTGCAGCAGTTTTGGAAGCAGGAAGAAGTGTCGAAACCTTTGGCACTAACTTCCGAAGAAGAGCGTTGTGAGCAACACTTTCGCGAAACGGTTTCTCGAACTGCGTCCGGTCGTTACGTAGTTCGGCTGCCGCTCAAAGACAATTCGGTAGAGCTCGGCAACTCGCGGAATCCCGCGCATCAAATGCTCCTTCGTTTGGAGAAACGGTTCGGTAGCGACGCGAAACTCAAGGAGGCTTACTCGAGCTTCCTTCGTGAATATCGTGAACTCGGGCACATGCGTCGCGCTATCAATACACCTGAAGACAATTCCCGCGTGTTTTATCTTCCCCATCACGGTGTAGTTCGCGACAGCAGTTCAACAACAAAGTTGCGTGTCGTGTTCAACGGGTCTCAAAGAACCAACCTCGGACTCTCTCTCAATGACAATCTTCTCGTCGGTCCAAAAGTGCAAACCGACCTCGCGGACGTTCTCTTACGCTGGCGACAATATCCAGTCGCGTTCTCATCAGACATCGTCAAGATGTACCGACAAATTTTGGTCCACAATGATGACCAAGATTTTCAGCGAATCCTCTGGAGGGAAGAACCAGAGCTACCGATTGAAGAATATCAACTGACTACGGTATCGTATGGTCTTGCAAGCGCTCCGTATCTCGCGATTCGTATTCTTCATCAACTTGTTCAGGACGAAGGTAAGCAGTATCCCTTTGCGAGCCACGTCATTCTCGAGAACACGTACGTCGACGACATCCTCTCGGGAGCAGAGGACGTTGATCAAGGTCGCGAGAAAATCAACGAACTCAATCAATTGCTCAAGGCGGGCGGCTTTGAACTTCAAAAGTGGACTTCAAGCCACCCAGAAACTCTCGTTGACATTTCTCGAAACCATCAAGAGATCGCGATGCATCTGAATCTCGATCAAAGTCCATTCTTTCGGGGTCTCGGTCTTGCGTGGAGACCAGACATCGACGCGTTTGCGTTCTCTCCGCAAATTCATCAAACTCGGGACAATTTCACGAAACGAAAAGTTCTCTCACAAACCGCGCAGCTCTTTGATCCTCTCGGATGGCTCTTGCCGATCACGATCAGAGCCAAAATCTTTATGCAGGAATTGTGGGCACTCGGTTTCGACTGGGACGAGCCGCTCTCAGCTTCATTGTCCTCGCGATGGATCGAGTTTCTACAAGATCTTCAAGGCATCTCAGCTATCACCATCCCACGATGGATCGGGTTAAGTTCAGCATCTCTCGGGATAGAGATCCACGGTTTCGCGGACGCCTCTGAAAGTGCATTAGGCGCAGTGATCTACGCGCGAACGTATATCAACACTCACGAAGCGCGCGTTTCACTAGTGTGCGCGAAAACTAAAGTAGCGCCGCTAAAGAAGGTGACAATTCCTCGTCTCGAACTCTGTGCTGCGAATCTTCTCGTCCGGTTGATGTGTCATGTGGAAAAGACTCTTAATTTCGAAAACACCCCGGTTTATCTGTCGACGGATTCCACAGTCGCGCTCGCGTGGATCAAAAGCCACCCATCGCGGTGGAAGGAATTCGTTCGTAATCGCGTAACGGAAATCCAAGAGTTCGCGCGCGCTCGTTGGTATCACATCTCGGGTTTTTAAAACCCCGCTGATCTTGCGTCTCGTGGTACATCTCCGGAGCAACTTCAAAAATCAGAACTTTGGACCTTCGGACCATCCTGGCTCTCGAAGCCTTCTGTCAATTGGCCATCCTTATCTCCGCGACCGGAAGAAAACATTCATCTCGAGGAAAGAAAAGGGCTGTCGACGCACATCGCAACAGCTAAGCCGCTACAAATCTGGGATCTCGTCGATCGCTACTCAAAACTATCGACTCTCCTCAAAGTCACATCATTCTGTAAACGCGCAGCAAATCGGTTCCTCGCGAAGACGACATCGAATCGCGTAAACACGTCTATCACTGTCGGACCGATCTCTACTCTCGAATTGAGCGACGCTCAACTGTTTTGGACCAAGGTGACCCAGCAGGCGTACTTTGCAGAAGAAATTCGCCAAATCGAGACAAGCTCAAGTCTCACTCGAAGTCATCCACTATCGCGACTCATGCCGTTCATCGATTCGAACGGATTCCTCAGAGTCGGTGGTCGACTGAATCACTCATTGCTTTCGTATGACGAAAAGCACCCGTTCATCTTGCCTCGCGAATCATCGTTCTCCACATTGATCATCGATCATCATCATCGGTTGAAGCTCCACGGAGGTCCGCAACTCACTCTCGCTACAATCCGACAGCGGTACTGGATCCTGGGAGGAAGAGTACCGATACGCATGTTCATACATCGTTGCGTTCCTTGTGCGCGTCATCGCGCCACCCTCAGCAGCCAACAGATGGGCCAACTCCCTCAGTCTCGAGTCACGCAATCAAGGCCGTTTCTTCACTCTGGCGTTGACTACGCTGGTCCATTCTCGATTCGAGCCTCCCGCGGAAGAGGAGCGAAATCATGCAAGGGATATATCGTTATCTTCATCTGCTTCACGACCTCGGCTGTGTATCTCGAGCTAGTTTCGGACTACACGACGGAGGCATTCATCGCGGCGTACAAACGCTTCACATCTCGACGAGGAATTTGTGCCTCAATCGCAAGCGATTGTGGAACGAATCTCGTCGGCGCAGACTCAGAACTTCGCCGTCTTCTCGCTGCATCGTCAAAGGAGTTCGCAGAAATCGCAAACACCCTCGCATCACACGGAACCCAGTGGCGGTTCAATCCTCCCTCCGCGCCTCATTTCGGTGGAAAATGGGAAGCCGGAGTGAAATCAGTCGAATTTCACCTCAAACGAGTCATCGGAGAAGCTACTCAAACGTTCGAGCAATTCGCGACGTTCCTCACGCAAGTAGAAGCCACGCTTAATTCTCGACCTCTTTGCGCTATCTCGGACGATCCACGGGATCCAAGTGCCTTGACTCCAGGACACTTTCTCGTCGGCTCAGCATTGAACACAATTCCTGAGCCGTCACTCATTGAGGTGCCAGTTCAACGGCTATCGCATTGGCAACACTCGCGTCAAATGCTGGAGCATTTTTGGAAACGCCGGAGTACGGAGTATCTTCAGTCCTTCCAAAACTTCTCGAAATGGCAGACTTATCACGGGAATATCAAAATCGGATCCATCGTTCTCGTAAAAAACGGAAATCTACCTCCATCTGTGTGGCCCCTCGCGAAAGTGATCGAAGTGCATCCGGGGACCGACGGTCTCGTTCGCGTTGTGACCGTTAAAACGAAATCCTCTGTGTTAAAACGTCCAATCGTAAAATTGTGTGTGCTTCCAGTGTCCTCTTAAGACAATTATTGACTCTAAGAATAAATAACGCACGGCGGGCGGCATAATCTAATTTCGCGATCGTTACCGATAGCGAAGCGGGCGGTATGTTTCGGCAAGGTATCGAATAGTTAAATGTGTGTCTCGCGACACTTAAAATCGTCCTCGCACATGTACGCACACTCGCGTGCAATGTTTACTTGCCGTCTCTGCGTCAAATCTCGCCGCTTGCCCGTGTCGCGACTCAAAACCCATCAGCTGTATCTCATGTATTGTCTACTATCTCGAAATCATGTATGTGTATAATCTATGTGTTCTCTCGATCTGTAAAATCTTCACTCTCTGTAACGTTCTCTTGCGATACGGTCTGTATCGCCGCATCAAAACGAATAAAAGTTCTCGGTTACTATTGATCATCATCTCTCTACATCTCTACATCATTTCGTTTCATTCACACTCATCACTAATTCGCGGATCCCACGTCGATGATCCATATCTTTTTGCCATCTCTCTAAACATCTAGTAATAGTCTTTTATAATAATTGGGTTCTTCACAAAGGATGTTTGTATTGTCGTAGTTAAAAGTATGTTGTTTATTGATCATATGTTTTGTTTGAGCAGTGTGACGTTCTTCAATCTCATGTACATTGCGTTGATGTTCTTTGATTCTGGTGTTAAGGTGGCGGCCAGTTTGTCCGATATAAACTTGGTTGCAATCATTGCAAGGTATTTTATACACAACATTGGATCGTTTGCCATTGGGGATCCTATCTTTTCCCGTGTCAAAGACTAATTGTAAATCTTTTGAATTTTTTCCAACAAACTTGACATTATGTTTGGTAAATAGACGGTTCAATGACTCAAAGAGACCAGATACATATGGGATGGGAATATATGTAGTAGCAGGTCTATTGTTATCGTCTGCGGGAGCAGAGTCAATATTACTGTCAGGTAAGTTGTTGATGTAGGTGCGTCTCTTATTTATATGTTTGTGTAATAGGCCATGAGGATAATCATTCCATGTTAGTATGTTGTATATGAGTGACAGATTTTTTGCGTGGAATTCTGTACTTGAAAGTTTGATGGCTCGGTCAACTAAGTTAATGATGGTGTCTATTTTTTAGGACATTGGGTGGTGAGAATTAAAATTCAAATATCTTTGAGACCAGATTTGGGGAACATAGTCATAAAGAGCCTAGCTCCACTTCTTGGACACTTTGCAAACTAATTTTACTGCTAAAAAGACCTTCTTTAAAACTTTTTAATACAATGACATATAGACTGTGAAGAAACACAGTTCTGTAATTTTTTTAATTAATGACTTTCAACTCTTAACTCCGACATGTAAAATAACTAGAAGAGTGACAATGACTACCGTCACTCAAAGAACATTGTCTCCACAAATTGTGAATTGTGAATTCGACTGCATCTTAGTCCGCTTACTTCAAAAAAAGGTAAATAACACTCTAAGCCTACCTTTTTTCAATTAATCAAATTGTTCTCACTAACCAATAATATATAATAGCCCTAAGAGTATTACATCTACAATATTTAATGTCTGATTGTACTTCTAGTATTGAAAAAAAAATTTTTGTTGTTCTTGACAGTTAAATAAATAAATCGTTCTGAGGAGGGCCCATATCCGGGTCGAAACGTTAACTAAAAATACGTTTACTTAATTGACCGATCACCAAGATTCTGTAATAGATTATATACGAGGTCGAGAATTCCTACTCATCAATAGTCACTAACAATGCGTAAGTAAGAGTCAACCAGTCGCGAAGTTACTTGCAATAAGAAATGGAAAGTGATAAGATAAGGAATAGTAGAGAATAAGGTATAAGCTAGAGAGAGAGAGAGAGAGAGAGAGAGAGAGAGAAGTGACGTGGATTTTTCCCGCTCTTCGGTCACTTGGAAAAAGACCGAGAACTTACCTCGTGCACAATAAATCGGCGTCCACGATGTACCCTGGACCTAAAACAATGTCGCGAAATGTGTTGGGCGCCTGGCGTGATTAACACGCCTCGAAATCGGTAATGCGAAATACCGCGACCATATACCCGATAATTTTTGGGTAGAGAGAGATGCAACACAAGTAAGCCAACGCGTGGTTTGGCCAAGTCACTATAAAATTCCAATAATATTTTTCTCGTCAGCGATAATACAAAAAATAAAAATAAAAATAATAATGGTACTGCGAAAGTCGTTCTTCGCGATTCCAAATACAAATGCTTAAATTTAATCCAAAAGAAACAAGGAAGGGAGGAACAAACAAAATAATAAATAAAAAAATTAATAAATCTAGGAGACCTTTACGGCCTACGTGCGCTAGTCGCCGTCTTAATAATACCCTAACTTGCAAAAACCCAAAACAAAATTTTGACTCGATGCGCTGCCCGCGATCGTCCTCGACTACGACGCTAGTCGTCACTTAATCATAAACCGCTAAACAAAAACGTGATCTAGATCATAATCGACGCGCTAATCGCAATCGTGATTAAATCTAGGTGATGTCTTATTTCTACGGGCGCTAGTCGCCACCTTACTGAGGCACAAGAATTCGTAAACTAAACCAAAAAGACGTCACTCTACGCGCTAATCGCGACCGAATTGATAACTCTAGGAAGCTTTTCTGATCGTGCGGGGGTGTAGCGTATTATGACGCATCCGAGCTCCAGTCGTAGTCACTATTTCCACAAAGTTCGCAACCCTTCCCGCTAAACCGAGTATCTACGCACAGTAACACGCGACCCCACGCGAGGTGGCCCTTTTTACATACGCGGACTCGACGAGACCCCGTGCAGCGGAATTTGGCCACAATCAATTTCGAACCGAAATTGTTCCCCACTCGAAACCGTGACTCTACGCGAGACTTTACAGGGATCAACTTGACTCAACGCGTTATCGCGAAACTCAGGCTACGGTCATCATCAAGGAGATCGGCAAACAGATTTCGAGCGCTACTCTAACTCCAAGATTACGTGGGCCGACCGTTTATCAATGTGCCAATTTAACTTGCGCTCGAAGTATGCCCGCAAAGAATTACAAGCGCTTACCGCTCCGCAGCCACACGAGGAATTCCCCGACTCCAGTTTCTGCCATTGCACGCGATTTTTCTTTTTTTTTCTCAACTCTGACTCAATACTATTACCACCCACTACGTAACGTCGCCAGGACTCAAGTGGCGAGTCCTGCAAATCGGAGCCGCAATTCGAACATGCCCGGAACATAGGCGCCATCCATAGTCAAAATTTTCCCGACCGAATTGGGGTTCTGGTTACGCAATTCTTACAATCTAGCGTATCGCTATCGTTGAATTCCGCTGTCGCGGGGTGTTGATTGGCTGGCCAGTCTCGGGTACCCCGTAGCTTGGCAGTGGCGTGGTGATGACTTCGCGAGGGTACCTGTCGTCAGTTGGGCGACGGGGGGGGGGGCTACGGCTCGCCGGCCACCAACGGGAATCTCGTCCGCCTTGGATTCCCTCGCGGCAGAGCTCTCCGTTGACGCTCTCTCCGTAGCCTCGTGCGAGGCCCTCCTTTCGTCGCGATCCGCCGCGATTGCCATCCAGTAACGTCGTTCGGATTTGCTGCCGATCCCCT
This sequence comes from Neodiprion virginianus, assembly GCF_021901495.1. Classification (NCBI taxonomy): domain Eukaryota; kingdom Metazoa; phylum Arthropoda; class Insecta; order Hymenoptera; family Diprionidae; genus Neodiprion; species Neodiprion virginianus. The sequence goes on along the minus strand of NC_060881.1, from coordinate 12,794,720 downwards.
GTCTGAAGCCGCATTTACTCGCCACCCAAAAAAAAATAAACAAAAATCCTGAAAAGTCTTATTCGCTAAACCGGCGATGGTCCCCTCTTAGAGTCTCGGATGCGTGACTGTTGTCCTGGCGCTCTTTTTCGAAATTAGCCGCGGTCTGCTCCGCGTGCTCCCTAAGTCTATGGTCCGTCTAGAGTTCGGGGAGCCGTGTGGAACGCGCAGTAAAAATTCCACGTTACAATATATATATATATGTCGCATCGCCAAGGAGTTCGAGATTTTCAAGCGACGCTGCGTCCAAACAGTGTTCTCGATTCCCGGCCGATGCTAATGCAAACCCAAGTGCGAGGCGCCAAGGGATCGGGCTCTATGGCTGCAGAAGAGGTTGCACCTTATGAGTGCATTTCTGGGAACAGACTCACCCCCTTACGGGTGGTGTGGAGGGTAAAAACAACAAATGGCTTGCGTGACGGAGGGACGGCAATTTTTGGAAGTGGAAAGAAAAGGAGGCTTGGGACACTTCTGTTGGGACCACGACAGAGAGAAGACGTTCTAGATCATTACACCGATATTTGAATATTGTATCATTGACCTGCATATGCAATAAAACTGTATTTAAGCGTGTCACTGCGGCAGTCAGTGAATTAAATTTCGTGTAATCTGACATCAGAAGTGGGATACAGAACGTTTAATCAACTGAGTTTTGAGGGCGGTATAGATTGTAGGTAAACCGTGTTAGTGGGTAACGTTGGATAAAACAATGGAAGGAAACGGTGAACAGAGTGCAAGTGTGGCGAGAGACGCTGGAAAGAGTGTAGGTATGACTGACCATGAGACAAGCAATGTAAAATCTCGAAGTCGGAAGAGAAATCGGTCCCCGACGACATCAGAGTCCGAGTACGAATCTGACGATTAAATGCGAAGGAAGAATAGGCGCAGAAAACGTGAAGCAAGATTGGAGGAAGAGAATCTGCGACTTCTTGCGTTGCTTTCTAGACGAGAACGTGCTCCGATGGATCTTGTCAAATTCGATGCGAAAACAACAGACGCAACCGGTTGGGTGAAAATGGTTGACGAGTGGATTCGTCGACATAGCCCCGATGACTATGAGGTGGTCCAGCACTTGGCGAAAGCATTCAAGGGCGAAGCAGCTCAGTGGTTTACGGGTATGGATCCCTTAGGGAAAACCTGGATCGAAATACGTGCCGAATTTTTAAGCGCGTATGCAAAAAATAAGAACGTCGCGTCGGAGCTACACACGATCTGGACAGAGGACGTCGAGTTTACGCTAGAGAACTTCATGAAGAGAGGAAGAAATTTGAAAGCGTGGCTCAATGAGAGGAAAACGGTTGACGAAACGGCCGCTCAACTTGCGGGATTATCGTATTCGGAGAAAAACCGATTCGTTCGCAACGTATTCGTGCGTGAATCGCCAAAAAGTTTGCAGGAAGCGATGTCGTACCTCGATGGACGAACGACCGACCATCATCGACCGCGTGCATCCTTCGGAGCCCCTGGTCCACACACTAAGACTCCGACGCCGCGAGATGGGAAGTCGCACCGTTCGGATATCGAGTGCTATAATTGCGGAAGGAATGGACATCGCAGGGCCGACTGCCGATCAGCCCCGCGGTCACAAAGTAGCAGCCATGCAAGGGGCAAGGGTTCGGACAGCAGGAGCTCGGACTCTAGGAGATTAGTGACCTGCTACAGCTGCAAAGAAGAGGGACACATTGCCCCACATTGTCCTAAGAAGAATGACAAGGTAGTAAGGCTATGTAATTTGACTTCTTCTGAGAATGCTTTGAGGCTGGCCGATGGTAAAGTATTGACGTTCATCTTTGATTCTGGTTCGGAGTGTTCGCTTGTAGTCAAGAGTTTGGTAGAAAGGTTGCCAGGTAAAAGGAAATCAATCTTCACACGGTTGAGGGGTATTGGAAATGGATACGTAGATTGTTGTGACAAGATCTCTGTGTTCGCCGAGCTGGATAGAATAAATGTTGAAATTGATCTGTATATGCTATCGGACGAAAGTTTGCCCGCGAAACTAATTCTGGGAAAAGAGCTGTTGGCAAATGGTGTCTCAGTCACGTTGGACGGAACCATGGTTAAATTTGCAAAACCTGGAAAATTTGTTGGCTCGATTAGCTCAACGATTGATATCAATGCTGTTGATTGTGATGTGGTTGGAATGAGAGAACCACTTGTAGAATTGTTGAGGCTGTATGCGAAACATATGAGTGTTGAAGTTCCAAAGATTCGAGTAACATCTGGCAGCTTTGAGATTAGGCTAAAAGACGAAAATAAAATCGTGCAGAGAAGACCCTATAAACTGGGCCTTGTAGAACGGGAGACTGTAAGAGGTCTGATTGATAAAATGCTCGAGGCAGGAATCGTTCGGGAAAGTAGAAGCCCATTTTCCAGTCCAATAATCTTAGTAAAGAAAAAGGATGGATCGGATAGATTATGCGTGGACTTTCGGGAGTTAAATTCGAACACAGTAGCGGATCGCTATCCGTTGCCATTGATTCAAGATCAATTAGATCGCGTGTCCGGTGCGTATTATTTTTCGTCATTGGATATGACAGCTGGGTTCCATCAAATACCCGTAGAAAAAAACTCGATCGAGAAACTCGCGTTTATTACACCCGATGGACAGTTCGAATTTTTAACAATGCCGTTCGGGCTGATGAATGCACCTTCCGTGTATTAGAGATCAATTAACCACGCGTTGGGAGAATTGAGATATTCTTTCGCGATTGTTTATTTGGACGATGTTCTCATACCGGGCAAAACTGCACAAGAAGCTCTAAATAGATTGAAAATCGTAATGACAAAATTAGCCGAGAATGGATTTTCGTTCAATTTGAAGAAATGTAAGTTCTTGAAAACTGAGATTGATTATCTGGGGTACACTGTGTCGCATGGAGAGCTGAGGCCCAACCTTTGAAAAATCGAAGCACTGGTGCAATCGCCCATCCCCCGAACGCAGACCCAGGTAAGGCAATTGTTAGGATTAGCATCTTATTTTCGTAGGTTTATACCAAGATTCTCGCAGGTAGCAGCTCCTCTCTATAAACTGACTGCAGGTAGCACCAAGACGATAACGTGGACAGACGAACACACCGACGCTAGAAACAAGCTCGTTGAACATTTAACATCAGAACCGTTGCTGCGAATATTCGACCCTAATCTTCCGATCGAACTGCATACTGACGCTAGTGCCCTCGGGTATGGCGCTGTATTACTCCGACGCATTGACAAAGAAAAACATCCGGTCGCTTATTATAGCAAACGTACCATAGACGCTGAAACTCGTTATCATTCGTATGAACTCGAGACCCTTGCAGTTGTGAATGCAATAAAGTACTTTAGACAGTACCTAGTTGGACGTAAATTTCTAGTTGTGACGGATTGTAACTCACTGAAGGCTGCGAGCCTTAAAAAAGATTTAACGCCACGAGTTTACCGTTGGTGGGCATTTTTGCAATCGTTTGAATTTGAAATAGAATATCGCGCGGGTGAACGTATGAAGCACGCCGATTTTCTATCTAGAAATCCACTTGGAGAGAAGAATGTACTGAAAGTAGTCAAAGACGACGTGAATAAAATAATCGAATTAGCTGATGACTGGTTGATCGTAGTACAGCAGAAGGACGAGGAAATAAAAATTTTGTATCGCGAGGTAATGGAAGGGTCGGAAACCGCAAAGACATACTCAATTAAGGACAAAATCTTGATGCGAACGATAGAAAGAAAATCTAAGCAAATCACGTTACCTGTAGTGCCAAGGCTGATGGTATAGTCACTCATACACCACGTACACGCGAATATCTGCCATTTAGGCTGGGAAAAGACTCTAGATAAGTTGTATGAACTTTACTGGTTTCCTCATATGTCAAAGCGGGTTAGGAAATTTGTAGAAAATTGTATTTTATGTCAAACTTGCAAATCAGTATCGAGACCAATGCAAGCGCAGTTGCATCCAATAGAAAAAGATAATGTTCCGTGGTATACGATTCACGTAGATGTATCGGGTAAACTATCAGGTCCTTCGGAAAAAGAAAGAATACGTTTTCGTGATCATAGATGGATTCACAAAATTCGTGACATTGAATTGGATAAACCGTCTGGATACAGAAACAGCGATTAGTCAGATCGAGAAGCACTCATTTACTTTTGGGGTACCGAAACGAATCATTTGTGACCAAGGTTCGGGGTTTACAAATGCGCGATTTAAGAAATTTTGTGAGAAAAAGAATATCGTGTTACATCTAATAGCTTCAGGGACGCCGAGAGCTAACGGTCAGGTTGAGAGGGTCATGTCGACCATGAGGAATATGCTATCGGTAAGCAAGGCCCAGGGAAAGAGATGGCAAAATGAGTTAGGCAGAGTGCAGCTTACGATAAATTCGACTGTTCACAAAACAACAGGGAAGAGTCCCGCTGAGATTTTATTTGGTACAAAAATAAATGCAATTGAGATTGAACGCGTGAAGCACGGTAGCGTGGAAACCGATAACGATAATTTAGATGAACTTAGGGCAGAGGCTGCAAGTAGCATGACAGCAGAAGCTACGAAGGAGAAAGAGAGGTTCGATAGAAAGAACAAACCGGTTAAGCCATTCAAAATTGGAGATTTTGTAATGGTAAGAAACAATGACAGGATAAAGACGAAGTTGGACGCGAAATATCGCGGTCCCGTAGAAATCGTTGCGGTGCTTCCGAACGATAGGTATCTGGTTCAAAAAATTGGCTCTGGGTGGAGAGGTCGCAGTAGCATTAAGGTATCTCATGATAAACTGATCGCAGCTCCAGGGGATGAGACGAGTCAGGACAGCTGTGTCGCAGAAAGTGAAGAAGACGACCACAGAATCGTGTAGCGATTCGTGGGTTTTTGTAAAATTGTGGCGGCACCAAAAGTTGTGCTCATGAGCGCAAACATGGGATTTGCAGAGAGATTGTGCCCACGTAGGTCGGGACAATAAGTGGTTGTGCATTTTTGTTGATTCTGTTAGTTTTTGAATTCTGCTGAGAATTCGAAGAGAACATGTGGTTCTGGTTGAGTCGGATTTATGTGTAGAAATCCGAAAGAGAGCAGGGCGCTCTGTGGGTTATCGTTGTTTCAATTCGAGAGTGCGACTTTGGCTTTCGATGCTCGCTGGACTTGATCACCCAGAATACTCGAACCCAAAGCCTAAATGTAACTTGAGAATGATTCGACGAGTCACAATAGTTAGAACATGTACGGATGCGTAAGGCATGCCTGCAGAGCTATTGTGGATGAAAACAATAGTTAGAACATGTACGGATGCGTAAGGCATGCCTGCAGAGCTATTGTGGATGAAAACAATAGTTAGAACATGTACGGATGCGTAAGGCATGCCTGCAGAGCTATTGTGGATGCAAACAATAGTTAGAACATGTACGGATGCGTAAGGCATGCCTGCAGAGCTATTGTGGATGAAAACAATAGTTAGAACATGTACGGATGCGTAAGGCATGCCTGCAGAGCTATTGTGGATGCAAACAATAGTTAGAACATGTACGGATGCGTAAGGCATGCCTGCAGAGCTATTGTAAGTGAAGGCAGTAGTTGGAACATGTGGGGATTCTTGGAGCATGCGTGCGCGCGCGTGTGCGTGTGCGTGTGCGTGCGTGCGTGCGTGCGTGCGTGCGTGTGTGTGTGTGTGTGTGTGTGTGTGTGTAAAGAGAATATATTCTCTTTATATTTAGCGCGCTTAATGGTCTCCACGCACGTTTATATAACACCTGCTAGATGCCTCGTCGAGTACGAAATGGATCGACAGGTAAACACAGTCGAGATAGAGAGAGGGAGAGATAGAAACGGACAGATAGAGAGAAGAGACAAAAGAGAGAGTACGTGTCAGGACAAAGAGCATAAACAATATACAGAGCAGTGAAAGAGAGACGAATAAGTGGCCTTAATTGTCGTTTCTCTTATTTACAGGTAACTGGCCACGTGTGTAAATATTGTAAATAGTAACATCGGTTATAACACAAAAAAACTCTTATTTACAGAGAAACAAATTTGGTTTACTTATCCGACAACCCCAACCCTCCTGTACAACAAACATTACAAAACGACAATTTTTGTCACAAAATGAAGTTGAAATTTGAGTTCAAGGTGGTGGCTTCCCCAAAGGACAGTAGAAGTACAGTGATAGCCATAACCTCAATTACAACAGAACAAGGAGAAAAATATGCCATACCAGATGAACTCGTTTATGCAGAGTTTCACGAGCAGCTAAAAAAACGGAGGCTTTCAAAAAGGTAAGAGAGTCATTAGGAAAAAGGCATGATGAATTAAAAATATGGATAACGATGACGAAGGAATTGCAAAAAATATATTTGGATGATGAAGAAAATATCCAGTTCGGAGGGAAATATTTAAGACTGTTGAGAATAGAACGACACTCTATCTTCCAGCCAAATCGATGACGTGCTGACATCTATTGAAACCTATATACATTGCACGCCTCACGTGCTAGATACCTTTGTATTTTTGAATATCTCTTTACACTTGTCGTGACCGCTGACGCGTAAACACATAACATACATACCTTGTACTGTTTCACACTTCAATTACCTATAAATTAAACTATTCAGATTGTTTTTTCAACTGTGCTTTTCACTTACGCATAACCCGGAAACCAACAGGTTATGGGCCCAGTATTGTTTATAAAATAAAACATAAGTGAAAAAGGGTTTAGCTCAGTGTAAAAATAAAAGGAGAACAATCTGCGATCGTGACTGTGCGATCACGTGTTCGATCCGCTAAGCGCGTTTCGAAGAAATCGGAAATTTCGCGAAAAACAGCCATGAGTGCCGGTAATATAGTGCGTATCGAACCACTGCATAGAGATAATTATGATACGTGGAGAATTCAGGCAGAAGCTATCCTAATTAAAAATGAAACGTGGAAATATGTGAGCGGTGAAAAGGCCCGACCCGATGTGAAACCGGGAGATGTATCAGCGAGTACAGCTGCGGCAGAGTGGGACGATATGGACAGAAAAGCGCGTTCGGACATTATACTCGCGATTAGCCCCACAGAATTACAACAAATAAAAGGTTGCAAAACGTCACGTGAAGTTTGGACAAAATTAGAATCAGTGTACCAGTCAAGCGGGCCTGCCAAAAAGGCAGCGCTGCTTAAGCAGCTGACCCTACACAAAGTGGCCGAAAGTGACGATGTACGTGATCATGTGCGAAAATTTTTCGACATTGTAGGTAAATTGCAGGAAATGGATGTAGTAATCAATAAAGATCAACTGACGATTATGTTACTGTATAGTTTACCGGAAGCTTTTGAGAATTTTCGCTGTGCGATCGAAACGAGAGACGTTTTGCCCGAACCAGAAATATTGAAGGTGAAGATTCTAGAAGAATGCGACGCGAGAAAGGGAAGAACGCCGGAAGCTGTACCAAACGCCATGTTGGCGAACAAAAGCGGTCGTTTTAAGAAAAAATGGCAAGGGAAACCACATGCGAACAAGGGGAAGGAGGACACATCCGAAGGTACGTCGTCGTTTAAATTTAGATGTCATAGATGCGGAAAAGTTGGACATAAAGCAGCAGATTGCGGAAGGAGGAAGGACACGCAGCCCATGAGCGCCAACGCTGAAATGAGCTACATTGCAATTCCAACGCAGGAAGCCGCACTGAAGGTTGACCCAATTAAACCACAGGGTACTTGGTGCCTCGACAGTGGGTGCACCTCACACTTGTGTGGGGATGTTGACAAATTCATCGATATGAGTAAGTCTGAACACAAATCACTGAATCTTGCAAGTAACTCATGTACAGAAATCAAAGGGGAGGGAACTGTAAAAGTTGTAGCTGATAATGGAATTAATAAGACTGTGCTCAACTTGGAAACGACCCTATATGTCCCTGATCTGAGGACAAATTTGATCTCTGTTGGGAAAATTACTAACAAACATCACGAAGTCACTTTCAGGAAACACGACGCCCTAGTGCGAGATCAGGATGGAAATATTACGATGATCGCAGAACGAGTGAATGGCCTGTACTATCTGCGAGAAGAGTCCCAGAACGCATGGAGCGCCCATGGTACTGATTGTGAGGAAAAGTCGATGCTGGAAAAGTGGCATACAAGACTAGGACATTTGAACGAGAAGGACCTGGTCGAGGCGGTCAGTAAAGGAAACATCCTGGGAATAGAAATGAGGAAGGATGAGAAGCTACCTCCTTGCAAAATCTGCATGCAGGGTAAATTTACTCGTGCTCCTTTTCCGAAAGAATCCTCAAGAGAAACAGAATTGCTCGAATTGGTGCATTCTGATGTAAGTGGACCGATGCGTAAACAATCACATGGAGGCGCATGGTACTATGTAACGTTCATTGAGGACAGCACCAGGTGGTGCGAAGTATATTTTTTGAAAAAGAAGAGCGATGTTTTCGAAGTTTTTAAAAATTATAAAGCCACAGTTGAAAAACAGTCGGGCAGAATGATAAAATGCTTACAGTCAGACAATGGAAGGGAATACTGTAATACTGACTTTGACGAATATTTACAGAAAAACGGGATTGAAAGGAGGCTCACTGTGCCCTACACACCTGAGCAGAATGGGGTGGCGGAACGGAAAAATCGTACACTCAACGATATGGCACGCTGCATGCTCATCGAGTCTCAGCTGACTGGATCTTTCTGGGCGGAAGCAGTAGCCACCGCGAACTACCTTCGCAATAGATGTCCCTCGAGTATACTGAAAGGTGCAACGCCTTTTGAAAAATGGACTGGGAGAAAGCCAAACCTCTCGTATCTGAAGACGTTTGGATGCAGAGCCTTTATGCTTGATAAAACTCCTGGCAAGGGTAAGTTTGACCCTCGTGGAAAGGAATGTATCTTCATAGGATATTCGAAAGAATGTAAGGCTTACAGAGTTTGGATGTTGAATGAAAGGAAGATTATATCAACTCGAGACGTGAAATTTCTGGAATCGTCCAGTTTCTCAATGAAAAACATGAAAGCTGCTGCACGAAAAATACCTCTAGAACAAGATACAAGTAGGCCCTCAGAAGGAGGTACATATGAAAGAGGGGTTATAAAGTTTGAACTGACACCTGCAAGCACAACTTCAACTGAAAACCGACCAACATCGGAGAAAAGTGATTATGAGGAAGCTGAAGCAATTGTCGATGACAGTACTGACTCTTCAGAAAATAATAGTTCATCTGGAGACAGTGTATTCGAAGAAAGTATCGACGCACTGGGAGACCAGTCCAACCTACAAGACAACCTGACAAGAGAGGACCGATTTTTCGAGGAACCACAGCCGGAAGAACTTAGAAGAGGACCTGGTAGGCCAAAACTAGTGAGCACTGGCTCTAGGGGAAGAAGAAAGAAGATATATAACATGATTCCGACGCAGACACAAACCGAAAAGGATCAAGCAGACGACCCACAAGCAAGCCTGGCCGAAGTATCTATCAAAGACGCTTTAGCTAGTAATGAGGCACACGAGTGGAGAAATGCCATAGTTGATGAATTCGTGGCATTACTGGAAAACAACACTTGGAAGCTGGTGGACCGACCGCAGGATCGAAGCACCATTGGATGCAGACTGGTACTCTGCAATAAGTATGGAACCGATGGATTGCCGGTGAGAAGGAAAGCTCGATTGGTAGCTAAGGGCTACAATCAACGCCCTGGAATAGACTTCAGAGAAACCTTCGCACCCGTGGCACGAATGTCGTCTGTACGAATACTTGTAGCAACAGCCATGATGAAAGGAATGAAAATTCATCATCTCGACGTCGCTACTGCCTTCTTGAACGCAAAATTGGAAGAAACCGTTTTCATGGAAATACCGAAATTATTTGTTGAATCACTGCCTGAAATAGCTGCAAGAATGGAGAAAAAGCAGGGAAAAAGTTACGACAAAGATGCCATGACAAAGATGATCAAGGAAATCAGTCGTGGAGAAAAGGTCTGCAAGCTAGAGAAAGCCCTGTACGGACTAAAGCAAGCAGGTCATCAGTGGAATAAAGAACTTAACACAGTTTTGAATAAACTTGGAATGCAGTCTTTACAGGCTGACAACTGCGTATACTTTGCAAAGCGAGGAACGGACTGTATGATCATGCTGGTTTATGTTGACGACATATTGATGGCATCGAAGGACTTGAACTGGATGCAGGACATCAAGCAAGGACTTAAGAAGAGGTTCGAGATCAAGGATCTTGGAGAAGTAAGACAATGTCTAGGCTTGCAATTCACTGATCAGAGTGGGAGGATAAAAATTTCTCAACGAGCATATTGCGAAGAGATTTTGGAAAGGTTTAAGATGAAGGACTGCAAGTCAGTCGGATCGCCGATGGAACCTAACACCAAATTAGAGAAGATCGAAGAATGCCCAAAAGAGAAGCTAGACTTGTACCCGTATAGAGAGCTGATCGGCTGCCTGATGTACTTGGCCGTGAGCACGAGACCGGACATAGCTTTTACTGTAAACTGGCTTAGCCAGTTCAATACGGGGTACTCAGCAGAACACTGGAAAGGAGCAAAAAGGGTGCTTCGATACCTTAGAGGAACTACTGACCTTGGAATTGTCTTCGGAAAAGATCAGAGAACACTCGAGGGGTACGTCGATGCTGATTGGGGGTCGTGTCCGATTGATCGACGATCATACACGGGCATAATTTTTGTACTGGGGAATGGACCGATCACCTGGGAGGCGAGAAAGCAGCGAACTGTTGCCTTATCATCTACTGAGGCAGAGTATATGGGGCTCACTGAAGCAGCAAAGGAAGCCTCGTACCTTAGAGGATTTTTGAGAGAACTGGATGAAGTTCGAAAATCACCAACCGTTATTTTCAACGATAATCAGGGAGCTAAAAACTTAGCTGCTAATCCTGTATTTCATTCCAGAAGTAAACATATAGAAATTCGACAACACTATGTCCGAAGAGCAGTCAGGGACCAAGTTATTGAATTGAAGTACCTGCCGACGGAGGAGATGACTGCCGACATCATGACAAAGGGACTGAACGGGGTGAAACATCGAAGATGTCGTGAGCTTATGAACATGGGGTAAAGCAAATCGTTCAGAAAGCTGGTCGATCGATTGAGGGGAAGTGTTGAGAATAGAACGACACTCTATCTTCCAGCCAAATCGATGACGTGCTGACATCTATTGAAACCTATATACATTGCACGCCTCACGTGCTAGATACCTTTGTATTTTTGAATATCTCTTTACACTTGTCGTGACCGCTGACGCGTAAACACATAACATATATACCTTGTACTGTTTCACACTTCAATTACCTATAAATTAAACTATTCAGATTGTTTTTTCAACTGTGCTTTTCACTTACGCATAACCCGGAAACCAACAAAGACAAACACCTCAAGAAAACATTAAAGAACACTCAGACTTGACAAAGGTATTGGAAAAATTAGTTAAAAAATCAGAGAAAAAAGAAAAAGAGGAAAACTTGAAACACATTGCAGAAAAATTTGTATTGGAAAAATTCAATGATAAAACATCTCATGTCAAGCAATGGTTAAACACATTTGAGAAAAAATGTGGAAGATTTAAAACAGAAAAAGATGAAACCAAAATCGAACTACTGCGAATATTCTTAGATGCAACTTGCCAGGACTGGTACACTTCTACGGCGATAAAAAGAGAGCATGAAAACGATTGGGAAGGATGGAAACAGACGTTAACGGAAACCTTTTCAAGTAAAGGATGGAGTAGCAGAACATATGCTCATTACTTTAAGTACAAAGAAGGCTCACTAGTACAATATGCAATGAAAAAGGAACGACCATTATTAGAAATAAATAAGGACATGGACGCTGATACAATGATAGATAGAATTGCATTTGGTTTGCCGCAATTTATCAGAGAGAAAATGGACAGAAACAAAATAGAGAATACAAAAAATTTAATCAATGAATTACAAAAGCTCGAAGGAATGATAGATAAAAAGAAAATATTTAAAAAAGAAGGTAGACCAGAATATAAAGTTAGAAATGGAGAAAAAAACCATGCAAGACATGTGAGAATATGGGTGAAGGTATAAGATACCACCCAGAAGAGAAATACTGGTTTAAACAAGAAAAAAAAGAAAAACCTAAAACTATAGGAAGCAACTCAGTGATAGAGACGGAAAAAAAAAAAAAAAACGAATAGTCACACCATTGATCAGATTCAAGATGCTAATTGGAAATAAAATAGAGATAATGGGAACGTACGACCCAGGCTCTCAAGTCTCCTTAATGAACTCAAAGTGGATAAGGATGAGAGATAATAAAGAAGATGTAAACAAAATATTCTTAAAGTCAGTCAATGGTGTGAATCATACAAATGGATTAGTAAGAATAAAAATAAAAATATTTAATATAGAAAAAGAAGTAGACATATACATAGTCGAAAGAGAGGATTTCGAAGATTGCATGATAGGATTGGATTTTATCCCCATGTTCAAGTTGAGACTGAGTGAAAACTTAGAAGTCTCACAGGGAATCGAAAAAGAGATAGAAAAACCAGGGGTAATATTAAGTGAAATAAAGAGTGTAACTTAAAATTGTTCGGTTAATTTCAATGAACACATCGAAACAGGCGAATTCCAAACAAAAATAGAACATTTAAATAAAGATAAAAAGATTAAAATAGAAAGATCAATACATAACAACAAATCAGTGTGTTCGCTGTTTGTTGTTAGCTAGTAGTTCGACCGAGCCGCGTGGAAGGAGTGGGTCGCTGAAGTCAAAGATGAGTTTTTTGGTTTTATTTTATATGTTGTGACGTGGATTTTTCCCGCTCCTCGGTCACTCGGAGAAAATGACCGAGAACTTACCGCGTGCACAATAATTTGGCGTCCACGAGGTACCCTGGACCTGAAACAATATCGCGAAATGTGTTGTGCGCCTGGCGTGATCAACACGCCTCGAAATCGGTAATACGATAGACCGCGACCATATGCTCGGTAGCTCAGTACCGCGGAGAGGGGAGGGGTAATTTTTGGGTAGAGAGAATTGCAACACACGTAAGCCAACGCGTGATGTGGCCAAATTACTATAAAATTACAATGGTATATTTCTCTTCAGCGATATTACAAAAACACAAAACAAATAAAAATAAACATAAAAATAATAATAATACGACTGCGCAAGTCGTCCTCCGCGATTCCAAATACAATTTTAAATTTAATCCAAGCGAAACAAGAAAGGGAGAAACAAACCAAGTTAAAAAAAAAGGTGAATAAATCTAGGAGACCTCTACGGCCTACGTGCGCTAGTCGCCGTCTTAATAATACCTTATCTCGCAAAAACCAAAAACAAAATCGGACTCGATGCGCTGCTCGCGAACGTCCTTTACAAAATGGCGCTGATCGCCAACTTAATACTAACTGATTATGCAAAACAAAAAAAAAAATAAACTGAGGCGAGGCTCGTTGCGACACCCACGACCCTCCTCTAAGAACGCATATTTTTATCAGCGCGCACCCGAGCTTCACTTTCTCTGCGACGGCGGGACGCAGTCGCGAATTCGAATGCTCCCCGTGAGACTGCTCGCGACCTACACGAGAATGGAGGGTGTACCGGACGAAGTAAAATGACCCCGTGTAACGGACTTCGGTTACACTCAAACTCGAGGCAGTAATGTCTCGGCTCAACCCGTGACTCGACTCGATTTCCTGGATTCCCCGAAATTAACGCTGCTCCCTTACGCGCAACTCAGGCTACGGTCACCAAGCAAATGTATCGGCTAAGGAATCTCGAGTACAGTTGTTAACGCCACTTCTCACTGGCTATCCGTCCTCGGCAAGCCTTTACTAATGATCTCTCGAGATTCTCTCGCAAGAAGGTTAACAGCGCTTACCGCTCCACATCCAATGCACGAATTCACCCACACCCTCGTGACGGTTCCCTGCCATCGTCCTCGCAACGAAACAAGCCTTCACTGGCGCAAAACTAACGCAAACTCGATCTCGAAAAACAACTCAGCTACCTTGTTCAATCGCCAGAACTAGAGTGATCTCGGATGGTCGCAACGCCGATCTCGTCGCGCTAATTTTTCGTGACGTCATCACCCTAAGAATGCGCAACAATCGATCGGTCATCGATTTTGGGGATTGCGCAACTTGCCGCGCACCTGTCGTCTCTTCGCGGCGCAGAACTTAAGGCTAGATCGCGATGTCGTCTCCCGCGCAGCTCTACGTAGTCCTGGGGTTGGGCGGGGTGGTGCTCCCTCGTCGCTAGCTGGTACCTCGCGGTTGCCTTGGTTGGGCGTAGGCGGGGTGAGCGGGGAGGCTGCGGCGCGCCGGCCGCCAGCGGGAATCGCGTCCGCCTTGGATTCCCGCGCTGCAGGGATCTGCGTTGCCTCCCCTTCCGCAGCCTCGGTGTCCCTCCCGCGGGATCTCCGTGATTTCGCCTTGCCTCGAAAGATGTTCAGCGTCGGAGTCGGTCGCTGTAGGGTAGCCGGTGCACTCGAAAAAAAAATAAGAAAAACAAAAGCCTGAAATATCTTGGTCGCAATGCGCTATTTCGTCCCTGTCGAAGCTCGGATGCGTGACTCCAGTTCTGGCGCTCTCTAAGATTATTTCGCGACTCGATTTTCTAAACCCTGATTCCGGGATCTCGCCCAGGGTTCAGGGAGTCTCTTGTAACGGGCAGGCCTAACCGAACTGCCACGTTACAACTTACATCTTATTTATTATTCATTTTATTTACATATATACATAATTAGCACAATGGTTGCCACGTGAGGGAAGGAGTGGTCTTCGTTCTGTTGAACCGCGGTGGAGGCTGTAGTGCGGATGTTGGGCATTGAAGGGGCTCGGTCTCGGTCCTCGGTGGTGGCGTATACCGGCTCTCCGGAGAGCTCGGTGGTGTCGGGGGACGGCGGTTCTCGGTGTTTTTTATCGGAGACTCCCACTCACTCTCCGACTGGGTCGTCTGGGTGGCAGTCGAAAGGAATGAGCGCTGCGGTTCGGGAAATGGGGAAACCGCTGCCGGGATGCGTCTGAAGTAGCTCGGTGATGTCAGTCGTGCTCTCCTTACGTCCCACAAGGAGAGTAGCACCGCCGGGGGTCTGGTGAGATGCCTCGACGGGATGTCTATGGGAAGCAATACCCACCGAGCTGGAGGGTTAGTAGCTGTTGTGTTTCGGTGTGGGCTGGCTGAAGCCAGATAAACAGGGTCCGTCATGCAGGAAGGCTGCTGTCCGGTCTGTCGTGTAACGTAGCGTCGTAGCGTCAGCGTGGCGTCGTAGCGTTAGCGTGGCGTCGTAGCGTCAGCAAAGCGTCGTAGCGTCAGTAAAGGCGGTCAATTCTAGGCGAACCCGAAGTGTCCTTCCGATCGGTCCGATCGGTCGTCTCTTATCGCAGCCTCGGTTGGTCTTTGGCAGCGGGAGACCACGTTGGCTGATTACGCAACGCGCCCGGCCGCGTGGGTGGCGTGAGCGGCGCGCGTGACGTAACACTTTCTTCTGGGTCGCGCGACTATAAAGTGTGAAAGGCTTGTTGCCTCGCGTGGGTTGTCAGGCGCGCGACCAACTAGTTGCGTTTACAATGTTGTTGTGAACACACTGTCTGCAAAGGACAAATATGACATTGGAACGGTTAACGAGTATGAAGCTAGAATTGATTTAATAGTGGAGAAATACTGCAGTAAAAGACCATACAGATGTAATATAGATGACAAAAAAGAAATTGAAAAACAAATAGCCAAATTACTAAAGAAATTAATCGAAGAATCCTATAGTCCCTTTGCTGCACCTGTCTCACTAGCATATAAGAAAAATGAAGGAAAGACTTGTATGTGCATAGACTTCAACAAAACATTGTCCCTCAAGCACAACCATTTCCCTTAATAGACGATATAATAATAAGAGCCAGAAACTGCAAATACTTTACGACACTGAACATAAACTCAGCGTTCTGGGCAATACTACTCGGAATCGAAAATAGAAGAAAAACAGGATTCGTGACGCAAGATGGTCACTTTCAATGGACATGTCTACCGTTTGGTCTGAAAACGTCACCAGCTATATTCCAACGAATACTGAGCAACATATTGAGAAAACATGGACTAATTGAATTCTCGGTAAACTATATAGACGATATCCTAATACACTCACCGACGTTCGGAGAACATCTAGACCACATCGAAAAAGTACTAGAAGCAATAAAAGCAGAAGGGTTTAGGTTAAAATTTAAAAAATGCACATTCGCTGCTAGTTCGGTTAGATATTTAAGACATGTAATAGAGGAAAATACAGTGACACCGTTGAAAGATAATATAACATCAATAAAAAATTTTCCGACTCCTACCACACGAAAACAAATCAGACAATTTCTGGGAAAAATAAACTTTTACCATGAATATATAGAAAAGAGCTTCATATTATTAGACCCACTACATCAACTATCAAAGAAAAATACAAAATTCACAAGGACAGAAGATTGCGAAAAAGCCTTCAGAAACATAAAGGAAATGCGATGCTCCCAACCAGTGCTACAGATATTCGACAAAGACCTTCCAATCAGAATGTATATAGATGCATCACTTGAAGGCATAGGCGCAATATTAAAAAAAAACACAAGATGATGGAAAAGAAAAACCTGTGGCCTACTTCTCAAAGAAACTCGATGATACACAAAAAAAGAAAAAAGCAATATATCTTGAATGTTTAGCTATAAAAAAGGCAATAAAGTACTGGCAACACTGACTGATAGGGAGATACTTCGAAATACACTCTGATCACAAACCACTAGAAAACATGAATGTAAGAGCACGAACAGATGAAGAACTAGGCGATCTAACGCACTACCGATCCCAAGACGATTTTGAAATTAGATACATCATAGGGAAAGATAATACAGAAGCGGACTGCTTAAGCAGAAACCCGGTACTAGAATCAAATATAGAAGAAAAAGACTTATTGAAAACAGTAAATCTTATCGAAATAGATGAAATAAAATTAGATCAGATAAATAACACATTACTACAAAATAAAAAAGACAAATCAGTAACAAAAAATGGAATATATTATAAAAGAGTAAAAAAAATAGAGAAAATAGTAGTGTATATATAACAGTTCTGGACCACCCCCCATCGCCCTCCTCGCCCCCCCGCCGCCCCTCACCACCCCTCGCCCCCCCCCTCACGCCCACTCGCCCCCCCCCCCCCTCAATCCGCGGCGCCAGCCCCCCCCCCGCTGATCATTTTCGCGGCGGCAAGATGGCTATTCTCAAGGCATTTGGCACACACACACACGCACGCACGCACGCGCGCACACACACACACACACACTAAATAATTCCTGTCGAGACTTGTTTGGCGCAGGAAAGCCGCACTTGAATCGGGTAGGGTAAAAACCCGCTAGATCTATTGTAAAAATGCCAGGAAATGACCCCTGAAGAAAGGTTTAAAACAGCGTTTTGAATGCTTTAACAATTTTTTCATTTAACATCGATTACATTTAGTTTTCTTATTCTATTCTAAATAATCTTATTCTAAATTTGAACGAGTAAAATTACACATATTATTTTCATTATCCATATTAATTAAACATATCATTATTCCAAAATTGACTTATACCAATTTTTTGACAGTACCACTGATCGGATTATATTCAACAATGCGATCATGCAAGATCATGCAGTAGGCAGAAGTGTGTAGTGGGAACGTAATGCTACAGTCAAATTCCAATCGAATGTCCACAGGTCCAGTTTTCAATGTTTCGTTCGGCTTGGAGCAATCGATGACGATAAGGGGAGCTTGGTTTATAAATTCACGCCTCGATAGCAAAGGCTCAGCTTCTTTGTTGTAGTAGCTCATTTGAAACCGAACATACATATCATAGAGAATGGCGTATTGATTATTGTATATATCAAGATTCATATTTCCGTAGGGATAGCACTGTGAGTTGAGGAAGAGTTTCACATCTCTGATCCGACAATGATCAAATACGCCAGCATTTTTCAGCGGCTCGTTTCTCCTTGCAGTTTGAAATCCTAGAACGAGATATCTCGGCTTCTCAAGCTGCGTCGATGTCTTGACTGACCATATATGCCGCGTTGTTGATGGGAGCATCGGATACACGTACGTTTCCCAAGAACGAAAACTCATGGATATGGCAGGATCCTTGGAGATGTAGTTGAGTAGCTGGATTTTCGGTTTATCTGCCAGTTTGATGTAGGGCAACAACCACTCGATTTTATTCAGAGTGATTTTAAAGTTTTCCGTCGCCGAGGTCTGAATCACAGCATTAAAATCGGTGTTGGAACGTGTGAGAATTAACTCGTGTTTGGCGTTGACGATGACTCGGCGATAATCTTCGGCGAAGCCTAGCACATAATTTAACGGTAAAACAACATCGAAATTTCCAGCGGCATCGGTTGGTTCCTTATCCCCACTCAACCACCCGGTATTCTCCAGACTATATTGCTGGCCTAGAGTCAAGGATACGTAAACCTTCATGGTGCTGGTGATGCCACCATTTTTATTCCGATCAATCTCTACACCGTTCAACTCGTAGCGAACTTCTTCAAACAAATGACAAACGGCCATATCGATCAATTTCGTAACTGTCACCGCAGCCACACCGTCATCCTTTGTGATTTTTCCATGAATGTGTAGAGAGCTTTTACTGGGCAGTAGACACAAGTCTTGATGTTGAACAACAATATGGATTTCATCGTTGTTCTGGAAGGTGGATGATGCAAACGGCTGATGAGCATGAATCTCAGAGTGCGCGATCGATTCGTCGAATACCACAGGTTTCTGTATTCTTATTATTTCTTCCATGGTAACACACACAGGATGCAGCGAACACGAATTTTTATTTTCCAAAATTTCCATGTAATCGAAGACCCAGGCTCTGGAGAAACCGGACGTTCAGAGGTGTCAGTCTCGTAGGCGGTGTAAACGTTGTCAGAGGTGTCGGGCGACTGATGATTTTTGGCCATGACGTTTGAGTTTTATAACATTTGCCCAACTTTCTCGTCTCAAACACGATTCCCATTATTTGAGTGATTTCACGTGTAAACGTACAGTAATCGTTTCGCCGCGAAAATTAATCAGCTCGTCGTCTTGATCGACTATTCTCAGCTGTAAATGATGTATCGACTGTACGGCGATTGGCAGGTAAATGACGTTGGTAGGCACTTCGACAATCTTATATCCCGATGGAGCGGTTGGGAAAAATTCGTGAATCGTGTGAGCTCGATGCCCGTTTATGTACGCCCCTGTGGTTATGCTACACTCAACGCGTAAAGTATTAACCTTTAGTATGGCTACGAGTAATTCAGATTCATGAGTAACGTTTCGCGATAGCTCAACCGCCTTAAATCCCAATAATCGGCCGATGGAATCTTTGGGCTTAAAGTCTATCACATGATTGCATGTGACTTCACTGTTCAGCTCGTTGCTGTTAGCTGTCAGACTAAGGGTGATGTCGGAGGGTAGCTCCTTATGCAGAAAATTTTCAATATCCTCAATTTCATAGCTTCCCGTGGGTATCGCGATGCTCTCTCTGCTGTTGTCTGCCCGTTTCAGGTAAAATTTATTACACCTCTCATGAATATTGGGTATTGAATTGAATGTCAGGAACTCGACGAGTCCGAGAACATAGTTCTTCTCTGGTGATAACTCGATTGGGGGGAAATATTGAGCCTCCAGCACGGAGGATGTGCCTGACAGTGTTAACGTCAACGATTCCGACATGACTAATGCTTGCTCATGTAACACCTGTCGTTTTATAGTTGTTTGCTGAGAAATTTGAGACATAAGTGGCCGTAAATCACAGTATCATATTCTTGATACCCCTTATGATTGTATTCAACGCTACCAACACCGAGATACCTCATCAAGTCTTTAGGCGGTTTCAAATCACCGAAACTATCGAAATACACAACATGGTCGCCATTTTTCTTGTACGCAACCCAATGTGTCCCCGGTCCGTTTTTATCATCAAGATTAATAATTGCGGATTCTCGCATTTTTGGTCCTGATTTCGGCAGATCATTCGGCATGAAAACACCTCGAAAATGCGAAATTTTCATATTTTCAGCATAGTTGCGTAAATCAATGTTGGTGAGAGCTCGGTGTGGTAGCTTTACTAGTTTTTTGCCGGACGTAAGTACAGGCTCATTCCGCTGCGGTAGAGTCGCAGGTATAATCCCTTGCCCAAAGCAATCGCTTCCATTGTTGCATTGTGCAATTTGGCCTCATTCAACTGATGTTTGTTGACACCAGCTTCGTTGACAGCTTTAGCGATACCCGCAGCATCACCCGCAAGAGCCCCAGTAGCGCTTAGACCGGCCAGAATTGGAATGAGAAACGGTAGGATGCCGCCAATTTTATCAGGCACAGGTATAACGCGAGGTATACGAATATTCTTCCCAGTCTCACGCGCAGCCGCACGAGCACCCGCCAACGCCGACTCGACAGCTTTATAACCCAGTCGCATGGCGATCTTTGCTGCTGTGATGATGGATTTAAGATTCACAGTTCTCTTTCGCTGTTTACTCTTCCCGTCAGTTCAAGATTTCTTCTTCGCAGCCGCTCCAAGTTTCGACCGCTTTGCAGCTAAGCCCATTCCGAGTTTAGATTTAGCTTTCATGGTGTTGGTGACTCCCCAGGCTACAGCCTTTTCACCCGCACTAGCGTCCTTGGCCAAGACGCGATTTCACGCCTTCTCAGCGAGCGCTTTGTCGGCAAGATTTCTCGCTGCGGTATCGCGATTCTTTGCGTATGCAATGTCGTGGTCTTTACTCGCGGCATCCAGCGGATTGATCCCCAAATCTCCATGAGCCAACCTCTTGGCCAATTTCGTTCCAGGTCCGCAATACTGATACCCTCGCACATGCAATTCAACTGGGAGATGATTGATGATTTTATTTAACAAACCACCACCGCGTTTCTTCCGTGCGCACATCCTCATAGTCGGGCAACAACTAACGCGACTTCTATAAAAGGCGGAATTTATATACCGTCATCTCAGTTTTCGTTGTCATGCTAACGAAGCATCATGAGATTTCAAGATCAGCCCGATAAACTACCTATCACAAATTCCGATAAAATGGTTGGACGTGGTAAGAGGAAGATAGGAAAACGACAGGGAAAATTGCTGCCAAATACCGTAAAAGCAATTTTTTGCGGCCATCCAATTGCGGTAAAACTAACGTTCTTCTAGCACTCATCACCCACGGCAATGGATTGCGATTCGAAAATGTCTACGTCTATTCGAAATCTCTCATCCAACCAAAGTATCAATTTTTGCAAAAGTCACTAGAACCCGTGCAGGGAGTGGGTTATTTCCCGTTTCGCGAGAACGATGAGGTTGTAAAACCGGAAGATGCTCGCCCCAACTCTGTTCTGATTTTCGACGATGTGGCTTGTAAAAAGCAGGATAATATCAGAGCATACTTCAGCATGGGCAGGCATTGCGATATCGATAGCTTTTATCTAAGTCAAACGTACGCGCGCATTCCAAAACACCTAGTGCGTGACAATGCAAACTTATTGTTGCTATTTCGGCAGGATGATATGAATCTGAAACATATCTACAACGATCATGTGAACACGGACATGACGTATCAGCAATTTAAAGACTTGTGCTCGGCATGCTGGAATGATGACAATTACAGTTTCACTGTAATTGACAAGGATAGCGAAATCAATGGGGGGCGATATGAGAAGGGGTGTGACTGCTTTATAAGCATAAACTAACATAAAACTTGCACAGTTTCGTTGCAACGATCGAGCCTGCAACATGGAGAGTGCCAAGATTCGTAAGCGTAGCGATACATTGAGTGAAATATCAAAAGCATCCGATGTCATACGGCGGAAGAATAAGATGCTCAAGTTGGACAAGGACACGACTGAACAGGTTATGGGAGAGGTATTCAAGCCGTTAATAACGCCCTTGCAAGAATTGGTGGATACTTCAAAGCTGCAGCAGCAGCAGCATATTAAACGTGGAATTGAAACGGAACTACCGGATGTGACAATGAAAAAAGGAGAAGAAAAAGATGACAAGAGTACCGGGGATGATGATGATGATGATGATGAGGAGGATGAGGATATGGATGAGGGGAATCTCATGGTTGCAAATGATAAAACACTGAAGTTTGGTGAAATTTCTACTACAAGTACACCGGTGAAGAAAACAACGGATTCCACGGCACAATATTTGAAAATGTTCAGCTCAAGTTAAAAGAGGGATTTGGATACCACATACGGTGTTCGAAAGTTGACAAGCAGTATGATGATTGGCGATACACCGATCAATTTCACTGATAATCTGGTCAATGTGGGGGATGAAAGTTATGAGAGAACACCTGGATGACTCGAACTACTGTTTAAAAAATCACCCGATGCATCGGTTGTAAATGACGCGGACAAGAATGATTATATTAAAATTGTAACGACGACAAATGCGCATCGAAAACGTTACCAAGCCGATGGAAGCCTTCGAGATGATTTAAAAAGTGCAAAGTATAGAAATTTCATTGCACAACACGTTGGCTCGCCGAAAAAATCAGGTAAAGGCTTACCCGACTATAAGATTGCGCGAAAGGAGGGGCAAGATGTCGATTACGTCTACTGGGATGATCTAAATGAAATTGTAGATCGTCTCCGGCTGCTCATGGCGTCACAGGCTGCAGGCAATACTAGCCATTCCAACGAAATAGTCTTCATTATTGAGGAGTTGCGTGAGGCTGGAATCGTTTATTAGCGGCGTGTAAACATAAAATCATCATTTGTTCAGTGACCGTCCAGTGATGAGCATAGACATATTCGGGCGACACTCGGAGCGTGGCGGGGGTAAAAAATTTATTCGAGGGCCTCCGGGTGTTGGATTCAAAACCACCAACGATTATCAGTATGATTTGGACGGTAAACGATTGTCTCACATAGCTGATCCGCAGCACTTCACCGATGCCGTTTCCCCAAAAGTTCTCAATACTGCTTTACAGTCTATGGCTGCGGATATTGTGGATACTTTTCAATCAAATTTTGAGAGTTTCGCGCATAATCACAACGAGGAGTTGAAACAGCTACGCATAAATAACAAAATCATTGAAAATACGTTGAGTCGCATCAAACATATTGGGGAGCAGGCAACACCAACGTTGGGACAGACCAGCAGGGAATTAGTATCGATTGAGGAACCAGAGTGGTTGGACAGCAATTCGAAAAATTGATGGGTGAAAAGTTGGGAACAATGAAGACTGTAATAGCCGCCGAACTTCACAGACAGGCTCGACGCAACTATACGCGCCGATTCGTAGATGTACGCGGACTGGATGAGACCTGGCAAGCTGATCTCGTCGATATGACCGCATACAGCTTGTGCAACAAGGGATACAAATATCTACTAACAATCATCGATATATTCTCCAAGTACGCGTGGGCTGTGCCGATAAAGTCCAAGAGTGGGAAAGATGTTGCTGCTGCCATGAAATCCGTACTGACCCAGAGCCGTATACCTACACGGCTACTCGTTGATCGAGGCAAAGAATTTTACAACAGCGAATTCAAAGCCCTCGTGAAGCATCACAATATCAACATGTATTCGACATTTAGCAACTTCAAGGCGTCGATATGCGAACGTTTCAATCGAACATTGAAGAATAAAATGTGGAAGCGGTTCACTCTCCAAGGATCGTACGAGTGGATTAATATTTTGGATGATTTAATGAAGTCCTACAACAACACCAAACATCGCACGATTCGGAGGAAACCGGTGAATGTTAGCACGGAGAATGAAAAACAGCTGTATCGTAGCGTGTACAAGCCTCGGCAAATCAAACGAAGTGATCGAGCGCGGAAATTCAACGTAGGCGATGGAGTTCGAATCAGCAAGTACAAGAATGTATTCGAAAAAGGCTATACACCCAATTGGACGACAGAAATATTCACCGTGAGTGAGGTGAAAAATACCAATCCGCCCACCTACAAACTTACCGATTATCAAGATCATCCCATCGACGGGGGCTTCTACGAGGAAGAGCTCGCCAAAGTGAAATATCCCAACGGCTACCTTGTGGAGAAAGTATTACGCAAACGGGGGAATCTGTTCTATGTGAAGTGGTTGGGTTTTGATAGTTCGCACAATAGTTGGATAAATAAAACAGACATGTAACATAATTTGTATGTATTTTCCGAATGACAATCAAAGATTTTGAATGTACAAATATTTCCACATTTTATCTCTTTTGTACGCACATGTGCCATACTCTGTACTACGAAAATAATAATAACAACAACAACAACAACAACAAAAATAATAATAATAATAATAATAATTACCGCAGGTGGCGGGGGGGTTAAATCCCTCGTTCGGGACGTGACGACCCCGCGTACATCGAGTAAGTCAAGGGGGACTGAAGTTGGCACAGGCCCAACGGATGGCCCCCGAGGCGGCCTCAGGAGGCGGGTTGGGCGTGAAAACCTGGTCTATTCGGGAAGTGACGACCCCGGGGTTTTCTAGTAAGTCGGAGGGGACGGAAGTCGGCACAAGTCCGACGGAAGGCCCCCGAGGCGACCTCAGGGGCCGTGCTATGTTCCGGCGCGGTACGGGAAGTCGCGCCCCCGAGAGACCCGTAGCACGTAGGAACTTTGTGGAGATGCACAAGAATAACAGCAATATACCTCAGGTGGTAGCCCCAGCACAGGGGAAATCCACCCTGGGTTCCGATCAGGTGAAAGCTCCGGTGGCCCATGGCAGCGGCACGGATTCTGAGGGCCGCAAATTGTGCAAAGACCAGGTGACAAAGACGGCAACAAAGACAGCGGACACGAAAACTGGAACAGCGGACAGGACGACACTGGGACACCAACGACGAGACAGGACGGACAGCGTGTCGAGCACGGGCAGCGGAGCGAGTTGCGCTTCCGCTGTATCCACGATCGGCACGAAGACACGAATCACGGACGATATGAACCTGACGGACGTATTGTTACTGATTCACAGTACGGCGACAAGGATGGCCGAGGCAGCGGCCATCCAAAAAAACATGAGTATGTCCGTAAAACTGGGCATCAAGACTGTTCTCGAGGCTGCCGACGTTGCGCTTAACAGGCGCGCTAAAGCAGCCCCGAAGGACCACAAGCCGGACAACGAGACGACGGAGACGGACGTTGAGACTGAACAACGGACACAAAACACTCCGCGGACGAAACGGAAACGGGAGGCGACTGGACCCACTCCGGAATCCTCTCAGAAAAGGGCAACGGTTGCGAAACCGGTCGCTGACCGGCAGACAGTGACAAGGACAAGAAAGGAAAAAAAGAAACGGAAGACGCGGACGGACGGGACGAACGCGACGACGGACACGACGGCCGGGGCTGAGCGGCGCAGAGCGGCTCCCAAACATTGGGGGACGGCGGTGCTCGTCAAACCCGGGAACGACACGACGTACTCCGACATCGTGAGGAAGATACGGACCACGGTCGACCCTGCGAAGAGTCACGTTAAAGTGACGACTCTCAGGAAGACGAAGAATGGTCTGTGTCTTCTGAAGATAAAGACAGACGCCAACGGACGAGACGAGTTCCGACGCGTCCTGCAGGACGCAGTCGCTGACGCAGGCAACGTCAGGACCGGGACCTCCAGGGTGCAACTGAAGATCATGGATCTTGACTGTGTCACGACTAGGAACGACGTGATACAGGCACTGCGACGGGAGACGGGACGAGACGCGGACTTTGGGGTCCACATCTTCGGTCCGAACCGGGCGGAGCAGTTTATGGCCGTATGCGACCTAGAGTCGCAGGAAGCCAGAGCGCTGCTCGGCCGGGGACGGATCAGGATTGGATGGGTAGCTTGCCGCGTTTGACCACGACTGACGGTGACGAAATGCCACAAGTGACTGGGATACGGGCACACGAAGGCAAAATGTAAAAATACAGACCGGACGAAGTGCTGCAGGAAATGTGGCGAGACAGGACATTACGCCACGGACTGTAAGAACAGACCGGCCTGCCCACTGTGCGCCGAGGCGGGACACGGCGATGTGGCGCATCTCGCGGGCTCCGGGAGGTGCGCGTTGTACCGGGTTGCGCTGGAGGAGTGCAAGAAGCAGGCCGGAAGACGGACAGGATAGTTCAGGGCAACCTAAACCGCAGTAGGACAGCAGACATGCTACTACCACAGATAGCAGACGAACACGACGCCGATATTCTGATTCTGTGCGAGCCGTACAGGGTGCAACAAACGCAGGATTGGATTACGAGCGAGACCAAGACAGCGGCTATCTGGGTGAGGGGCGCTGCCCGAGCCCGGATAACCGCTCGTGGCGTCGGGGACGACTACGTCTGGGCTAGGGTGGGCGGTGTCACTTGCGTCAGCGTCTACCTGACCCCAAATTGCGCTGCGGCGGAGTTCCGGGCGAAGGTTGCGCTCCTCGAGGACGGACTCAGGGACCTGCGCGGGGACCTCGTGGTCGCGGGGGACCTCAACGCGAGGGCGGTCGAGTGGGGCATGACGGCAACGAACAGACGCGGACGGCTGCTGCTGGAGATGGCCGCAAAGCTGGACCTAGTGGTGGCAAACACAGGAGACGTACCAACATACAGATGGCTGGGATTTGGAGACTCCATCCCGGACGTAACGATGACGACGGACAGAACTCTGCCACGGATAGGGCGGTGGCGGGTGCTCAAGGGCTACACGGCCAGCGATCATCAGTACATCGCCTTCAAAGTTGCAGGAGAGACAAGGACGACACGGACGAGGACCCGGCACCCCCCTACGGTGGAACGTAGACAAACTCGACGTACTGAAGTTCTCGGCGGAGCTGGCGGCAGCGCCGGCCCCAATTACCGACGTCCCCCCGGAGCTGACTGGCCGGCAAAGGGCGGAAAGACTAGCGGACGAGACGGCCAAACTGGCGACGCGGCTGTGCGACAACACAATGCCAAAACGACGGTACGAACGTAACAGACCACCACAATACTGGTGGACGGACGAGATAGCCGAGCTGCGGAAGAGTTGCCTGGCAAAACGACGACGGGTAACGAGGGCTGGAGGGAGACCCGAAAGGGAAACCCTTCGGGCCGAGTACAAGACCGAACGGAAACGACTGACGTACGCCATCAGAGACAGCAAAACGCGATGCTGGAAGAAGCTCTGCGAGGAGGTGGACCGCGACCCCTGGGGTGCCGGTTACAAGATTGTGACCGGTGGGCTGGGGGCCCGGATCCCGCCAGAACTCAAGGATGCTGAAACCGCACGACGGATCATCGACGGACTGTTCCCGACGCACCCGACGCGTACGGACGCGACGAACGACGACGAGACGGCGGCGCCCCCCGTCTTCACCGCCGAGGAGCTCGTCGGAGCGACCAAAGCAATGAAGAGGGGTAAGGCGCCAGGACCGGACGGGGTAACGGCGGAGGTTCTTCGGCTGATGGCGAGCCTGAGGCCGGAGATACTTCTCGACCTCTACAACACGTGCCTTACGACAAGGACATTCAGCGACCGGTGGAAGGTGACGAGGTTGGTCCTTATCCTAAAGGGTAAGGGTGACCCCAGCACGCCGTCGGCCTACCGGCTGCTGAGCTTACTGGACACGACAGGGAAAATGTACGAACAGCTTCTGCGACCACGACTTACGGACGCGATACAGGACGGCGGAGGCCTCTCTGACCAGCAGTTCGGCTTCCGGAGGGGTCCATCAACGATTGGAGCGATCCAAGAGGTGGTTGACTCCTTCCGGTCGACAGACAGACATTGCCACGCTGTGCGACCCGTCGCGCTGCTGGTGACACTTGACGTTAAGAACACCTTCAACTCGGCCAGGTGGGTGGATATCCTAGGGTCGCTGAGAGGCGACTTCGGGGTCCCGCCTTACTTGCTTCGAGTTGTTGAAGACTACCTTCGGAATAGACGACTGACGTACGAAACGACCGAAGGCCAAGCGACGCGACAGATGACCGCGGGGGTCGCTCAAGGTTCCATACTAGGACCTGACTTTTGGAACGGGATGTACGACAGCCTGCTCAGACTAGAGCTCCCACTCGGCGTTCGCCTGGTCGCTTACGCTGACGACGTGGCGGCAGTGATAGTCGAGCGAACTCCAGATCTGGCACAATACGCACTGAACCAGACAATGAGACGAGTCGGACGGTGGATGACTGACCACGGACTGCAACTCGCGACGGAAAAGACAGAACTGGTGCTTCTCACCAGGAGACGAATACCGACCACATTATGCATGACGGTCGGGACGGACGAGATCGAGACCAGAGGGGAAGTCAAGTACCTGGGGGTGACCCTGGATACGAAGATGACCTTCTGGCCTCACATACGACGAACGGCTCAGAAGGCGGCTGAAAGGATAGCATCCCTAAGCCGCCTGATGGCAAACACGAACGGACCGAGACCAGGGAAACGGAGACTTTCGATGTCGACGGTGAACTCGATCCTCCTCTACGGTGCGGAGATCTGGGCAGACTCCCTGAAGACTGAGAAGTACTGTCGCGCAATGACGACGGTACAGAGACGAAGCGCGTTGAGGATCGCTTGTTCCTATCGGACGGTCTCAGCACAGGCCGTTCTGGTGGTGGCAGGCGTGATTCCTATAGACCTTTTCGCGTTCGAGCGCAAGAGGGTCTACGGAAGAGACGCGGACGTGACCCGACGGGACGCGGCAACGACGGAAAGAGACGCGACGATACAGACGTGGCAGCAACGGTGGACGGAAGAAACGACGGGAAACTAGAAGAGACGACTCAATAAGGACCTGAGACCGTGGATCCAGAGGGGTTTTGGGGATGTGAATTCTTACGTCACCCAGCTTCTGACGGGCCACGGTTATTTTAGACGGTACTTACACAACTTGAACCGAGTACGGACGCCCAACTGTACGTACTGCCGACACGAACGAGACGACGCGGAACACACGTTCTTCGAATGTGACCGCTGGACAGAACTAAGACATAGACTGGAGACGGTCGTGGGAGGCATCACTCCCGACAACATTGTCGGGGTGATGCTCCATAGTACAGAAAGGTGGCAACAATCCTACGACGTAAGAACGCGGAAGGCTGCCTGACGTAACGCAACTGACTGACTGCCTGCACGGGACGGACGGACGGACAGACTGACGAGACACACACCGACAGAGCTCCCAGCTAGAAGTAATATCACCATAGTTGCTGGCTGGGAGCGTTGCACAGGAGGTGGCGGTTTAGTGGGTAGGCCACCCTGGAGTCCCACATCCGCGCTAGCCCGTATGACTGGCGCGAATCCGTAACTTGGATTCCGCAACTCCTCGGAAAAAAAAAAAAAATAATAATAATAATAATAATGATAATAATAATGATAACAATAATGACAACATGCAATTTTGCCATACGATTGTTACACATTTTATTTTTTGGAGTACTTTTTCTCATTTTCTGGAAACTTTTTTTCGTTTTCTGAAAACTTTTTTTCGTTTTCAGAAAACTTTTTTTCATTTTCCGAAAACTTTTTTTACGTGTTAATCAAATGGGAAAAAAGTTTTCTGAAAAGTTTTTTTCATTTTCTGAAAACTTTTTTTCGTTTCCTGAAAATTTTTTTTCATTTTCTGAAACCTTTTCTCGTGGTAAACGAATAAATATGAATAATTGCTTGATATATTAATAATAAATAAATAAACAATTGTTGAGTATATGAATTCGCATTTTGAAACTTCAAATCCATTAAATATCGTATTGATTGTGAAACGTTTCCGCCCGATGGTGGATCGTTCGAGGCGTCAAACATCAAATATTTACATCAATTCTATGTCTACAGTTCATCCTATAGCTATTGGGGGGCTGGGACAAACCCCCAAGGTACGGTGTCGGTCTGTCCAGTTATCAATTGCCGCTTGTCATCCTGCCAACTCGGAGCCAATTTTTTTTGTACGATCGTGCTTATTTCGTGTTTTTTGCTGCGTATTAAACACTGTGAAAGAGTCAACTCTTGGTAAGCCGTCAGACAGCGCTTATAATCATCAAACGTGATGCTATTTATCGATGAATTTCTTACACCCTTGGCACGCTTACTCACTTTCACGCCACCGTCATATTTTTCCCCATCCTCACCCATCGTAGTAAATGTGTACAGCTTTGCTCGCAGTCCCACAAACTCTGTCATAATTTTACCATTTTTTTCTTTCTTCATTAGCCCAAGTTGTTTTCTGTTTTTAAGGGGAATACCATACACATTGTCGGGCGGATAGTCAGAGGTGTCAAACATTGTATCTACATCACGTTTGATAATATCGTAGATATTAGGCACATTGAATTGATAAATAAGGCTGTTTGTGTCGGTATACATCAATTTAGCCTGTTTATTCGAAAAGTTGGTTTCAATATAATTATAGTGGAAATCGTAGAGAAAGATTTTTGACAGATCTAGAATTGATGCGCCGACGTAAATAGGTTTGGCGAAGTGAACTTTGACACGATTCATTTCAATGATAACCATATCAGTCTCAAATACGGTGCAGCTGTGAAAGTTTGCTCGGGCAATAAGCGTTCTCGCACCACCTCTTCCCTCCCATTTTGTGACCAATTTGACATCTTTATGATTTCGCACATTCTCCATAGTCTTGCCGAACACAGCGTTATTCATGAGTTTGTAAAAGTTTTTTTCAAATTCATTCCTAGACCGCTTACGCATGTCTGTATTGAGCGTGATGTACGGCTCGAGCCACGGAGATTGTGCAAACTTCAAAATTCTGTGCACTTTCGTTACTTTTAATCCTAAACTCAAACACTGTTTCAAATTTCTATAGTGCAATATATACTTTGTTTTGGGGTGAAGGGTGGTCGCGAGTTTGGCATTTTTACTACCCGGAGGAGTAAAATGTTCGGGACAAAGAGGTAAGTCTTTGTGATCCTCGTGGAGTTCCACAGGATAGTCCAAATCTACCTCCAGAAAGTAGCCGATCGGCGAATCGTCCGGATGGTTTGTTATATCGATGTGCTGATACTCCCACTTGAACGAGCCGATTGGTAAATGCACGCTTATAGCTGCACCGTACAGGTTATTCACGTCAAAATACATGAGATACGATTCCGCTTTGTTTGGATCAAAATCTTCTCCCATAAATCTATTATTGGCCCGAGCGTGTCGATTGGAACATTGCCCTACGCCGCCTCGAATGGCACTTTCAATGAATAACACCATTTCAGGGTTGTCTAAAAGTTGCAAATTTTCATTAGTATGCTTGAGCATCGCGTCAAAAGCAAGTCCCAGTGCAAAGTAGTAGTGCAACGGATCTAAATTGTATGTTTTGAAGCAGCTAGCGCGGAAATTTTCGAAAATATCGGCAAGCAAAAGAACATCGGTCTTTAAATATAAATCTGAATAGCCCCCTAATGGCTCTAAATGGAATTCTCTCCGAACAGTTTTCGCGTGCTCGTAATCGGTGTCTGAAATATTTGCATCGCAGAGGCGCGAGTAGAAATGCGTCTTTGCAGGTAATCGCGGTTCATCGAGTTTCCCCCAACAATCGACGTATTCATAGGGAAAAACGCCTTTGCGGGTCATCAAACTGAACTGAGTCAGATTATTATAAAATTTGCGTGTTATGCGTTTATCGGTATCGGTCAAATATGTGGAAAGTTTATCGATGCTGCTAGCCATAAATCGGAACAAATCAATGAATCTCAAGTGCATCATTGTTCCATCGACGCGTTTCGTGAAGGATATATATTTTTCCTTATTCATAGGTAGCAGTGTAATTTCACCGGGAAAAGTTGACGCGAGGGATTTTACTAAAAAGTAAGAATCGTAACCGGACAAATTGTGGAAAACTATCGGAATTGTGTGCGACTCTCTGAAATTCAAATTACACCGATTATGAGCAGGACCACGATATTTACCCGTGAAGTGACAGTGATCGTAACACTTTCTCTCCTCAGGGGTAAACGGTTTTTCACAAATATAACAATTCTTTGCGCGCATGTGATGATCGCGTTGCACTTGGGTAAGAGACTTCATTGGAATTATGTTATTGATGCGTGACTCTACTTGAATTGATAAATCTTTAAGCTGTTCCATAAACCAATCCATGCAATCGACACCGCGTTTACCGTGAAACTCCGATAAAGTCTCATCGTACGCGCAATGTACATAGTACGCTACACTGTGCGGGATATGCTTTTGAATTTCACAAGTCTTACGAGTTTCAAATTTATCTATAGGTTCAGGGATTAATATACATTCGAGATCGTTGTATACGACCAATGGAACGGTGCCTTTGTTTTGAAAATTGGAAAATACTAAATCTTCACACTTGGGAAACTCTATGCGTACTTTATTCAGCGTAATACAATCTTGCCGATGATTGTCGTAAGCGTATTTCACGCTAAAGTGGCACAAACATCTGTCGCATAAAAATAGTCGGCCATTATGATCAGACAATTGTTTGCTCACCAATCGGGAAAGATCTTAAATCCAAGCAAAGTGGAATCTCGGTGCAAACTCACCAGTCATATCGTTTTGCGGATTACTCTCAACCATTAGAAGATGGATTGTGTCAATGTTCACGCTATGCAAATTTTCACTCAAATAAATTGGCACGATGACGCTTTTATTTGATTTTGCATGATGCGAAAAAGTTTGAGATTCTATTCCATATACATTGATGCGCAAATTATTCAATCTCTCAAGCTTTTTCACATCATGTAGAGTAGCAGGGAATTTGATACGTGTACAGTCCAACTCGGTAATATATCGATGATAACGGCTAGTCCTATCGGTGTGGGTGTTGACCGGGTGGAGAGCTGCTGTGACGGACCAGAGAAGGCATCTTTCGTCCTCGTTCTTCACGTTGATCACAGCCTTTTTATGTGGAATGCCTTGGGGCAGCTCGACGAATGTTGAAGCCTCCGCGGCGAGAGGCTGGTAGCGATTGATATTTACAGTGAGGTTAAGGATCTCAATCATACTTCAGCCGGAATCGCGTTGCTCGAAATCTTCCACCTTTGACTGCAGATCACCCCGTGCACGTATAAACCAACCATTTATATCGCTTGATGGGAGGAGAATCGCCACGTTGGAGGTGTTGAAACTCTTGACTTCGGTTGATATCTCTTCATGCTTGGCATTTTCGAATTTGCATGATAATATGATGTTCACCTTCACATTCCCCTCCTTGCGCAGTACCAGCTCCAACTTCTCGGTGACTACGCGCTGCACATCGTCCAGGAAGGCGTCCAAATTTTTATGACTGAGATTCGTGACAACCCCCGTTCTGATTCGGCTGGCAAAAGCGCTATCCACGTCGTCCCATTGTACACCCGCAGGAGTACCAATATTTCCACCCGTCACCACTGTGCGCTGCTGTAACTGCTTGATCTTCGTCACCCAAGATTGCAGGAGTGCGATCGTATGTTGAATCCGTATTTTCGCACCAACGGTTGTTCCTCGTTGCATGGAAATATCGCGCAGAACTTGGATATTCGCAATTCCAATATCAACCCAATGATTGATGACGGCGTAATTCTCCTCTCCGGGTGGTTGCTCTCTCAGCAAATTGTAAGTCCCCTCCATCTGCTCTGCAAGTCCCATATACGCTTCGACTGCCATGACTTTGACGGTTATAGGCAACAATTGTATGTAAGAGAAATGAAAATTATAGGCTTTTGACTTGCACGTATTGTGTAAGACTGATGAGTCTGCATCGAATGCGTTGAGCTTATATATAGGCCGATGGATCGCAAGAATTTGGGGACGGTGCGCACTGCGTTCTATGCATATCGGAGGGAAAAATGGCGTCAGAGATGCGATGCGCACTGCGTTCCACGCATCTCGGCTTGACCGGCTGGTATGTGTACACAGTTTTGGGGTTTACGAATCTTTATAGCGAACAAGTCCGAGCCTGCACATCCCCAACCATATTAGCGTGGGGTATGCAACGAGAAAAAAATCTGTAAACGAAAGCAGGTGGCGAACAGTGTTTGACGTGAGAAAAATCTTGTCTTGCCGACCCTTCACCGGATGGTATGTGTACACACAGTTTTGGGTTTTACGACTCTATAGCGAACAAGTCCAAGCCTGCACATCCCCAGCCATATTAGCGTGGGGTATGCAACGAGAAAAAAATCTGTAAACGAAAGCAGGTGGCGAACAGTGTTTGACGTGAGAAAAATCTTGTCTTGCCGACCCTTCACCGGATGGTATGTCTACACACAGTTTTGGGTTTTACGACTCTTTATAGCGAACAAGTCTGAGCCTGCACATCTCCAACCATATTAGCGTTGGGTATGCAACGAGAGAAATATCGGCAAACGAAAAGCTGGTAGTATAGAATACAATAATTGTAGAAAATAAAACGGGAGAATGAAACTATCGTCATAATTATATTTATTTTTATTTTTTATTTATTTATTTAACTGCTTATAAAGCTAAGCTTACAGCAGGTGATATACATGAATTTCGCTAATACATGGGATAAAACAATCTTGTGCAAATGAAACGTATAAATTATATAATATAACTAGCTAAACTAAATAAACCTTAATCAGTTAACGATAAAAAAAAAAAAACAAAAAAAATAAATAAATAATAATAATTGTAATAATAATTTTCCTTAATATAATATAATTTATATAATGACTTTGGTTCGTTAGGCGGTAAGCTGAGGATAGTATTTTTGTTAAAACGAGTAGAATATTGCACAGGGAGCGCTGATATTCCCTTTAGTCATTTAAGCAAAACGCTCTGAGGTTCATCGAGCGTGCTAGAAATAAGTAAACGGCTTTTACTGTCACGGGTCTAAGGTCATTTAGGATGTTGAGGAGCAGGGAGACATCATCAGTAGCGTGAGTAGGGTATAATGGAGCGATGAAGTGTTCTCTGTAGGGTCTGTAGACTGGACACCTTAGAAAGATATGCGCCAGGTTCTCGTTTTCTTGTAGGTTACAAATTGAACATAGAAGTTGCGGGTTTATACCGTAATACATGCGTTTAAAACTAAAGCTGAAGTAGTGATTGTTGGCAAGTCTTGCCTGTGCGAGTACTCTGGCCATATGAACAGGGTTTTCTTTGAGATATGATGCGATAGGCGAATTTAGATGACGGGGAATTGCCACTTGACAAGGAGTTTTTTCTGTGATGGCAGCTAGATCAAGGCGCCTGAGATTGGCAGAGAATGAGCTCAGGATTTTGGAGGTCAGTCTTTTCCAATGAGCACTGGATGAGCTGAACCAGATTGTTGGTGGAGCATTACCGAGTTCCAGCAAGGGTTCAATCTGCAAGATCCAGTTGTAACTGGGATCGGTGGATAAGCTGTTTGCTAAAATTACAAGTCTGCTGAAGCAAATTTTAGGAATGCGATGTTCGTCCATCTCAAGAATCCTTGCGATCCATCCTAGTGCCGATCTCAGCACCCCGGTCTTTACATAGGATAAATTGAGCTCATGTTTTAGTGGTGCACTGGGGGTACCGCTTGGGAGAAGGAGGAGTCTCTTGTAAAAACTTAGTTGGGACTTTTCAAGTGTGTCTAGGTGTCGCAAGCCCCAAATATGAGAGGCATATAGGAGCGTGCTAGCTACAGTGGCTTCGTAAATCTTTGTGATACCATGCCAAGACTCGGCTTTGATACTAGCAAGCGTCGAGAGCGCTGCCCCGGCGGCGGAATGTGCTTTTTGTGAAGCTGATTTAGCCGCCGAAAGTCCCAGCGTGGAGCTTGTAAACGGCACTCCCAAGTATACGTACTCGTCTGCCCATTCAATTGGTTGACCGTTGTAAAAGAGACTCCTTCTTTCCCTTGGGCCACCTTTCCTAAAGTGTATGATCTTGGTTCTATCCATGTTTACAGTGAGTTTATTACACGCACAATATTCCTCAAGAATTCTGAGGGATTTCCTGAGAGTAGAGAATGTTCTAGCAAGTATGACCAGGTCATCAGCGTACAGTAGCATTATTAAGTCATATACATTATTGATTTGGATGCCTTGTGCACCTTTAGACCTAAAGAAATCTACTATGTCGTGCAAATATAGAATAAATAAAATAGGACTGAGTATTTCTCCCTGTAGAACCCCCTCCGTGACCTCAAACACCCCCGAGAGGCGGCCTTCCGATCTAACACGTAATTCTGCTTGGTCGTACAAGCACTTCAGGATTCTTATCATTTTTGGACTGACACCCAAGAGGAAGAGTTTCCTCCAGAGGGCGCTGTGTGGCACGGAGTCGAAGGCTCTCCTAAAATCAACGAAGAGGCCGTATAGGCGGCTCTTTTTGTTTCTCAGTCCTATTTGAAGGGCAGCCAATAGCGAGAAAATATTGTCAATGCAGCCTTTTTTGGCTGTGAAACCTGCCTGTTCCTCGGGCAAGGCACCAGTCAGATCAATCCATTTTATTAGCCTGTTTTTCAAGATCGTAGTGAAAACTTTTGTTAGAACATTTATCATAGCCAAACCTCGGTAATTACCGGGGTCCGACTGGTCTCCTTTTTTGAATAACATGAACATAGCAACTTGAGCCCAGTCACTGGGAATGTGCTCAGTATCGAGGATCTCAATGAACATCGATTGTATGTAGAGAAGACAGTTTGAAGGCAAATTTTTTATGAATTCACCCGTGATTGCGTCTGGACCTGGTGCCTTACCATTTTTCATGCCATTAATTGACCTGCGAATCTCATCGTACGTGATTGATGTGTCTAGTATGGGGTCTGAGACTCCGAAATAGGTAGTGTTGTCTATAATTCTAGGCGGGAATACATTTTTATAAAATTCGCTCCAGGTGGCAAGAGGTAGAGAGGGCGAGTGGGAGTGCTTTTTGAAGCTGTTATATGTGCGCCAAAATTGTGTGGTATTACTAATGTCAGCAAATCTCTGGACAACTGTGAGCCTGTAGGAGTTGAGCTTGGTGGAGATTAGCTCCTTGTAACTCTTTTTTTGGTTTAAATATTCTTCAGTTTCTGATAAATTAAATTTGGCAGCTCTGGCCAGCTTTAGAGTTTGATGTAGCTTTTTCCTAGCGTCTCGACAGTCTTTGTCAAACCACGGTTTGTGAGTGGTTAATTGTACAGTGTTTTGCGTGTTTTGCGTTAACATTCCTGCCTCTTTGGAGGCCTCTATGATTGCCGAGACGAGGTTTGTGTGTAGAGAGTCAATCGTAGAGGTCTCAGATGAGATCCCCAAGTGTTGAGACAGTAGCATGGCGTTTGTGTAGGATTCCTGTGCTGGTGAGTTCCATCTCAGCTTAACGGAGGAGGGGATAGAGTCAGAGGAGTAAGGAGAGGTTGGCGTCTTTATGGGAAAGTTTAGTGTTGCTGCAACTGGGAAATGATCTGATGTGGTAGCTTCGGACATAGTCTGCAGGTCGTCTATAAGATTTGCACCCGCGAGATCAACCCATACCAGATCTATGACTGACTTACCAGAGGAGGAACAGAAGGTGTGCTGGGCGGGGTGATTGCTAGGGGTTCTCCCGTTTAGCAGGATGAGTCCATTGATGTCGCCGAAGTTTATGAGTTGTGAGCCCCTGGCCGTGTGAGTGGTGTCTAATGATGAACGAGTTGAGTGTAACGAAGAGCCTAGAAGGGCATCTTCATGAACTGAGCCCTGGGATCCTACACGGGCGTTAAAGTCACCTCCCATCACTAATAGCTCATCGCGATAAGTCATTCGTATGTCATTTATGGTCAACTGAAGAATATCCAAAAGATGCTGAAGTGGCAGAGACGGACTAAAGTAAAAATTGCATAGGATAAAGCTCCAGTTCTCCAGAGATACCCTGACAATAATCCACCAAGGAGTTGTTTCTAGAGCTTCGTGTTTGAAAGCTTTGTTGATGCCCATTAAGAGTCCACCACTCGCCCTTCCCACGTCATGCATCCTGGTAGCCTGTGAACAAATAATATTAAAGCCATTGTATTCTTTGGAGAGTGTAATGGATTTGTCAGTGCACCATGTTTCATTTATGCAAAAAATATCTGCCTTACTTAGTAGTGTGTAACTATTTATATTACCCAACCCGTGACAGTTCCAAAATACTATCCTCAGTTTCCGTTTTTTGAAGAACAGCGAGCCTGTATCCGGGTGTCCAGTGGAAATTGAGAGTTGGTGGCCTGTGAGAGAGTCGTCGTTGGAGTCCTTGGGGGGGTACCAGTCGGTAAGTGGGAGGTGGTCGGTGGCTGTGGGATGGAACTAGCGTTTGTAAAGCTGCCGCTTTTATCGTTGCGGCGTTGTCTGGCTGCTAGCCTGAGTTTGTAATCAGCATCTCGCTCTTCCGGTGTTCGGTCATGCTCGATGTATATCTTGCGAGCTCCCAGTGTCCTCTTCTTCCTCATTATCTCCGTTTTGGCTTTCATTGAAGCGATTCTGGCTTTGATAACTGAGCCAGTCTTGTTATAGCTGCCTATGATTCTCGCTTGCTCAACACAGCTGGACACACTGAAGTTATCTTCCAGGAATTTGTCGACAGTCTCTGATAGACTTTGCCTTGGAACGTCGCGTATGGCTAGGCCCTTAATTATGATGTTCAACTGCCGGTGGTGTTTGTCGAAAGAGTCAAGCTTCTTGTTGAGTTGTTGCATGTGGGCTTTGACTGCAGCTTGTATCTCATCAGTCCGAACGTTTTGTTCTGAAGCATTCTGTGCAGAAGCCGAAGATAGTTGTGTGCCCTGTTGAGACATTGACTCGAGCTTATTTATCCTCTCGCTGAGTTCGTCAAATTTGCGGGAGTGTCGATCGTCGTTGGCCGCGGCGGTGTCTGTTAGCTTAGCTATGGTCTCGGCGTTTGATTTTTTAATTTCTTCAACTTCCGTCTGGAGGTTGTAAATAAAGGACAGCTTGGAGTCGATTATTTTTTGAACATTCTCCGATAGGGCTTCAACTATGCCCTCTCGGAGGCTGGCGATAGTAGCGGCGTCCAGTGCTAGTCTTCTTTTTGCCGGATGTTCTTCCTCCGTTTCTCGAGACCTCTTTTTGTTGTTGTTGTTTAAAGGGTCAATCGGGTTTCCTATGACGTCCAGGTTGAGTGAACTCCATGTGAGTGCCATTAGTTTGCGACCTCTAGTGCCGGGTGTTTTATCGGCAGTGCGGTTATCATTATCATGGGATAGCGGGGTCGTAACCTGCTGCCCTCTGTTGGTGTTCTGTGGAGTCTCCTGCTCAGCCGAGACTGAGTGAGAGATACCGTTGTTAGGAGGAGACGACATGATTGTGGACTGAAAAACAAACCAACCTCACTTTGTCGAAAACTGTGTGCAGAAATTTCGGATTTTTTCTCCTTGGGTGTAGTTGCGAGCCACGGTGATTATCACAAAAGGAAGCCTGATTTTTTGTCACTAAAACTATCACTTAAAGCGCCTTGCAGCTGAGATCTGCCAATAGTAATACACCAGAGAGTCGTAGCACGATTTTTCACGTCTGTCACTCAAGCGGCCATCCATGAATCCTCCTATCGTAATAATTATAGATGTCGAAAATAGCGATGATGATGAGGATGAGGATACGGATGAGGGGAATAAACCACGCTAAATTCATAATTATTGATTATATATTTTTCACATATAAAAATTTATAACATTTACATTTTGTGTAACGAGAATGGGTGAAAGTTATAAAGATATATATTTTTAATGTATCCTATTTCTAGATTATCATTTTATCGAATAATACATTTTTTAATTCTATGTATATGCTACATATAAACCCGAATATAATCGTATATTGTAATAAATTCTATTGTTATTTTGGTTAATATTGTCCATATTATATATACACACGATTGCAACCTAGACAGTCTTTAATTAGAGGATTCGGTCCATCCATGATGTCGCCATCGGGTCCTGGTGTGTAATGTATGCTACATCTGCGGAAACTTGCGCTGACGTAGTCCATTTTCATATTCTCTAGTAGTTTATCCCACGCATCATTGATGGAGTTTGATGCGAACGTGCGAATAAATTCTTTTGGTAAAAAAGCTATATCCTCGGACATCATTGCACTTAAACCGCCCAGTTCTTTGTACAGACAGAAGGATTTCTTGAGGGAGCTGGTACACTCCTTCGAATACCAACTCCTTAGTCGCTGCACATTTTCAAAGGCGCAATTGTATGCCGGGATGTATTCA
This sequence comes from Neodiprion virginianus, assembly GCF_021901495.1. Lineage (NCBI taxonomy): Eukaryota > Metazoa > Arthropoda > Insecta > Hymenoptera > Diprionidae > Neodiprion > Neodiprion virginianus. The sequence goes on along the minus strand of NC_060881.1, from coordinate 12,754,644 downwards.
GAGTTGTCATCATACCAAATTGAGCCTAGCGCTGTTGCTTGCTGGAGGTTATTCGCTGGAGAGTATCCATGGTTCGCGTCGTGCCACGGTGCCGCTTCCATATACCTCAATTTTCCCATTTCAGGGGGTATGATATGCAAATCTTCCATATTAATAACCCTCGTTGTACCATCGACGATCTCCGTCAGCCATGCTTTCTTCTCCGCCCCTTTGACGTATACGTAACACGCATTTCCAACCATTTTTCTCACAATCTTCGTCACATCCTCGTGAGATTTGTTGCCCGCATTCCATGGTATTCCGTGGTGATTGCGTGTCAACCATACATTGGTAGCTCTAAATTCAAGTGGTAAGCTTGCCAAATCATAGGGCGGCTTGAAAATGATGTAATCTAGACCCGACCCGTTTACATTCATGACTGCAACTTCCTTGGGTACAAACTTCATGTTATGACCGATAAAACATTGCACGTCCAGGATCATCGCCATGTTGAGGAGTGAGAACGTTGCGCTCGATTATGTACTGACGGATGGTATGTGGAAGACTGACTATTCCATCTCCAGCACACCCGCTTTTATCCCCTCGTGGATGAATTTTGTGGAAGTAGAGGGGGATCGCATAGTTCATTTAAGGCGCATGACTGCATGAAAATTCAAACTTGTTGAATTCTCCACCAAGGTATTTCATTTGCAGACGATTTTCCCCGGCCATGCTACACATTTCAGTCAGCTGACTGGAATCTTCTTGTAGAACTCTTGCGATTCTCGGTGGTAAGAAGACGTTGTATTCTCCATTGATAGTCGCCAGAACACGTATCCCGAATTTTGTTTTGACCAATCGTAACCAGATGACGTCATACACTCCCCCAATTTCGAGTTCCGTTATCTTCTTGGTTGGCAGATTCTCCAGGCGGCTGACGTGGTTAACTTTTGCTAGATCCATCGCGTTTCGAGGTTATTTCACAAGCGAGAACAGTTCACAATGAGAATACGATGAGAACAGAGTGACGATCACGGTAGACGGACGCTTTATATACCACCCACCCCCCACTACAATTTTTTCCATTGCACCCCCCCACTACAATTTCCAGTGGACAAGTCCCGACAGGAATTCGCACTGCGTTCTGCGCATCTCGGAAAGAAATATGGCGTCAGAGACGACTGGGCCCAGCCTTCACCCATCCCCCCCATCCCCAAATTTTTGGATTTTATTGCTCGTTTGAAGTGACCCGCTTCCGCAGCTGCATCTTGTCTAAAAGCGTGTTGGAACAGGTTTTCACCCTCTCCCCCTTTCCACGAACCCACCTCCGCCCACGATGGATGCCCACCTAAGTATAAAAATCCACGCAAATGCCGCGAGTAAAGTAGCAATGTATAGTTTCCCAAGCATGTGATGGAAATCGGTCGACAAAAAGCAGGCGGTGGAGGTATAAAAAATCGGGGCCCCGAATACCTACGTTTATGACGTTCGGCGGAAAACAAGTCTCGACAGGAATTTTGTGTGTGTGTGTGTGTGTGTCAAATCCCTTGAGAATAGCCATCTTGCGGCCGCGAAAATCAACCGGGGGGGGGGGGGGGGAGGTAGCACCGCGGATTCGGGGGGGGGGGAGGTAGCGCCGCGGATTCACGGGGGGTGGGGAGGGGGGTAGCGCCGCGGATTCGCGGGGGGCGGTAGCACCGCGGATTTGTGGGGAGGGGGGTAGCACCGCGGATTCGCGGGGGTGTGGAGGGGGGTTGCGCCGCGGATTCGGGGGGGGGGGGAGGGGGGTGGCGCCACGGATTCAAGGAGAGAGGGGGGAGAGGGGGGGGTCCAGAACTCTCATAACTACACTACTGAAAATCATATTATCTGTAAAATTCAGTATCGATTAATTAAAAAAAAATACACAAAGAATGGTGTCACACAGGAATAACACAGACAAGAATAAAAATAAGCCCATATTATACTGCTAAAAACTTAGTGAAGAATATAAAAAAAATATGTAAAGAATGTGATATATGTATTAGGAATAAAGCAAGAGGACAACATAAATTGGGCTCAATATCACAATTAGGACCAGCGACTAAAGCTTTTGAAATTATATCCATAGATACAATTGGCGGATTGGGAAGCAATAGGTAAACAAAAAAATATATACATCTACTCGTCGACCACTTCACGAGACACGCGTTTATTTTAACATCAAAAACCTAAAACGCAAACGATTTTATAAAATTAGTTCAAACTGTGCCAGAAATAGAAAACATCGAAACAATCTTAACCGATCAATACCCCGGATTAAATTCGAGAGAATTTAAAGACTACCTAGAAATGGAAAAATTGCAACTAATTTTCACTGCAATAAATGCACCGTTTTCTAATGGTCTCAATGAAAGACTGAACCAGACGCTAATAAATAAAATAAGATGTAGAATAAACGAAGAGAAAAACAAGAGAGCATGGACATCGATAGCGAGAGAATGTGTGGACAAGTATAATAAAGTAGAACACACGATCACAGGATTTACAACAGAGTACCTATTATACGGCACAGACACCAGAAACATACGAAAACAATTAAGAAGAAAGAAAAACGCAGAAGACTGGATGAGAGATAAGAAGTTAGCACTGGAAAGGACACTAAGATCACATAAGTATAATAAAGGTATATTTGACAGAAATAGAAGGCACCACGAATTCAACGTTGGAGACAAGGTCTTCATGAAAAATGGGAACAAACTCAACAGGAAAAAGCTAGAAGAACTAAGAATCAGACCATTCACAATAGAGGAAAAGATTTCAAACTCGATGTATAAAATAAAAACTGAGAAGAGAAATCAAGATACAAGTCTATTCCATGCGACAAAACTAACTCCAATGTGGGAAGAAGAGGATGATTGAAAAATTGTGCAATTTTCATCTCAATGCGGGGAGATGTAAAGAGAATATATTTTCTTTATGTTTAGCGCGCTTAATGTTCTCTACGCACGTTTATATGACACCTGCTAGATGCCTCGTCGAGTACGAAATGGATCGACAGGTAAACTCAGTCGAGATAGAGAGAGGGAGAGATAGAAAGGGACAGATAGAGAGAAGAGACAAAAGAGAGAGTACGTGCCAGGACAAAGAGCATAAACAATATACAGAGCAGTGAAAGAGAGACGAATAAGTGGCCTTAATTGTCGTTTCTCTTATTTACAGAGAAATAAATTTGGTTTACTTATCCGACAACCCCAACCCTCCTGTACAACAAACATTACATATATATATGTAACGAAAGTATACAGTCGCTAAGTCTAGATAGGTCGCGCCCCCCTCTACGTCACCTTATTTTCGTGACCGATAATTAGGGATTATCGGAGACGTATCCCGAACGATCAGTCTCGCGTAAGCAAACAGGGAAGAGACAACGTAATTTTAATAGAGTGAAATATAACCTTAATTGTCGTTTCTCTATTTGCAGGTGAGGCTATCGTTAATATTATTCCTATGTACATTATGTAACGTCATTATAATTTGTTAACTAATAAATAAGGGAGTTTCTACACTCTTTTTGCAGAGAAACACTTTTGGGTTATTTTTTATCAACTCCGAAAGAATCCAGAGGAACTTCCATAGGACCATTATAAAACGACAATTTTGGTCAAAATGGCAAAAAAATTGGGATTCACATTTAAATATGTGGCATCACCCAATGACAAAAAAACAAGCATAATTGTGATAAACTCCATCACAACGCAGAACAAGGAGAAATACGCATTGCCAGATGCTGAAAAGTTTGCGAGTGTCCACGATAAACTAATAAAAACAGAGATTTATAAAAGGGTAAAAAAAAGCCTCAATCAAAGAGGTCAAGAAAGAACGGTGTGGATCACATGCACAGAAGAGATGGAAGAGGCTTACTTCGACGAAGACGATAATATCCTATTCAACGACACATACCTAGAACGGATAGTGGAAACAACAACACTTGAGCCCACACAGAAGAAGGAAGATCGACTCAATCTGAAAAACGTAGCAGAGAGATTTATGGTCGAAAAATTTGTGTGTAAACACACAAATGCGAAACAATGGCTCGAAACGTTCGAAAAGGAGTGTGAAAGATTCGAAATCGACAAGGATAACACAAAAATCGAAATGCTGCGGCTATTTTTGGACAAGCCATGCTTGGATTGGCACTCGGCAACATTAACGACGTTGACGATAGAAGCTGAATGGACTGAATGGAAGGAAAAATTCCTGGAATCATTCGCGGACAAAGGATGGAGCACCGGCGTATACGCCATATCATACAGATATAGAGAAGGCTCACTAATGGAATACGCCATGAAGACAGAAAAACTGCTACGAGACATGGACAGCGATATGGGCGAGAGGACGCTTGTGATGCTTGTAGCAGCAGGATTGCCCGAATTTATTAGGAATAAGATAGACAGGGAAAACTGCGAGGATGCGACCAAACTACTTTACGAGCTTAGAAAATGCGAGAGTCTGGTGAGTGAGAACAGTTTTTTCAAGAAAAAAGAGGAAAGACAGGACAATAAAAAAAAATCTTTTGAAGAAAAAAAACCATGCAAGAATTGCGAAAAATTAAACAAGGGTAGAAGATACCATCCCGAGGATTCTTGCTGGTTTAAAAGGAAAAGTGGAAATGAAACTAGAACAATCGGAAGCAATTCGGTGATGGAGGTAAATTTGAATGCAGAACAAAAAAACGAATAATCACACCATTGATTAAAGTAAGAATGTTATTAGAAGAGAAGTTCGACGTAAACGGAACATATGACCCAGCTTCTCAAGTCTCTCTGATAAACTCAAAATTAATTAAAATAAAAGAAAAAACAGAAGATGCGAATAAAATATTCTTAAAAACAGTCAATGGTGTGACGCAAACAAAAGGTCTAGTAACCATAAAGGTAAAAATTTTCGAAAGAGAAGAATACGTAGGAGTATTTATTGTAGAAAGAGACGATTTTGAAGATTTCCTTATTGGTCTTGATATGATAAAGAAATTCGAACTGATTCAAGACGAAAATCTACAAATATCGCGAAAAAAAGAAATAAAGATAGACAAAACAGATGGAGACCTAAGAGAAGAAACAAACACACTGAACAAAAATAACAAGACAGAAGAAATCAGAGTTAACTTCAATGAACACGTAGATGAAAACGAGTTTAATATCACGCTAAGTCACTTAGAGGGCACACAAAAAATAGAAATCGAAAAACTTATAGACAAACACAACACAGTATTTGCGAAAAATAAATACGACGTAGGCACCGTTACGGACTACGAAGCTCAAATAGACTCACTGGTGGACAAATATTACAGTAAGAGGCCATATAGATGCACCTTGGAGGACAAAAAAGAAATAGAGGATCCAGTAGGAAAATTATTGAAAAATAAATTGATTGAAGAATCTTACAGCCCATTTGCGGCACCAGTAACCCTAGCATTCAAAAGAGAAGAAAATAAACGATCGAGATTATGTATAGATTTTCGCGAATTGAACAAAATAATTACACCCCAGGCTCAATCGTTCCCTTTGATAGACGATTTAATCATAAAAACAAGAAACTGTATGTTCTACACATCACTAGATATTAATTCGGCCTTTTGGTCAATTCCATTACGCATCGAAGATAGACAAAAAACAGGCTTCGTTACACAGGAGGGGCACTTTCAATGGACGTGCCTCCCATTCGGTTTAAAAACAGCACCAGCAATTTTTCAAAGAGTCTTATCGAATATCCTGAGAAAATACAATCTAAAAGACTTTTCAGAGAATTACATAGACGACATTCTAATTTTCTCAAAATCATTTAAAGAACACGTCGAACACATAGAAAAAGTCATAAAGGCAATAGCAAGCGAGGGCTTCAGGCTGAAATTCAAAAAATGCACGTTTGCAACAAACTCGGTAAAGTACCTCGGACACATAATAGAAAACAATACAGTAAGACCAATGAAAGACAACCTGATTTCAATACGAAATTTCCCGACCCCGAATACGCAAAAGAATGTTAGACAGTTTCTCGGGAAAATCAATTTCTACCACGAGTACATACCGAAAAGCTCAGTACTGCTAGATCCGTTACATAAACTATTACGGAAAAATGAAAAATTCGTATGGTCGGAAAATTGCGAAAAAGCTTTCACGGACATAAAAAAGTTACTATGTTCTCAGCCAGTGTTGGAAATATTTGACAACAATTTACCAATAAGAATCTATACAGATGCATCACTAAACGGCATCGGTGCAATATTTCAACAAATACAAGATAATGGTAAAGAAGAGCGAGTGGCATATTTATCAAAGAAACTTAACGATTCACAAAAAAGAAAAAAAGCAATTTATTTGGAATGCCTGGCAATAAAAGAAGCCGTAAAATATTGGCAACAGTGGCTGATAGGGAAAAAGTTTACAGTATTTTCCGATCACAAACCCTTAGAGAATATGAACCTAAAAGCTAGGACAGATGAGGAACTCGGTGAGATGACGTATTATTTATCACAATACGACTTCGATATTAAATATATTCCAGGAATAGATAACGTCGAAGCAGACAGTTTAAGTAGAAACCCAGTCATCGAACCAGTCGAAAATACAGAAGAAATACTAAAAACAACAAATCTAATAAAAATAACAGAGATAAGAACAGACCAAAAAGAGAATAAAATATTGCGAAAAACCAAAACGAAATTCACAGAAGTAAACGGACTGGTCTATAAAATCGTCAAAAATAAAAAAAAGATAATTTTGTCTGAAAAGCTAAGCCTAGAGTTAATTAAAGCAATACACTCGGAATGGTGCTATCTAGTAATTAAACAAATAATGAATAGAATATGTCCTCATTACACAGCTAAGAACATGACCGCGAACATAAAGAAAGTATGTAAAAACTGCGAAACATGTGTTAAGAATAAATCTAGAGGGCAAGGAAAGTATGGACTGATGTCACAATTAGGGCCGGCAACAAAACCATTCGAGATAATGTCAATAGATACCATCGGCGGCTTTGGGGAACAAAGATCAACGAAAAGATACCTTCACCTACTGGTGGACCATTTTACGAGATACGCGTTCATCTCAACATCAAAAAATCAGAACGCGGTAGAATTCATCAAGTTAATAAACACCGTGTTAGAAACAGACAGAATCGGAACAATTCTTGCAGACCAATATCCGGGAATTAACGCGAAAGAATTTAAGGAATTTTTGGTGGAGAACGACGTCAGATTAATTTTTACGGCCGTCAATGCGCCCTTCTCCAATGGTCTGAACGAGAGACTGAACCAAACTCTAGTTAACAAAACGAGATGTAAAATAAACGAGAAGGGAGAAAAGAGAGCCTGGACAACGATTGCCAGAGAATGTGTAGATAAATACAGTGCTCCCCCCCTAAGATATCCCTCTGTAAGATATTACTTCCCCTCATTTTACTATCATTTCCCCGCAATTCGGCTTCTCCACTATACTCAGTGTTGTTTACTTGCGCATGCGCGTAAGCCGCTACTATAAGTCAGCTGTCTACATATACATAGGTATACTTATAGATAGTCAAGTGATATTCGTAGTATTAAGTATAATCAATAATTAGATCGATAGTAAATAAAAAACTATCTAATGTCAAACGATAAAAATAATAACTCTGTAAAGCGTAAACAACCGACAGCGGTACCCGTTTCGGTAAAAGTAAATGCCTTAAAAGAATTGAGTAATGGAACCCCAAAAAATGTTATTGCTCATAACCTCAATGTTACTGAGCAAACAGTAAAACAGTGGGAAAAAAATAAAAAAAAGTTTGATAATTTAGTGACGGAATATGGTGATGAATTGCCTGAAGTTAAAAGAATGAGAAAAATTGATAATGATTATGTTGACATGGCTACATGGTTTTGGTTCAAAGAAAAACGAGCTGCTGGCGTTCCAGTCCAAGGTACTCATGTCCAACTTCAAGCCAAAATTTTCCATCAAAAAATGGGTGCTAAAAATAAGTTTTTAGCAAGTAACGGCTGGCTTTATAAATGGCAACAAAGGCACAAGATTCGTAATAAAAAAATCTGCGGAGAAAAATTGTCTGCTGATACTGCTGCTGCTGATGAATACAAATCTCAGTTTAAAGATTTTGTTATTGAAGAGGGCTTATCTTTAGATGAAGTATTTAATTGTGACGAAAGTCCATTAAATTATAAAATGTTACCGTCATCAACATTGACAGCAGCAAGTGAAGCTGGAGCTTTTGGTATTAAAGGAAAGAAAGAAAGAGTAACAATCATGGCTTGTAGTAATGCATCAGGAACTTTGAAATTACCCCTTGTGTTGATTGGTAAGTCTGCCAAACCTAGAGCAATTAAAAATTTAAAGACGTTGCCTGTTTATTATAAAAGCCAAAAATCTGCGTGGATGACATCCGGTCTATTCAAAGAGTGGTTTGAAGATGCCTTTGTACCGGCTGTATCTAAATTCCTAGCCGAAAAAGGACTTAAAAAAGCTGTTTTGTTCGTTGACAACTGCGCTGCTCATCCCCGTCTATCAAAAGGTGACATATCAGTTCGTTTTTTCCCACCAAACACAACTTCTTTGTTACAACCAATGGATCAAGGTTGTCTGCAGAATTTAAAATTGTTTTATCGCAGTAATTTAATGGCACACATCATTGATTCTGTCAATAAAGGCAGTTCTTTATTGGACAGTTTAAAATCTGTCAGTATAAACGAGGTAATTTTTTGGATTGCTAACTCATGGAATAAAGTGTTGCCAGATACACTCAGAAAATCATGGAGCACGGTATGTTGAATGATAAAAATGTTTATATATATATAATTGATACTTGTTGACTACAATTTCTATTTCATTTTTAGTTGTGGCCGTTAGATTCTACTTCTCAATCTGAGGGAACTCCATTATCTGATGAATCGAGTGATACTGCAGGTGGTACTGAGATATTAGATGAATTTTGTGAGGTGATGAAAAATCATGGATGTTTATCGAATGTAAACGGAGACGATATAAGAAGCTGGTTTCACTCTGATAACACACTTAATCCGACTGATATTCTCAGTGATGAAGAGATCATTGATATTATTAATGAAAATATTGATCCACTAAATATTGAAAATATTACAACTCAAGAAAGCTGCGATATTCTTCATGAAAGTATTAATTCTAATTCACCAAAAGTTTCAACTACAGAAGTCATACAGGCTGTTGAAACCTTGACAAAATATTGTGATGATTGCAACTTGTCTAGTCAAAATACAACGTTGTTTGAATTAAGAGAGTTATTAAAATCTCAAGTTGAAAACTTGAACTCTGAAAATTTTCCTCCTAATTAGTTATTAATACATATCTGTGATATTACTATACCTAATGGATAAGTAATGTATAGTGTGTTGATAATTTGATGATTAATTATTTTAAATATTGCTAATGTACGAATTTATATTTGAAAGTTTAACTTCACGTGGTATTCAATACCATAATTTATAAAATATCCTTGAAATAACTTAAGTTGTGAATTTTATGTTGGTTTTAATTTTCTTATTTGAAGATAACACTCAAATTTGATATTTTTGTACTGTAAAATAAGTGCAATATTATTATAAACGATAGCTATGTCAACAGATGTCAAAGAAATAAATAATTCATTTCAAATATTACGCGCTTCTTTCAAGTATTTCGTGTGTCACTGCGCATGCTTCTATTTTTAACAGCCCCGCCTTTTAAGAGTAGAGGGGATACCTCTCTAAGATATTTTTCCTGGAACCAGAGCCCCGAGTCTGAAATCTTAGGGGGGGAGCACTGTACAACGAAACAGAACATACGATAACGGGCTTCACACCTAGATATTCACTTGAGGGCACAAATACCAGTATCTTACCTGAAGAAATAAAAAAAGGGAACAACAAAGAAGCTTGGGTGAAGGATAGAGAGTGAGCTGTAGAAAGAACAAGAAAATCACACGAATATAACAGAAATATATTCAACAAAAATCGGAAAAATCACGAATTTAACACGGGGGATCTAGTATATATAGAAAATGGCAACAGGTTAAACAGAAAAAAATTAGATGAACTGAGAGTTGGACCTTTCCAAATAATAGAAAAGGTATCCAACTCAGTGTACAAAATAAAAACGGGAAAACGAAACCAAGAAACTGGACTTTTCCATGTAACAAAACTATTACCAATGTTCGAAAACGGTGACGAGGACTGAAAATCTTATGAATTTTCACCCGGGGGAGGGGAGATGTAACGAAAGTATACAGTCGCTAAGTCTAGATAGGTCGCGCCCCCCACTACGTCACCTTATTTTCGTGACCGATAATGAGGGATTATCGGAGACGTATCCCGAACGATCAGTCTCGCGTAAACAAACAGGGAAGAGACAACGTAATTTTAATAGAGTGAAATATAACCTTAATATAACCTTAATAATTTTTCAACTCACCTAAAAATTTCGAAAATTGTACTCTCCTCTAGCAAACTGTTCTCGCTATAAACATGATATGCGTAGTTCATATCGCCAAAATGAACGCCCCGCCGTTCAAAAATAAATGGCTAAGTGAATTTAATTTCACATTAATAGCCACTTACAGCATATGTGTGTACATACCAACAAGCTTCACACACAAGTTAAAAATGTGTCTCTTCGCGACGAATTTCAAATGTATATAACCTTAATTGTCGTTTCTCTATTTGCAGGTGAGGCTATCGTTAATATTATTCCTTTGTACATTATGTAACGTCATTATAATTTGTTAACTGATAAATAAGAGAGTTTCTACACTCTATTTGCAGAGAAACACTTTTGGGTTATTCTTTATCAACTCCGAAAGAATCCAGAGGAACTTCCATAGGACCATTATATATATATATATATATTGTAACGTGGCATTCTTACACACACACACACGCACGCACGCACGCACGCACGCACGCACACACACACACACACACACACACACACACACACAAACACACACACACACACACACACACACACACATATATTGTAACGTGGCAGTTCGGTTAGGCCTGCCCGTTACAAGAGACTCCCTGAACCCTGGGCGAGATCCCGGAATCAGGGTTTAGAAAATTGAGTCGCGAAATAATCCTGAAGAGCGCCAGAACTTAAGTCACGCACCCGAGCTTCGACCGGGACGAAATAGCGCATTGCGACCAAGATATTACAGGCTTTTTTTTTTTTTTTTTTTTGAGTGCACCGGCTACCCTCCAGCGACCAACTCCGACGCCGAACATCTTTCGAGGCAAGGCGAAACCGCGGAGATCTCGCGGGAAGGTCACCGAGGCTGCGGGGGGGGAGGCAACGCAGATCCTTGCAGCGCGGGAATCCAAGGCGGATGCGATTCTCGCTGGCGGCCGGCGCGCCGCAGCCTCCCCGCTCGCCCCGCCTACACTCAACCAAGGCAACCGCGAGAGACCAGCTAGCGACGAGGGAGCACCACCCCGCCCAACCCCAGGACTCCGTACAGCTGCGCGGGAGACGACATCGCGATCTAGCCTTAAGTTCTGCGCCGCGTAGTGACGACAGGTGCGCGGCAAGTTGCGCAATCCCCAAAACCGATGACCGATCGATTGTTGCGCATTCTTAGGGTGATGACGTCACGAAGGATTAGCGTGACGAGATCGGCGTTGCGACCATCCGAGATCACTCTAGTTCTGGCGGTTAACGAGGACTATCGAACACAGCGAGCGTGCGTTTTTTTTTTTGGTTTTGAGAGTTTCAAGGAAAAGAGAGTGATCGCGAGGAAAATAGCAGCAAGGGATCACGAGGGAGTTGGCCCTTTTGTCGCGTGGATGTGGAGCGGTAAGCGCTGTTAACCTTCTTGCGATAGAATCTCGAGAGATCATTAGTAAAGGCTTGCCGAGGACGGATAACCAGTGAGGATTGGCGTTAGCGACTGTACTCGAGATTCTTTAGCCGATACATTTGCTTGGTGACCGTAGCCTGAGTTGCGCGTAAGGAAGTAGCGTTAATTTCGGGGGATCGAGGAGATCGAGTCGAGTCACGGGTTGAGCCGAGACATTATTGCCTCGAGTTTGAGTGTAACTGAAATCCGTTACACGGGGTCATTTTACTTCATCCGATACAGCCTCCGTTCTCGTACAGGTCGCGAGCAGTCTCACGGGGAGCATTCGAATTCGCGACCGCGTCCCGCCGTCGCAGAGAAAGCGGAGCTCGGGTGCGCGCTAATAAAAATATTCGTTCCTAGAGGAGGGTCGTGGGTGCCGCGACGAGCCTCGTTTCAGTTTAGTTTTTTTTTATTTGCATAATCCGTTAGTATTAAGTTGGTGATTAGCGCCGTTCTGTAGAGGACGATCGCGAGCAGCGCGTCGCGTCCGATTTTGCTTTTGGTTTCTTTTTGTGTGTAAATTAGCGGTCACGAGTAGTATAGTGACTAGCGCACGTAGGCCGTAGAGGTCTCCGGGATCCCTTCATATTTTTTTTTCTTTTTTCGATTGATTATTTTGTTTGCTCGTTCTTTTTTTTTGTAAGCTAAGCGTTTGCGTTTGGGATCGCGAGGACAAGCTTCCGCAGTATTGTTATTATTTTTTTTTTTTTTTTTTTTTGTATTATCGCTATTTTGGAAATATATTGTTTAATTTTATTGCTGCTTTGTGAAAGAAATTGTCGACGTACGTGTGGCGTATCTCTCTCTACCCAAAATTTACCCCTTCCCTCTCCCCGGTACTGAGCTACCGAGCATATGGTCGCGGTATATCGTATTACCGATTTCGAGGCGTGTTGATCACGCCAGGCGCCCAACAAATTTCGCGGTATTTTTTCAGATTCAGGGGACATCGTGGACGCCGAATTATTGTGCATGTGGTAAGTTCTCGGTCATCTTCTCCGAGTGACCGAGGAGCGGAAAAATCCACGTCACAAATTGGCGCCCAACGTGGGGCCTTCGCGAAATTTCCGCTGTAAATTCCCGAGAAAGATAGTGGCGTTGCGCGCTTTGGAAATTTCAAATTAGTAACGGATAGCGCTTGCGTAACGAAAACAATAGCGGTCGGAGATTACGGGAGAGAGAGGTCGCGCGACACTTCGGTTAAGCGTGTTGACGTTTGGAGTACAGCGGGACAATTTTGAATACAGAGTACGAGAATAAAATTGTACACAAAGGGTGGCGAATAACACCGAAACTTGCGATTTACGACTCAGGCTACAAGTTGACGAATATACCGGGTGACGAATAAGTACATCGCGTATATTCGCACCTTACATTTTTAATACTAGGGATAAGATCGCCTGCTTTTATCGCCAATCTCTTGCTTGGGTCATTTTATTTTCTGTTGTTATTGCTTTTGGATTTCTGCTTCTTTTTTGTTTTTCTTTTGTTTTCTGCGGTTTCGAAATATTTTTTTTTGTGTTTCAAAGACGGATTTCAGCGTCGCGGTTGATTTTTTTTTTTTGTTTTGTTGCTGGTGCGACAATCCTTTTTTTGTCCAGCCCATCTTTTGTTTTTTTTTGTTCTGTTTTATTGTGTTTACGGTATTTCTTTTGTTAGCGCTTTTATTCGCAATTTTGATAACGCTAAGGTAGTAGAGGTGATTACACCAATACGAGAAAGCATCTCTCTTAGTTTCACGGAAGGGTCCATATTGGATACCCTGCTCGCGCTCAGACTCTACCTACGGCTTTTGTCTTTCGCTCCGAATAGTTTGATTTTGCGTGCTTCTACTTTCATCACTGTTCTTCTCTTTGCGTGCTTTTACTTTCGTCACTGCTCTTCGTTTTGCTGGTAAAATCAACATGGCGGAGGTAACCGTTGGCGCGTGGTTATACGAGATGACGAGCGATGAGCTCGAGTTAGCATTAGCGACCGCGAGGGTGAATTCCACCGGTAATTTGCTGGTACGTCGCGACCGTTACGTGCGACACCTCTTGCGTGCGCGCGGGGATCTGACAGTCACGTGGGAACCCGAGGACGAGGATGTCTTCGCGGGGTTGGCCGAATTAGCGACCGCTGCAGAACCAGGGCGTGAACAGCCCCGAAAGGCTAGCGATTCGCGGCTGTTAGAACCCGTTAATATCACCATCGCGACCCGGCTAACCACGGTAGCAACGACGAGTACGGTGGTGAACGTAGCCGTCGCCTAGGCGGCTATCACCACCTCGGCGGTGTATGGTAGCGCCTCGCGGCCGACCGCGTATCAAGTTCCGACGCGGATACCATTCCACTCGATGCCGTTTTCGATGGCGAACGGGGCCCAGGAGCACTGGGGAGAGGCCTTTCCAATCCCAGGGCAGCGACAGGGGCACAAACATCCCCTAGTGGATTCCACCCGACTGGTAGCGGGGACGTCAGCTCCGCGGGTCGAGTTCCGGTCGCTACCGGCCGACCTCTCCACAATTCCTCGCAACATGGCGACCGCTGCCCTGCCAGCTTGGGCCCAGGATCCAATTATGGAATCGCGTACCCGGGAGACGATTCGTGACATCCCGAGGGCCTTACGAGGTTGGAACCTCAAGTTCTCGGGAATTGGCGAGCCGAGTGTCGAAGATTTCCTGACGCGATTGGAGGAATGGCGAAGTCTGTCCGAGTTGAGTTGAAACGAAGTGTTGAGTTCGCTCACGATGATCTTCTCGGGCGTGGCCTTGGAATGGTTGCGATGCGAAAGAGATAGCTGGGTCACGTACGACGAGTTTCGCGCGGCGTTACGTTTGTGGTTCGGGGATGGGACAGTAGGAAGCCGCGTGGAGGATCAGGCTAGGTCGCGAACCCAGGGACCGGTCGAGTCAGTGACGGAATATTTATCCTGCGTTCGGGGGTTGTTGAGGCGGATGCCGCGTCCCTATACGATGGAGCAGCAACTGGACCTGGCCTTTAAGAACTTGCGTCCCGAAATTCGCGGAGTCCTTCGTAGAAGGGAAATTCGAACGTGGAGCGAATTAATTTACCTCGCCACGGAGCGGGAACGAAACCTCGCGCTGTCTCGCGACTACCGCCCCCTGCCCACGCCGAAAGACTCATTTATTAGCGAATTAGCGTGCCGGACCAAAACCGCGGCGACTCGTAGCGAGCCTGGGTTAGCCACCATTACCGAGTCAGGGGTCGAGTCAACTGTAGCGCAGACGATAGAGAAGCTGCTCGCGGCCCAGGTGAAAGGACTCGAAGTGAAGTTGATGAAAGCAATTACGGTCGCGACCCAGAGGAACAAGTCGAGCGGCGCACCGCCCAGTGGCGGAGGCCCAGCTTCACCGAGGCCGACCTCGCCGAAGCGACCCCCGCGAGGAGCGAACCGGGGAGCGGTCCCTTCGGCTAACCGGCCGGCCGCGCGAGTGCCCCGGGCCGTACAATATCGTGGCGACAAGGTGTGGAATGAGAACTTGTGTATGAATTGCCATCGTCCCGGTCACCGATTAATAGCTGTCCGGACCCTTTGCGGATCTTTTGCTATCATTGCGGATACAACGACGTGTATTCGACCGATTGTCCGCGGTGCTCGGGAAACCCGGACGGGCAGCCTCGTTAAGTGTCGACGCGGTGCCCCGAGTGGAAGGCACCACGACATTGCGTGGCGTCGAGAGGGAAATCGCGACGTGCTTTCCGATGCAGACCATGGAGTTCGGCCAACGCTGGTTTTTGCGGGTATGTATCGGGGGCACATGGGTCAGGGCGTTGTTAGACACCGGCTCGTCGCGAACATTCCTCGGTACGGTCGGGCACCAAATCGCGTTAGAGTACGGACGACCAGTAAAGTCACCCAGCTGTTCGAGTGTCGTATTGGCGAATGGATCGGTAGAGGCAATAACCGAAGAGGTAGAGCTTCCGATAACGTTGCTGGGTGTCGCGCATGAGTTTTCGTTGCGGATTATCCCCACCTTAGTTGGAGATTGCGTCCGTGGCACGGATTTTGTAAGAAAATTCGGCTCTTCGATTGACGGTGCGCGCGAATCATGGAGGATTGCGAATGTTCCCGAACATGAAGGAAAATTTGAGGAGGGTCGGCCGATCCCCGTTACCGAGGTGTCAGGTTGGAGCGGCATCGTAGAGCTAGCGGATAGCGAGAATCGAGAACTACAAGCATTCTTAGCGAAGGAATTACCAAAAGTCTCGGGAAACCTGGGCCTCACCCATCTCGCGGAGCACGAAATAGACGTGCAGGGAAGCGCACCGATCAAGCAACGGTACTATCTCGTATCTCCGAAAGTGCAGGAGGCGATTAACGAGGAGGTAGACCGCATGCTCGCGGATGAAGTAATCGAACCTTCCCAAAGCTCGTGGTCGATGCCAATCGTGATGGTCAAGAAGCCTAACGGGAAATATCGGTTCTGCTTGGACTTCAGGAAAGTAAATAGCGTTTCAAAGAAGGATGCGTACCCGATACCGTTTATGAACGGCATATTAGATAAATTGCGGTCGGCCAAATACATCTCGACTATAGACTTGAGTCAGGCGTACCACCAGATTCCCTTGACACGCGAGAGTCGCGAAATAACGGCGTTCACGGTTCCGGGTCGCGGATTATTCCAGTTCGTGCGAATGCCATACGGGCTTACCGGAGCCCCGGCCACCTTCCAGCGGTTAATTTACAAATTAATTACTCCAGAGATGGAGCCGCATGCCTTCGCGTATCTCGACGATATTATTGTAGTGACCACCGATTTTCGTTCGCACTTAAAATGGCTATCTCGCGTTATCGAGCGGATAGTGTTGGCTGGGCTTACCATCAACCCGGATAAGTGCGAGTTCTGTCGTAGCGAAGTTCGGTATCTACGGTTCAAGGTGAACCAGGACGGCCTACAGGTCGATGCCGACAAGGTGGAACCAGTTCTAGAATATCCCGCGCCGAAAAACCTGCGGCAATTGAGGCGATTTTTGGGTATGGCTTTGTGGTATCGGAAATTCATTCCCGAGTTCGCGAGTGTGGCGGAGCCCCTTACCCGGTTGTTGCGGAAAGATAGGAAATGGGGCTGGGGTAGCGAGCAGGAAACGGCGTTCAAACGCATAAAAGCCGCGTTGACGTCGGCTCCGGTTCTAACGTGTCCCGACTTCGAGCATGAGTTCGTCGTGCAGACCGACGCGAGTAGCTTTGGTATTGGCGCCGTCTTGACATAGACTATTAGCGGAATTGAGCGTGTGATCGCGTACGCGAGTCGGACAATATCGGACGTGGAACGTAAGTATTCCACAACCGAACAGGAATGCCTCGCGGTGATTTAGGCCGTCAAGAAGTTTAGGGCGTACCTGGAAGGATATCACTTCACGGTGATAAGCGACCACGCGAGCCTAAAATGGTTGCGGGAATTGCGAAATCCGACGGGTCGGTTAGCTAGATGGGCGCTCGATTTGCTCGAGTACGATTGCGAAATTAAACATCGAAAGGGAGCGATGCACCATGTGCCGGATGCATTATCGCGGATGTACGAAGGCGGAGACGAGGGGACGGAAACGCTGGCCGCCCTCGACGTCGCTGGGAACGACAGACCAGGCGCGGAGCGTAAGGCCGCCTGGGAAGTCGTCATCGATCCCTGGTACCAACACCGCGTCCAGGACATCTTAGACTACCCGCACAAGTTCCGGACTTGGTCGGTAGTCGAGGGGCGGCTATATCATCTGCGGGCGGACCCCCTAGTCGAACCCATTCTAGCAGACTTGGCGCCGTGGAAATTAGTGCTTCCGAGGGAGTAGTGTATATATGCCGGTTCTAACTCAAAGATGGCGGCGCTCCCCCCTAGTTCCCCCCTAGCTCCCCCCTAGCTCCCCCCTAGCTCCCCCCCCCTAGCTCCCCCCCCCCCCCCCCCGACTCACGGCGCACCCGCTCTCACCCCCCCCCGCCCCCCTCGCGACTCGCGGCGCACCCCCCCCCCCCCCCCCCCCGGTCATTTTCGGCGACTATTTCCATAGGATTTGACACACACGCGCGCACACACACACACACACACACACACACACACACACACACACACACACACACACACACTAAATAATTCCTGTCGAGACTTGTTTGGCGCCGGAAAGCCGCACATAAATCAGATAAGGTAAGAACCCGCTAGATCTATTGAAAAAATTCCAGGAAATGACCCTGAAGGAAGGTTTAAAATGGCGTTTTGAATGCTTTTAACAATTTTTTATTCAACACCAATTACATTTAGTTTTCTTATTGTATTCTCAATTATCTTATTCTAAATTTTAATGAGTAAAATTATACATATTATTTTCAATATCCATATTAATTAAACATATTGTTATTCCAGAATTGACTTAAACCAATTTTTTAACAGTACCACTGATCGGATTATATTCAACAATGCAATCATGCAAGATCATGCAGTAGGCAGAAGTGTGTGGTGGGAACGTGGTGCTAGAGTCAAATTCCAATCGAATGTCCACAGGTCCAGTTTTCAATGTTTCGTTCTGCTTGGAGCAATCGATGACGATAAGGGGAGCTTGGTTTATAAATTCACTCCTCGATAGCAAAGGCTCAGCTTCTTTGTTATAGTAGCTCATTTGAAACCGAACATACATATCATAGAGAATGGCGTATTGATTATTGTATATATCAATATTCATATTTCCGTAGGGATAGCACTGTGAGTTGAGGAAGAGTTTTACATCTCTGATCCGACAATGATCAAATACGCCAGCATTTTTCAGCGGCTCATTTCTCCTTGCAGTTTGAAATCCTAGAACGACATATCTCGGCTTCTCAAGCTGCGTCGATGTCTTGACTGACCATATATGCCGCGTTGTTGATGGGAGCATCGGATACACGTACGTTTCCCAAGAACGAAAACTCATGGATATGGCCGGATCCTTGGCGATGTAGTTGAGTAGCTGGATTTTCGGTTTATCTGCCAGTTTGATGTAGGGCAACAACCACTCGATTTTATTCAGGGTGATTTTAAAGTTTTCCGTCGCCGAGCTCTGAATCACGGCATTCAAATCGGTGTTGGAACGTGTAAGAATTAACTCGTGTTTAGCGTTGACGATGACTCGACGATAATCTTCGGCGAAGCCTAGCACATAATTTAACGGCAAGACAACATCGAAATTTCCAGCGGCATCGGTTAGTTCCTTATCCCCACTCAACCACCCGGTATTCTCCAGACTATATTGCTGGCCTGGAGTCAAGGATACGTAACCCTTCATGGTGCTGGTGATGCCGACATTTTTATTCCGATCAATCTCTACACCATTCAACTCGTAGCGAATTTCCTCAAACAAATGACAAACGGCCATATTGATCAATTTCGTAACCGTCACCGCAGCCACACCATCATCCTTTGTGATTTTTCCGTGAATGTGTAGTGAGCTTTTACTGGGCAGTAGACACAAGTCTTGATGTTGAACAACAATATGGATTTCATCGTTGTTCTGGAAGGTGGATGATGCAAACGGTTGATGAGCATGAATCTCAGAGTGCGCGATCGATTCATCGAATACCACAGGTTTCTGTATTCTTATTATTTCTTCCATGGTAACACGCACAGGATGCAGCGAACACGAATTTTTATTTTCCAAAATTTCCACGTAATCGAAGACCTAGGCTCTGGAGAAACCGAACGTTCAGAGCTGTCAGTCTCGTAGGCGGTGTAAACGTTGTCAGAGGTGTCGGGCGACTGACGATTTTTGGCCATGCCGTTTGAGTTTTATAACTTTTGCCCAACTTTCTCGTCTCAAACACGATTCCCATTATTTGAGTGATTTCACGTGTAAACGTACAGTAATCGTTTCGCCGCGAAAATTAATCAGCTCGTCGTCTTGATCGACTATTCTCAGCTGTAAATGATGTATCGACTGTACGGCGATTGGCAGGTAAATGACGTTGGTAGGCACTCCGACAATCTTATATCCGGATGGAACGGTTGGGAAAAATTCGTGAATCGTGTGAGCTCGACGCCCGTTTATGTACGCCCCTGTGGTTATGTTACACTCAACGCGTAAAGTATTAACCTTCAGTATGGCTACAGGTAATTCAGATTTATGAGTAACGTTTCGCGATAGCTCTACCGCCTTAAATCCCAATAATCGGCCGATCGAATCTTTGGGCTTAAAGTCTACCACATGATTGCATGTGACTTCACTGTTCAGCTCGTTGTTGTTAGCTGTCAGACTGAGGGTGATATCGGAGGGTAGCTCCTTATGTAGAAAATTTTCAATATCCTTAATTTCATAGCATCCCGTGGGTATCACGATGCTCTCTCTGCTGTTGTCCGCTCGTTTCAGGTAAAATTTATTACACCTCTCATGAATATTGGGTATTGAATTGAATGTCAGGAACTCGACGAGTCCGAGAACATAGTTCTTCTCTGGTGATAACTCGATTGGGGGGAAATATTGAGCCTCCAGCACGGAGGATGTACCTGACAGTGTTAACGTCAACGATTCCGGCATGACTAATGCTTGCTCATGTAACACCTGTCTTTTTATAGTTGTTCGCTGAGAAATTTGAGACACAAGTGGCCGCAAATCACAGTATCATATTCTTGATACCTCTTATGATTGTATTCAACGCTGCCAACACCGAGATACCTCATCAAGTCCTTAGGTGGTTTCAAATCACCGAAACTATCGAAATATACAACATGGTCACCATTTTTCTTGTACGCAACCCAATGTGTCCCCGGTCCGTTTTTATCATCAAGATTAATAATTGCGGATTCTCGCATTTTTGGTCCTGATTTCGGCAGATCATTCCGCATGAAAACACCTCGAAAATGCGAAATTTTCATATTTTTAGCATAGTTGCGTAAATCAATGTTGGTGAGAGCTCGGTGTGGCAGCTTTACTAGTTTTTTGCCGGACGTAAGTACAGGCCCATTCCGCTGCGGTAGGGTCGCAGGTATAATCCCTTACCCAAAGCAATCGCCTCCATTGTTGCATTGTGCCGTTTGGCCTCTTTCAACTGATGTTTGTTGGCACTAGCTTCGTTGACAGCTTTAGCTATACCCGCAGCACCACCCGCAAGAGCCCCAGTAGCGCTTAGACCGGCCAGAATTGGAATGAGAAACGGTAGGATGCCGCCAATTTTATCAGGCACAGGTATAACGCGAGGTATACGAATATTCTTTCCAGTCTCACGCGCAGCCGCACGAGCACCCGCCAACGCCGACTCGACAGCTTTATAACCCAGTCGCATGGCGATCTTTGCTGCTGTGATGATGGATTTAAGATTCACAGTTCTCTTTCGCTGTTTACTCTTCCCGTCAGTTCCAGATTTCTTCTTCGCAGCCACTCCAAGTTTCGGCCGCTTTGCAGCTAAGCCCATTCCGAGTTTAGATTTAGCTTTCATGGTGTTGGTGACTCCCCAGGCTACCGCCTTTTCACCCACACTAGCGTCCTTGGCCAAGACGCGATTCCACGCCCTCTCAGCGAGCGCTTTGTCGGCAAGATTTCTCGCTGCGGTATCGCGATTCTTTGCGTATGCAATGTCGTGGTCTTTACACGCAGCATCCAGCGGATTGATCCCCAAATCTCCACGAGCCAACCTCTTGGTCAATTTCGTTCCAGGTCCGCAGTACTGATACCCTGGCACATGCAATTCAACTGGGAGATGATTGATGATTTTATTTAACAAACCACCACCACGTTTTTTCCGTGTGCACATTCTCATAGTCGGGCGACAACTAACGTGACTTCTATAAAAGGCGGAATTTATATACCGTCATCTCAGTTTTCGTTGTCATGCTAACGAAGCATCATGAGATTTCAAGATCAGCCCGTTAAACTACCTATCGCAAATTTCGATAAAATGGTTCGACGTGGTAAGAGGAAGATAGAAAAACGACATGGAAAATTGCTGCCAAATACCGTGAGAGCAATTTTTTGCGGACCATCCAATTGCGGTAAAACTAACGCTCTTCTCGCACTCATCACCCACAGCAATGGATTGCGATTCGAAAATGTCTATGTCTATTCGAAATCTCTCATCCAACCAAAGTATCAATTTTTGCAAAAGTTACTAGAACCTGTGCAGGGAGTGGGTTATTTCCCGTTTCACGAGAACGATGAGGTTGTAAAACCGAAAGATGCTCGCCCCAACTCTGTTATGATTTTCGACGATGTGGCTTGTGAAAAGCAGGATAATATCAGAGCATACTTCAGCATGGGCAGGCATTGCGACATCGATAGCTTTTATCTAAGTCAAACGTACGCGCGCATTCCAAAACACCTAGTGCGTGACAATGCAAACTTATTGGTGCTATTTCGGCAGGATGATATGAATCTGAAACATATCTACAACGATCATGTGAACACGGACATGACGTATCAGCAATTTAAAGACTTGTGCTCGGCATGCTGGAATGATGACAATTACAGTTTTACCGTAATTGACAAGGATAGCGAAATCAATGGGGGGCGATATAGGAAGGGGTTTGACTGCTTTATAAGCATAAACTAACATAAACTTGCACAGTTTCGTTGCAACAATCGAGCCTGCAACATGGAGAGTGCCAAGATTCGTAAGCATAGCGATACATTGAGTGAAATATCAAAAGCATCCGATGTCATACGGCTGAAGCATAAGATGCTCAAGTTGGACAAGGACACGACCGAACAGGTTATGGGAGAGGTATTCAAGCCTTTAGTAACACCGCTGCAAAAATTGGTGGATACTTCAAAGCTGCAGCAGCAGCATATTAAACGTGAAATTAAAACGGAACTACCGGATGTGACAATGAAAAAAGAAGAGGAAAAAGATGACGAGAGTGCCGGGGATGATGATGATGATGATGAGGGGGATGAGGATATGGATGTGGGGAATTTCATGGATGCAAATGATAAAACACTGAAGTTTGGCGAAATTTCTACTACGAGTACACCTGTGAAGAAAACAACGGATTCCACGGCACAATATTTGAAAATGTTCAGCTCAAGTTAAAAGAGGGATTTGGATACCACATACGGTGTTCGAAAGTTGACAAGCGGTATGATGATTGGCGATACACCGATCAATTTCACTGATAATCTGGTCAATGTGGGGAATAAAAGTTATGAGAGAACACCTGGATTACTCGAATCACTGTTTAAAAAATCACCCGATGCATCGGTTGTAAATGACGCGGACAAGAATAATTATATAAAAATTGTAACGACGACAAATGCGCATCGAAAACGTTACCAAGCCGATGGAAGCCTTCGAGATGATTTAAAAAGTGCAAAGTATAGAAATTTCATTGCACAACACGTTGGCTCGCCGAAAAAATCAGGTAAAGGCTTACCCGACTATAAGATTGCGCGAAAGGATGAGCAAGATGTCGATTACGTCTACTGGGATGATCCAAATGAAATTGTAGATCGTCTCCGGCTGCTTATGGCGTCACAGGCTGCAGGCAATACCAGCCATTCCAACGAAATAGTCTCCATTATTGAGGAGTTGCGTGAGGCTGGAATCGTTTATTAGCGGCGTGTAAACATAAAATCATCATTTGTTCAGTGACCGTCCAGTGATGAGCATAGACATATTCGGGCGACACTCGGAGCGTGGTGGGGGTAAAAAATTTATTCGAGGGCCTCCGGGTGTTGGATTCAAAATCAGCAGCGACAATCAGTATGATTTGGACGGTAAACGATTGTGTAACATAGCTGATCCGCAGCACTCCACCGACGCCGTTTCCTTAAAAGTTCTCAATACCGCTTTACAGTCTATGGCTGTGGATATTGTGGATACTTTTCAATCAAATTTTGAGAGTTTCGCGCATAATCACAACGAGGAGTTGAAACAGCTACGCATAAATAACAAAATCATTGAAAATACGTTGAATCGCATCAAACATATTGGGGAGCAGGCAACACCAACGTTGGGACAGACCAGCGGGGAATTAGTATCGATTGAGGAACCAGAGTGGTTGGACAGCAATTCGAAAAATTGATAGGTGAAGAGTTGGGAACAATGAAGACTGCAATAGCTGCCGAACTTCACAGACAGGCTCGACGCAACTATCCGCGCCGATTCGTAGATGTACGCGGACTGGATGAGACCTGGCAAGCTGATCTCGTCGATATGACCGCATACAGCTCGTGCAACAAGGGATACAAATACCTACTAACAATCATCGATATATTTTCCAAGTACGCGTGGGCGGTGCCGATAAAGTCCAAGAGTGGGAAAGATGTTGCCGCCGCCATGAAATTTGTACTGATCCAGAGTCGTATACCTACACATCTGCACGTTGATCGAGGCAAAGAATTTTACAACATCGAATTCAAAGCCCTCGTGAAGCATCACAATATTAACATGTATTCGACATTTAGCAACTTAAAGGCGTCGATATGCGAACGTTTCAATCGAACATTGAAGAATAAAATGTGGAAGCGGTTTACTCTCCAAGGATCGTACGAGTGGATTAATATTTTGGATGATTTAATGAAGTCCTACAACAACACCAAACATCGCACGATTCGGATGAAACCGGTGGATGTCAGCACGGAGAATGAAAAACAGCTGTATCGTAGCGTGTACAAGCCTCGGCAAATCAAACGAAGCGATCGAGCGCGGAAATTCAGTGTAGGCGATCGAGTTCGAATCAGCAAGTACAAGAATGTATTTGAAAAAGGCTATACACCCAATTGGACGACTGAAATATTCACCGTGAGTGAGGTGAAAAATACCAATCCACCCACCTACAAACTTACCGATTATCAAGATCATCCCATCGAGGGGGGCTTCTATGAGGAAGAGCTCGCCAAAGTGAAATATCCCGACGGCTACCTTGTGGAGAAAGTATTACGCAAGCGGGGGAATCTGTTCTATGTGAAGTGGTTGGGTTTTGATAGTTCGCACAATAGTTGGATAAATAAAACAGACATGTAACATAATTTGTATGTATTTTCCGAATTACAATAAAAGATTTTGAATATACAAATATTTCCACATTTTATCTCCTTTGTGCGCACATGTGCCATACTCTGTACTATGAAAATAATAATAATAATAATAATAATAATAATAATAATAATAATAATGATAATATGCAATTTTGCCATACGATTATTACACATTTTATTTTTTGGAAAACTTTTTTTCATTTTCTGAAAACTTTTTTCCATTTTCTGAAAACTTTTTTTCGTTTTCAGAAAACTTTTTTTCATTTTCTGAAAACTTTTTTTACGTGTTAATCAAATGGGAAAAAAGTTTTCTGAAAACTTTTTTTCATTTTCTGAAAACTTTTTTTCGTTTTCTGAAAAGTTTTTTTCATTTTCTGAAAAGTTTTTTTCGTTTCCTGAAAATTTTTTTTCATTTTCTGAAAACTTTTCTCGTGGTAAACGAATAAATATGAATAATTGCTTGATATATTAATAACAAATAAATAAACAATTGTTGAGTATATGAATTTGCATTTCGAAACTTCAAATCTATTAAATATCGTATTGATCATGAAACGTTTCCGCCCGATGGTGGATCGTTCGAGGCGTCAAACATCAAATATTTACATCAATTCTATGTCTACAGTTTATCCTATAGCTATTGGGAGGCTGGGACAAACCCCCAAGGTACGGTGTCGGTCTGTCCAGGTATCAATTGCCGCTTGTCATCCTGCCAACTCAGAGCCAATTTTTTTTGTACGATCGTGCTTACTTCGTGTTTTTTGCTGCGTATCAAACACTGTGGAAGAGTCAACTCTCGGTAAGCCGTCAGACAGCGCTTATAATCATCAAACGTGATGCTATTTATCGATGAATTTCTTACACCCTTGGCACGCTTACTCACTTTTACGCCACTGTCATATTTTTCCCCATCCTCACCCATCGTAGTAAATGTGTACAGCTTTGCTCGCAGTCCCACAAACTCTGTCATAATTTTACCATTATTTTCATCCTTCATTAGCCCTAGTTGTTTTTTGTTTTTAAGGGGAATACCATACACATTGTCGGGCGGATAGTCAGAGGTGTCAAACATTGTATCTACATCACGTTTGATGATATCGTAGATATTAGGCACATTGAATTGATAAATAAGGCTGTCTGTGTCGGTATACATCAATTTAGCCTGTTTATTCGAAAAGTTGGTTTTAATATAATTATAGTGGAAATCGTAGAGAAAGATTTTTGACAGATCTAGAATTGATGCGCCGACGTAAATAGGTTTGGTGAAGTGAACTTTGACACGATTCATTTCAATGATAACCATATCACTGTCAAATACGGTGCAGCTGTGAAAGTTTGCTCGGGCAATAAGCGTTCTCGCACCACCTTTTCCCTCCCATTTTGTAACCAATTTAACATCTTTATGATTTCGCACATTCTCCATAGTCTTGCCGAACACAGCGTTATTCATGAGTTTGTAAAAGTTTTTCTCAAATTCATTCCTAGATTGCTTACGCATGTCTGTATTGAGCGTGATGTAAGGCTCGAGCCATGGAGATTGCGCAAACTTCAAAATTCTATGCACTTTCGTTAATTTCAATCCTAAACTCAAACACTGCTTCAAATTTCTATAGTGCAATATATACTTTGTTTTGGGGTGAAGGGTGGTCGCGAGTTTGGCATTTTTACTACCTGGAGGAGTAAAATGTTCGGGACAAAGAGGTAGGTCTTTGTGATCCTCGTGGAGTTCTACAGGGTAGTCCAAATCTACCTCCAGAAAGTAGCCGATCGGTGAATCGTCCGGATGGTTCGTTATATCGATGTGCTGATATTCCCACTCGAACGAACCGATTGGTAAATGCACGCTCATAGCTGCGCCGTACAGGTTATTCACGTCAAAATACATGAGATACGATTCCGCTTTGTTTGGATCAAAATCTATTCCCATGAATCTATTATTGGCCCGAGCGTGTCGATTAGAACATTGCGCTACGCCGCCTCGAATGGCTCTTTCAATAAATAATACCATTTCAGGGTTGTCTAAAAGTTGCAAATTTACATTAGTATGCTTGAGCATCGCGTCAAAAGCAAGCCCCGGTGCAGTGTAGTAATGCAACGGATCTAAATCGTATGTTTTGAAGCAACTAGCGCGGAAATTTTCGAAAATATCGGCAAGCAAAAGAACATCGGTCTTTAAATATAAATCTGAATAGCCACCCAATGACTCTAAATGGAATTCCCTCCAAACAGTTTTCGCGTGCTCGTAATCGGTGTCTGAAATATTTGCATCGCAGAGGTGCGAGTAGAAATGCTTCTTTGCAGGTAATCGCGGTTCATCGAGTTTCCCCCAACAATCGACGTATTCATAGGGAAAAACGCCTTTGCGGGTCATCAAACTGAACTGAGTCGGGTTATTATAAAATTTACGTGTTATGCGTTTATCGGTATCGGTCAAATATTTGGAAAGTTTATCGATACTGCTAGCCATAAATCGAAACGAATCGATGAATCTCAAGTGCATCATTGTTCCATCGACGCGTTTCGTGAAGGATATATATTTTTCCTTATTTATGGGTAGCAGTGTAATTTTACCGGGAAAAGTTGACGCGAGAGATTTTATTAAAAAATGAGAATCGTAACCGGACAAATTGTGGAAAACTATTGGAATTGTGTGCGACTCTCTGAAATTCAAATTACACCGATTATGAGCAGGACCACGATATTTACCCGTGAAGTGACAGTGATCGTAACACTTTTTCTCCTCGGGGGTAAACGGTTTTTCACAAATATAACAATTCTTTGCGCGCATGTGATGATCGCGTTGCACTTGGGTAAGAGACTCCATCGGAATTATGTTTTTGATGCGTGACTCTACTTGAATTGATAAATCTTTAAGCTGTTTCATAAACCAATCTATGCAATCGACACCGCGTTTACCGTGAAACTCCGATAAAGTCTCATCGTACGCGCAATGTACATAGTACGCTACACTGTGCGGGATATGCTTTTGAATTTCACAAGTCTTACGAGTTTCAAATTCATCCACAGGTTCAGGGATTAATATACATTCGAGATCGGCGTATACGACAAATGGAACGGTGCCTTTGTTTTGAAAATTGGAAAATACTAAATCTTTACACTTGGGAAACTCCATGCGTACTTTATTTAGCGTAATACAATCTTGTCGATGATTGTCGTAGGCATGTTTCACGCTAAAGTGGCACAAACAATTGTCACATAAAAACATTTTGTGTTCATGAACGGACAATTGTTTGCTCACCAATCGGGAAAGATCTTTAATCCAAGCAAAGTGGAATCTCGGTGCAAACTCGCCAGTCATATCGTCTTCCGGATTACTCTCAACCATTAGAAGATTGATCGTGTCAGTGTTTACGCTATGCAAATTTTTACTCAAATTAATTGGCACGATGACGCTTTTATTTGATTTTGCATGATGCGAAAAAGTTTGAGATTCTATTCCATATACATTGATGCGCAAATTATTTAATCTCTCAAGCTTTTTTACATCATGTAGAGTAGCAGGGAATTTGATACCTGTACAGTCCAACTCGGAAATATATCGATGATAACGGCTAGTCCTATCGGCGTTGATCTTGACCGGGTGGAGGGCTGCTATGACGGACCAGAGAAGGCATCTTTCGTCCTCGTTCCTCACGTTCACCACCGCTCTCTTCCGTTGAATGTCTTGGGGCAGGTCGACGAATGTTGAAGCCCCCGCGGCGAGAGGCTGATAGCGATTGATATTTACAGTGAGGTTAAGGATCTCAATCATACTCCAGCCGGAATCGCGTTGCTCGAAATCTTCCACCTTTGACTGCAGATCATCCCGTGCACGTATAAACCAACCATTTATATCGCTTGATGGGAGGAGAATCGCCACGTTGGAGGTGTTGAAACTCTTAACATCAGTGGAGATCTCTTCGTGCTTGGCATTTTCGAATTTGCACGATAATATGATGTTAACCTTCACATTTCCCTCCTCGCGCAGTATCAGCTCCAACTTCTCGGTGACGACGCGCTGCACATCGTCCAGAAAGGCGTCCAAATTTTTATGACGGAGATTTGTGACAACCCCCGTTCTGATTCGGCTGGCAAAAGCGCTATCCACGTCGTCCCATTGTACACCCGCAGGAGTACCGATATTTCCACCCGTCACCACTGTGCGCTGCTGCAACTGCTTGATCTTCGTCACCCAAGATTGCAGGAGTGCGATCGTATGTTGGATCCGTATTTTCGCACCAACGGTTGTTCCTCGTTGTATGGAAATATCGCGCAGAACTTGGATATTCGCAATTCCAATATCAGTCCAATGATTGATGATGGCGTCATTCTCTTCTCCGGGTGGTTGCTCTCTCAGCAAATTGTACGTCCTCTCCATCTGCTCCGCAAGTCCCACATACGCTTCGACTGCCATGACTTTGACGTTGATATAAGCTGAACTTTGTATAACTTTTTTGACTTGCACGTATCGTGTAAGACTGACGAGTCTGCATCGGATGTTTGAGCTTATATGTATATAGACCGATAGATCGCAAGAATTTGGGAACTGTGCGCACTGCGTTCTGCGCATATCAGAGGGTAAAATGACGTCAGAGATGCGGTGCGCACTGCGTTCTGCGCATATCGGAGAGTAAAATGGCGTCAGAGATGCGGTGCGCACTGCGTTCTGCGCATATCGGAGAGTAAAATGACGTCAGAGATGCGGTGCGCACTGCGTTTTGCGCATATCGGAGAGTAAAATGACGTCAGAGATGTGGTGCGCACTGCGTTCTGCGCATCTCGGAGGGAAAAATGACGTCAGAGCCGACTGGGCCCACCCTTTATCCGACCGGCCATCCCTAAATTTTTGAGTTTTATTGCTCTCCCGGCTCTGCAGAGAAGATGAAATTCATGTAAAAAATGAGGTCAGAGGCGACGGGGTCCGCAGTCCCCCTCCCGCCATCCCTAAATTTTTGGGTTTTATGAGTCGTTAAGCAGCGTGAGCCATGTGGTGGGAAAAATCGGTCAACGAAAAGCGAGTGGCGAACAGTGTTTGGTGTCAGAAAAATCTTATCTTGCCCGCTCTTCACCGGATGGTATGTGCACATGCAGTTTTGGGGTTTTACGACTCTTGATAGCGAGCAAGTCCGAGCCTGCACATCCCCAACCATATTAGCGTGGGGTATGCAATGGAAAGCTGGCGAGCTCTTGAGAAAATTTTCTCCTAGCTTATACCGCCTCCCCCGCGTTACTCTTTCGTCGAAAAATCGGTCAACGAAAAGCGAGTGGCGAACAGTGTTTGGTGTTAGAAAAATCTTATCTTGCCCGCTTTTCATCACCCTCCCGACTCTGCAGAGAAGATGAAATTCATGTAAAAAATGGCGTCAGAGGCGACGGGGTCCTCAGTCCCCCTCCCACCATCCCTAAATTTTTGGGTTTTATGAGTCGTTAAGCAGCGTGAGCCATGTGGTGGGAAAAATCGGTCAACGAAAAGCGAGTGGCGAACAGTGTTTGGTGTCAGAAAAATCTTATCTTGCCCGATCTTCACCGGATGGTATGTGCACATGCAGTTTTGGGGTTTTACGACTCTTGATAGCGAGCAAGTTCGAGCCTGCACATCCCCAACCATATTAGCGTGGGGTATGCAATGGAAAGCTGGCGAGCTCTTGAGAAAATTTTCTCCTAGCTTATATCGCCTCCCCCGCGTCACTCTTTCGTCCCTATGTCACGTGATGCGTGCTCTACGAATGATTGGCCGGCTGGGTTTTGCTCGGTGGGGGGCGGGTGCGAGTCCTTTAGTATTTATTCGAACAGTGGTTTGAAAACTTCTCTAGTCATTTTGAAAAATCCTTCGTGTCAAAACAGACGTTTTTGATAAAGTGAGCTGTGACAAAGAAAAAAATCGGTGTTCATTGGAAAAATCTCAAGACTTCAACGAGTTTATATTTTTGTGAGTACTTTATAGAATACACATATATATGTATATGGTGCTACGCCAATCCTCTTACGATACTGTGAATGTTGATTTGAATTCCGTAATGATTATCGCATTTGATTAGTATGTTAACAAAAGTTTTTTTCGATTTGTTTTAACTTTTCTGTATTCCCTATCATCGTATCCATAAAAATTCTGGAAAAATTTTAGAATCATATCGAAAAAATATGAACGGACAGAAAAGGGGGCCATCAGACTCCCCACCTCATTCACCACCACGATCGCTCACATATAAGCGGGTATGCAGAGGGGCGGGTTATTATGAGGAGGATGATGATGATGAATTGACAGATAGTGATGCTGATAGGCTAATTATCGACCCCGAGCATCATCTCGAATCATCATCATCATCGAGTGATGTGGAGGATGAGGAGGAGGAGGAGGAGGAGGAGGAGGAGGAGGAGGAGGAGGGGGAGGAGGAGGGGGAGGAGGAAGCAGAGGTGGAGGATGTTTGGAATGGCGGTGATGATAATGACGCACGCTTTCAATTCGCTTTACTTCTGGATCAGATTGATGAAATCCGCGAAATCCTGGGAGACATAGATAGGGCTGACGATGATGGATATTTTTCGGACGAGGATTGGTGAGTAGCACCACATTAAAATAAAATTCTAGTATCTTCCACACCTTCTCCGTATCACTCATTTTGAATAGGTGGAAACTTTTTTTGAATTGGAGATTTATCATGCATATAAATGATGAGTGCAGCAGCATCAACTTTTCTATTTCGGCTTGCTCTTTTTACAGATTTTTCATCGCGAATCAATTTTGGGAAGAATGTCATCTCATTCGAGTGATGATAACGACGAGTGGTCGAGCATTGATTGGGGCGAGGATGAGGAGGCTGAGGAAGAGATAATTATAGGCTTTTCCGAAGCAACACGCGAGTTCTCGTTGGAGGAGCTTCGGGAACTCGTTGAGGATGCGCGAGCTGCTCGAGTGAGACCAAACAGCCAATATTATATAAATTACGGTGATATATGTATGCAAATAATTGTAGAAAAATGGGCGAATGAAACTATTGTAATAATTATAGATGATGAAAATAGCGATGATGATGATAATGTTAACGAGCAGGATAGCGTGTAAAAATGATTTATACTAGTTTTATCTTTATTGAACATATGAGGCCCTATTTTCACACACAGTCACATACAATTACACACCGTCACATACAGATATATACACACACTCATCCCAATTTATACAGCATTCTCGGATTTATCTTGGAGTTCGGTGAGACTTTTAAATAAACAATACTTCAAATTTTAACTTATCTAGGACGCTCGTTTTTCTCCCACGTTGGCTCCTGCCCTGGGACTGGAATCCGGGATCGAAGTCGATGATTTCAATAGATTCTCCACGTTAAATCTAGTTTGAAGTATTGGCCAGTTTCCGTTGAGTCGCCTACCGGGAGATGAGCGGATGACCGGTCCCTTCGACGTCCCAGAGCAAAGAGACCGAGCAAGCGAAAGCGAACTCGGTAGTGTGATTCGAGGGGAGGAAATGAGAGATCGAGGATCGGTGGATTCTTCGATTATAGGATTCGATTCTGACCGCGGACAAATTCAAAATTTTGGATTTATCACCTTACAATTCCCCTCCTGTAATGCGACGCATCTCGGAGGAGGTGTGCTGCATGACACCCGGATGAATGGCTTAACCTGTCCGTTTAAAGCGATGTTGATTCTCGATCGGAAATTCATTGGTCGAACAACGACCTTAGATCGATCCGACACCCTTTGTAGTAGTGCGATGACAATTTATGATGTGACGACTCGAGAGACCGATGATTCTCGACCATAAAGCGCGAACCGCTCCAGTGCTTCGAAGATCGTTGATGCCTTTTAATTCTGGACATGAGATTCGTCCAAGGTCAGGTAGCCCAGTGGAGGAGTTCGGTCTAGAAACACGATATCCTCGGTCGTCCGACGACACACAACCTATGGCAGAGCTTTCTTTCGTCATGTACAACAATATTCAATTACTCACAACATGTCTTAGCAAAGCATACAGCCCGAGGAAAGAAAAAAAAAAAAAATACAAATAAATATTTTCGACCTCTGATACAAATCGCACACATTCCGCAGTACGGCATACCACACATTAAAAATATACAAGCAGATATTTCATCTCGAATCAGGACACGGTCCCCACTCACACACATTCTAATTCAAAAACGATCTTGTCATACGACCTCAATGACCGCGTTAAGTTTTAAAAGGGTCAAGGAGACCTATCTCCTCTTGTCATTCCAGAATCTGTTTGATCATATAGCTTTCCGTCGTCACATTCATAGCAATGATATTTCTACCACGATATTTACAATACTTTAAATTAAATTAATTTTAAATTAACTACAGTTGTATTTACTTTCAACGCAATATTTTCGGAGATTACGTCGATTATATGTGCCTATTTCTTTCTGTTCATTATTTGGATCGACGAGTACAAAAGCATTTTCGCCAATACGACGTCCAATTTTGTACGGACCCTCGAATAGATGGAAAAACTTTTTTATTACTTTATCAAACGCATTCGACAAATGTCTGACTCTAAGTAAAACCAAATCTCCCACCGATAATTGAACCTTCGTTATGTTATGTTGCCCGTTTTTGCGATATTCAAAATTTTTCTTCAAATTTTCTCGCGCCAGCGTTATTAAATATTCATGAGACGGATCGTGACTTTGTGGAAATTGAATGATTTTATGAATTTCATCTTTTATCGGCTTGCCAAAATGCAATTCTTGAGGTGTCATACCGGTACTTTGGTGCACAGTAACGTTCAAAAATTCTTGAATTTGTGGAACCATTTCGGCCCATTTCGTATGTTTCTTAGCACATAAAGTTCTAAACAAACGGCCTAGCTCTCTCATAACCCGTTCCGTTGGATTCGACTGAGGATGCCTGATCGAGCTGAAAAGAGTTTTAATTCCCAGTTTTTGGAGTTCCGTTTTCCACACCTCAGACATGAATTGACTACCGTGATCGGATAATATTCGCTCAGGCTTTCCGATTTTTGGAATATAATACTCCGTTATTTTTTTCAAACACGTGCGCGTAGTTGCTTTTTTCATTGGAAACAGACTGACTAATTTTGAAAATGCATCTAACATAACAAAAATATATTGCACTCCTCCTCGTCCTGTTGGCAAAGGACCATAGAAATCCACCGTAACGAGTTCGTTTGGCTTTGTTGTTGCCACCCAATTATATTCCCCTTCCATTGATATTGTTAAATATTTGACGCGCTGGCACAAATCGCAACACATAATGAATTTTTTAACCTGTGACGCCATTCCACGCCAATAATAAAATTGTTTCAGATATCCAATCGTTTTATACACCCCAGGATGCGCTAATTTCGTATGAATAGCGTCAATTAAAAGTCGTTGCATATTTTCCGGAATAACTATTCTCCAATTTTCTCTGTTCTTATTTCTGTGGAACAAAATGCCAGAGTGTATGACAAATCCTGATTCTTCCCCTCCTATCTCGTCCATTGCATCAATTTTGCCCTTAATGTATGGATCTTTAAGCTGCCATTCGCCCAACGTTTTGAAACTCCGTTTCAAATTCGCATCATATTTCAACATGGCAATTGAAATCAATGATGTCTCCTCTGTATCTCTTATAGGCAAAAAGTATTGGTCCATTGACGAGATTACGATTTTTTCTTGCATTTGTTCCACGAATTTACCCTCGGGGTTTCTACTAAAGAAATCTGCTACCGTATTGTCGCTGCCACGACAGTAAGACACTGTAAACGAGTATTGCTGCAGAAGAAGGTTCCATCGTATAATACGAGCATTTTGAAATGTTGACGATCTTAAAAATGTCAAACTCTTATGATCCGTAACGATCTCAAAATTTACTCCAATAAGATAAACCCTAAATTTTTCAACCGCATAAACTATGGCTAAAAGCTTTTTTTCAGTGGTTGTATAATTAATTTCACACCGCGATAAACATCGACTCACCACAGCAATAATGTTATGTTGTTCGTTTTCATCTATCTGGTACAGTATTCCAGCTATTCCTCGATCACTCGCATCCGTTTGAACTTTAAATGGTGTTAATGGGATCACATGTTTGAGCGTAATGCATTCGCTAAAATCCTTTTTCATTTTTTGGAACGCATCTGAGTGTTTATGCGACCATTCCCACGCTTTGTCTTTGGTTAATAATTCTCTAAGAGGGTCTACCGATTTACTGTGTCTTATGTTGAATTGCCTATAATAATTACACACGCCTAAAAACTGTTGTAATTGCTTTTTATTTTTAGGTTCGTCAAATTTCAAAATTGATTCTAATTTCTGAGGTTCAGGCTCAATACCTTTCGAAGAAACCATAAATCCAAGAAAAGGGACGCTCTCTTGGAAAAATAGACACTTCGATAATCGAAGTGTAAAATTATAATCAAGTAAACGCTTACATATCCCCTCCATTACTCGGATGTGTTCTTCGAAGGTTTTCGTCCCAATCAGAATATCATCTATATAACATGACACATACTTGTCAAAATCATTTTTCAACGCAAAACTCAGGGCACGGATAAACCCGCTTCCGGCTGTTTTTAATCCAAAAGGGATTCGACAAAATTGGTATGTGTGAGAATCAAATAAAAAGGCAGTATAAGGTCTCGAATCTTTGTGTAATGGAACTTGCCAATATCCGTGTGTGAGATCCATCTTAGAGAACCATTGACAACCATGGTATTTCTGTAACAATTCGTTAATTAACGGCGGCGATTCGTGATCATCTTCTATAGCTTTGTTAAGAAATCTTGCATCCAAACATACTCTGACTGTCCCATCCACCTTCTTAACTATTCGGAGAGGATTGCAAAACTGGCTAATTCCACGTTCAATAATTCCTTCCGAGATCATTTCTTTTATCGCACGAGCTGTTGGTTCTCGGACTTGCAATGGTATTGGATACGAGTGTCGGATACTTGGATTATTCGTTGTCAATTTTAGTTGGTGTTCGTAACCCCTAGCGCATCCTGCTTTATCCGAGAATAGCGTTTGCGATTTTATTAATACGTTATAAAAATTATTCTTTTGGTCATCACTAAGGGATTTGGCATTTTGCACGATATTCACAAATTCATTTAAATTACTTGTCTGTTCCACAGCTGTACTTCGATTATGATTTTCTTCATTTTTCATCGTTTCTAAAACACATATATTTGCCGATAAATTTTCTTCGAGTGTATTTTCACGGTTTTTAATTTGTACTCTAATATCGCACAACTTCGAGCTTTCATCCGCGTTGGTTTTACTCGCGCCAACGTTTTCGTTATTTAGATCGCTTTCATCAATGATCTCGTCATTTTTGTCAACTACAACTTGATTGCAGTTCAGTCCATTCTCAACCGAAATCTCGTGAGATTTTATCACATAAACATAGATCGTATCATCTTTCCGGGAACAAACAAGTTTTTCAGGCGCACAAGCGTCAAATATAATCGATGACTTTGATAAACGACGGTCGCGGACTTCTATAAACCCTTGTTTATAATTTAATATGACTTGATTTTTCAAAAGCCAATCATTGCCTAATATTACATCCGACGTCAAATACGGAACGACCAGAAACGTACCCGATATGGTCATATCTTCAACGCGTATTTCCAAAAAAATTTGACGCCTTATCGTCGTGGCTTTTTTCCCAATCGCGGTAGAAACAACTAAATTGGTCACAGGTAATTCTTTTAAAGCAAATTTTCCTTTCAAAACATTATAAAACAGCTCGGAAATAACAGTCACTTGGCTACCCGTATCAAGAAGCGCTACTTGACCTTGACCACCTATCGTTATTTTCAAATGAGGGCATTGAGATAACGTCAATTCTTCCTCCTTAATATCTAGGCCCTCGTTTCCTTCGATTCCTACCCGTAATTCTTCCAAAAAATCGAAGCCCCGTCGATGCGATGGAGGACCCGAAGGCATCGCATCACCCGTTAGTTTAAATGGTTGTTTGAATTTCGCATTGCCGTTTCTGCATTAGACGACGGCCTTGGAGGTGGGAAACGAGTGTCCGGCATATTAAGATTCCCAAATGAATTCGGAATATTATTTTCGTGTCTCGGGTGTTTATTTTGATATGGCCCCGGGTCATTTCCGCGGCGATTATTTCTATAAGACCTGTCGTAATTTCTTCCTCGTATTTCCATCCGTCTAATTTTCGTGTTCGAATATTTGTTTTGATTTTTTTCTGGGTCGTTTCGATCGTATTTATTTTCCCGTTCGCGTCGTATACTATCTAAATTCGCTAACGTTTGTCCTATTATTTTCGAATCGTGATAATTTACCGTTGCCAGCGTTTCCCTTACCCAATTCGGATATTGTTGGATAATTTGATAATTTATTTCGTACTCTGTTAACTGGGGAATAAAATATTTGGATTCTTTTAATTGACGATAAAAGTGCGTTTGTAACGACTCTGTTCGTGAATCATAACGTCTATCCATCCAATTTTTCTTAAATCGCACTCTCACCGGCACCGAATAAAACTCCTCAAGAAAACGCTCTTTAAATATCTCATAACTTTCCACATCGCCTTGTAAATCCTTCCATAAGCTTGCTCTTCCCTCTAACGAATGTTCAACTATCAATAACTTCTGACCTGGCTTTACATTTTTTGCGGTAAAAAACCTTTCCAACATTTCTAAAAATTCTATCGGATTCGATTCATACTCGTCTTTAAATTTAGGTAATTTCAAGTCCAAATTAAGGTTTTGTACATTACTTATGATCGACGAAATCTCCTCGGTATTGACATTACGCTGGCCTTGATTGTTGATCAGGTGTTGACTATGTTGTCGTTGAGCCTCGAGAGATCGTCGCTCTTCTTCTATCTCTTGCCGAAGACGATTCAAGGACTCTCTTTCTAGCTCCAAATCGCGCGTTCGCGACGATTGCGGATCGGGTACAATTTCGTCGCGCGTTATTG
This sequence comes from Neodiprion virginianus, assembly GCF_021901495.1. NCBI lineage: Eukaryota > Metazoa > Arthropoda > Insecta > Hymenoptera > Diprionidae > Neodiprion > Neodiprion virginianus. The sequence goes on along the minus strand of NC_060881.1, from coordinate 12,716,925 downwards.
CTGGCATTTTCTTTTGATTTGTACGCCTCGATTCTGTAAACGTGTAATTTTTAAATTTTTGTTTCGAATTTCGCCCTGATCTTGTCACGTAAATCTGTTCATTCTCATTTGCCATGCATTTGTAATAAATGTTATCAAAGTATATGTAGATTTAAACAAGGTACCAAATTTTATAATCTCAATAAAGTATGCGAAAATAATCTCACAATCTAATTTTTTTTTTTTTTTTTTTTTTTTTTTTTTTTTTTCAAGTTTGTGAGTTCACGATATCACTTCTTACACAACTACAATATAAAATTTTAAATTTATTTTATTCCTTGATATCGTGCCACTTAGTTGGGCGCCATTTTGTATAAATGATTTATACTAGTTTTATCTTTATTGAACATATGAGGCCCTATTTTCACACACAGTCACATACAATTACACACCGTCACATACAGATATATACACACACTCATCCCAATTTATACAGCATTCTCGGATTTATCTTGGAGTTCGGTGAGACTTTTAAATAAACAATACTTCAAATTTTAACTTATCTAGGACGCTCGTTTTTCTCCCACGTTGGCTCCTGCCCTGGGACTGGAATCCGGGATCGAAGTCGATGATTTCAATAGATTCTCCACGTTAAATCTAGTTTGAAGTATTGGCCAGTTTCCGTTGAGTCGCCTACCGGGAGATGAGCGGATGACCGGTCCCTTCGACGTCCCAGAGCAAAGAGACCGAGCAAGCGAAAGCGAACTCGGTAGTGTGATTCGAGGGGAGGAAATGAGAGATCGAGGATCGGTGGATTCTTCGATTATAGGATTCGATTCTGACCGCGGACAAATTCAAAATTTTGGATTTATCACCTTACAAGCGATAATGATTTTATGGATGATTTCGAGGAATAAACCACGCAAAATTCATAATTATTGATTATATATTTTTTCACAAGTAAAAATTCATAACATTTACATTTTGTATGAGGAGAATGGGTAAAAGTTATAAAGATATATATTTGTAATGTATCCTATTTCCAGATTATAATTTTATCGAATAGTAAATTTTTTTAATTCTATGTATAAGCTATGATATAATTGACATTAATTCTATCGAATATTCTACATATAAACGCGAATATATTTTTTTTAATTCTATGTATAAGCTATGATATAATTGACATTAATTCTATCGAATATTCTACATATAAACGCGAATATATTTGTATATATCGTAATAAATTCTATTGTTATTTTGGTAAATATTGTCCATATTATCTATACACACGATTGCAAGCTAAACAGTCTTTAATTAGAGGATTCGGTCCATCCACGATATCGCCATCGGGTCCTGGTGTATAATGTATGCTACATCTGCGGAACCTTGCGACGGCGTGGTCCATTTTCATATTCTCTGGTAGTTTATCCCACACATCATTGATGGAGTTTGATGCGAACGTGCAGATAAATTCTTTTGGTAAAAAAGCTATATCCTCGGACATCATTCCCCTTAAACCATCCAATTCTTTGTACAGACGGAAGGATTTCTCGAGGGAGCTGGTACACTCCTTCGAATACCAACTCCTTAGTCGCTGCACATTTTCAAACGCGCAATTGTATGCCGGGATGTATTCAGAGTTGTCATCATACCAAATTGAGCCTGGCGCTGCTGCTTGCTGGAGGTTATTCGCTGGAGAGTATCCATGGTTCGCGTCGTGCCACGATGCCGCTTCCATATACCTCAATTTTTCCAGTGCAGGGGGTATGATATGCAAATCTTCCATATTAATAACCCTCGTTGTACCATCGACGATCTCCGTCAGCCATGCTTTCTTCTCCGCCCCTTTGACGTATACGTAACACGCATTTTCAACCATTTTTCTCACAATCTTCGTCACATCCTCGTGAGATTTGTTGCCTGCGTTCCATGATATTCCATGGTGATTGTGCGTCAACCATACATTGGTAGCTCTACATTCAAGTGGTAGGCTTGCCAAATCATAGGGCGGCTTGAAAATGATGTAATCCAGACCCGACCCGTTTACATTCACGACTGCGACTTCCTTGGGTACAAACTTCATGTTATGACCGATAAAACATTGCACGTCTAGGATCATCGCCATGTTGAGGAGTCGGAATGTTGCGCTCGATTATATACTGACGGATTGTATGTGGAAGACTGACTATTCCATCTCCAGCACACCCGCTTTTACCCCCTCGTGGATGAATTTTGTGGAAGTAGAGGGGGTCGCATAGTTCATTTAAGGCGCATAACTGCATGAAAATTCGAACTTGTTGAATTCTCCACCAAGGTATTTCATTTGCAGACGATTTTCTCCGGCCATGCTACACATTTCAGTCAGCTGACTGGAATCTTCTTGTAGAACTCTTGCGATTCTCGGCGGTAAGAAGAAGTTGTATTCTCCATCGATTGTCGCCAGAACACGTACCCCGAATTTTGTTTTGACCAGTCGTAACCCGATGACGTCATACACTCCCCCAATTTCGAGTTCCGACATCTTCTTGGTTGGCAGATTCTCCAGGCGGCTGACGTGGTTAACTTTTGCTAGATCCATCGCGTTTCGAGGTTATTTCACGAGCGAGAACAGTTCACAATGAGAATACGATGAGAACAGAGTGACGATCACGATAGACGTACGCTTTATATACCACCCACCCCCACTACAATTTTTCCATTGGACAAGTCTCGACACGCATATTGTGCGAGGAATTTTTATGGGGGCCACTCCCCCACTATCCCAGTTCGGTTTAAGTGCATTGTCGGCACTATCTCAAAGAGCAATTTCCTGGAATTTTTTCAATAGATCTAGCAAGTTTTTACCCTATCTGATTTATGTGCGGCTTTCCGGCGCCAAACAAGTCTCGACAGGAATTATTTAGTGTGTGTGTGTGTGTGTGTGTGTGTGTGTGCGCGCGTGTGTGTGTCAAATCCTATGGAAATAGTCGCCGAAAATGACCGGGGGGGGGGGGGGGGTGCGCCGCGAGTCGCGAGGGGGGGGGGGTGAGAGCGGGTGCGCCGTGAGTCGGGGGGGGGGGGGGGGAGCTAGGGGGGGAGCTAGGGGGGAGCTAGGGGGGAACTAGGGGGGAGCGCCGCCATCTTTGAGTTAGAACCGGCATATATACACTACTCGAGGGAGCAGCGGTCGCGTATTTTCACCGAAGTCTACGAGGACCCCCAGGCAGGGCATTTGGGTGTCGAGAAGACCTACGCGCGAGCGAAAGCTGATTACTACCGGCCCGGAATGTATCGCGATATCGTTTTGATGGTCCGGGCTTGCGAGCGCTGCCAAGAGTGCAAGGTGCAGCAGGCGCCACCGGAGGGCCTTATGGGTCGACGGGTCGTCGACACGCCCTGGACCGTAGTTGCGGCGGACGTCATGGGTCCATTTCCCCGAAGTCGGGCCGGTTTCGAGTACCTTTTAGTTTTCAAAGATCCGTTTACCCGATGGGTGGAGTTAGCGCCTTTGCGAAAATCAAACGCGAAGAATATTCTTGCCACACTAGAAGATCTCGTGCTGTCCCGATGGGGTACCCCGGAGGTGCTCCTGACGGATAACGGCACGGAATTCGCGAATAAGGCTGTCGATGAACTATGCGTCGCGTACAATATTACCCACGCCAAGCTACCACCGTATCACGCGCAAGCCAATCCCGTGGAAAGGGTGAATCGCGTCATAAAGACGATGATCGTAGCGTACATCGAGGCCGATCATCGGGACTGGGATGCACACCTTCACGAGTTCCGATTTGCATACAATACCGCCGTTCACAGCTCGCTGAGAGTCAGTCCCGCGTTTTTAAACTTGCGTCGCGATCCCAAACCACGGACGCAGTTGCGTCGGCTCGTGAAAGGTCCCGCGGAAATCCCCGTTCCCCATCCTGAAGTGTGGGGGGACCGAATGGCGAAGTTAGATGAATTGCGTGATCTGGTGACCAAACACCTTGAAGAGGCCCACGAGCGACAGGCCCAGTATTATAACCAAGGGCACCGAGATATCTGTTTCGCAGTTGGGGATAGGGTGTGGAAGCGAAACCGAGTTCTATCGTCCGCCGCCCAACAGGTAGCTGCAAAAATAGCCCCCAAATTCGCCGGTCCGTTTCGCGTGGCGAGGGTTATCTCGCCCGTCGTGTACGAACTAGAGAATAGCGAAGGACGGGGTCTCGGGAGGCACCACGTCAAGGACTTAGAGCGGTACGTGGAGTCTGAGGCACTTGCGCATAGGAACGGGGAGGAACAGTGAGGGGGAAACAGGCTTCTCGGCGAGAGGAAAGGAGTAACAGGCGATAGCTACGATCCTGACTGACTCTTCCCCATAGTTGGCGGCGGAATAGAGAAGGCAGAAGACGACGTCCGTGCGGTCCGGGACCTGCTGCGGTGGGCCAGGATCCCGCGCCCACCAGCCAGAGGCGGCTACGATAGGGACCGCCCCGCGCCCCCGAACTGGCGGCAGTGGCTGCCCCCGGCGGGGTGCTGGAACTGCTGGTGGCGGCGACACGATCATCGAGATTGCAAGGAGGAGTTGGGGCTGTTTTGCCGCAGGTGCGGATGGCCGGGCTGTGCCAAGCCCTTCTGCCCGAGCTGCTATGACCAGCCAAGCCGACCGAGCAGGTGCGCCCTTTCCCCGCCACCAGCCGTCCAGACAATCCCCCCCCTAATGGCGCTGGTAGTCCCGCTATTGCCCATCGCGAGGGAGACGCCGTTCCCGACATCCCCGATCGCGAGGGAGACACCGTTCCTGCCATCCCCGATTGCGTGGAGCGAGAGGAAGGACGCCCCAGCACTACCCCCCCCCTCGGTTGCGAGGAGCGAGGGGGAGCCCGTGGACGGGCCAGAGCAATTGCGGCGGCGGATCCTAGCGTCGGCGACCGGCCGGGGCCGGGATCGAGGCCGCCCGGGACGACGCGGCTAGGCCGGACTAGAATGAATATTTTTTTTTTTTTTTCTCTCTTCGACTATAATAAAGATTTAGTTATCGGATATAAATGGCGTCCGCTTTCTTTCCTAGACCCCAGGTGGCGGGCTTTGAGAAAAATTTCAGGTCCGGTGGCGAAGTAGAGAGCTTCCCTAGACAACCTTGGCGTGAGGAAGGGGATCAGTTCAGCTCGCGAAGAATCCCGGAGGACATGCGAGTGGACATCTGGCCATACAGATGGGAAAAGTTTTTTTTCGTTTTTTTTTTTTTTTGTTTCATCGTCCTCTTGGGAGGGGGTTCTCGGTGAGTACCGCGCAATAGCGTGTGGTTACTTCGAGCTTGCAGTCATCTCGCGAAGTTCGGCTCGCGGGATGCACCGCTGGCGCTCTGGCACCCCACGTTCCGTCTAGGGGGGGGGGGGGGGGGGGGGGGAGTTGTAACGTGGCAGTTCGGTTAGGCCTGCCCGTTACAAGAGACTCCCTGAATTCTGGGCGAGATCCCGGAATCAGGGTTCTAGAAAATCGAGTCGCGAAATAATCTTAGAGAGCGCCAGAACTGGAGTCACGCACCCGAGCTTCGACAGGGACGAAATAGCGCATTGCGACCAAGATATTACAGGCTTTTGTTTTTTTTTTTTAGTGCACCGGCTACCCTCCAGCGACCGACTCCGACGCCGAACATCTTTCGAGGTAAGGCGAAACCGCGGAGATCTCGCGGGAAGGACACCGAGGCTGCGGAGGGGGAGGCAACGCAGATCCCTGCAGCGCGGGAATCCAAGGTAGATGCGATTCCCGCTGGCGGCCGGCGCGCCGCAGCCTCCCCGCTCACCCCGCCTACGCCCAACCAAGGCAACCGCGAGGGACCAGCCAGCGACGAGGGAGCACCACCCCGCCCAACCCCAGGACTCCGTAGAGCTGCGCGAGAGACGACATCGCGATCTAGCCTTAAGTTTTGCGCCGCGTAGCGACGACAGGTGCGCGGCAAGTTGCGCAATCCCCAAAATCGATGACCGATCGATTGTTGCGCATTCTTAGGGTGATGACGTCACGAAGGATTAGCATGACGAGATCGGCGTTGCGACCATTCGAGACCACTCTAGTTCAGGCGGTTAACGAGGACTATCGAACACAGCGAGCGCGCGTTTTTTTTTTTGGTTTTGAGAGTTTCGAGGAAAAGAGAGTGATCGCGAGGAAAATGGCAGCAAGGGACCACGAGGGAGTTGGCCCTTTTGTCGCGGGAATGTGGAGCGGTAAGCGCTGTTAACCTTCTTGCGATAGAATCTCGAGAGATCATTAGTAAAGGCTTGCCGAGGACGGATAACCAGTGAGGATTGGCGTTAGCGACTGTACTCGAGATTCTTTAGCCGATACATTTGCTTGGTGACCGTAGCCTGAGTTGCGCGTAAGGAAGTAGCGTTAATTTCGGGGGATCGAGTCGAGTCACGGGTTGAGCCGAGACATTATTTCCTCGAGTTTGAGTGTAACTGAAATCCGTTACACGGGGTCATTTTACTTCATCCGATACAGCCTCCGTTCTCGTATAGGTCGCGAGCAGTCTCACGGGGAGCATTCGAATTCGCGACCGCGTCCCGCCGTCGCAGAGAAAGCGGAGCTCGGGTGCGCGCTAATAAAAATATTCGTTCCTAGAGGAGGGTCGCGGGTGCCGCGACGAGCCTCGTTTCAGTTTAGTTTTTTTTTATTTGCATAATCCGTTAGTATTAAGTTGGCGATTAGCGCCGTTCTGTAGAGGACGATCGCGAGCAGCGCGTCGCGTCCGATTTTGCTTTTGGTTTCTTTTTGTGTGTAAATTAGCGGTCACGAGTAGTATAGTGACTAGCGCACGTAGGCCGTAGAGGTCTTCGGGATCCCTTCATATTTTTTTTTTTTTTTTTTGATTGATTATTTTGTTTGCTCGTTCTTTTTTTATGTAAGCTAAGCGTTTGCGTTTGAGATCGCGAGGACAAGCTTCCGCAGTATTGTTATTATTTTTATTTTTTTTTTGTATTATCGCTATTTTGAAAATATATTGTTTAATTTTATTGCTGCTTTGTGAAATAACTTGTCGACGTACGTGTGGCGTATCTCTCTCCACCCAAAATTTACCCCTCCCCTCTCCGCGGTACTGAGCTACCGAGCATATGGTCGCGGTATATTGTATTACCGATTTCGAGGCGTGTTGATCACGCCAGTCGCCCAACAAATTCCGCGGTATTATTTCAGATTCAGGGGACATCGTGGACGCCGAATTATTGTGCATGTGGTAAGTTCTCGGTCATCTTCTCCGAGTGACCGAGGAGCGGAAAAATCCACGTCACAACTGATTTAAACGTCAGGATGTAAAACATTAGCTTTAATTAGACTAATATCTGCACCGGTGTCGATTAGAAAAATAGCTGAGTGTTCTTTTAATTCAGGAGCTGTCATCCTGATCAGTGGCGATTCTCGATCTGGTCCGCACGTATCGATGCATCGGTCGGCGGTTCCGCGAAACGGACCGTCGGTTGACGCTGGGGTGTCGCGTACCTCGCCGTTGCGTCCGGACGACGAGTCGCGTTCAAGTTTAAAGATTCAGCTGTTTCGGAGGTTCTACACGGAAATGGTGACCGTGTTTTGACGTTCGAATTATCAAACCTTGCTTGGTTAAAACCGGACTGCTGATTCGGGTCGCATGAACGGGTGTTCGAATTTGGCGAATTCGATCTGCCCGTATTTAAATTTGCTCCCGGCGATCCCGATCTCTATGGAATCGATGCAGGATTTATTGTGGGCGGATATCCATAATGTTATAAATACGGATATGTCATCGGCGGATAATAATACGGGTGTTCTGGAAAATAAGGCGGATATTGATAACCACGCGGTTGCTGGTACTGAGACTGGGAGTGAGCGGGCATGCCGTATGGGTAATAACCCCTCAGTTCGGATGATCGTCGATCGGCGACGTTTGCCATCGGGTGTCTGTACATCGCCGCGTTCGGTGACGGGGTTCTTGCGCGTGTCCACGCTCCGTCTGAGATGCCATAATTCGAATACAATCGCGGCGCATTATTTTAGTTATATTCAATTGGAGAGTTCGGTCGCGAAATTTGTACTCTCTGTGTTTCTCCGGAAGATATTATCCCCTGACGCATACGATTTTCTGTTTTTCGCGCTAACTTAAACGCTTTTTCCAATGTCTTTACACGTCCCTCAACATATCTTTCGATAGCTTCAGGTAGTCCTCGAATATAAGCATCCACCGCGTTCACTTGTAGAACTTTTATTACCGCGTCGACGTCAGTTTTTCCGTACTCGTCTTCTAAAACTACGCGAGCTGCACTGACCAAGATTTTCAATCGATCGTAGAAATCGCTCACGTTTTCATCACGTTTCATCCGTATCTTCGCGATCTCTTGTTGATAATACAGATAAGTCTTTTCATCTGCAAATCGACTTTTCAGATGTTTTATCAATTCGTTGATCGTATTGAAAGTCTCGCCATATGTACTATCGCGAGCTGCTCCTTGCAATTTTCCAGAACGCACCTTACGTATGCGCTTTCCGAATTCGGCGGAACATACACTGAACTGTGTTGGACGTCTTGTAAGAAATCTTTCAAACGAATGTTTTTCCCGTCAAAATATGGAATATTTAATGTGCTATGCTGCAACGCAAAGCACTCCACCATTGATGCAATCATCGCATCACTCGCGTCTAGGGCGGATACATTGGTTCGGTCCGCGCTCTGGTTTCCCGTTTCGTTAGGCATTTCAAAATCGAAAAAGGTTGTTTATGCACACGAAATGATTCAGGCAAATTTTAGGCAAATATTGAGAACACAGTTAATACACAAATGACCAGTGGAAAATTCGGCTATATACGATATCAGGATATTATGACATATACATACAAATCCACAAGTAATAAATCGCAGAGTTTCATACACAATTTGTCGTTAATTATATAATTATTATCTAGAAAGAAAGATACCTTGTTTTTCCATGCGTTTGACCAGTTTTTCAATTTTAACACATGAACTAAAATTTTTTTTTCTTTTTTTTTATCTTTTATTTTTATTTAAACAAATCTCACTTTTATCAACAATATCCCACCGCTGCCACCAATTCTTGTGTTGCTTGGGGGTGAGGGTGTACTGAGCGGTGCTAGTTAATGATTAATTGAATAATTAAGCTCCCACGTAACGACAATGAATAATTATTAAAACTAAGAAAAGACCTACCTTTCGATAAGCCGGTAATTTGTAGGATCGTGTTGCCATAGTCCTGTACAGGTCTGTAAGGTTTGTTTAAATTGTTGAGGCAATTTTATAATAATGAAAATGGGAAAAAAGTTGTTCAAAATAAATGGTTTAATATGATTTAACTGGTAAAAGATGAAGTATATTCTGTTTCGATTTGGTGATTGAAATGTCTGGTAACAATTGTCAGAAATAAGACGACGCTAACAGAGAAATATATTCAAATTGGCGCCTCAGCGCGTGACCACGATTGGCTATGATGAATGTAGCGCTTACGCGTAACATACTAGAAGAAAACACTCTTACTTCCCTTTTTGTAATTCTACCTGTAATATATAATACAATATAATATCTACTTATAACAGAGCCATCCTGACAATACGAGTACTTTATTTACCTAAAACTAACAGGTTATGGGCCCAGGATACGCTCGCGATAAAAGGTTGAAAGTAGAAAAGTGCTAAATACAAAGCAAAAGTCGAAAAACGCAACGAGACATTTTTGAGGTTAGCCAGCCGCGTGCGAAGTGCGAAGAAAAGACCAAGATAAAATGGATCAAGAACAAACCAAAATAAATAAGCTTGAAAAGGCAGAAGATTGGAACCTGTGGAAATTCCAGATCAAAGTAATGCTTATGAGTAATGAAGGATGGGAAGTCGTCAAAGGAACAGCGGAAAAACCAGGAATTCCAGCAGAAGGAGCGCCGCCAGAAATCAAGGCACAGTACGTGAAGGAGCTTAGAAATTGGACTAAACTTGATGGTAAAGGGCAAAAAATAATTGTTCTGAATACAGGTGAGCCAACCATGTTACACTTAATAAACTGCACCTCGTCAAAAGAGATGTGGGATAAGCTGTATCAGATATATAAGAATAAAACACAAACAAGCATACATCTAATGCAACAAAAATGGTTCAGTCTTAACAAAGAGCCAGGAGATGATATATCGACTCACATAGCTAAAATAATGGACTTACGCCATAAATTACAGTCAGTAGGAGAAAAAGTATCAGATAGTATGGTAATAACAAAAATAATAATGACGTTACCGCACCAATACGATCACTTTGTAGCTGCATGGGAGTCAACTGCAGAAATAGAAAGAACAATTGAGAAGTTAGCATCAAGATTAGCGATAGAAGAAATGAGATCTAAGCTACATGACGAGCAAAATAGTGCTCTTGCTGCTAAAACTTATAATCTTCAGAAACAAAAGCGAGATGATGAAAAGAAAGAGACATCCAAGAAACCAGGGGTGTGCCACAAATGCAAGAAAACGGGCCACTGGAAACAAGATTGCTGGCACAACAAGCCGGAGGAAGAAAGGCCTGCATGGCTGAGAGGTAAGAAGAAAAATCCACCAAGAGGCGATGCTTTAGTCGGGCTAGAACTATTATCCTTTCCGTCGGAGAGTGTGGAAAGCGACGCTTGGATATTTGACTCGGGGGCGAGCAACCACATGACCGGAAGAAAAGAGTGGATGACTGATTACGAAGAGCTGAAGGAACCAGTTGGCATCAAGACAGGAAATGGAGAAATAATAAAAGCACAAGGAAAAGGCAACATCGACGTACAGGCGTACGACGGAAAGAGCTGGAAGCGCAGGTACTTATCGAATGTATTATATGTACTGTAACGTGGCAGTTCGGCTAGGCCTGCCCGTTACAAGAGACTCCCTGAACCCTGGGCGAGATCCCGGAATTAGGGTCTAGAAAATCGAGTCGCGGAATAATCTCAGAGAGCGCCAGAACTGGAGTCACGCACCCGAGCTTCGACAGGGACGAAATAGAGCATTGCGACCCAGATATTTCAGGCTTTTGTTTTTATTTTTTTTTGAGTGCACCGGCTACCCTCCAGGGACCAACTCCGACACCGAACATCTTTCGAGGCAAGGCGAAACCACGACGATCTCGCGGGAAGGACACCGAGGCTGCGGAGGGGGAGGCAACGCAGATCCCTGCAGCGAGGGAATCCAAGGCGGACGCGATTCCCGCTGGCGGCCGGCGCGCCGCAGCCTCCCCGCTCACCCCGCTTACGCCCAACCAAGGCAACCGCGAGGCACCAGCTAGCGACGAGGGAGCACCACCCCGCCCAACCCCAGGACTACGTACAGCTGCGCGGGAGACGACATCGCGATCTAGCCTTAAGTTCTGCGCCGCGTAGAGACGACAGGTGCGCGGCAAGTTGCGCAATCCCCAAAATCGATGACCGATCGATTGTTGCGCATTCTTAGGGTGATGACGTCACGAAAAATTAGCGCGACGAGATCGGCGTTGCGACCATCCTAGATCACTCTAGTTCTGGCGAGGAGACGAGATAGTCGTTTTTCTTTTGCGTTCGTACTTGGTGCCCGTTGAGAAGTTGTTTTTGGTTTTCGTTGCGAGAAATAAGAATGAGCCGTCACGAGGGAGTCGGACAGTTTGTTCAGTGGATGTGGAGCGGTAAGCGTTGTTAACATTCCCGCGATCGAATTTCGAGGGTAATTGAGTAAAGGCTGATCCGATAACGGGTAGCCGTTTTCTTTTTTTTTTTTTTTTTTGTTTGCGTGTCGAAAAGTACTCGAAATTCGTTTGCCGATTCTTTTGCCTGGTGACCGTAGCCTGAGTTGCGCGTAAGAGAGTAACGTTAATTTCGGGGGATCCAGAAAATCGAGTCGAGCCACGGGTTGAGCCGAGACGTTATTGTCTCGAGTTTGAGTGTGACCGAAGTCCGTTACACGGGGTCATTTCACGTCATCCGGCACATCCTCGATTCTCGTATAGGTCGCGAGCAATCACGGGGAGCATTCGAATTCGCGACTGCGTCCCGCCGTCGCCGAGGAAGTGAAGCTCGGGTGCGTGCTGATAAGAGTATGCGTTTTTAGAGGAGGATCGCGGGTGTCGCGACGAGCCTCGCATCAATTTAGTTATTTAATATTAATTTTTTTTTTTCTTCTTCTTTTTTTTGGTTTGCATTATCAGTTAGTATTAAGTTGGCGATCAGCGCCATTTTGTAAAGGACGTTCGCGGGCAGCGCATCGAGTCCGATTTTATTTTTGTTTTTTTTTTTTGGAAGTAGGGTATTGTTGAGACGGCGACTAGCGCACGTAGGCCGTAGAGGTCTCCTAGATTTATTTACCTTTTTTTTGTTTGTTATTATTTTTTTATTTTTATTTTATTTGGAGTATTTCTACCTTTCTTATTTAGTTTAGGTAAAAGTAACCTTGTATTTGAAATCGCGAAGGACGACTTGCGTGGTCGCATTATCATTCTTTTCATTTTTTTATTATTTTTATTTCTTTTGTTTTTGTATTATCGCTGATGAGAAATATACCATTGGAATTTTATAGTAATTTAGCCACATCACGCGTTGGCGTACCTGTGTTGCAATTCTCTCGACCCAAAAATTTACCCCTCCCCTCTCCGCGGTACTGAGCTACCGAGCATATAGTCGCGGTGTGTCGTATTATCGATTTCGAGGCGTGTTGATCACGCCAGGCGCCCAACAAACTTCGCGACATTGTTTCAGATCAAGGATACCTCGCCGGACGCCAAATTATTGTGCACGCGGTAAGTTCCCGGTTATTTGCTCCGAGTAACCGAGGTGCAGAAAAATCCACGTCACAAATTGGCGCCCAACGTGGGGCCATCGCGAAATTTCCGCTGTAAATTTCCGAGAAAGATAATAGCGTTGCGCGCTTCGGAAATTTTGACTTAGTAACGGATTGCGCTCGCGTAATCAAAACAACAGCGGTCGGAGAAAAGGGGAGAGAGAGGTCGCGCGACACTTCGGATAAGCGTGTTAACGTTTGCAGTACATCGAGACAATTTTGAATACAGAGGACGAGAATAAAATTGGATACAAAGGGTGGCAAATAACACCGAAACTGGCGATTTACGACTCAGGCTACGATTTGACGAATATATCGGGTGGCGAAAAAGTACCCCGTATATATTCACACCGTATATTTCTAATACTAGGGATGAGATCGCCTGCTTTTACCGCCAATCTCTTGCTTGTGTCATTTTATTTTATTTTGTTATCGCTTTTGGATTTCTGCTTCCCTTTTGGTTTTCTTTTGTTTTCTTTTGTTTTCTGCGATTTCGAAATATTTTTTTTTTGTTTTTGTTTTTTTTTGTGTGTTTCAAAGACGGAGTTCAGCATCGCGGTTGAAAATTTTTTTTTTGGTTTTGTTGCTGGTGCGACAACATATTTTTTTTTCAGCCCGTCTTTTGTCTTTTTTTTTTGTTCTGTTTTATTTTGTTTACGGTATTTCTTTTGTTGTCGCTTATATTCGCAATTTTAATATCGCTAAGGTAATAGAGGTGATTACACCAATACGAGGAAACATCTCTCTCACGTTCTGTTGGTGCTGGTGGAAAATAGCGAATTAATCTAGCCAGTTTCGCGGAAGTATCCATACTGGGTATCATTGCTTGCGCTCAGACTCTACCTACGGCTTTTGTCTTTCGGTGCGAATAGTGGTTGGGCGTGCTTTCACTTTCATCACTTCTCTTTTCTTTTGCGTGCTTTTACCTTCATTCCTGCTCTTCAATTTCGCGGGTAAATTCAACATGGCGGAAGTAACCGTTGGCGCGTGGTTGTACGAGATGACGAGCGAGGAGCTCGAGTTGGCATTAGTGACCGCGAGGGTAAACTCCACCGGTGACCTACTGGTGCGTCGTGACCGGTACGTACGACACCTCTTGCGTGAGCGCGGGGATTTGTCGGTCACCTGGGAACCAGAGGACGAGGATGTCTTCGCGGGATTGGCCGAATTAGCGACCATCACGGAACCGGTGCGGGAACAGCCCCGAAGGGCTAGCGATTCGCGGTTGTTAGAGCCCGTGAATATTACCATCGCGACCCGGCTAACCACGGTAGCGACGACGAGTACGGTGGTGAGCGTAGCCGTCGCCTCGGCGGCTATCACCACCTCGGCGGTGTATGGTAGCACCTCGCGACCGACCGCGTACCAGGTTCCGACGCGAATACCCTTCCACTCGATTCCGTTTTCAATGGCTAGCGGAGCCCAGGGGCACTGGGGAGAGGCCTCCCCGATCCAGGGGCACCGACACGGGCTCGAGGAACCCATCGTGGATTCTACCCGGCTAGTCGCGGGGCCACCAGCTTCGCGGGTCGAATTCCGGTCGTTACCGGTCGATCCCGCAACAATTCCTCGCGGTATGGCGACCGCTGCCCGGCCGACCTGTACGCGGGATTCAAATATCGAATCGCGTACCCGGGAAACAATACGTGACATCCCGAGGGCCCTGCGAGGGTGGAACCTCAAGTTCTCTGGGATTGGCGAGCCGAGTGTCGAGGATTTCTTGACGCGATTGGAAGAGTGGCGTAGTTTGTCGGAATTGAGCGAGAACGAAGTGTTGAGTTCGCTCACGATGATCTTCTCGGGCGTGGCCCTGGAATGGTTGCGTTGCGAACGAGACAGCTGGGTCACATACGATGAGTTTCGCGCGGCATTACGTTTGTGGTTCGGGGACGGGACAGTCGGAAGTCGCGTGGAGGACCAGGCTAGGTCACGAACTCAGGGACCAGTAGAGTCAGTTACAGAATATCTTTCCTGTGTTCGAGGGTTGTTGAGACGGATGCCGCGTCCGTACACTATGGAACAGCAACTAGACCTGGCTTTTAAGAACATGCGTCCCGAAATTCGCGAAGTCCTCCGTCGAAGGGAAATTCGTACGTGGAGCGAATTGATCTATCTCGCCACGGAGCGGGAACGGAACCACGCGTTATCTCGCGAATACCGCCCCCCGCCCACGCCGAAAGAGTCCTTCATTAGTGAATTAGCGTGCCGGACCAAAACCGCGGCGACTCGAGGCGAACCTGGATTAGCCGCAATTACAGAAGCAGGGATTGAGCCAACCGTAGCGCAGACGATCAAGAAGCTGCTCGCGGCCCAGGTGAAAGGGCTCGAGGAGAAATTATTGAAGGCAATGGCGGTGGCGACCCAGAGGGGTAAAGCGAGCGGCGCACAGCCAAGTCGCGGAAGCCCGACTCCAACGAGGCGGACCTCACCAAAGCGACCCGCGCGAGGGCCAAGGAGGGGAGCGACCCCCTCGGTTAACCAGCCGGCCCCTGGCGTGCCCCGGGCCGAACAATTTCGTGGCGACAAGGTTTGGGACGAAAAGTTATGCATGAATTGTCATCGTCCCGGTCACCGATTTAGCCGCTGTCCAGACCCCTTGCGAATCTTTTGCTACCATTGCGGGTACGACAACGTCTGTTCGACGGATTGTCCGCGGTGTTCGGAAAACCAGGGAAGGCAGCCCCGCTGAGTGTCGGCGCGGCGCCCCGAGTGGAAGACACCACGGCCTTGCGTGGCGTCGAGGGGGAAATCGCGACGTGTTTTCCGATGCAGACCCTGGAGTTCGGTCAACGCTGGTTTTTGCGGGTGCGTATCGGGGGCACATGGGTCAGTGCGTTGTTAGACACCGGCTCATCGCGAACATTTCTCGGTACGATCGGACACCAAATTGCTTTGGAGTACGGGCAACCAGTAAAATCACCCAGCTGTTCGAGTGTCGTATTGGCGAATGGATCGGTAGAATCAATAACCGGAGAAGTAGAGCTGCCGATAACGTTGCTGGGTGTCGCGCATAAGTTTTCGTTGCGGATTATCCCCACCTTAGTTGGAGATTGCGTTCTGGGCATGGATTTCGTGCGAAAATTTGGCTTTTCGATTGACGGCGCGCGCGAATCATGGAGAATCGCGAATATTCCGGAATACGAGGGAAAATTTGAGGAGGGTCGCCCGATCCCCGTTACCGAGGTGTCAAGTTGTAGCGGTATCGTAGAGCTAGGGGATACCGAGAATCGCGAATTACAGGAATTCTTAGCGGAGGAATTACCGAAAGTCTCAGGAGACTTGGGTCTCACTCATCTCGCGGAGCACAAAATAGACGTGCAGGGAAGCGCCCCGATCAAGCAGCGGTACTATCTCGTATCCCCGAAAGTGCAGGAAGCTATTAACGAGGAGGTAGACCGTATGCTCGCGGATGGAGTGATCGAACCCTCCCAAAGTTCGTGGTCGACGCCAATCGTGATGGTCAAGAAGCCAAACAGGAAATATCGGTTTTGTTTGGATTTCAGAAAAGTAAATAGCGTTTCGAAAAAGGATGCGTACCCGATCCCGTTTATGAACGGTATATTGGATAAATTGCGGTCGGCCAAGTACATCTCGACTATAGACTTGAGTCAAGCTTACCACCAGATTCCCTTGACACGCGAGAGTCGCGAAATAACGGCGTTTACGGTCCCCGGTCGCGGATTATTCCAGTTTGTGCGAATGCCATACGGGCTTACCGGAGCCCCGGCCACCTTTCAGCGGTTAATAGACAAATTAATTACTCCCGAGATGGAGCCGCATGCCTTCGCGTATCTCGACGACATTATTGTAGTGACCACCGATTTTCGTTCGCACTTAAAATGGCTATCCCGCGTTATCGAACGGATAGTGTTGGCCGGGCTTACCATCAACCCGGAAAAGTGTGAGTTTTGTCGTAGCAAAGTCCGGTACCTCGGGTTCAAGGTGAACCAGGACGGCCTACAAGTCGATGCCGACAAGGTGGAACCCATCCTAGCGTATCCCGCGCCGAAAAACCTGCGGCAATTGAGGCGATTTTTGGGTATGGCGTCGTGGTATCAAAAATTCATCCCCGAATTCGCGAGTGTGGCGGAACCCCTCACCCGGCTATTGCGTAAGGATAAGAGATGGGACTGGGGTAGCGCACAGGAAGCGGCGTTCAAACGCATAAAAGCCGCGTTAACGTCGGCTCCGGTTTTAACGTGTCCCGATTTTGAGCACGAGTTCGTAGTACAGACCGATGCGAGTAGCTTTGGCATTGGCGCAGTCTTGACACAGACTATTGGCGGTATTGAGCGTGTTATCGCGTACGCGAGCCGGACAATGTCGGATGCGGAACGGAAGTATTCCACAACCGAACAGGAATGTCTCGCGGTGATTTGGGCCGTCAAAAAGTTTAGAGCATACCTAGAAGGATATCACTTCACGGTGATAACCGACCACGCGAGTTTAAAGTGGTTGCGGGAATTGCGAAATCCGACGGGTCGGTTAGCTAGGTGGGCGCTCGACTTACACGAGTATGATTGCGAGATTAAACATCGAAAGGGGGCGATGCACCATGTGCCCGATGCACTATCGCGGATGTACGAGGGCGAAAACGAGGGGACGGAGCAGCTAGCCGCCCTCGACGTGGCTGGGGACGGCAGACCCGGGACGGAGCGTAAGGCCGTCTGGGAAGTCGTAGTCGATCCCTGGTACCAACATCGCGTCAAGGACGTCCTGGACTACCCACACAAGTTCCGAACTTGGTCGGTGGTCGAGGAGCGTCTATACCATCTCCGGGCGGACCCCTTAGTCGAGCCGATACTAGCGGACTTGGCGCCGTGGAAGTTGGTGCTCCCGAGGGAGCAGCGATCGCGGATTTTTGCGGAAGTCCACGAGGACCCCCAGGCAGGGCATCTTGGCGTCGAAAAGACCTACGCGCGAGCGAGGGCCGACTACTACTGGCCCGGAATGTATCGCGATATAGTTTTGATGGTCCGAGCGTGCGAGCGTTGCCAGGAGTGCAAGGTACAGCAGGTGCCACCAGCGGGCCTTATGGGTCGACGGGTCGTCGACACGCCCTGGACTGTAGTGGCGGCGGACGTCATGGGTCCCTTTCCCCGAAGTCGCGCCGGGTTCGAATATTTGTTGGTTTTTGAAGATCTGTTTACCCGGTGGGTGGAGGTAGCGCCGTTGCGGAAATCAAACGCGAAAAACATTCTTGCCGCGCTGGAAGATCTCGTGCTGTCCCGATGGGGTACCCCGGAGGTGCTCCTGACGGATAACGGCACGGAATTCGCGAATAAGGCCGTCGACGAACTGTGCGCTGCGTATCATATTACCCACGCAAAAGTACCGCCGTACCACGCGCAAGCTAACCCCGTGGAGAGGGTGAATCGCGTATCAAAAACCATGATCGTGGCCTACATCGAGGCAGATCACCGGGACTGGGATATGCACCTTCACGAATTTCGATTTGCGTATAATACCGCTGTGCATGGCTCACTAAGAGTCAGTCCCGCGTTTTTAAACCTGGATCGCGATCCCAAACCACGGATGCAGTTGCGACGACTCGCGGAAGGTCCCGCGGAAATCCCCGTTCCCCGTCCCGAAGTATGGGGGGACCGAATGGCGAAATTAGGTGAGCTGCGTGACCTAGTGACGAAACATCTCGAGGAAGCCCACGAGCGACAGGCACGCTATTATAACCAAGGGCACCGGGATATCCGTTTCGAAGTAGGGGAGTGGGTATGAAAGAGAAACCGAGTTCTGTCCTCGGCCACCCAACAGGTCGCTGCGAAGCTAGCCCCCAAGTTTGCCGGTCCATTTCGCGTTGCGCAGGTAATCTCGCCCGTCGTCTACGAACTAGAGGATAGCGAAGGAGGGGGTCGCGGTAGACACCACATAAAGGATTTGAAGCGGTACGTGGAGTCTGAGGCAATTGCGCATAGAAACAGGGAGGAACCGTGAGGGGGAAATAGGCTTCTCGGGGAAAGGAAAGGAGTGATCAGCGATAGCTACGATCCTAACTAACTCTTCCCCTTAGTTGGCGGAGATGTAGCGAGGGAAGAGGACGATGTGAGGGCCATCAGGGATTTACTGGAGTGGGAAAAGATCCCGCGACCACCCGCCTCCACCGGATGTCACCCAGGGCAGCCGGCACCGGCGACCTGGCGGCAGTGGCTGCCACAAGGGGGGTGCTGGAACTGTTGGTGGCAGTTCCATGATTACAGGGACTGCACCCAGGAGTTGGGGGTCTTCTGCCGCCGATGTGGGTGGCCAGGCTACATAAAGACCACCTGCCCCGACTGCCAAGACCAGCCCAGCAGGCCCGGTAGGGGACCCCCTCGCTGGACACCAACCCAAGTTCCAGCAACCCCCGTAGCGAGGAAGTTGCCAGCGATCCCCCCCTTGCTCGCGAGGTGGGTGCCACCGCCCCCCGGATTCGCGTGGGGAGCCACCCCGCCGAACCCCCCTTTCGCGAGGGAAGTCACCCCGTCAAACCCCCCCTTTGCGAGGGAAACCGCCCCGTCATTCCCCACCGTTGCGGGGGAAGCAGGATTGACTATAGAGGTGGAGATGCTCCGCCTGCGGATCGTGGCGTCCGCGACCGGCCGGGGCCGGGATCGAGGCCGGCCGGGGCGGCGCGGCTAGGCCGACAACAACCAAAAAAAAAAAAACAAAAAAAAAAAAAAAAAAAATTTTTTTTTTTTCTCTCTCTCCTTTCTTTTGTAGTCTTTCTTTCTTTTTTTTTTTTGTATGATATTATAATAAATTCTTAAATTCGACCCTAAATGGCGTCCGCTTTCTTTCGTAGATCCCAGGTGGCGGGTTTTGAGAAAAATTTCAGATCCAGTGGCGAAGTAGAAAGCTCCCCTAGGCAACCATGGCGTGAGGAAGGGGATCAGTCGAACTCGCGAAGAATCCCAGAGGACACGGGAGTGGGCATCTGGCCACACGGGAGAAAATTTTTTTTTGTTTGCTTTTTTTTTGTTGTTTTATCGTCCTCTTGGGAGGGGATTCTCGGTGGGTACCGCGCAATAGCGTGTGAGTACTTCGAGCTTGCGGTCACCTCGCGAAGTTCGGCTCGCGGGATGCAGCGCTGGCGCTCTGGCACCCCACGATCCGTCTAGGGGGGGGGGGGGAGTTGTAACGTGGCAGTTCGGCTAGGCCTGCCCGTTACAAGAGACTCCCTGAACCCTGGGCGAGATCCCGGAATTAGGGTCTAGAAAATCGAGTCGCGGAATAATCTCAGAGAGCGCCAGAACTGGAGTCACGCACCCGAGCTTCGACAGGGACGAAATAGAGCATTGCGACCCAGATATTTCAGGCTTTTGTTTTTATTTTTTTTTGAGTGCACCGGCTACCCTCCAGGGACCAACTCCGACACCGAACATCTTTCGAGGCAAGGCGAAACCACGACGATCTCGCGGGAAGGACACCGAGGCTGCGGAGGGGGAGGCAACGCAGATCCCTGCAGCGAGGGAATCCAAGGCGGACGCGATTCCCGCTGGCGGCCGGCGCGCCGCAGCCTCCCCGCTCACCCCGCTTACGCCCAACCAAGGCAACCGCGAGGCACCAGCTAGCGACGAGGGAGCACCACCCCGCCCAACCCCAGGACTACGTACAGCTGCGCGGGAGACGACATCGCGATCTAGCCTTAAGTTCTGCGCCGCGTAGAGACGACAGGTGCGCGGCAAGTTGCGCAATCCCCAAAATCGATGACCGATCGATTGTTGCGCATTCTTAGGGTGATGACGTCACGAAAAATTAGCGCGACGAGATCGGCGTTGCGACCATCCTAGATCACTCTAGTTCTGGCGAGGAGACGAGATAGTCGTTTTTCTTTTGCGTTCGTACTTGGTGCCCGTTGAGAAGTTGTTTTTGGTTTTCGTTGCGAGAAATAAGAATGAGCCGTCACGAGGGAGTCGGACAGTTTGTTCAGTGGATGTGGAGCGGTAAGCGTTGTTAACATTCCCGCGATCGAATTTCGAGGGTAATTGAGTAAAGGCTGATCCGATAACGGGTAGCCGTTTTCTTTTTTTTTTTTTTTTTTGTTTGCGTGTCGAAAAGTACTCGAAATTCGTTTGCCGATTCTTTTGCCTGGTGACCGTAGCCTGAGTTGCGCGTAAGAGAGTAACGTTAATTTCGGGGGATCCAGAAAATCGAGTCGAGCCACGGGTTGAACCGAGACGTTATTGTCTCGAGTTTGAGTGTGACCGAAGTCCGTTACACGGGGTCATTTCACGTCATCCGGCACATCCTCGATTCTCGTATAGGTCGCGAGCAATCACGGGGAGCATTCGAATTCGCGACTGCGTCCCGCCGTCGCCGAGGAAGTGAAGCTCGGGTGCGTGCTGATAAGAGTATGCGTTTTTAGAGGAGGATCGCGGGTGTCGCGACGAGCCTCGCATCAATTTAGTTATTTAATATTAATTTTTTTTTTTCTTCTTCTTTTTTTTGGTTTGCATTATCAGTTAGTATTAAGTTGGCGATCAGCGCCATTTTGTAAAGGACGTTCGCGGGCAGCGCATCGAGTCCGATTTTATTTTTGTTTTTTTTTTTTGGAAGTAGGGTATTGTTGAGACGGCGACTAGCGCACGTAGGCCGTAGAGGTCTCCTAGATTTATTTACCTTTTTTTTGTTTGTTATTATTTTTTTATTTTTATTTTATTTGGAGTATTTCTACCTTTCTTATTTAGTTTAGGTAAAAGTAACCTTGTATTTGAAATCGCGAAGGACGACTTGCGTGGTCGCATTATCATTCTTTTCATTTTTTTATTATTTTTATTTCTTTTGTTTTTGTATTATCGCTGATGAGAAATATACCATTGGAATTTTATAGTAATTTAGCCACATCACGCGTTGGCGTACCTGTGTTGCAATTCTCTCGACCCAAAAATTTACCCCTCCCCTCTCCGCGGTACTGAGCTACCGAGCATATAGTCGCGGTGTGTCGTATTATCGATTTCGAGGCGTGTTGATCACGCCAGGCGCCCAACAAACTTCGCGACATTGTTTCAGATCAAGGATACCTCGCCGGACGCCAAATTATTGTGCACGCGGTAAGTTCCCGGTTATTTGCTCCGAGTAACCGAGGTGCAGAAAAATCCACGTCACAGTACCTAAATTACAATTTAATCTATTCTCAATGAGCGCTGCATTATCCAAGGGTCTCACAATGAGATCAGATGGAAATAAATGCACACTGATGAGAAACGAAGAAATAATAGCGCTTAGCTCACGAATCGAAAAACTTTATAAAATGGATTTCAAAGTAATAGAACCTAAATTAAATCTTTTGAGTCAGGAAGTCAACGTCGCAGGAAATACAAAAAGCGAAATACAAGTATGGCACGAAAGACTGGCTCATCAAAACTATCAACATGTCAGACAAGTGCTAAAAAAACAAGGAATAGAAATAAAGGACAAAGTAAACCCATTTTGCGACCAATGTGCACTGGGAAAATCACATAGACAACCGCTGAAAGAAAGTAAAAGCGTTTCAAAGAAAATTGGAGACCTGGTTCACTCAGATCTATGCGGACCGATGCAAGAAGACTCACTGGGAGGATCAAAGTATTTCCTTCTGTTCAAAGATGATTTTTCGAACTACAGAAAGATATATTTTCTGAAAAGGAAGACGGAAGTGTTGGATTGTTTGAAGAATTTCATCGAGAGAATGAAGAAAGAAACGGGCTGCGAGTTGAATACATTAAGAACAGACAATGGATTGGAGTATGTGAACAAGCAGGTCTCGGAATTGCTCAACCAACATGGAATTAAGCATGAAAAGTCAGTGGCATACTGTCCACAACAAAACGGGAGAGTAGAAAGAGAAAACCGGACAATAGTCGAAGCAGCTAGAACAATGTTACAAGGAAAAAGTTTACCAAAGTCATTATCGGCGGAAGCGGTCAACACCGCAGTCTTTGTACTAAACAGAACAGGAAAAAGCAGAACAGAAGAGAAAACTCCTTACGAGCTATGGTTCGACAAAGAAATGGACATAAAATTTCTCAAAATATTTGGAACAGAAGTCTACGTCAACATCCCCAAGGAAATGAGGAGAAAATGGGATGCCAAGGCAAAACCAGGAACATTTGTAGGCTATGATGAATGTACAAAAGGATATAAAGTACACTTCACAAAGACCAGAAAGATAGAAACTCACATACACTTGATCTTCAAAAATGAAAAGAGCCCTACGAATGATGAACAGAGCAAACAAACAGAAAAACAGTGGGAGTTGACAGACATGAAAGATCCAGAAGAAAACGAAGAGAACAAAGAAGACGAAGAAAACGAAGAGAACAGAGAAGACGAAGAAGATGAACACAACGAAGAGAGAGAGAATGAGGATGAATCTGAACACGATTCAGGCTCCTCAAGCTACGAAGATCCCGACAATGCAACCCAAGAAGAACCGACTGAACAATATCGTTTGAAAAACAGAGGGAATCTACAACCACCAAAAAGGTATGGCGAATTTGAAATTGATTCTCTGTTTCTAGCTAACTGCGGAGAGCCCTTTGATTATGAGGAAGCGATAGCTAGCAAAGAATCAAAAAAATGGAAAAAAGCTATGGCGGAGGAAATAGAAGCGCATAACAAGAATAAGACATGGACATTAGTCACACCTCCACCAAATACGACAATCCTGAAGAATCGATGGATCTATAAAACTAAACTGAAACCAAATGGAGAACTTGACAGACACAAAGCACGACTAGTTGTGAAGGGATGCAATCAGAAAGCAGGGCAGGACTACACAGAGACATTCAGCCCGGTTGTAAGGTATGACTCCATAAGAATTATTCTATCATTGGCAACATCTCAGAAGCTGAAACTGAGACAATTTGACGTAAAAACTGCATTTCTTTACGGAAATTTAGAAGAAAAGATTTATATGGAACAACCAAATGGTTTTGAAAATGGTACTAATAAAGTATGTATGCTAAAAAGGAGTCTGTATGGACTAAAACAGGCTTCCAGGTGCTGGAACAAACAATTTACCTCCATACTAAGGAAATTCGAGATGAAGGTCACAGAGGCAGATCCATGCGTGTTTATCAGAAAAGATAGTAAGCTAATATTGGCAATCTACGTGGATGATGGGGCAATAGCGGCGAAAGACGATGCAATTCTAAACGAATTTCTAACCTGCCTGAAAGAAGAATTGGAAATCAAAGAAGGAAACTTGGATTATTTCTTGGGAATACAAATCCATCGACTACCGGACGGATCAATCCTGGCGCATCAACAACAATACACGAACAGAATCCTAAAGAGATTCCACATGGATGAAGCGAATGCTGTTGGGATACCTATAGATCAACACCAAGACTTGTCCATATACAAAAATGAAGATGATGGGATGCCCATAAACGCTCCCTACAGAGAAGCTGTGAGCAGCTTGATGTTTTTGGCAATGGTAACCAGGCCGGATATAGCCTACGCTACGAGTATCGTCAGCCAATATGCAGAAAATCCTAAGAAGATACACTGGCAATGTGTAAAACGAATTCTGAAATATATAAAAGGGACGGTAAATCACGGGATTAAGTTTAAAACTAGTATTATGAATAATCAGTTATGTGCTTACAGCGACGCAGACTTTGCAGGTGACTCGAAAACTCGACGATCTACTACTGGGTACATACTGAAATTAAACGATAATCCTGTAATCTGGGGGTCTAGAAAGCAAAGGTCGGTTGCGTTATCGACATCAGAATCAGAGTACATGGCGGCATGCCAAGCCGTAAAAGAAATTATATGGAGTACAAAACTAGTCGCAGAACTAACCAGTAACTATACTAAGACACCTATTCTGTACGTAGACAATAAGAGCGCAATCAAACTCATTAAGAACCCTGAATTTCATAAGAGAACTAAACATATCGATGTACAATACCATTTCATTAGAGAAAAATTAGAAGAAAAGGTCTTTACAGTAGAATACGTTAGCACAGATAATCAAGAAGCTGATATACTTACAAAAGCTTTAGCCAAACCAAAGTTTCATAAAATAAAGGAAACGATAGGAGTAATCAAAGCTATAAAAGACTGAGATGACATAAGCATAAGTACATGAACCAAGGTTTATTATGTGTAACAAAAGTATTAAAATAAGCAAATTTCTATATTATGTCGTAGTGGGAGTGTCAGAAATAAGACGACGCTAACAGAGAAATATATTCAAATTGGCGCCTCAGCGCGTGACCACGATTGGCTATGATGAATGTAGCGCTTACGCGTAACATACTAGAAGAAAACACTCTTACTTCCCTTTTTGTAATTCTACCTGTAATATATAATACAATATAATATCTACTTATAACAGAGCCATCCTGACAATACGAGTACTTTATTTACCTAAAACTAACAACAATCAATGGTGATAATGATATAAGAGCCGAAAGTAACAATTTATAAAGTGTTCAAGTTCATAAAAATCGTGTGTTATTCTATTCTAAAGGATATTATTTTTTGGTAGTAGGAACATCTACTCTGAACGATGGTTAACTAGCTGGTAGTGATTATTGTATTGTATCTCTCTTTTTAGATTATCTTACATCAATTATATATCCGATTGTTAAGTCTCGTTGGTAAATTCTTGGAATACAATAAGTATGATTTAATTGGGGGTAGTGAAGCTAGCCACCAATTCTAGACTTGCTTTTAAATGAAGTAAATTTTGATTAAAAAGGTGAAACAAGAATTCGTTCAATTTCGAAGATTGACACTCGGATTGACTTAGCTTTAGGTGAATCGGTCGACGAGATTGAGAGCCGTTGGATCGTGTCGGTCTGCGTCGGTAGAATTCTGGACCAGGGCCTCACCTCAAGTTTGGAAGAGTTGATCAATCGAACGATATTGAACGTCGGTCACTTAGTCTTTGTAGATTTGGAATGATATCTTGTTATCGAAAGTTATAGTTGAAAGCGTCAATTTGCTGATTTTGATGTATGTTGAAATTGGTTGCAACGATTTATTTATTAAAAATAATAGTGTAATTATTATTATTATTATCACTTAAAATTACCTGATTCGGTTGAATCAGGGCCGAACTCAATTTAATTATAGAAAATGGAATGGCATAAAAATGTCTATTCGCGAAATGATGAGATTTAGTAAAGCACAGAAAAGATGGAAACGTAGAAGATAGTGAGTCTCTTGCAGCTAACAGAATAACTGAATGCTCGAATTTGACGAATTAGCGCGAGACTTTAGGTCGGTCACAACTAAGATTTTCCAAACGCTACTCTTGCTCGAGAGAGCTGATCTGGGTTGACGTCCACGCACTTCGCGACTTGACAGACGAAAGACGCGGCTTCTTGGGCCCGAGGGTCCAAGGAGCTGCAGTTGTAATCAGTTACAACGGTAATTAGCCAATGAGGTGCGAGGGCGACCTCCCGGCGCCCAAATCCACATGGTCAGCGTTACTTCTCGCTTTTCGACGGTGTTCCGACGATTCTCAATCTCGTCGGTGACACATTGAAGATATGAACAAAATATATTTACATACAATCTTCACAAATTCATTCATACATCCTAATAAGTAAGCTATTTTAATTTGGTGGTTCGAAAGGTAGTGGTTTATCCTAGTTATTGATTATAGTTTCAACTTAAAAAGAGGGATATTTTCAAGCTGAGCGTTACTGATGCTAATTCAGCAGTCTCCTATCTCAGTTCTTGGTACCAGCTAAATAGAAGAAAGTTGAACCTTATACTAGGGATCATTGTTGGTCTCTACGTGACTTTTGCCAGGAGGGGTGGAACTCGCCGTTTTTAGAATATGAGATTTTGATGAAATGATATCTGTGCATTGAAGAAATTAAAGAAATGAAATGAAATGGAATTTTGAAAAAGGTACGCCAAGGCGGTACGTCGGGGCGTAACACTCAGAACTATTCATGAGGTTCATGAGGATTGGCTAGTAAATCAAACCTTTTCTTCTTTATCGGCTCCTGTTTTGGTTATGAACGCAGAAGCTACAGCCGACCAAGTTTTTCTAGAACCTTCTTCTCTGGAATCGAGTATCGTGTCGGATAGGATTTGGTTTCTTTTGGAATGTGTATAGAGCCACGATTATTTTTCGAGGTCGATGAGCGATTGCTTGATTTTCACATTTTATTAACCTTAAGTGTCAGTTTTTGTGAGCACTTTTTCAGGTTATTTGACACAGCCTTTTCCTTCCAATCTTCCCCGATTCCTGAGGATGACTGGTGGCCTTATTTTGAAGAAATACACGGAAATGATTCAGATAAAATCGTTTCTTTTCTTTTGAATACATATTTAATTTATTTTATTCATGTATTTTCCCAAATTCACTTAGTGAATTTGAATTGTTATACCATCACTCACATTTGTCCTTCCAAAAAACTAGGCTGAGCTGTTTCTAAATAAGACTAGGATCAGTCACCCATCTATTTCCCTGTTTCTTGTATGAATTTTCAAAAAAGGAATCTGCCTTTATCCTATTTGGTCCTGGAATTTTCGGTTACCGCCTCGATGTTTTCACCCGAACCTATTTCGTTTGGACAATCCTTCATGAAGAGGATCGGATTTCTTTTCAACATCGATCTGGACTGTTGCTGATGACTTCAAATTCATGAAGCTACATAACACTTAACAACACTTACCTTTACAAAACAAGGCACATAAATTTTTGAAATTATTTAACGCTCAACTATCTGCTAAAGGTTTTCTGTGGTTTACATTGAGACTGTGGGCTAATGCCAGATAGTAAAAAAGAGAGTCTTCAAATTTTTAGAGCCACAGCTCCAACTCACCTTTGAGCACTGACTGCTAGATCACTTTTATAATTGTTTCATCTTTCCCGAGTCGGGACGACTCTTTTCCTCGGGGGGGAGTAGTGTTACAAAGGGTGAAATCACCCGTTTTGCCTCCTTTTTAATGATCTAGTAGTCATCATAGATAAAAGACGTTTATAAACCTCTTATGTCTTTCAAAAGAATAAGGTTGCTGCGTCAAGCAACATTATTGTAAGAACAGTCTTGTTTCAGACTTCAAACGAGAAACACATATTATGCAATTAAAGCTTTTTCACAAAATTTTATTCACGCTTTTGATTTTGACTTGATAATTAAACTCACGGACCCACATTTATTTCCGTAACGTCAAAGAACGTTACAATATATATACTAATATATATATTGTAACGTGGCGTTTCAGAGTCGCCCGTCACAAGGGCACACAACCGTTATTATTTCTAGTTTACGCGTCCTCAGCAGGGTACTTCAACCGAACTCGATACAAAATAGGCAATAACTACTTTTAACTAATTCTTTCCTTGTAAATTCTGTATTTCGCGCTTCGGCGCACGCTAATAAGGTACTTGGTCGACAACGATCCCGACCACCGAGGGACCGATATCTACTGTTTCCAGCTCTCGACGACTTCGTCTACCGACGGTCTAGTCAGACTATACTGGCTACCTTCGTGCATTTTTCTTGCTACCGGGGTAGCATCCACCCGAACCTTCCGTATCGCCTCGACTGCCGGTGAACAGGGAGATAAAAATCCTCCCGGTGGCCGAGGGCATCGTTCCTCGAAGAGGAACCAGCCGCCAACTCTATCGGATGCCGTAAGAATGGCGGAAAGGGCAGACCGTAGCCTGCCATCTTCCGACTTACCGGCCTGGTGCCGGACCGACCCCAAACCACTACGTCCAGATTTATAAGGCCATCGTTCCGAGGATCGACGCAGCCTTCCTGTCGGCAAGGACTAATTGTGTGGGTCGTGGTCCACGGTTCAGCCAACCGTCTGACCGCACGACCTCGGGTATAGGCAGCCGGCTACTGCCTGTACAAAAGCCGGTGGAAGTGAACAGTGAGGCGTCACTTTCCACTCGGTAATTCTGACCGAGAGGCACCCTGTGTATGCATCTGTCAAATAAGTCCCCGATGATAGGCAACCCGGACAGTAAACTGAAGCAGCTATTAAATCGTACGAGTTGGTGTCAATGACGAAATCACGAGCAGCACATTACGCCACATTTAGCGGTAATCTTTGAAAACGCATGACCACGCCGTAACCAATATTCACCACATGGGGATGGCCTATTTGCGGTGGGGTCAACCAACCAATCAAAGGGAAGAAGAATCACCTCACGACAACCGCGAAATCGGCGAGCCGAACTCTGACATTCAGCTATTCTACGCTTGACCTGCTGAGTGACAGCCACGAATTTTTGAATCCTCCCGATATAAGCTCTCGATACTTCTTCCTCTACCGCTACCGTTTCCATCTTACTATCGTTTTGCTTTACCGTGGGTTTCTTCCTATAAATTCAAGTCCTTTCCGTCCTTCCTGTTGTCCCTTGATTAATATAATAAGTTTTATTCAAATTAGACTCAGTGTTGTGTGCCTAAGATCGTCTGTTAAGGTAAGGCTTCTGCCTCTGTGTTGTATCGTTACGAAGTTGCTCATAATTTCTATTTTTTCTTATGGTATTCATCGACTTTACGTGAATCATGGTCCACGGATTAGAGTTGCAATAAGCCGCCGTGTGACTACATGATTTCGGTCATCAATATTGTATTTATCGTTTCTTGGTTGCATCGTGCGATGCCAGTTTTGTGTGAATCATGGTCCACGGATTAGAGTTGCAGTAAGCCGCCATGTGACTGCATGATTTCAGTAATTAATTATTTTCGTGTCTGAGCGACCTCGTAACTGCCGAATAATCAATTCTTTTGTAATTATAACTTTTCTGATTATTTGTGAATTTCTATTAGCCTGCTTCTGTATTTTCTTTTTTTTCGATTTTGTAAATTGTTAATGAATGTCGATCTCTCTTACTGGTTATAATCTGTGATGTATTCAACTAATACGATTAATGAGTGAAACACTTAGGTTAAATGATAAAGAAATAATGGTTTATTATATTAATAGAAGTATTACAAATGCGTAGTGTGTACAAAGGATACTCGAGATGTTTGCCTAAGCCGTGGCGTGCGGTAGCGCGACTAGCACCAGAGTGAGTCTCTTCTATATCGGAGCACGGCGTGCTCCGACACACACATACGCACACACATACTCCATCACTCATCATACCAACTTAACTGTGTGTGTATTATACATGACAGCTTGTTCGCTTCGTGTGCCGCTCTCATACGTACTACGATACACTACACTTTCCGCTTTTTTTAAGATTTGTTTAGACGTGGAGACCGACGCATTGGTACATTACTTTTCTTTTGTTTAACAATTTGGTCGAGGTGTCTCTTAGCTAACGCATGATCAGAGTCTCTAATAACATATGTAGACGGAGATACTTTTTTTATTACTTCTCCAGTTACTCTTTTCTCACCTCGAACGCGATGGTTATCAAACAATACGGTGTCTCCCACAATCACATCATTTTGTCTTG
The DNA here is from genome assembly GCF_021901495.1 of Neodiprion virginianus. Lineage (NCBI taxonomy): Eukaryota > Metazoa > Arthropoda > Insecta > Hymenoptera > Diprionidae > Neodiprion > Neodiprion virginianus. Next base: position 12,686,805 of record NC_060881.1, on the reverse strand, counting down.
TACCCGGTTTCGCCATTATTTGCGCTCGCTGTTTTTTCTCTACGTGCGCTGCTACATTGGTTCTCAGAAGGTCAAAACGAGTGCGCAAGTCTCTGTTATACATGAGTTGTGCAGGGCTTTTCCCTGTAGTACAATGTGCTATGTTTCTATAATCGAATAAAAATAAGTTTACAGCCGATTCTGGCGTCTCTCCCCCCTTGATGATTTTCGTGACTTTATTTTTAAAAGTGCCAACGAAATTTTCTGCCGCGCCGTTCGTCGCTGGGTGATACGGCGGTGCAAAACTATGGTTAACTCCATTGCCCCGTAGAAAATCTAAGAATATATCTGCTCGGAATTGCGGTCCCCCGTCTGTTACCATATGTAGTGGTAACCCGTATTTAGCGAATATGCTTTTTAGTACATTTATTAGTTTAATAGCTGTGGTATTATTTTTGAAGTTTATTACTTCTGGCCACTTTGAATACGCATCGATTATAACTAGATACATGTCACCATAAAAAGGTCCTAAGAAATCTAAATGCAAACGATGCCATACGCGGTCAGGCCAGGGCCATGTAGTCAACGGTGTTTGTTGCGGTTTTTTTTGTTCAATCAAACACGTTGTGCAGTTATTTACAAAATCTTCAATATTCTTATCAATTCCTGGCCACCACACGTATGATCGCGCGAGCATTTTGATTTTCACAATTCCCATGTGAGATGCGTGTAGTTCTTTTAGTACTCGCGTGCGCATTGACTCTGGGATAATCGCTCGCAATCCCCAAAACAAGCATTCTTTATCCGTGATTAATTCTGCCCGTTTATTAAAATATAGTTTTTCATCTTCGCTTAAATCTTTGACATTTGGCCAACCGTTTATTGTAAATTTAATTATATTGTTAATTGTTTTGTCTAACTTGCTTTCGTACGCAAGCGTTTTCCCATCGATTAGGTCTATGCTATTTTCTAGGAAATAAACCGGCGAAAAGCTCTCTTCCGGAATTTCTGTGTCGTCTTTTATAGGTAACCGCGATAACGCGTCGCAATTTGCGTTTGCTTTTGATTTAATGTATTCAATTTTATAACGGAAACCCCACAAATAATACGCATAGCGTTGCAATCTGGCATTCGCGGTTGCAGGTATCCCTTTTCTCGGTCCTAGTATTAGTTGTAGCGGCTGATTATCAGTTCGCAATATGATTTCTTTACCGAATACAAATTGAAAAAATCGTTTAAACCCGAACACGATCGCCATTGCTTCTTTATCAAGGATTGTTCTGTTTAATTCTTTCTTTGCGATTTTTTTCGACGCGTATGCAATCGGTCTTTCCGTACCGTCCTTATATTTATGCGATAAAATCGCTGATAAGCCGTATGCTGACGCGTCACACGCCAACACTAATTGTTCATTAAGATCATAATTAGCTAGTACTCGCGGCGATATCAATTCGTTTTTCACCCATGCGAATGCTTTGTTACAGCTTTCGTTCCATTTAAACTCACTCGCATTTGCGCAGTCGTATAATGGTTTCAAGTGATTCGATCTATCCTTCAAGAACCGCGCGTAAAAATTTATTAATCCTAAGAATGAGTTTAATTCTTTGAAGTTACTTGGTTGCGGCGCGTTAACCATCGCTTCTACTTTTGATTTCGCTTTGTGTAAGCCATCTTTGTCAATGACAAAGCCAAGTACTTCAATGCTCTCTTTTAAAAATTTACATTTTTTATTTAACTTTAATCCACTTTCTATCAAACGTTCACATACATTTTTGGTTCTTTCAATGTTTTCCTCAACTGTGCAACCCATTATATAAATGTTGTCTATATACGCTATTACGCCGTCGATCCCCCTTAAACATTCGTCCATTTTTTTCTGCACGTCTGCAGGTGCCGGTGATACCCCTTCGGGAATTTTCTTATATCTAAACAAGCCTCTGTGTGTTACAATTGTAAGTAGGTCTAAACAATCTTCATGCACTGGAAATTGCATATAGCAATGAAACATATCGAGTTCCGTAAAGTAGCGACCGCCTTGCATACATGCGAAAATATCGTCTATAGTGTGTAACGGGTATTTGTCAACGATTATGTTGGGATTTAATGTAATCTTAAAATCTCCACATATTCTTAAGTTGCCGTTGCTTTTAAACGTAGGGACAATAGGCGTCGCCCACTCGCTAATCTCAACCGGCTCTAAATGTCCCAATGAAACTAATCTTTCTAATTCTTGTTCAATCAATGGTTTTAATGCATGCGCGACGGTTCTGCATTTCATTGCGATCGGCCTTGCATCTTCCTTTAAATAAATCTTAGTTTTACTTTTATTATATAAACCTGGTTGCTCATCAAAAAGATTACTGTATTTTTCAAAAAAATGCTTATCTATCTCATCTATTTTTATTTTATTTATCGCGGTATTTGTATTTTCCTTTTGTATTGCTAATGGCCAGCATCCAAACGCTGCAAGCCATTGCCTGCCAATCAAAATTGGACCATTGCCTGGCAGCACATAACAATATAATGTGCATTTCTTCCCATTGAATTCAGCTTTTAAGTTTTTTATTAGGCCCGACGCGTGTAAGACTTTATTGTCGTACACTGTGAAAAATTTTGAGGGTAAATTTACCCGTGTGGGTGGTGCAACGCCTTGTTACCTAGTCTGGGTAGAGAAATATGCCTACCCATGGGTATGTAGTTTTATTTTTTTTTTGGGTCGATAAATTTACGTAGTATGTGGGGACATAAATCAAGATTATCCTCGTTGAAGGGTAAAAATAACTCCGAGGTGAACAGAGTGGATTTTACAACCCGTGTAGGTAAATTCAATCTGCGTGATAGGTGATTTGAACTACCCGCATCAACAAATTTATGGCATTAGAAATGAATTAGTGATAGCAAATGATACATTTATTTCAAACTTATGATATTTTTCTTCGGTAGTGTTTAGGTACAGATTTACATGCTTAACCTAGGACGTAAACTATATGAATGCTATATTTATTTGGTAGTTGTTGAGTATATACATTTATATGCTCAAAATACCCTATAATCTAAATACCCCACAAGCTCCGATAATTATCAAAATCCCGCATTAACGTTTTGAATTGTGGAGAAATCATTGGTGGATTTTTGAACAACACTCCTTTTGCTGACTTTCTTCTTTCCACCCTGCTACTACTCTTTGTAGTTTCATCTCCCTTGATGTCGTAGATAGCCCTATTCATAGAGGATATACAATTTTGAATCTGACAATCTTCTTGATGGGAATTTTCCTGTCGAATGACCGAATAAAAATGAAAATCTCTGACCTTTGGAAGAATTCAAGCAGGCCACCAACTTCTTGTGGGTAGGTGATTTTGAATACAAAGTAAGCCATGAAAGTCAGCATGAGAGCTTTGAATGGGGAGATCTTTTCAGGGCTGATACATCTCTTTTCGACGACGACATAGCACTTCGGGTTGTTCATCAGATCAGATCCTTGAAAAGAGAAAGTTTTCAATACTTCCAAGGAATATTTCCGATATCCCTAGCTATGAAATGTACTGTAGATATTATTTGAAGAGAAACAGCTGAAAGTACATAATTGTAGAAGGTGAAGCATAGTCGAAGTAAAATTACCAAGGACGGCTACTATAGGCTTTCCGCTATCAGGCAATTTCGACGAAGCCTGGATTTCATCAAAGCTAGTAGTTTCCTGTCCAACAAAGTACCATTGTGAAAATCAAAGTACCAATACCAATCTTTTTGAGAATTAACCCTACATTTTCATGTGCGCAGTATTTTATCAGAGAAAGTAAACAAAGACTTATGTCAATGAACATCATATTTTCTTGGCAGAAGATGCTCTAAAAGCGTAACAAAGTACTGTATATCGAAGATACAAGATACTCTTGCAGCAAAGCTCACAACTGCACACAAAATTTGCATAGGTATTACAGAAAAGAGTTGTTTTTATTACATACTTTATCAAAAACTGTTGGGAGCAGTTCTGTACGTACCTCGAAGAAAATAAAAATCTTGGTCATGTCTTGCTGCATCCTTTCACCAAGACACATAGTCATAGCAATTCGTTGCAAATTTGTAGTAGGCTGCTGCTTATCAAAGCGCTTCAGAATTTCGAGTATATTGTTTGTAGCAATACCCAATTTGCCCTTCCTTGTTTTGCTACTGTCTGCCCTCAAAAATTGCAACATTTTTGAAACGATTTCGTTCAAGTTATCTCCAACCTTCACCTGTTCAATCTCTGGGATAAGAGTAAAGAAATGTTGTTTCAAAACGGCGAACTGTAATCAAAGGACAAAAAAAATACTACTCTGAAATTTACAAACAAAAATTGGGTAAGAACCGTGAAAAGTGTAATAGTATTTCAAATTCTACATGATATGTACATAGTTTCAGTAATAAATAACATGCAAAGCAGATTCTTATTCTAGAACCCAATCAAAAGTTTGCCACACGTGACAGAATGCGTTTTTCCACCATACTCGGTTGGTCTAAAACACTTTCTCTGTTATGTTTGCTGATATTTATCTACAGAACATTAGCATTGATCATGTAAGCTACAACTTCAGTAGTATCTTGAAAAAACTTACATAGCCAATAAACGGCCAGAGTTTGATGATATCCTCCATGTTGAGACCTCGGGCGATGGAAGCACGTTGCGAGGGATATGTCTTAATCATGAATTGTATCACGAGTCGCATATCAATTTCCCCAGTTTCAGCCATTTGTTGCATCCGTTTTTGTTTTTCTTTCTGGCTATCCACAGTTTCATCCTCCGGCAGTTCATTGGGCAGGTCCATATCTTTATTGATACCGAAATTTTCTCGAACTGAAAATCTCTTTCGGCTTGCCTTCTTTTCTGCAGGAGGCTAAAGAGCTCGTCAAACAATTTTTACCTGATACTATGAGCATGATTGAGTATTAAGATTCTATTTGGGATTTCATTAAGTGCTCTGATTTGCTATTTTACCATTCTCTTGCACTTTCATTATTTTGACTATCGCATAGCCTTCGATAATGTATTTTGGTTATCATACAGGTATTCTATACCTGTGAAATGTAATTTTTTAGCATGCTCACTCTTATTTCAATTATGTGATACCATAATAGCAGAATATAATGACAGACTCAATCCCAAAAAGGAGTATAAAGTATTGTCGCCCCTGCCAAATGTTCATTCATCTGCCGCTTCATAATACTATAACTTGAGGCTCGCTGGGAGTACCAAGGCCCATTATAATGTATATGGTATAACTGACTGCAAGTTGTAGCCTGGGAGATTACCTCATAAAAGTCCTGTTCAAATTGATGAGCCGGAGAGATGGTACGTGCTTGTGAGTCATTCAAGCAGAAGATGAGTTGTGGCTTAGCATAGTTAGCTTAAGTCTGATCGAAACAGAAGCTTTCAGAAAATCATGGATATCTAAATAGACCATTGGGATGAATGTCATATTATTAATTTTTTAGTTTGGAGCTTAGTACTTACTTGGCTTAAACGAAGGCGTGGTTTGAAAGATAAGAGTCAATGGTCAGCGCAGTAAGCTGGAACGGTTCAAAGGAAGTGCAACGTGCAAGATTACGAATCATTGTCGGCATAGCATGGCAACCTAGGGAATATTTAGAAACTCAGAGTCAAGCGTTTTAATGCAAACTATGAAAATCTGCCGAAACCTTTGGTTAGGGAGACAGACGAATAACGCATCTGCCTGGTCTATGTACTTACTAAGGTCCTTCAATAAATCATAGTAAAATGATTTCACTCAATCAGAGGGTGCGGTCCGATGAGACAATCGCAAAACTCATTTCGCCAGATGGATCCGTATTCTTGCCCACGAACCTTTGTCCATGAAATTATTTGGATTTGCAAAATTTAAAATACGTATAAATTTATACTACATATTATTATTTGTCTCTATCACTTCTTAGTTCATTTGAATCTACAATATAAATTATGGAGAAAATCATGTTGAAAAAAAAAACAAGTAATTATTTGAAGAGATTAGTCCAGTTCTGATCTGAAGGTTATAAGATAATCGCAGTAATTTAATAAATCAATTGATGGGTTGGGTGAAATTATATACTGAAAAGTGACAACGAACAAGCGTAAAAGTTGATAAATATATTTACAAAAAAATGGCAACAAAACAATTTGACAATCAATAACAAAACACAGTCATCAATCAATGAGTAAATATTATACTTGATAGCTGTAACTTGGAAACAATACTCTGATCAGTATAAAAGAAAAAAAATTTGAAAAAAGAGAAGAACTCGACGATCAGGCTGAAGCAAGTACCTTCGAACCTAACCTTAAAAAGTTAGTTTGAGAACTACATACGTGAAATAGAAGCAAACTCCACCATCTACACCAAAACATGCGTTGCTACTCGTACCCCAAACCCCAAACGCAATGTCAATTGATATCACATACCTTTATTCTCTGATGAAAAATGCAAAAAATTCCACTTGATCCACTCCACCTACTTAACCGCACACACAACGCGGAAGCGTGTCTAAACGCTTCTTGCGTATCTCCCGTCTGCGATGGAAGCGCCATCTCAGACTACGCAAAACTCAGCATAACTTGGGTGGTCACAGAAAATTTTTCACATTCTCACTTGAAACTAAACTTGAATCTGAATTATTATGTTGCCAGAATACAACTGCTGTAAATTTCGTAACGAAAATCACATCCATTTAATTTATCTACCGAAAAGATCGTTCGCGAACGCCTAAGTTTTGCCGAATTTCAGTCGGTATGCGCGTCGCACACATTATTTTATCGGTGATGCAGATAGATAATTTTACCACTTTGGGTACGTTTAGCCAAAACGCATACCCAAATGCTGAATTTACAGTTCGGCACCAAAATTTATCTGTCTGTATGCGAAAATTACGTATAACTTGGGTAGTAAAAAATGTCTGTATGGGTAGACGATCGATTGTAAAAGACCAGTGGGGAGGTAAAACTGATTTACAGTTGAATGATGAAAAATTACCTACCCATGTGACGGTTAAATTAACCCTTATTTTTTACAGTGTATGTATGCAACTTGACATTTGTTTCCGTTAATACCTCGTCACGAAAATATTTTTCTTTTTCGGTTTCTGAAATCACGGTCGCGTACGTGCCCGTGTCAATTTCCATATTTATTTCTTTACCGTTGATTGTAACATTTACGTACATCAGCTCGGCGCGCGCGCTTTCATTGCCCATACTCACACTGGCATACATACTTTTGTCGTCGGTCTTGAGGCAGAAGAACTCGTTGATGTGCGACGGCTCCTCTTCCTCCTCCTCCTCCGGTAGTTCACCGTCGTCCCCTACCAGCTTGTTTACGCCGCCCCTCGTTGTTCCGTGCTTCTTGAGGCATACCTTCTCTAAATGCCCCTTCCCTTTGCAGTAGCCGCAGCATTCATGTTTATGGTGGCATTTGGCGCGCACGTGATTGCGACCGCCACAGCACCAACACTTGATGTCCGGCCTGTTATGATTTTGGGTATCGTCTCTTTTGTCTGCTCCAAAATGCGGCTTGCTTGGTGGCCTTCTGCTGTTATATGGGTTCGCCGTCTTGCTTTCTTGCTTCAATGCAAACATATCTCGTTGTGTGTTTCTCTTTTCGAGCGTGTTTGCTACACTTGACGCGTTTTTCACCGCTGCTTCTCTTGCGATTGCTTCTTTTAATACAGCGTCAAACGTGAGTTTACTCGTTTTAAACAGTTCAACTCGCGTTGTATCATCGCGCATTCCAACGACGAACTGATCTCGCAGTGAGGTTTGCAGGTCGCTAAATTCGCAATTTAGCGCTAATTTCTTTAGCCTTACCGCGAATTCGGCTACTGAATCGTTGATGTTCTGCTTGGCTTGGTTGAAAGTGCATCTTTCCATCAACTCGGAAGGCTTCGGCGTAAGATGATTTGTCATCATTTCAACTAAATCCGCGTAGCTTTCATTTGCTGCTTTTTCCGGCGCGCATAAGCTTTTTATTAGTGTATATGCGTCGTCGTCGAGACGCGAGAGTAACTCTCCCGCCTTGTCTTCTTCTTTTATTTTCTTCGTACTAATTCGAATATCTAAGCGTTCTACGAATATTTCCCAGTCACTTGTATCCAAACAAAACTCTAACCTTGCCTGGTTATTCGACATGTTGCTGTCTGTATCAGAGTCGGACACCGAAAAGAAAGACGCGTCGTCACCCGATGTATCGTCTTGCTGATTGTTTTGATTCGTGGTCTTATTCGATTCTATTTCCGCGTTCGTGATTGTAGGCTGTTTCGCGCTTGCCGCCGAAATTTCTTCTTTGACGATAGCTACCACCTTTTTTCGGAGATTCTCGAACAATTCGGTGTCGTTGTATGGGATGCCACGTGTCTTTAACTCGTTTTTTAATTGTTCCGCGTTTAAATTATATACCCATCCAACTTTCTTTTTCTCTTCTGTATCCTTGTTATCACTCATTTAAAGATTAAGTCACTTATAAGTATTATCTTGTTCACTGCATTCACACTTGAACGTGATGAAAACTTTATTCTTAACCTCAAAGTTTTCGTTATATGTGTGCCTCGTAAGCCTGCACATGCATTCGGTTTTTTTTTTTTTCCTTTGACTCTGTATTGCGCACCGTTTGTTCTTTTGTACAACCTGTTTTCGTGCACTTTCTGTTTTCTCTAACACGTGCTCTCACTTATCACTTGCACGCGCGTTTTCCAACATCAGACATCCTCGTCGCCAATTGTGATGTATTCAACTAATACGATTAATGAGTGAAACACTTAGGTTAAATGATAAAGAGATAATGGTTTATTATATTAATAGAAGTATTACAAATGCGTAGTGTGTACAAAGGATACTCGAGATGTTTGCCTAAGCCGTGGCGTGCAATAGCGCGACTAGCACCAGAGTGAGTCTCTTCTATATCGGAGCACGGCGTGCTCCGACACACACATACGCACACACATACTCCATCACTCATCATACCAACTTAGCTGTGTGTGTATTATACATGACAGCTTGTTCGCTCCGTGTGCCGCTCTCATACGTACTACGATACACTACATAATCTACGGTAAATTCGTCGTATTATCTACCGAGCTATCGTTACCTTGTTTTCTACCGATTGCAGTAAAGTTCTCTCGTTTTCAATTGACAGAATAATAATTTTCGTAGCGTCATTTGCAACTTGGGTAAGATCACGTCGCCCAGTGACGTGTAGTTTAAGTAAATTCTTGCAATATATCGCTTCTCCCGACCTACGTTCATTTTTCTCTGTTAACTACCGTCGCTCGTTTCAAAACTGCCGTTTAATTCTATTCTACCGAGATCTTTGTGAACAACGATTGCTTATTTTATTAACTACCGCTGTCGATACCATTTCATTTGCCTGTCTCAACCATGTAACCTTCCCGACAATATATGATCGATTGACCGGTTCATTTTTCTTGATTTGATTTTATTCCGTATTACATGATTTTCTTCAATTCTGTAATTATTGTTAGCTGCCTTGAATACCGCCACTCTACCAGTTCGTGTGAGCACCTGAGCCTAGCCACCCATGCAACGGGTTCTCTATTTATTTTTCGTACGATTTCGTGTTATTTTTATTGATTCGTATTATTGTTTGAAAATCGACGCTAACGCGTCTGGTGCCCAACATAATTGATTTTGTTATAGTTTAATATTCTGAATAAGTGGAGAATCGCGCCAAAGTGTCAACGGTCAGTCCTCCTCCGAGGGTAATAGAATTTAGCGTTACAATATATACACATATATACATATATATATGTATCTTCATGAAGGATTGTCCGAACGAAACAGGTTCGGGTGGAATCATCGAGGCAGGAACCGAAAATTCTGGGACCAAACAGAATAAAGGCAGATTCCTTTTTGAAAATTCACACAGGAAACAGGGAAATAGATGGATGACTGATCCTAGTCTTCTTTAGAAACAGCACACCCTAGAGTTTTGGAAGGACAAATGTGAGTGATGGTATAACTAATCAAATTCACTAAGTGAATTTGGGAAAATGCACGAATAAAATAAATTGAATATGTAATCAAAAGAAAAGAAACGATCTTATCTGAATCATTTCCGTGTATTTCTTCAAAATAAGTCCACCAGTCATCCTCAGGAATCGGGGAAGATTGGAAGGAGAAGGCTGTGTCAAATCACCTGAAAAAGTGCTCACAAAAACTGACACTTAAGGTTAATAAAATGTGAAAATCAAGCAATCGCTCATCGACCTCGAAAAATAATCGTGGCTCTTTTCACATTATTCCTTAAACCAAAGCCTATCCGACACAAAACTCGATTCCAGAGAAGAAGTTTCTAGAAAGAAACTGTTAAATATTGAGGTTGGATCATTGAAATAAATATATTCGTGAGGTTTATTATATATAACGATAACAATAATTAAATTATTTATTGATAACTGTGAAAGATTCTTAAGATACATGAGGATTACAATATGTATGTATAAGCCATAGCGAGGTGCGCTCTCTCTCTATCTACATGGCTGACTTACTGTATTACGCTATACATGCGCGCACATACACACACTCACATACTATACACACCTAGCGGCGCGCGCATCCTCACTCATGGATATATCTTGTTACATTTGTATGTGTGCAGTATGGAATTACGTATAATTCAACACACCTCCTTAATTCCATACTGTACAACTCTATCTTCGGTAAACAGTTAATTTTCTGAATACAACCAAAATACTTTTCTTTTCATATCATAAAATTAAATTAACAAATTTTTCTTTTCTCAAAAAACTTTGATAAGTATAGTAATAACAATCGTAATAATTAATTATTCAAATTTAACAATAATCTTATTCTTTCAAACTTATATCTACCTAACGCTTTTGTAAAGATATCAGCTAAATTATTTTCAGTATCAACTTTTATAATATCAATTTCTTTCTTATCATAACATTCGTTTACAAAGTGATAATGTATTTCAATATATTTGGATCTTTTAGTTAAATTACCATATTTTGCAATCAAAACTGCACCAGAATTGTCTTCATATATTTTTATCGGTAAATCAATTTTTACTTTAAAGTCTTTAATCAAGCTTTTTATGAATTTTACTTCGCTCACTGCCTCTGATAACGCTACATATTCGGCAGATGTCGATGATTTTGTTACACTATTTTGTTTTTTTGTTTTCCAATAAATTATGTTTCCATAAAATCTTATTGCAAATCCAGTAGTGGATTTTCTATCATTTGTGTCACCTGCCCAATCAGCATCAACAAAACAATCCAAAATGTCAGCTTTCAAATTGCTTTTGTAAGTCACCTTTAAACTTCTTGTAAGATACAAATATTTTAAGACTCTCAATGCATATTTATAATGTATGTCGTTATAACAATTTTGAAACCTACTCAAGTAATTTACGCTGTAGCTTATATCAAATCTTGTACATGTACTTATATACATTAATGCTCCTATCAAGTTTCTATATTTTATATTATTTGATGCTGATTGTGCGGGTTCAATATTCAAACTTTGTTCCATCGGTGTATTATACAATTTACTTTCAATTATTTGGTAATGTTTCGCTAATGACTCAATATATTCACTTTGATCTAATGTCATCATTTCATTTTTATAATCATATTCAATATTTATTCCTAAATACGTTTTCACTTTACCCAAATCTTTCATTGCAAATCTCTGACTTAATTTTACTTTTATTTCCTTAATTTTATTCTGATCTTTTCCGCAAATTAATAAATCATCTACAAACAAAATTATATATATTTTCTCGCCATTTGCCTCTTCCAAGATATATAAACAATAATCACTATTGCTCCTTTGAAAATTCAACTTTGTAATATATTTGTCCAAGCATTCATACCACGCTCTCGGGCTCTCACGCAATCCATACAACGCTTTTTCCAATGTATACACTCTGTCAGTTTTATCGTTGTAGCCATCGGGTTGTTTGACATAAATTTCTGACTTAATCGCACCGTTCAAAAAAGCAGTTTCAACATCCATCTGTTCAATCATATATTTATTTTGAACGCAAAAAGCTAATAACAATTTCAATGTTTGTAATCTCGCAACTGGTGAATATATATCTTCAACAATTTCCTTTTGTTGGAAACCTCTAACTACTAATCTTGCCTTTTTTAAATTATTCGATTTGTTTGTGTATACCCATTTGACATCGATTATTTTTTTGTCTTTTGGTTTGTTTACAAGTTTCCAAGTTTTATTTTTATTTATACAATCGATTTCTCTTTGCATTGCTTCTTTCCATAATTCAGACTCATTGCTACTCAAAGCTTCGTCATATGTCTTTGGGCTATTCTCGCTTACAAAATTTACATATATGTAATAGGTTTCTCTATTACCATAATAACCCCATCGGTCGGGTTCTTTTGTTTGTCTGTTAGACTTTCTACGAGTTGGAATTTCTGTCTCTTCGCAATCTACAAAATTTCCCGAGTCGTTACTTGAATTTATTTCTTTTTCAATTTTTGGACTTTTCTTTGGACTTGATTTTTTCTTGGGACTTGGACTTTTTATTTTTACTGGACTCTCAATTCTATCATCAAAAACGTCATCCTCTACATCGTTATCATTCATTTCACTCTCATTTTCACTCTCATCATTTCCTTTAAAGCCAATCAAATTTTCATGTTTTTCGATTATATCTACATGTCTCGCTATTTTTACTCGACCGTTGTACAAAACTCTGTATCCTACATTCTCATATCCAACTAATATTCCACAATCTGATTTTATATCCCATTTATTATCTCTTTGGCTCTCATCAATTTTGAAAAATACTTTGCTTCCGTACAATTTTAAATTTTCAATATTAGGCCTTTTTCCAAAAAAAATTTCATAAGGGCTTTTCCTTTCAAAGGTATTTGCTATCGTTCTATTTTTTAAATAACTTGCTGTTAAAATTGCTTCTGGCCAATATCGAATATTTAATCTTGCGTCCGCCAGTAAGCATCTCGCTGCGTCCATAATTGTTCTATTAAAACGTTCAGCTGTTCCGTTAAGCTGATGTACATATGGGGGGCATTTATCCAAGATTATCCCTTTTTCTCTGATAAGATTGAAAATGTCTCTATTTATGTATTCTTTTCCATTGTCACATCTTAATTTCTTAATTTTCTTTGCAGTGAAATTTTCAACCTTATTTATATAGTCCAAAAAACATTGATAAACTTGACTTTTATATTTTATTGTATAAACAATTGAAAATTTGCTATAGTCATCAATGAAACTAACGAAATAACAAGAATTATCATATCCAATATTTTTCTGCGGACCATTTACGTCTGTATGTACAGTTTCTAGTATTTCTCTCGCTCTACTTCTATCATTCTTAAACGGTAAAGCATGCATCTTATTTTGTATACATGTACCACATCTCAAGTGAACATTCTCTAATTTTATCGGGATTCCATCTACATAGTTTTCTCTACACATTGTATTTAAATAATTGAAATTGATATGTCCTAACATTCTATGGTACCTTTCTTTTTCAGTCATTGTTTGTGTACTATTTGCATTGTGATTATTTTTCAAGACATAACTCTCTAATTTGTAAAGTCCATTTTCTTTGTAAGCTATTCCAACTATATCACCAAATTTATTGTAAATACACGATTTTTCTCTAATTGAAACAATTTTGTAATTATCAGTAATTCTCGCGTAGCTTAGCAAATTTTTGTCCATTTCTTTTACATAAAATACGTTTGATACAGGTATTTCAAATTCTTTACCATTTACTATTAAATAAATCAAGACTTTTCCTACTTTTGTAACCTTTAATGGTCTGCCATCTCCTACTTTAACTACAACTGGTTTTTGTAAATCTGAACTCTCAAAAAAATATGAATCATCGTTTATTATGTTATCCGAACAACCGCTATCAAGAATCCATTCCATTTTGCACAAATCATTCATAAATACTCTACTTTCATACTCGCAAATTTTACTATTCATATTATTTTCAACGACATTTTCATTTTGACATTCTAATTTCGCAAAAAAGGTTTCATTTGACTTATACTTATTTTCTTCGTTGTACGTATACCTCGCGTTGTGGTAGTTACCGTTGTTGTTGTTGTTGTTGCCATAACCTCTTCCGCGACCTCTTTGACCATAGCCTCTCTCGTTGTAACCTCTACCTCTTGATTGTGTGAAGTTACCTCTGCTCGTGTTATAACCTCTTGGCTGATACGTCTCTTCGTATTGTCATCGTTGGTGTTGATGTTGTTGTTGCTGTTGATGTTGTTGTTGCTGGTAGTGACCACCTCCTGGCCACCTACCCCTCTGATTGAAGCCGCCACGACCTCGACAATCTCTTGCATAATGTCCTCTCTTGTGACATCTATTACACTCCACGTCACGAACTTCAGTTTTGAAAACACTTGATTTTATATGACTGTTTGACATTTTACTTTTAGTTTCATACATCACAATTTTATTTTTCAAAAATTCACAATTTTGTTCCGTATCTTTAACACTATCGATAATATCACCGAGATAGCTGAGTGAATCAGGCAGTGTTTTTATGAGATAGTCCAATTTTTCTCTCTCTTTTACTGTAGCACCAGCGTTTTTCAATTCGTTTATTAGTTTTTCAAATTCAAAGAAAAATGCACTCGAATTTTCAAAGTCTTTTAAGCGTAATCGATCAAGTCTATTTCTAACACAAATTTGTAAACTCGTTGACGGTTTCAAGTAAATTTGGTCGAATTTGTGCATAATTTTATACGCGGTATTCTCGTCGCCGACAAACTCGAGTTGCTTATTCGAAATACTTGAATATATATAGTTCATTGCTTTTATGTTAGCTTCTTTCCACGTCGTTTCATCATCTTTGTTCGATTTTTCGCGTATCGCATTGTCTTTGCACTTCTTCCACTCTAGGAATAAAAGTATCCTCTTTTTCCATTTATCGTAATCTTGACCGTCAAAAACGGGTACCGACATTTCGTCCGACTTTGTCATTTTACTCAGCTTCGCTATATGTGCTACTTTTATCAAAATTTAATATCAATCTTTATCCGCGCGCATCTCGTTCAATTTTTATTTATTTTGAAGAATTCTTTTTACACAACAATCTTTAAGGTTTATTTTATTCGTAATCGTTTATATTTTTCATTTTTATTTAAGCACACAGTTTCTTTTTTCACTTCAACTCTTTTTTTTTATACACCACGTGTTTCCATTGTCTCAAAAGTTCGTTTTTTTTCGTTTAAATTATCATTTTATTTTACTCGGTTCTTCACAGTTTTCATTTTTTTATTGTTCTTTACCTGATTCACTATTCACTTTTTCATACTTTTGCAGTTTTTCTTACACCACGTGTATACCTTAACCTCTCACTTTTTCACAACCACGCTCTGCTACCATGTTAAATATTGAGGTTGGATCATTGAAATAAATATATTCGTGAGGTTTATTATATATAACGATAACAATAATTAAATTATTTATTGATAACTGTGAAAGATTCTTAAGATACATGAGGATTACAATATGTATGTATAAGCCATAGCGAGGTGCGCTCTCTCTCTATCTACATGGCTGACTTACTGTATTACGCTATACATGCGCGCACATACACACACTCACATACTATACACACCTAGCGGCGCGCGCATCCTCACTCATGGATATATCTTGTTACATTTGTATGTGTGCAGTATGGAATTACGTATAATTCAACAGAAACAACCGAAGAAAACAAATTTCAAATTGATTAGCAACGCAGAAATAACAAATCATTATAAGAAAAGTAGTCGTTAAAGACAGACAAGACATGGATACAAAAGAGCATATTTCCATGAATGCGGCTATGTTGATAAAAGTCTTCCTTTTCGAAAATCCGGACGAACTTAGCGAAATAGAAAGTTCAAATCATTTTAACTCTCTATGGAGAGAGATGTCCTGCGGCCAACTAAACGCCGTTTCCGAAAAAGGAAGAAGCGGCTTCCTATGCCAAAGCTGCTTTGAGTCACAGTGAGTACATCATATCGAATAACACAAATAAATTATAAGAAAATAATTTTTTGTTTCAATCATTTCTTTTTAGCTCTAAACCCGAATTTCTTTTACAAGACGTCTCCCTTCATCTGACCTTTCTCAAAGAAAAAGTGCTTTGTCGCTCATGCAAACAAAGTCTTTTTGACATAGTAAAAAAAACGGAAGGATGCGAGGGATGATAATGTAAAGGAAGAAATTAAGAAGATTTTAAATATTACTCGCCTTTTCCCGTTAATGTAGTTTAATTTCAAAAATTTTTTTGTTAACCAAATTTTTTAAGAATAAAATTCTTTCAATATCAAATTCAAAGGTTTAACTTTGTCCGTGTGTCATTGCAAGACAAAAATTAGAATAAACTTGGTCGGCTGTGGATTCTGCATTGATAACCAAAACAGGAGCCGATAAAGAAGAAAAGGTTTGTTTTACTAGCCAATCTTCATGTACCTCATGAATAGTTCTGAGTAGCTCTAAAGAAATACTCGATTCTTCCTCACGAGAACGGGAACTAACACGAGCAAAAGAAGTTTCTGGGGAAACTCGCAAATAAACAATCAAATCTACTCTGAGCTCAGACGAGCGAATGAGAAGATCAAAATTTTTTGTCAATAAATGAGATTCGAAGTCGCGAAAATTACCTAACCTTCGACGAGCTTCTACAAAACAATTGCTACTGAATATCGATCTTTCCATCACCTTTACAGGCAATGAAGTCGTCTGCAGATGTCTATCTAACATAACCATTTGAGCGAAATGCTGAAAATAATAGCAATAACGATCTGGGTTCTGATACATCAAATCTAAAAAGATTAATTCCAGCTACATTTCGATATTCTTCAAGAGGTTCTAAAAGTGTACAGACCTGGCGATCTGCTAAAAACCTCTTGGTGAAAGTTGTTTTTCCGCATCCGATATTTTCTTCAATAATAATCGTAAGCGGTCGAGTTTTACTCAAATGAATTCCGAAAGGTAAATTCTTCTCCCAATCGATAACCGACTGTAAAGAAGGCCAAATCGATCATAGTCGTCAAGGGTGTTCGTTTGAAGATCTAACCTCGAAGGACGTCCCTGGTTTTGGAGAGATTGTTCCAGGTTGATCCTCTTCAAAAGGAGCAAGACGATCCAAGTGAACCACTTTCTGACGCGAATGAGGAGATCTTCGGATTCTATAAACAACATCATTTATCCGGTTAACCACTAAGTAAGGGCCTTCCCAATTTCTTTGTAGCTTTGGACATCGTCCCTTCTGTCTTCGAGGTTGAAAGAGCCAAACAGAATCTCTAGGATTAAATTTTAAATCTCTGGCTCGAATATCATAACGAGTTTTCAATTTATCTGAAGCCATAGAAATTCTATTCCTAGCAAAGTGATGAATTTCTTCTAAACGTTGTTGTGATGAAAAGGCATAATCTGTTTGATGCTGTCTTTGCACAGGAACAGGACCTTTCTCTAAATCTGACGGAAGTCGAAGATTTCTTCCAGTAAGCATGAGGGCTGGCGTCTGTTTCGTCGTCTCATGAATCGCAGATCTGTAAGATAAAAGGAAGAAAGGGATCCAGGAGTCCCAGTCTCTCTGATTCTGTTCTACGAAGGACGACAAGTATTGTAGCAAAGTCCGATTCAGACGCTCTATCATGCCGTCAGACTGCGGATGCAAAGGAGTTGTACGAGTTTTTCTAACCCCTAAAATCTGAGTAACCTCTTTCATTAAGGTTGACTCAAAATTTCGGCCTTGATCAGTATGAAGTTCTAGAGGAACTCCGTGTCTACAAATAGATTCTTTAACGAATGCCTGTGCTACAGTAGAGGCTTCTTGATCAGCGAGAGGGACCACTTCTGGCCACTTAGTAAAATAATCAGCAATAACCAAATCATATTTATTTCCAGAATGGGTTATCGGGAGAGGTCCAAGAATATCCATTGCTATCCTTTCAAATGGAGCTCCCACGTTGTAAATCTGAAGAGAGCTTTGTCCCTTCGCTCGAGGTCCTTTCTTTGCCGTGCAGATTCGACATCTTCGACACCAATCTTCAACGTCCATCCGGCAACGGGGCCAAAAGTAGAAGTTGCGAATTCTGCCCAGAGTTTTATTCGAAGCGAAGTGTCCGCCTGCAGGAGAATCATGATAAAGAGCAAGAATCTCTGGAACTCGTGACCGGGGAACCAAAAGTTGCCACCTGATTTCTTTCAAGTCTGCAGATTCTCATTTTCGGTATAAAATTCCATCAATTAAAAGAATAGAGTCCCATTGAGCCCAATAAATTTTCAAATCTGGCTCGGCTAAAGATATATCCTGCCAGTCCGGGCGAGTTTCCGCTTCTTTCCAAGACTTCACTTGATTCAAAGTGTCGTCCTCTTGTTGCGATTTTCTCCATTCCTCCTGGTTATTTTCGAAAGAAATCTTCCGTATTACAAGAGAGGGGTCACGATTTTTCTCTAATCGTGCACACTGTTTACACTCTGGCATTTCCTCGCAGGGTCTTCGAGAGAGAGCATCGGCGTTTCCATGATGAATTCCTGCTCGATGACGAATATCAAAATCGTACTGACCGAGCCTTTCTAACCATCTAGCTACCTGACCTTCGGGAGATTTAAACGAAAGTAGCCACCTGAGAGAAGCATGATCTGTACGTATCAAAAATTTCCTACCATACAGATAATGGTGAAAATGTACTACGGTCTTAACGACAGCTAAAAGCTCTCTACGAGTGACACAATAATTCCTCTCGGTTTTACTCAAAACTCTGCTGAAATAGCTTATCACTCTCTCTTGACCTCCCTGAATTTGTGACAGAACCCCGCCTATTCCTGAAAGAGATGCATCCGTATCTAAAATAAAAGGAATTTCGACCTCAGGATAAGCTAAAATCGGCGAAGAAATAAGATTTTCTTTTAATTTCTTGAAAGCCTCTTCGCATTCCGGGGTCCAGTCAAAAGGAATCTTGATTCCGGTCAAATGATGGAGAGGTTTAGCTATACTAGCGAAACCTTTTACAAATCTTCTGTAATACGTACAAAGGCCTAAAAAGCTCTGAACTTGTTCTTTATTCTTAGGTGTCGGCCAAGAAGAAACCTTCTCTATTTTGGATGGGTCGGTCTTCACACCTTGTGCTGAAACGATATGTCCGAGGAAGCCTACTTCTTTCTGGAACAGATGACATTTTTTCGGGCTCATTTTCAGACCTGCTTGCTTCAGTCTAGCGAAAACTTGTCTGAGATTTTGAACTTCCTCTTCAAAGTTCTTGCCAAAAACGATTATATCGTCTAAATAAACGAGGCATATTTTGCCAGTGAGCCCATGGAGAACAGCCTCCATCATTCGTTCAAAGGTAGCCGGGGCATTACTCAAACCAAACGGCATAACCTTGAACTGCCATAATCCTCCTAAACCCGTAACAAAAGCTGTTTTTTCTTTATCTAGAGGATCCATTTCGACCTGCCAGTATCCGCTCTGAAGATCTATGGTGCTGAACCAAGTTGCACCAGCTATCAGGTCGAGTGTCTCGTCGATTCTGGGTAGAGGGTAAGAATCTTTCTTCGTTATATCGTTCAGCTTCCTGTAATCGATACAAAATCGTTTGGATCCGTCCTTTTTGTTAACAAGGACGATTGGTGAGGCCCAGGGACTAGACGATGGTTCAATCACATCGTTCTTTAGCATGTCTTCCACAAGCTTCTTTACCTCTTCTCGGGCGTTGAGAGCGAGTCTTCGAGGAGCTTGTTTAATTGGTGAACTCTCTCCGACGTCGATCTTGTGCTTGACAGAAGTACATCGGCCCTTATCACCACTATCTTTAGCGAAAGAATCTATAAACTCTAGCAAAAGAGATTTAAACGATTCTACCTGAGCTGATTTTAACGAAATCGAAGATTTCTCAACAAGGCTCTGTAAATGCGAAGGAAAACGTTGTTGCAAATCATCCTCCGAAAGTTCTATTTCTCGAATTCTAGGAGGAGTCCAATAAATTCCATTTATATTTGTACAAAGAGTTATTTCGCGATTGTTTGAAGCTAATGAATTTCTCTTAGTCGAGATAACACAGTTATGAGCTGTAAGAAAGTCTATTCCCAAAATACCTTTATCCTCTATATCTGCTATAAAAACCTTATGTGGAGAGTCGATACACCCAAAAAGGTTAATTTGGACAGTAGCCTGTCTCAAAACCGGGGTCGTCTCTCCAGTGGCTGTTCGCAGAGAAAAAGAGGGAACAATCCGGTCATCGGATTTAAAGAGATCCGATCGAACTACGGTTACTTCTGCGCCCGTGTCTATTACCCATAGACAATCGACGCCATTTACAGTACCGCGCGCGTAAAGACCAGACTGTCGTAGACTTCTAATTAAAAAGTGTTCTCTAAGAGGGCTTTCACTACTAACAATCTGCGATGATTTTCGCCCCGACAAATCATCTGGAATTAGTTTTTTGGGTGAGTTCCTGTTGAAGAACTCGATTGAGGATTTGCTTCCCCTATTTCTATATTTTTCTTACACCAGTTAAAAGAGTTTGAATTCGAGCCTTGCATTGGTTCTCTACTATTCTTTTTAAATAAAAAGCAATGATTAGCATCATGTCCTATTTTATGACAAAATAAACAGGTCAAGCCGGTTTGATTCGTCATGACCGCGTTCTTATTTACACGCTTGTTTTGTTGGTTTTGAAAAGAACCTCGATTTCTTGGTTTAAAATTGTTACTGTTATTTCTATTTTTATAATTTTGAGGTTTTGACTCCTCCGAGTGTTCAAAACTTCGCCTTTTTGAGGCGTTTTCAGACACCTCAATCCGACGAAGCTTGTTCAGCCCAAAATATTGCTTTCTCATTGCCTCCACCTCGAGGGCTTTGGCCGTTGCCTCCCGCAGAGAAGTGAGGCCCGATGTTCCAACGGCCATTTTAATTTCTGGATCACTAATTGCATTTAAAAAGGCTTGAGTAGCTAATAAATTACGAGACGGCTCGTGATCTGGCAATGCTACACGTGAAAGCCGTTCTATATCCTGGCTAAGAGACGCGAGGTCTTCGTCTCGTCCTTGTCTCCTAGTCTGTAAATAAGCCGTGTACAGTTTCGTCAAGTGGTCATTTCCGTATCTTAACTTTAATGCAGAACTAAGTTTTTCGTAATCAGAAATTTCTTCTTCAGACAATGCCGTTAAAACATTCAGAGCCGGCGTCCGAAGACAAGAAGCAAGGCTGTGGGCCCTCATGGCGGAGTCCCACTGATTATGTTTAGCAATCGTATTAAATTGACGTTCATACTCCGCCTATGGAATTTTTCCGTCAAAAATTGGCGGTTTTAAAGGATAAAGAGGTTTCTCATTAATCTGAGAAGCAACCTCAAGAAATCTTGAATTATTTAATTGATTAAAATGAGAATATCGAGGTCAAACTTGGGGCAAAGGCTCGGAAAAGCCAACCTCATTATTAACCGTTACTCTACCAATTGGGGATTCATCTATTCCCCTAATAAAAGGCACAGACCTTGAGTCTCGTACATCCTGGAACTGTCCTGGATGTTGGACCTGTCGAACAGCGGGAACGGGAACAGGAGAAGGAACAGGAGAGGGAAGCGGCGTAACGACTCTGGAACCTCGTGGGGTGACAGCCGGTTCTCCTGAGCCATTCACCTGATGAACAGCCTGAAGAGCTGCCACAGTCGTCCGGAACAGTTCGTGCAGACTGGTTTCGGATCGTTCTTGTGCTTCTCTATCAAGCCTGCGCTGCTCCAGCTGGGAGGCAATTTCCCTTTCTCGTTGTTCTTGTTCTTTTCTTCGCTGTTCTTGTTGATCAAGAAGCAGCTGAAGAAGTTGCTGTTGTTGGTGCTCAGCAGCCTCTTGCTGTTGAGACATGATCTTCAGCAGATCAATTTGAGAGATTGTCGAAGGAATTGGAAGAGGGTCCACTGAAGGTGATGGAATCGTTTCAGGGACCCGCGGATTCTCCATAACAAAAGGTTCTTCTCCGCTACTTTCTCTTCGACGTGAGCGCGTCAAACGACTGCTACTCATAATTAAAGTTCGCGCACTGAATTGACTCAATTAATAAGAACTCAAGATCCCGCTTCTGACACCAATTGTAACGATTTAGGCGTTACGTTAATAAATATGGATCCGCGAGTTTACTTATTATCAAATCAAAGGCGTGAACAAAAATATCGTGATAAATGCTTTTAATGCAATATACGTGTTTCTTGTTTAAAGTCTGAAACAAGACTGTTTTTACAATAATATCGGTTGGCGCAGCAACCTTATTCTTTTTTAAAGACATAAGAGGTTTATAAACGTCTTTTATCTATGCTGACTACTAGATCATTAAAGAGGGGGCAAAACGGGTGATTTCACCCTTTGTAACAATATATTGTGACGTGGATTTTTCTGCACCTCGGTCACTCGGAGAAAATGACCGAGAACTTACCTCGTACACAATAAATCGGCGTCCACGATGTACCCTGGACCTAAAACGATATCGCGAAATTTGTTGGGCGCCTGGCGTGATCAACACGCCTCGAAATCGATAATACGACACACCGCGACCATATACTCGATAGCTCAGTACCGCGGAGAGGGGAGGGGTAATTTTTGGGTAGAGAGAGATGTAACACAATTAAGCCAACGCGTGGTTTGGCCAAATCACTACAAAATTACAATAATATATTTCTCGTCAGCGATATTACAAAAAAAATAAAAATAAAAATAATCATACGACTGCGCAAGTCGTCCTTCGCGATTCCCAATACAAAGGTCTAAATTTAATCCAAAAGAAATAAGAAAGGGAGAAACAAACCAAATAATAAAAAAAAATGAATAAATCTAGGAGACCTCTACGGCCTACGTGCGCTAGTCGCCGTCTTCATATATCCTAACTCGCAAAAACCAAAAACACAATCGGACTCGATGCGCTGCCCGCGATCGGCCTCAACTACGACGCTACTCGTCACTTAATTATAAACCGCTAAACAAAAACGTAATCTAGATCATACTCGACGCGCTAATCGCAATTGCGATTATATCTAGCTGGTATCTTATTTCTACGGGCGCTAGTCGCCACCTTGCCGATGCACAATAATTCATAAACTAAATCAACAAGACGTGACTCGACGCGCTAATCGCGACCAAATTAATCACTCTAGGGTGCTTTTCTAATCGCGCGAGTGTATAGCGTATTATGACGCATCCGAGCTCCAGTCGTAGTCTCTATTCCCCCAAAGTTCACCACCCTTTTTACGTACGCAGACTCGACGAGACCCTGTGCAGCGGAATTTGGCCGCACTCAATTTCACTCCGAAATTGTTCCCCACGCGAAACCGTGACTCGACGTGAGACTTTACAGGGATCCCCTTGACTCTACGCGTTATCGCGAAAACTCAGGCTACGGTCATCCTCAAGGAGATCGGCAAACAGATTTTGAGCGCTACTCTAACTCTAAGCTTACTTGGGCCAACCGTTTTTTTTTTCCAGTGTGCCAATTTAACTTGCGCTCGAAATATGCCCGCAAAGAATTATAAGCGCTCACCGCTCCGCAGCCAGACGAGGAATTCTCCTACTCCCGTCTCTGCCATTTCGCACACACAAATCTCTTTTTCTTTTTTTTTTTCTGAATTTGACGCAACTCAACCGTCGCGAACTGTCGCCAGGACTCAAGTGACGAGTCCTGCAAATCGGAGCCGCAATTCGAACATGCCCCGAACATAGGCGCCATCCATCGTCAAAATTCCCGCTCGCATTGGGGTTCTCGTTACGCAATTCTTACAATCCAGCGTATCGCTATCGTTGAATTCCGCTGTCGCGGGGTGTTGATTGGCTGGCCAGTCTCGGGTACCCCGTAGCTTGGCAGTGGCGTGGTGATGACTTCGCGGGGGCACCTGTCGTCAGTTGGGTGACGGAGGGGGGGACTACGGCTCGCCGGCCACCAACGGGAATCTCGTCCGCCTTGGATTCCCTCGCGGCAGAGCTCTCCGTTGACGCTCTCTCCGTAGCCTCGTGCGAGGCCCTCCTTTCGTCGCGATCCGCCGCGATTGCCATCCAGTAACGTCGTTCTGACTTGCTGCCGATCCCCTGTCCGAAGCCGCATTTGCTCGCCACCAAAAAAAATAAAATAAACAAAAATCCTGAAAAGTCTTATTTGCTAAACCGACGATGGTCCCCTCTTAGAGTCTAGGACGCGTGACTGTTGTCCTGGCGCTCTTTTTCGAAATGAGCCGCGGTCTACTCCGCGTGCTCCCTAAGTCTGTGGTCCGTCTAGAGTTCGGGGAGCCGTGTGGAATGCGCAGTACAACTCCCCCCCCCCCCCCCCCCCCCCTAGACGGATCGCGGGGTGACAGAGCGCCAGCGCCAATTCCCGCGAACCGAACTCCTCGAGTGACCGGAACCTAGGGCCCCTGACGCCAGTGGGTCAGGGTGCTCCCTCTCCATCGACGGCATTCACAACCCCAACCCCCAAAAGAAAAAAAAAACAATGCAATATAGTCTGTCCTTATTTATTTATTATTATTTACTATTTACACCCCTTCCACAATTACAACCACCGAAAACCAAAAGAGAAGAGAAAAAACAGAAGGAAACCAAAACAACAAAAAAAAAACAAACGAGAAGGAGAAAAGAAAAAAAAACTAGGCCCATCGGCGGGCCGGTAATTAGTCGAGACGGCGGGCTCGCGGGGTCGCCCTGTCGACGCGCGGTACTCCGCGTCCTCGTCGGCGGTTCTCCAGCGTGACCACTAGCGGTTGTATCTCTGGCCAGTGGGACCTCAGTCTTTCATCGGTCGACGTCGGCCCCAACGCTGCGCGGGCTCGCGGCGGCAGGTCCCTTACGCGGGGGACCGGCTCCTGTACCAGCCGCGGTCGCGGCTCGCCCCTCTCGTACGCGGCTAGAGCGGCCGGGGTGTTATTCACCCATGGCCCGCTGGGCCGCCTCCAGCACTCGGGGCACGTGAATTTGGTCGTCCCCGGCCACCCACATTGGCGGCAAAAGAAGCCCATCGGTGCGTAGCATCGGGGGTATCCATGCCCCCTCTCCCAGCAGTTATAACAACCGCCGGGCGGCAGCCACCTCCTCCAGGTCTCCTGCGGGGCTCCCTGGGGCCACGGTCCCCTGGCGGGCGGAATGGGGGAAGTGACGGCCCCCGGCCCGGGCAGCAACGCGAGTCGCGCTACGTCGCGAAATGCCCGGAGTATCTCCGGGTCCTCCGCGGCGGTGTGGTCCACTGTTGGGAAAGTAATAGTGGAGGTAAAGTATACCGCACTTCCCACCTCCGGGTAACACGCCTCCCATCTCATTCCCTAACCTCCCCAGACTCTACATACGGCTTCAGATCCTTTTTGTGACGTTTTCCGAAACACTTTCCCTCGCTATCTTCCAACCCATACACGACGGGCGAGATTACATTGACGACACGAAACGGACCGGTGAATTTTGGCGCCAATTTCGCGGCGACCTGTTGGGCCGCTGACGACAGGACTCGGTTTCGCTTCCAAACCCAATCCCCTACCTCGAAACGGACATCCCGGTGCCCTCGGTTATAGTAGTGCGCCTGTCGCTCGTGGGCCTCCTCGAGATGTTTCGTCACTAAATCACGCAATTCACATAACTTCGCCATTCGGTCTTCCCAGACCTCAGGACGCGGAACGGGGATTTCCGCGGGACCTTCCACTCGCCGACGCAATTGCAGCCGTGGTTTGGGATCGCGACCTAAGTTTAAAAACGCGGGACTGACTCTTAGTGAGCTATGCACGGCGGTATTATACGCAAATCGAAATTCGTGAAGGTGCACATCCCAGTCCCGGTGATCTGCCTCGATGTAGGCCACGATCATAGTCTTTAATACGCGATTCACCCTTTCCACGGGGTTAGCTTGCGCGTGGTACGGCGGTACTTTTGCGTGGGTAATATGATACGCAGCGCACAGTTCGTCGACGGCCTTATTCGCGAATTCCGTGCCGTTATCCGTCAGGAGCACCTCCGGGGTACCCCATCGGGACAGCACGAGGTCTTCCGGCGCGGCAAGAATGTTTTTCGCGTTGGATTTCCGCAACGGCGCTACCTCCACCCACCGGGTAAATAGATCTTCAAAAACCAACAAGTACTCGAACCCGGCGCGACTTCGGGGAAATGGACCCATAACGTCCGCCGCAACCACAGTCCAGGGCGTGTCGACGACCCGTCGACCCATGAGGCCCGCTGGTGGCACCTGTTGTACCTTGCACTCCTGGCAACGCTCGCACGCTCGGACCATCAAAACTATATCGCGATACATTCCGGGCCAGTAGTAGTCGGCCCTCGCTCACGCGTAGGTCTTTTCGACGCCAAGATGCCCTGCCTGGGGGTCCTCGTGGACTTCCGCAAAAATCCGCGATCGCTGCTCCCTCGGGAGCACCAATTTCCACGGTGCCAAGTCCGCTAGTATTGGCTCGACTAAGGGGTCCGCCCGGAGATGGTATAGACGCCCATCGACTACCGACCAAGTTCGGAACTTGTGTGGGTAGTCCAGGACGTCCTTTACGCGATGCTGGTACCAGGGATCGACGACGACTTCCCAGACGGCCTTACGCTCGGCCCCTGGTCTACCGTCCCCAGCCACGTCGAGGGCGGCTAGCTGCTCCGTCCCCTCGTTTTCGCCCTCGTACATCCGCGATAGTGCATCGGGCACATGATGCATCGCCCCCTTTCGATGTTTAATTTCGCAATCATACTCGAGTAAGTCGAGCGCCCACCTAGCTAACCGACCCGTCGGATTCCGCAATTCCCGCAACCACGTTAAACTCGCGTGGTCGGTTATCACCGTGAAGTGATAGCCTTCGAGGTATGCTCTGAACTTCTTGACGGCCCAAATCACCGCGAGGCATTCCTGTTCGGTCGTGGAATATTTACGTTCCGCGTCCGACATGGTCCGACTCGCGTACGCGAACACACGCTCAATTCCGCCAATAGTCTGTGTCAAGACGGCGCCAATGCCAAAGCTACTCGCATCGGTCTGCACTACGAACTCGTGCTCAAAATCGGGACACGTTAGAACCGGAGCCGACGTCAACGCGGCTTTTATGCGTTTGAACGCCGCTTCCTGTTCGCTACCCCAGTTCCATCTCTTATCTTTCCGCAACAGCCGGGTAAGGGGTTCCGCCACACTCGCGAACTCGGGGATAAATTTTCGATACCACGACGCTATACCCAAAAATCGCCTCAATTGCCACAGGTTTATCGGCGCGGGATATTCGAGAATCGGTTCCACCTTGTGGGCATCGACCTGTAGGCCGTCCTGGTTCACCTTGAACCCTAGATACCGAACTTGGCTACGACAAAACTCGCACTTTTCCGGGTTGATGGTAAGCCCCGCCAACACTACCCGTTCGATAACGCGGGAAAGCCATTTTAAGTGCGACCGAAAATCGGTGGTCACTACAATAATGTCGTCGAGATACGCGAAGGCATGCGGCTCCATCTCTGGAGTAATTAATTTGTCAATTAATCGCTAGAAGGTGGCTGGGGCTCCGGTAAGCCCGTATGGCATCCGCACAAACTGGAATAGTCCGCGACCTGGGACCGTAAACGCCGTTATTTCGCGACTCTTGCGTGTCATGGGAATCTGGTGGTAAGCTTGACTCAAGTCTATAGTCGAGATGTACTTGGCCGACCGCAATTTATCCAATATACCGTTCATAAACGGGATCGGATATGCATCCTTTTTCGAAACGCTATTTACTTTTCTAAAATCCAAACAGAACCGATATTTCCCGTTTGGCTTCTTGACCATCACGATTGGCGTCGACCACGGACTTTGGGAGGGTTCTATCACTCCATCCGCGAGCATACGGTCTACCTCCTCGTTAATAGCCTCCTGCACTTTCGGGGATACGAGATAGTACCGCTGCTTGATCGGGGCGCTTCCCTGCACGTCTATTTTGTGCTCCACGAGATGAGTGAGACCCAAGTCTCCCGAGACTTTCGGTAATTCCTTCGCTAAGAATTCGTGTAATTCGCGATTCTCAGTATCCCTAGCTCTACGATACCGCTACAACTTGACACCTCGGTAACGGGGTTCGGCCACCCCTCCTCAAATTTTCCCTCGTATTCCGGAATACTCGCGATTCTCCATGATTCGCGCGCGCCGTCAATCGAAAAGCCAAATTTTCGCACGAAATCCATGCCCAGGACGCAATCTCCAACTAAGGTGGGGATAATCCGCAACAAAAACTTATTCGCGACACCCAGCAACGTTATCGGCAGCTCTACCTCTCCGGTTATTGACTCGACCGATCCATTCGCCAATACGACACTCGAACAGAGGGGTGACTTTACCGGTCGCCCGTACTCTAACGCGATCTGGTGTCCGATCGTACCGAGAAATGTTCGCGATGAGCCGGTGTCTAACAACGCACTGACCCAGGTGCCCCCGATACATACCGGCAAAAACCAGCGTTGACCGAACTCCATGGTCTGCATCGGAAAGCACGTCGCGATTTCCCCCTCGACGCCACGCAATGCCGTGGTGTCTTCCACTCGGGGCGCCGCGCCGACACTTAGCGAGGCTGCCCTCCCTGGTTTCCCGAACACCGCGGACAATCCGTCGAATAGACGTCGTCGTACCCGCAATGGTAGCAAAAGATTCGCAAGGGGTCCGGACAGCTGTTGAATCGGTGACCGGGACGATGACAATTCATACATAACTTCTCGTCCCACACCTTGTCGCCACGAAATTGTACGGCCCGGGACACGCCGGGGGCCGGCTGGTTAACCGAGGGGGCCGCTCCCCTCCTTGGTCCTCGCGCGGGTCGCTTCGGCGAGGTCGGCCTCGTTGGAGCCGGGCTTCCGCCACTTGGCTGTGCGCCGCTCGATTTACCCCTCTGGGTCGCCACCGCCATTGCCTTCAACAATTTCTCCTCAAGCCCTTCCACCTGGGCCGCGAGCAGCTTCTCTATCGTCTGCGCTACGGTTGACTCGATCCCTGCTTCGGTAATTGCGGCTAATCCAGGTTCGCCTGTAGCCGCCGCGGTTTTGGTCCGGCACGCTAATTCACTAATAAAGGACTCTTTCGGCGTGGGCGGGGGGCGGTATTCGCGAGATAACGCGAGGTTTTGTTCCCGCTCCGTGGCGAGATGGATCAATTCGCTCCACGTACGAATTTCCCTTCGACGGAGGACTTCGCGAATTTCGGGACGCAAGTTCTTAAAGGCTAGGTCTAGTTGCTGTTCCATAGTGTACTGACGCGGCATCCGTCTCAACAACCCTCGAACGCAGGAAAGATATTCCGTCACTGACTCTACTGGCCCCTGAGTTCGCCACCTAGCCTGATCCTCCACGCGACTTCCGACTGTCCCGTCCCCGAACCACAAACGTAATGCCGCGTGAAACTCATCGTATGTGACCCAGCTATCTCGTCCGCAACGCAACCATTACAAGGCCATGCCCGAGAAGATCATCGTAAGCGAACTCAACACTTCGTTCTCGCTCAATTCCGATCAACTGCGCCACTCCTCCAATCGCGTCAAGAAATCCTCGACACTCGGCTCGCCAATTCCAGAGAACGTGAGGTTCCACCCCCGCAGGGCCCTCGGATGTCACGGATTGTTTCCCGGGTACGCGATTCGATATTTGAATCCCGGGCCCAGGTCGGCCGGGCAGCGGTCGCCATATCGCGAGGAATTGTTGCGGGACCGACCAGTAACGACCGGAATTCGACCCGCGAAGCTGGTGGCCCCGCCACTAGCCGGGTAGAATCCACGATGGGTTCCTTGAGCCCATGTCGGCGCCCCTGGATTGGGGAGGCCTCTCCCCAGTGCCCCTGGGCTGCGCTTGCCATTGAACACGGAATCGAGTGGAAGGGTATTCGCGTCGGAACCTGGTACGCGGTCGGTCGCGAGGCGCTACCATACACCGCCGAGGTGGTGATAGCCGCCGAGGCGACGGCTACGCTCACCACCGTACTCGTCGTCGCTACCGTGGTTAGCCGGGTCGCGATGGTAATATTCACGGGTTCTAACAGCCGCGAATCGCTAGCCCTTCGGGGCTGTTCCCGCACCGGTTCCGTAATGGTCGCTAATTCGGCCAACCCCGCGAAGACATCCTCGTCCTCTGGTTCCCAGGTGACCGTCAAATCCCCGCGCTCACGCAAGAGGTGTCGTACGTACCGGTCACGACGCACCAGTAGGCTACCGGTGGAATTTACGCTCGCGGTCACTAATGCCAACTCGAGCTCATCGCTCGTCATGTCATACAGCCACGCGCCAATGGTTACTTCCGCCATGTTGACTTTACCCGCGAAAATGAAGAGCTGGAATGAAGGTAAAAGCACGCACAAAAAAGAAGGAACAGTGATGAAAGTATAAGCACGCAAAATCAAACTGTTCGGATCGAAAGACAAAAGCCGTAGGTAGAGTCTGAGCGCAAGCAAGGGTATCCAATATGGACCCCTCGTATTAGTGAAATCACCGCTAATATTTTAATGATAGCATTATTTGCGAAACAAAAGCGCCAGCAAAGGAAATATTGTACACAAAATGAAACAAAACCACAAAAGGAAACAACAAACCAAAAACAAAAGACGAGCTGAAAGAAAAAGCAAAAAAAAAGAAAAGAAAAGAAAAGAGAGAAAGAAGAAAAAAAAATATTGTCGCGCCAGCAACAAACAAAACAAAAAAAAAAAAATCTTTGACCGCAATGCTAAAAGTCGTCGTTGAACACACAACAAAACAAGCAACATAAAAAAATAATTCCGAAACCGCAGAAGACAGGGAAAAACAAAAAGAAATCCGAAATCGAAAATAATAACAAAAGAAAATAAAATATGACTCAATCAAGAGATAGGCGATAACGGCGGGCGATTTTATTCCTATTATTAGAGAGGGGAGGTACGAATATACGTGGTGTACTTTCTAGTCACTCGGTATATTCATCAACTCGTAGCCTGAGTCGTAAATCGAACTTTTTCGATGTTATTCGCCACCCTTTGTATACATTTTTATTTCCTCTCTAGGTATTCACATCTGTCCCGCTGTGCTCCAAACGTCAACACGCTTGACCGAAGTGTCTCGCGACCTCTCTCCCCCGAATTCTCCGAACGCAGTTGTTTGGTTCCGCGCGCGCTAGCCGTTGCTAAGTCGAAATTTCCGAAACGCGCAACGCTACTATCTTTCTCGGAAATTTACAGCGGAAATTTCGCGAAGGCCCCACGTTGGGCGCCAATTTGTGACGTGGATTTTTCTGCACCTCGGTCACTCGGAGAAAATGACCGAGAACTTACCTCGTACACAATAAATCGGCGTCCACGATGTACCCTGGACCTAAAACGATATCGCGAAATTTGTTGGGCGCCTGGCGTGATTAACACGTCTCGAAATCGGTAATGCGAAATACCGCGACCATATACTCGATAGCTCAGTACCGCGGAGAGGGGAGGGGTAATTTTTGGGTAGAGAGAGATGTAACACAATTA
The DNA here is from genome assembly GCF_021901495.1 of Neodiprion virginianus. NCBI lineage: Eukaryota > Metazoa > Arthropoda > Insecta > Hymenoptera > Diprionidae > Neodiprion > Neodiprion virginianus. The sequence continues at coordinate 12,655,369 of NC_060881.1, read as the reverse complement.
AGCCAACGCGTGGTTTGGCCAAATCACTACAAAATTACAATAATATATTTCTCGTCAGCGATATTACAAAAAAAATAAAAATAAAAATAATCATACGACTGCGCAAGTCGTCCTTCGCGATTCCCAATACAAAGGTCTAAATTTAATCCAAAAGAAATAAGAAAGGCAGAAACAAACCAAATAATAAAAAAAAATGAATAAATCTAGGAGACCTCTACGGCCTACGTGCGCTAGTCGCCGTCTTCATAATATCCTAACTCGCAAAAACCAAAAACACAATCGGACTCGATGCGCTGCCCGCGATCGGCCTCAACTACGACGCTACTCGTCACTTAATTATAAACCGCTAAACAAAAACGTAATCTAGATCATACTCGACGCGCTAATCGCAATTGTGATTAAATCTAGCTTGAATCTTATTTCTACGGGCGCTAGTCGCCACCTTGCCGATGCACAATAATTCATAAACTAAATCAACAAGACGTGACTCGACGCGCTAATCGCGACCAAATTAATCACTCTAGGGTGCTTTTATAGAGTGTATAGCGTATTATGACGCATCCGAGCTCCAGTCGTAGTCTCTATTCCCCCAAAGTTCACCACCCTTTTTACGTACGCAGACTCGACGAGACCCTGTGCAGCGGAATTTGGCCGCACTCAATTTCACTCCGAAATTGTTCCCCACGCGAAACCGTGACTCGACGTGAGACTTTACAGGGATCCCCTTGACTCTACGCGTTATCGCGAAAACTCAGGCTACGGTCATCCTCAAGGAGATCGGCAAACAGATTTTGAGCGCTACTCTAACTCTAAGCTTACTTGGGCCAACCGTTTTTTTTTTCCAGTGTGCCAATTTAACTTGCGCTCGAAATATGCCCGCAAAGAATTATAAGCGCTCACCGCTCCGCAGCCAGACGAGGAATTCTCCTACTCCCGTCTCTGCCATTTCGCACACACAAATCTCTTTTTCTTTTTTTTTTTCTGAATTTGACGCAACTCAACCGTCGCGAACTGTCGCCAGGACTCAAGTGACGAGTCCTGCAAATCGGAGCCGCAATTCGAACATGCCCCGAACATAGGCGCCATCCATCGTCAAAATTCCCGCTCGCATTGGGGTTCTCGTTACGCAATTCTTACAATCCAGCGTATCGCTATCGTTGAATTCCGCTGTCGCGGGGTGTTGATTGGCTGGCCAGTCTCGGGTACCCCGTAGCTTGGCAGTGGCGTGGTGATGACTTCGCGGGGGCACCTGTCGTCAGTTGGGTGACGGAGGGGGGGACTACGGCTCGCCGGCCACCAACGGGAATCTCGTCCGCCTTGGATTCCCTCGCGGCAGAGCTCTCCGTTGACGCTCTCTCCGTAGCCTCGTGCGAGGCCCTCCTTTCGTCGCGATCCGCCGCGATTGCCATCCAGTAACGTCGTTCTGACTTGCTGCCGATCCCCTGTCCGAAGCCGCATTTGCTCGCCACCCAAAAAAAAAAATAAACAAAAATCCTGAAAAGTCTTATTCGCTAAACCGGCGATGGTCCCCTCTTAGAGTCTACGATGCGTGACTGTTGTCCTGGCGCTCTTTTTCGAAATGAGGCGCGGTCTACTCCGCGTGCTCCCTAAGTCTGTGGTCCGTCTAGAGTTCGGGGAGCCGTGTGGAACGCGCAGTAAATCTGCCACGTTACAATATATATATACATTCATATTGTAACGTGGGATTTCGATTAGCCCTGCCCGTTACAAGGTACTTTCTGAACCCTGGGCGGAATCCCGGAGTAAGGGTTTCAGAAATCGAGTCGCGAAACAATCATAGAGAGCACTAGAACTGTAGTCACGCACCCGGGCTTCGACATGTCCGAAATAGCGAATTGAGAATAAGATATTGCAGGCTTTTGTTTTTATTTTTTTTGAGTACACCGGTTACCATCCAGCGACTAACTCCGACGCCGAAGATATTTCGAGGCAAGGCGAAACCGCGGAGATCTCGCGGGAACGACACCGCGGCTGCGGAGGGGGAGGCAACGCAGATCCCTGCAGCGCGGGAATCCAAGGCGGACGCGATTCCCGCTGGCGGCTGGCGCGCCGCAGCCTCCCCGCTCACCCGGCCTACGCCCACCCGAGGCAACCGCGAGAGACCAGCAAGCGACGAGGGAGCACCACCCCACCCAACCCCAGGACCCCGTAGAGCTGCGCGGAAGACGACATCGCGATCTAGCCTTAAGTTTTGCGCCGCGTAGCGACGACAGTTGCGCGTCAAGTTGCGAAATCCCCAAAATCGATGACAGATCGATTGTTGCGCATTCTTAGGGTGATGACGTCACGAAGGATTAGCGTGACGAGATCGGCGTTGCGGCCGATCGGCCATGTGAGGTCACTCAAGTTCTGACGGACAATCGAGTCGAACGTGTGTTGCGAGAGAGTTTCGTGTTCGAGTTTTGTTTTTTTTGTTCAAGCAGTAAAAGTAGCGAGGAATAATGGCGAGTGGGACTCACGAGGGAGTTGGCGAATTTGTAGCCTGGATGTGGAGCGGTAAGCGCTGCTAATATTCTTGCGAGAAAATTTCGAGAAATAATAAATAAAGGCTTGCCGAGGAACGGATAGCCATTGAGGGTTTGCGTTCACGAAATTACTCGAAATTCTTCAGCGGATAAATCTGCCTGGTGACCGTAGCCTGAGTTACGCGTACTAACGTAGAGCCACAGTTGAGCGACCGAGAAGATCAAATAGAGTCCCGGGTTTGAGTCGCGGCAAGACTACTGTAATTTGAGTGCAACCAAATTCCGTTGCACAGGGTCACGTCAAATCAGTACGATACATTCTCATTTTTCGTGTAGGTCGCGAGCCGTCGAAAGGGGAGCGTTAGAACTCGCGAACCGCGTCCCGACGTCGCGGAGAAAGTTGAGCTCGGGTGCATGTTAGTAAGAGTATTCTGTTGTAAAGGATAGTCGCGGGTTACGCGACGAGCCTCTTCCGTTTGGACTTTGGTATTATCAGTTGGTATTAAGGTGGCGATCAGCGCCCGCAGTCATAAGCAATATTATTTCTTTCGCTTGATTCATTAACGATCGCGGATAGCGTCGGCCGAGAGGTCGGTTCCGTTTCCGTCGAGGAGTTCATTATTAAGTTGGCGATTAGCGCCATTCTGTAGAGGACGATCGCGGGCAGCGCGTCGGGTCCTATTTTGTTTTTCGTTTTTTTTGTGAAATAGCGGGTATGATTAGGACAGCAACGAGCGCACGTAGGCCGTAGAGGTCTTCCAGATCTATTCATTTTCTTTTATGATTATTTTGTTTGTTCTTTCTTTTTTTTTTGTTAAATCTAAGCGTTTGTATTTGGAATCGCGAAGAACGACTTTCGCAGTATTATCATTATTATTATTTTTTTTTTGTATCATCGCTATCTGGAAATATATTGTCTACTTCCATTATTGCTTTGTGAAATAACGTGTTGGCGTACGTGTGACGTATCTCTCTCTACCCAAAAATTACCCCTTCCCTCTCCGCGGTACTGAGCTACCGAGTATATGGTCGCGGTATATCGTATTACCGATTTCGAGGCGTGTTGATCAAGCCAGGCGCCCAACAAATTTCGCGATATTGTTTCAGGTCCAGGGTACATCGTGGACGCCGATTTATTGTGCACGCGGTAAGTTCTCGGTCATTTTCTCCGAGTGACTGAGGAGCGGGAAAAATCCACGGCACAATATATATATATATAGCTTATTGTTCGTTCAGGACCATGTTTTCAAAAGTCATCATATCCTAGGGGCAAGATGGCCGTCCGAGGCTGGTCATTTCGGGGATACGATTCATGGGTTCACATAGAAAAATAATTCAATAAATTATATTTAAACGTTGCAATTGACAATCAAAATTCTCTAAATTCGATACAATTGGACTTTGTACCTCGTGAACATGCATCATTGAGGTAGCCTTAATTTGGGGGTCAAAAAAATTTGCAATGCGACCCTCCCCAGACCTGGTTAAAATCATAAGAAATAAAAATCTGTGAAAAGTTTCACACCGATACATCGCTGGGGATTCGTGCCTCAACAAGTGCAAAGAAAGTCAGGAGTATCAGAATATTTTTTAGCATTTATCGAATTGATTATTCAAAAATATGAACAAGTCAAACCTTCCATTTTTTTCTATACAGTTCTGAACTGTAATTTCATAAATTCCCAAATAATACGATGCTGAGCAGAGGAAAATGCTTGGTTTCAAATAATATTCTCAGATCGATAATTGGAATTTGTAAAGAAAAAATTACAGAATTTTTCTAATTTAGATACGCGAAAATCAACGTCGATGGTGAATTTGTGTTACCGAATGGAAATATTTTTACTCGTTGAGATACGTGTTCCAGTTCATGTAAGAGAAAAGTTTTCTAAAAAATTTTTTTCATTCTCTGAAAACTTTTCTCGTGGTAAACGAATGAATATGAATAATTGCTCGATATAATAATGATGAATAAATGAATAATTGTTAAGCATATGAATTCGCATTTTAAAACTTCAAATCCATTAAATATCGTATTGATCGTGAAACGTTTCCGCCCGATGGTGGATCGTTCGAGGCGTCAACCATCAAATATTTACATCAATTCTACGTCTACAGTTTTATCCTATAGCTATTGGGGGGCTGGGACAAACCCCCAAGGTACGGTGTCGGTCAGTCCAACACTGTGGAAGAGTCAACTCTTAGTAAGCTATTAGACAACGCTTATAATCATCAAACGTGATGCTATTTATCGATGAATTTTTTACACCCTTGGCACGCTTACTCACATTTACGCCACTGTCATATTTTTTCCCCATCCTCACCCATCGTAGTAAATGTGTACAGCTTTGCTCGCAGTCCCACAAACTCTGTCATAATTTTACCATTATTTAAATCCTTCATTAGCCCTAGTTGTTTTTTGTTTTTAAGGGGAATACCATACACACTGTCGGGCGGATAGTCATAGGTATCAAACATTGTATCCACACCGCGTTTAATGATATCGTAGATATTCGATGCGTTAAATTGATAAATAAGGCTTTCTGTGTCGGAATACAACAATTTGGCCTCGCTGTTCGAAAAGTTGGATTTTACATAATTATAGTGGAAATCGTGAAGAGTGATTTTTGACAAATCTAGAGTCGATGCACCGACGTAAATAGGTTTAGCGAAGTGAACTTTAACACGATTCATTTCGATGATAACCATATCAGCGCCAAATAAGGTGCAGCTGTGAAAGTTTGCCCGGGCAATAAGCGCTCTCGGACTTCCCCTTCCCCCCCATTTTGTGACCATTTCAACATCTTTATGATTTCGCACATTCTCCATAGTCTTGCCGAACACAGCGTTATTCATAAGTTTGTAAAAGTTTTTCTTAAATTCATTCCTAGACCGCTCACGCATGTCTGTATGCAAACTTTAAAACTCTGCGCACTTTCGTTACTTTTAATCCTAAACTCTAACACTGTTTCAAATTTCTATAGTGCAATACATACTTTGTTTTGGGGTGGAGGGTGGTCGCGTGTTGGGCATTCTTACTACCTGGAGGAGTAAAATGTTCGGGACAAAGAGGTAAGTCTTTGTGATCCTCGTGGAGTTCTACAGGATAGTCCAAATCTACCTCCAGAAAGTAACCGATCGGTGAATCGTCCAGATGGTTTATTATATCGATGTGCTGATACTCCCACTCGAACGAGCCGATTGGTAAATGCACGCTCATAGCTGCACCGTACAGGTTATTCACGTCAAAATACATGAGATACGATTCCGCTTTCTTTGGATCAAAATCTGTTCCCATGAACCTATTATTGGCCCGAGCGTGTCGATTAGAACATTGTGCTACGCCGCCTCGAATGGCTCTTTTAATAAATAACACCATTTCAGGGTTGTCTAAAAGTTGCAAATTTACATTAGTATGCTTGAGCATCGCGTCAAAAGCAAGTCCCGGTGCAGTGTAGTAGTGCAACGGATCTAAATTGTATGTTTTGAAGCAGCTAGCGCGGAAATTTTCGAAAATATCGGCAAGCAAAAGAACATCGGTCTTTAAATATAAATCTGAATAGCCTCCCAATGACTCTAAATGGAATTCCTCCGAAACAGTTTTCGCGTGCTCGTAATCGGTGTCTGAAATATTTGCATCGCAGAGGTGCGAGTAGAAATGCTTCTTCGCAGGTAATCGCGGTTCATCGAGTTTCCCCCAACAATCGATGTATTCATAGGGAAAAACGCCTTTGCGGGTCATCAAACTGAACTAAGTCGGGTTATTATAAAATTTGCGTGTTATGCGTTTATCGGTATTGGTCAAATATGTGGAAAGCTTATCGATGCTGCTAGCCATAAATCGGAACGAATCGATGAATCTCAAGTGCATCATTGTTCCATCGACGCGTTTCGTGAAGGATATATATTTTTCCTTATTTATGGGTAGCAGTGTAATTTTACCGGGAAAAGTTGACGCGAGGGATTTTATTAAAAAGTGAGAATCGTAGCCGGACAAATTGTGGAAAACTATTGGAATTGTGTGCGACTCTCTGATATTCAAATTACACAGATTATGAGCAGGACCACGATATTTACCCGTGAAGTGACAGTGATCGTAACACTTTCTATTCAAGGGTAAACGGTTTTTCACAAATATAACAATTCCCTGCGCGCATGTGACAATCGCGTTGCACTTGGGTAAGAGACTTCATCGGAATTATGTTTTTGATGCTTGACTCTACTTGAATTGATAAATCTTTAAGCTGTTCCATAAACCAATCAATGCAATTGACACCGCGTTTACCGTCGAACTCCAATAGTGTCTCATCGTACGCGCAATGTACGTAGTACCTCACACTGTGCGGGACATGCTTTTGAATTTCACAAGTCTTGCGAGTTTCAAATTCATCTACAGGTTCGGGGATTAATATACATTTGAGATCGGCGTATACGATAAACGGAACGGTGCCTTTATTTTGAAAATTGGAAACTACTAAATCTTTACACTTGGGAAATTCCATGCGTACTTTATTTAGCATAATACAAACTTGTCGATGATTGTCGTAGGCGTGTTTCACTCTAAAGTGGCACAAACAATTGTCACATAAAAACAGTTGACCATCATGATTATTTGCTCACCAATCGGGAAAGATCTTTAATCCAAGCAAAGTGGAATCTTGGTGCAAACTCACCAGTCATATCGTCTTTCGGATTACTGTCAACTATTAGAACATGGATCGTGTCAATGTTTACGCTATGCAAATTTTTACTCAAATAAATTGGCACGATGACGCTTTCATTTGATTTTGCATGATGCGAAAATCTTTGAGATTCTATACCATATACATTGATGCGCAAATTTAGTGAACAAGTCCAAGTCTGCACACCCCCAACCATATTAGCGTGGGATATGCAACGAGAAAAAAAATCGGCTAACGAAAAGCTGGTAGTACGCAGTGTTTGGCGCGAGAAAAATCTTGTCTTGCGAACTCTTGACCGGATGGTATGTGCACATGCATTTTTGGGTTTTATGACTCGTTAATCAGCGTGGGGCATGTGATGGGAAAAATCGGTCAGCTAAAAGCAGGTAGCGAGCAGTGTTTGGCGCGAGAATGTGCACATACAGTTTTTTAGTTTTATGAGTCGTTAATCAGCGTGGGGCATGCGATGGGAAAAATCGATAAATGAAAAGCAGGTGAGCTCTTAAGAAAATTTTCTCATAGCTTATACTGCCCCCGCGTCACTTTTTTGTCTGTATGTCACGTGGTGCATGCTCTACGAATGATTGGCCGGCTGGTTTTCGCTCGGTGGAGGGTGGATGCGACTCCTTTAGTATAAAATCGAACAGCGCTGCAGCGGTTTGAAACTTCTCTAGTAATTTTGAAAATCCTTCGTGTGAGAACAAGCGTTTTTGATAAAGTGAGTTGCGAGAAAGAAAAAAAAAAAAAACAGTGTTCATTTGAAAAATCTGAAAACTTCAACGAGTTCATATTTTTTGTGAGTACTTTATAGAATACACATATATATATGTATATTGTGCTACGCCAATCCTCTTACGATACTGTGAATGTTGATTTGAATTCCGTAATGATTGTCGCATTTGATTAGTACGTATGTTAACAAAGTTTTGCGATTTGTTTCAACTTTTCTGTATTCCCTATCATCATATCCATAAAAATTCTGGAAAAATTTTAGTATCGTATCAAAAAAAAAAAAAAAAGAATGATTGGATGGAAAAGAGGACCGTCAGACTCCCCACCCAATTCACCAGCACGATCGCCAACTTATAAGCGGGTGTGCAGAGAGGTGGCTTACGATGAGGAGCAGCATGATGATGAAATGATCGATAGTGATGCCGATACGTTGATTGTCGACACCGAGCCATGTATTGACAACAGTGCTGGTGATGATGATCGCGAGTTTGAGCAAAATTTGGCTGGATAGCATCATCATCTAGAATCATCACCATCACCGACTGATGTGGAGGATGAGAAGGAGGAGGATGAGGAGCAGGAGGATGAAGGGGAGGCGGAGGTGGAGGGTGTATGAAATGACGACAATGTTGATGAGGAGCGGGTGGAGTTTGCTAATGATTTTGACGGTTGCGAAGATTTACACGTCAGAAGTAGTATAGGGGCACTTTGGGGCGTCACAACAAACCCCCCTCGCACCCCTCTCCGGCGCCAGCCCCTCGCCTAGGAGTGACTTTGGGGCGCCTTTCCCTTCCCCCGCCGCCCCTCGCCGAGGAGTGACTTTGGGACGCCATCCTCTTCCCCCGCCGCCCCTCGCCTAGGAGTGACTTTGGGACGCCATCCCCTTCCCCCGCCGCCCCTCGCCGAGGAGTGACTTTGGGACGCCATCCCCTTCCCCCGCCGCCCCTCGCCACGGAGCGAATTTTGGGACGCCATCCCCTTCCCCGCCGTCCCTCGCCAAGGAGCAAATTTTAGGGCCCCTTCCCCTTCCCCCGCAGCCCCTCGTCAAGGAGGTATTTTATTCTAGAAGCATCTCCGGACGACCACCCCCTTTCCGGCAACCCCTTACCAAGGAGCGGTTTTTCCGCCTCGAAGTTCCGCGGCTCGTCAGCCCTTCGCCCGCGACCCCCTCGCCACGTGGCGAATATCGTGTGACGACCCCTTACCCCGGGTACCGTTGACCGCGAATCAGATTCCGGACTCTACGGGATGGCCTCTGGGCCTGTGCACCCTGACCGTGGGACGATCCCCTTACCCTGGTGCCCCTGGCCGTGCGGCCGATTCTGGGGCCACCTACCCATCTTGCCCCGCTACCTCCGTTCACGAAGCGAACTCTGCGACTTGGACGTTTGGGGTTACAGGTCCTCCACCCCGGCTCTCGTTCTTTCTCTATCCCTGCTCTCTGTGCTGGGTGCTCGTGTCACTGACCTTACCCAGCCGTCAGTGTTTATCCTAAGGTTTACGTGCGCTTGGAAAATATAGACTTGGTCACTCTCTCTCTTTCTTAATGCAAGACTATAGGCATACTTAGATGTACGAGGATCAGGGCGGGTGGGTGAGGAACCAGAACTCAATGGTGGATTGCGTAGAAAAATCAAATCTCATCCTCGCAGGTTTATTCGGTTAACACAGGTGCAAATACATACATGGTTATTACAGATAACAACTAAGTGATAATTACAATGTTCTTATAATTACACAAGATATGTTATCAAGGTTTTTTATTTACCAGTCTTATAATCAGCAACATTACAATTCTTAGAGGTACAACATTGAAGACAACTTATAGGATAAATGTGATTTGAATTGATGGTGTTAGTTGTGCGTTTTGTGACATGGGCTATTCGGTTGTGAAATAATTCTGCGATACGATCGTTTCTTTCGAGGTCAGGAGTAAATATATTGAGAAGATCCCGCAGAGAAAAACCAGCAGCCATAAAGTGCATAAACATAATACAAAATTGTCCACATACATCAGAAGTGAGGCTTTGAAGCTGTCTGTCGTTCCAGTCGTATCGTCTGCAATTTCTTCGTAAAGTCCGCTTATGGTGAGGGACGAATGGTGGTAATCCGAAGCTGTCGAAGTATGTACCGTGTCCGGAGGAACTGACGAAAAATGCCACCCAGTGGCTACCGGGGCGTGTGTGATCATCCGTGTTTGACACAAAGGCTGTCGGGCGTGTCCACATGAGGGGTATCTGATCCGCTGCAAAAACCCCGGTCTTCCCGTTCGGAATCGCCGGCATCGCGCTCCATATCTGTAGACTGTCCATTTTGTACCTCCTCTTCTTCTTCTCCTTCTTCTTCTTCTTCACCCTCGTTATCGGAGATAATCATACCATTCGTAGAAGGTTGTGAGGAGGTATGTGAGTCAATCGCAGTAGTAAGTATTTCGTAGGGAACGGTAACTTCGCCGTCTGACGTAGGCGCAGACGGGTCAGGAGAGATTTTCAGTGAAGCGACTGAGTCTGGTATTACTGGTTGTAGCGTGAAATTTCTTTTTGGTACCTGCAGTGGCTGATTACTAGTCGAACTCTCCTCTCCGATGATTTTGGGCTTACTGGCTGACAATGCTTCTGTATAATCGTATTTAGTTAGAATATCGTTATTGTTGATCCATTTCTTCAGTTTGAGTGCGTTGTTCATCGCACATTTGAAAAATTCCTCCTTCTTAACGCCGTGGAAGAAGCACCATATTGAAGACCGTTCCAGTTTGTCGAACGCCGGGCAATCGATGTCCTCCAAGTTGAATACTTGACGCGCGGTACTACTTTCAATATATTTACATTTATCGTGTCCACGGGCTAAGATTCGATGAGCGTTACGTGCGATTTCTCGAAGGTTAACGTCTAATTGAACCAGCGAGATATCACCTTCAAACCACTCGATGCCATGAAGGTAGCAGGTTACGTAATTGTTCACGCCACGTTCTTTGAGCGGTAGATCCGTGAAGGGATATGGCGGTTCTATTAACCAATGCGCCGAGTAGCGGTGATCGATGGTGACGACTGCCACCTCTTTCGGTATAAATTTACCATAGATATTTCGAAATCCTTGAATATCTATCACGTAATCCATACTTGAACTTGAAAGAATGTAGTCGAATGAATAGAGAGCTGGAAGAGCGAACCTGCAGTGACGTAGTTTGAATGCTGACTGGCTCGGCACCGTAGTTACGGGTGTTTATATACAGCCTTGCGTTACAATCCCCGTCTCAATTTTTGTTTATCGGGTGTCTCCAGCCGGTCTGTTGCTCCCCTTGAAGACGTTGGCGTGGTGTAGTCACAGTGTTCTCTCTAACGGAAATCACCACCTGGTATGTTATAGAAGCGGTCGTGATAGGAGGGGCGTGATCTCCCTCTCTTTCGTAGCCCGAAAAATCTGTAATGACCTGACGTGCAGCATCAACTTCAATAAGATTATCAAATTCAGCGTACACTAGGCAATTCACAGTTTCTTTGAAAGCATCGTCGAACCGCACTTCGACCCTGAGAGTTCCATGTTTGATGAGCGACCAGTGCGATGTACAGTTGGCCGAGAGATCGGGGGTTAGGTCAAAAGCCAATAGACAATTTCCTTTAGCGAACTGCTGCCGGCCGATACCGTTTCCTTCGTTCAGAAAATGAATCCCCGTACCGGAGAAGAGGGTATGATAAGCGTCCACGTAGAGATCGTCTTTGCCAAAACTCATCTGTAGCGGCTTCGATTGCACCCCGTCGACGTACAACGACAGGAAATTCAAAGAGTAGTTTTGAAAATTAAACGGATTGCGCTGTCTGTCGCCGTTGAAGGCTTTATTGCTGACAAAACCGATTATCACTCGTTTCGGTAGTTGTCCGAGTATGACATTGTCCAGTGTTTCTGCCTGTACTCCTGCGTGTATGGTGAAAGACTTCACCTCGACTCTGGTTACGGGATATTTTGCCGTACCTTTGGCTAGCGTCCGTGCGTGCGCCAGCAAGATTCCAGGGCTGATCTTCATTCGGCGAACGAGCAGTGAAGTTTCCAGTATGTGCAGCTTGTGGCGATTTTCGGCTTCCATGATGCAAAAACTGTCTCTTGATCTCACAAGTCGAAGACGCAGTTCCACACCGTTGATTAAAAATTTGTCTTGATTAAATACGTCACAGTGCAGATGTCCAATCAGATCAACGGTACGTGCATTGCTCATGATCCTTTTGCGTTCGGTGAAACCTCGGTCAGCACCGACGGCGTCGGCGTCGTATACATCCGATACTCCATCCTCGCTGTCGTACCATAGAGCCGAAGAAAGATGGGATTTCTTGGCAGGGGGTGCGTAATTCAGTAGAGTCTCTATATATGCTCGATAGGCGTAAGAGTTGTTGGCTGGTGAGACTAGTTTTTGATTGAAGAATATATCGACTTGATTGAACATCGAGTGAAGCAGATTGTTTACCGGAGTGGCATGCGGAGTAGCCGCGTTGCCTTCGCCTGCCGGTGGGGTAGGAGCAGACGATTGTAGCTTCACTCGTACGCTAAGCATAGTGTGTGCCAAATCGATGTACTCATCACCGTTTCCAGGTACAACAAATTCAATCGGGGAATCGTCGGTTAGAGATGATACGGGCTTGTAGTGTACCCATTGACCAGCCTCAATAGACGTCTGCGTTGGTGGTAGAGAAAACAAATCCAGTTCCGACTTCATACACTCACCCGAGTGCGCGTGCAGGAAGGCCATTGTTGATATTTAGATTGAAGACGAGCGGCGCGTGGGCTTACCGGGGTCCGAATATGTCTGTAAGGTCCCGTTTTTTACAACACTTTTTCCGCTTAGTTTTCTTGACGGTTCCGGCACACTTGGGTATCTTGGCCGATGTTTTCTTTTTCGACCTTCGTCTAATTTTTCTCGTAGTACCAGCTGCTCGGTGCGCGCCGACAAGTCTGTTGACGCGGGCAATGTTTGACTGACGCGCTAATCCGCCGGCTCGGCTTTTATAACCGCTACCCTTCATGAGTTTATCAATTTTTTCTTCAGCAGCTCTTTTCAATTTGTGTCCTGATTCTATGAATCGACTCTTGACTGACTGTTTGAACGGAGTGTCGTTTCTCACGTCTGTCATGACGTTCATCCCTGCACGTAGTGCTTCTCTTCCGACCGCGCGAGCACCACTGGACAGCAGAGGTAGTATTCGACGAAACAGGCCTCCCAAGATGCTGCCGATTCCGTGCCCGCGTTGATGCGGTGATCCTCGGTAAACCGTCTCAATGCCTCCACCGCCGAGCTGATTTTCGTAATGCTGTATATAATGAGCCATGTCGTACCTGGTATGTTTTCCCTCTCTCTTTTGCTGAGCGACTCCTGTGATTCCAGTCAATTACTGAACGCGTCTAAAATGCAGCGTTACCGTCAGTGTCCCGCTCGTGAATGGTGCTGGACTACCGAATTGATCTCTTATATCGATCTCGATGGTTTGAAAGTTCGTGAGCATCAGTGGTACGTAGTACAGTGGCGATAGTGTTTTCATCTCTGATTCGCCTTGTAAGATATTGTCTTTGCCACATGTTTGAATGACTCGTAACAGCGGGGCGTAAACATCTCCAACGATACGTGGCTCCACCAGATCGCAGTAAATAAACATCTGGCAGCCGGGGATCCTTGATGATTTGTTGGTTTCGGATAGCTTGCAATCTGATACCTCAACTGCACCTTCCCCAGGAGTATTGTAATGCGTGACACAGGGTATCGTTTCATTTTTCACTGGCGCATACCCCCGAGGGTGTTCAAACGTGAGTGGATAATGAATTTCGGCCAGCCCGACTTCCCAGTCTCCCGTTAGTTGAATCTGACGCGGTAACTGGGTAATGTAACAGCTCGTCCGATTCTCCGGAAAAAACTGCATTGAGCTGTTGCTCGGTAAAGTTAGGTAAAACTGATCCCGGGACATTTTCTTTGATGCACGAATCGAACGGTGAACACTCAACGACTGCGAGACATGCTGCAATAACACGCTATTTTATCATCCCCGTGTTTCCCCCTCCACACGCTGAAGTTCAGGGTCGTAAAACAAGCCGTCGATTACTTCGCCGTTGAGATCTTCCAAGACGTACACTATCGGTGAACGTGCAAGCACTCGTCGGATCTTGAATAATTCTTCGCTCCAGTTTGCCGGGTAGCCTTTTTCAAATGTTCCCTTGGTTTTACTAATTCGTACAAAATCATTCTTATGGAATCTCGGTTTGCCATTTGGACGCGGAGGATAACGCTTTTCCATGTGGGCACGTGCTGTAGCAGCATTGCGAAGCGTCACTTCCGACGGCGCCATGCCGATGCTCGAGTGAACTGTATTGTTGTAGGCTTGCACGATTTGTGGCAAAACATCGACGTAGCGTTGCGTCTTTTTATGCGTGAAATAACGTCACAGGCGTTCTTTGAGTGTACGATTGAATCGCTCCACGATAGCTGCTTCCACATCGGGATTACGAGTAACACGATATCGTATTTCATTGTCGCGAAGTATCTTCTGAAAAGCACTCCCGACAAATTCTTTACCTTTGTCCGTTTGCAGTAGGTCGGGTCTGCGCGGCGTAGTGTGTAACACTTGCTCGAAACCTTCAGCAACGGTTGCGGCTGTCTTTCGTTTCAGCGGGACCACCCATGCGTACTTGCTCAATACATCGATGACCACCAGGAGATAGCGAAAACCGTTGTTGCGGCTCTTCATGGAACTCAGGTCAGCCAGGTCAGCTTCCCATACGTCGTCTATGTTGGAAACGTTGTACCTTGCTCTCGGAAATTTCCTGTGCACGGGCTTGTGTAAGGTGTAGGCATCCTGAGCTGCCAGCCATTTTCTCACCGAATCGCGAGAGTTGTTTTCGCGTGCAACATCTTCCAGAATTCGTGCTCCCGCGTAACCGGCAGTATGCGAGGGATTGTAATACGTTTCTTCAAGAAGAGTCGTCATTTTTCTTCAGCCGAAGTGTTTTCCAACCGGATTTTGCCCCGGTGGCGCGTTTGCGTAGAGCGTATCCTGCGTCGTGAGAACGGCTGGTTACGGGTGTAACGTTTGCGGAACTTCGTCGCTTCGTCGGGGAACTACTGGCGTGTGTCGATAGTTGTTGCGATGCTACCGTCGGTAGACCCGGAGCGTCGAATGTGCTTATTTCTTTCCAAAGCGTATCGTTCCCCACGTATTCTCGGGGTACGTTGATCATCTGAAGAAACCGTGCAAACTGACCAGCCCCTGTAGGAGTAAAAGTCTTCCTAGATCGCATGGCATGATTGACCAGGTCGACGATGTATGCGCCGGGAACTGTAACGCCGTCTAACGAGACGGTTCCTGCGGTATCCCAAGAAAATCGTTCCGGTACGCTGCCGAGTTCGCGCATCAGCATTTTGGCCTTTGCACGATACTTCCTTGGTACCGCTGACGCGACTTTCTTTGCGCGCGCTTGAACGTTGCCAGGACTCGCAGCTACGGTGGGAGATACCATTGATTCTTCGGCTGTGTTTCCGTCTTCTTCTTCCTCCTCCTCCTCTTCCTCCTTCTCCTTTTCCTCGAGAACGTCTAATTTCATGGGTTTGCGTGCGTCGTTTGCAAAAAACAAATATCGTTGAAGTACCTGCTGATAGAGTTTCCATTTTTCTGCGTCGTCTTTCGACGGTTTGTTCAAGATGTCCTTCATCTCGTTGTCGAGTCTTGAAACGGGATCGGTGTGTGTGGTAGTTGTATTTCCAGGTGAAAGCGTAGTGGCTATACCCTCGCTGACGCGTTGTTGAAATCTCTCCATACTCTCCATAGGAATTAAAACCATCTTCTTTGTACGTTCCATTTTGCTACTTGGAGAAGAGGCTGGAGGCTAAAGTCCCGAGTAACGGAGCGAGCAAGAGGGTGAGAAATCCGTTCCCACGTTGAACAAGAAAACGTTTTTTGGACTTCCAGGTACCCCGGTTGCTGGCCAACCGCCGTAATGTCTGTTTATGACGTGCCAGACGATTTTTCTGAATTCTGGACAGTGCTACGTTACCCTCCAAGGTGTTCAATGCACACTCACAAATAGTCTTTACCAGCGAATTGTCGGCCGTGCGTAGCAATGCCGATCTCTGCAACGGGTTCAATTTCTGCAGAGCGTGCAGCGCTACTGCGTTTGCTTAGGTGAAATCGGCACGAGCTCTGCGACCGGACGCGGTACGGCGTATTCGAGGCATCACAGCTGAACGACTGGAACCCGGTGCGCATTGGTGACCTTTATATCCTTTCGCGGAACGTAGACATAGTGATTATCGTCCGAAGGGAAGATGTTTGATCGGAAACGGCAATTCTCCGGAGTGGATTGCTTCAGGTCGAAAAGCAGATATCCGTATGGCGCTGCGGTAGCGTCGTGATAGGCCTCTTGAAGAAACCTCGGATCTTCGGGATACACCTGTCTGGCAAGATGTTGAATTTGGGCACTATCCCGTGGATTTTTGAAGAAGACTATGTAGTTTGCGTTGAGGGAAATATCTCGTTGACCGTTGCCCTTGTGAAAGAGATTTTGTGTTATGTAGAAAACGCTGAGGTTCTTATGATGACAGACCTTGGTAAAAAGATCTACGACGACATTGTTTGAAGCCTCTCGCATCAGATCGTCGATTACCAAAAGTTTCGGTTTTTTGTCACTCTCGTAATCGGCGTGTTGCGGTAACCCCTCGCGGTACTCTATACTCTTGTCCCCGTCGTACAACGGCTGCCATTTGTCAAAGTACCATATCACACGACTAAATCTTGTGTCACACGTTGACGTTCCATGACGCAGAAAGTTCTTGACGACATTTGATTTACCGCACCCTGATGGCCCGGCTACAATGGCCGAAAACGGATGTTTCCAACGTGTGTCCGTCATCGAACAAGAAGAAGAAGAAGAAGAAGAAGAAGAAGAAGAAGAAGAATCCAGGGATAATGCGGGATCTATAAAAAATTGAAACAATTGAAAACACGTTCTTTTACTACGCTAGCTTGCTCGCGACGGCGGCGGCGGCGGCACTCCCTTCGTGCGCTGACCATGAGCTTATTCAAGCGCACGCGGAAGCGTAACCGCGCAGGTACGAGCTCATCGGCGCGGTCGCGGTCGAGCTGATTGTGCGTGAGGCGCGTACGCCATGAGCTTATTCGTACGCGTGCGCGCAGTGATATCAGCTTGAAAACAGCGCGCCCCGCCGCGGTTTACGAGATGAATTTTTACGAGCAATGCGAGATTTTTCCACAATTTTTCATGCGTAGGGTTTAAGCATGGTACTAACCTTTATACAGTTTGGCGGGACACATACAAGAGAGTATCTGATGGGTTGGCCTGGCGTCTCGCCGGTTGGAATAACAGGCGGTTGGGGTAAGAATCCCTTCGGTGTCCTCTGTCTGTCCGTCTATTTGTTTGTCTGTCTATCTATCTGTCGCTCAAACGCGCGCGCGTGGCTTGCCGTCCGGGTGTCTGTACTACCGCAGGGTGAGAAGACGGAAGCTGTGGTGTGCAACTGCTCGGAGTCTGGGATCTTCGTCATTATCCAGTGCGATAACCGTAGGGCAGCGTATCGAAACTCGTCACGCAACAACGCCTTTTCACGTACACCGGTTTACACGTTTTGTGCTCGGAGCGCGTCACGACTGCGTGCAGTTCCGTTCGGCGAATGGCGCGATACTCCAAGGGAATGGGTGCAGCGGCTTCTACCACCATCCGCTTGACGGCCTCGAAGTTGATTTTCGAGCACGTTGCGTGATTCAGTGATATGCCTTTCACCTTGCAAATTTCCACCTCTTCACCATTCGGACGTTTAATGATGAAAGCATAGAATTTTGGCCCTCCCGAGACGAAAGCGCCTATAAAACTCCCACGGCCGTAAGACGCCAACTCGTCCGTCAGGTCGCCAAGAAAGTTACCCGTGGGAGTTTCATACTCGTTTGGCCTTCGGAGGTTTCGGGTATAAATTACTGAATCGGTGTCGTAATAGAGCACGCGCCGATCGAGCTTCTCAAGGAACGAGAAGAGCTTCAGCCGAGCCTGGGCAGTGGTGTACGAGGCAATCACGACGTTTGCCAGCGCTGACGGTTCAACGCTGTGTTGCGCGTGCGACCAACAACACTTCGTCGTTCACGGGCAGCAAACCGGACACCTCGACTTCAGGGTTGGTCAAAAGCTCGAGCAGCTGCTGACGCGTCTTTATAACCTCTGTTTTTACCAGATTCTCGCGTTGCCCGAACTTGCCCCAAAACGAATTTAAGCATAATTTGGAAACTGATCGCATGCCGGGATTCTTAGCAATACGGTCGCGATCTAGCCGTATACCCTCGACCCGCTCATACTCATCAAGGTAGCGCATTCGAGCCGACTCGTCCTCGCATTCAGCAGGCCAGCCGCTTGCCTCTTGCTTAATCTTGAGGAAGGTGTCGATATAGCCGGCGAAATGCCCACCTTGACGAGTAGTCGGGTCAAACGATGTCACCGTATACGACCAGATCTCGCTTATGCTCCTGATCTTGTATCCCATTTCCACGGCTTTTTTTAATTCGATCGACATCACGTGCCCTCGAATTCTCGCGCAGCCTCGTCATCATGTCTACACTCGTCCTGGTTCAAACTCTGACAACATGAGCGGCACAAGGCAAACATGAGTTTGTCATGCATGCGCACCGGCAAAACAGGGTGATAAAGATTGCGAGGCGGTAAAACTCGGCACTTGATGAGCCCCTCAACTCGCGTGATGTCGCAACCGCTCGACCCTGTCAAGAGCTTACACTCCTCTCCAACGTAGACCGTCGGGTGGCCAACAGGGAACCTTTCATTCTTACAGATGAACGGATACAACGAGCAAACATCGACGTATCGTATTTCCTCGTACGCGTTGCCCGTTGCATCTGTTTTCACCTCGTAGTATCGGGAAGCGTTCCCCGTTCGACCGCCGTAGAACGCATCACGCGGATTGAGTGCTTCGCTCGTAGCAGTGCCAGCGATCAACGGGTGTGTTGCCACGTACTCCCACATCTCCTCGTTCTCCCTCAAGCTCCGATCAAACTCGCATTCCCACTGTTCCGTCACGCGGTAACCCAATTCGCGCATACGGCTGATCTTTGCACGAGTTTCCTCGTAACGCCTATCCAACGTCTCGCCGTTGACGCTACGCCTATCGCGGTTGATTCGTAAACATTTACGACAGCCGTGCCAGAAACAACCGTGAAACTCGTAGACGTGTCGCGTACCGTCGCCCGCGACATGGTATCCGTCCACCTTGCGACCCGTCTCCGGAATCCGAAACTCACGTCCGTTTCCGGCATGCCTGATGTCAATACCCAGCTCGCGCTCTTTCACGACCAACCACTCCAGAGCCTTACGAGACTGGGCATCGGCAAGACGATAGCCGCCCGGTGGCAGGATACCTATTCGCTCCGGTTGTAAAAAATTTTTACGGAACAGCACCGAACAAGCCGAGGCAATTGTCGTGCTCTCGGTGAAGGGACACACTCTGCCGCACTCCAGAAATATGTCCCTGAATGCTACGCACGCACGTCGCAGAATATCCACGTCCGACCGACAGTACGACAACAATTCCGCGTCAAAGTCGACAGATGGTCGTTCGCTACAGCCTCGTTGTACCATGAGTAAAACTCTGCTCGCGCATCGCTACTCATGGTATCCGGAGACTAAAACTTCGCTGCGGGGAGCGGTCCCACGTAACCCACGTTTTCAGGTGTATTGAAAAGGTGGGGAAATACACCTTTCACGGAAGTAGTCGGTAGTCCAAAAGCCTTCGGTAGCGCCGATAATGCCATAGGCATATATGCTAAGGAATCCAGAAATCGGGTGTGACCCGTTTCGAGCATAATGATCTTACTGCCGCTTAGGATGACCTGCGGCGGGTTTCCATCCCGCTCAACCATATGCCGCAGTATGAATTGCGCGTCAAAACCTTTTGCATTGTGCGCAATGCATACGATGCGGGCAAAGTCCTGAACGGGCCGAGTAGCAAAGTCTACCAACTCCTTCACCGGTACCCTCCTGAAAACGAACTCACGCACGAGCCCGCAAGCGGAACAGCCGTTCGATATATCGGGATCGTAGATACATTGCGTACACACTTGTTGCGCTACGCACAAGTTCGGCACATGTATGTTTGTCGTCGCGTCACCGTCTACCGTCTCGCATTGCTGCGTTTCGAAATCATAAAAAATGAAGATGTAACGTTTCGGTCTTGTCGCGTCTTTCAGCGGCGTCATGAAGCAGTAGTGATTGTACGGTCTGTTGCAGCGGCAAGTGACGCAAAAACGAGTTTCACAAATGTGTGCCCTACGCGAAAGATTTACGAATCGCTCGCAATTCCGGCATATACGCAGCGTTGCACAAACGGAACGACGCGGACTGAAGGAGCCGATCCTGCGGTGGTACTCCAGACAACCGTTACCGCGAAACACGCGTCTGCAATCGGGACACTCGATTTCGCGAGACTGGCTGTTGCACGGTGGCGATGCGAGGCACTGTGGGCACTTTACGGAACATCGGTGTTCGTACCCGTTGTTAAATTTCCTATTGCAGGGTTGACAGAAAAAGGCCCCTGCTGCCGCCACGGTTAAATTTACAATTGGGCAATAATGCTGTTCTTCGGGATAATACAGCAGATTCAATCGGTGCCTGACATCGCCTGTTCCGTTTGCTCTCACCACGGCAGTACCGTCGTAAAATGCCGCTTCGCCGGTACCTAGCCTCCCCAACTCGTACACTGCGATGAGGAATCTCTCGCGTGCCAGATAGTTCTGGAACTGTGCGATTTCATGCACTGTGCACCCCGTTGGCGGAATCTCGACACCGGCGTTCGCAACAAGATTACGCGCTTCTGCACGCTGGAAACTGGACCTAGCGAATCTCACCATTTCGTAATGCTCGTGCAGAGCGCCACTGCGGTTCGGGCCTCTCTCGGCGTGAGCCTTGGCTACAACGAGGGCACGAGGTAAACACAACCCGTCACTGTTGACAATCTGCACGACGGATTTTTTGAGTACCCCCGCGTGCGTGATCGGCTTCGGCTTTCCGCGACCCTCCGGTACTCCAACACTGTGTACCGTCACGGTGAAGACGCTGTCAACGCCAAACTCTGATGCGCTCTGGGCTACGCTGAAAACTAACTTCCAGAGGTCACTGTACCGCGAATCCCTCACCGGCCGGAACGATAACCACGCAGGACCATGATTAAAACTCTCCGCGCTAAACGTGAAACCTATGTAGTCGTTACTCCGACACGTTGCTACGGCATAAGCATGCAGGTCTCTGAACGCGTCCTCCAGCCACTCCACTAGATTAACACCCGATTCAGAGGCCGCGATCTTCATTCGCAACTCACGCCCTGTGACCGCGAATTTACGAATGAATTTCGTTGATTCACCGATAACCGTGAAACGGTTACCCAGTGAATCAGCCCCGTCATCGGGTGCCTGACTTGACTCCTTCTCGCTCGCGGCTTCACTCTCCAGCCCCGATTCTCTCCCCATGTTTCCAGAGTATGCACCCTCTGTCTCGTCGTCGTCAGCATCGTCGTCGAATTCAAACGTCACGTCGGAAGCTGTCTGTGTCTCGTCATCGTCATCGGCATCGTCATCGTCTGACTCTAAT
This sequence comes from Neodiprion virginianus, assembly GCF_021901495.1. Lineage (NCBI taxonomy): Eukaryota > Metazoa > Arthropoda > Insecta > Hymenoptera > Diprionidae > Neodiprion > Neodiprion virginianus. Next base: position 12,633,843 of record NC_060881.1, on the reverse strand, counting down.
GTCACGTCAGAATCGCAATTCGGAGCCCTCCGGGCCCTACCCCCGCCGATCTGTATGCCCGAGGTACTGGCGCCCTCGTTCACGCGAAACGGTCCAACAGTTTGCATAAGACCCCCTGTTGTACATATAAAACAAAAATAAGACTAAACCCCATGGTGAAGCGTCGTCAATCCGCAAGTATAGTTCAATTTCGCGGTTTTATTAGAAACGCACACCCTAGAGTACCCGCGTGATTAGCTCCCCTAAAAAATATCCTCGTCCATCGCCGGCGGAGTATAACTCATCTGAGTGAATATTCCACTCTCGGGTGTCTGCGGCCACGAGAATATTATCGCCTCATCCATTGGGGATATAGAATAATTGTCTCCTTCTTCTTCTGCTACCGCCGGCTCATGAGCATCGACCGGATCTAATTACCCGCCCCCACCAGAGAAGAAATCGCTCGTGAGTTCATATCAAAATACCTAGTCTGCATTTTTTGTTTTCAAACTTTTTCTATATACCTTGAATTTCCAACACTCCTGACGGACCTGGACGTGACAACACTAAGGTCGACGCCTGTGATGAATCGATTTCTGCTATGGACACAATAACCTTCAGTACACGCGTGAAAGAAGGATTCTAGAACTCTTGGAACACCGCCCACGCACAACGTATTTACACACGGGTACTCCATGATATACGGCATATCGTACAGACAAATCATCTGGACTTACCATCACGAGCTCCGACAGAAATCGGCTCCTCAGCGGTCCTATCGTTCACCATCGTCTCATTCACCCCTGTCTCTCCCGCAATCGCCAACTCCTCGCAGGCAACACAGCCCTCGAGAAGAGCTGCCTCGTTCTCGCTGGTATCCAACATGAATTCTAACACAAGGAAATTTTGATATACCACTCGCGCACAACGTATTTATACGCGACAACTCCCTGCTACGTCACAACGTACGGACAATCATCCGGACTTACCGTCACGAGCGGTAGAAACCGGCTCCTCGGTGGGCCTCCCCAGCGCTACTCCTTGCGACGCAATCGTCTCATCGGCGACGTCGACGACGATATCACACAGAGCCGCCTCATTCTCCGCGGAGTCCACCAGCATCGCGCGAAATTCTAACGGTTGGAAAACTTGATCTAAATTTTTCCATATTACATATTTTCTTTTATCTTTTTACCCCACTCTGAAGATCCGGTAATTCAAACTCCACACAAACGTACACTGCGCACAACACAAATAACAACTTACCGTTTCGCTCGTTGTACTCAGCCATCAGCGCCCGAACAACGGCGAAGCGGGTGGCACCCCGCTGACGAATTACACACGCGGCTATACTGTGGCACTCGTAACCCCGCAACGCACCGGTGCTGTGGAGGTGCGCCAGGGCCCGTGCCCCGCAGACCGCTAGAAGCTCTCGCAAATGCCGAAGCAATTCCGTATGTGACATGCGGAACAACAGCTCCCGACGGAAAACAGGGCACACCCGCACAAGACTCGCGTTAGCCCTCCTAGCCTGGCTAGCTGCCTTCACCACCGCGTAACGGAGATCGTTAATTGATTGCATTATTTAAAAAATATGGCAATAATTGAAACAGAATCGTTGTTTTCGTCAACACTGCGATTTTCTAACTGAGAAGATCTCCGGGCCCACAACTATTTATAAGTTCAACAGGTTGGGTTTTGTTTGGGCCAAATGCTATTACAATACGTTACCACGCCGCTTCTTGAGCTAAGTATACGAAATTTTACTATGGTCCGCTAGCGTAAACCTTCCGCGGCGGTTCGCGGTGAGACACCCGCAGCCAGGGTGAAAATAAACCAAAGCCATCCGGACCCAACGCGGAGGCTGCCTGCTACATATGGCAAAACAAATCTATTGACAGCGATAATCATGGTTTTCTCATAATTAAACAAAGTTGTACAGCTGACGTCATTTATCCTGTTGAAAAACTTGCATGCCCTAAAGCCTACTTTGATTAACGGGAGAACGGGTATTCGTCGAGACATATGAAATTTAGAGATAAAATAGAAAACGATCCGATGGATTCACTCGCAATTCCTACCTTAAATCGTGGAGCTGATTCGGCGGTTGGTGACGGTTAGAAACAAGTGAATTTGAGAATAATGTTAATACTCTTCTCATGCGACATCTATGTATACCGCCATCGATAAACTGCAACTGTTTTTACCACCCTCAGAATAGGAAACGAGTTATAAACCTAATGCATACTGGACCTATGGAGATTGTAGACTCATCTTGAGACATCAAAATGATACAGCCAGTGAGACCCCCCTTTTGTATTTCTTCGTCTACTGAGGCATAACAATCAACATACCGTAAGAGCGTACGTTGGAAAAACAGGGACCAGCCTACCGTCCGACGCAAGGCCCAAACATTGCAAGCATAACACGGTCCATGCTGTACACACCCACAGCTCTTCCCATCATCTTTCTTCTATTACAATGATTACGTATACGTCCCTCGATAGACTGCAACTGTTTGCACCACCCTAGGGAACGGAAACGAGATATAAACCTAATGCAGACCTACGGAGCTTGTAGACTCATCTTGCGAATACGAAATGATACACCCGGTGAGGCCCCCTTCGTATTCCCGCGACGACCACTAAGGCATAACAAACACCATATCCTAAGGCTGTACGTTGGAAAAGCGGGGACCAGCCTACCGTCCGACGCAAGGCCCAAACATTGCAAGTATAACACGGTCCATGCTGTATACACCCACAGCTCTTTCCATCATCTTTCTTCTGTTGCAATGATTACGTATACGTCCCTCGATAGACTGCAACTGTTTGCACCAGCCTCAGAAACGGAAAGGAGATATAAACCTAATGCAGGCCTACGGAGATTGTAGACTCATCTTGCGACAACGAAATGATACACCCGGTGAGGCCCCTTTGTATTTCCTCGTCGACCACTAAGGCATAACAAACAACATATCCTATGGCTGTACGTTGGAAAAGCGGGGACCAGGCTACCGTCCGGCGCAAGGCCCAAACATTACGGGTATAATACGGTCCATGCTGTACACACCCACAACTCTTCTCATCATCATCTTTTCTGTTACAATGATTACATATACATCCCTTGATAGACTGCAACTGTTTGCACCAGCCTCAGAGACGGAAACGAGATATAAACCTAATGCAGACCTACGGGGATTGTAGACTCATCTTGCGACAACGAAATGATACACCCGGTGAGGCCCCTTTGTATTTCCTCGTTGACCACTAAGCCGTAACAAACAACATACCCTAAGACTGTACGTCGGAAAAGCGCGGGCCAGCCTACGAGCCGTCACAAGTCCCGAACATTACGTGTATAACATGAACCATGCTGTATACACCCGTAACCCTTCCCATTATTTTCTTCTCTTGCAATGTCTACGTATACATACCTCGATAGACTGCAACTGTTTGCACCGACCATAGCTCCGAATTCGAGCTCTAAACCTAATGCAAGTTTGATACTGGCCTATCGAGATCGTTGGGTTTTCTGGCGACATATTTACATTTGTCTTACTCCCCATCGTGGAAACGAAATATAATCAACGGCGTAAGCTTGATATAGTCCGGTAAGGAACGCCTGAATCATGCGAGGCATTAGAATTTCGTTAATTCTTTTTGTTCAGTCAACACCCAAATTGCCCGGGCGAGGCGAAGTTCGGCTTACCCGCAGCAAGAAGGCAGCACTAAGCAGAGCACAGATCACCCGACAATCGATAGCCAATCAATGAATTTCTAGTTCAAATTCACTGACACTTGCGCTTTTCGCTATTCTCTGACGTCATTCGCTATGAATTTTCTGATTGGCTCTTAGCTATGGGACATGCTTAGTCTTCCTCACGGGGAAGAAGACTCGTTTTCTAACGGTTTCCGCCATTATTCTACTTTCGGCTACCTCAAGATCACCTCGTGTTCTTCTCGCAGCTAATTTTTCTAATTGCTTGGCTTCTGATAACCAAAATTACTGTGTGTAAATTCGCTTTAAATCAATTATTTAACTAATTGTGACTTTGGGTGCATTCGCTGCCACGTGTTACTCTTGGCATTGTATCTATTCGGGTAATTCGCTAACTGTATATAGTGTACAATAAATCTCATTATAATTTTTTTGTTTTTTTGCCAAATTCAGTGCGCCCAGTTTTTTATTTTCTCTTTTTTATTGTGACAAACTGTATCAGACCAGATCCCGAATTCCTCTATTGTTACTCGCTATAACATTTGGTCCTTCGAGCCGGATCGGTGCTGGTTTGGTCACAATAGAATTGTGCTTGGCTTATTCTCTGGGTTATTTCTCACGTTAACAATTCGTGTTCAGCATTTGGTGTATTCGCTGTGCAGTGCCAATCTGGTGAAAAGCTAAGTGTCAAAGGCATCGCTGGACACATCGGGTGTCGCCTTTGGCGGTCAGTGTACACCGGTACATAGAACTTTTCCGTATCATTTGACCGAAAACTTAGTTCCGGGTCACCAGCACTGTTATTCGCATCATGTCTCTCAACAACAAGGCTGCGCTGCAGCAGGACCGGGTTGATTCTCTGGCCAACATTGATCAGAGACTCACGCCTGAGGCACTTCAGGCGATGTCTCTCGAGCAAGCCATGGCCCAGTTGGCTTTAGTCAATAGAACCGTCGACCGTATTGAGGCCTTGCACGAACGCATTTACGAGGAGCACGAAGAAGTGCTCGAACATGAGTACCACACCGCTCAGGTCTATCAACGTGGTGCAACGCTGTACGGGAGCCTGCAGACCCGCTTGGAGGCCAAGGTGAACTCCCTGAAGGCAGAGGCGACACCTAGGCATGCAGATGGTACACAATTTTTCGCGACTGGGCCATCCTCTACTAAATTGCCTCACATAAAACTACCGACATTCGACGGGGATTATACAAAATGGCGTGGGTTTAGGGACTTATTCACCACCCTCATAATTGATGCCGAACAACTCACTGGGGCACAGCGCATGTCCTACCTCAAGACACAACTCAAGGACGATGCACTGGCACTCATCGCAAACGTGCCTCTCACAGACGAGGCATTCCCTGCTGCTTGGGATCTCCTCGTCGCGCGCTATGATAACCCTCGTCGGCTTCTCAACACCTACTTGGAGGAACTCCTCACCACAGAGCCAGTGCCTAATCACTCGGCACCTCAGCTAAACGCACTTGTATTACAGACACAGAAAATTATCGATGCGATGGGAACCTTGCGAGTCTCCATTGCGGACTGGGACCCTATCCTGGTTTTCGTCACCCTCAGACGTCTGGTACCAGAACTTAGGGAGGAGTGGGAGAGTACCCTGGGCATCTCGAATGAGCTGCCGGCGTACCAGAAATTACAAGACTTCCTCATCGGAAAGGTACGCGCTTGGGAGATCAGCGCCATCGGAGTCACTTCAAGACCAACCTCACCCAAGGAGGACAAGGCTTCAACCTCCAAGCTGCTAAAAACCTCTGGCAAGCCCCCAAACACACGGTCACCCTCACATTCCAGCAAGACTGCAAGTACCCCCTCTGGTTCCACCGCTCAAGTATACTTTACACCTAAAGAGGCTACAGATGAACCTGGCATCTGCCAACTGTGTAGGCAAAAGCACTTTATTTTGTACTGTCAGCAATTTAAGGTTGCCTCTGTCGCACAGCGCCGTACTATGGTTCAAGATCACCGATTGTGCTGGAATTGTTTGGGACGCCACCGCTCACAGGACTGCCGCACCACTACAAGATGTCGCCACTGTGGCAACAAGCACCACACGGCCATCCACGAAGAATCTCGGGCTAATCCTCAACCGACTGCTGCTTCGGGCAGCTCAGGTACAGAATAGTCCTATTAGGTCATTCGCTATGGACAGAATTCGCTAACTGCAATTGTTTTTAGGGCTCAATTCTCTGGAAACAATAGCCTTACTTGCTACAGCAACTTGCAGGGTATATTCGACAACGGGAGCTCCTCTGACAGCCAGACTTCTGATAGATCAAGGTTCTGAGCTGTCATTCATGACGAATTCACTACACAAGAAGCTGGGACTTCCTCTGAAATCCGCAAACGTGGGCCTACGGGCCATCGGCAACACATCTGCTGGCCGCACATTGGGCTCATGCACTGTTGAGCTACATTCGCTATATGGGAAGAATTCGCTAAAAATACAGGCCCACATTCTCTCTGTGTTGGCGGTAGACTTGCCGTCATACACCCTTATCGACAAGAAATGGTCGCATCTACTGGGACTGCAATTGGCTGACCCGCAATTTCTGCAGTCCAGACCAATTGACATCATCTTGGGAGCAGCACCTGCAGCTTTCATCATGAATGAGAAGATTCGCAAAGGGCCTGTTGATTCGCCAATTGCTCAGTCAACCCTCTTGGGCTGGATTGTCTACGGCTCAGTCAATCCAACTGCTACGAAATATTCGGCCAATTCTCTGCACGTGTCAGCCGACGAACAACTACCGGATCTGATCTCCAGATTCTGGGACCAGGAAGAACCGCATGATGAGCACATTCGCTATAGTGAGCAGGAGGACGAGTGTGAAGCTCACTTTAGATCCACACATTATCGTCACCCAAATGGGCGTTACGTGGTGCACTTGCCACTCAAGGACAAGGTAGAAGCACTTGGGAATTCACTGAGATCCGCACAATTTTCACTGCGTCGGGTTTTGAAACGGATGAGCACGGACACTACTTACAGTGACCTCTACCACAACTTCATGTCTGAGTACGAAAACATGGGTCACATGAAACACATTTCTATGGCAGATCTACCGGAACAACATTGCTTCCTACCTCATCACGGTGTCCTCAAGGAACAGAGCACTACTACAAAGCTCAGAGTAGTGTTCAATGGATCATGCAACACCTCATCAGGAGTTTCGCTGAATGGGATCTTACACGTTGGGCCAAAAATACAAGTAGACATCTGCGATGTACTACTCCGCATTCGTCGGTTTCCAATACTTTTTGGATCCGACATCACAAAGATGTTTCGGCAAATTGACATAGATCCGAAGGACTGGCCGTTACAGTCCATCCTCTGGAAGACCAAGGACAATTCTCAGCAAGCGTACACCCTCACTACGGTCACATACGGCACAACTTGTGCTCCTTATCTTGCTGTAAGGACTCTACTGCAACTAGTAGAGGACGAAGGATCCAAATACCCGCTGGCAGTAGCTCCAATGACTGAAACCCGGTACGTAGATGACATCTACGGGGGAGCTGACACAGAGACGGAAGCGATTGCAATCGCTAAACAAACCAGGGAACTCTGTGCAGCTGGATGCTTCCCATTAACAAAATGGTCAAGCAACAGCGCTCGGTTACTCGCTACAATGTCACCAAACGATCAACCAGTGAACTCGCTACGGGAAATCGGAGATACTACGGTGAAGGTCCTCGGAGTTGGCTGGAATCCTCACCACGATGTATTCCAGTTCAACTATCACTTGCCTGAAGATCCTCCAGCAACAAAACGGGCAATCTTGTCTGAAATTGCTCGTCTGTATGATCCTCTGGGATTCCTCGCTCCGATCATCATCAAAGCCAAGGTGATCATGCAAGAACTCTGGCTTGAAAAACTGGGCTGGGATGATCAATTGGCTCCGACACAACTCCACAAGTGGACGGTATTTCGAGCGGACCTCACCAACCTTGCTAACCTCCGGGTAAACAGATGGATTAATCTCAAGGAGAATGTGTCTGCAGAGCTCCACGGGTTCTCAGACGCATCCCAACTCGCTATGGCTGCGGTGGTCTACCTGAAGGTGACGGATCTTCAGGGGAATTCGTCAGTTGCACTTTTATGCTCCAAAACTCAAGTAGCCCCTCTGAAACCACTCACAATTCCACGGTTGGAGTTGAACGCTGCCGTACTTCTCACCAGACTTACTCTCTACGTGCGAAAAACACTTAACTTGGAGCAAATACCAATCTATTTGTGGACTGACTCTGCAGTAACCCTCGCTTGGATACAAAGTCAACCCTCTCGCTGGAAAACTTACGTACGCAACAGGGTCGCGAAAATACAAGACACTCTTCCTGGAAGCCGCTGGACCTTTATCGCTGGGAAAAGTAATCCAGCTGACTGTGCTTCGCGAGGACTGTCAGTTGGCAAACTGCTGAAACACCCGCTTTGGTGGTCGGGTCCAAAATGGCTCAGTTTGTCCCAAGAAAACTGGCCAACTATTGAACTACCTGCTACGACCGCAACTCATCAGAAAGAGAGACCAGGTCTAACCTTCATGACATTCGCTAAAACAGATTCACATCCTCTGCAAATTCTCTTAGAACGCTTTTCTCGCTGGGTTTCGCTGGTTCGAACGCTTGGAATCTGTCTACGTGCCATCAGCCGAATGAAAAAGGTGCCACAGTCCTCACTAGCCACCCCGCTATCTGCTGGAGACCTGGAACCCGCAAAATGGCTACTGGTCAAATATACACAAGGCCAGTACTTCTCATCGGAACTCAAGCTGCTTTCTGACGGGGGATTCCTACCAAAAAATCACCCACTCGCCAAGCTGACCCCCTTTGTTGACTATCACGGAATTTTGAGAGTCGGTGGCCGCTTGAAAAATTCGCTATTGGACAGTCAGCAGAAAAATCCAGCGATTTTGCCTAGATACTCACTGCTGACGTCACTCCTCATCGATCACGCGCACAAACGGAACTTTCACGGGGGAACGCAATTGACTCTGGCTGCGTTACGCCAATCCTACTGGATTATTGGTGGCCGCGTACCAGTCAGATCTCACATCTTACGCTGCGTAGTCTGTGCTAGACACCGAGGTGTTCGAGCACAGCAATTGATGGGACAACTGCCCCCCTCTAGAGTGACTCCCGCCCGAGCGTTTCTACATACAGGATTAGACTACGCTGGGCCAGTCACTCTGAAAACCTTCCAGGGTCGTGGAGCGAAAACTTACAAGGGGTGGATTGCAGTTTTCGTGTGCTTCACGACTTCCGCTATACATCTGGAACTCGTCACGGACTACTCTACAGGCGCATTCATCGCAGCGTATCGGAGGTTCGCAAGTCGCCGGGGCGTCTGCCACACCATATATTCGGACTGTGGTACAAACTTTGTGGGTGCAGATGCGACTCTAAGGGCTGAATTCGCATCAGGATCAAGATCACTGGGAGAACTTTCACATTTACTGGCTACAGATGGCACAACCTGGAAGTTCAATCCGCCTGGAGCTCCGCACTTTGGAGGTAAATGGGAAGCTGCCGTCAAGTCTATCAAATTCCATCTCACAAGAACTATTGGAGAGCATCTGATGACTTACGAGCAGCTCTCTACGGTTTTGACGCAGATCGAAGCCGTGGTAAATTCTCGGCCTCTCGCCCCACTCTCGGAAGATCCTGCCGACCTGGAACCACTAACTCCAGGTCACTTCCTCATTGGAGAACCACTCACCGCTGTACCGGAACCTTCGCTACCTTCAACAACGGAATCGACGCTAACTGGGTACAAGTTGCTACAGCAACTGTTGCAGCAGTTTTGGAGACGTTGGAGCAACGAAGTGCTTCAACGTCATCAGGGCATCTCCAAATGGCATCGGGCGTCCAACGACATCAAAGTTGGCTCTCTGGTGCTCCTCACAGACGAGCGGTTCCCACCTACCAAATGGCCACTCGCTAGGGTAATCGCTATCCACCCAGGGAAGGACGGACATACCCGCGTAGTAACACTGAAGACAGCTACCACGGAATTGATCCGACCAATTGCGAAACTATGTGTTCTGCCGATTGAAGATCTTGACGTCTCAGCCGTCAACCCGGGAGAGAATGTTCAGTCAACACCCAAATTGCCCGGGCGAGGCGAAGTTCGGCTTACCCGCAGCAAGAAGGCAGCACTAAGCAGAGCACAGATCACCCGACAATCGATAGCCAATCAATGAATTTCTAGTTCAAATTCACTGACACTTGCGCTTTTCGCTATTCTCTGACGTCATTCGCTATGAATTTTCTGATTGGCTCTTAGCTATGGGACATGCTTAGTCTTCCTCACGGGGAAGAAGACTCGTTTTCTAACTGTTTCCGCCATTATTCTACTTTCGGCTACCTCAAGATCACCTCGTGTTCTTCTCGCAGCTAATTTTTCTAATTGCTTGGCTTCTGATAACCAAAATTACTGTGTGTAAATTCGCTTTAAATCAATTATTTAACTAATTGTGACTTTGGGTGCATTCGCTGCCACGTGTTACTCTTGGCATTGTATCTATTCGGGTAATTCGCTAACTGTATATAGTGTACAATAAATCTCATTATAATTTTTTTGTTTTTTTGCCAAATTCAGTGCGCGCAGTTTTTTATTTTCTCTTTTTTATTGTGACAAACTGTATCAGACCAGATCCCGAATTCCTCTATTGTTACTCGCTATAACACTTTTTAATCACGCTGCAAACGCCGTTTTGTAGAGTGGGGGGTTACACCCTCTATATTCAAGTGAGATACAAAAGAGCGTCAGTCTTGCGACAACTACGGAAGAATCCTCACGTGAACTATGGCTACATCAAAATCTTCTGCACCAATGGGCAACGTGAATAAAATGTATAAAACATTTACGATGGCTTTGAAAAAGACTGAGAAAAATCTGCTATTGTCGACAACGTATAGTCTAAATAATTCTTTTACTAAGAAAATAGTCATCGGTCTCGGTCTACGGCTCGACGATCAGTTTGAACCGGTCATCAAACTCGTCAACAACTCCTCCGGAGGCGTGCGTCTGACACCAGCGGCCTGGTCACGACTCGCAGATGAGTTGGACAATATCTCCGAATACCTTGACATAGAAGGATACACCGATGCCCAATGGTATTTTAACCGGATTGAGCTTGGTGGCTGCAACGTCGAATTGTCAACAGCACACGGTAAGCGATCCGTCAGATTTGAAATACCTACGGAATCCGAAGTCACCGAATCAGAAGATAAGGAATCAGACTGCCCAGACTCGGCCACCCAGGATGAGAACTTTCAGTCACCCGCCAAACGCCAGAAAGTGTATCAACCCACCATTGTAATGCAGAAATCCACATTCAACGGACTTAAAGCTATATTTGTATGTGTCGACGAACGGCTACGAAGGCTTCAGCGTTTAGCCCATTCAGTAAACGAGTGCAAGAAATTATACGTCGCATACATAGCCGAGAAAGTGAATCTGACGCAGCTCAAGGAACCGAGTCTTCATCGCATCAGGCAAATAGCGGAGAAGGAATACGGCGCTGTCCTAGAACACATCGCGTCGTCAGCGAATCCTGCCTTTGCCGAGAATTACCTCAGTATTGTTCTCCTTGAAATTACCCGGCTGTTTCCATCATACCTCGCTGCTGAAATCAAGCAGGCCATCGAAACTGAGGACAAAGCCTTAGCCAGCCTCTGAACAAACTATTTCGACACTACCATCATTAAGCATCGGGATAACCTCCTGTCCGCTATTTCGCAATGAAGACCAAGGGCACCGTACAACTCGAAATTAATCAAGAAGAAATATCGGACGTATGTGTTACCCTGAGAATTTTTTCGTGTGAAGAGACTCGGATCAACAAGGCTACTCCCCGCCAAGCGAACGCAGATGCTGTAGATGAACCATTGTACGTGCCCGAAGAACAGCCTTATCCATAGGTGGTACTGTCTATACTCATGATTGCTATAATTATTATAAGTATAGTGGTGATGTGGGGCGCTGTAACTATAACAAATAAAAACATCCTGCTCCAACAACAAGCAAACAAATAGTAATAACCATGTACGTATTTGCACCTGTGTTAACCGAATAAACCCGCGAGGATGAAACTTGATTTTTCTACGCAATCCACCATTGAGTTCCGTTTCCTCACCCACCCACCCTGATCCTCGTACATCTAAGTATGCCTATAGTCTTGCATTAAGAAAGAGAGAGAGAGTGACCAGGTCTATATTTTCCAAGCACACGTAAACCTTAGGATAAACACTGACGGCTGGGTAAGGTCAGTGACACGAGCACCCGACACAGAGAGAGCAGGGATGGAGAAAGAACGAGAGCCGGGGTGGAGGACCTGTAACCCCAAACGTCCAAGTCGCAGAGTTCGCTTCGTGAACGGAGGTAGCGGAGCCAGATGGGTAGGTGGCCCCAGAATCGGCCGCACGGCCAGGGGCACCAGGGTAAGGGGATCGTCCCATGGTCAGGGTGCACAGGCCCAGAGGCCATCCCGTAGAGTCCGGAATCTGATTCGCGGTCAACGGTACCCGGGGTAAGGGGTCGTCACACGATATTCACCACGTGGCGAGGGGTCGCGGGCGAAGGGCTGACGAGCCGCGGAACTTCGAGGCGGAAAAACCGCTCCTTGGTAAGGGGTTGCCGGAAAGGGGTGGTCGTCCGGAGAAGCTTCTAGAATAAAATACCTCCTTGACGAGGGGCTGCGGGGGAAGGGGAAGGGGCCCCAAAATTTGCTCTTTGGCGAGGGACGGCGGGGAAGGGGATGGCGTCCCAAAGTCACTCCTAGGCGAGGGGCCGCGGGGGAAGGGGATGGCGTCCCGAAGTCACTCCTTGGCGAGGGGCGGCGGGGGAAGGGGAAGGCGCCCCAAAGTCACTCCTAGGCGCGGGGCTGGCGCCGGAGAGGGGTGCGAGGGGGGTTTGTTGTGACGCTCCAAAGTGCCCCTATACTACTGTCAGATTCATATCGCTTCTTGATGAGGTTGATCAAATCCATTAAATGCTGGGAGACATCGATAGAGCTGACGATGATGGCTATTATTCGGACGATTGGTGTGTAGCACAACATTAAAATAAAATTTCAGTATCTTCCATACTTTCGTCGTATCACTCATTTTGAATATGTGGAAACTTATTTGCGTTGGAGATTTATCATGTATATAAATGGTAAGTGCAGCAGCATCAACTTTTCTATTTCGGTTTGCTCTTTTTACAGATTTTTCATCACGAATCAATTTCGAAAAAATGGCATCTCATTCCCATCACGAGTATGATTCAAGTGATGATGATGATGGTGATGAGTGGACAATCGTTGATTGGGGTGAGGATGAAGAAGCTGAATAAGAGATAATTATAGGCTTTTCCGAAGCAACATGCGAGTTCTCGTTGGAGGAGCTTCGGGAACTCGTTGAGGACGCGCGAGCTGCTCGAGTGAGGCCAAACAGCCAACATTATATAAATTACGGGGATATATGTATAGAAATGATTATTGAAAAATGGGCGAATGAAAGTATCGTAATAATTATGGATGCCGAAAATAGCGATGATCATCAGCGAATAGGATAACAATAGTGATTTTATGGATTATTTTCAGGAATAAACGACGCTAAATTCACATTTATTGATTATATGTTTTTCACAAGTAAAATTCATAACATTTACATTTTGTATGACAAGAATGGGTGAAAGTTATAAAGATATATATTTGTTATCAAACGTCATGGTCAAAAATCATCAGTCGCCGGACACCTCTGACAACGCTGACACCGGGTACAAGACTGACACCTCTGAAAGATCGGGTTCTCCAGAGCCTGGGTCTTCGATTACGTGGAAATTTTGGAAAATAAAAATTCGTGTTCGCTGCATCCTGTGTGTGTTACCATGGAAGAAATAATAAGAATACAGAAACCTGTGGTATTCGACGAATCGATCGCGCACTCTGAGATTCATGCTCATCAGCCGTTTGCATCATCCATCTTCCAGAACAACGATGAAATCCATATGGTTGTTCAACATCAAGACTTGTGTCTACTGCCCAGTAAAAGCTCTCTGCACATTCATGGAAAAATCACAAAGGATGATGGTGTGGCTGCCGTGACAGTTACGAAATTGATCAATATGGCCGTTTGTCATTTGTTTGAGGAAGTTCGCTATGAGTTGAACGGTGTAGAGATTGATCGGAATAAAAATGTTGGCATCACCAGCACTATGAAGGGTCAAGTATCCTTGACTCCAGGCCAGCAATATAGTCTGGAGAATACCGGATGGTTGAGTGGGGATAACGAACTAACCGATGCCGCTGGAAATTTCGATGTTGTTTTACTGTTAAATTATGTGCTAGGCTTCGCCGAGGATTATCGTCGAGTCATCGTCAATGGCAAACACGAGTTAATTCTCACAGGTTCTAACACTGGTTTGGATGCCGTGATTCAGGACTCGATCACGGAAAACTTTAAAATCACCCTAAATAAAATCGAGTGGTTTTTGCCCTACATCAAACTGGTAGATAAACCGAAAATCCGGCTACTCAATTACATCGCCAAGGATCCGGCCATATCCATGAGTTTTCGTTCTATGGAAACGTACGTGTATCCGATGCTCCCATCAACAACGCGGCATATATGGTCAGTCAAGATATCGGTGCAGCTTGAGAAGCCGAGATATGTCGTTCTAGGATTTCAAACTGCAAGGAGAAACGAGCCGCTGAGAAATGCCAGCGTATTTGATCATTGTCGGATCAGAGATGTAAAACTCTTCCTCAACTCACGGTGCTATCCCTACGGAAATATGAATCTTGATGTATACAATAATCGATACGCCATTCTCTATGATATGTATGTTCGGTTCCAAATGACCTACCATAACAAAGAAGCTGAGCCTTTGCTATCGAAGCGTGAATTTATAAACCAAGCTCCCGTTATCGTCATCGATTGCTCCAAGCAGAACGGAACATTGAAAACTGGACCTGTGGACATTCGATTGGATTTTGACTCTAGCATTACGTTCCCGCCACACACTTCTGCCTACTGCATGATCTTGCATGACCGCATTGTTGAATATAATCCGATTAGTCGTACTGTAAAAAAATTGGTATAAGTCAATTTTGGAATAATAATATGTTTAATTAATATGGATATTGAAAATAATATGTATAATTTTACTCGTTAAAATTTGTAATAAGATAATTTGGAATAAAATAAGAAAACTAAATGTAATTGATGTTGAATAAAAAAATTGTTAAAAGCATTCAAAACGCCATTTTGAACCTTCCTTCAGGGGTCATTTCCTGGAATTTTTCCAATACATCTAGCGGGGTTTTACCCTATGCGATTTATGCACGGCTTTCCGGCGCCAAACAAGTTTCGACAGGAATTATTTTGTGTGTGTGTGTGTGTGTCAAATCTTATGAAAATAGCCATTTTGCGGAAAACCGCGAAAATGATCAACGTGGGGGGGGGGGGGGGTGACGCCGCGGATTTAGGGGGGAGCTGGGGGGAGGGGTAGTGCCGCGGTTTTAGGGGGACCTGGGGGGGAGGGTGGCGCCGTGGATTTGGGGGGGCTAAGGGGTAGCTAGGGGGGAGCGCGCCATTGTGTGGTCCAGAACTATCATACATACACTACTCGAGTATATCATATATTAAAATTATAGTGGTATTCTCTTTACCGTCAAGCACTGTGGGATTTCTGAAAATTGACAGCATGCTTCCTCATCTCAAAATTAAATTCAATCGATTCGTCAACGTAGTAGGTAGTCGTAGCGGGTACTTGGACCACGAGTCAGCGAAAGGTACGATGCGTGATTTTGCGACTGCGGGTTTTCAGGTACATGTACTTTTTTGAAAATCCTTGTGGAATATGTTTTTTTCATTTTTTATGCCGAAAGTACCGGGCCCTGCCACAAGAAAATTCCTTTCCTCCAAGCTTCGTCGTCGATTCGTCAACGTCCCAGATTCGGAATCCCATTATTCCGAAAAAAGATTTTCTTGTATTTCTGTTTGGGCAAAGTAGAAGATCAGTTCAAATGATAGAATTGTATCGCGCTCATTTCGGTATCATTTCACTCGCTATTTAAAAATCATCCTCACACATGTACGCACACTCGCGTACAATGTTTACTTGCTTGTCTGTACCTCAAATATCACCGCTTGCCTATGTCGCGATTCGCAACACATCAGCTGTGTTTCATGTATTGTCTACTGTCTCAAAATCGGTATGTGTATCATCTGTGTGTATTCTCTCGTCTCTGTCAACCTCAGTTGCTGTATCAATCTCTAGCGGTACACATCGGATCGCCAATCAGTAAAGTCTAACGTTTTTCGTCAATTCAATCACTATCGTTAATTAAACATCATCTTCACTATCATCCCGTTTCCTTACTATCGTCATTCTCACAAATTCGTGGATCCTACGTCAATGATCCAGATCTTTCGTTATCTCTCTAAACAATTTCCAAAAATTCATAAGTTCCAAACGGTGCGCTTTTCGTCCTGCCTCACAGAAGTATTTCAGTCGGCAGGGATCCGTACTTTCGGAAAAAATTTTCAAAGTCAAAATGGGCGGTAACTCCACGCTGAAATCTTGTTCCTCGAACTTTTCAAAAACTATTCGCCGCTAAACCCCAAAAAGGGACTACCAAAACCACTAAACGACCACTTAACATGTGCATGAGCATGTAATCTATACCTTAATATGTGAACGCATTCTTAATAATACACGAATAAAACGCATATTTTGGGGACCTTTCTTTTGTCGAACGCACGTTGCGGGAACACCGCATAATTAGGGGACAGACCACATAGTATCCCTCACATAATAAATCGTACGCATTTTGGCGAATATGTAGTAAGCTGAATGAATATTTTGAAGAACAATCATATTTAGTATCAAAATGTTACCACAATATACATGTGACAATTGCATTCTCTTGCCCGCCAAGCACTGTAGAATTTCCCAAAACCAATCACGAGTTTCGTAACCTTGATCAAGTTCAATCTACAATTTTGTTACGTGACCTGAAAATTACCGGTCGTGAAGGAGATTGAAAATACTGAGGTATAGCAAGAATAAATGTCGATAGTGTAGACAGATTACTAACGACCAAATTTGAATATCAACTTATATAATATATTTCATAAAAAGCTCATAGTTAATCTCATTTCGTTTATAATTTTTCCGCGACGAAGACACTGTAAATGGATATTTAAACTTGTCACATTGAGCATGGCACGCTACGGCACTGGGAGCCTGAAAATTGCCTCAACCGGGCGGCGACCACCCCGACCACCGACTTGGGTGGTGCCCTCAGCTGCCCCCGGCGGTTGCTATGTAAGCCAGAGCAGAGCCAAGCGGACCCTCACTTGCTCACGGTTTGCCACGCGGATCACAGCCACTAGACGACGGAAAGGCAGCTACATACTTACCGTTATATTTGCTTCACTGTATGAGTTGGCCCGAATGCATTACTCTATAATACACACCGTCTCAATGCTTCCTCTAACCCCTACGATCTCGCGTCGTTCGCCTTCTTAACGAGTCACCTTTTGCGTGAACATTTGGTCCTTCGAGCCGGATCGGGGTGTGGAGGCATTGCCTGACGGGGAGTTGGGCCGTGGCTCGGGTCGGTCGGCGATGGGGGACGGCTCAACAGGAGTGGCTCCTGAAATCTGTTAACCCTGGGTCTGACGGAGCGGGACAGGGATATAAGCTGGCAGAAGTGGCTTCTGCGCAGCTGCCCCGCTCTGTCGACTGTGACAAGGCAGGACGGTGACACGTTTCGGTGAAAGTGGCTCTCAGGCGACCATCCGTCCTGGCTAACATTGAGCCGCCCCGACCGCGACTGGCCCGGGAGCGTACGCCCTCGGCCCCCCCCCCTCCCCCCTTCCTTTCACATTTGCCTCCTGCACTGACACTATACTGCCCGATCGTCACCATGATTACTCTCATTTTCAGCGCATTCCCCAATTGATTGTAAGAAGCTATTGGAGAAACTCAGGTGACAAAGGTTTTCTAGCCATCTCATCCTACATGATAAGGGACCTATTGGAAAGGCAGCTCACGTTGGCGTCACTAATCAACAACTTTACGGAAAACACGAATAAGGCAGGACGAGCGCACTTCGACGCTGGTATCCTGCGCAGCCGATGAGAGCTCCTGGAACGATATTAGGCAGACTTCCAGCGGAATCATCCGGACCTGACACCACGTGATGAAGTGGCGAATGAGGCGTACATCACCGATGACCGTTACTCAAGTACGGAGTTAAATTACTCGCGAGCTCTTGACACGCTGTATGACGAGGAGGCTCGCCTTCCCGGCCTGGCCGTGCCCCCTCAGACCACTGTTGCCCCGGCTGGGCAGCACCAAGGCCATGTGCATGTTCCGAAAATCAACCTGCTCACGTTTTCGGGGCTCCAGGAAGACTGGGAATCCTACCGGGACATGTTCCGGTCTCTGGTCCACACTGACCCCAGTGTGCCCGCCGTCGGAAAATTACACTATTTGTGAACCTCGCTGAGGGTACCGGCTTTGGACTCCCCCAAGGGCCTCAGCCTTACAGACGCCAACTATGCCATTGCCTGGGATCGCCTCAGGTCTCGTTACGATAACAAGCTGCTCCTAATTCACTACCACATACACGCGTTAGCTTCTATCCCCCAGCTGGGAGCAGAGAGCAGCGCGGGACTACAGGCACTCCTCGACCAGATGACTAGACGTCGTGAGGCTCTGCGAATCTTGGACCTCCCAGTCGAGAGTTGGGACCAATGGTTTGTCCACTTCGCATCTAAAGGAATGGATGTATCGAAGCGACATGAATGGGAGAAGGAACTCAATGGCGGCGCTGGATTGGCGACCTACGAAGAGCTGGTGGCCTTCTTACAGGACTTTGCGCGGACGCTGAGAACCATTGAACTTACCAGTGGCTCTGGCGACCACCGGTGTGCTGAGCGTTGAAGCGATGGCCGGCATAAACCACGTCCCGGGAGATCGCAGGCTCAACAGAGCATTGGCAGCCGAGTTCTTGTCACCGCAAGCCAAGAAAACCAGTGCCCGGTCTGTGATGGGAAACACGAAGTCCAACGCTGCGAGAGATTCAAACGCCTTAAATTCACAGAATGAAGGCGAGTCGTGCGCAGCGCCCAACTATGCTTCAATTTCCTCACGCATGGACATCCGGCACGAGATTGCTTGCTGAGATACGAGTGCGCGATCTGCCGGCAGCCGCACCACACTCTTATGCATGACGACCTGTCCAAGAAAAGGAAGAGGACGGATGACAGGCCCAGTGGCTCTTCCCACGGTAGGCGGCCACGCACCGTCGCTACTCTGGCATCGGAGACCACTACTAGAGCTGCGATCCATAGGAATGACCCGTCCTCCTCGTGTCCGCTTCCGTACTAGTCAGCCGTCGGAACGGACAACCGCTGCAGGCGCGAGTGCTAGTGGACCCTGGCTCGGAGGTCAACTTGGTCAACCGTTACAGAGCTCGCTAATCAAGCTGGTAGCGTCCAACAACGAGTGATGGCCCCGCTCTCCGATGCGAGGGGAAGGGTCTTCGAAACTGCAACCAGCTTTGCGACTTTGGAGCTCCTCCCCCACCAGGGGACTCTTGCTCAGCGTAGATGTCTACTCAAGGATAATACGTAGTAGACTACGACGTGGCGCAGAAGGCACTCCCACCGCTTTGAACAGCACGCTGGGATGGCTAGTCTTCGGCGGTACCGCATCCACGACCGGAGGCGGCGTCCACGCCACAGGTACGAGACCTGATGAGCCCGTCAACCATCTTCTTAGGCACTTTTGGAGTTTGGAGGACGTGGGAAGTCAGCCGCAGATGTCAGCTGCCGAGGAGAAATGTGAGCGGCAGTTCATACAAGGCCTGCAAAGAAGCACCTCTGGTCGGTACATAGTCCGTCTTCCGTTGAGGGATCCCAAATTGCTCCCAGCCAGCGGGACGTTAAATGCAGCACGGAGGGCGTTGAGCAGGGTCCAGGCATGACCCTCGATCACGAGTACGCACAAAAGTACCACTCGTTCATAAGGCTCTCGGGCACATGCGGCTGGTACCAGTTGGAGTGATACCTTCAGAGACCGAACGGTTCTCTTACCTGCCTCACCACGCTGTCTGGCAGGAGTCGGACAAGGCCCGGAAGCTCAGGGTCGTCTTTAACGTCGTGTAACCTCGTGTCGCGTAGGATGAGGTCCCTTTCTTAACGAGTGCTTACACCCTGGCCCAGCTCTTCAGTCAGACCTGGCCATCATCATATGCAGGTGGAGACTGCTCCGCATCGCTGTCGGAGCCGACATCGAGAAAATGTACCGCCAAATTCTCGTCGACCCCAGGGAGGTTGACCTGCAACGCATCATATGACAGGAACCGGACGGCAAGGAGCAGCACTTCCAGCCCCTGACTGTAACATATGGAGTCAACTGTGCCCCATATCTCGCGCTTAGAGTGCTGAGACAGCTGGCTTGTGATAATGCTTGGAGATTTCCAAAAGCCAGTGGAGAATTCCTCCTATGTCGATGACTTCTCTTTCGAGGCCAATGACGTCCAATTCGCACGGCTCCTCAGAGATGAGCTCATCGGGCTTACGGCGGCGGGCGGGTTCCCGCTTCACAAATGGACATCTAGTTACCCTGGTGTGCTTGATGGCCTCCCTTAGAGAGTGCGCCTCCGCCCGCAATGCAGAGATTTCTCCAAGTATCAACCGATGAAAACTCTCGGGATTGCTTGGGATCCATCGAGTGACCTAATCCGGTACCGCCTTCCTCAGCCATTTAGTCCCCAACTTCACGCTAACCCTCCGACCAAGAGGGCCACACTCTCGATAATTGCGCGCCTCTTTGAACCCTTGCGTTGGATCAGCCCTGTCGTAATTACGGCCAAGATCCTAATGCAGGATATGTGGCGCGACAAAGTGGACTAGGACGAGCGGCTCCCACTCGCCTTGTCAGAACGGTGACAAGTTTTTGTCGCAACTCTACCAGCGGTCTCCAAGATCCAGATCCCCAGGTGTGCATTGGAGTTGCACGGATTCGCGGACGCCAGCAAAAAGGCCTACGGAGCCGTGGTCTACGTAACGATCACCAGGAGACGAAAGCCACACCCTCAGCTACTGGCATCCAAGACCCGGGTCGCACCGGTAAAGACACAGACAATACCTTGTGACGTTGCACCTAGAGTGCAAGTCACAACAAACCCCAAACCCGCGGGGAAGAGCCGAACGGGTGAGTCCCGGCCCGTCGGGAAACACCCGAAGCTACCCGAAGCCCACCGACGCTCGGCTGAGCCGAGCGCCAGTGATTACGGCTCAGTCTCGCAGAGAGGAACCACGTAACCGAGTCACACTGCACGAGCACTCGAGAGAGAGAGAAAGAGAGAAAGAGAGAGAGAGAGAGAGAAGGAGAACGAATCGAGAAGCGGAACGTCCCCCCACACAGCCACCCAGCCACATCGACACGACGCCGATACCCTCACCGACCGACGACACCAGGTTAGCCTGCGAGCTACAGCCGATCTGCACCTCCCCCCCATTCCTCCCCCCGCAATACCGACCCTTCCTC
Organism: Neodiprion virginianus; assembly: GCF_021901495.1. Taxonomy (NCBI): domain Eukaryota; kingdom Metazoa; phylum Arthropoda; class Insecta; order Hymenoptera; family Diprionidae; genus Neodiprion; species Neodiprion virginianus. The sequence continues at coordinate 12,612,566 of NC_060881.1, read as the reverse complement.
ACTCACGCTCCCCGTCGCCCTACACCGCCCCCCGCGCGCGTACCTTTAAGCTAGAATTAAGGAACGCTAAGGGCTGAGGCGTGATCAGCCACATCCAACGTCTACAACCACTTTATATATATCTTTTCATAGTTTTAAGTCGACTCCCCACCGATCTCCATATATATCTATGCTCACCAAAATACACACACAAAGTTTTACCTATCCACTCAGTCTTGACTCTCTCGCTCCGTCTCTAATTGTTCTTCCCTTCCACATATTTAGTGCGGACTCAAAACCCGTCGCAGCCTAAACGAGAGTTGTGCGCCGCAGCCCTCCTAGCTGCGCTGCTTCACAAGCTGAGAGTCGGGCTCGGCGAGCAGGTGACAGCCGTGCACGCTTGGACCGATTCAACAATCACACTGGCCTGGATCAACAACGAACCCGCCCGCTGGGAGGTGTTCATTGCGAACCGAGTTGCCGAAATCCAACGGCTCCTACCACAAACAACCTGGAGGCATCTCCTCTCCGAAGATAATCTCGCTGATCTGGCCTCCCGCGGAGTAACTGCCGTTGAGTTGTTCAACTCAGCTCTTTGATGGAGTGGTCCACCCTGGCTATCTCAATCCCCTGCTGCTTGGCTGGCGCAACCAACCAGTCCAACCAGTGCTCCTGAGGCCCACCAGGTGTGCGCCATAGGTCAGCCCGTAGGAACAGTCGATTTCACAAACCGATTCTCTAGTCGAGAGCTCCTATTGAGAGCCATTGCAAGGTGTCTGCGATAGCCGCCTCTGGTCCGGCCGAAAGGACGGATAGTTAACGCCAATTCCATCAGGGTCACCGAGCTGAACAGGGCGTTTCACGCCTGTGTGCGTTATGTTCAGAGCATCGGTTTCCCTGAGGAGATTGCTACGCTTCGTCGTGGCCACGCCTTAGGACGAAGAAACCGCCTTTCCGCACTCGCCCCGTTCCTTGACACGGAGGGCACGTTGAGAGTCGGAGGCAGGTTGCAAAATGCGCGGCTGCCATACGAGCAGCGCCACCCGGCCGTACTCCCAAAGAAAACCCACTTGGGACGCCTGATAATCGACCGCGTGCACAGGATGGCACTGCACGGCGAACAGGTGCTCACGTACGCCTACGCGATGCGCTAAGCCTGGATCGTCGGCGGACGCGTGCAAACTCATGCCTACGTGAGACAATGTGTCACATGCGCACGAACCCGAGCACGGCCAGCCACCCAACTGATGGGTAACCTGCCGGTTGCCCACATCGAGCCAGCGAGACCCTTCGCTCGCACAGGAGTGGACTATGCCGGCCCGTTCTCGATCAAGGCATCGGCTGGACAAGGGATCAAGACTTCGAAGGGGTATCTTACAGTCTTCGTCTGCATGTGCACAAAGGCGGTGTATCTGGAGTTTGTGGGTGACCTGACCAGTGCCTCCTTCCTGGGAGCATTGCATCGCTTTGCGGCGCGGAAAACGACGCCTTGCGAAATATGGTCGGATAACGCTACAACATTTCACTGTGCGGACGCGGAGTTACGAATCATGTTCCGCGAGGCCGGTCTGGAATGGGACCAAGTTACCCGCCACCTGGCCGCCTCTGGAATTTCCTGGAACTTTATACCACCTGGTGCGCCACATTTCGGTGGCTTGTGGGAGGCAGCCGTTAAGTCTGCGAAGTCCCACCTAAAGAAGACTATCGGGCAGCGCACCCTGACTTTCGAGGAAATGTCGACTCTGATTGCAAGGGTTGAGTCTTGTCTGAACTCGCGACCACTGTCACCACTGTCTGGCGAGATAGACGATCTTCAAGCACTGACCCCTTGGCATCTGGTCACCGGATTTGCCCCAACAGCAATGCATGAGCCAGAGTTCGAGCCAAGAGAGAACTTGGACCGAATGACACATTGGCGCCTTATAAAGGGTATGCGTAACCAGTTCTGGATGCGATGGTCACGGGACTACCTGCACACCCTTCAACAACGAACCAAGTGGCGACAGCCGCAGCCAAACATCGAGGTCGGCGACCTCGTAGTCATAATGGACACATCGCTCAATCGGCAGGGTCGTTGGCCACTCGGCAGAATCACCGCCGTTCACCCAGGGGCCGACGGTCAGGTGCGGGTAGCGACAATCAAAATGGCTTGCGGCAATTTTGATCGTCCCATAGTCAAGCTGTGCAGACTGCCACCAAGTATGTAGGACGAAGCTTGCCTGATTTCGCAAGGTGCGAAAGGCGGGCAGGATGTCACATTGAGCATGGCACGCTACGGCACTGGGAGCCTGAAAAGTGCCTCAACCGGGCGGCGACCACCCCGACCACCGACTTGGGTGGCGCCCTCGGCTGCCTCCGGCGGTGGCTATTTAAGCCAGAGCAGAGCCAAGCGCAGCCTCACTTGCTCACGGTTCGTCACGCGGATCAGAGCCACAAGACGACGGAAAGGCAGCTACATGCTTACCGTTATATTTGCTTCATTGTATGAGTTAGCCCGAATACATTACTCTATAATACACACCGTCTCAATGCTTCCTCTAACCCCCACGATCTCGCGTCGTTCACCTTCTTAACAAGTCACCTTTTGCGTGAACAAAACTCATTGTATAAATGATTTTACTGAAAAGTTTATTATGCATGCAAATATGAAAATATGCACTGACATTATTATATCAATCTTTATCGGTAGTACAAAAAATTAATTTTATTTACATCTCCAAACATATACGAGTGAGAACTTAAGTTGAAATCACCATATCACAGGATAATATATCAATATCGTGCTATTTAAGAGGTAGTATCTTAATTATGTTAGTATGGAAATACGTATGATGCGATTATTATGTCAGAACACACGAATATCAGTTGAAGCTACGACAAGGATAGTGACATATCACATTTGGTGTACTAAAGTAAACAGTTTATATGATTTCAGGTGAGTTTTTCTTATATCATGTGAAAAAAAACCCTATTACTTAACGTTAAGCCTTAGTTAAATTTTAATATCTTTCAAATACATACGAGTGACAACGTTTGTTACAATTACTTATCACAAAAGCATATATCAATATCGTAGAAATTTAGAAGTAGTACCTTGGTTACGTTAGTACGGAAATAGGTATAATGCGATTGTTACGTAAGAACACACGAGTATCAGTTGAAATTACGACATGTACGGTGGCATATCACATTTTGCTCAGTAAATGAATAGCATATAGGTGAAATTTAGTTGAGTTTATCTTACATCACGTGAAAAAAAAACCTTTTACTTATTGTTAAGACTCACGACTAGTTTGAAGATGTATCGGTATCCAGTACCGATTGATTGATCAATCATGAAATAATATAATAAGTGAAATAGTTCACTATTATAAGAGAAATACGAGTGAGATGAAGGTCAGTGCCAGAGCAGCCTAATTTACATTGTCAATAAGGTTTTTTTCTAAATCTCTTAGGATAATCAAAGCGAGTCTTATCGACAACGTGAGTTAGGCTACTCTGGCGTTGAACCCTTCATATAGTGGTTTTTAGGATTACATATAACTTTCTCATATCATGAAGAACCTCAGATTAGATCTATACAATGGAATAAAACCTGAGAAAGGACTCAGCTTCACAGCTCAAATAGAAAAAATAATAAGGTAAGTAAGAAAAGTAGATCAGTGTGAACTATTTAAAATTTAAAAATGATAGAAGCTTTACAGCGAATACGGAACCCCCCAAAAAAATACACAGGAGAGCGCATAAACGCCGACAACCGACAAACCTAAGATTTTCTTTTACTATAAGCCATACGTCGGCTCTCAGCCTTACGCTGATTCTCGATCCATGTTTTTAATTGCTGTGGACCCCGTCTTTGGAGCACTTTATATTTTCCAATCGCATCTTTACATTGTTGTTGTGTTGGCAAACGCTTCAGGTTTTTTAATTTTGCAAAGTGTTTCGCAACTACTTGTTTTTCTTCGTCAGTCCACCTGGCGTGTTTCGTCTTTCCAAAAGGTGAAGCCGAATAATTTTCGTTGTAAAGAAATTTTTTTATAACTTCCCTACTACCACGAGAGTATCGGCATTCTTGATCATGTATATGAGACTGTTTCAGATGATTTTTCGCTCTAAACTCAAAGTCCGAGGTTGATCGGACTTCTAGTCTCAATCCGAAAAATCACCTGGAATACTCCTCTTCAAGTCTGTGACCCAGAAGCCTGATGCTTCCCTTTTGCGAAATAACGTGGAATACCTACTGCTTCGAGACTTTCGTTAAGTTGCAGTGTTGACTGGAAGTGATAGATCGGAATCAGAGTCATTTTCAGCACTTGCTGCATTTATAGAACAAAGCTGAATCGGAGATGATTTACTATTATTGCTGTGATCACCAGCATCATTATCCACGCTGCTGTCACTATTTTCAGCCTCACTTTTATCTTCGTAACATTCGTCCCCATCTATTGCTGCGACTAAAAGTGGGAATACGTCAGTCATTTCTGCCACGGGCACCGGCATTCTATATACATTCTATATCTATATATCTTTATAATGGCCCATGAAATTTACAAGTCGGTCGACTTATGTATCTTGCACGTCTAACGTAGCTGTGAATGTAGCGATATGTTTGCGAAGCGTCGCGCGTCGTAACGTGAAGTGCGCTAGGAATATCTGCACCACATTCGTTCGAAAATCGTTTCATCCATGGACAAGCTCTTATATACAGGGTGGTCCATTTAACTCTGCCACCGCGAATAACTTGGTTACTATTGATTGTACCGAAAAGTGTTTTCCGGAAAAGTTGTTGCATTTGAAGGGGGAAAATGAGTTTTGGAAGTGAATGTCATCTGAAGGTCATATATTATGAGATTTCGGTGTTTGCGATGGTTTTTTAAATAAAACTACCTATTTTTTTACTCATTACAAGGAAGCTGACATCAAAACGCGTCCAACCATATGCAACAACATGCCCTTCGGATAACCTTCGACTCCAAAATTTATGATTAAGTAACGGAGGTGAAAATTCAAGGAGAATGAATTGTATCGGCACATTCAATACTTTTTCCACGTAATTCATTTTATTAAATGCTCAAAATGTTGTCCATCAACCTGAATATACTTGTCAATACGCATAATGAAGGATTCCCTGGCTTTACGTATCATCAAACACTGAAATCTCATAAGATATGACCTTCAGATGACATTCACTTCCAAAACTCATTTCCCCCCTTGAAATGCAACCACTTTTCCGGAAAACACTTTTCGGTACAATCAATAGGAATTGTTAGAAACGTAGAAACAAAAAAAAAAAAATTCTGATAGTTTTTGATTTTGTTTATTTACTCCGCAATTATCGCGTTTCTAAATAAAATTTTTGCTACGGTGGAAACGCGAAGATGCGGCTGTTCTCGAGCTGAGATAGATCGCTCGGTTAAAATGATTCAAGTTTAAGTTGGAAGAAAATTTAATGTTCAATTTCTTATTGTCGTCATTAATTTATTGTCGTCACCGATAAATCAAGGATTGGCCGCTTTAGGCGCTATTATCATGCTCGTTGTATTTTAATATAAGGGTGCAGGGAAGGGTAGAGATCTAGTAAGCTGGTTTGGATAATTATGTTTACGTTACGATAAGTTTAATTGGTTACGATGAAAGATTATTATGTTAAGTTTGTAAGTTGAAACGTAACACGATAGAACGCAAAATATCATAGGCGACAACTCTATTACGAGCAAGCATTTATGTTACAATATCGCATAGAATAGTGATTGGAAACTATATCAGCATCTGATGTATATGTTAATTTACGAAAATTAAAATAATGGCCATTGTTGAGGCGAAAGGGCGACATGTCTGATTGCGCAAGAGCCAGTAGAATCAAGTTCTGGCTCCGAGAATGACGGATAGTCATTTCCAAATTAGTGGATTCGAGCGACCGAAAAGGTTGCGCGTCTCTCTCGCGGTTCGACGCTCGCCCACGAACGTGCTCGAACACATGATATGTGTCATCGAGTACGTAACGCCAATTCAGTTTTGGGGAGTTTCTCCCTGAAGGCTATAGACCTCCCGGGAAATTCGTTTTTCTCAAGCCCATGCAGGTCACCCTAAACGGCACGAGGAGGTCGCAAGACCGATCCGGGGCCGATGGGCGGGCGAGCGTAGGAGCGAGCGAGAGAGAAAACTTTGGAAAGCGACCGCCGAAGACGCGTCGGGCCCTACCAGCAGGCCTTCTAGGCCAGCGGCGCGGTGGTGGGGGAAAAATAGCGAGACGCGTGAGGGGCGCGGCTAGTCTTATCACTTCGGCCGTAAAACTTTGTACGGCGCTAATAAATTAAATCGAACAACGTTCCTCGGCTACTTCACGCTCACCTCAACCTTAACAATTGGTGCCCCGGGTGAGGAATCGCGAGCGACGAGCGCGAGTAATCGTTGAGAGGCTGCGTATATATCGAGTCTTTAAACCCATTCAATTTCATAAATGGCGCCGCGGAAAATAAAGCGACGCGCGCCGGTGCCGACGACACCACCACCGGAAAGACGACTTCGAGTGGACGACGTCCAGGACGAACTGCCAGCAGCCAGCTCTACTGCGAGAGTCACGCGCTCTATGGTGCGACAGGGCGCCTCCACCGAGGCTGGAACAACACCGGCGGGAGTCCCTCAGCGACACCGACAGGAGCGGGCACCTGAGCGTCGGTGACCTCAGCCCGTCTATCTTGTCGACGTGGACGCCATCGCCTCCGTGGTACCCGACGCTCGAACTACAGACGGCCCGGGAGGACGAATCAACGGGGTCAACGACGACGACGTCAACGTCAACAGCGTCGACGTGAATTCGCATGGAAGCAGTCTTAGAAGCGAATTACCCGTTGCAGGCATTACTGGCGACCCTCTTGCATTACTATCGAACACGTTTATGCGAACATTGAATACCTTTCGTCAAAGTATCATCGAGAACGCGGCTGGGAGTTCGCGGGGCGAATCTTTGAATCATCTTAGCAAACTACCTGAGATTAGCAGCAAGCCGTTAGAGTGGAGTCACTTCAAACAAACTTATGAAGAATCTATGGATTATTTTACCGATAGGTACAACATCGGGCGCCTGAAAAAGGCTTTGACTGGAAAAGCGGAAGCACTCGTCGGCACACTTTTTGATACGACAAATAATCCGGACATTGTGATTCGAACGTTAGACAGACATTTTGGAAATCGTCATTTAGTCGCTAACGAAGTAATCAAAGATTTGAAAAATATGCCGTCTTTAAAATCAAAATGAACCTGTCAGAATAAATTAATAGCATCGATTTATTGAAAAGCATAATCGCCAAAATCCCGGACAATCTGAAAACTGATTTCTATCGACACGCTGACGAGGGAGCTGATTCATTGGGGAATCAATTCACTTTAGTAAAGTTGGCAAGGTTCATAAATAGAGAAGTTGACTTGATTATAAGGGCAGGTATTTTTGACATCGAGGAGGCGTCCGCGGCGGAAACTGAGAAACAATCTCATTTGTCGAAGATACAGGACAAATCCTCGAGAGCAGCCGTGGTCTGCGCGTCCATAAATCAGGTCGCAGATACGCAGGGGACCCGAATTCGAAAAGCTCGTGTCAAATGTCTGAATTGCAGTCGAAACAATCATGAAATCAAAGATTGTCGTGATTTTCGAAAACAACATACGGGTCGTAGATAGGCCATCGTGAAAGAGCGTAAGCTCTGTTTCGTTTGTCTTGCTAGTGGACACGCGAAGGGGCAGTGCAAAGAGAAAACGCGGTGCGATGCGTGCAAGTACGATCACCACACCCTTTTGCATTATCCCCCTACAAAGACAAGAAATTCCTCGAGACGTCCAGGGGATCGTGATCACCCCGGACGAGGCGCAGACCGTGATCCTTCAAGGTAAGCGGGAAACTCATCGAGACGTAATAATCAAAGCGATCGTGACGATTCACGCGCCCGAGATCGCGCGCCTGAAAATAGAACCTGACTAACGTCGAGACAAGGACTGCTCCAGATCTTACCGATTCGAGTGTTGGGACCGGAAAGTGAAGCGAGTACATATGCTCTGCTCGATGGAGGCTCTACGATTAGCGTTGTCGATAAAAAATTTGCACACGAATTGGGATTGCGCGGTGAGCGGATAGACATGTCTATCCGAGGACTCTGGAGTAGTATGATACGTTCCAAGAGCGAAAAATTAAGTTTTGTAGTGGTAGATGCCTTTAGCGAGGTAAGAATCGATCATGCTTTAGCGGTGGCCAATCTGGATTTGCCACGTCAATCATTATCACGAGGAGTCACGCGTTGCGTTAAAGAAAAGCTGGGAATTGAAATTGAGCCTTATACCGACGCGAAACCTCTCATTCTCATCGGTCAAGACAATTGGTGTATTGTCACGCCGAACGAATCTCGACAACTAAAAAACGGCAGTTTGGCAGCCTCGCGTTCTACTTTAGGTTGGGTGCTCCATGGCTACATCGAAGCCGGACGCGATTTGAAGCTCAATTTAAGCACGCTCGCGTCGCGTTGTGAACTGATGCAACCCAAGAACATCGAGCAGCGGAATTTTGAAGATTTGGATAATCTCGTAAGAGGATATTTTGAACTCGAAAACCTCGGCGTCGCGATCACTGGTAACGAAAACGGTAAACACGAGAGAGCCTTGGCCATTTTAGAATCAACCAAGAGAAAAAGAGATGGTTATTGGGAGACGGGTTCACTCTGGAGATCGGGATTAATGCCGAGCGTTGACGGAAAAAAGACTGCGTTGAAAAGACTCTATTCTTTGGAAAGAAAATTGGATAAAGATCTTAAATTAGCGGCACAATATTACAAAGAGATAGAGCGTTGGATTGAAAACGGCTATATAGTGAAAATCATGAAAGACGTACCGAGACCCCGTGAATGGTATATCCCTCATTTTCCGGTCAGGAATTCAAATAAGCCGGAGAAAGTTAGGCCCGTGTTAGACGCAGCTGCTAAAACACAGGGATTCTTCTTCAACGATTTTTTGGAGACGGGCCCGGATTTTTTAGAGTCGCTGCTCGAGGTTCTTTTGCGTTTTAGGCAATCCCCTATCGCCGTAATAGCCGATATCAAAGATATGTACTTGCGAGTTAAAGTGATTGAGAGAGATCGGGGAGCGCAAAGGTTTTTCTGGCGAGGTGCTGATCGTGTACGTAAGCCCGATGTCTGGGAAAACACGGGATTGATATTCGGCTCGAAATCTTCTCCTTGCAGCGCGATTTACGTCAAAAATAATAACGCGGAGACATTTGCTAAAGAGAAACCCGAAGCCGCGCGTAGCATAGTAAAGAACAGTTACATGGATGACTATCTTGCGTCGGGTAATTCGGTAACGGAAATGCGAAAACGCGTTCGGGATGTGATTTCCATTAACAGAGAGGCTAATTTCGATATGCATGGCTGGGCATCGAACGGCATTAGGAAAAAGAGACAAAGCGAATCTCTGCGATGAGGAAGAACGCGTGCTAGGTTTATACTGGGATAGAAACCAAGATACGCTTAGTTTCAATGTTGGTTTAAGCAAAATTTGCTCGAATTTAGCCCGCGGCGAAGTAGCGCCAACCAAACGAGAGTTTTTCAGTATTGCCATGTCGGTATACGATCCACTCGGTGTCCTCTCCCCGTTCACGCTTCAAGCGAAGCTAGTGATGCAAGACATTTGGCGTAGCGGGTTTAGGTGGGACCAAGCGATTCGGACGAAAGAATTTAAAGTTTGGGTAATCTGGCTGAAAAACCTACTCGAAATGAAAAATTGCAAAATACCACGCTACTATCTTACCCCTGGTTCCGATAATGTCAAAACTCAGCTGCATATATTTTGCGACACTAGTCTGAAAGCGTATGCTGCGGCAGCGTATTTACGACCGGAAGCAAGCGACGGTCAAATTCATCTGTCGCTAGTGATGGCTAAATCGCGAGTGGCGCCGGTGAAACCGATGACGGTACCACGATTGGAATTACAGGCGGCTCTGCTTGGAGCGAGAATGGCGGACATTGTCGGAGGAGAACTGGAAGTTCCAATACATGAGCGCGTTTTTTGGTCCGACTCTTCGACTGTTTTACATTGGATTTGCGCGGATCCAATACAAAAACAAATGTTCGTCGCGAACAGGTTAGGGGAAATCGGTGAGTTGACGAAGGTCGCGGAATGGGGCTGGATACCCACGAGCCTAAACCCAGCGGACGACGCTACGCGACCGTCTGACTTACCCATGCGCTCAGATGATCGGTGGTTGATTGGCCCCAAATTTTTGCTTAAAGGTCGTGACTCGTGGCCAAAAGAAAAGACGATGAAAGATTCTGAAAAGCGCGCAATAAATGAATTGGAAGCTCGGAAAGAATTTATCGGAGCCGCGTTTGTAAGACATCCCGAAATGTGGATGATCCCTATTAGGGTCAGATTGCTCGGGTGGAAGAGAATGTTGAGACCCGTGATGCGCGGAAGACAGATATTTAATGTTTGGCGTCAATATCGAGGACCGCCCAAGGAGCGCGTTGCGCGTAGCAAGCCTTCAGCGTTGGAACGTTGACGGCAAGTGGAAATGGTTCTACAACGCCTAAAAGTAATGGAGACGCCAGAAAACGTCGCTGACGCTGAAAAATTTTGATATCGCGAGATTCAATATTTTTCGAAAGAATTAGAATCGCTACGAAAGGGCGATTCTCCTAAATGCAGCAACTATTTGGCTTGGAGCCGTACATCGATGATGAAGGTTTATTTCGGGCGAGAGGACATACATGAACTTGGCTCGCCAATTGTCGAAAATGTGAATTCGGACTATTGCATAATTTGCCGTTAATTAGCTGTAAATTAGTCAATTTTCAAAAAAAAAGCGGATGGCGTGCTAACTTTTCAAAAACTTAGCGCGCCATCTAGCAAAAAAACGCACAGCGAGCATCATGCGTAATTCTGATTTGGTTGATAATTTGCCGTAAATAAGCCGGAAATTAGTCGTTGAACTTTTGTTTTTGTTGCACTCAATTTGCAGAAAAAAAGTGGATGGCATGCTAACTTTTCAAGAATTTAGCACGCCATCCACCAAAATAACGCACAGCGAGCATCATGCGTAATTCTGACTTGGTTGATAATTTGCCGTAAATAAGCCGCAAATTAGTCGTTGAACTTTTGTTTTTGTCGCACTCAATTTTCAAAAAAAAAAGCGGATGGCGTGCTGATTTTTCAAGAATTTAGACCGCCAACTACCAAAATAACGCACAGCGAGCATCGTGCGTAATTCTGACTTGGTTGATAATTTGCCGTAAATTAGACGTTGAACTTTTGTTTTTGTCGCACTCAATTTTCAAAAAAAAAGCGGATAGTGTGCTGATTTTTCAAGAATTTAGCGCGCCATCTACCAAAATAACGCACAGCGAGCATCATGCGTAATTCTGACTTGGTTGATAATTTGCCGTAAATAAGCCGCAAATTAGTCGTTGAACTTTTGTTTTTTTGTCGCACTCAATTTTCAAAAAAAAAAGTGGATGGCGTGCTAACTTTTTTTTTATTATCACAATTTACAGCTACGTTGAATGAACTATTGACTTTTGTATTCTCAATATAAAATCGTCAATCTCAATACAAATCATGAGGACGTCCAACTTTAAGACACATTCGTTCTCGTACCAAATGAATAAATAAATTAGGAATGTAAAAATAAATTGTTTAAAAAAGAAAAACTCATTTTCATCCATCCATTCACTCTCAAGATTAAAATAACGAATAAATAAATCAAAGGCATATAAATAAAACGGTAAATAGAAATCATTAAAAAATTATTCATTCATCCATCCATTCATTCGCAAGATTGAAAATACACTTCCCACACACGAAATATTCACATAAAAATATCTTGGTTCTCTTTCCATTCCATTGCGTGGCCACCTTTGGTTTTTTACGTTCATCCAACTTTTGTTCTGCCTGTCGTCGTCGAAGTCTGTTCCGTAACGTTCGTTTTCGTACATGTATTTTTCATTTTATGTTATTTGGCCAGCAAAAGAGACAGAGAAACCATGACTACCAGACACTGTGCTATTCGTACGGCGTCTTATCGTCGAATGCTTCCCGCGTTACCGCGAATCCCGTCCCCCACATCATCGTCGTCTCAAACGCCGCGTCTGGCTTATCACCGTACTACCTCGACCATCGGACTCTCACAATATTTCATGCTGCTTTTTCATAAATGTTGACTTATTATTATGTGGTAAACCAAATTGATAACACCGAAAACGTAATACCTTGCAAACGAATGGTTTGCATGTTATTAAACGTAATTCAGAATTTGTCGAATATCATATATATATGATATAAATAATTCAATTCCAATTTGAAAGATCCAAATGAAAAGAGCGAACCCATCTTAAAATCACTCTCTCTTATTTATAGAGCAACGCTTGAAGCAACATCAGGTTCGACGTAATAAAATCGAGCCGACCAAAACCCGACTTCGTCTAAGCGTCATCTCGCCTCGAACCTACAAAATGGAGACCAGCTACGCAAAATATCGATTGCAAGAAAATGAATTTTCAAAACATAACCTTTCACAATCTTTATGTTTTTTCAATAAAGAAAATCTATTTTATTATTTTTTATGTCTTTTACTGAATTAAGTGTATCCCTTAATAAAACAAGTATAGGTTAACTATATGCTATCCATATGTCAAGGAAGTAGAAAAATCTTTAAAAACTTGGTCGGCCGTAGCTTCTGCATTTATAATCAAGACAGGAGCCGATAAATAAGAAAAGGTTTGTTTTACTAGCTAGTCTTCATGAACCTCATGAATAGTTCTGAGTAGCTCTAAAGAAATGCTCGATTCCTCCTCACGAAAACGGGAACTAACTCGAGAAAAAGAAGTTTCTGGGGAAACTCGCAAATAAACAATCAAATCTACTCCCATCTCAGACGAGCGAATGAGAAGATCGAAATTTTCATCAGAAATCGAAGATTTCTCAACAAGGCTCTGTAAATGTGAAGGGAAATGTTGTTGCAAATCATCCTCTGAAAGTTCTATTTCCCGAATTCTAGGAGGAGTCCAGTAAATTCCATTTCTATTTGTACAAAGAGTTATTTCTGGATTGTTTGAAGCTAGTGAATTTCTCTCAGTTGAGATAACACAGTTATGAGCTGTAAGAAAGTCTATTCCCAAAATACCTTCATCCTCTATATATGCTATAAAAACCTTATGTGGAGAGTCGAAACACCCAAAAGGTTAATTTGGACAGTAGCCTGTCTCAAAACCGGGGTCGTCTCTCCAGTGACTGTTCGCAGAGATAAAGAGGGAACAATCTGGTCATCGGATTTAAAGAGATACGATCGAACTACGGTTACTTCCGCGCCGGTGTCTATTACCCATAGACAATCGACGCCATTCACAGTACCGCGCACGTAAAGACCAGACTGTCGTAGACTTTCAATTAAAAACTGTTTTCTAAGAGGGCTTTCACTCCTAATAATCTGCGATGATTTTCGTCCCGACAAATCATCTGGAATTATGTTCACAACAACGCAACTCGTTGGTCGCGCGCCTTCCAACCCAAGCGAGGCAACCAGCCTCGCACACTTTCCAATCACGCGACCCAGAAGAAAGTGTGACGTCACGCACGCCGCTCACGCCACCCACGCAGCCGAGCGCGTTGCGTAATCAACGAACGTGGTCTCCCGCTGCCAAAGACCAACCGAGGCTGGAATAAGAGACGGCCGATCAGACCGATCGGCAGGACACTTCGGGTTCAACTCGTCCTGACGTACCCAACAGACGCTGACGCTTCAACGCCACGCCGTTCCAGCTCATCAACGCTACGCCGACTTGAGTGACGCTACAACGACTGTGACTGACTTTGCGACAGTTGACTGACTCCATGACAGACCGGACTACAAGACATTTGTATGACGGATCCCTTTTATCTGGCTTCGGCCAGCGAACAGACAAGAACAACTGCATCCAACCCGCCTGTCCCTTGGATTCTACATCCAATTGACATTCCATCACGACCACTGACCAGACCACCAGCCGTACTGCTTTTTTTATGGGATGTACGCAGAGCACGACTGACCTCTCCGAGCTATCACCGGCGCATCCCAGCTCCAGTATCCCCGTTTCCTGAGCCGCAGCGTTCTTTTGTGTCAACTGCCACCCAGACGACAGATAGCGAGTGGGAGTCTCCGGTGAAAACAGCTGAGAACCGCCGTCCCCCAACGCCACCCAGCTCGCCAGAGAGCCGATACACTCCGCCACCCAGGACTGTGACCGAACCCCCTCGACGACCGACATCCGCACTGAAGCCTCCACCGCATTGTTTTACCACAAAAACTATCCCATGTATCACTTGGCAACCATTACAATAACTGTATAAATGTAAATAAAATAAATAATAAGTATAAATAAACTCAACACCACAACTCATCTTTGATTTCAAGCGACTCACACCTTCCACGCGGTTCGGTCGAACTACGAGCTATCAAATAGCGAACAAATTAGTTTTTTGGGCGAGTTCCTGTTGGAGAACTCGACTGAGGATTTGCTTCCCCTATTTCTATATTTTTCTAACGCCAGTTATAAGAGTTTGGATTCGAGTGTTGCATCGGTTTTCCACTAATTTTTTTAATTAGAAAACAATGATTGGCGTCATGGCCTGTTTTTTTACAAAATATACAAGTCAAGCCGGTTTGACTTGTCATGACCGCGTTCTTAATTACACGCTTGTTTTTCTGGTTTTGAAAAGAACCTCGATTTCTTGGTTTAAAATTATTACTGTTAAAATCCTAATATATATAAAATTCACGTGTCACAGTGTTTGTCACCAAACTCCTCCGAACCGGCTGAACCGATTTCAATGAAATTTTGCATACACATTCGGTAGGTCTGAGAATAGGTTTATAACTTTTTTCATACTTCTTAGTGCTATTGTTTAATAAATATTCTTCATTTAATAATTTTTGGCATCGGTCGATAACTGCACAACTGATAATTTCTCATCACCGGCTGATACCAGTTTAGCCCGCCAGGTGTCGCTGCTTAATTTAATAATTTTTGGCATCGGTCGATAATTAGCCCGCCAGGTGTCGCTGCTAGGAGACTCATACACATTCGGTAGGTAATTTGTAAATGGTAAATAAATAATAAACGAAAATATGTCACGAGCGCCGCACATTTACCCAAAAATTGTAACATATTACCGATCATAACAATCATCATTTTTTCATTATTATTATCTTAGAGACAAGGAAGCATAGTTTTAGTTTGACCATATAAAATATCTTATTATAATCAGTTCGTGGTATAGCCAAGCGCAACTGCGTAGCTGGACAGCCAGCAACGTCAGCGTCTTCGCGCCCGCCGGATCCCGGGTGTAATCAACACCGGGATGGGGCGAGCGCGAAATCACGCGCTCCGAGGATGACCGTTGCGAGGCGAGCCTTTGTTTAAAATTGCAAACTCAGCAAAAAGCTCGCTCGCCGTCCGACGTTCCGAGGGGTGTCGGACGAGCGAGCGAAGACAGTCCCGTTAGAGACAGCATCAAACCAACATCTACGGAATCAGGCTCCTTCAGAGCTGTCGAGTAAAGAGTTATCAGTCTTGGGTCTCCGACGATCACAGAGAGAATTCCCTGTAAATCTATCCGCGGTCATTCAAGCATCTCGCGTTGCGACATCAGTCTGTGAAGTTAGAATTAAGCGCAATAAGCAAAGCCACGAACTTAATCAAGCCGTGTAGTACGTAAGTGAGTGAGTGCAGGTGTAAGCTTCGGCACCTTCGAGGCCGAAGCCGAATCCACGAGTGAGATCGCGAAAGAGCGAGAACGTGAGTAGCGTAAGAACATACTGTAAGCTTCCTTGTCTAAATATCGCTGCTTCTAGTTATTCCATTAAATATTTCTACTTGCTTCCATTCAAAATTGATACACAATAATTGAAATCCTCCAAACCATTTCCCACGGAACGCCCTGTAGAGGACGTTCACCCCCGAATCCACCAATAATTAAATAAATAAACCTCGTTAATAACAAAGAGGGTATGTCGTCGCGTGCGAGACCGCTCCGCACGTGACAAATACACAAATAATTAATTAATATACTGCTTTTCAACATTAACTAATTGGATTTCTTCGATTTAAGTGTTTAGTACAATGCCAGCAAGACGCAGAGGAGCTTCTATAGCCCGTCACACACCTAGATCTGCAAGCAGGCGAAATACAAGAGCCCTAAGAACAGAAGACCAAATCCAGCAAGATAACACTCATGTGCGTGAGAACATGGCGCGATTGCGTCAAGCTGAATCAGAAGATGTACGAGCTGAACGAAATGAACGAAGAAGATTAGAACAAAGGCAATCGCGTCGTCTTATAGTTGGCAGATGCAGAGCGAATGAACAACAGCGCCAACAGGTGCATCGATTATTTACATCTAATTCATTCCTGCGTCTAGCATTCGAGTATGAGCACGATATTCAATATTATGCTCATTCAAAAGTGGTAATTGGTGCTATGGACAAGGAATGTCCGCATTGTCATGCTCTTAAGTTTAAAACTGAGCCACCTGGAATGTGTTGTTCGTCAGGAAAGGTGCAATTACCTGCAATTGAGACACCACCTGAACCATTGAACGGTTTACTTATCGGCACGGATCCAGATTCTAATCTATTCCTAAAGTCAATTCGAACATTTAATTCATGTTTTCAAATGACATCGTTCGGAGCAACAGAAATAATTAGAAATAATGCTATCAATGGTCAGCAATTTAATTCAACATTCAAAATCAAAGGCCAAATTTATCATAAAGTGGGCTCATTGCTGCCAATGCCAAACGGATCACCTAAATTTTTACAAATTTACTTTATGGGCGGTGTATTCTCAGACCTACCGGATGCGTATGCAAAATTTCATTGAAATCGGTTCAGCCGTTTCGGAGGAGTTTGGTGACAAACACTGTGACACGTGAATTTTATATATATTAGGATTTTAATAAATTAAACAAAATAATGTTCGGTGTTTTGTTATTTTTATATTCCGTCACCGTTCACAACGCTCCCTACCTCTTTCACTTATATACCACATCCCTTACATACATACAATAAGTTAGTTATTTTTTTCTAGAAAAATATTCTCTAGAAATAATTTATATGACAAAACAACGTTTGTCGGGTCAGCTAGTTATTTCTATAATTTTGAGGCTTTGGCTCCTCCGAGTGTTCAAAACTTCGTCTTTCTGAGTTGTTTTTGGACACCTTAATCCGACGAAGCTTGCTCAACCCAAAATATTGTTTTCTCATTGCCTCCACCTCAAGGGCTTTGGCCGTTGCCTCCCGTAGAGAAGTGAGACCCGATGTCCCAACAGCCATTTTAATTTCTGGATCACTGATTGCGTTTAAGAAAGCTTGTGTCGCTAATAAATTACGAGACGGTTCGTGGTCTGGCAAAGCTACACGAGAAAGCCGTTCAATATCTTGGCTAAGTGACGCTAGGTCTTCGTCTCGTCCTTGTCTTCTAGTCTGTAATTGAGCTGTGTATGATTTTGTCAAATGATCATTACCGTATCTCAATTTCAGCGCGGAGCTAAGTTTTTCATAATCGAAAATTTCTTCTTCAGATAATGCCGTTAAAACATTTAAAGCCGGCGTTCGAAGACAAGAGGCAAGGCTGTGGGCCCTCATGGCGGAGTCCCACTGGTTATGCTTTGTAATTGTATTAAATTGACGTTCATAATCTGCCCATGGAATCTTTCCATCAAAAATTGGCGGTTTTAAAGGATAAAAGGGTTTCTCGTTAATTTGAGAAGCAACCCCAGGAAATCTTGTATTATTTAATTGACTTAAATGGGAATAACGTGAACCTGAGGCAGAGGCTCGGAAAAGCCAACCTCATTATTGACTGTTGTTCTACCAATTGGGGATTCATCTATTCCCCTTATAAAAGGCACAGACTTTGAGTCTCGTACATCTTGGAACCGTCCTGGATGTTGGACCTCCTGAACAGCGGGAACGGGAACAGGAGAGGGAAGCGGAGTAACGACTCTGGAACCTCGTGGGGTGACGGACGGTTCTCCTGAGCCGTTCACCTGATGGACAGCCTGAAGAGCTGCCACAGTCGTCCGGAACAGTTCATGAAGACTGGTCTCGGATCGTTCTTGAGCTTCTTTATCAAGCCTCCGCTGCTCCAACTGCGAGGCAATTTCCCTTTCTCGTTGTTCTTGTTCTCTTCTTCGCTGCTCTAACTGAGAGGCAATTTTCCCTCCTCGTTGTTCTTGTTCTCTTTTTCGCTGCTCTTGTTGATCAAGAAGCAGCTGAAGAAGTTGCTGTTGTTGACGTTCAGCGGCTTCTTGTTGTTGAGACATGATCTTCAGCAGATCAATCTGAGAGACCGTCGAAGGAATTGGAAGAGGGTCCACTGAAGGTGATGGAATCGTATCAGGGACCCGCGGATTCTCCATAATGAAAGGTTCTTCTCCGCCACTTTCCCTTCGACGTGAGCGCGTCATACGACTATTGCTCATAATTAAACTTCGCGCACTGAATTGACTCGATTGAAAAGGAACTCAAGATCCCACTTCTGACACCAATGTAACGTTCTTTGACGTTACGGAAATAAATATGGATCCGCGAGTTTAATTATCAAGTCAAAAATCAAGAGCGTGAATAAAATGTTGTGAAAATGCTTTAATTGCGTAATATGTGTTTCTCGTTTAAAGTCTAAAACAAGACTGTTTTTACAATAATGTTGGTTGACGCAGCAACCTTATTCTTTTGAAAGACATAAGAGGTTTATAAACGTCTTTTATCTATGATGACTACTAGATCATTAAAGAGGGGGCAAAAGGGGTGATTTCACCCTTTGTAACAACATTGTAACGTGGCAGTTCGGTTAGGCCTGCCCGTTACAAGAGACACCCTGAACCCTGGGCGGGATCCAGGAATCAGGGTTTCGAAAATCGAGTCGCGGAATAATCCTACAGAGGGCCAGAACTGGAGTCACGCACCCGAGCTTCGACAGGGACGAAATAGCGCATTACGACCAAGATATTACAGGCTTTTGTTTTTTTCATTTTTTTTTTTTGAGTGCACCGGCTACCCTCCAGCGACCAGCTCCGACGCCGAACATCTTTCGAGGCAAGGCGAAACCGCGGAGATCTCGTGGGAAGGACACCGAGGCTGCGGAGGGGGAGACAACGCAGATCCCTGCAGCGCGGGAATCCAAGGCGGACGCGATTCCCGCTGGCGGCCGGCGCGTCGCAGGCTCCCCGCTCACCCCGCCTACGCCCAACCGAGGCAACCGCGAAAGGCCAGCTAGCGACGAGGGAGTACCACCCCGCCCAACCCCAGGACTCCGTAGAGCTGCGCGGGAGACGACGTCGCAATCTAGCCTTAAGTTCTGCGCCGCGTAGCGACGACAGGTGCACGGCAAGTTGCGCAATCCCCAAAATCGATGACAGATCGATTGTTGCGCATTCTTAGGATGATGACGTCCCGAAGGATTAGCGTGACGAGATCGGCGTTGCGACCATCCGAGATCACTCTAGTTTTGGCGGTTAGCTGAAGCTCTGGCACACTGTGACAGTTGCGTTTCGTTTCGTTGGTTTCCGGGAATTAGTGTGGTTGCGAGTTAAGATGACCGGGAAAAATCACGAGGGAGTGGGCGAGTTCATCGCTTGGATGTGGAGCGGTAAGCGCTGTTAACCTTCTTGCGAGAGAATCTCGAGAGATAATTAAGGTTGTTTAGAAGTAGAGTGGGGGTGGACGAAAGTGGGAGAGATTTCCTTATGCTTATATTGGGCGCTGTAGATATTTTTTTTTGCGCCCTATAAACTGTCGAATTATGTTTAATTTTTTTTATTTGATGAAAATAATTGAAATTCATAGGAGACGGTATCTTTATCGATGTTGTAATTATATTTTTACTCTTAATTATTTTTAAATAATTAAAAGTTAGAATAATAAAAATCATAAAAATAACGAATAATCGCGGTAACGTTGCGGGCCCTGTAGCTACCCGTGTTCAGTAGCGTATACTCAAAACAATAACATAACCTTACAATTATTTTGTGAGTGAATGTTTCGTTGGGTGTTTTATTTCTTAAAAATTTAAAACTATGAATCCTCATCAAAATGAAAAAACAAATACGAATAAAAGAAAAATGGAAGCGACAAATAGTGATAATAATGGTCAACATAATAGAAAAAAGAAACGTTTTATGTGGAAAAATAAATCTGTAACAGAAGCTGTGTACAATTTGCGACTGAAACAACAACAATACTATGGAAAGCGAAAGAAACCAAGTAGTGAAAATAATCTTCCGTCTGAATGCGAAAGTCCTTCTAACAGAAAGTGGCACTTGGACGCTGAATAATTGATCTAGATCTATGGGCTGAGAATGACCGGTGCAAAGATTGTGGGCAGATCTTATCGTTTGCGAATATCATTGAAGAGAACCGGCATGGGCTAGCTTCACTCATAATAATCCGTTGTCAAGATTGTTTGCTAGAGAATTCCATCACCACGGATAAAACTTTTACGGCCCCAGATGGTAAAATAATGTATGAGATTAATGCACGAATTGCGCTAGGTAAGTTTGAAAAAAAAATTGCAGTTTTTCAAGAAGTGAATAAAATTAATTCTTAAAATTAAAAATTTTATATTATTCTAGGACTTTTCGATGCAGGTATGGGTTGTACGCATCTCAATAAATTATTGGGAGTTTTGAATATGCCATCATTCAATAATCACTTGCTCAAGACGCATGAAGAGCTCATTGGAGAAGCTGTGACACGAGTTGCCGAAAAGAGTTGTAAAATAGCTGCCACGTTAGAAAGACGTTTGACTCTCGAAAAATGTCCATCCATAAAAAAATCCTTGTAGGTTATTTTTTTCGTTTTTATTGCTTTGTAGGTGCTTTGCTTCATCATTTATCGCTTTCCGCTTTTTGTTGTAGTTTATTCATTTATAATTTCATTGATTAATACATGAAAATATAATTGAAACATTTCATTTATTTAAAAGTATATTGATTAGTTGAAAAGTAGTGCTGGGCTTAGTTATTACGCAAAATAAAATGAAGAAAAAAATTTTTCTACCCAACCATTTATCCTTATCTAATTGTACATAGTTATTACCGTTTGTAATTATTTTAAATTGTTAAACGAATGGATTTATTAGTTAGACGAAAGTCTGATTCAAAAAAGTCATTTTTTATAATTTAAAATGAATAATTTAATATTGAATTTTACACTTATTTACATGATTTTATTCATTACTGTCTCGAGATGAGGCTAAGTGTGGAATAATAAAAGAAATAGCAATGAATTTGATTGATATATGAATTATTTCAAACCCCTGAATCCCGCATGACCCAACACGTAACCTTGATCCTTAAAAATGTTCTTATTCACTTCTTTTATTTATAACTCATTGCGTTTTTCGTTAACAGGCCAGAAGGAACGCCGGATAATTTTCTGTTGCCAAACTTGACAGAAGATCAGGTAAAGATAATGTTGTCTGCTGTTGAGTCTAGTGCCCGTGACTTCCCTGAAGATGTTCCCGTTATTGCCGATTTAACGCATGATCAAACAAAAAGGATATTGTCTGGTGATCTAAACGCTATTCCCTGCGATTGGATTGTTCGTGTCATGGCATCATACGACATGGGGTGGCCTACTCGAGGAACAGGAAGAGATTATGACAGCCTTAGCGGCTACGGAGCTCTTATTGGCGTTCAATCCGGCAAAGTACTTGATTTTGACATTAAGAATCGGAAGTGCAAGCAATGTGATGAGGGGCATCCCTGCAGCGACCATAAATGTAGAAGAAATTCCGCAGGAAGTGCCAAGAGTATGGAGCCAGCTCTCGCAGCAGACTTAATTGCTCACAGCAAGATTCTTAAAGAAGCTAACATTGAATTCGGAGTTCTCGTTGGGGACGATGATAGCTCAACTATCTCTGCAGTACACCAAGTCTCCCATCATCAAGTTATAAAATTTTCTGACGCCAATCACGCTTCGAAAAATGTTAAAAAAGTGTTATGGTCTATGAGTAAAAATCATCCCGAACTGAAGAAAAATACCATGATTTACCTGCACAGATGTTTTACATTCGCAGTAGCTCAGAATAAAAATGATAAAAATGCCATGAAGGAGACGATAAAACAAATGGTCGATCATTCTTCTAACAAACATGAGGACTGTGGAGACTGGTGCAAATTCGAGAGAGACAAAGAAAATTACGACCATTCAATGATACCTGGAGGTCTGAAGAGTCTGGCATTGTATGAAGACTTGTCTCAATTCTTCAACAGATTAGCAGAAAACGTTGAAAAATTTGTCACTGCAAGCTCAAGTCAGCCTCACGAAAATTTAAACGCCATGATTGTGAGCAAAGCTCCCAAATCGCGATTCTATGGCTTGACATCTTCACTTCATTATCGTGTTGCCCTTGCAATTGCGAGTAAAAATCTTGGGAACCGATGCAGAAGTGAAGTATTACTTGAATTAAAATTGACACCTGTTCCTTATATGGATGCATATGTTAATGGACGAGATAGGCTCGCGCAAAATCGTAAACAACAAATAGCAACAGTAGCTTTCAAAGCTCGACAAAATATTTTGGAAAAATATCGAACGATTTTGAGAAAAAAAATTTGTATTTACTAGGTATGTTAATTTAAATTTCGCGCGGGTATGCATGCGCGCTCACTCATGTAATCCGCCCCTCCCTTCAGGCTTCAAAGTCCGGCGTTGCCGTGTCTGTTGACAACTTATTCACTCGCAGTAAATTTTGACGCGATTTCCTATCTTTACGTTGAAATATTTTGATTAGAAACCTCCAAATGTTAATGATCTAGATATTGATCGATGCGGAATATTTCAAAGAATGTATGGCTAGTTTTTCAAATAAAGTTCATTGTTACGAAAAGAGCTATCACGAGTTGATTGCACGGACAACTAACTCTCTCCATTTACTCTTTAGTTAAGCGGTAAAAATTACGCAACTTTAGGATTTTTTTACTCGGTTAATAAGCTCCCAATCGACTTGAAATTTTACAGAGACATGACTCGAATAGCCAACTACCTATAGTATTAATTTCAATTATTTCTCATTACTTGTGATTATCTTCTAAACAACCTTAATAAAGGCTTGCCGAGGACGGATAGCCAGTGAGAATTGGCGTTAGCGACTGTACTCGAGATTCTTTAGCCGATACATCTGCTTGGTGGCCGTAGCCTGAGTTGCGCGTAAGGAAGTAGCGTTAATTTCGGGTGATCGAGGAGATCGAGTCGAGTCACGGGTTGAGCCGAGACATTATTGCCTCGAGTTTGAGTGTAACTGAATTCCGTTACACGGGGTCATTTCAACTTCATCCGATACAGCCTCAGTTCTCGTATAGGTCGCGAGCAGTCTCACGGGGAGCATTCGAATTCGCGACCGCGTCCCGCCGTCGCAGAGAAAGTGGAGCTCGGGTGCGCGCTAGTAAAAATATTCTTTTGTGGAGGATAGTAGCGGGTGACGCGACGAGCCTCGTTTCCGTTCGGTTTTTTTTTTTTGCATAATCCGTTAGTATTAAGCGGTAAATTAGAGGTCACGATTAGTATAGCAACTAGCGCACGTAGGCCGTAGAGGTCTTCTGGATCCCTTCATTTTTTTTGTTGATTATTTTGTTTGCTCTTTTCTTTTCTTTTTTTGTTAAAGCTAAGCGTTTGCGTTTGGAATCGCGAGGAAAAACTTTCGCTGTATTGTTATTATTTTGATTTTTTTTTCCTGTATTATCGCTATTTGGGAAATATATTGTCAAATTTTATTATTGCTTTGTGGAAATAAGTTGTTGGCGTACGTGTGACGTATCTCTCTGTACCCTAAAATTACCCCTCCCCTTTCCGCGGTACTGAGCTACCGAGTATATGGTCGCGGTATATCGTATTACCGATTTCGAGGCGTGTTGATCACGCCAGGCGCCCAACAAATTTCGCGGTATTATTTCAGGTTCCGGGTACATCGTGGACGCCGATTTGTTGTGCACGCGGTAAGTTCTCGGTCATCTTCTCCGAGTGACCGAGGAGCAGGAAAAATCCACGTCACAATATATATATATATATGTATGTATGACAGGGTGCTTTTTTTTCGAATATTTTTTTTTTCGGTCCCATCGTGAAATTTTGTTGGAAACACCTAAAAAAAAATTCCCTGAAAGTTTTAACCCTTAATATTAATTTTAAGTGCTCGCCCTGGTCATGCAAAGATTTCTCGTCTAATATACACGTAAACTTGGATTTTTTTTCTTAAAAATTCTATAGTTCAGAGGCATTTAATGGCATAATTATGGCGATTAATGGGTTCTCTTCAGAATTGAACGCTCTACAAAAGTGCCCATTGCGGCAAAGCCATAACTCATACTGACGAGGTAGTACGGGCCACTAAACCTATTTTTTCTATGAAATTCGCGTTTTTTCGCCTCTATCTCATTATTAACATGAGTTACATAAAAAATGTAAATGAGAAACTTAAAGGAAATTTAATTTCCTACAAAAAAAGTCTTTGGCGCTATCTTGCTAACATAAATACTTCTCGAGATATTTCAATTTTAAGTTTATGAAGTTTTAAATTTACATAAAATATCACGTCAAATTATTAAAAAATATAATTTCTCTATTATATATCACTAAGTTTTTAACAAACTACTTTTTTTTTGAAGATGAAAGGGTAATAAAATGTTAATAATCGAAAATATGTCAGTGGAAATTTTTGTGGCTTATAAAATTTTAGCTAAAGTTAAAATGCGTAACGAGAAGAAGAAAGAGGTAAAATGTACGTGTGTATTTTAGCGCCGATTATTTCTTGTTAACTCAGATCCCCCACTCCTCTCCGCGTAGCAATCAGATTTTGGCTTGACCTTGAATTAACTCACTGAATTTTCCGCTTAATTACAGCACTTTCTTTCTTCCCTACCACTTATTACTAGTGTCGCGGGGGTAATAAACAAAGATTCGTGTACACTAACCTTAAAGTGTCTATTGTTTGCGGTTAATGTTGCGTTACGTATTTTTTTCTTTAAAATTATAATTACTAACAATGTGTGAAAAAATTGGTGACAAAATCTATAATTATTTAATCGGGTTTGAAATAAAAACAGTCAATAACAATAAATTACCTTCATATCGCGATGTTTTGTGCTTGTTTATGTACAAGCATCATTCTTTAAAACAAACTGTTGGGAATAGTGCATCGAATGTTATTAATGAGATTAATGCTGTTTGGGCCGGCTTTTTGATCCCAACTATTCGTCCTCAGCACAGTAAGCAAAAGCTACAAAAGTTTTATGACGAATGTATTAACATTAAAAAACACCGTCAAAAAGTAAAAAAATCAAAAGTTCAACAAAGCAATGTAAACAAATTTTCGGAAAAACTTGATAAATTGTTTGATATTTCCAATGGCGCTGCAATTAAAAACTTGCCAGAAGAACTTAGAAACTTTTTATTTGAGTGTCAAGGGAAGAATGGTAATAAACGTTTGCCAGTAACCTATGTTTCACCAGAAATGATTTCTGATAATCAATCAGCTATGGAACACGACGTAGATAATGAAGCTAATGACAACATTGAAGAAGAAATAGGTTAGTTTTTAAATATTCACTCAGTGGTTACAATAAATAAAATATTAAATACTTAACAAAGTTGGTAATTGTTCAGAGTCGTGGCTGTTTTTATTTTCAAATATTCAATTTCTGATGAAATTTAAGAAAAAAAATAAATAATTGGTTAAAGAAAATTAATTTCATGCTCCGAAAATGGTGAAGCCGCGATTATAAACAATTACCAAAAAAATTTGTATTTTTAAAGATTTTTTTTTCACTTCTTTATAACTATTAAGTTTAATTATTAAACACTAAAAATGTTCCATTCTAGGTCTTAGATTATCTCAACAAACAACCTTAACCAGTTTCTCCAGTAACGTATCGAGTTCTAGCGAATTAAAACGACCTTCCTCCGATTATGAAAATGAAATTCCTGCACCGAAAATAAAAAAGTTCAACATTTTGATTTCTGAACTCGTATCAGCACTTGATCGTACTGAAACTACCGATAGAAATGCGATGTTTATTATAGCAGCTGTAATAAAAAGCCTGGGCCTTGATATCGATAAATATAATTTAAGTTACTCCACAATTCGTAACGCACGTATTGCAAAACGTGAAGAAATTGTTGATACAGTAAAGAAGAGGAAAGAAGACGACGATTCTTTTGTAGTTCACTGGGATGGTAAGAAGCTTCCTACAGGACAGGGTACACTGAAAGCAGAACGAGTGGCGATACATATTTCTGGAACAAATACTTCAAGAATTCTAGAAGCTCCATTTCTTTCCGATGGCACTGGATCGAGTCAAGCTTCAGCCATATTCAACACTTTAACTGAATGGGATCTTTGTGATCAAATTAAAGCGATGTGTTTCGACACAACTAGCTCAAATACTGGTAAATTTTCATTTTGTTCAAGTAATAAATTATTTATACTTTAATTTCAAAAAAGTCAGTAGTTAAGTCAAGTCTCCCAAAATAATTTACAAAGATTTAATTAGTTTTTTTAACTTCCCGCTAAGAAAATCCAAGATTTTCGGAAAATCGGGAAGTTATTGGTTTTACCCCTGTTATTTTTAGGTAAATAAAGTACTCGTATTATAAGGATGGCTCTGTTATAAGTAGATATTATATTGTATTATATATTACAGGTAGAATTACAAAAAGGAAGTGAGTGTGTTCGCTTATAGTATGTTACGCGTAAGAGCTACATTCATCATAGCCAATCGTGGTCACGCGCTGAGGCGCCAATTTGAATATATTTCTCTCTTAGCGTCGTCTTATTTCTGACACTCCCACTACGACATAATATAGAAATTTGCTTATTTTAATACTTTTGTTACACATAATAAACCTTGGTTCATGTACTTATGCTTATGTCATCTCAGTCTTTTATAGCTTTGATTACTCCTATCGTTTCCTTTATTTTATGAAACTTTGGTTTGGCTAAAGCTTTTGTAAGTATATCAGCTTCTTGATTATCTGTGCTAACGTATTCTACTGTAAAGACCTTTTCTTCTAATTTTTCTCTAATGAAATGGTATTGTACATCGATATGTTTAGTTCTCTTATGAAATTCAGGGTTCTTAATGAGTTTGATTGCGCTCTTATTGTCTACGTACAGAATAGGTGTCTTAGTATAGTTACCGGTTAGTTCTGCGACTAGTTTTGTACTCCATATAATCTCTTTTACGGCTTGGCATGCCGCCATGTACTCTGATTCTGCTGTCGATAACGCAACCGACCTTTGCTTTCTAGACCCCCAGATTACAGGATTGTCGTTTAATTTCAGTATGTACCCAGTAGTAGATCGTCGAGTTTTCGAGTCACCTGCAAAGTCTGCGTCGCTGTAAGCACATAACTGATTATTCATAATACTAGTTTTAAACTTAATCCCGTGATTTACCGTCCCTTTTATATATTTCAGAATTCGTTTTACACATTGCCAGTGTATCTTCTTAGGATTTTCTGCATATTGGCTGACGATACTCGTAGCGTAGGCTATATCCGGCCTGGTTACCATTGCCAAAAACATCAAGCTGCCCACAGCTTCTCTGTAGGGAGCGTTTATGGGCATCCCATCATCTTCATTTTTGTATATGGACAAGTCTTGGTGTTGATCTATAGGTATCCCAACAGCATTCGCTTCATCCATGTGGAATCTCTTTAAGATTCTGTTCGTGTATTGTTGTTGATGCGCCAGGATTGATCCGTCCGGTAGTCGATCGATTTGTATTCCCAAGAAATAATCCAAGTTTCCTTCTTTGATTTCCAATTCTTCTTTCAGGCAGGTTAGAAATTCGTTTAGAATTGCATCGTCTTTTGCCGCTATTGCCCCATCATCCACGTAGATTGCCAATATTAGCTTACTATCTTTTCTGATAAACACGCATGGATCTGCCTCTGTGACCTTCATCTCGAATTTCCTTAGTATGGAGGTAAATTGTTTGTTCCAGCACCTGGAAGCCTGTTTTAGTCCATACAGACTCCTTTTTAGCATACATACTTTATTAGTACCATTTTCAAAACCATTTGGTTGTTCCATATAAATCTTTTCTTCTAAATTTCCGTAAAGAAATGCAGTTTTTACGTCAAATTGTCTCAGTTTCAGCTTCTGAGATGTTGCCAATGATAGAATAATTCTTATGGAGTCATACCTTACAACCGGGCTGAATGTCTCTGTGTAGTCCTGCCCTGCTTTCTGATTGCATCCCTTCACAACTAGTCGTGCTTTGTGTCTGTCAAGTTCTCCATTTGGTTTCAGTTTAGTTTTATAGATCCATCGATTCTTCAGGATTGTCGTATTTGGTGGAGGTGTGACTAATGTCCATGTCTTATTCTTGTTATGCGCTTCTATTTCCTCCGCCATAGCCTTTTTCCATTTTTTTGATTCTTTGCTAGCTATCGCTTCCTCATAATCAAAGGGCTCTCCGCAGTTAGCTAGAAACAGAGAATCAATTTCAAATTCGCCATACCTTTTTGGTGGTTGTAGATTCCCTCTGTTTCTCAAACGATATTGTTCAGTCGGTTCTTCTTGGGTTGCATTGTCGGGATCTTCGTAGCTTGAGGAGCCTGAATCGTGTTCAGATTCATCCTCATTCTCTCTCTCTTCGTTGTGTTCATCTTCTTCGTCTTCTCTGTTCTCTTCGTTTTCTTCGTCTTCTTTGTTCTCTTCGTTTTCTTCGTCTTCTTTGTTCTCTTCGTTTTCTTCTGGATCTTTCATGTCTGTCAACTTCCACTGTTTTTCTGTTTGTTTGCTCTGTTCATCATTCGTAGGGCTCTTTTCATTTTTGAAGATCAAGTGTATGTGAGTTTCTATCTTTCTGGTCTTTGTGAAGTGTACTTTATATCCTTTTGTACATTCATCATAGCCTACAAATGTTCCTGGTTTTGCCTTGGCATCCCATTTTCTCCTCATTTCCTTGGGGATGTTGACGTAGACTTCTGTTCCAAATATTTTGAGAAATTTTATGTCCATTTCTTTGTCGAACCATAGCTCGTAAGGAGTTTTCTCTTCTGTTCTGCTTTTTCCTGTTCTGTTTAGTACAAAGACTGCGGTGTTGACCGCTTCCGCCCATAATGACTTTGGTAAACTTTTTCCTTGTAACATTGTTCTAGCTGCTTCGACTATTGTCCGGTTTTCTCTTTCTACTCTCCCGTTTTGTTGTGGACAGTATGCCACTGACTTTTCATGCTTAATTCCATGTTGGTTGAGCAATTCCGAGACCTGCTTGTTCACATACTCCAATCCATTGTCTGTTCTTAATGTATTCAACTCGCAGCCCGTTTCTTTCTTCATTCTCTCGATGAAATTCTTCAAACAATCCAACACTTCCGTCTTCCTTTTCAGAAAATATATCTTTCTGTAGTTCGAAAAATCATCTTTGAACAGAAGGAAATACTTTGATCCTCCCAGTGAGTCTTCTTGCATCGGTCCGCATAGATCTGAGTGAACCAGGTCTCCAATTTTCTTTGAAACGCTTTTACTTTCTTTCAGCGGTTGTCTATGTGATTTTCCCAGTGCACATTGGTCGCAAAATGGGTTTACTTTGTCCTTTATTTCTATTCCTTGTTTTTTTAGCACTTGTCTGACATGTTGATAGTTTTGATGAGCCAGTCTTTCGTGCCATACTTGTATTTCGCTTTTTGTATTTCCTGCGACGTTGACTTCCTGACTCAAAAGATTTAATTTAGGTTCTATTACTTTGAAATCCATTTTATAAAGTTTTTCGATTCGTGAGCTAAGCGCTATTATTTCTTCGTTTCTCATCAGTGTGCATTTATTTCCATCTGATCTCATTGTGAGACCCTTGGATAATGCAGCGCTCATTGAGAATAGATTAAATTGTAATTTAGGTACATATAATACATTCGATAAGTACCTGCGCTTCCAGCTCTTTCCGTCGTACGCCTGTACGTCGATGTTGCCTTTTCCTTGTGCTTTTATTATTTCTCCATTTCCTGTCTTGATGCCAACTGGTTCCTTCAGCTCTTCGTAATCAGTCATCCACTCTTTTCTTCCGGTCATGTGGTTGCTCGCCCCCGAGTCAAATATCCAAGCGTCGCTTTCCACACTCTCCGACGGCAAGGATAATAGTTCTAGCTCGACTAAAGCATCGCCTCTTGGTGGATTTTTCTTCTTACCTCTCAGCCATGCAGGCCTTTCTTCCTCCGGCTTGTTGTACCAGCAATCTTGTTTCCAGTGGCCCGTTTTCTTGCATTTGTGGCACACCCCTGGTTTCTTGGATGTCTCTTTCTTTTCATCATCTCGCTTTTGTTTCTGAAGATTATAAGTTTTAGCAGCAAGAGCACTATTTTGCTCGTCATGTAGTTTGGATCTCATTTCTTCTATCGCTAATCTTGATGCTAACTTCTCAATTGTTCTTTCTATTTCTGCAGTTGACTCCCATGCAGCTACGAAGTGATCGTATTGGTGCGGTAACGTCATTATTATTTTTGTTATTACCATACTATCTGATACTTTTTCTCCTACTGACTGTAATTTATGGCGTAAGTCCATTATTTTAGCTATGTGAGTCGATATATCATCTCCTGGCTCTTTGTTAAGACTGAACCATTTTTGTTGCATTAGATGTATGCTTGTTTGTGTTTTATTCTCATATATCTGATGCAGCTTATCCCACATCTCTTTTGACGAGGTGCAGTTTATTAAGTGTAACATGGTTTGCTCACCTGTATTCAGAACAATTATTTTTTGCCCTTTACCATCAAGTTTAGTCCAATTTCTAAGCTCCTTCACGTAGTGTGCCTTGATTTCTGGCGGCGCTCCTTCTGCTGGAGTTCCTGGTTTTTCCGCTGTTCCGTTGACGACTTCCCATCCTTCATTACTCATAAGCATTACTTTGATCTGGAATTTCCACAGGTTCCAATCTTCTGCCTTTTCAAGCTTATTTATTTTGGTTTGTTCTTGATCCATTTCATCTTGGTCTCTTCTTCGCACTTCGCACGCGGCTGGCTAACCTCAAAAATGTCTCGTTGCGTTTTTCGACTTTTGCTTTGTATTTAGCACTTTTCTACTTTTAACCTTTTATCGCGAGCGTATCCTGGGCCCATAACCTGTTATTTTTAGGTAAATAAAGTACTCGTATTATAAGAATGGCTCTGTTATAAGTAGATATTATATTGTATTATATATTACAGGTAGAATTACAAAAAGGAAGTGAGTGTGTTCGCTTATAGTATGTTACGCGTAAGAGCTACATTCATCATAGCCAATCGTGGTCACGCGCTGAGGCGCCAATTTGAATATATTTCTCTGTTAGCGTCGTCTTATTTCTGACAACCCCGTTTTGCAAAAATCGAGTTTTCAACAGATCTCGATGTTTTGAGGCCCTAGGAATCTTCCCTGACTCCTCCTGAGAGGTTATCACTGTGTCTGTATGTGTGTGTGTGTGTGTGTGTGTGTGTGTGTGTGTGTGTGTGTGTGTGTGTGTGTGTGTGTGCGTGCGTGCGTGCGTGCGTGCGTGCGTGCGTGCGTGCGTGCGTGCGTGCGTGCGTGCGTGCGTGCGTGCGTGCGTGCGTGCGTGCGTGTGTGTGTGTGTGTGTGTGTGTGTGTAAGTATGTGACCTGCTTATAACTTTTGAACGGCTTGACCGAATCAAACCAACAACGTTGCGTTCCAAAGAGGTTCATCAAACTTGGATTTCGTGAAAATTTGAAACGATTTTGACCAGCAGATTTTGAAAAAACTCAAAAAAACTAGGAAAAAAATTTTTTTGAAATGTGGTTTTTGCGGAATAACTTTTGAACGGCTTGACCGATCAATTCCAAAAACTAATCAGCTCTCAAGCTTGAAAAACAACGTCGATCGCGCTCAAGCGATTGAAAATCGGTTGATTTGTTCGTGAGATATCGTGAACGAAAAAAATCGAAAAAAGTGTTTTTTTGCAATAACTCCGAAATTTTTCATATGATCGATTAGTGGTCTTAATTCTTTTATAATACTCAAAAAACTACATCGATCATCGCCAACCGCGTGAAAATCGGTTAACTCATTCAAAAGTTATGGCAGCTGGAAAATTGGAAAATTGTGTTTTATTAAATTTCCATTAAATTTTTGAGCTCAAAAGCATAGAAAAGCTATCTTTTTAAGCTCGGTGAGCTTAATCTATTGGAGAACTAATTTTTTTTGAGCTTGAAGAGCTCGAAAACAGCAGAAACAATACATTTTTGCGCTCGAAGAGCTCGAAAACATCATATACATAAACGCTTGGTGCTAAAAATTAGCGGGACGTTGCAGGGATGGCCTTTAGGGTCGACCGTTTTCCAGATTTTTTTTATTGATGTAATATTTAAAATCCATACGGCGAATTGAAGCAACAAAGAATTATAACAACGAAAGTTTTTATGAATAAACATGTTGAAAAATTCAATTTTAGATTTCATAATTATAATAAATTTAAATTCTAAAATACAAAAAACTTTTTCAGGTGATGTAAATGGCGCTTGTACTATTTTCGAAAAAATGATTGGTCGTGATTTGCTGTACCTTGCTTGTCGCCATCATATATCGCAATTAATGTTGAGAAATGTGGCAGAAGTGGCTTGGCCAGTTACGAATGGTCCAACTCTGCCAATTTTCAAAAGATTTCGAGACTATTGGCCAAAGATTGATACATCAGTGTATGAAATTGGCATAAAAGATGAGCTTATAGCAGATATTTTAAACGATAAAAAACAAGATATACTGGATTTTATCGAAGATCAGTTAAAAGTATGCTTTCAAATAATTGTTTAATTTCATACTTTTAATTCCATTACTTTCATACTTTCTTTTGAACAGAAATGATTTTACGATTTTTCAAAAGATCAATTTTTTTACTGTGTATTTATTTTAAATTATTCATTCTTTTATCTCATTAGACTCATCATCCAAGAGATGACTACAAAGAGTTTTTGATGCTGAGTCGTATATTTTTGGATGGTGTAGAAAGTCATGAAGTCAAATTTACAGCGCCAGGAGCTTGTCATCATGCAAGATGGCTTTCAAAAGCTCTCTACTGCTTAAAAATATATATGTTCCGCAGTCAGTTCAAAATTTCAATCAAAGAAGTGAATGTTTTACGTAAAATATGTGTTTTTATCGTATTATTCTATGTTAAAATATGGTTCACGGCTCCAAATGCGATAAAAGCACCGAATTTAGATTTGGAATTAGTGAAAAGTCTCATACAATATCGAGACATTCATCCTGATATTGCAAATGCAGCTCTGGATAAATTATGCAGGCATTTGTGGTATTTACATGAGCAGCTAGCTGGCTTGGCACTTTTTGATAAAACAGTTTCACTAGAAGAAAAATTAAAAATTGTAGAGAAAATTAATACAACAGTAGTCCCTAAAAAGTCTAGTAAACGTTATGCAGTAGCCTATAGTGCAATACCTTCGATGACAGATCAAAATATGAGTGATTTTGTGACGAACAATTCATTATTTATCTTTAAACAATTTAATCTTCCTTGTGGATTTTTAAATTCAGAACCAAATACATGGGAAACTAATCAAGAGTATCAGCAATGTCTTAAAACATTCAACAATTTGAAGGTAGTGACTGATATTGCCGAGCGAGGAGTAGCACTAGCTGAAAAATTCAATCAAGCTTTGACAAATAATGAAGAGGTGAGGCAAAAAGTTTTTCTGACTGTTCAAAACCATCGCTCAGAGCACCCATCGTGTACAAAATCACTATACAGTCAAAGAAAAGATGAATAAAGAATTTTTTGTTATTATGTTTATATATAAAATTTTTATGTCTGACATATTTTCGATTATTAACATTTTCTTACCCTTTCATCTTCAAAAAAAAGTAGTTTGTTAAAAACTTAGTGATATATAATAGAGAAATTATATTTTTTAATAATTTGACGTGATATTTTATGTAAATTTAAAACTTCATAAACTTAAAATTGAAATATCTCGAGAAGTATTGATGTTAGCGAGATAGCGCCACAGACTTTTTTTTGGAAAATTGAATTTGCTTTAAGTTTCTCATTTACATTTTTCATGTAACTCATGTTAGTAATGAGATAGAGGCGAAAAAACGCGAATTTCATAGAAAAAATAGGTTTAGTGGCCCGTACTACCTCGTCAGTATGAGTTATGGCTTTGCCGCAATGGGCACTTTTGTAGAGCGTTCAATTCTGAAGAGAACCTATTAATCGCCATAATTATGCCATTAAATGCCTCTGAAGTATAGAATTCTTAAGACAAAAAAATCCAAGTTTACGTGTATTTTAGACGAGAAATCTTTGCATGACCAGGGCGAGCACTTAAAATTGATATTAGGGGTTCAAACTTTCAGGGAATTTTTTTTTAGGTGTTTCCAACAAAATTTCGCAATGGGACCGAAAAAAAAAAATGTTCGAAAAAAAAGCACCCTAAATTGTATGTATGTATTGTAACGTGGCAGTTCGGTTAGGCCTGCCCGTTGCAAGAGACTCCCTGAACCCTGGGCGAGATCCCGGAATCAGGGTTTAGAAAATCTAGTCGCGAAATAATCCTACAGAGCGCCAGAACTGGAGTCACGCACCCGAGCTTCGACAGGGACGAACTAGCGCATTGCGACCAAGATATTTCAGGCTTTTGTTTTTTTTATTTTTTTTTGAGTGCACCGGCTACCCTCCAGCGACCAGCTCCGACGCCGAACATCTTTCGAGGCAAGGCGAAACCACGGAGATCTCGCGGGAAGGACACCGAGGCTGCGGAGGGGGAGGCAACGCAGATCCCTGCAGCGCGGGAATCCAAGGCGGACGCGATTCCCGCTGGCGGCCGGCGCGCCGCAGCCTCCCCGCTCGCCCCGCCTGCGCCCAACCAAGGCAACCGCGAGATACCAGCTAGCGACGAGGGAGCACCACCCCGCCCAACACCAGGACTACGTAGAGCTGCGCGGGAGACGACATCGCGATCTAGCCTTAAGTTCTGCGCCGCGTAGAGACGACAGGTGCGCGGCAAGTTGCGCAATCCCCAAAATCGATGACCGATCGATTGTTGCGCATTCTTAGGGTGATGACGTCACGAAAAATTAAAGTGACGAGATCGGCGTTGCGACCATCCGAGATCACTCTAGTTCTGGCGATTGAGCAAGGTGGTTGCATAGTTTCGAGGTCAAGTTGAAAGTTCGTTTTGCGCCTGTGAATAAAATTGTTTCGTTGCGAGGACGATGACTGGTAACTGTCACGAGGGTGTCGGTGAATTTGTTCACTGGATGTGGAGCGGTAAGCGCTGTTAACCTTCTTGCGAGAGAATCTCGAGAGATCATTAGTAAAGGCTTGCCGAGGACGGATAGCCAGTGAGGATTGGCGTTAGCAACTGTACTCGAGATTCTTTAGCCGATATACTCGTATTTGCTTGGTGACCGTAGCCTGAGTTGCGCGTAAGGGAGTAACGTTAATTTTGGGGGATCCAGGAGATCGAGTCGAGTCACGGGTTGAGCCGAGACATTATTGCCTCGAGTTTGAGTGTAACCGAAATCCGTTACACGGGGTCATTTTACTTCATCCGATACACCCTCCGTTCTCGTGTAGGTCGCGAGCAGTCTCACCGGGAGCATTCGAATTCGCTACCGCGTTCCGCCGCCGCAAAGAAAGTGAAGCTCGGGTGCGCGCTAATAAAAATATTCGTTCCTAGAGGAGGGTCGTGGGTGCCGCGACGAGCCTCATCTCAGTTTAGTTTTTTTTCCTTTGGCATAATCAGTTAGCATTAAGTTGGCGATCAGCGCCGTTCTGTAGAGGACGATCGCGAGCAGCGCGTCGCGCCCGATTTTGCTTTTGGTTTCTTGTAGTGTGTAAATTAGCGGTCACGAGTAGTATAGTGACTAGCGCACGTAGGCCGTAGAGGTCTTCGGGATCCCTTCATATTTTATTGTCTTTTTTTTTTCTTCTTGATTGATTATTTTGTTTGCTCGTTCTTTTCTTTTTTTTGTAAGCTAATCGCTTGCGTTTGGGATCGCGAGGACAAGCTTCCGCAGTATTGTTATTATTTTGAATTTTTTTTGTATTATCGCTATTTTGAAATATATTGTTTAATTTTCTTGCTGCTCTGTGAAATAACTTGTCAGCGTACGTGTGGCGTATCTCTCTCTACCCAAAAATTACCCTTCCCCTCTCCGCGGTACTGAGCTACCGAGCATATGGTCGCGGTATATCGTATTACCGATTTCGAGAGGTGTGTTGACCACGCCAGGCGCCCAACAAATTTCGCGGTCTTATTGCAGGTTCAGGGGACATCGTGGACGCCAAATTATTGTGCGCGCGGTAAGTTCTCGGTCATTTTCTCCGAGTGACCGAGGTGCAGAGAAATCCACGTCACAGTATATATATGTATATGTATCGTTCTATATTATATAAAGATATCGCCGCCGCCGCCGCCGCTCCTGCCGTGTCAAGAATCTATATATACATTGTAACGTGGCATTTTTACTGCGCGTTCCACACGGCTCCCCGAACTCTAGACGGACCATAGACTTAGGGAGCACGCGGAGCAGACCGCGGCTCATTTCGAAAAAGAGCGCCAGGACAACAGTCACGCATCCGAGACTCTAAGAGGGGACCATCGCCGGTTTAGCGAATAAGACTTTTCAGGATTTTTGTTTATTTTTTTTTGGGTGGCGAGTAAATGCGGCTTCAGACAGGGGATCGGCAGCAAATCCGAACGACGTTACTGGATGGCAATCGCGGCGGATCGCGACGAAAGGAGGGCCTCGCACGAGGCTACGGAGAGAGCGTCAACGGAGAGCTCTGCCGCGAGGGAATCCAAGGCGGACGAGATTCCCGTTGGTGGCCGGCGAGCCGTAGCCCCCCCTCCGTCGCCCAACTGACGACAGGTACCCTCGCGAAGTCATCAACACGCCACTGCCAAGCTACGGGGTACCCGAGACTGGCCAGCCAATCAACACGCCGCGACAGCGGAATTCAACGATAGCGATACGCTAGATTGTAAGAATTGCGTAACGAGAACCCCAATTCGATCGGGAAAATTTTGACTATGGATGGCGCCTATGTTCGGGGCATGTTCGAATTGCGGCTCCGATTTGCAGGACTCGTCACTTGAGTCCTGGCGACAGTTCGCGACAGTTGAGTAGAGTATAAATTCAAAAAAAAAAAAAAACCTGTCTCAAGTGTGTGTGCCATGGCCGAAACAGGAGTTGGCGCGTTCTTGGTGTGGTTGCGAAGCGGTAAGCGCTATTACTTCTTTGCGAACGCATTTCGAGTGCAAGTAGATCGGCGCACCGGCACCCGGTTGGCCTAGCCCTTGTTGAGTTAGAGTAGTACTCGAAATTCGTTTACCAATCTCCTTGATGATGGCCGTAGCCTGAGTTTCGCGATAACGCGTAGAGTTAAGTGGATCCCTGTGAAGTCTCGCGTAGAGTCACGGTTTCGAGTGGGGAACAATTTCGGAGTGAAATTAAGTGCGGCCAAATTCCGCTGCACGGGGTCTCGTCGAGTCTGCGTACGTAAAAAGGGTGGTGAACTTTGGGGAAATAGGGACTACGACTGGGGCTCGGATGCGTCATAATACGCTATACACTCGCACGTTCAAAAAAGCTTCCTAGAGTGATTAATTTGGTCGCGATTAGCGCGTCGAGTCACGTCTTTTTGATTTAGTTTACGAATGCTTGTGCATCAGTAAGGGGGCGACTAGCGCCCGTAGAAATAAGATATTAGCTAGATTCAATCACGATTGCGATTAGCGCGTCGAGTATGATCTAGATCACGTTTTTGTTTAGCGGTGTATAATTAAGTGACGAGTAGCGTCGTAGTCGAGGCCGATCGCGGGCAGCGCATCGAGTCCGATTTTGTTTTTGGTTTTTGCGAGTTAGGGTATTATTAAGACGGCGACTAGCGCACGTAGGCCGTAGAGGTCTCCTAGATTTATTCATTTTTTTTTTCTTATTATTTGGTCTGTTTCTCCCTTTCTTATTTCTTTTGAATTAAATTTAAACCTGTGTATTTGGAATCGCGAAGGACGACTTGCGCAGTCGTATGATTATTTTTATTTTTATTTTTTTTTTTGTAATATCGCTGACGAGAAATATATTATTGGAATTTTATAGTGATTTGGCCAAACCACGCGTTGGCTTACTTGTGTTACATCTCTCTCTACCCAAAAATTACCCCTCCCCTCTCCGCGGTACTGAGCTATCGAGTATATAATCGCGGTATTTCGCATTACCGATTTCGAGGCGTGTTAATCACGCCAGGCGCCCAACAAATTTCGCGATATTGTTTTCGGTCCAGGGTACATCGTGGACGCCGATTTATTGTGTACGAGGTAAGTTCTCGGTCATTTTCTCCGAGTGACCGAAGAGCGGTAAAAATCCACGTCACAACATATATATATATATATATATATATATATATGTGATATTCGGCAAATTCTGGATTATATTTGATATATATATGTCAAGGATAATGGAATGAACAACGAAGAGGATTATCACCGCCTTTTCCTGTTCGGTTCCTAGAGAAACGACGGCAAAATCAATAACCGAACAAATATTGAACATTTTATCTCGTTATAAAAGTTTTGTTAGATAAGTTAAGTTCAGTTTCATCTTGTTTAATACAACGGTGGTTCAACATGCGTCCCACACGTAAAACTCAAAGTCCGCGAGTGATATCTGGCCATTCTTTGACACATATATATATTAGAGTGTCCCAAAAAAACCGACAATTTTTTTTTTTTCAAAGAACATTGAAAAATCGTTAGAGTATCTCTAGAAAATGACCCTGTGAAAATATAAGCTCTTAATATTAATATTTAGAGGTGGCGATTTGTAATTTTCTATTTCCCATTTAAATAACGTGGGAAAATTTTTTTTTGAACTTTGGAATTTTGTGATGGGATAACGAGCTACTTCATAAGTATGACAAAATCAGGTCTTATAGGAAATTTGATGCTCTACAAAAAAGGTCTGATTGACATTTTGCGTAAATCCAGCCGATTCAAAAATATCGAGCCTCAAACTTCGGACTGTTTAAAATTATGCTTTTTTTTTCGTAAATACAACAAACATTAATTTATATGTATTATAAACCCAGAATTATCAACTGAACAATAAATATATGCATATATTTATTCTTATATTTATTCTTCAGTTGATAATTCTGGGTTTATAATACATATAAATTAATTTTTGTTGTATTTACGAAAAAAAAAGCATAATTTTAAACAGTCCGAAGTTTGAGGCTCGATATTTTTGAAACGGCTGGATTTACGCAAAATGTCAATCAGACCTTTTTTGTAGAGCATCAAATTTCCTATAAGACCTGATTTTGTCATACTTATGAAGTAGCTCGTTATCCCATCACAAAATTCCAAAGTTCAAAAAAAAATTTTCCCATGTTATTTAAATGGGAAATAGAAAATTACAAATCGCCACCTCTAAATATTAATATTAAGAGCTTATATTTTCACAGGGTCATTTTCTAGAGATACTCTGACGATTTTTCAATGTTCTTTGAAAAAAAAAAATAGTCGGTTTTTTTGGGACACTTTAATATATATGTATACGTAATTCAGAATTTGTCGAATATCATATATATATGTCGGCGCAAAAAGCCGGCAGCCTCACCGCTTGACGCTCGTAACTGTCGTACCGCTTTTGTTTCGATTTAGATCACACGAGTATTGTTATTAAGTTCCGATCTTCGTAATGTAGCAGGGGTGGGTAAGGTACCTAACTCGAATCCTAAAGTTTACCTTGGGGAAGTCGAGAGACGAGAGAGCAGTGATAGTCAGAGGCTCGAGCGTGAAGGACCGAGAGCGTTTCGAAATCCCCACACACCTACCCGCTGCTACATTAGTGTTAGTGTTTGAAGAATAATAAAAGCAGAGAGAAAAATTAGAAATTACGAGTGACTCTCCCGATCACCTCTATCCGCCATTAATAACTCCGACATTAGAAGTGGGATCCCCACAGCCACCTCTAATCGGACGCAACCAGGTGGAGAGAAATGAAGAGAGAGACGAACAACATTGGAAGGCACTTTTGGAAATGCAAAACCGTAATATGCTAGAGTTGAAAAGAACTTTGAGGACTCCCGCACCGCCACCACATTCCAAGATTATACTACCCGAATTCAACCCAGATTCGGAGGGTACTGACGCTCGAGCTTGGTGTATAACGGCTGACCTGTGTATGGAGGAACAACCATTACAAGGCAGCGCACTCGTTATGGCGATGAGTCGGGCATTAAAAGGATCCGCAGCCGCCTGGATTTCGCAAATAAGTTATCCCGGTATAACCTGGTCACAATTAAGAGAAATTTTTCTCGCACGTTATGATACGGTGGAAACGCCGACCGCTACGCTCGTCCGTATCAGTAAGAGCCGCCCAAAAGAAGGGGAGTGTTTAGCAGCTTATGCGGGTAGGATTATGACGACGCTAATGTCCCGTTGGCAGTCGATGCCTGTTGAGGAAATCGCAGTGTCCATCGTAATGGCTCATTGTATGAAAATCGAGCCACAATTACAACGGGTAGCTTTCACTAGTGAGTTGGGAACGCGTCAGAAGATGCAACAGGAGCTCATGGCATTTGCATATAGGAAACGGAGGGATGCCGACGTACCTGAAAAAATTCCGGTAAATGGGCCTACCGAAGCCAAGCGACCTAGGATGAATACGACCCTGAAGTGCTTCGCGTGTGGGAAGATTGGACACAGGGTCAGGGAGTGTCGCAACAAAAAAAATCAAAGCCCACATTCGGGGAGGTCGCAGGAAGTCAACGACACGAAGGGATACGCGCCAAAGAGGAAGTCTACGGTCACTTGCTTCAAATGCGGCGAAGTTGGGCACATCGCCCCACGCTGTACTAATCTCAGCGCAAGTGGTAGCTCATCCCAGACGCTACGTCGTGTCGGAACATGCCATATCAAACCCGTATCTGCCCAGCTGACACAATCCGGTGAGTCGTTTCCATTTTTTTTTGATTCCGGTGCTGAGTGCTCTCTAATCGCGGAAACGGTATCAAATAAGTTCTCAGGGAGGCGAAAGCAAGCTCTGGTAAGCTTACTAGGAATCGGAAAAACGAATATAAACAGTACGTATCAATTGACGTCTGAGGTTGTTATCGACGGGTATGCGGTCGAGCTGACATTCCACGTACTACCAGATTTCTATTTATCCAGTAATATTTTGATTGGTCGGGACTTGCTTGCATTGGGTTTTGCAGTCGAAATTTCATCCGATGCATTTCTTCTAAAACGAAAAAAAATTGCTAATACTTGCTAAGTAGTTTCAAACATTGCGGGCTTACAACACGTCGATACCGATATCCTGAACAAAGAAAAACTCGAACTTCTGGATATTTTGAAAGAATTCCACCAATCATTTATAGGGGGTACACCTACAGCTAAGGTGACTACGGGCGAATTGAGAATTCGACTGATAGACCCTAATCGTACTGTACAGAGGCGACCTTACCGGCTTGCTCCTGACGAGCGACAAGTCGTCCGCGACAAGGTTAAAGAACTTTTGACAGCGGGCATCATCAGACCGAGTTGTTCGCCTTTCGCTAGCCCGGTACTTTTGGTCAGCAAGAAAGACGGGTCGAACCGATTATGCGTTGACTATCGCGAACTGAATAGTAATACGGTACCTGATAGATACCCACTGCCACTTATAGCCGACCAAATACAGAGGTTAACAGATGCGAACTATTTTACAACCCTAGACATGGCCTCCGGATTTCACCAAATCCCTATACACCAAGATTCCGTAGAGCGCACATCTTTCGTTACCCCGGATGGCCAATTCAAATACTTGTTTATGCCATTTGGATTACGAAATGCGCCGTCGGTTTTCCAACGCGCGATGAACAAGGCCCTCGGTGACTTAGCTAATACTTTCGCGATCTGCTATTTAGATGATATTATCATCCCTTCAAGAACAGTATCAGAAGGTATGCAGCGATTACGCACAGTTTTAGAAGCACTTACTAAGGCTGGATTCCTCCTCAAGTTATTGAAATGTTCGTTTCTGAAAATGAAAGTTAAATATCTCGGTTATGTAGTGACCTCGGGGGAAATAAGGCCAAACCCCGGCAAAATCACGGCCCTTACTCAGTTACCACCACCTGAAACGGTTACTCAACTAAGACAGTTTATCGGTCTTGCCTCCTATTTTCGTCAATTCATACCGCGTTTTTCTCAATTGACCAGCACACTCTATCGGCTAACGTCAGGTAAAGGCAAAGTCG
The DNA here is from genome assembly GCF_021901495.1 of Neodiprion virginianus. Classification (NCBI taxonomy): domain Eukaryota; kingdom Metazoa; phylum Arthropoda; class Insecta; order Hymenoptera; family Diprionidae; genus Neodiprion; species Neodiprion virginianus. The sequence continues at coordinate 12,570,308 of NC_060881.1, read as the reverse complement.
AGTGGAAGCCACGATACGAAGAAATCCGACAAAAAATAATCTCACACTTGACTAAAGCTCCGGTACTAATGATATTTGATCCAAACTTTCCCATTGAGTTGCACACGGACGCGAGTTCGGATGGTTATGGTGCGATTCTAGTGCAAAAAGTTAAAGGCAAACCTCGAGTTGTCGCGTATTATAGTAAAAGAACGACGAGCGCAGAATCTCATTATCACTCTTATGAACTGGAAACTCTGGCTGTAGTAAACGGCATCAAACATTTTCGTCACTTCCTACACGGAAGAGAGTTTACCGTCGTCACCGATTGTAATTCCGTTAAAGCGTCACGTACGAAGATGGATTTAACTCCACGTGCACACAGATGGTGGGCATTCCTCCAAACATTCACTTTTGATGTCATTCATCGCGAGGGTAAGCGTATGTCACACGTCGATTTTTTCTCGCGCAACCCCTTACCAGTACAAACAGTTTTTGATTAAATACCACAAAAACAGATTAATTTTAACGAAATCTCTCACAATTGGCTCTTAGCTGAACAACAGCGTGATGATAGTATCTGTGACCTCATCTCTAAACTAGAAAATGAAGAACTCGATCCAAATACGACCAAGACTTACGAAATTAGAGAGGGCGTGCTTTACCGTAAAGTCCAGCGAAATGGTCGCAGCAAATTCTTACCAATAGTACCTAGAGCATTACAATGGTCAGTGATAAATCATGTCCACGAGTCCCTCATGCACTTGGGTTGGCAAAAGTCTCTGGACAAAGTTTTTCAACATTACTGGTTCCCGAATATGACTAAATACGTCCGAAAATTTGTCGAAAATTGTATCACTTGTAGAGTATCCAAATCTCACTCGGGCAAGGTACAAGCAGAACTTCACCCAATTCCGAAAGCCGCCATTGCGTGGCACACCGTACACATAGACGCGACGGGAAAACTAAGTGGGAAAAACAACGTCAAAGAATACGCTTTTGTGGTCATCGATGCTTTCACAAAATTCGCTCTTCTTTTTCATACCGTGTGTATCGATGCTGCTAGTGCTATCAAAGCCCTTAAATCCGCGGTTGCACTGTTCGGCGCCCCGACTCGGATGATTGTGGATCAGGGCAGATGTTTCGCGAGTAAAGATTTTAAGGATTTCTGCAACTCTCATAACATAGCCCTTCACCTGATAGCAACGGGCACTTGTCGCGCCAACGAGCAAGTCGAACGCTTTATGAGCACCATAAATGACATGCTTACATGCGTCGAGACTAGCAAAGAGAGAACTTGGCAGCAAGCGTTAGATGACGTGCAACTAGCCCTGAATTGTACAACATCCCGCGTTACTAAAGCTAGTCCTTTAGAACTGATGATAGGCAGAGTTGCCAGACCGCTTGAGTTAATGACTCTGAGTGACGATACTGAGGAAGTTCGCTTTTCTGAGATTAGAGAGCAGGCAGCGAGGTTTATCGAATGGAATGCTCAAATAGAAAAAGAGAGATTTGATAATACCAAGGCGAAAGTTTCAAGGTTTGCTGTTGGCGATTTTGTGCTACTCGAAAATCATAAACGAAATCAAACAAAGCTAGACCCAAAATTCAAAGGACCCTTCAAAATCACCGATGTGTTAGCCGGTGACAGATATTGTTTAAAAAACTTAGACAGTAACAGAACCTACAAGTACGCGCATGAGCGCTTGCGACTTATGCCCGACTGCGACGTTCCTAATGAGCTTAATCCATGTTTAGAAGAAGAAAGTGTGGAAACACAGTCAGAAAGTGCCGATGTCGGCGGAAGTGATCAAGCTAAGATACACAAATAGTTGATACCCATTCGCTTTGCTTATTAGTCACAAGTCATAAAATCCCTACCCCACTAATGTGGACGGAGACGGCGTGACGCAACGGCGAACGATGGGAGACATGGTCATATGGTTGATCGAATCGCATGGGCGATTAGTAGCTACATGTATAGCGAATTGTATATTGATCATATGGTTGATCGAATCGCATGGGCTATTGGTAGTTACATGTATAGCGAATTGTATATTGATCATATGGTTGATCGAATCGCATGGGCGATTGGTAGCTACATGTATAGCGAATTGTATATTCATCATATGGTTGATCGAATCGCATGGGCGATTGGTAGCTACATGTATAGCGAATTGTATATTGATCATATCGTTGATCGAATCGCATGGGCGATTGGTAGCTACATAGATAGCGAGTTGTATATTGATCACATGGTTGATCGAATCGCAGAGGCGATTGTTAGCTACAGGGATGGCGAAGTATGCCTTGCGAAAAAAAAAAAAAAATAATAATATGTGTTCATTTTGGTAGCAGCCCCAAGTTTTGCATTGGTTGTGCGAACCACTCTAGTTTGCGAACGAGGCAGTCCATTAGAATTACTTTTACGTTTGTTATGGTCAGGGAGACCGAGCAGTTGAACTAATCCTACAAGTTTCCAGATGGAAAATGAGTTGAACTGATACCACACGAGGTCGTGTGACAGTCAGGACGGCCGTGTCGGCGCAAGAAGCCGGCAGCCTCACCGCTTGATGCTCGTAACTGTCGTACCGCTTTTGTTTCGATTTAGATCACACGAGTATTGTTATTAAGTTCCGATCTTCGTAATGTAGCAGGGGTGGGTAAGGTACCTAACTCGAATCCTAAAGTTTACCTTGGGGAAGTCGAGAGACGAGAGAGCAGTGATAGTCAGAGGCTCGAGCGTGAAGGACCGAGAGCGTTTCGAAATCCCCACACACCTATCCGCTGCTACGTTAGTGTTAGTGTTTGAAGAAGAATAAAAGCAGAAAGAAAAATTAGAAATTATGAGTGACTCTTCCGATCACCTCTATCCGCCATTAATAACTCCGACATATATATTGTGACGCCAATTATTTTTGTTACCATCGTGGCCCCACTTTGGGCGCCATTTAGTAACACGATAAAATTTCTCGCGAGGGTTAAACGAAGAAATGAGATAATTGATCACCCTACGGCGCAGTCACTGACCTGAATAATTAGACATAGAAAAAGATACGATAAGAGAAAGATATGATTGTTGGGCGCCAGACGCACATGCGTCAAAAATAGATAATTAGAGAAAAAAGATAAGGTGAAGGTAGAGGTAATAGATGAAGGTAAGGTCAGGTTCTACGACGGTTTTGCACAGTTTGCTCAGTATAGACAAGATAATGGTAGAGGGGCGGGGTCGAATCCAATAGACAAAATAAGAAACAGGTGGAGCGGGAATAGTATCGAATATATTGATTAAGAAGCGATAAAGTTTGATGACAAGCAGACAACTGCAGAGATTGAGATATAATTACGATAAATACGATAATTAATAAGATTTACAGCCAGAGAAAAGTTAGGCGAGAGATTTAACAAATAACGGAACGTTTTCCGAATAAGCGGGAAATATGCGTCGGCTCGCGATACTATGATTCGAGGTAATGATTAACGCGGTATTATAATGAATATGCAGAACAGAAAAAGATATACGGTACTTAAAGTAAGCATTAAGCAAGTAAATCATAAAATATGAGAAGCGATTATAAAACACATGCGAAATACAAAATTGTGATGGTTATCACATTACCAGAATTATCAGCAATAGTCAAAGACAGGGAATTATGAATTACAAAGTCAATTCAAGGCAACAGGTCAAGTAGAAAGTTATTGTAAAATATAGGTACTAACAGATAATACGTAGTTTCTAGTTTGCGGTAAGCGCGAGAAGAAAGAAAGGTAATACGCGGTACGATAAAGATAATTTAAGATGAGGTAAATAATATTCAAGAATATTAATATGCAACATACGACAAACCAAAGAGACTACGGACAACTACGATCAGCGATATTAGCGAAGAAAATAATGGAAAAGGTGTTATGCGATATGGCACAATACTCCAATGTCAAATGAACGACGAGCGGGACCACGCAGCGATATTAGATCGCTCACGCGGTACACTCACTAAGATACGATAATAAACGGTAATAGGTGAAGAAACAGATATGAACTAATCAGAGAAAATATAGCGAAATAGCAATGCTTAATAGCTAAGATAAAAATTGATCATTTAACGGAACGCGCTGCTATACAGCGATATTAGACATTTAGATATTCTAGAAGAGAAAGATAACAAAATAAAGCAATAGTCACTACCAATGCGTAAGTAATAGTCCACCAGTCGCGAAATTACTTGCAATAAGAAAGAGAAAGGGACAAGATAGGAGATAAGAGAGAATAAGGTACGAGCCCAGGTGGCTCAAGCAGACCAACTGCAAGATAAAGAGAAAGAGAGAGATGAAGGTAAAGGTACGATATATTGCAAGTACTCTCGTGGCTTCACAAAGTAGAAAAGGAACCTCACTTACGTAAAAGAAGATCTAACAGGTACTAGAGAATGCGATACGATAGCGGTACGACGACTTTCGTAGCGATAACAAGAACACGTTTGCGATTAACGAAAACTGAAGGTAGAGTTAACAAGAGCACATCTGCTATCAATGAAACTGAAAGTAGAGTTAACAAAAGCACATCTGCTATTAAGGAAACTGAAGGTAGAGTTAACCAAAAGGAAAGCACGTCTGCTATTAGCGATAACTGAACGTAGAGATAACAAAAGAAAAGCACGTCTTTATTGTTCGAAAAGTGACCGTAGAGTGTCGAGACGAGCGATGATCCTGATCCTCGTCGCGCTGCTGTCACGTGATTTTTCCTCAAATTTGCGGTATTCCAATTGGTCAGCAGGTCGCGTAGGTTTGGTCTACGGATAGGCGGCGATAATCCCTCGCCGATAGTTTTTCTTCTTCCGCGATGACAGGTATCGAGGTATCGGGACGTCGGAAGGTGGACGGAGATGTTTTCCCTCAGCTGTGCGGTATTGTTGGTGAGAGGGGAGATCGTACTGCTCATGTGTTGCGATATTGAGGTGTGCGACAATATTACGTCACCGGTCCTTTGGACTTGCGACCGACTGTACTTCACTCCTTGCTTTACTGGTACTCCCCGTTGTAGCTATTTCGTCGGCGCTGCATCCTGGCCCTCGCTCATTGAAGCCCGCATGCCGGAACGATCTGGTGGTGATGGCCCTCAACTCGGATCCCCACACTATATCCACCAGATCCACGTGGTCAGCATATCATAGCCTATTCCACGCCGCAGTCCTTCGATAGGACGGTTCGTGAAGGGAAAACCGTTCTCTATTTGATAGACAACGACTTAGTAGGTGTTAGGGTCGGTTCAGCTCCAGGCTGATAAGTATCGTCGACGGGAGGCTGTGTTGTGTTTTTGACGCACAGCCCTGTACGCCGCCTGACGATGCATCCTAGCGGTAGAAGCATTCATTCGTGGTTCGGCTCCTGGCCGATAAGTCTTAAATAGTCGGAGGTGCTGTTTGTGCATCACGCACGGCCCTGTTCAACAACTAGATAGGCATCCATCGGGAGTGGTTTCAGCGGTATTCGTTTGTCTGTAGTCGGTGGTGGTCGATGTTGAGCTGGTACGTGACCCCTATCAGGCAGTGTCCCGGTATCTCAACGCGAAGGTCTCGTAGATGGTTCTCGTAGAGCATTACAGAATTAGAAAATAAGATGAAATTAGCTTAGTGAAGAGAATTCAACTTAAAGATAATTAGTCGTTCATTTTTGGAGTATTGGCCTCAGACGTGCTTTCGTTATTTTCAGCGATATTTGTACCTAGGGGAGTGCAATAGTTAAATAAAGTGACGGGGTCCGAAATACCACGTCACAATATATATATTGTGACGTGGATTTTTCTGCACCTCGGTCACTCGGAGCAAATAACCGAGAACTTACCGCGTGCACAATAATTTGGCGTCCGCGTGGTATCCTGGACCTGAAACAATATCGCGAAATTTGTTGGGCGCCTGGCGTGGTCAACACGCCTCGAAATCGGTAATACGATATACCGCGACCATATGCTCGGTAGCTCAGTACCGCGGAGAGGGGAGGGGTAATTTTTGGGTAGAGAGAATTGCAACACAAGTAAGCCAACGCGTGACGTGGCCAAATCACTATAAAATTCCACTGATATATTTCTCGTCAGCGATATTACAAAAAAAAATAAAAATAAAAATAATACGACTACGCAAGTCGTCCTTAGCGATTCCAAATACAACTTTAAATCTAATCTAAAAGAAATAAGAAAGGGAGAAACAAACCAAATAAAAAAAAAAATAAAAAAAAAAGGTGAATAAATCTAGGAGACCTCTACGGCCTACGTGCGCTAGTCGCCGTTTTAATAATACTCTAATTCGTAAGAACCAAAAACAAAATCGGACTCGATGCGCTGCTCGCGAACGGCCTTTACAAAATGGCGCTGATCGCCAACTTAATATTAACTGATAATGCAAAAAAAAAACTAAACTGAGGCGAGGCTCGTCGCGACACCCGCGATCCTCCTCTAAGAACGCATATTCTTATCAGCGCGCACCCGAACTTCACTCTCTCTGCGACGGCGGGACGCAGTCGCGAATTCGAATGCTTCCCGTGAGACGGTTCGCGACCTACACGAGAATGGAGGGTGTACCGGACGAAGAAAAATGACCCCGTGTAACGGACTTCGGTTACACTCAAACTCGGGACAATAACGTCTCGGCTCAACCCGTGGCTCGACTCGATTTCCTGGATCCCCCGAAATTAACGCTACTCCCTTGCGCGCAACTCAGGCTACGGTCACCAAGCAAAAGAATCGGCAAACGAATTTCGAGTATTTTTCGACACGCAAATTCCAAAACGGCTATCCTTTATCTGATAAGCCTTTACTCAATTACTCTCGAAATTCGATCGCAAGAATATCAGCAGCGCTTACCGCTCCACATCCAATGCACGAATGCACCCACACCCTCGTGACGGCTCACAGACATCGTCCTCGCCACGCAACAGTTTCTTTCACCGACGCAAAATGAACTCTACTCGACCTCGAAATCACTCAACTATCTTACTCAATCGCCAGAACTAGAGTGATCTCGGATGGTCGCAACGCCGATCTCGTCGCGCTAATTTTTCGTGACGTCATCAACCTAAGAATGCGCAACAATCGATCGGTCATCGATTTTTGGGGATTGCGCAACTTGCCGCGCACCTGTCGTCTCTACGCGGCGCAGAACTTAAGGCTAGATCGCGATGTCGTCTCCCGCGCAGCTCTACGTAGTCCTGGGGTTGGGCGGGGTGGTGCTCCCTCGTCGCTAGCTGGTATCTCGCGGTTGCCTTGGTTGGTCGTAGGCGGGTGAGCGGGGAGGCTGCGGCGCGCCGGCCGCCAGCGGGAATCGCGTCCGCCTTGGATTCCCGCGCTGCAGGGATCTGCGTTGCCTCCCCCTCCGCAGCCTCGGTGTCCTTCCCGCGAGATCTTCGTGGTTTCGCCTTGCCTCAAAAGATGTTCGGCGTCGGAGTTGGTCGCTGGAGGGTAGCCGGTACACTCAAAAAAAAATAAAGAAAACAAAAACCTGAAATATCTTGGTCGCAATGCGCTATTTCGTCCCTGTCGAAGCTCGGGTGCGCGACCCCAGTTCTGGCGCTCTCTAAGATTATTCCGCGACTCGATTTTCTAAACCCTGATTCCGGGATCTCGCCCAGGGTTCAGGGAGTTTCTTGTAACGGGCAGGCCTAACCGAACTGCCACGTTACAATATATAAGACATTCCCTTATCTTTCGTAGTTAAGGGCGACTTAGTTTCCGATAAGGTACTGCGGTTGATGCTGTTAATAACTGTAATATATTCACACTATTTAAACATTCAAGCGATCAAATTATTACAATAGGGTTACCTGAATCAACAACAAGTACTTATAATTATTAATTTTGCTTGATTATAAACTTTAGCGCCAAGCGCTATGAGCCTTTTGCGTGTTTCTGTTTATATCACGCAGTTTCGACTAATCAGCACGGCGACCACGTGTCTTGGGCTTGGTGGGTGTCCCGAGCGGACGACCTCTGATAGTCGCGCTGTAGTTTAGCTAGTCTCAAACTCACATCCCCCCCTCCCCCCCTCCCAGACGTATGTTTCAGGAGTCAGGAGTCTGGAAATAGGGAATCATTTTATTTGCATGATAAACGTTTGACTCTGGTGTTTCAAATCCCGAGTCAATAATATACAGTAAGTCAGAAATTTTTTTCTTTATTCTAAAAGGACCCACCCTGACCGTATCAAGTTTTTTCCTATTTAAACGACTTCCGTTTTGAATATAAACAAGATCACCAACTTCGTATGTTATTTTTCGTTTATTTTTATCATAATAAACTTTATTTTGATTATGCATTTTTTCTGCATTTAAAAATGCTATTTTCCTGTTTTTCTCTAGATTTCCTAAACTGTTTTCGTTAAGTTCCGACGGGAGATAGGATTTATCAATTCCATTTAAAAGGTAATTCGGTGTAAACTTTGTTGTGCTGTGTATTGTGTTATTGTAGTCTTCTACGAACTGTTCAGCTATGACTGACCACGGCCGGTCTTTTTTTTCAAAGATTTTACACCTAATCGCATTAACTAATGTTTGATTTGTCCGTTCATTTTGCCCGTTTGAAAAGGGGAAGTCTACCGCGGTGAAAATGTTTGTTATGTTATCTGCTTTTAGATAAGTTTTAAATTCTTTTGAGATTATTCCAGCGTATTGATCAGTTAGAAGTACTTTTATTTTTCCCTTTTTCTGAACTTTTTTTACCAGATTTATGAAATATTTTGCTGTCTGTGTTTTTGAGGTCAATACAAAAGCGTACTTCGTGAAGTGGTCTACGATTAAATGCAAGTATTTTTTTGGTGATTTGTTTCCGCTGAACCCTCCTATTTTATCCAAGGATATTATTTGAAACGGCTCCAACGCTGGACCTAATTGTGAAAGGGGTTGAATGAAATTACCGAACCTCGATTTATTTCTTACACAGGTGTCGCATGCTCGACAAATAAGTTTTATATGTTTATGCATGTTTTTAAAATAGTATTTTGGAGTTAAAGTCAGATTTAACTGCTTTACTCCAATATGACTTTCATTGTGTATATTTTTTATCATTTAAATACCCAACTTTTCCGTCACCCTTATTTTTTCTTTGTTATTTAAGATTTTATAACAAATGTTATTTTTTTTCACTGTTTTATCCTCTTTTTTTATATGTAATTGTTTTTGGTCGTTCCTCAGTTCTTCCATCGATAAAAAATTGACTATTTTTATAGCCGTTTCACTGCTTGTGTTTTCATCTAGTACTGGGTTTCGAGAAAAGCTATCTGCTTCTGCATTATTTATGCCTGGGTTATACCTGATTTCAAAATCAAAATTTGAGATGTAGTTTAATAATGCTAATAGTTCAGGATCTTTACTCTTTTTTACATTAAAGTTTTCAAGCGGTTTGTGGTCTGTAAAGATCGTGAATTTATTTCCTATAAGTTTATATTGCCAATATAAAATACACTCTTTTATCGCCAGGACTTCCAAGAATATAGCGCGTTTGTTTTCTTGCGGTTTTGTTAGTTTTTTTGAAAAGAAAAAGACTGGTTTTATAGAGTTGTCTTTTTGAGGTTGTTTTGAAATTGCTGCTACTCCTTTTTTTTTTTGATGCATCTGTAAAAATGTATATAGGAAGTTTCGGGTCAAAAATTGCCAATATCGGCTCAGAGCTGAGATAGTTTTTAATTTTTTTAAAGCTGTCTTCACATTCTTGTGTCCATTCGAATTTTACATTTTTCCTAAGTAAATTATGTAGTGGTTCTAATTCTATCGAAGCTTTCGGTATGTATTTTAAGTAGAAATTTATTTTTCCCAAAAGTTGCCTCACATTTTTTTGATTCTGCGGTTTCGGAAATTTTTTTATTGCTATTAAGTTATCATTTACAGGTTTTATCTTATTTTCTTTGATTTCATGTCCCAAATAGATAACTGATTTTTTTGCAAATGTGCATTTTTTTTTGTTTAACTTAAAACCCGCTTTTTCTATGGCAATGAGAGTTTCGTTAATGTGACGTGAATGATCTGAAGAATTTTTTGAGAATATCAAAATATCATCGATGTAATTTATCGCGAAATTCTCGAGATTGTTTTTCGCTAATACGTCACTCAGGATTCTCTGAAAAATTGCCGGAAACGATTTCAAGCCAAAAGGCAAGCATTTCCATTGCCAATGCCCGTTTTGGGTTATAAATACGGTTTTATATCTATCTTTTTCTCTAATCGGGATTGACCAGAAGGCCGAATTTATATCTAATTTTGAAAAAATTTTGCAATCCCGTACTTGAATTAACAGATCGTCAATAATTGGGAATGGGTGACATTCTGGTACAATTATTTTATTTAGTTCGCTATAGTCTACGCATAACCGTGACGTTCTCCCTTCTTCTTTCTTCAAAACAAGAGTTACCGGGGAAGCGAACGGACTAGTCGAGCGTTCAATTAAACCTACTTTCAGTAATGATTTTATTTGTGAATTTATTTCTTCGCTATCCGCTATAGAGCATTTGTACGGTTTTCGCGCAATATATTTATTTTTGGTAAGCTTTACTGACGCCTCGTAGCCTGTTACTTTGCCTACTTCGAACTTGTCTTCTGTAAACAGCTCTTTGTGTTTATTCCACACGCGTTCCAAATAGATCTCACTGTTTACCACTATGTTTGTTGACATAGATTCTGTTTTCATATTCTCATGTAACCGACATTTCTTTGTATCATTTTGAAAAATTTTCAAATTTTCATTCTGACACAGTTTAAATTCTTTAATTGTATCTAAACCTAACAAAATGTCATCCTGAAAAGAGTCACTTTTTACAATATAAAAACATATTGTATTTGAAATATCAAAAATTTTTGTTCTTAGATTTATTGAGCCTAATGTATTCGTAGTGCATGCAAATGTATTGAGTTCATTTACCCCACTTATTTTTTTGTTTAATTTTAATTTTACCACTGTATCATAATTTATTATCGATTCGTTTGCTCCCGAGTCATATACCGCAACGACTGGAGTATCCTCGATACCTATTGTTAATCTGATGAGTGGGGTCGCCATCCGTTTTTTGATTCGTCAGAAGACGCTACGCTCTCTTCAATATTCGTGTTATTTATTATTCTTATTTTATCATTTCTTGTTTTCTCTTTATCATAGAGTTTTAACCTGCACACATCTTCTGAGTGATATCTGTTTGGAAATCCTTTTTTATTGCAGTAGGAGCATGGTTTTTTTTCGGATTTATTTCCCTCTGGGATTTTTGTTTTAATTTTTTTCTCTACAAGACCTTCTGGCTGATTTATGAGCGTCATTAATTTATCAATTGTATCTAAATCTTTTCAATTTATGTGTACTTGAATTTTTGCTGGTAAACCCAAAACAAATAAATTTATTTAAGTGTTTTCTGATATTTTAGGATCTGTGTCCAAAAGCAGATTTCTCTTTTTTAGCGCGTACTCTAAAAGCGAACCATTTAAATAACGAAATTCGTATGCATATTTTATTTCTGGCCACCCTATCACGGCAAAAGTATCTAAAAAGGAATTTTTCCAATGCTCCCATGGCCTTGTGATCCTATTTATTTTCAAAAAGCTTTGAAACCGGTCAAGGGCCGGTCCCTCCAGAAAAAATCTCAACGTCTCTGCGTAAATTTCTTCTCTACATTTTGAACGGGTGCACTCGCTCACGAAAAGATCCATAAAAATAGCCGCGTTCTGGTTTTTTCCAGAGAATTTTTCCAGAATCATGTTTTTCACTCGTGACGTTATCTTTTCATGCGGAAAAGTTGCAGGGTTATGGGCGGGAACGGGACTGGGATCACCATACGCCCGACACTCATCCAAATAAATACCCCCGTAACACACATTTCCCTCTTTATCTAAGTATTGCCCTTCAAGTTCATCTATTAGCGAAATCCACACCTTCCGGAACTTTCCACGTGTTTTTACAAGTAGTATAGCAAGGGGGGTTCTACACGCAGATTCCTGTTACCGAAATTTACCGACCGAGCCGTTCCGCGCAGCCCATCGAGCCGCTCCGCGCAGCCCAGACTCAAACCCTTTTCCGCTCTGCGTACCCCAGACTCAAACCCTTTTCCGCGATGACGTCACAGTCTGCCGTACCGGCTTGAGGTCAAAACCGTGCAACCTTACCGACAGTTGTATCGATCGAGGGTCAAAATCGTGCTGTTTTACTGACAATCTTACCGACCGAAGGTCAAAGTCTGTAGTGCTCGCCTGCCAACGGTAGAGGGCGCAGCGGGGGCGAGAACTTTTTCACCGTCCCGCATTCTTTTCCCAAGATAGGACTGCTGATGTGTAACATTAACCACTCCAAATTCCTTTCCCACGGTAGGACTACTGATTTGTAACATCAACCACCTCACATTCCTTTCCCACGTTTTCAACCACGTGACATTCCAAAATTAATGGTTCTGAGAATTGTTTTCCACTTGTTCGGATGTCGGTTTGATATCAACCACGTGACATTTTTTGGCTTATAACTGCCGTGTGAACTCAACGATGAATTTTGAACGGGTTCAATCAAGACCGAGTGCAAGGTCGACCGATAGCCGTGGTACATTCAGAGCCATGGATCTGCGGTGTTGGGTTACTATAGCCCTGGGAATGCTAAAAGGTGTGCGCGCATACACGAACGTAAGTCTGTAACATCTGACCAGGTCCACCGTTCGTATAAAACAGGTTAGCACGTGAAACTTGCACATCAGTCAGACTGCTATTCTTGTGAGACGAAAACCTTAAAATTATCATGATACGTAATAACGAAGAAGTAATTATCGGATTTAGCAACGCGACGTCAGAGTTCTCGCTACAAGATCTTCGGTGGCTCGTTGAGTGTGTCCGGAGAGCTCGTGTGCAACCGCACAGACTACACAGGACATATTTTCAGAACAAAACGTTGATCCTGACTTTTCAAAAACGGCAAAACGAAGTAATTGCAGTATTATCGGACATTGAACCGGATGACGATGAAGGCGAAGCCGATTTGATCGAGTGTCGTCAGATCAACGAGAAGTAAGAAGCAAACCGAACCGTACACATCTAATGTTACCCACACAATCGAAGACACACAACATTTCGGTAGCTTCTAGAAGTTTTTCGAGGATTCTGTGTGGGAGGAATACGGCTACAAAAGTCTGAATTTCAGGTCAGAAAGACAGTCTTGCATCTTCAGTCCGACGTTTGATGCGATGTTAAAGTGTACCGACATCGAGCTCGAGCTCCTCACCGACATGCATATAAAGCAGAACTAAAACAGCGAATCGATCTGTTCTTAAAAAATATTCACGACTTGAAAACCATTGTAAATCAGAAGTCAGAACTAAACAAAGGGACAAAAAAGTTCGCAAACCTAAATTTATCAAGAAACACATAACTACTGAACATCAAAAAAAAAAAATGGATTTCACAAAACTCAACAAAGTTGCAAGCATGAACGAATTTCTGTCGACGAAGAAATTGAGGGAGCTGGAAATTTTTTCAAAATCTATAAAGTCACCAACATTCGACGAGTTCAAACGAGGTTCGGGCAGCGTTTCGTCACAGACCTGAACACCGGATTCAGCGTGTTCTTACCGGCACGGATTGTGCGACTGCTGAACGAGACCCAATATCAGAAATTGATGCAGACGATGGAGGAGGAGCGGTTGTTCTTGCAGTATCTGGACTTTCGGTACGGTCAAATTGAATTCAAAGATGCGTCGACTCTCGCTTAAGGTAGTACCGTGATAAATCACTTTTCTTACAATATCTTTCAATTTTTGAATACATATAATTTGAAGTGTCCTTTATACGTAGGAATTTTTTTTAATAGTCCTTCCGGTACTAAATTTTGCAATATTAGCAATCAAAAGTCGTACAATTTACATGTATTCCCTATCCCGACCGTAGTTAGAGTGAGCATTTTATTTAATAACAGCCATACTTTTCTTAGAATTTTTTTTAAAAACTGAGAATTATTAATTGAGGATATAACAAGTAATTTTTTTCTAAAAAAACATAAACAAGCCGTATTCATTTGTTTGTAAATAATTCTTAAAGTTTCTTGCTTTTAATGATTTTCAAACTTTCTCTCATAACCTGACCCGTGAGAAATAGTGACTTGGCAACGTTGCCCTACGCGGGAAGTTTAAAATGCCACAAAGGCCCAACGAATTGAAATAAATGTCAGAACTTTGCGGATATAGGTTACGGTACAGGTTTTAATCGCGAAGTCATTGTGTATTATTTTCAGTCTCCAATTATAACTATCCTCAAATTGATTTCATAACAATACATTTCTCTACAACACATGCTTGAGGGGCAAGAGATACTGAGTTAGAATGCAACGTTGCCAAGTCAGACAAAAGACGCAATGGGAAAATTTTTATACTTCTGCGCATGTGAGAGGAAGCGCAAAGGTGTACTGTATCTCAACTACTTTTTACTTTAGTTATAATGTTTTATACGGGGGATATTTCTCTGGAAGTTGAGGACTGCTGCTATCACGGTACTACCTTAATTTGTACACCGTACCTGGACAACGTGTGCAGCGTCTCCAATTATTCTACGTTGCATAACCTTTAAGAAAATTGTATACATTGTTTGACAAAGCTTCTTTATTTTATATCACTTCATTTTATACCATTTAATGGTACGACGTTCTGTATTGAATAAAAAAATTTATGTATTTATCACTCAGCGCTGAACCATCCTGTCCACCTTAATCTCAACAAATTGTTGGTAACAGCAATTCGGACTTTCTGTTTTATACCATTAAATAGTACGACGTTCAATATTGAATAAAAAAATATATGTATTTATCACTCAACGCAAAACCATCCTGTCCACCTTAAACTCGACAAATTGTTGGTAACAGCAATTCGAATCGACTTTTACAATCTGAGAAAGTGCTATTTTGAACACCGATGAGCAAAGACGAAGGTTTTCTAAGCTACGTTTTGAACCTCGTAACTGTAACGTGAACAGTACGACGAGATTTCAGCGGACTCAGTCAAGGATAGAGTGCAAGGTCGACCAACATCTGATTTAGCGTACGTTTAAAGCCGCAGGTCCTACGGAGTTGGGTTACTATCGCTCTTGGAATGCAAAACATGATGACGTTGGTGTACAAATTAGTCCAGAATGAGATGCAAGGTTGAGGCGCAGTTGAGATTTCGTTTGACAAGTTTTTATTAATTTTATAAAAAAAGTATTAAATATAATATATATATATATATATATATATATATATATGTATACAGGGTGTCCCTAAATTGAGGGACACGGACCAGCCAGCGTGATACCTGACTGAAATGCAACCGAGAATTTCTTTACCGGAAGCTCGTCCGACGCATAGTTTTTGAATTATAAGTGATAGCGTTAGGCCAATCAGAGTGCACCATTTCATCTGGATTTGCCGCCACGGAAATTGCTGTTTTGTTCGTCTGGGTGAATTATTATTATTCGGTTACAAAGTAAATATCGGCACCTCCCCTCTCTCGCTGTTGTACCCCTTCTCGAGCGCGGACCTCGGTATTGTTGCCGTGGCACACGCTGCCGGCCGCACACCCACGGACGCACACTCGTGTGTGTGAAACATAAGCGAATGCCCAGCTACACAATACTACGAAACACACATATGCGAGTGAAAATAAAAATAAATCTCGAAATAAATCAGCGGATTTAAGATTTAATGTTATAAAACACTTCCAATCATCGATGTATGCATAAAACTAGAGATTTTAGATGATTGATATGCCGTTAGGGTTCATGATTAGTCATTCAATCAATCCGAATTATGCTTTCCGGACATTTTCTGTGTCTTTGCAACATAACTTTTCCACTAGTTTGAAATTCATCATTGACATCCGATTTTTCAATAATGCGAGGGAACAACAACTCGCTGAATTGACGTGTCAATAGGTTTGTAAATCGATTACAATTCACCTGAGTTAACACAAAATAACTGAATAAATGAGAATTCACTGAATCACTAAAAATGATAACTGAAATCATGAGAATTATTTGAGATATAACTGAATTAGGAAGAGTTGTAATAAGTGAAGTTACGTTGAATTACTTAAGATTCGTGTTAGAATTTATATCCAAATGAAACTACTGCCGCCACCTGTCGGGAGTTATGTATATTAGGTAAACGTCAAATGTAATGTCGATAACATGTAAGCGTCAGATTTAATGTCATTATCATATTAGAAATACAGTTGAGTTGTTCATCAGCCATCACGTTATTTACTTTAGGTTATGGGCCCAGACCATAACACGCGTTAAAATAAAGTTTCTTGTTAGTATTTCGCATAGGTTTTGTGTCGTGTAAGAAAGACAATGAGTTCCAATTACCTCGCAAGCATTCCTAAGCTAAAAGGAAGAGAGAATTTCGACGATTGGGCGTTCGCTGTAGAAAACCTACTGGTTCTCGAAGGTGCTGACAAATACCTGAAAACAGAAGGTACCGAAGCTACAGAGGCAGCGACAGATGCAAAGGCACGAGCAAAATTGATTTTGACGATCGATTCATCGTTATTTGGGCACATAAAGGAAACAAAGACCACGAAGGAATTATGGGCAAAACTACGAGCTTTGTTCGACGATTCAGGATTTTCGAGGAAGATTACTTTGCTTCGTCATCTAATATCCATAAGATTAGATAATTGTGAGAATATGACGAATTATGTGACACAAATAGTGGAAACGTCTCAACGTTTAAGTGGCACAGGGTTTGCCATCAACGATGAATGGGTGGGTTCTTTATTACTCGCCGGATTACCAGAGCAATTTATGCCAATGATTATGGCTATAGAACACTCGGGAATTCCAATCACTGCCAATTCCATCAAGACGAAATTGATCGATATGGAATCAATCAACTCTAGTGAAACGGAACGTAATTCAGCATTAGTGGCTAGAAGTTGGCATAATAAAAAGAAAAACGGCAAAGTTGGCAGCAATGGTAGTACCAGTCAAAATGGCGCATATACATCGAGGTCAAATGTCAAAAATACGAAAACTAACAAAATGATAACATGTTATCGTTGCAAGCAGATAGGCCATTATCGTAATCAGTGTCCACTTTCGAACGAGAAAACAGATAATAAGAAACAGAGTAACGCATTCAGCGTTGTTTTTCTTAGCGCAAAGTTCAGCAAAAGTGATTTCTACATAGATTCGGGGGCAAGCATGCACATGACGGCGAATGAAGATTGGTTGAAAAACTCTAATTATTCACAGAATTTACTTGAGATAATAGTTGCGAATGAGACAAAAGTGCCTGTTTTATGCTCTGGAGACGTGGAAATAACAACAAGTCATAACTACAACATTACTGTCAAAAATATGTTGTGTGTACCTAGTCTCGCAAATAACCTATTATCAGTAAGTGAATTGATAAAGAATGGAAACAGTGTAGTTTTCGAGCCTAACAAGTGTTTGATTAGAAATCAATTAGGCGAATTAGTTGCTGAAGCTGATTTAATTGATGGTGTGTACAGAGTTAATTTACAAACACAGAACTGTTTATTGACTTCAACTCAAGTCAGTGGGGAAACATGGCACAGACGACTTGGCCATATAAACAGTATGGATATGAACAAAATGAAGCGTTGTGGTTTAGTGGATGGACTGAATTATCCTGACTCTTTTACAACAGGCAAGTCAAGCTGTCAGACATATTGTGAAGGAAAGCAGTCAAGATTGCCATTTGCGACAGGTTCACGTGCAACAGAAATACTTCAAATTGTACATTCAGACATCTGTGGTCTCATGGAGATCAAGTCAATTGGAGGTGCTAGATATTTTGTGCTATTTATAGACGACTATACTCGGATGACCTTCATTTACTTCCTGAAAGCTAAAAGTGAAGTGTTGAACTATTTTAAAGAATTCAAGTCTATGGCGGAGAATATTCACAATACAAAAATAAAACATTTAAGAACTGACAATGGATGCGAATATTGCAGCAATGAATTTGAAAATTACTTGAAGTCTGAGGGCATCATTCATCAAAAAACAAACCCATATACCCCGGAGCAGAATGGACTCAGTGAGCGATCAAACAGAACCATAGTGGAGAAAGCAAGATGCTTACTTTTCGAAGCTGATTTGGAAAAGAAATATTGGGCAGAAGCTGCAAATACAGCCGTCTATTTAAAAAACAGATCGGTAGCTTCAGGTATTGAAAAGACTCCGTTTGAATTATGGACTGGCAAAAAACCCAACTTGGAACATATACGTGTTTTTGGGAGTACTGTGATGGCACATATACCAAAGGAAAAAAGGACCAAGTGGTATAAGAAGTCTAAGAAATATATATTGGTTGGTTTTTGTGAAAATGTGAAGGGTTACAGAATTTATGATCCCGCCTCTAATATTATTACAAACAGCAGAGATGTTGTAATCATGGAAATACCAAAGAAAGAAATCACTGTCTCAGTTTCCATGGAAAGCACAGATTCAGTGGGGGAATTAAGTGAAGAATCTGTGGTGAAACTTAAACCTATTTATCATTCAAGTTCAAGTGAATACCTAGATGGTGAATGTTCTGATGACAGGCAAAAGATGCAAGATGAAACAGAAGGTGAGAATTCTTCAGCAGGAGGGACATCTTCAGCAGGAGGGAGTGAGCAGCAGGCATCTGTTGATGATGATGAGGAAGGAAAGAACTCATCACCACAAGGGATACCATGTCAGCCACTGTCCTGTGAAGAAACATTGAAGAGACCTAGGAAGAAACCATCAAGATATGGTCATGCTAACATGACATGTACTACTACCTCTACAGGTGAAGACAGCTTGACTTATGAGGAGGCTATCCATGGTCCAGAAAAACAGCAGTGGCTCCAGGCAATGGCAGAGGAGCTTCAGTCATTCGATGACAATCAGGTGTGGGAGATTGTCGATGCTCCAGATAATGCAAGTATAGTGCAGTGTAAGTGGGTCTTACGTAAGAAATATGACTGTGATGGTAAAGTGAGATATCGAGCCAGATTAGTAGCCAAAGGTTTTTCGCAAAAGGCTGGCATTGACTACCAAGAAACCTTTTCCCCAGTGATTAGACATTCAACCTTGCGGTTACTATTAGCATTGAGTGTGCAGTTAGACATGGACATAACTCACTTAGATGTGACAACAGCCTTTCTTAATGGACATTTAAAAGAAAGTATCTTTATGCAATTGCCTGAAGGATTCTCTAGTAAAAATTCAAACAAAGTATTGAAATTAAAAAAGGCTGTATATGGTTTAAAACAAAGTTCACTTGTTTGGTATCAAAAAGTAGAGGAAATATTATGCAGTTTAGGGTTCAGTAAATGTAAATTGGAACCATGTGTATTTATAAAAAACCATAATAACAATAAGAAAACTATTGTTGGTGTATATGTAGATGATTTCCTAATTTTTTCAAATAACAAGACTGAAAGTGACTCTCTGATAAATGCATTAAACAAAAATTTCAAAATAAAGAATCTAGGCCAGGTCAAACAGTATCTAGGCATGCGAATTAATGTAAACAGAGATTCAAATGTAATTACAATTGATCAGGAGCATTATATTGAACAATTACTTCAAAAGTTTAATATATCTGAATGTAATACTGCCAATACACCTATTGAATGTAAATTAAACATTGAAAAGTCTGATGGTTGTGTAGATAAGTTACCTTATCAAAATTTAATAGGTAGCTTGATGTATTTAGCGGTCTTGACAAGACCAGATATCTCTTTCTCAGTCAGCTACCTAAGTCAATTTAACAATTGTTATTCATATATTCATTGGAATTATGCAAAGCGAATTTTAAAATATTTGTCAAAAACAAAGAATTATTGTTTGCAATATTCCAAAGAAAGGGCAGAACTAGAAGGCTTTGTAGATGCAGATTGGGCCAGTGATTCCTCAGACAGAAGGTCTTATACAGGTTTTTGTTTTATAAAATCTGGGTCTGCCATTTCTTGGGAAAGCAAGAAGCAAAGAACAGTAGCCTTAAGTAGCTGTGAAGCAGAATACATGGCTTTATCGGAAGCTTGTCGTGAAGCTATTTATTTACATGACTTAGAATCTGAATTAAGAGGTCATTGTAATAAAATAGTTTTATATAATGACAGTCAGAGTGCATTAAAGATGGCAAATAATCATCAAACTCACAAGCGGTCTAAGCACATTCATGTGAGATACAATTTTGTCAAAGATACTGTTAATAGTGGTCGAGTTCAAACAAATTATTTGCCAACTTCCAATATGCCAGCTGACTTATTAACTAAAGGATTATCAGGTGAAAAGCATTATAAATTTATAAAAAAACTTGGTATGGTTGAAAATTAAATTTATTGTTGTATCTGATTGTAATAGATTGTAAGTGATATTTAGTTTGTTTTTCATTTTGATATAGTGGGGGTGTTAGAATTTATATCCAAATGAAACTACTGCCGCCACCTGTCGGGAGTTATGTATATTAGGTAAACGTCAAATGTAATGTCGATAACATGTAAACGTCACATTTAATGTCATTATCATATTAGAAATACAGTTGAGTTGTTCATCAGCCATCACGTTATTTACTTTAATTCGTGCCAAAATTTTTCGTTTAGAGAGAAAAATAATCAAATTCAAATAAAAAAGTAATTTTAAATCAAGAAGAAGAAAATTCCCAAATACCTGAATTCAAATGATGCAATTTCAATTTAATAAATCTATCTGAATTTGAGGAAAATTAATAATTATTATTTGGAATAGAAAACTGAAGTCGAATTACATGAATAAATTCAATTAATTCAACTCAAAAAAATATGGTGTCATTCGAATTCCTAGTTATTTCCTCGTCGGTTCAATGTGGGTCTGGAGTAGCAAGTAACGTTGAAATTGTTGATAATTATCACAACGATCGGACTCTTGAAAGCGCTCGCGGAAAAATTCAAACGTCTTCAGAAAACGGATGGAGGTACGCGGTCGACGAAAATAATACTTGGAATCGTCGAGTTTCGACTTGAGGGTGAGTGGCCTGCGGACAACGGATTACGGTGCGACGTCAAATTCTGGAAGTTTCTGAAATTCGGAATTAAAAACGGTCGGTATTGATAATAAAAAAAAAAAATATATTTTATTGGAAAAAAGTTAAGGTAGTGAGTACGAGAGAGAATCAGAATACGATGTCGTTCAAGAATCTGTTCTATGCGACGTTGCATTCTGGAAGTTTCTGAAATAAACTCTTAACTAACAGGATGAAGGTTCTGAATTAAAAACGGATCGTGAAACAATGACTATAAGATCTGGTATTTATTTATTTAATGAAATTAAAAATCTGTTTAGTAACTTAAATTTATTAAAATATTATCGAAGACAAAAAAGGTTTGTACGTTGTGTGACTATAAATATCTGGTACTTATCTAAAGAAATTAAAAATCTGTTTCGTAACTTAAATGTATTAAAATATTATCGAAGACAAAAAAGGTCTGTACGATGGCGAACTACAGCATCAAGTCGTGAAACAAAGACTATATGATCTGGTACTTATTTCTTTAACGAAATTAAAAAATCTGTTTCGTGGAGCGAGATATCCCCTGATTCGTCGTAACTTAAATGTGTTAAAATAATAATAACTAACACAAAAAACGTCTGCACGCCGTGAACTACAGCATCAAGTCGTGAAACTATGACTAGATGCGCACAGTTTGAATTAGTATCTGACATTTTGTTCAATTTCTACCACGACGGTGAACCGAAATCCATCAAATCAATGACTTCAACTTTTTAACTCAGAATTTTCCAAACTTTTTACGTCAACTGTTGAAGCATCATGCAGCGACACGCGTTCTATTGTGAAATTTTTTTTTTTTTTTTTAAAAAAAACCCTGTTTATCCCACTACTGTGACATTATTCGTATATTACTGTATGATACACTACTACTACTATTAAACTGTCTGTCGTTGGTTGATCATTAAAGAGATTTGAAACAAAGAAAAGACGTATTTAATGTACTTTCTAAAAAAAAATTTAAGAAACCTAGAATCGTGAAAATTCACAAATTGTATATTTACAAGCTCTCATGGACGCGAGTTACGTAAGACATCATCTGGGTAATGGACCACCACAGTCCGCCGTTGGGTTCATCTTCAGACTTGCTCTTTATCGGTATAGCCCACGCATACTTTGAAAAAATATCAATGACTGTGAGCATGTACTTGTAGCTTTTGTTTTGTCCAGCGTACGACGTCATATCAACAAGATCCACACGCCAGGTCTCGTCGATGCCGCGCACGCCGACGCGGGTAATTCCGGCGTGCAGGCTTATGCAGTTCCTCGTTCATATTCCAACGCTCTTAGTCTAGTACCAAAGAAAACACATGTTTAATGAAATTTCTAAAAAAATTTAAGAAACCTAGAAGTATGAAAATTTACAAATTGTACGTTTACATGCTCTCATGAACGCGAGTTACGTAAGACATCGTCTGGGTAATATACCACCACTGTCTGCCGTTGGTCGAGTCTTAAGGAGATCTGAAACAAAGAAAACACACATATTTGATGTACTTTCTAATAAATTTGAGAAACCTAGAATTCTGAAAATTTACAAATTGCATATTTACATGCTCTCAAGTAGTCGAGTTGCGTAAGACATCTTCTGGGTAGTAAACCATCTTTTCCTTCTCACAGTACAATTCCAGAAGATGTCTGCAGAGGCCACATCGATGCATTTGCAATTCTCCTTGGACGCGACGACATCGCACGCAGGATGGTAGACTCTCGATGCGAGAGAACGGTATTCTTTCGTGTTTCGAAAACGATGCTCTCTCATCGAGACCCTCCTCCCGTGCGCAGTTTACGCAATACACACCCTGTGGCCCCCTCGAGTACAAGACCCTACGGCAGACAGTGGTGGCATAGAACCGATTTCGGATGTCGCGTTCACGATCCGCCCAGCGGATCCGTAGCGGAACCACCGATCCAGCAATCCGGATGATGTCAAAAATTGCTGGATCGGTGTTATTAAACAAACCAGCCATGCAAGCTGAAAAAAATTATTTTCTGAGCTACGTGATCTGATATACACATATATAGTATTTTCAAAAAAATAATCAATCTTACTTCCATTCAATTATTCTGCCATTACGATGATCACTCTGTGTTGTTTTTTTTGCGTTAAAATTTCTGAAAACAAAGCGCACGCATTAAAATTATTTCTATTCACTCATGTAAAATCGAAAATTGTTGTACACTCAAGGTAAAAAAAATTTATGAGAGCACTGATTTCAATCACCCACCTTGACAGTTTGAAATCTCAACTGCTAGTGAATTCATGAGACGGACGGAGCACCCCACTCTTCGTACAGCTTCTTCATATGTTTTAGGTTCACAATTGAACTAATACCAAATCATGAAGTGGTTGACACTTGTCAGTTACGTTTGCAGGATATATCTTTCTCACTCTAGCCTCCTGCACTAGTGCGTAGACCTCGAAATCCACTTGTCGGTTACCTTTGCAGGATATATCCTTCTCACTCTGTCCTCCTGCACTAGAGCGTAGGCCTCGAAATCGTGAAACCGACACCGTGGGCAAAGTAAAACATCCCCGTAACGCCCCTGGAGAACGATATCTACTAAGCCTATCACAGTTCCATGTATAACTCTAGCGATTAGTTCACTCTCACAGCTCTCTCTCTCTCGTACATGAGGCGTGCGAAACTTCTTCGCCAAGTTCCAAGAACTGCCTCGCCATCTTATACGCGCTGCAGGTTCGTTCGAGAAATATCTAGAAATTTCTATCAAAGAATATTGCATACGGTTGTCCACAAAAGGGACCGTGTCAGCGTAGAGCAGTTCTTCTAAAGCAAATCTTACATCGATAGCTTTGTCAAGTATGTGCGATTGAAAGAAGAAAAACAAATAAGGGTTCTGAAAATTGCGTGAAAATTAATAAAAATCATGGAGACGGCGCTCAAGATTTTATCTAAGAAATCTTCACCGACAGAAATTCAAAAATGGTTTCGATTTGGAACTCAAAATACCAGAAGTATTGTCCAAAGTGGTGAATTTCCAAGAAAAGGACTCTGGTTGATCGTTGATCGAAATAATCATTTTGATTGTGAATATTAACAAGTACATATTAGTACGAGGCGGTGTGTTCACATGCATACCATTCCCTAAGGATATTCAAGATAAGAAGGCTGTCGTCAACATACGTAACAACGACTCTTACTGCTTTCTTTGATCGGTCACCGCAGCTCTGTGCCCAGCCGACAACAACCATCCTAACGCGATCAGCTCGTACTCGCATTTCAGCTCAGTAGTCGAGGAAATAAAGCACTAAAAACGGCCCGACTGTCGATTTTTTGAGCAGTAAGACGGATTTTAATGCGGTTTTTTGCATTCGATTCGTAAGAGCGCCTACAAACTTTGTGAACTAAATTGATTAATTAATTTTTTGAAAATGCATTATGGCATTAATAATATGCATTTTGCAAGTGCACTTCCAAGAGACACTAATTAAAAAATTTGCTACTCGGGGGTTTTTGGGGTCGCTGAACACGAATATCGCCACGGCAACCGTCTCCGAGGTACCTGGTGCCCAGGGTGGACAGTATCAACGTCTTCTCCTGGAGTTTTGGCGAAAATTGTGATCGAATTTGTCGAAACTCGTTGCCCGGGGGTTTTTGGGGTCACTGAATACGAATATCGATACGGCAACCGTCTCCGAGGTACGTGGTGCCCAGGGTGAACGTTTCAACGTCTTTTTCTGGAATTATCTTGAGTATTATCATTTTTACCTCACTTAAAGTATATTTTTCTTAATTCAATCACAAATTCGATCACAATTTTCGCCAAAACTCTAGGAGAAGACGTTGATACTGTCCACCCTGGGCACCAGGTACCTCGGAGACGGTTGCCGTGGCGATATTCGTGTTCAGCGACCCCAAAAACCCCCGAGTAGCAAATTTTTTATTTAGTGTCTCTTGGAAGTGCACTTGCAAAATGCATATTATTAATGCCATAATGCATTTTCAAAAAATTAATTAATCAATTTAGTTCACAAAGTTTGTAGGCGCTCTTACGAAGCGAATGCAAAAAACCGCATTAAAATCCGTCTTACTGCTCAAAAAATCGACAGTCCATTGCTTTATTTCCTCGACTACAGTGCTACGGTACGATGGTATGAAGCTTCCTATGTCTCTAGATCAAAACTCCCAAATATCGGGGGCGGTGAAGTGGTATATTAAACTAACCGCGTCGGTATACATTAATTTTGTCTGATGTTCAAATACCGTTTGAACGTAATTATAACGGAAATTGTGAATGAAGGATTTTGAATGATCTTAAACGGAGGAGCCTACATACATTGGTTTGTTGAGTTTGACTTTCATCTCACTCGTTTCAACGATAATTTCAACTGTAACGTGGCAGTTCGGTTAGGCCTGCCCGTTACAAGAGACTCCCTGAACCCTCGGCAAGATCCCGGAATCAGGGTTTAGAAACTCGAGTCGCGGAATAATCTTAGAGAGCGCCAGAACTGGAGTCACGCACCCGAGCTTCGACAGGGACGAAATAGAGCATTGCGACCAAGATATTTCAGGCTTTTGTTTTTTTTATTTTTTTTTGAGTGTACCGGCTACCCTCCAGCGACCAACTCCGACGCCGAACATCTTTCGAGGCAAGGCGAAACCACGAAGATCTCGCGGGAAGGACACCGAGGCTACGGAGGGGGAGGCAACGCAGATCCCTGCAGCGCGGGAATCCAAGGCGGACGCGATTCCCGGTGGCGGCCGGCGCGCCGCAGCCTCCCCGCTCACCCGCCTACGACCAACCAAGGCAACCGCGAGATACCAGCTAGCGACGAGGGAGCACCACCCCGCCCAACCCCAGGACTACGTAGAGCTGCGCGGGAGACGACATCGCGATCTAGCCTTAAGTTCTGCGCCGCGTAGAGACGACAGGTGCGCGGCAAGTTGCGCAATCCCCAAAAATCGATGACCGATCGATTGTTGCGCATTCTTAGGTTGATGACGTCACGAAAAATTAGCGTGACGAGATCGGCGTTGCGACCATCCGAGATCACTCTAGTTCTGGCGATTGAGTAAGATAGCTGAGTGATTTCGAGGTCGAGGTAGAGTTCATTTTCCGTCGGTGAAAGAAACTGTTGCGTTGCGAGGACGATGTCTGTGAGCCGCCACGAGGGTGTGGGTGCATTCGTGCATTGGATGTGGAGCGGTAAGCGCTGCTGATATTCTTGCGATCGAATTTCGAGAGTAATTGAGTAAAGGCTTATCAGATAAAGGATAGCCGTTTTGGAATTAGCGTGTCGAAAAATACTCGAAATTCGTTTGCCGATTCTTTCGCTTGGTGACCGTAGCCTGAGTTGCGCGCAAGGGAGTAGCGTTAATTTTGGGGGATCCAGGAAATCGAGTCGAGCCACGGGTTGAGCCGAGACGTTATTGTCTCGAGTTTGAGTGTAACCGAAGTCCGTTACACGGGGTCATTTTTCTTCGTCCGGTACACCCTCCATTCTCGTGTAGGTCGCGAACCGTCTCACGGGAAGCATTCGAATTCGCGACTACGTCCCGCCGTCGCAGAGAAAGTGAAGCTCGGGTGCGCGCTGATAAAAATATGCGTTCTTAGAGGAGGATCGCGGGTGTCGCGACGAGCCTCGCCTCAGTTTAGTTTTTTTTTTTTGCATTATCAGTTAATATTAAGTTGGCGATCAGCGCCATTTTCTAAAGGCCGTTCGCGAGCAGCGCATCGAGTCCGATTTTGTTTTTGGTTCTTACGAATTAGGGTATTATTGAGACGGCGATTAGCGCACGTAGGCCGTAGAGGTCTCCTAGATTTATTCACCTTTTTTTTTATTTTTTAGTTGGTTTGTTTCTCCCTTTCTTATTTCTTTTAGATTAGATTTAAAGTTGTATTTGGAATCGCTAAGGACGACTTGCGTAGTCGTATTATTTTTATTTTTATTTTTTGTTTGTTTGTAATCTCGCTGACGAGAAATATATCAGTGGAATTTGATAGTGATTTGGCCACGTCACGCGTTGGCTTACTTGTGTTGCAATTCTCTCTACCCAAAAATTACCCCTCCTCTCTCGAAGGTACTGAGCTACCGAGCATATGGTCGCGGTATATCGTATTACCGATTTCGAGGCGTGTTGACCACGCCAGGCGCCCAACAAATTTCGCGACATTGTTTCGGGTCCAGGGTACATCGTGGACGCCAAATTATTGTGCACGCGGTAAGTTCTCGGTCATTTTCTCCGAGTGACCGAGGAGCGGGAAAAATCCACGTCACAAATTGGCGCCCAACGTGGGGCCTTCGCGAAATTTCCGCTGTAAATTTCCGAGAAAGATAATAGCGTTGCGCGCTTCGGAAATTTTGACTTAGTAACGGATAGCGCTCGCGTAACCAAAACAACAGCGGTCGGAGAATAGGGGAAAGAGAGGTCGCGAGACACTTCGGTCAAGCGTGTTGACGTTTGGAGCACAGCGGGACAGGTGTGAATACGTAGCGAGGAAATAAAATTGTATACCAAGGGTGGCGAATAACATCGAAAATTTGCGATTTACGACTAAGGCTACGAGTTGACGAATATACAGGGTGACTAGAAAGTACACCACGTATATCCGTACCTCCCCTCTATAATATTAGGGATAAGATCGCCTGCTTTTATCGCCAATCTCTTGCTTGTGTCATTTTATTTTCTTTTGTTATTGCTTTTGGATTTCTGCTTCCCTTTTGTTTTTCTTTTGTTTTCTGCGATTTCGAAATATTTTTTTTTGTTTTGGTTTTTTTTTGTGTGTTTCAAAGACGGAGTTCAGCATCGCGGTTAAAAAATTTTTTTTTTTTTTGGTTTTGTTGCTGGTGCGACAACATATTTTTTTTTTTTTCTTTCAGCCCGTCTTTTGTTTTTTTTTGTTCTGTTTTGTTTTGTTTACGGTATTGCTTTTGTTGCCGCTTTTATTCGCAATTTTGATATCGCTAACGTAATAGAGGTGATTACACCAATACGAGGAAACATCTCTCTCACGTTCTGTTGGTGCTGGTGGAAAATAGCATATAACAAGTTTCGCGGAAGTATCCATAGTGGATACCATTGCTTGCGCTCAGACTCTACCTACGGCTTTTGTCTTTCGATCCGAACAATTTGATTTTGCGTGCCGGTACTTTCATCACTGTTCCTTTTTTTGTGCGTGCTTTTACCTTCATTCCTGCTCTTCAATTTCGCGGGTAAAGTCAACATGGCGGAAGTAACCGTTGGCACGTGGTTGTACGAGATGACGAGCGATGAGCTCGAGTTGGCATTAGTGACCGCGAGGGTAAATTCCACCGGTGACCTACTGGTGCGTCGTGACCGGTACGTACGACACCTCTTGCGTGAGCGCGGGGATTTGACGGTCACCTGGGAACCAGAGGACGAGGATGTCTTCGCGGGGTTGGCCGAATTAGCGACCATTACGGAACCGGTGCGGGAACAGCCCCGAAGGGCTAGCGATTCGCGGCTGTTAGAACCCGTGAATATTACCATCGCGACCCGGCTAACCACGGTAGCGACGACGAGTACGGTGGTGAGCGTAGCCGTCGCCTCGGCGGCTATCACCACCTCGGCGGTGTATGGTAGCGCCACGCGACCGACCGCGTACCAGGTTCCGACGCAAATACCCTTCCACTCGATTCCGTTTTCAATGGCTAGCGGAGCCCAGGGGCACTGGGGAGAGGCCTCCCCAATCTAGGGGCACCGACATGGGCTCGAGGAACCCATCGTGGATTCTACCCGGCTAGTGGCGGGGGCACCAGCTCCGCGGGTCGAATTCCGGTCGTTACTGGTCGATCCCGCAACAATTCCTCGCGATATGGCGACCGCTGCCCGGCCGACCTGTACCCGGGATTCAAATATCGAATCGCGTACCCGGGAAACAATTCGTGACATCCCGAGGGCCCTGCGAGGGTGAAACCTCAAGTTCTCTGGGATTGGCAAGCCGAGTGTCGAGGATTTCTTGACGCGATTGGAAGAGTGGCGCAGTTTGTCGGAGTTGAGCGAGAACGAAGTGTTGAGTTCGCTCACGATGATCTTCTCGGGCGTGGCCTTGGAATGGTTGCGTTGCGAACGAGATAGCTGGGTCACGTACGACGAGTTTCGCGCGGCATTACGTTTGTGGTTCGGGGACGGGACCGTCGGAAGTCGCGTGGAGGATCAGGCTAGGTCGCGAACACAGGGGCCAGTAGAGTCAGTGACGGAATATCTTTCCTGCGTTCGAGGGTTGTTGAGACGGATGCCGCGTCCGTACACTATGGAACAGCAACTAGACCTGGCCTTTAAGAACCTGCGTCCCGAAATTCGCGAAGTCCTCCGTCGAAAGGAAATTCGTACGTGGAGCGAATTGATCTATCTCGCCACGGAGCGGGAACGAAACCTCGCGTTATCTCGCGAATACCGCCCCCCGCCCACGCCGAAAGAGTCCTTTATTGGTGAGTTAGCGTGCCGGACCAAAACCGCGGCGGCTCGAGGCGAACCGGGATTAGCCGCAATTACCGAAGCAGGGATCGAGCCAACAGTAGCGCAGACGATAGAAAAGCTGCTCGCGGCCCAGGTGAAAGGGCTCGAGGAGAAATTGTTGAAGGCGATGGCGGTGGCGACCCAGAGGGGTAAATCGAGCGGCGCACAGCCAGGTGGCGGAAGCCCGGCTCCAACGAGGCCGACCTTGCCGAAGCGACCCGCGCGAGGACCAAGAAGGGGAGCGGCCCCCTCGGTTAACCAGCCGGCCACGCGCGTGCCCCGGGCTGCACAATTTCGTGGCGACAAGGTGTGGGACGAGAAGTTGTGTATGAATTGTCATCGTCCCGGTCACCGATTCAACCGCTGTCCGGACCCCTTGCGAATCTTTTGTTACCATTGCGGGTACGACGACGTCTATTCGACGGATTGTCCGCGGTGTTCGGGAAACCAGGGAGGGCAGCCTCGCTAAGTGTCGGCGCGGCGCCCCGAGTGGAAGACACCACGGCATTGCGTGGCGTCGAGGGGGAAATCGCGACGTGCTTTCCGATGCAGACCATGGAGTTCGGTCAACGCTGGTTTTTGCGGGTGTGCATCGGGGGCACATGGGTCAGGGCGTTGTTAGACACCGGCTTATCGCGAACATTTCTCGGTACGATCGGACACCAAATTGCGTTAGAGTACGGGCGACCGGTAAAATCACCCAGCTGTTCGAGTGTCGTATTGGCGAATGGATCGGTGGAGTCAATAACCGGAGAGGTAGAGCTGCCGATAACGTTGCTGGGTGTCGCGCATACGTTTTCGTTGCGGATTATCCCCACCTTAGTTGGAGATTGCGTCCTGGGCATGGATTTCGTGCGAAAATTTGGCTTTTCGATTGACGGCGCGCGCGAAGCATGGAGAATCGCGAATATTCCGGAATACGAGGGAAAATTTGAGGAGGGGTAGCCGAACCCCATTACCGAGGTGTCAAGTTGTAGCGGTATCGTAGAGCTAGGGGATACCGAGAATCGAGAATTACAAGAATTCTTAGCGAAGGAATTACCGAAAGTCTCGGGAGACTTGGGTCTCACTCATCTCGCGGAGCACGAAATAGATGTGCAGGGAAGCGCCCCGATCAAGCAGCGGTACTATCTCGTATCCCCGAAAGTGAAGGAGGCTATTAACGAGGAGGTAGACCGTATGCTCGCGGATGGAGTGATCGAACCCTCCCAAAGTTCGTGGTCGACGCCAATCGTGATGGTCAAGAAGCCAAACGGGAAATATCGCTTCTGTTTGGATTTTAGAAAAGTAAATAGCGTTTCGAAAAAGGATGCGTATCCGATCCCGTTCATGAACGGTATATTGGATAAATTGCGGTCGGCCAAGTACATCTCGACTATAGACTTGAGTCAAGCTTACCACCAGATTCCCTTGACACGCGAGAGTCGCGAAATAACGGCGTTTACGGTCCCAGGTCGCGGATTATTCCAGTTTGTGCGGATGCCATACGGGCTTACCGGAGCCCCGGCCACCTTTCAGCGGTTGATAGACAAATTAATTACTCCCGAGATGGAGCCGCATGCCTTAGCGTATCTCGACGACATTATTGAAGTGACCACCGATTTTCGTTCGCACTTAAAATGGCTATCTCGCGTTATCTAGCGGATAGTGTTGGCCGGGCTTACCATCAACCCGGAAAAGTGCGAGTTTTGTCGTAGCGAAGTTCGGTATCTAGGGTTTAAGGTGAACCAGGACGGCCTAGAGGTCGATGCCGACAAGGTGGAACCGATTCTCGAATATCCCGCGCCGAAAAACCTGCGGCAATTGAGGCGATTTTTGGGTATGGCGTCGTGGTATCGAAAATTCATCCCCGAGTTCGCGAGTGTGGCGGAACCCCTTACCCGGCTGTTGCGGAAAGATAAGAGATGGAACTGGGGTAGCGAACAGGAAGCGGCGTTCAAACGCATAAAAGCCGCGTTGACGTCGGCTCCGGTTCTAACGTGTCCCGATTTTGAGCACGAGTTCGTAGTGCAGACCGATGCGAGTAGCTTTGGCATTGGCGCCGTCTTGACACAGACTATTGGCAGAATTGAGCGTGTGATCGCGTACGCGAGTCGGACCATGTCAGACGCGGAACGTAAATATTCCACGACCGAACAGGAATGCCTCGCGGTGATTTGGGCCGTCAAGAAGTTTAGAGCCTACCTGGAAGGCTATCACTTCACGGTGATAACCGACCACGCGAGCCTAAAATGGTTGCGGGAATTGCGGAATCCGACGGGGCGGTTAGCTAGGTGGGCGCTCGATTTGCTCGAGTACGATTGCGAGATTAAACATCGAAAGGGGGCGATGCACCATGTGCCCGATGCACTATCGCGGATGTACGAGGGCGAAGACGAGGGGACGGAGCAGCTAGCCGCCCTCGACGTGGCTGGGGACGGCAGACCAGGGACGGAGTGTAAGGCCGTCTGGGAAGTCGTCGTCGATCCCTGGTACCAGCATCGCGTAAAGGACGTCCTGGACTACCCACACAAGTTCCGAACTTGGTCGGTAGTCGATGGGCGTCTATACCATTTCCGGGCGGACCCCTTGGTCGAGCCAATACTAGCGGATTTGGCGCCGTGGAAATTGGTGCTCCCGAGGGAGCAGCGATCGCGGATTTTTGCGGAAGTCCACGAGGACCCCCAGGCAGGGCATCTTGGCGTCGAAAAGACCTACGCGCGAGCGAGAGCCGACTACTACTGGCCCGGAATGTATCGCGATATAGTTTTGATGGTCCGAGCGTGCGAGCGTTGCCAGGAGTGCAAGGTACAGCAGGTGCCACCAGCGGGCCTTATGGGTCGACGGGTCGTCGACACGCCCTGGACTGTGGTTGCGGCTGACGTCATGGGTCCATTTCCCCGAAGTCGCGCCGGGTTCGAGTATTTATTGGTTTTCGAAGATCTATTTACCCGATGGGTGGAGGTAGCGCCGTTGCGGAAATCAAACGCGAAAAACATTCTTGCCGCGCTGGAAGATCTCGTGCTGTCCCGATGGGGTACCCCGGAGGTGCTCCTGACGGATAACGGCACGGAATTTGCGAACAAGGCCGTCGACGAACTGTGCGCTGCGTACCATATTACCCACGCAAAAGTACCGCCGTATCACGCGCAGGCTAACCCCGTAGAAAGGGTGAATCGCGTATTAAAAACGATGATCGTGGCATACATCGAGGCAGATCACCGGGACTGGGATGTGCACCTTCACGAATTTCGATTTGCGTATAATACCGCTGTGCATAGCTCACTGAGAGTCAGTCCCGCGTTTTTAAACCTAGGTCGCGACCCCAAACCACGGCTGCAGTTGCGACGGCTCGTGGAAGGTCCCGCGGAAATCCCCGATCCCCGTCCCGAAGTATGGGGGGACCGAATGGCGAAATTATGTGAGCTGCGTGACTTAGTGACGAAACATCTCGAGGAGGCCCACGAGCGACAGGCGCGCTATTGTAACCAAGGGCACCGGGATATCCGCTTCGAAGTAGGGGAGTGGGTGTGGAAGCGAAATTGAGTCCTGTCCTCGGCCGCCCAACAGGTCGCTGCGAAGCTAGCCCCCAGGTTTGCCGGTCCATTTCGCGTCGCGCAGGTGATCTCGCCCGTCGTCTACGAATTAGAGGATAGCGAAGGAAGGGGTCTCGGTAGACACCACATAAAGGATTTGAAGCGGTACGTGGAGTCAGAGGCAATTGCGCATAGAAACGGGGAGGAACCGTGAGGGGGAAATAGGCTTCTCGGGGAGAGGAAAGGAGTGACCGACGATAGCCACGATCCTAACTGACTCTTCCCCTTAGTTGGCGGAGATGTGGCGAGGGAGGAGGAAGACGTGAGGGCCATCAGGGACCTACTGGCGTAGGAAAGGATCCCGCGACCACCCGCCTCCACCGGGTGTCACCCAGGGCGGCCTGCACCGGCGACCTGGCGGCAGTGGCTGCCGCAAGGGGGGTGCTGGAACTGTTGGTGGCAGTTCCATGACTACAGGGACTGCGCAGAGGAGCTGGGGGTCTTCTGCCGCCGATGCGGATGGCCGGGATATATAAAGACCACCTGCCCCGAGTGCCACAACCAGCCCAGCAGGCCCGGCAGGGGACCCCCTCGCTGGCCACCAACAGAAATTCCAGCAACCCCCGTAGCGAGAGAGTTGGCAGCGATCCCCCCCTTGCTCGCGGGGCGGGTGCCACCACCCCCCGGATTCGCGTGGGGAGTCACCCCACCACCCCCCAGATTCGCGAGGAAAGTCACCCCGCCGAACCCCCCCTTTCGCGAGGGAAGTCACCCCGCCGAACCCCCCTTTTGCGAGGGAAACAGCCCCATCACCCCACACCGTTGCGAGGGAAGCAGAACTGTGTCTGGAGGTGGAGATGCTCCGCCTGCGGATCGTGGCGTCCGCGACCGGCCGGGGCCGGGATCGAGGCCGGCCGGGGCGGCGCGGCTAGGCCGAAAGACAGCAAGAATATATATTTTTTTTTCTTTCTCTTCTTTTTTTTTGTTATGATACTATAATAAATTCTTAACATCGACCATAAATAGCGTCCGCTTTCTTTCGTAGATCCCAGGTGGCGGGTTTTGAGAAACATTTCAGGTCCAGTGGCGAAGTAGAGAGCTCCCCTAGACAACCATGGCGTGAGGAAGGGGATCAGTTGAGCTCGCGAAGAATCCCGGAGGACATGCGAGCGGGCATCCGGCCACACGGGAGAAAAATTTTTTTTTGTTTTTTTTGTTGTTTTATCGTCCTCTTGGGAGGGGATTCTCGGTGAGTACCGCGCAATAGCGTGTGGGTACTTCGAGCTTGCGGTCACCTCGCGAAGTTCGGCTCGCGGGATGCAGCGCTGGCGCTCTGGCACCCCACGATCCGTCTAGGGGGGGGGGGGGGGGGGGGAGTTGTAACGTGGCAGTTCGGTTACGCCTGCCCGTTACAAGAGACTCCCTGAACCCTGGGCGAGATCCCGGAATCAGGGTTTAGAAAATCGAGTCGCGGAATAATCTTAGAGAGCGCCAGAACTGGAGTCACGCACCCGAGCTTCGACAGGGACGAAATAGAGCATTGCGACCAAGATATTTCAGGCTTTTGTTTTTTTTTTTTTTTTTTGAGTGTACCGGCTACCCTCCAGCGACCAACTCCGACGCCGAACATCTTTCGAGGCAAGGCGAAACCACGAAGATCTCGCGGGAAGGACACCGAGGCTGCGGAGGGGGAGGCAACGCAGATCCCTGCAGCGCGGGAATCCAAGGCGGACGCGATTCCCGCTGGCGGCCGGCGCGCCGCAGCCTCCCCGCTCACCCGCCTACGCCCAACCAAGGCAACCGCGAGATACCAGCTAGCGACGAGGGAGCACCACCCCGCCCAACCCCAGGACTACGTAGAGCTGCGCGGGGGACGACATCGCGATCTAGCCTTAAGTTCTGCGCCGCGTAGAGACGACAGGTGCGCGGCAAGTTGCGCAATCCCCAAAAATCGATGACCGATCGATTGTTGCGCATTCTTAGGTTGATGACGTCACGAAAAATTAGCGTGACGAGATCGGCGTTGCGACCATCCGAGATCACTCTAGTTCTGGCGATTGCGTAAAGTAGTTGAGTAATTCCGAGGTCGAGTTAGAGTTTATTGGGCGTGAGTGAAAGGAACTGTTTCGTTGCGAGGACGATGTCAGGGACCCGTCACGAGGGTATGGGTGCATTCGTACATTGGATGTGGAGCGGTAAGCGCTGCTGATATTCTTGCGATCGAATTTCGAGAGTAATTGAGTAAAGGCTTATCAGGTAAAGGATAGCCGTTTTGGAATTTGCGTGTCGAAAAATACTCGAAATTCGTTTGCCGATTCTTTTGCTTGGTGACCGTAGCCTGAGTTGCGCGCAAGGGAGTAGCGTTAATTTCGGGGGATCCAGGAAATCGAGTCGAGCCACGGGTTGAGCCGAGACGTTATTGTCTCGAGTTGGAGTGTAACCGAAGTCCGTTACACAGGGTCATTTTACTTCGTCCGGTACACCCTCCATTCTCGTGTAGGTCGCGAACCGTCTCACGGGGAGCATTCAAATTCGCGACTGCGTCCCGCCGTCGCAGAGAAAGTGAAGCTCGGGTGCGCGCTGATAAAAATATGCGTTCTTAGAGGAGGATCGCGGGTGTCGCGACGAGCCTCGCCTCAGTTTAGTTTTTTTTTTTGCATTATCAGTTAATATTAAGTTGGCGATCAGCGCCATTTTGTAAAGACCGTTCGCGAGCAGCGCATCGAGTCCGATTTTGTTTTTGGTTC
The DNA here is from genome assembly GCF_021901495.1 of Neodiprion virginianus. Lineage (NCBI taxonomy): Eukaryota > Metazoa > Arthropoda > Insecta > Hymenoptera > Diprionidae > Neodiprion > Neodiprion virginianus. The sequence continues at coordinate 12,534,610 of NC_060881.1, read as the reverse complement.
TTACGAATTAGGGTATTATTAAGACGGCGATTAGCGCACGTAGGCCGTAGAGGTCTCCTAGATTTATTCACCTTTTTTTTTTTATTTTTTTAGTTGGTTTGTTTCTCCCTTTCTTATTTCTTTTAGATTAGATTTAAAGTTGTATTTGGAATCGCTAAGGACGACTTGCGTAGTCGTATTATTTTTATTTTTATTTTTTGTTTGTTTGTAATATCGCTGACGAGAAATATATCAGTGGAATTTTATAGTGATTTGGCCACGTCACGCGTTGGCTTACTTGTGTTGCAATTCTCTCTACCCAAAAATTACCCCTCCCCTCTCCGCGGTACTGAGCTACCGAGCATATGGTCGCGGTATATCGTATTACTGATTTCGAGGCGTGTTGACCACGCCAGGCGCCCAACAAATTTCGCGATATTGTTTCAGGTCCAGGATACCTCGCGGACGCCAAATTATTGTGCACGCGGTAAGTTCTCGGTTATTTGCTCCGAGTGACCGAGGTGCAGAAAAATCCACGTCACAATATCTCTGTCGAAAACGGTGCAGCTGTGAAAATTGGGTTTGGCTATAGTAGCTCTAGCACCGTATCTTCCATCCCATTTCGTGATCCGCCTGACATCTCTATACTTCCTAACATTTTCCATTGTTTTGCCAAAAACTGCGTTGTTCATCAGTTTGTAAAAATTTTTCTCGAATTCGTTGTGAGATTTTTTGCGCAAATCGGTATTCAAATCTATGTATTTTTCAAGCCACGCTGTTTGTCTGAACTTGAGAACTCGATGAATTTTGACCAATTTTAAACCTAACTTTTAACATTGTTTTAAAACGCGATAATGAATAACGCAGTTTTGCTTGGTAAGTAATTTGACCGTCAATTTAGGTTCCAATGCTTTAGTCAGAAAATGCGAATCGTAACCTGACCGATTATGGAATATCGGAAAGTATGTGAGTTCTGATCTGAAAGTGAGTCAAACATCTATCATACAACCAAGTACGACCGTTACCGAAAATTTTGTTCAGAAGCCGAATATTTTGACTTCCGACTTTTATCCATTTTTGAATTTCTGCTGTTAATAATGATGATTTGTCCAACAAGCGAGACTGTACGGGTGCGTGGAGCGGTACGCACTAGAACAATTACATGAATCGAGATAACGACATTCGGTGAACATGGGGACCACCCTACGATATCACATTTTTACATTTGCAAAACATAAACACTAGGGTTCATTATATATGACGGCAAGTCCTGGACCAGCTCATTGGCAGTCAAACTCAAGTGGTGTAAAGTGTCTTCGACTATATGTATACTTTGTCAGAAAAGAAACGGTAAGTCCTTATACCAATTGCTACCTAATGTATGAAAATGTAATGACTACTTGATTTTTTTTCTATCTGTTAGAAGATTAATATTATTTCAGTTTTCAAAATTGTTATTTCAACAGTCTGAAACGTAATTGAAAAAAAAAATTTTTTATTACCTCTGTGAGATTTTTTCTCATCGCGATACGAAAGTGGGGTGTTAGAATTTTAAAACTCGAACCTGATCGGCATAGTTCGGTTGTTTCCGTAAAAACTTTATTTGTGTTGGTAGATGTATGTGTGGAGTGTACCGGACAAACAGCTGTATGGAGTTAACCTCAATCTAGTTTTTTCACGATATAAATTTTCTTAGATTATTAGTTTAATTTATTATTAAAAAATAGAAATGAAATCAGTAAAATTACTATTACGTTACTTTGATCAATATTAATTATTGAAGTGCTTAGAACGGTAAGTTATTATCATTCATTGAAAAAAAAACAGCTCATAAAAAATTGACCTGATACTATAAGAGAAAATAAGTTTGTAAAGTTAATAATGAATTTACTAATTTTAATTATTGTAGAATGGAGAGACCAAGGAGGAGTTGTAGGAACAAAACTGCTCCGCCAGAATAGTTTAACGACGACCACAACGAGTATGATAAATGTGATGACAATGCATCAGATACCGACGCATCTGAACTTCCTAACATCGAATCAGAGTCCGATTCTAATTATGGCGAAGATAGTGAAAGTGTCAACAGTGATGCTAGTGATGTTAATAACAATAATGATACGGAGAATATGAATGACGACTACACGGGTCAACGCAAAATTTTACCTAGACTTTAAAGTATTAAATTTCGATTCTTTAGTTCGTAATTAGACGAAAAAAAAACATATTGCACGAAAAAGTTTGCTTTTGTATTTAGGAGACCGATTAAACGATATTTTTCAAAATCTGTGGTTTTAATTATCAATTAAAGATGAAACCATTTAAGTAAACATTTATATTATTTTAATTAAGTTTTACCATCAAAATAAGTAACAAAAAAATAGAAAATAATTTAAAAGTGCACGCTCTTACTTTTTCTTTTATATTCGTAAGTACTTTCTCTTAACAAACCCCAAATATACTCTCCCATCATGTTTTCATTGTATTGGCCTTGATAAAGTTGTTCAAAGCTCAAAATGTCCTGATGAAAACGTTCTCCTTGCTCTTCTGAATACGCTCCGATGTTGTTTTTAAATTGATCTAAATGAGCATGCAGCATATGTACTTTTAATGACATCCTGCAGCGCATGTCCTTAAAATTTTTTGGCATATCCCAAGTAGCTTTTTGTAATTTTCAGCTTTGTTATTTCCCAAAAATCCAGAAACGACTGCTTTGAAACTGTTCCAGCTCGCTTTTTCATCGGCGAAAATCTATCTGATTTGCGGACCAACAAAAACCCCAGCTTTAACCTTCGCTTCTGATAGCTTCGGAAAAAATTTTCGCAAGTATTCGAAAGCTTCTGACGTTTGATCCAGCTTTTTCACAAATTGTTTCATCAACCCCAACTTAATGTGCAGAGGCGGCATTACCACTTTTTCCGCTTCAACAATCGGCTCAAATTTTACATTTTGTTTTCCAGCACAAAGTTCTGTGTGAATGAGTATTTTTACTATAACTATTACAAAAGCAAACTTTATACCAAAAAATGATATTTTCTTCTCGTTTTTGTTCATAATTAACCAGAAGATCATAGAATAAACTTTAGGACGAAGAACAACATTTTTTTGTAGAGCCGTGCTATCTATATGGAAAAGACAAAACTACAACATGGTTTTCTCAAGTTCCTTCTCAAAAGAAGAAAACTGCGAGACATAATATTGTCTTAAAGACTCCTGGGGTCAAGAAATGTGCTAAACAAGCAAAAACTCCTATGGATAGTTGGAAATTATTTTTTACGGATGATATAGTAAGGAACATTGTAAAATTTACAAATGCTCAACTAGATAAAGTGAGACTATCTTATAAAAATCCATTGAATGTTCTTCCAACTGATATGGACGAAATGTACGCATTCTTTGGACTGCATTATTATCTTGGTATATTTAATGCATCACATGTCAACTTGAAAGAGATGTGGGCCACTGACGGCTCGGCACCTGATTTATTCAGAGCGACTATGTCCCTCAACAGATTTTATCTACTTTCAAGTTCATTACGATTCGATGACAGCACCAGTCGGGAGAAACGTAAAAAAATTGATAATTTGGCTCCTGTAAGAGACTTTTCGGATCAATTCATCCAACAATGTAATGAAAACTATACAGTTGGTGCGTATACAACTGTAGACGAAATTTTGGAATCATTTAGAGGCCGTTGCAAGTTCCGCCAATATATAGCTAACAAACCGGCAAAATATGGCATCAAAATTTATGCACTAGTTGATTCCAAATCATTCTATACCCTTAATTTAGAAATTGATTGCGGAAAACAGCCTTTTGGACCTTATCAAAAATCAAATGCAGTTGTAGATCTCATGAATCGTCTTTGTGCGCCAATTTTAGATACTGGCCGCAATATCACTTGCGACAATTATTTTACATCCGTCCCGTTGGCTGAAGATTTTGTGAAGAATCGTCTTACTACTCTTGTAGGGACGATAAGGAAAAATAAAAAAGAATTGCCTCCACAATTTGTCAACTGTAAAGATCGCAATATTTGTAGTAGCAAGTTCCTATTTAATGATAACTGTACGCTTGTTTCATATGTCCCAAAGAAAAAAAAGAACGTTCTTTTATTGTCAACTCTCCATTCTTTCGATAAAATCGACACTGATACCCGGGCAAAGATGAAACCAGAGATTTTAACGTTTTATAATCACACAAAAGTTGGCGTTGATGTAGTAGATCAATTAAAAGGTAATTACTCGGTTGCCAGAGAAACGCATCGGTGGCCAATGGTGATTTTTTATTCTTTTATGAATATTGCTGGGATAAACTCACAAATTATTTGGAGTGAAAACACTAAAAATGAAACGAGTCGCCGATTTTATTTACGACAATTAGGTCAGCAATTGATAAAGGCGCATCTAATTACTCGTAGCAAAATACCTGGTTCATCCGTCGAACTGAAAAACAAGATCAAAAAAGTTGAGGAAATTTTATCTGAGCGTGTTGAAAAAAAAGAAACTACTGGAATTTGTGGTTGGTGTCCACGTAGGTCCAACAAATACACAAAAAAAGTTTGTTCGGCTTATTTAAATTCAATTTGCCCTACTCATTCTACGTTACTTTGTCCAGATTGCAAAAATTATATACGTATTGTTGAACAATAACTGATTGATTGTGATAAAATTTTTGAATTATACTAGTCTGCTATATCAGTGATATTATAGCTATAATTTTAAAAACAAGTACTGATTGTTAATAATTTGAAAATTTTATGATAATAATAGCCTTTAATTATTTTAATTTTAAGACGATAATTTAGTCAAAGACTGTCTTACTACTTGTATTAATATTCAAATTATAATTTCGCATACTCTTAAAGTATACTTATACTGCAATATTATTAAAAAATTATATAAAATATAAAATAAGATATTGAAAAGAAATACTTGAAATTGTTCAACTGAAAATAATAATCTTAAAGTAAGAACCGAAATGAAGTTTTTAACCAAAATTTACTGTTGTATAATTTTATATATTTATCAATTTGATATTTTTTTTTAATATTCAGTTATATTTATAAACAAAGTGAACTTTTGGATAAATAAATTTGTCTTACTTTGGGCTTTTTAAATTAAAGAGGTTGTACGCATGCGCGCGCATGCGCAGCGGACGTGAGACTTTTTCTCATCGCAAGAGTAATGATACTCAATCGTTTCACGATAGTGCTGAAGTGTTAATAGCTTTCGGATTTGTTTCTCACCTGAACATTTTTCAACTACTGAAACATCTTCAAATTTTCACTTCTGGACCAGCTCATTGGCAGTCAAACTCAAGTGGTGTAAAGTGTCTTGCGTCTTCGACTATATATACTTTGCCGGAAAAGAAACGGTAAGTCCTTATACCAATTGCTACCTAACGTAAATTTTTTCAATTTATTACACTCATTCACTTCTTTTGTTCGAAAACAAATTATTAACGTCAAAGTACATGAGATAAGATTCTTCGATTTCAGGATCGAATTCCTCTCCGATGTACCTGTTGTTGCGTATCTGTTCGAACACTGTGATACACCACCACGAATACCTTTTTTGATAAACATAACCATGTCTATGTCGGTGAGAAGCTCGAGTTCGATGCCTGTACATTTTAACATTGCATCAAACGACAGACCGGGCGCTGTGTAGTAATGTAACGGGTCCAGTTTGTACGTCGTCCAACAATTCTGTTGAAAATTTTGAAAAACGTCGGCTAGTAAAAACACGTCCGTCTGTAAATACAAGTCCGAATACTCTCCGAAACTTTGAACGTTAAAAGTTTGCCAAACTTTACATGCATGTGCATAGTCGTGGTCTGATATATCCTGATCATTTAATTTTGACGAAAATTGTTATTTGGATGGTAGCCGTGTGTCCTCGATCTTCTCCCAACTGTCTATGTATTCGTACGGGAACACTACTTTTCTGGTCAATAACTGAAATTTATCTGAGCTACGATAGAATTTTCGTGTGATTGATTTCTGATCATCACCGAGATACGTTGCTAATTTCTCAAGACTACTGGGCATGAAACGGTACGAATCTACGAATCTAAACTTTATATCTGTCCCCTCGACATATTTTGTAAAAGAAATGTACTTTTCTTTGTTAACGGGTAGAAGCTCAATTGTACCCTCGAACGATGTAGCCAGTGCTTTGATCAGAAAATGTGAATCGTAACCCGACAGATTGTGGAATATCACTGGGATAGTGTGCGAATTTTGGTAATTCGGATTGCAACCTCGATGAGCAGCACCACGGTACTTTCCCGTGAAATGGCAGTGATCACGATGTTTCACGTCTGTGAGTGTAAACGGTTTTTCACAAATGTGACACACTGTTGTTGAGTGAAATTAGTTGATTTGATTGAAATTGAGCGGTTCCATCGGTACAACAGTTTTCCAATTCCGCTAACTCGTTCACAAACCATTGAACGCAAATCTCTCCACGAATAATTTTGAATTTTGAAAGCGAATCATCAAACGCACAATGTAGATAGTAAGCTATACTATACGGAAGATGCTTCTGATGAATTGTTCTTGTACCCATCTTTTTGAGCGAAGGTTCCAGTAAACATTCGAGATCCGCGTAATTGCAGAATGGAACGGTTTCTTTGTGCTTGAAATTTTTGAATTTCAGTATCTTTTCCTCCTCTGTAGGTAGAATAACTTTGGTTTTGTTTAAATTCATGCAATCTACATTGTGCTTTATCAAACATCTTTCAGATTGAAAGTGTAATAGACACCTATCGCACAACCAAGTACGACATTTATGCTTAGAAATTTGAGATCTTGTTAATCGAGACAGATTTCGAATACAAGTAAAATGAAAGATTCTATTTTTTTCATAATTTTCCATATCTACATCATCATCGTCATCGTCAGTGATTTCAGTTTCTATCACTAAAAGATGAATCACAGGTTTATCAGACTCATTCTGACTCAGGTGAATCGGTACTATTTCACTTTTTTTCCGATCACCTTGGTCTATACCATAAACGTTAATTGAAAGGCCGCTAAGCTTCTCAAATTTTGAAATGGTGTTTTTGTCTAGAGACATAGGAAACTTTATACCATCATACCGTAGCACTGAGCTGAAATGCGGGTACGAGCTGATCGCGTTAGGATGGTTGTTCTCGGCTGGGAACAGAGCTGTGGTGACCGAACGAAGAAAGCAGTGAGAGTCGTTGTTTCTGATGTTTACCACAGCGTTCGTTTCACTGATATACTTAGGTAACGGGGTGTATGTGAAGACACCGCCTCGTAGTGGCACGTACTTGTTGATATTCACAGTCAAATTGATTATTTCAGTCAGCGACCAGCCTGAATCCTTTTCCTGTAAATCTTCCACCTTTTTCAACAAACGCTCCGTCGCGATTTCGATGAACCATTCGTTGATATCCGTTGTCTGGAGGATGATTTCATTTCTCGTATTAAAAAATTTGATCTCTTCCACCGTGCAATCATCTTTTCTAACTTCAAATTTAAAAGCCAGGATAACGTTGGCTTTCAAGCTCCTGTCTTTCTCCAAAGCGTTTTTTAGTCTCGTCACAGCTAGTACCTTTGCGTATTCTAGAAATCTCTCCACATCTTCATGCTTCAAATTGACGATGGATCCAGTTCGAATTCTACTCTCGGAAGCTGATTCCAAATCTGCCCACTGTACTCGATCGCTTCTTCGTCGGCTTCGTAATCCGTCACCCACTTTTTGAAATGGTTGAAATTTGACTGTCAACGATTTCAGAATTCCAATTGTAGTCAAAATTCTTGTCTTCTCCCCGGTCGTTGAGGCGTTGTTGCGTAAGATTTTATTCAAAAGCCTGATATTTTGGGTTTCGAATCGAATCCATTTTGCAATTTCTGCCGGCAACGATTTTTCAGATAAAATCTTGAACGACGATTCCATAATATCGATCAACCTCAAACACTTCGCAGATTCCATCTTGTGTCCCGAGCGGACGACCTCTGATAGTCGCGCTGTAGTTGAGCTGGTCTCAAACTTACATATATGTATACCGGGACAATCTCTTGAAACTATACATATAACGCGCATGCGCCAAATAATTTAATTTCATTGGTCGGTGAAATCGCGCCGCGGTGATGTTTTCATCTGCTGAGCAAGGCGCCAACGTACACAAAATGAAACAAAAGCTGTAATCCTCTCGCGCGTAAAGCCGTGGATTGAGGTTATGCTGCTGTTTATTTTTACGTAGCGTAAATTGTCTAAGAAGAATAGTATCGTTCAGCAATACCGTGGTTGATTCCGGAAGATATTCAACCGACGCAATAAAGAATTTAACGGAAAAGCAAATATCAAATGATACAGAAATTGGGTGTTATTTATTGAAAGAAGAAATCTGAAATTCAACGTGAAATGTCATTAACAAGTGGGAGTCTGGAGAAACAGAGGTAGGTAAGTAAAAACAATGTTTATTGTGAACAGATTCTTTATTTACATAAAATTAAAAATAAATGAATGGTTGAGACTCAGTAGAAGGTATTTCCAGAGTAGATTCGTTACGGTGCAGTGCTCCAGAAGTCAGTAATTAGTGCCGATGAACATGAAATAAATAAAAGAAATGAGTAACAAGGAATAAAGAAATTATTCATCGTAAACACGAAGCTTAGGAGGACAAAGAGTAGCAATTAACAGAAAACGTACCCGACGCAATACTCACAAAAACCCTCGCCGACATCATCGATTAGTTGACAAAGTTTTTGCAGCTCCATTGTACAACAATCAATGTTCCGTTAACAGAGAGGGTTCGCCAGATATCCAAGAATAAAAAGAGAAAAAGAACAACAGTTAATATTACAGTGTAAATCATGCTATTAATGAAAAATTAGAAAACAAAACAATAACTTACAAGACAATCGTCCGATAACACTGGGAGACCAATCTCCACTCTTCTGATCACCCCTCGTCTGGCCATTGGTTGCCTTTCAAAAAGTGCTGCCTTTTTTTTGCCTTCAAAAATACCGAAAGATCCTGTTTGATAATAATAGCTTCTAATATTTTCAGGTACGAAATAATTCATTGTCAAAGCGGGAATAAATTTGTCAGGCATGGAAGCATGTAAGTAAATTTCCAATTACGTGATCTTTGACAATGACAATATTTTAACATGAATTCAATGATAAAATTCCTTTTTTTTCAGCACGCTCGAAGTTTAAACTTTAATTAACACGAGGAAAATTATGCCTTACCTGATGGTCAAAACGTTTAGGTGGCAAGGATCCTGGTTTCTCGAGCGGTGCAATCATTAGAACCATCGAACCTGGTTGTTTCGTCAGACATCAGGTGCCAGAGTGAATTTTATCAGGCCATCGCCACCTTCTTAATATCAGTTGAGGCAAAATTGAAGAGCGGGATATACTACAGATCATAATGGCTGAATATCCCATCATTTTACTTTGATCGAGCCAATAGCGATAAGTTTGTTACTTAACCGTTGCTGCCAATTCATTCTACCGAGGAATCATTCTGTGCACCATTGTAATTTAAGCATTATTATTGACCAGCATTGTTTTTCAAACTTTATACCATTTGATTTGGTATCTTATTTTGAAGCTTACTTTTACTCTCTTTGGCATTGAATTCAGATAAATAGTTTTTCAAGTCCTCAATTAGATTGTAGGGTTGAATTTTGCTAGGCAAACTGAATCAATCTAAATCTAGAACTGTTAAATAAGTTCAATTAAAAATGTCTTTAAATTTAATCTTAGTTGACGGTGTCATCTGGCTAGCTAGTTGCACGATAACTTGAAACCATATTCAATTTTACACTCTTTCTAGGGTCCTACGCTAAGACTGAAAGCTTGTGAATCACTATGTACCGCAATTATTTCTGCATTTCATGTTAGCATTATCTGGAGCAAAAAAAAACCCATTTTGAGATTGAAAATGGAACCTGAAACACAGAGTTATTCAGTAGCACGAATTGAAAACCAAGAATCTTATAATGGTTTCTGCAACAAAGAGACTCTTTCCAAATATCCTTGTTAGAGGGTGATGTTCGGAGGACTATGAACAAGATATTGTATTGGATTACATTATTTGGAAAAAAATCTTCGTAAACTTCGTTAAAAATTAGATATTCATTTATTTTGATGGAACAAGGGACACAATCTTGAATCCGATAAGTCAAGATCCTCGTAATAATGTTCTGACATTACTCTAAAACATGATTGTCCTTGAAGCTAATTGTGACATTGAGACGCATTTTGACAAACTTGATTTTCAACTTGTGTCACAGGATGTGATTTACGTTCCTGAGTTCTACGCTTTCGATTAGATTTTCTTTGTTTCGAACCGCACTGACATGAAATACAGAAATCATTTTAATAAATCTAATATTACTTGAATTTTCAATTTGAGTATTAGGTTCCCTTCATTTATTTAATCGAAAATCATTGAAAATTTGCGAAATGAACTCTGATAATCATTAGAAAATTTTTAATAGCAGTAGCAATAATTTATTGATCGGAAAAAATACATTGACTATCGACTATTTGTGAATTTTGTTGAACTATTTTCGAGAAAAAAAAAGATTCACCATTCTGTTACAGATAGTGAGATATTTAAATTTCTTGAACGCTCGGTTTAATGTCTTATTTTCAAAAAGTGATAAAATTCAATATTACCACCTGAAATCACAAGAGAGTGAAAAAGTTCCTTAGTTGCTTGAAAGTGGCGATGATCTTTGTACGTGTGATAAATTGAATAGGCAGATAACAGTAAATATTAGAGATGTAATTATTTTGGCCGTATCACCTGTTGATAGAAAAAAATTTCATTGTTATTTCTAATGTACGAAATAATAAAAGTGATCAAATAAAATGTTCCCACCTACCTGCTGCGTTTCTTCCAAGCACCCAACATTTAAACAGATTTCTCATTTCAGTCGAATAAAGCCAATTTTCAAAGGGCATTAGCATCAACTTTCCGAGTCACTACCTCGACTGTTTGAGATTCTAACCTCAAAAATTCGTATGAACTACGATGCCGCCAGAAACAGAGTTTGACAGCTGAAACTCGGAGTGGCCAGCCTGCCCGAGCAGCCGATAAAACTCGCGCATGCGCATTATATGTATAGTTTCAAGAGATTGTCCCGGTATATATATATACATATATATATATTGTAACGTGGCATTTTTGATGCCCGTTACAAGGGGCTCCTTGAACCCTGGGCGGAACCAAAAATTTAGGAATTTCCGAAATTGAGTCGCGAAGTTTTTGGAAAAGAGCGCCAGGACTAGAGTCACGCATCTGAAACTACGAGAGGGGACACTTTAGCGACCAGCGTAAGATATTTCAGTTTTTTTTGTTTTTTTATTTTTCGAGCTACAACGGCATCAGGCAAGAAGTCGACACCGAATTCGAGGAAAGTGCGAAGTGGCGGACTAGCGACAATTGCGAAGGAAGGATGTCGAGGCTGCGGAGGGGGAGCCGACGCAGATCCCCGCATCGCGCGAATCCAAGGTGGACGCGATTCCCGCTGGCGGCCGGCGCGCCGCAGCCTCTTCCCCTTCACCCCGCCAACAATTGACCTGCGAACTTGCGACGGACCGACTAGCGACGAGGGAGCACCACGCTCACCGCCAAGACGTCATGGAGCTGCGCGGAGGACGAGATTGCGAGCTAGCTTTAAGTTCTGCGCAGCGATGCGATCGAAGGTGCGCGTCGAGTTGCGCGATCGACGAAATCGATGACGGATCGATTATTGCGTATTCTTGTGGGTATGACGTCACGTGTGGGATGGCGTATCGAGCTCCGTGTTGCGGCAGGTAGTAGGTTTTTGAAACCACTCTACTTCTGGCGGTCGTGATGAGTAGTCACGTTTTGGGGGAGTTTCGCGAAGTAATGGAGTCGCCAAAAAATCGCGAGGGGAATGGAAAGGGGGTTGCAAGGATGTAGAAGGTAAGCGCTGCTTCTATCCCCGCGATTGAATTTCGAGCATGATTGCGAAAAGGCTTGCCGAGTAACGGATAGCCGTTTTGGATTTGCGTTGTAGAAAAGTACTCGAAATTCTTTTGCCGATTCTCCTGCTTGATGACCGTAGCCTGAGTACGCGAGTTAGAGTAAAGTAAATTCTGAGTTCCTGAAAAAGTTGAGTAGAGTCACGGGTTTCAGTTGAATCTTTCTCGTTAGTGAAATCAAGTATAGCCGAATTTCGCTGTACCGGGTCGAGCCGCGTTATCGTTTTTTTTTAATGTTACCTCTCGAGTAGGTCGGGAAGTGCCGAATTGGAGTGCTCGGATTAGCGGGTAACGTTTTGGGGGATTTTGAACAGAATTAAGTTCGGATGCGTTGCGATTGCGTATAGTTTAGGTTACGTTTAGTTGCGCCTGCATTGAGTCCGTACCCGTTATTTAAGATAATGTAGTTCGAGTTGCGTTACTTTGAGCTTGTGTTTAGTTGAAGTTAAATGTAGTGGTGCTTGCGCTTAGTTAAGTTTACGTTTAGTTCAGATAGTGTTGAGTCGAGTTGAGGTGATGCATAGTCGAAATTGCCGTTGCGTTGAGCAGCAGTTGAGACGAGAAGGTTGAGCATTGAGTCTTAGTTGCGTTTAAAATATAGTAACGTTTGCGGATTCGTTTAGATTTAGGGCAGCTCGCGGTAACGTCGAAGCTCCGAGTCGGGTGAGATCTCGAGTGGGCGGTGAGTGACGTTTTAGTTAGGGAGCCGCGAGCTCATTAGAGTAAGAAATAGAGTAGGTTACGTGTCATTTTCTGTTTAGTTTTAGACTCGCGATGAGCGATTTTTGAATTAAATTTTTTTTTGTTTTGTATCACCGCTATTGTGAAATATAAGATTTTATTTTACTTTTGTTAAATAGCATGTATATTTCGAGTGTCTCTCTCTCTCCAAAAATTACCTCTCCCCTCTCCGCGGTACTAAGCTATCGAGCATATGCCCGAGGAATAGCGTTTCAATGATTTCGAGGCGTGTTAATCACGCCAGGCGCCCAACAAAAACTTTGCGATATTGTTTTACACCCAGGGTACATCGTGGACGCCAAATTATTGTGCACGCGGTAAGTTCTCGGTCATTTTCTCCGAGTGACCGAGGTGCGGAAAAATCCACGTCACAATATATATATATATATATATATATATATATATAATGTTCCTTTTTTAACACTGTCGAAGCTGCGATGAGTTTCTCTGTAAATGGAGTTTATTGTTTCGTATACTATTACATTACATTACTTTTCTTTACATTACGTACTTATATTCTATGTTTAATAAAGATAATATTACCTGTAAATGGAGAAACGACATTTACAGCTTATTTTTCTCTCGTTCTGACGTTTCCACGTGCGATTCGGCTGATAATAGCTTATGTACTAATCTGTCATAATGCCCTCGGCATTCTATTGTTTCTATTCGCTCATATTTACACGTATGTACTATTGACCGTGAAACTGCCAAAGGCGCTTATTGTTGTGCGGTGAAATTTCAAATTTGGGAGTGAGGAAGAAATATGATGAGGTGAATATAGGCCTCGTCATATTTGTTTACATCTCCCCCCCCCCCGAAGAAAAGAAACCAGTGAGGAGACACTGGTCTTCTTGAATAACCTTTGGGACCGGTACAAGCTTTGTAATGTGAAATAATGACTCTGACTTATTTCGATCTGTATGTATTTTATAAATTGAGTTTGAAATTTTTTCTATAATTTTGTATGGTCCAATTTTTAGTTCATCTAATTTTTTCCTATTTAGTCTATGGCTATTTTCAACGTAAACTAGGTCTCCAATATTAAATTCATGATATTTTCTATTTTTGTCGAATTGCTTTTTATTATATTCATGTGATTTCTTTGTATTCTCTAGAGCACGTTTTCTATCTTCATGCAAATCGTTTTCTGTTTTTTCTTGTTTTAGCTCTTCTGGTAAGATTGTACTACTTTTTCCTTCCAATAAGTATCTAGGAGAGAATCCTGTTACAGTATGTTCTGTATCATTGTACTTTTCTATGCACTCATGTGCTACAGTTGTCCACGCAGTTTTTGATTTTTTCTGGTTTATCTTACATCTAATTTTATTAACTAGCGTTTGGTTTAGTCTTTCATTGAGTCCGTTTGAAAACGGTGCGTTTACTGCTGTAAAAGTCAAGGTTATATCTTTCTTATTCAAAAATTCTTTGAACTCTTTGGAATTTATCCCTGGATATTGATCGGATAGGATCATATTTATTTTATTATTTGGCAAGACTGTCCGTATCAATTTTATAAAATCAGTTGCATTCTGAGTTTTTGAGGTCAAAATAGTAGCATATCTTGTGAAATGATCAACGAGCAAGTGTAAATACTTTTTTGTTGACCGTGAACCTCCGAATCCGCCAATTGTATCTATAGACACTATTTCATAGGGGTAAGTCGCAGGACCTAATTGGGACATTAATCCAATTTTGTGCTTTCCTCTTGATTTATTTTTGATGCAAACTTCACAGTTTTCGCAAATTGTTTTAATATTTTGGTTCAGATTTTTTGCTATGTAAAATGGTTTTATCTTATTTTGTATTTGTTTCATTCCTAAATGACAATAGAAGAGGTGTACTTTTTGTATAAGTTCTTTACTGAAATCTTCTGAGAGTAGAATTTTTTCACTTGTTCCTATTCTTTTATAATACGTGTTATTCTTGTATAGTAACTTGTCTTTACCGTTTTGGATGTCTTTATTGTTTTCTTGATCGTTCTGAATGTCTTCTATTTTCATGAAATTAACGGTTTTTAAAATTTCTTCTTTATTATCATTAGGTTCTAGTACTGGGTTTCTGCTGAGGCAGTCTGCTTCTAAATTGTCCTTTCCTGGAGTGTATTTTATTTCGAAATCGTATTGAGATAGATAATGCATTAAGTCACCTAATTCCTCATCTGTCCTAGACCTAATATTCATATTTTCTAAAGGTTTATGATCCGAGAAAACCGTAAATGATTTTCCTATAAGCCAGTGCTGCCAGAATTTTATTGCCTCTTTTATTGCTAAACATTCTATATAGATAGCTTTCTTCCTTTTTTGGGACACATTTAATTTTTTTGAAAAATATGCGACTGGTTTATCTTCTTTGTTTAATTGTGTTTGTTTTAGTACAGCCCCAATGCCTTGTAAGCTTGCGTCCGTGTGGATATATATTGGCAGATGTGGATCGAAAATTGTTAAAATCGGTTGAGAGCAAAGTAGAGATTTCATGCTTTCGAAAGCTTTTTGGCATTGTTCGGACCAAATAAAGTTTTGCCCTTTTCTTAGTAAGTTATGTAGCGGATCTAAGGTAACCGAAACGTTTGGTATATATTTTCCGTAAAAATTCACTTTTCCTAGAAATTGTCGAACATTTTTTTTTGTTTTTGGCGTTGGAAATTTTTTTATTGAGATTAGATTGTCATTGAGTGGACTAATCGAGTTGTATCTTATTTCGTGGCCTAAATATTTAACTGAGTCTGATGCGAAGGTACATTTTGAAAGTTTTAGTCTGAATCCTTCTTTCATAATTGACTCTAATAGCTGTGATAAGTGGTCAATATGTTCATCAAAAGTTTTTGAAAATACTAGAATGTCATCTATATAATTTACGCTGAAGTTCGAGAGCTTGTGCTTTCTTATTATATTACTTAATATTCTCTGGAAAATCGCCGGTGATGTTTTTAAACCAAAGGGTAGGCAGGTCCATTGGAAATGGCCTTCTTGAGTTACGAATGCGGTTTTTCGTCTGTCTTCAATTTTTAGGGGAATTGACCAGAAAGCTGAATTTATATCTAAGGACGAAAAATATTTACAATCTCGTGTCTTAACTATCAGATCTTCAATTAATGGAAAAGGCTGCGCCTGAGGAATGACTATCTTGTTTAATTCCCGGAAATCTATGCATAGTCTAGCTTTCTTTCCTTCATCTTTTTTATAAGCTAATGTCACTGGTGCAGCGAATGGGCTATAAGATTCTTCAATTAAATTTTTTTCTAATAATTTTGTTATTTGGTGTTCTATTTCTTTTTTATCCTCCATAGTGCATCTGTACGGTCTTTTGTAACAATATTTATCAACTAATAAATCAATACGAGCTTCATAATCCGTTACAGTGCCTATGTCGTATTTATCTCTGGCAAAAATCGATTTATATTTATCGATTAGTTTGTCAATTTCGGATTGTTGTTGCATTTCCAAGTGGTTTATTACTATGTTAAATTCTGACGTATTTAAATGTTCATTGAAATTCAATTGGTAATTTTTTGTTTTGTTTTCAATATATTCTTTATTTGTATTTTGTATGTTAGGTTTGTTTTTAAGTCTATTTTCAGGAATGGCCTGGATTTTTTGTGTAATTTCTAAATTTTCGTTTTGTCTTAATAGGAAATTTTTTATACAGTCTAGTCCGATTAAAAAATCGTGTTCAAAATGTTCGTTATCTATCATGAAAACATCAATTTCTTTTTCGATATCAAAAATTTTAGCTTTTAGAGTTATCATGCCGTTTGCTTTTCTTACACCATTAATCGTTTTTAAATGTGCGTTATGTGAGTTATGAAGTTTCCTTTGTTTTAAATGTAACAGCTTTGAATTAATTAAAGAAACGTTCGAGCCGGAATCGTAAATTCCTTGGATTTGTAACGCATTATTTAGCAATACTTTGATTTTGATTAATGGTGGCACTATAAGTTTTTTGGATCTTTGGTATTTAATTCTATTTCTAACCCAGAGTTATTTACATGCCTTATGTATTCTTTGTTTTGTTGATCGTCTGCTTTGTTCCTGAACCAGCATAAAGATTCTGGGTGGTAGCGATTGCTCTTATTTTTTTTCTCGCAAATCGAACATGGTTTATGGTCACTATTTTTCGCTTTACTTTTGTTTTCAATATAAGTAGTAGTTGTAGTACTCTTTTTTTCTGAATTTTTTTTATTCACCAGGTGCTCTAGTCCTCTGATCTCCTTGAATATATCTTCAGTCTGATTTAACTTTTCTCTATCTATTCTATCGGATACAAAATTCGGTAACCCTACAGCAATAAGATCAATTAAGGTGGGCGTATCTATTGACTTGTTTGTTTCTAATAGAAGTCTTTCTTTCTTTAAAGCATATTCTAATAGCGAACCCTTAATGTATTTGTAAGATATTGCATATCTAATCCCAGTCCACCCTTTATTGGCGTAAGTTTCACAGAAATTTTGTTTCCATGTTCTCCACTCTGAATCTAATGTATATTTTATCAGCATTGACCCATACCAGTCGATGCATGAATCTTCTAGAAAAAGTCTGAAGATCTCGATTTTTTCGAAATCTCTTTCTACACCTAATCGAGAACATTCATTTTCAAAAATATCCATCCACTGGGGCACATTTGAATTTTTGCCTGTCAATTTCTCTATTACAAATTTTTCAGATACCTTTCTTAAGTTACGGATTCCATAATCTTGGGGCTTATCTTCAATTTTCTTTTCGGTGAATTTTTCCAAAATTCTTGATAATGTCTCTTCTGTGATGTTTGCTGTGGGTGTAGTGTCTTGCGCTGTTGACATTTCTTCAAGTAAGTAGTCGTTGCATATTATGTTCCCATCTTCATCCTTATACTGTTGTAGTATATCTCCGGCCAAACTAATCCATACTTTTCTCGCTTGTCCTCTTTTTTGTAGTGTAGCTTTTATTTTCTGATAACCCGCCGTAGTTGTAAGTTTCGCATGATGTCTCATCGGTTGAAGCTGGTCCGGGAGTATAAAACAGCGATCGTCGGGTGTGGTTATTGAGGTTATGGCGATTATGTTTGTTTTCGGATCTTCCGTCGAAGACTTGACCGTAAATTTAGATTTCAGTTTTTCCATTCTGTTTTTTTTTTTTTTTTTTTTTTTTTTTTAAGCAAAAATGTCGTTTTATAATGTTCCTTTTTTAACACTGTCGAAGCTGCGATGAGTTTCTCTGTAAATGGAGTTTATTGTTTCGTATACTATTACATTACATTATTTTTCTTTACATTACGTACTTATATTCTATGTTTAATAAAGATAATATTACCTGTAAATGGAGAAACGACATTTACAGCTTATTTTTCTCTCGTTCTGACGTTTCCACGTGCGATTCGGCTGATAATAGCTTATGTTCTAATCTGTCATAATGCCCTCGGCATTCTATTGTTTCTATTCGCTCATATTTACACGTATGTACTATTGACCGTGAAACTGCCAAAGGCGCTTATTGTTGTGCGGTGAAATTTCAAATTTGGGAGTGAGGAAGAAATATGATGAGGTGAATATAGGCCTCGTCATATTTGTTTACATATATATACATATATATACAATATATTGTAACGTGGCAGTTCGGTTAGGCCTGCCCGTTACAAGAGACTCCCTGAACCCTGGGCGAGATCCCGGAATCAGGGTTTAGAAAATCGAGTCGCGGAATAATCTTAGAGAGCGCCAGAACTGGGGTCGCGCACCCGAGCTTCGACAGGGACGAAATAGCGCATTGCGACCAAGATATTTCAGGCTTTTGTTTTCTTTATTTTTTTTTGAGTGCACCGGCTACCCTCCAGCGACCAACTCCGACGCCGAACATCTTTTGAGGCAAGGCGAAACCACGAAGATCTCGCGGGAAGGACACCAAGGCTGCGGAGGGGGAGGCAACGCAGATCCCTGCAGCGCGGGAATCCAAGGCGGACGCGATTCCCGCTGGCGGCCGGCGCGCCGCAGCCTCCCCGCTCACCCGCCTACGACCAACCAAGGCAACCGCGAGATACCAGCTAGCGACGAGGGAGCACCACCCCGCCCAACCCCAGGACTACGTAGAGCTGCGCGGGAGACGACATCGCGATCTAGCCTTAAGTTCTGCGCCGCGTAGAGACGACAGGTGCGCGGCAAGTTGCGCAATCCCCAAAAATCGATGACCGATCGATTGTTGCGCATTCTTAGGTTGATGACGTCACGAAAAATTAGCGTGACGAGATCGGCGTTGCGACCATCCGAGATCACTCTAGTTCTGGCGATTGAGTAAGATAGCTGAGTGATTTCGAGGTCGAGGTAGAGTTCATTTTCCGTCGGTGAAACAAAATGTTGCGTTGCGAGGACGATGTCTGTGAGCCGCCACGAGGGTGTGGGTGCATTCGTGCATTGGATGTGGAGCGGTAAGCGCTGCTGATATTCTTGCGATCGAATTTCGAGAGTAATTGAGTAAAGGCTTATCAGATAAGGATAGCCGTTTTGGAATTTGCGTGTCGAAAAATACTCGAAATTCGTTTGCCGATTCTTTTGCTTGGTGACCGTAGCCTGAGTTGCGCGCAAGGAAGTAGCGTTAATTTTGGGGGATCCAGGAAATCGAGTCGAGCCACGGGTTGAGCCGAGACGTTATTGTCTCGAGTTTGAGTGTAACCGAAGTCCGTTACACGGGGTCATTTTTCTTCGTCCGGTACACCCTCCATTCTCGTGTAGGTCGCGAACCGTCTCACGAGGAGCATTCGAATTCGCGACTGCGTCCCGCCGTCGCAGAGAAAGTGAAGCTCGGGTGCGCGCTGATAAAAATATGCGTTCTTAGAGGAGGATCGCGGGTGTCGCGACGAGCCTCGCCTCAGTTTAGTTTTTTTTTGCATTATCAGTTAATATTAAGTTGGCGATCAGCGCCATTTTGTAAAGGCCGTTCGCGAGCAGCGCATCGAGTCCGATTTTGTTTTTGGTTCTTACGAATTAGGGTATTATTAAGACGGCGATTAGCGCACGTAGGACGTAGAGGTCTCCTAGATTTATTCACCTTTTTTTTTATTTTTTAGTTGGTTTGTTTCTCCCTTTCTTATTTCTTTCAGATTAGATTCAAAGTTGTATTTGGAATCGCTAAGGACGACTTGCGTAGTCGTATTATTTTTATTTTTATTTTTTGTTTGTTTGTAATCTCGCTGACGAGAAATATATCAGTGGAATTTTATAGTGATTTGGCCACGACACGCGTTGGCTTACTTGTGTTGCAATTCTCTCTACCCAAAAATTACCCCTCCCCTCTCCGCGGTACTGAGCTACCGAGCATATGGTCGCGGTTATATATATATGTATTGTGACGTGGACTTTTCCCGCTCCTCGGTCACTCGGAGAAAATGACCGAGAACTTACCGCGTGCACAATAATTTGGCGTCCACGGCGTACCCTGGATCTAAAACAATATGGCAAAGTTCTTTCGGGCGCCTGGCGTGATTAACACGCCTCGAAATCATTAATACGCTATTCCTCGGGCATATGCCCGATAGCTCAGTACCGCGGAGAGGAGAGGGGTAATTTTTGGAAAGAGAGTGAGACACTCGAAATACACACGCTATTTAACAAAAGTAAAATAAAATCTTATATTTTACAATAGCGGTGATAAAAACAGAAAAAAATATAATCCAAAAATCGCTCATCGCGAGTCTAAAACTAAACAGGAAATTACACGTAACCTACTCTATTTCTCACTCTAATGAGCTCGCGGCTCCCTAACTAAAACGTCACTCACCGCCCACTCGAGATCTCACCCGACTCGGAGCTTCGACGTTACCGCGAGCTGCCCTAAATCTAAACGAATCCGCAAACGTTACTATATTTTAAACGCAACTAAGACTCAATGCTCAACCTTCTCGTCTCAACTGCTGCTCAACGCAACGGCAATTTCGACTATGCATCACCTCAACTCGACTCAACACTATCTGAACTAAACGTAAACTTAACTAAGCGAAGCACCACTACATTTAACTTCAACTAAACACAAGCTCAAAGTAACGCAACTCGAACTACATTATCTTAAATAACGGGTACGGACTCAATGCAGGCGCAACTAAACGTAACCTAAACTATACGCAATCGCAACGCATCCGAACTTAATTCTGTTCAAAATCCCCCAAAACGTTACCCGCTAATCCGAGCACTCCAATTCGGCACTTCCCGACCTACTCGAGAGGTAACATTAAAAAAAAACGATAACGCGGCTCGACCCGGTACAGCGAAATTCGGCTATACTTGATTTCACTAACGAGAAAGATTCAACTGAAACCCGTGACTCTACTCAACTTTTTCAGGAACTCAGAATTTACTTTACTCTAACTCGCGTACTCAGGCTACGGTCATCAAGCAGGAGAATCGGCAAAAGAATTTCGAGTACTTTTCTACAACGCAAATCCAAAACGGCTATCCGTTACTCGGCAAGCCTTTTCGCAATCATGCTCGAAATTCAATCGCGGGGATAGAAGCAGCGCTTACCTTCTACATCCTTGCAACCCCCTTTCCATTCCCCTCGCGATTTTTTGGCGACTCCATTACTTCGCGAAACTCCCCCAAAACGTGACTACTCATCACGACCGCCAGAAGTAGAGTGGTTTCAAAAACCTACTACCTGCCGCAACACGGAGCTCGATACGCCATCCCACACGTGACGTCATACCCACAAGAATACGCAATAATCGATCCGTCATCGATTTCGTCGATCGCGCAACTCGACGCGCACCTTCGATCGCATCGCTGCGCAGAACTTAAAGCTAGCTCGCAATCTCGTCCTCCGCGCAGCTCCATGACGTCTTGGCGGTGAGCGTGGTGCTCCCTCGTCGCTAGTCGGTCCGTCGCAAGTTCGCAGGTCAATTGTTGGCGGGGCGAAGAGGGAGAGGCTGCGGCGCGCCGGCCACCAGCGGGAATTGCGTCCACCTTGGATTCCCGCGATGCGGGGATATGCATCGGCTCCCCCTCCGCAGCCTCGACATCCTTCCTTCGCAATTGTCGCCAGTCCGCCACTTCGCAATTTCCTCGAATTCGGTGTCGACTTCTTGCCTGATGCCGTTGTAGCTCGAAAAATAAAAAAAACCAGGAAAAAAAAACCTGAAATATCTTACGCTATTCGCTAAGGTGCCCCCTATCGTAGTTTCGGATGCCTGACTCTAGTCGTGCCGCTCTTTTGCAAAAACTTCGCGACTCAATTTCGGAAATTCCTAAATTTTGGTTTCGCCAAGGGTTCAAGGAGCCCCTTGTAACGGGCATCAAAAATGCCACGTTACAGTATGTATGTATGTATATATATGTATATGTATCGTTCTATATTATATAAAGATATCGCCGCCGCCGCCGCCGCTGCTGCCGTGTCAAGAATCTATATATACATATATAAGTTTCTATTGTAGAAACTTAACAATGATGATTGTTGGGCAGGTTGAGATAACCAACAATGTTGTTGCAGTGAATCATCGCTATAATTAAAGGAATATTCAGTACAATATATATATATAACTATGACTAACTTATACCACTATACGGATCTTACCTAAATCATCACAAATTGTTGGTATTCTATAAGTTAGAAATGAGTACGACTATGACGCAGCATAGTTTATCCACAACTGCTCCTTTCGAGTCCAGTCGTTCGTAACGCCCACGCTCAGCCGATTAGTCCTAGGACTCACGCATGTTAACAACCGACAATAAGTTTGGAGGCTGTCAAACTTACACATATACAGGGTGTCCCTAAATTGCCTCCCACGGACTAGCCAGCGTGATACCTCGTTAAAATCCGACCGAGAATTTTTTTTCCGGAAGCTCGTCCGACGCATAGTTTTTGAATTATAAGCGATAGCGCTAGGCCAATCAGAGTGCACCATTTCATCTAGATTTGCCGCCACGGAAATTGCTGTTTTGTTCGCCTGGGTGAATTATTATTATTCGGTTACAAAGTAAATATCGGCACCTCCCCTCACTCGCTGTTGTACCCCTACTCGAGCGCTGACCTCGGTATTGTTGCCGCGGCACACGCTGCCGGCCGCACATCCACGGACGCACACTCGTGTGTGTGAAACAAGCGAATGCCCAGCTACGCAATACTACGAAACACACATCTACGAGTGAAAATAAAAATAAATCTCGAAATAAATCAGCGGATTTAAGATTTAATGTTATAAAATACTCCGAATCATCGTACCGTGATAACGGAGGTACGTGAATATCACTGTCAACGAATTGACGCGCTCGTCACATCTTCCATAATTACTCACCCAATCAAGCTGGCTCAAAATCGTCAAAATAATGTTGAATTGAATTATTTAATTTAGTTTCACAGAAAAATCGGAAAAAAATTGACGAAATTTTTAGGTATTGACGTGAATTGGGGTAAGTTATCGAGAATTCTTGCGAAAAAAACTAATTCAATCGAATTGAATGAATTAATTTGAACTAACGGAAGAAACAACAAGGAATTAATTGAAATTATTCAGATATTCACTAGAATCAAAGTGTATTACCGAGAATTGATGGTAGAAGTACTGCATTAATTGAATTGAAAGAATTCACTCGAATAAAGTTGAATTTAGTTGAATTAATCTAAATTAACAGAATTGTGTTGAATCAAATGAATTATTCTGATTTGTTTCAACCTGCGGAATTAATGTGGCAAACAAATGTTAAGTTATTTCCCCCTCGACTTATACTTTGCCTGAGCTTATTCGTGGATTGTTGACTGTCGATAAAAGATCTTATGAAATCACCGTATCGATACGAACGACAAATCAGCTAAACTTCGGGTGACGATTGATTTCTTATTTAGACGCAGTGATTAAGTATGCGAGGATTCGTCGTTACGTACGTATAGCAGGTATTCCGTATACCCACCAAATTACAGACTCTACGAGCCTGACTATTTTACATTTCATCAGTTAAATTGTTGTGACAATCGTCACATGAAAGAAAGGCTGATTTTCATTCAATAATTTATCAGCCCAATTCAACTGTCCTTTGTTAATTTTTCAAGCTACTTCGTGAACGTGAACTTTCGTATCGTAAGAAAAACTCATACAAACTCAGTGATGTGAAATTATTATTTCAACGATTTTGTATAGTATTAATCTGTTTTTCGTCTTTCGTTTTTTCTCACGGTGGTTTTATCAAATCTAAATAATTTTATCGTAATCACGATAGAATATCGTTGGTCCGGCCCTTGATTAGCCGAGGCTCCGGGGTATAAATAATGCCATAAAATAAGGCACCGACTCGTTAGATTGGTCCGCATCAGTCGAGTAGTCCAGTCGGAACCTACATGACTTCATTCGACAAGGAACTAAGACTCGGCAATTTTTTGACTGGTTAACTAGATCTGTAAGTTTGCCCTACAAAATGATTCCAAATATGCCGACAATTTTTTCTAGATATTTCAAAATTCCGTAATTCAGCGTGGTTTTTTTTTTTTGCTCATTTTAGAGAAAAACGGTTCCCACACGGTTGTCCATCGTATTGCCCTCAAATTAGACTTATACGAAAATCACAAATCATTGTTAGTTTACTTGTGAATTGCCGCTAGGCACAGACATCGAGCATGTTGTTTAATTGCTGTCATAAATTCAGTGAATTTTCAATGCCATATCCTGAAACTCATCCGACGTGTAGAACAATCTTTTCATGATATTCTAGTTCTGATTCGATGTTTTAATGTAGGTAGCAACGAGAAAATAATAATGGTATTATGAGCGTTTGTTCTTTACAATCTAGTTTGTTATTGCAAATTTGTTGAACGCATTTTTTTTTAATTCCAGCTTATTTTTTATTCCAGAACGTAACGCAGTACGCAAATTATTACGTGTGAGTGCACGTTCAAACCACGCGTTCGACTTTACCCTTATCTTGCGGTCATGCCAATAAAATACTGAAAAATGACAGTTACCAATTTTTTTTACCACTGACACACCATCGCGAAAAAATTTAAAAAATTACGGAAAATCACATCACAGCAAATATTTATACCGTAAAAAAAAGAAACTGATGCCTATCTAAAATCCACCGGAAACCGGCGATCTGAATGTTCAAAAATTTTTAGAAGATGGAATTTCTTAAAGGAAAATCCAAATAAAATTCTCGGTATGTACACATGGCTGGTGGGTCTGTGTTTTTGTTCCAAATATTCTGAGTAGCAATATCGGAGTCATCGTGAAAAAACTGAAAATCACGTTTTACGCGCTAACTTCAAGCTAAATGGAGCTAGCAGGGTAAAATTTCGTATGGGTCAGTCACTTACCACACTGAGAGAAATTTTTAGCTCCGATTACCGCTCAGTTTTTAACTATTTTCATTTTTTACCACAATCGAAAAATATTATAGTTCTGGGTAGAAAATGAAAATTACTTTTCTAGCTGTGACCAGAAAGTTTAGTATCCGTTACTATTCTTTTTCATTGCGATCACTGTTACTACATTTTCTTGTAACTGTTGTCAAAATTTAATGCTTTGTGCAACAATAAATTGACTCTAAAGCCTTGTTCAACTAAAAAAGTACAGTAAACCGAAGAAATTCATTTTGCGTTGCGATTACCAAAAAAAGGATCGACAATAGCGCAAAAGGATTACGTGTACCTCGTTCTTCGTAATTCCAACAATATTCAAACAGTTTTTTTTTTAACGATACCTGTTTCACTGATTTCATCTAGTTACTATAACAAATTACATTTTTGTCAGTGCACCACAAATTCGCAGAATTCGTTTCGAGAGAGGGCACTTTCGCATGCTTAATCAACTATGCCGTTCACAATACATTACCCACGCGAAAGTGTGGCCGAATAAAAAGTTTGTTAGTCTTAACAGAATATTTCAGCATTTTTTTTTTTTTTAATTTGCAATCAAATTTTCATAACTCTTCACTCTTCTTAACTTGGTTGGAAGAACGCAAAAGCATTTTTCGAGTCCATTAAATTATGTAGTATTGTATAAAATTCGGTAGGCATTTGTTATACTGTATTTGGAATTCACTGAACATACTGCTGAATTTACCTGACAAGTTTACAAAGGAATTCGATTACAGTCCGTTAAAATAAAAAATCTCTAGTAGCAAAAGTAATCGGTATTTATCTCTATTAATTTCACTGTACAATTTAGAAGAAAATACTGTACGTGGCCCGTCCGTGAAATGTTTTTGACTCGTACGATGATTTCAATACGAACTAAAGGTGCGAGCCGTTTAACTCGTTCTGGCGCGTACGGAAATCTTCGTTCTAGCCCTAAAAACACCTACTTTACGGGCATGCCTCTAAAAGTACTATTGAAGGTAAGATCGTCGGCTACCTGGCTCCACTGGTCGCCGATAAATGACCATAGACTGGAGCTGTAAAAACAATTGCCATCACGAAACATCGGGATTCGTAAGAGTCATTCTCAGGTAAAAGAGAAGCTTGATTCTGTGTCAGAGTCACATAATGATTATTTTTTAGGTGTTGAATTCTCGTCCACCGATGACGTGATGTATAAAAAACGGACTATTGCTTCTCTCCGAAACAGCTACTATTGTGTTATTGTAGTTCGAGAACCGAGAAAAAAATTTAAAAAAAACCCTATTACCGTTTTACAAATTCTATCTTTGAAGCGAATTAAGATATCATCAGACCCTCAGATGTTTATTTTTCATGTGCGTCATGAAATCAAGAGCCCTGGGAAATAATGATCGGCCACGGTGTTTCGATTTTTCACCGAAAAGATCATTTTCGTGTTCGTACCGAGCTGTGCTTTTTCATACATAATTTCGCATGAAAAAAGGGTGCTGCGGCACCCTTTTACTGCGGTAAAAGCGAACAAAAAAAATTAAAAATTTCGAAATATCTGCTGGATGACTTACAATTAATTTTTTATTTTCATTAAAAATATCGTCAAAGTAGTACCCCACGGTCGGAAAGAGAAACATCACGAAATTTTTGGCAGATTATTAATAATTCATTCACTTAACACGTATTTTTCATTGGACAACGCGTTAGGAATTTATATTATTAGATAACCCACCAAAACCTTCATAACATTTTTTTCAACTGTAGAGTACGTCTTTGATGATAAATTATGAATGGGAAAAGAAACGTAACTCGATGTGACAATCAAATACGATATTCGATGAACAAATCTCATTTTTCTCCCACTCCTAATCACGAAAAAACGCTGTACCTTAATTCTGGCAACGTAAGTTCTATTAAGTTCGATGAATCGATGATATCACAGTTACGAAATGAAAAATATCGGATGGCACTCTCGTTCATCTTCGTTACTGATGATGACCAATCCGTCTTTGCAAAATTATTTTGTGGCTCTGAAAAGTGCCGTTTTGTATTTGGCTCTAAAAAGTGCCGATTTTGATGACTCCTCACCGGTGCAGAAATTGTTCAAAATGTCCCCCGTTTTCCCGGAGGCAAAGCCTACAACGTTGGACCAGCTGGCCAATTGCTGCGCGAACGATTTCCGGCGTCACCGTCGCCGTTGCCTCAACGATTTTTACCTCCAGGGCTTCCAAAGAATTCGGTGGATCCTTATAGACGAATTCCTTGATCAGACCCCAAAGGCAATAATCTAGAGGATTCAGATCGGGTGATCTCGGTGGCCAAGCGATGGGACCCCCACGGCCTATCCACCTATCCGGAAATCGTTCGTTCAGAAATTGACGAGTCCGGGCACTGAAATGTGCCGGAGCACCGTCATGTTGAAACAACATTTCCGCTCGCCGTTCAAGCGGGCGGTCTTCGAGAAGATCTGGAATCCGATCTTCCAAAAACTGTCGATAGGTTTCACCGTCTAGTCTTGCGGGTAAAACGCAGAGACCGATCTGTAACAAGAATTACCCTCTATCAAATTGTTGCATAATAAATCCATAATGCTCGTCGAATCATTGATTAGTTTTGACTAATATTTAATATGAATCATACATATGTCATGATTTTACTGATTTACCGAGGTTGTTTGTCTCAACATCAGTAAAACGGATCTTTACTGAATTTTTTAAAATCAAGCCAACGAGACGATAGAAATTTATAATATCTGTATTCGAGCATTATCGAGTAAGCTTACCAACTCGTCGTCGATCATGCCACCCCACACGTTCAGGCTCCAACGAATCTGATTTCTACACTCCCGAATATGATGCGGGTTTTCTTCGGCCCAATTGTGAATATTATGGCAGTTAAATACTCCATCCCGATCAAAATTTGACTCGTCTGTAAATAAAATATTAAAAACGAATAACGGGTCTGCTTCGCTTTGTTCCAAAACCCATGTGCAAAATATCCGTCTCGCGGCACGGTCGGGCCCGTGCAAGGCTTGCACCTTCTGCGTATGGTAAGGACGCAAATCGTTTGATCTTAACACGCGATGGACGGTCGAGTTATCCGTTTGGTACTCCGCTGCCAAACCACGGGTACTTTTATCGGGCGTCCTTGCCACATCCTCCAGAATTCGTTCTTCAAACTGTACCGTCCGTCTTGATCTCGGACGTCCTGCGTTTGATCGGTTGGGGACAAAGGTGCCAGTTTCTAATAAACTTGTTTCCAATCGTCTGAAAGTTTTCGCATCCGGATGTCGTCTTACTGGATATCGAACCGCGTACTCACGAGCTGCTGCCCCCGCGACGTTGTTGCACGCTCCCATCGTCAGTACCATATCATACATTTCACGATTAGAATACTCCATTGTTTAATAAAGAAGTTATTGGCTCTGAAAAGTGCCGGTTTTCAACAGTTTATTGTTACTTGTATACGCGAGCGAGGCTAATAACAATATGACCCAATTTCGCAGTTGGAAGCGCGTTGTTTATAACAACTGACTTCCGAGTTGCTATGCAGTCGCATGAGATTTTCTACACAAAGGGTGTGAAATAAATACGAGTTCGATAAAATACGAAATACTAGCAGACCCGTTTAGTTTCCTGATTTGCTGGTACATCATTCGCTTGCTAAACTGGTAAGAGAAGACAGACTGAACAAACCTAGATTATTTAGGAATAATTTATTGAGTGTAACTTTGTGAACAGACAAAAATCTAGCAGGAACATGATTTACCAAGAACTCAAATGATCAGTATTTAGTGATTATTTAGATCATCAATTGATGATTTCAAGAAATATGTCATTTAATACCGCTGAAATAAGTTCAAAGTATTTCGTATTTTATCGAACTCGTATTTATTTCACACCCTTTGTGTAGAAAATCTCATGCGACTGCATAGCAACTCGGAAGTCAGTTGTTATAAACAACGCGCTTCCAACTGCGAAATTGGGTCATATTGTTATTAGCCTCGCTCGCGTATACAAGTAACAATAAACTGTTGAAAACCGGCACTTTTCAGAGCCAATAACTTCTTTATTAAACAATGGAGTATTCTAATCGTGAAATGTATGATATGGTACTGACGATGGGAGCGTGCAACAACGTCGCGGGGGCAGCAGCTCGTGAGTACGCGGTTCGATATCCAGTAAGACGACATCCGGATGCGAAAACTTTCAGACGATTGGAAACAAGTTTATTAGAAACTGGCACCTTTGTCCCCAACCGATCAAACGCAGGACGTCCGAGATCAAGACGGACGGTACAGTTTGAAGAACGAATTCTGGAGGATGTGGCAAGGACGCCCGATAAAAGTACCCGTGGTTTGGCAGCGGAGTACCAAACGGATAACTCGACCGTCCATCGCGTGTTAAGATCAAACGATTTGCGTCCTTACCATACGCAGAAGGTGCAAGCCTTGCACGGGCCCGACCGTGCCGCGAGACGGATATTTTGCACATGGGTTTTGGAACAAAGCGAAGCAGACCCGTTATTCGTTTTTAATATTTTATTTACAGACGAGTCAAATTTTGATCGGGATGGAGTATTTAACTGCCATAATATTCACAATTGGGCCGAAGAAAACCCGCATCATATTCGGGAGTGTAGAAATCAGATTCGTTGGAGCCTGAACGTGTGGGGTGGCATGATCGACGACGAGTTGGTAAGCTTACTCGATAATGCTCGAATACAGATATTATAAATTTCTATCGTCTCGTTGGCTTGATTTTAAAAAATTCAGTAAAGATCCGTTTTACTGATGTTGAGACAAACAACCTCGGTAAATCAGTAAAATCATGACATATGTATGATTCATATTAAATATTAGTCAAAACTAATCAATGATTCGACGAGCATTATGGATTTATTATGCAACAATTTGATAGAGGGTAATTCTTGTTACAGATCGGTCTCTGCGTTTTACCCGCAAGACTAGACGGTGAAACCTATCGACAGTTTTTGGAAGATCGGATTCCAGATCTTCTCGAAGACCGCCCGCTTGAACGGCGAGCGGAAATGTTGTTTCAACATGACGGTGCTCCGGCACATTTCAGTGCCCGGACTCGTCAATTTCTGAACGAACGATTTCCGGATAGGTGGATAGGCCGTGGGGGTCCCATCGCTTGGCCACCGAGATCACCCGATCTGAATCCTCTAGATTATTGCCTTTGGGGTCTGATCAAGGAATTCGTCTATAAGGATCCACCGAATTCTTTGGAAGCCCTGGAGGTAAAAATCGTTGAGGCAACGGCGACGGTGACGCCGGAAATCGTTCGCGCAGCAATTGGCCAGCTGGTCCAACGTTGTAGGCTTTGCCTCCGGGAAAACGGGGGACATTTTGAACAATTTCTGCACCGGTGAGGAGTCATCAAAATCGGCACTTTTTAGAGCCAAATACAAAACGGCACTTTTCAGAGCCACAAAATAATTTTGCAAAGACGGATTGGTCATCATCAGTAACGAAGATGAACGAGAGTGCCATCCGATATTTTTCATTTCGTAACTGTGATATCATCGATTCATCGAACTTAATAGAACTTACGTTGCCAGAATTAAGGTACAGCGTTTTTTCGTGATTAGGAGTGGGAGAAAAATGAGATTTGTTCATCGAATATCGTATTTGATTGTCACATCGAGTTACGTTTCTTTTCCCATTCATAATTTATCATCAAAGACGTACTCTACAGTTGAAAAAAATGTTATGAAGGTTTTGGTGGGTTATCTAATAATATAAATTCCTAACGCGTTGTCCAATGAAAAATACGTGTTAAGTGAATGAATTATTAATAATCTGCCAAAAATTTCGTGATGTTTCTCTTTCCGACCGTGGGGTACTACTTTGACGATATTTTTAATGAAAATAAAAAATTAATTGTAAGTCATCCAGCAGATATTTCGAAATTTTTAATTTTTTTTGTTCGCTTTTACCGCAGTAAAAGGGTGCCGCAGCACCCTTTTTTCATGCGAAATTATGTATGAAAAAGCACAGCTCGGTACGAACACGAAAATGATCTTTTCGGTGAAAAATCGAAACACCGTGGCCGATCATTATTTCCCAGGGCTCTTGATTTCATGACGCACATGAAAAATAAACATCTGAGGGTCTGATGATATCTTAATTCGCTTCAAAGATAGAATTTGTAAAACGGTAATAGGGTTTTTTTTAAATTTTTTTCTCGGTTCTCGAACTACAATAACACAATAGTAGCTGTTTCGGAGAGAAGCAATAGTCCGTTTTTTATACATCACGTCATCGGTGGACGAGAATTCAACACCTAAAAAATAATCATTATGTGACTCTGACACAGAATCAAGCTTCTCTTTTACCTGAGAATGACTCTTACGAATCCCGATGTTTCGTGATGGCAATTGTTTTTACAGCTCCAGTCTATGGTCATTTATCGGCGACCAGTGGAGCCAGGTAGCCGACGATCTTACCTTCAATAGTACTTTTAGAGGCATGCCCGTAAAGTAGGTGTTTTTAGGGCTAGAACGAAGATTTCCGTACGCGCCAGAACGAGTTAAACGGCTCGCACCTTTAGTTCGTATTGAAATCATCGTACGAGTCAAAAACATTTCACGGACGGGCCACGTACAGTATTTTCTTCTAAATTGTACAGTGAAATTAATAGAGATAAATACCGATTACTTTTGCTACTAGAGATTTTTTATTTTAACGGACTGTAATCGAATTCCTTTGTAAACTTGTCAGGTAAATTCAGCAGTATGTTCAGTGAATTCCAAATACAGTATAACAAATGCCTACCGAATTTTATACAATACTACATAATTTAATGGACTCGAAAAATGCTTTTGCGTTCTTCCAACCAAGTTAAGAAGAGTGAAGAGTTATGAAAATTTGATTGCAAATTAAAAAAAAAAAAAATGCTGAAATATTCTGTTAAGACTAACAAACTTTTTATTCGGCCACACTTTCGCGTGGGTAATGTATTGTGAACGGCATAGTTGATTAAGCATGCGAAAGTGCCCTCTCTCGAAACGAATTCTGCGAATTTGTGGTGCACTGACAAAAATGTAATTTGTTATAGTAACTAGATGAAATCAGTGAAACAGGTATCGTTAAAAAAAAAACTGTTTGAATATTGTTGGAATTACGAAGAACGAGGTACACGTAATCCTTTTGCGCTATTGTCGATCCTTTTTTTGGTAATCGCAACGCAAAATGAATTTCTTCGGTTTACTGTACTTTTTTAGTTGAACAAGGCTTTAGAGTCAATTTATTGTTGCACAAAGCATTAAATTTTGACAACAGTTACAAGAAAATGTAGTAACAGTGATCGCAATGAAAAAGAATAGTAACGGATACTAAACTTTCTGGTCACAGCTAGAAAAGTAATTTTCATTTTCTACCCAGAACTATAATATTTTTCGATTGTGGTAAAAAATGAAAATAGTTAAAAACTGAGCGGTAATCGGAGCTAAAAATTTCTCTCAGTGTGGTAAGTGACTGACCCATACGAAATTTTACCCTGCTAGCTCCATTTAGCTTGAAGTTAGCGCGTAAAACGTGATTTTCAGTTTTTTCACGATGACTCCGATATTGCTACTCAGAATATTTGGAACAAAAACACAGACCCACCAGCCATGTGTACATACCGAGAATTTTATTTGGATTTTCCTTTAAGAAATTCCATCTTCTAAAAATTTTTGAACATTCAGATCGCCGGTTTCCGGTGGATTTTAGATAGGCATCAGTTTCTTTTTTTTACGGTATAAATATTTGCTGTGATGTGATTTTCCGTAATTTTTTAAATTTTTTCGCGATGGTGTGTCAGTGGTAAAAAAAATTGGTAACTGTCATTTTTCAGTATTTTATTGGCATGACCGCAAGATAAGGGTAAAGTCGAACGCGTGGTTTGAACGTGCACTCACACGTAATAATTTGCGTACTGCGTTACGTTCTGGAATAAAAAATAAGCTGGAATTAAAAAAAAATGCGTTCAACAAATTTGCAATAACAAACTAGATTGTAAAGAACAAACGCTCATAATACCATTATTATTTTCTCGTTGCTACCTACATTAAAACATCGAATCAGAACTAGAATATCATGAAAAGATTGTTCTACACGTCGGATGAGTTTCAGGATATGGCATTGAAAATTCACTGAATTTATGACAGCAATTAAACAACATGCTCGATGTCTGTGCCTAGCGGCAATTCACAAGTAAACTAACAATGATTTGTGATTTTCGTATAAGTCTAATTTGAGGGCAATACGATGGACAACCGTGTGGGAACCGTTTTTCTCTAAAATGAGCAAAAAAAAAAAACCACGCTGAATTACGGAATTTTGAAATATCTAGAAAAAATTGTCGGCATATTTGGAATCATTTTGTAGGGCAAACTTACAGATCTAGTTAACCAGTCAAAAAATTGCCGAGTCTTAGTTCCTTGTCGAATGAAGTCATGTAGGTTCCGACTGGACTACTCGACTGATGCGGACCAATCTAACGAGTCGGTGCCTTATTTTATGGCATTATTTATACCCCGGAGCCTCGGCTAATCAAGGGCCGGACCAACGATATTCTATCGTGATTACGATAAAATTATTTAGATTTGATAAAACCACCGTGAGAAAAAACGAAAGACGAAAAACAGATTAATACTATACAAAATCGTTGAAATAATAATTTCACATCACTGAGTTTGTATGAGTTTTTCTTACGATACGAAAGTTCACGTTCACGAAGTAGCTTGAAAAATTAACAAAGGACAGTTGAATTGGGCTGATAAATTATTGAATGAAAATCAGCCTTTCTTTCATGTGACGATTGTCACAACAATTTAACTGATGAAATGTAAAATAGTCAGGCTCGTAGAGTCTGTAATTTGGTGGGTATACGGAATACCTGCTATACGTACGTAACGACGAATCCTCGCATACTTAATCACTGCGTCTAAATAAGAAATCAATCGTCACCCGAAGTTTAGCTGATTTGTCGTTCGTATCGATACGGTGATTTCATAAGATCTTTTATCGACAGTCAACAATCCACGAATAAGCTCAGGCAAAGTATAAGTCGAGGGGGAAATAACTTAACATTTGTTTGCCACATTAATTCCGCAGGTTGAAACAAATCAGAATAATTCATTTGATTCAACACAATTCTGTTAATTTAGATTAATTCAACTAAATTCAACTTTATTCGAGTGAATTCTTTCAATTCAATTAATGCAGTACTTCTACCATCAATTCTCGGTAATACACTTTGATTCTAGTGAATATCTGAATAATTTCAATTAATTCCTTGTTGTTTCTTCCGTTAGTTCAAATTAATTCATTCAATTCGATTGAATTAGTTTTTTTCGCAAGAATTCTCGATAACTTACCCCAATTCACGTCAATACCTAAAAATTTCGTCAATTTTTTTCCGATTTTTCTGTGAAACTAAATTAAATAATTCAATTCAACATTATTTTGACGATTTTGAGCCAGCTTGATTGGGTGAGTAATTATGGAAGATGTGACGAGCGCGTCAATTCGTTGACAGTGATATTCACGTACCTCCGTTATCACGGTACGATGATTCGGAGTATTTTATAACATTAAATCTTAAATCCGCTGATTTATTTCGAGATTTATTTTTATTTTCACTCGTAGATGTGTGTTTCGTAGTATTGCGTAGCTGGGCATTCGCTTGTTTCACACACACGAGTGTGCGTCCGTGGATGTGCGGCCGGCAGCGTGTGCCGCGGCAACAATACCGAGGTCAGCGCTCGAGTAGGGGTACAACAGCGAGTGAGGGGAGGTGCCGATATTTACTTTGTAACCGAATAATAATAATTCACCCAGGCGAACAAAACAGCAATTTCCGTGGCGGCAAATCTAGATGAAATGGTGCACTCTGATTGGCCTAGCGCTATCGCTTATAATTCAAAAACTATGCGTCGGACGAGCTTCCGGAAAAAAAATTCTCGGTCGGATTTTAACGAGGTATCACGCTGGCTAGTCCGTGGGAGGCAATTTAGGGACACCCTGTATATATGTGATATTCGGTAAATTCTGGATTATATTTAATATATTGTGACGTGGTATTTCGTACCCCGTTACTTTGTTTGATTATCGCATTCCCCTAGGTGCAGATATCGCTAAAAATAACGAAAGCACGTCTGAGGACAATACTCCAAAAATGAACGACTAATTATCTTTAAGTTGAATTCTCTTTACTAAGCTAATTGTATGCTATTTTCTAATTCTGTAACGCTCTACGAGAACCATCTTTGAGACCTTCGCGTCAAGATACCAGGACACTGCCTGACAGGGGTCACGTACCAGCTCAACATCGACCACCACCGACTACAGACGAACGAATACCGCTGAAACCACTCCCGATAGATGCCTATCTAGTTGTCGAACAGGGTCGTGCGTGATGCACAAACAGTACCTCCGACTATTAAGACTTATTGGCCAGGAGCCGAACCACGAATGAATGCTTCTACCGCTCGGATGCATCGTTAGGCGGCGTACAGGGCTGTGCGTCAAAAACACAACACAGCCTCCCGTCGACGATACTTATCAGCCTGGAGCTGAACCGACCCTAACATCTACTAAGTCGTTGACTATCAAATAGATGACGGCTTTCTCTTCACGAACCGTCCTATCGAAGGACTGCGGCGTGGAATAGGCTAATGATATGCTGACCACGTGGATCTGGTGGATCTAGTGTGGGGATCCGGGTTGAGGGCCATCACCACCCGATCGTTCCGGCATGAGGGCTTCAATGAGCGAGGGCCGGGAAGCAGCGCCGACGAAATAGCTACAACGGGGAGTACCAGTAAAGCAAGGAGTGAGTTACAGTCGGTCGCAAGTCCAGGAGACCGGTGACGTAATATTGCCGCACACCTCAATATCGCAACACATGAGCAGTACGACCTCCCCTCTCACCAACGATACCGCACAGCTGAAGGAAAACATCTCTGACCACCTTCCGACGTCCCGATACCTCGATACCTGTCGTCGAGGGAGAAGAAAAACAAGCGGCGAGGGATTATCGCCGCCTACCCGTAGACCAGACCTACGCGACCTGCTGGTCCAATTAAAATACCGCAAATTTGAGGAAGAATCACGTGACAGCAGCTCGACGAAAATCAGGATCATCGCTCATCTCGTCACTCTGCGTTCAGTTTTTGAATAACCAAGACGTGCTATCGTACTATTCAGTACCATCATCGCTACCTATCAATTTAGTTCTCGCTATTATACCGCATTCGCTAGTACCTGGTATATCTTCTTTCACGTAAGTGAGGTTTCTTTTCTATTTTGTGAAGCCACGAGATTACTTGCAATATATCGTACCTTTGCCCTTATCTCTTTCTCTCTCTATCTTGCAGTTGGTCTGCTTGAGCCAATTGGGCTCGTACTCTTTCTCTCTTTATTTTGCAGTTGGTCTGCTTGAGCCACCTGGGCTCATACCTTATTCTCTCTTATCTCTCATCTTGTCCCTTTCTCTGTCTTATTGCAAGTAACTTGGCGACTAGTTGACTATTACTTACGCATTGTAATATATATGTCAAGGATAATGGAATGAACAACGAAGAGGATTATCACCGCCTTCTTCTATTCGGTTTCTAGAGAAACGACGGCAAAATCAATAACCGAACAAATATTGAACATTTTATCTCGTTACAAAAGTTTTGTTAGATAAGTTAGGTTCAGTTTCATCTTGTTAAATACAACGGTGGTTCAACATGCGTCCCACACGCAAAACTCAAAGTTCGCGAGTGATATCTGGCCATTCTCTGACACATATATATGTATATACACACACACACTCAACACCGTGTAGTCCGAGTATGCACAGTTCAAATTTAATTATGCATATTGATAAAATTGCGGAATTCTGTCAAGAAGAAACATTTAGTGACTGAAATAAAATGACGAGGTAGCAATATGGACAAGTTTTTAATTTGCATGCTTTTGTATCGCCCAAATCGTTATGCGAGTACGGCAATTTTACCTTTTGTAATGGAATACTCACCGTTACGAATTACTTTTTTTTCATTTGTAATTTGTAATGGTTCATTCATCGATTACACTTTACTTTTTTTAATTTTTTATGGAACACTCATCCATTACACATTACTTCTGTAATTTATAATCGAGAACTTCCAATACACATTTTTTAAAGTAATCAGTAATGCATTACTTTCACATCACTATCTTCATAACTCTGCATACAATAACAGGTTTCTCTATCTATCCGTGTGCCGATCGTTAATCACATGATAGCAAATATTGAAAATTGACAATTCGAAAATTTGGTGATTTCGAAAGTGAGTTCGAATCTGTTTTTTCGTATGCCTGGTATGAATGTATAAGAATTTTGGTCTCTTCAAGCACACTGTATACATAGGAATGTAACGTGTAGATAATGTGTTTACCCTTTTGAATCCTTGCTTCTGATGAGAAGCCACGCAAGACGGACGAACTGTCTGATAAATGATATGCGGATGTGCAAGTCATTAATTACGAGAAGAATATTGTTGAAAATTGACAATTCGAATTTAATCACCAAATTTTAGTTTTCATTGAAATTAACTGACAGATATTCAAATGAAGTATTATTATTTTAGATTTTCCTCAATCTATTTTTTGAGTAACATAATTTTTATCCAAAACTAATAATCTTCCTCAAAATATTTTGTGAACTGAAAAAATAAAGTTACTTTCGCAAATTCTTATATTTGTGGGATTTGTGGAAAATTTCTTGAGGGCGTTGCCTATGCCTTGAAGAGCGCGCGCAAACAGAGACTCACGATTTTCCTTCTCATTTCCTCATTTTTGAAGATAATTAGGTTCTTAGGGGGTCATTTTGAAGGTAAAGGATAGATCTGTGTCGCCTTTTTTGCCGAATTTTCAATTTCGCTTTCAGATTTGCGTAAAACGTACTTGAAAGTACGTTATGTTTGAAGTGGAACACAGCGGACAGTGAATTTTTTTTCGCAATTCGGCGAAAAAGGCGACACAGATCTATTCTTTATCTTCAAAATGACTCCCTAAGAACCTAAGTATCTTCAAAAATGAGGAAATGAGAAGGAAAATCACGAAGCATAAAACAGCAAATTTTTCGCGCAAAAGGCGGGCGGCTGCTAGCGCCACGACTGCGTTGGCGGGCGACAATGCGAATTACAGGCGAGGAGAGTAGACTCAACACCCCCTACTACAATTCCCCTCCTTCGAATCCTCGTCGCTCGGCACGTGGATAGTGTTCCGCGCTTTTATTTTTGCTTGTGTTTTTCTACAGTGTTTTTTATTATTTCGAATCAGTATTTATTCCCGCGATGGCTAAGAAGAGAGGGAATGTGTCTTTGAAGAAGAAGAAACGACCCGGCATAAAGATTTTGGCTAAATTTCAGGAAAAAATGAGGTAAATCGAATTATTTATATGATTGATGGTGCACCCTCTCTGACTTCGAGATTCAATCACTTGAGTACGAACAATCGCAGGGCTTTAATTTAAGAAGGTACTTTCAAGAGCCGATAGTGCTGTTCATAATAGCAGTATAAATTCATTCTCTAGTTTTTTTATACATACGAAAATATAAACTAGAATGCATTGTGACGTGTGGTACTAGCCCGGTTTGCATTAGTCGCTAAAATATGTCATCAATTTGTTACGTGTTCAGGTTAAATGATCGAAATCGATATTCGGCAATTAGCATGAGTGTTTACACTTTGTCGATCATAAGGAATATTCTTATCACTTATTGTGACTACCTAAGTATCCAAGGTAAAATTACAATGTACCTGGCAGAATTTTCCATACAAAGTAAATACGGCGCGTACGTATTAGGCCACTAAAATACGCGCGTTTTGTTTATAGAAATAAACTTGACGTAATTCTGGGGTAATCATACATGCACACATTACTTACAAATCAGCCACCTACAAAACCGTCATCAAATCAGATACTACTGCCAAGTATAATTTATTTAGAAACTAATGATGATTTTGATATACTATAACTAATGATGACAAAAAAAAAAAAAAAAATTGAAATCAAAATTGAAATTCTAAAAAAAAAAACATAAATTTTGATAAAAAAAAAAATTGGAGTACGTGGTACTTGGCGGGCCCATGTTTATATTGCCATTACAACATTGATATAGCTCGACTTGTATTTTCTTGTGCTTGTTTTAAAAAAGCCCACCTTTACCACCATCTCCAATTTTTTTTTTTTTCAATAAAAATTATTTTTTTTTTTCAATTTCAATTTTGATTTCAATTTTTTTTTTTTGTCGTTATAGTATATCAAAATCATCATTAGCTTCTAAATAAATTATACTTGGCAGCAGTATCTGATTTGATGACAGTTTTGTAGGTGGCTGTTTTGTGGGTGGCTGTCACATTAATATACTTGGCGAAAGGTTTTTGCAACAGAGGTGCTTTTTGGGGATATCAGTACTTTTTGTGGGATTTCGCTTGAACATTTAAAAATTTTGCTCGCTCGCTGCGCTCGCTCGATAGATTTTTGGGATACAGAATTAATATTTGAGACGAAAATAATCGGTGGAAAAGCCAAGTTAGAGCTTTCTCATAATTACATGTATCAGGTCCAAGGTCTTCTACACATTACGAATAGGAAGTGGTGCTATTTTATAGTTTGGACGTCAAAGGGATTGATTTTTGATAAAATAAAACGTGACGATAAATTCTGGACCGAAAAAATGGAGAATAAATGAGCAGATTTCTTTTAATTTTGTTTGTAACCCGAAATCGTAGATTCTAGACGCGCCCGACAACGCTCAATCCGCGAACCCCCTCAAATCATCGAAGCCCAGATAAGGCCGCGCGTAAGAAACAGTAAATTCACGACCGACAGACGACAAAACACTGTAATCTAAATATATGTACATATGTACATAAATATAATAGCTTTGTATATAGCTTACGTGCAATATTTCTGTGATTTATGTTTAGTTAGTTATATGTATTACTGTGCTAAAAATTTGCTAGTCATATCGTTATAATTATATATCTGATTATTCATTCCAGGAATACTTTCTGCAGTCGGACCAGACTGCGTGTATACCTATATATTATGTAAATATTCTATAGCCTATTTTTTCATTACTATCTGTGACCTGCACTCGTGACGTACTACTTTCCATAGTTTGCGCTTTCTATAGAATTTATTTAGCCATATAATGTATACAATGCTCGATGCTTTGTTATATCAATTTTCTTTATCAAGATTACTGTCATGTTTCACTTATACTGTTTCAATTTAATTTCTATGAGATCCTTCTCATACAGATTTCGTGATTATGTTTATTAAGTTTAAACGAGTTCAATTTTACTTTTATCATTTTATATTATTTTTCATCATTTTGTATTTGTTTGGTGCAAACCCGATCATGGTTGGGAGGTAGGGACGGGTTAGGCGGGTCTCTGTTTGATAGCGACCTCCACGTGGTGAGACCTGGGAGATTGATGATATTTTCGTTGCTATATCATGAATTTGCTCACAGTTATTCGTTGCATTTTCAATTTAAAATGACCTGTGACGACGTCTGGCCGGTATTCGTAAACAGTTACGTATTATTTTCGAGACTGTATTAGGAACAGCTCTCAGCCGATCAAGCTATGCTTTGAGCTGCCTCAAGACAGTCCTGCAAATCGAACCTGACTATGAATACCGGCTATTAGACTATTACCAGTCACGTGATCGCATTGCGCAGAAATACGGACGCCGGTGAATATAATTTTCGTTGAAATATGAAGAATGTATATCTATATCAACATACGTATAAGGAATTCTACGTCACGTCAATCAAAAAATGACCTCGTATTTTTTCAATCTATTCATACTTTTTTTCACATGAAATAAAGGTAAAAAGAATCGACACGCATTTTGGTGTTCGTCCGAATTATGTTTGTTTTCGAAAGTTACAAGACAATCATTCAATTTTGATCCAAAAGGAGCTCGGATATATCCGGTTCTATTCGACGTAAAGACATCATTTACAGTGCATTCGGAAGGTGAACGAATAAGCTTTCATAAAAAAAATGCAATGTTGAACATTATTGAAAATCCCAATTTTTATAAACAATTCAAATGTTTGACGATTTTTACCTCATTAATGACAAGTTTTCGAATTATAAAAAAAATAGTTTCGGGTTCCTTATTAAATTCTGTATTACTAGTAAATTTTTCAAGTGGAATCTGAAAGGAGTCTACTTTTTTTTCTATTAATCATCAGGCGCTGCGTCGTGCCGAGCGCGATACACTGGGCTGTTTAAAAGTATTTGAAACCGAATGCCCGTGAGGGGTGGAAGAGGATAGCCGCGTCACCCGCCCCACTCCGGCGACAGCTCGGCTGCTCCGTCTCACTTGTTTCTTTACCCTCTCTCTCGCCACGGTTAACGCGGGAAGCGGAGTAGCCCGCGCTTTCTAGCTAGGCAACGCCCTTAACGATGGCAATTTCTTGTGGCTAGTCTATCAGGTCATATATTATACTTTTTTTCTCGTATCTATACATATACCGTAAACCATGTACTATTATTCATTATTGATTGAAATATATGTACGAATCTTATTATGCACTAATCACGTCCGCAGAAAGTACAGAATTTGATAAAAATATTACGTGAACGAGATTCCACAAGCTTTAGAAAAAATACTTTTGTTTGGTTTGAAATTATCCGTACTTTTTACTTGGATTGTATAATTTTCTCAGTTAAATATACATGCGGTAAAGCTTGCGTGAAATTCACACACGTATTGTATGAAATCTACTTTCTACAAAGAGATGCCGCCTTTGTCGGCACTGGCATGGGCAAAATTCAAAACTATAAACAGAGGCATCGTAGGCGCTGCTATCTCGCGGCTTTGTAACGTTTTACTGAGCAGTACCATTTAGTGACCTGTGGCAGTAGGTATTATAAGTGATCGGCTGAGAGCTTGACTAAATATTATCTCGACCTGTTACATTATTTATTGAATTAAATTATCATGACTCCAACGCGAGGTCCCGGTAAGCCTCGTACTGTTTGTAAAGAAAATGTAAAAAATGCAGTATTGAAACATAAAAATGACATTCTGCTCGAAAATGCAAAGATCGCCTCGGCAAAAGCAAATGTGTGGGTAAACCTATCGATTGAATTAGGTATAAAGCCTACCAGCCTACACTCATACGTCGTTAATGATCGATACGATTTAAAAAAAGTTTTATTGGGTGAAATACTCAACGACTCCTTGCAAAATTCGACAATAAATACAACTGCATCTACTGTCGACACAAATTCAATAGCGAACACAAGTTTAGATTGTCTCGATTGTTTTACCTTTGCGATACCTAAGACAGAAATTCAGGATCTGATCACTGAAGTAGTACACAAAACTACTACAAAGAAGGGGAAAAAAATCAAACGCATTCGAACAGTACTGCGACCTAAAGTATGGGCGGAAAAGATATCGGCGCATTTATGGAATTCGTTACAACTGAAGCATGGATTTCAGTTTGCGAACCATCATTTGACCAGATCAGCTAAGTCAGGAAATAAGAAAGGTAAAATATTATAAGTTTTAAATTATTGATTCAAATAATTTCATGATAATTTTCTTTTTATATTTTCAATTGAAAAGGTTGTGTGACGAAAGCTTAAGTTTTCATTTTTTAATAATATCAACATTTTCACAGTGCTTTGAAGAAGTTTTCTGGAAGTTTTCAGCTTCTTAGCTCTCATTTTTCAAGAGCCTAATTTTTCTTCGAGCGCGTGTCGCGCTCGCGTTCTGGTGCGCGCTGCTAAATGCTCAAACGGCTGAAACGTAAGAAAGAAACATGTAGGATGTTTCCAATAGTTATGTCATTTACAAAATGATTGTAAATGATATTACTGTTTTAATGATATCTTAATAATAGCGTTTATCACGGTTGAATAAATTATATAAATATTTAAATTATCGACTCCAAATGTTTATTTACAAAAAATTGGAATATTTTAGAGCTTGCAATAAGTATCATTTACAAAATTTTAACGAGTAACAATATATTGTTTATTGATCAAAATGCAGCCATCCTTCTCTATGCATCAAAACGTTCCTGTTTTTTGCTACTCGAAAAAAAATCGAGAAATTCAGAAAAGGTTCATTTA
Organism: Neodiprion virginianus; assembly: GCF_021901495.1. Classification (NCBI taxonomy): domain Eukaryota; kingdom Metazoa; phylum Arthropoda; class Insecta; order Hymenoptera; family Diprionidae; genus Neodiprion; species Neodiprion virginianus. Next base: position 12,491,457 of record NC_060881.1, on the reverse strand, counting down.
TACACTGAGAAAAAAAAGTTGCTGGATTTAATAAAATTTGCTTAAACTAATATCAAAACCTGTCTTATGAAACAAATTCTTGTTTCAACATATTACACACTTCTTTGATCATGGATATCATTGATTATGTCGGAGACTCATCACATTGAGCCAAATTTGCTTTTCGGCAATAACGTTAACATTTCAGCAAGCGTAGGATTATTATTTCCAATGTCTCGATGCTTTTTCTTCCACGAATTAAATGAGGTTTGTTGATTTAGGCGAAATTTTTCTTACGAAATTTCCAGTTTAATCTTACGAAATAAATATGTACGTATTTGAAATACATTAAACTCGCAAGCATGTAGAATTCAAATCAATGCATCAATACTTTTGTTTCAACTAAAAAGTGGTTGTTCTGAGTGAGGAATTGTTCGAACCAAATAAACTCAAAAAAAATAGTTGTTTGGTTCGATAACTTTTTTTTCTCAGTGTATGAGAAGGACTTATATTCGCATTTCAATACTTGAAAGCTGACACTTATGTTAGAACGTTGCAAAAATGCCAGTAAAGTACATTACACACTGATAAAATTAATCCGAATTAACGGTCTTCATAAGATTAGCCAATTATGATGTATATTGAGTTGAGAAAATAATCATTCGATTAAACTCGAAATTTATACTATCAGTTGAAAGTCGAAAATATCATTGTATCAAAAATTAACAAAATACTTGTATACTCATTTTTATAATACAATAACACATGAAAAGCGTAAACAAAACAATGTGACCGATTGAAAATTTTTACTTGAGTCAAAATGCCCGATAATTACATTAGCAGAATAATTTAAAAAAAAACCTGAACACGTAAAAATAGTGCGATAGAAAAAAAGCAATTTTTGACTAATAATATGAGCCATTCCAGAAAAGCGTCAGTGTCGAATTTAATCTTGAAATTCGTCATGTTACTTTGCTATTCCAAGGCTGTGGTGTTACTATTGTACAAGCCGAAAGAACAAATCGATGGCTCGTAGGTACGAAATCGTTTCTGCCAGCTTTACTCTATAAAGTCTTATCTTGTAAAATCAAAATATCAAGTGGTAAAATTGCAGAACATAAAGTCATTGTACTTTCAAAAATTTAATTGTAAAACCGTATCTCTATTGAAAATCGAAATCAGTAAAATGAATTTTGTCTATGTCAGACGCTTTAGAGCCAGGGTGTCTAACCCGTGCTCATCGCAAGTATACTTGTGTTCCTGAGCCTATTACCCGTCTAGTGATAAAAGATTAAATTTTGGCTATCTGGGACTGCGGAGTGGATCGGGATTGCATAGAACAGTAGTTTCTTCTCCTACCCACCCAATTATGTGCTACTCCCACGCGATCTTGTGCTCGAAAAATATCGAACTTGGCCGCCCCTGCTTTAGATGTAATTTATCAATGAAGCTATACTCTTTCTCATAAGTTTGTAGGAAATCCAATTTTCCAATCCAAACGTATCTGTCATGAAAAAATTTAACAAAATAGGATATGATCTTTTATCTACGAGCTATCGAATTGTGCTATATCTTTGTCATGTTGTATATTACTTCTTTTGGTTAAAAATATTTTAAGTATAAAATTATTGTATTTTTTCAATTGTTATTCTTTTTCTTCAAGGTTTTTCCAAGTGTGGTGCTGTAATAAAATGTAAGATTGATAATGAGTCGGACGATCTGAATACAAAATTTGAGTGTCGTATAATCAAAGCAGGAGAGGGCAAAGACTGCTGCAAGCGTCAGCTTCGTGGTATAAAAAGGCGAAAAATAGCTGCTGAGCTTTGTCATAAGTCGGTCGATGTATTTAGATCAGAGCAAAGAAGAAAATTACAACGACGTGGGGAGCCAGATCCACCGCTTTTATATTCAGATTCAGTGCTTAGAACAGCCAAACACCAGTATACTGCATCCAAGTATTTACACAAATACCCCATAGACGCCCTGAAAATAATGAAGAGAACAGTAGTTGGAAAAAATGTAATTCAGAGTATAGGAAACGATCCGTTTTTTATTCATATTTTTTCCAACCATTAATTACGATTGTGGAATCAATATTCGGAAAAAGTGCCTCTTATAATTGATGCGACCTCAGGAATAGCATCCAAGATTCTACACACTCCTGAAGAAAAGTCGTATTCACTTTTTTTACATCTAGCTGTAATAAACTGCGGGTTAGGGCAGTTTTCCATATCTGAAGCTATCACAGAGCGGCAAGACTCGGTTACGATTGAACATTGGCTAAATAGAATTATTCAGTCAGGGGCCAATTATCCGAAACAAGTGGTGCGTAAATGCATTTCAGCCATGTTTTTAAATACCTCAAGTAATGTACCATACGTAACATATATATTACTATAGTCACAAGTGATCTACATTGTTTCAAAAGTCCGAGCGTGTAAATAAATAAATAATTTAGTTTTGGATAAAGTACTACATTAACGCAGAACTGTTATCATATCGGCACCGGAGCAAAATATCATCCTGTTTCAAATCGCGAATAAAAACTATCCTATCTCAAAATGCCTTTGGAATCTATCTTATCTCGAATTTTGATTGCAAGGTATTTTATAACAAAATACGTTTGCAATTTTTTTGCTCCGAAATCAAGTTGGCAGCACTACGACGCTCTTTGCATGTAGATTAAAAAATTTGTATATGCACTGAAACTTCGATGATACAAACCTGCAATGAATAATTTTTTTCTTCTTTTGCGATTCTTTCCCTGAAATACAGTTACGTCTCCTAATGTCGAAAGTATTCGATGATTCTAATGCATGGTAATTCAAAGCCTTTTTTCATCTCCTCAGATTTCGAATTATCGAATTCTTGTTGAGCTGTCATACGCTAAAAACCATCAAGGAAATCGGGAGGTTCTTCAGAAAAAAAAAAAAAATATTGGAGTATCTTGATTATAAAGTTGTATATACAGGGGGGTTAATTTTTCACCATTAAAATTGATACAAATTTTGTATCCAAATTAATATGAGTATATAAATATAGAGACCGCCGCGCCGTAGTGGTATCAACTTTCAATTTCGGAGCAAACAAATGTATTGTGGATATAGGATCTTTTTCAAACACGTAATAATATAGTTCTCACTTACGATTTGAGACAGGATGATACTGTGATCAGGCATCGCTATGTTGCACAAATTTATCATATCAGTTTATTGAAAAAATATAGGTTCAAGTATTGGAGCATTCAAAAATTTGATGCAAATAATAGATAGATGTTGCAATATGACAAAGTCATGTCGTACATTAGTAGTATAGCAAGGAGAGTTCTGCGTAGAAACACCTTCTTTACCGACCAAGCCGACCAGTCCACCTATACATTCTCCCCAGACTCAAACCCTTTTCCGCTCCGCGCAACCCAGACGCAAACCCTTGAAAGTTACTCCCACTCTCGCAAGATAAAATGTGCTCTGCCGACCGTTCGTCGGTAAGAAAATCTCCCAAATGACCATGATCGTCGGTAGAAAATCCTCCAAATGACCATGATTGTCGGTAAAAAATCCTCCAAATGACCATGATCGTCGGTAAAAAATGCCTGAAATTGCGGTGGTGTTACCCCTTGTGGGATAAGTTGTGTTCTTTGTCAGTAGAGAAAACCATGCTCATCGAGCGGGATCGATAACTGCATTACCGAGCGCACTCCGTGAATCCTCAGGCGTTCGAGCGGTCCCCGTGGATCCTCGAACGTACGACCTGGAATCCTGGCGTGTGTCAGGTTTTGAGAGCTTCCAGAAGGTTCGAGAAGATTCTCACGGCCTTGAACGAATTTTAGACAAACAATGCGTTCGGCAAGTTTCGACTCGACGGCGAGCGGCATGCGGTCAAAGGATTTCGGTGCGACGTTGAATTTTAGACAAACAATTCTCGGAATCGTCCGACGAAAACAATACTCGGAATCGTCCGACGAGTTTTGACTTGACGGCGAGCGGCCTGCAGACAACGGATTGCAGTGCGACGTTGAGTTCGTGAGCCTTGTGAAGAAGCCGCCTCGGTGTGTGTGAGTCACGTCGGTGTTTACCCATAAAAGGGAATATGTCAGCGTAGAGCGATCATTCTAGAGCAAGCTTTGCAACTATATCTTTGTCAAGTGTGTGATCGAAAGAAGAAGAAGAAACATGGATTCCGAAAAGTGTTTGAAATTAATACAAATTATGGAAAAGGCGTTTAAGATTTTATCTGAAAAATCGTCACCGGCAGAGATTGCAAAATGGATTCGACTCGGAACCTAAAATATAAGGCTTCTGAATAAAATCTTACGCAACAACGCCTCAACGATCGGGGAGAAGACAAGAATTTTGACCACAATTGGAATTCTGAAATCGTTGACAGTCAAATTTCAACAATTTCAAAAAGTGGGTGACGGATTACGAAGCCGACGAAAAAGCGATCGAGTACGGTGGGAAGATTTGGAGACAGCTTTCGAGAGTCGAATTCGAACGGGAGCCATTATCAATCTGCGGCTTAAAGATTTGAACAGGTTTTTGGAAGATGCGAAACACCTCGTCGTTGCAAGACTGAAGAAAATGCTACAAAAAGTGGAAAGTTTAAAAGCAAACTGTGTCTTGTGTTGTAAATTCAATATAACGAAAAACGCTGAACTTGTTGAGAAAATGAAATATTTTAACACCAGAAACCAGATCATCCTCCAGCCAGCTGACATACACGGGTGGTTCGAAGAGAACGTAGAGCAAAAAGTGTTGGCCAAGGTGGAAGATTTTCAAGAGAGAGACTCTGGTTGGTCGCTGACCGAAATAATCAATTTGACTGTAAATATCAACAAGTACGTGCCACTGCGAGGCGGTGTGTTCACATACACACCACTACCCAAAGATATTCAAGATAAGAAGGCTGTCGTCAACATCCGCAACAGAGACGCGTATTGCTTCCTCTGGTCGGTCACCGCAGCCCACTTTCCAGCCAACAACAAAAATCCCAATGAAATTACTTCGTATCCACATTTCAGCTCAGTGCTACAATACGACGGTTTGCATTTTCCAATGTCTTTAGACCAGATTCCAAAATTTGAGAAACTTAACAAACTTTCAATTAACGTTTATGGTAAAGATAGTGCGGAAAAACAAAAGCGTAGTGAAATTGTACCCATTTATTTAAGCCGGAACAAGTCTGATAAACCTACAATCCATCTTTTAGTAATAGAGTCTAAAAACGACGATGACGATGATAGTATGGAAAATATTAAAAAGAATGTAACACATCATTTTGCATGGATTCGAAATTTATCGCGGTTGACAAGTTCCCAAATTTCTAAACGTGATGGTCGTACTTGGTTGTGCGATAGGTATCTATCACACTTCCAATCTGAAAGGTGTTTGTTCAAGCACAATGTAGATTGCATGAATTTGAACAAAACCAAAGTTATTCTACCTACAGATGAGGAAAAAATACTGAAATTCAAAAATTTCAAGCACAAAGAAACCGTTCCATTCTGCATTTACGCGGATCTCGAATGTTTACTGTAACCTACGCTCAAAAAGATGGGTACAAAAACAATTTATCAGAAGCATCTTCCGTATAGTATAGCTTACTATCTACATTGTGCGTTTAACGATTCGCTTTCAAAATTCAAAATTATTCGTAGAGAGACTTGCATTCAATGGTTCGTGAATAAGTTAGCGGAATTGGCACATTCGTTAGAAGTTAATTTCAAAACTGTTGTACCGATGGAACCGCTCAATTTCAATCAAATCAACGAATTTCACTCAACAACAGTGTGTCACATTTGTGAAAAACCGTTTACACTAACAGACGTGAAACATCGTGATCACTGCCATTTCACGGGAAAGTACCGTGGTGCTGCTCGCCGAGGTTGCAATTTAAATTACCAAAATTCGTACACTATCCCAGTGATATTCCACAATCTGTCGGGTTACTATTCACATTTTCTGATCAAAGCACTGGCTACATCGTTCGAGGGCAGAATTGAGCTTCTACCCGTGAACAAAGAAATGTACATTTCTTTTACAAAATATGTCGAGGGGACAGATATAAAGTTTAGATTCGTAGATTCGTACCGTTTCATGCCCAGTAGTCTTAAGAAATTAGCAACGTATCTCGGTGATGATCAAAAATCAATCACACGTAAATTTTATCGTAGCTCAGATAAATTTAAGTTATTGACTAGAAAAGGAGTGTTCCCGTACGAATACATAGACAGTTGGGAGAAGCTCGAGGACACACGGCTACCATCCGAACAACAATTTTACTCAAAATTAAATGATCGGTATATATCAGACGTCGACTATGCACATGCATGTGAAGTTTGGCAAATTTTTAACGTTCAAACTTTGGGAGAGTATTCGGACTTGTATTTACAGACGGACGTGTTTTTACTAGCCGACGTTTTTCAAAACTTTCGACAGAGCTGTTGGGCAACAGACAACCTGGACCCGTTACATTATTACACCGCGCCCGATCTGTCGTTTGATGCGATGTTAAAGGGTACAGGCATCGAGCTCGAGCTTCTCACCGACACAGACATGGTTGTGTTTATCGAAAAGGGTATTCGAGGTGGTGTGTCACAGGGTTCGAACAGATACGCAAAGGCTAACAACAAGTACATGGGAGAGGAATTCGATCCTGAGATCGAAGAATCTTATCTCATGTAATGTTGACGTTAATAATTTGTACGGTGCTGCTATGAGCTTTGCTCTGCCATACAGTTCCTTTGAATGGTTATCAGACTTCGGACAATGCGACGTTCTTACCATCTTGGACGATGCGGAGTTTGGTTACATACTGGACGTGGATTTGGAATATCCTGATGAACTGCATGAAATTCATAAGGATTTATCACTGTGTCCGGAGCACCATAACCTCCGATCTCGAATAGTAAGCAACCGAAATTGACGCCGACGCGACTTTCCAAGAAAAACTACGTTGTTCACTATAGGGTTTTGAAACGATGGTTACAATTAGGCTTAAAATGACTCAAAATTCACAGAGTTCTCAAATTCAGACAATCCCCGTGTCTTAAAAAATACATAGATTTGAATACCGATTTGCGCAAAAAATCTCACAACGAATTCAAGAAAAATTTTCACACACTGATGAACAATGCAGTTTTTGGTAAAACAATGAAAAATTTTAGGTAGTATAGAGATGTCAGGCGGATCACGAAATGGGATGGAAGATACGGTGCTAGAGCTACTATAGCCAAACCCAATTTTCACAGCTGCACCGTTTTCGACAAAGATATAATTATCGTCGAAATGAGTAAGACGAAAGTCAAGTTGAATAAACCATTGTATGCAGGTTTAATTATATTAAGCAGAAATTCGGCAACCGAGCAAAATTAATGTACACGGATACCGACAGTTTGATTTACAATTTTACCGTCCCCGACATATACGACCATATGAAGGAGGACTTGCATAAATTCGATACGTCTGATTATCCGCTTGACAACGTTTATAGAATGCCTCTAGCGAACAAAAAAGTTCTCGGCTTGATGAAAGATGAGAATAACGGAAAAATAATGCTGGAATTTGTAGGATTAAGAGCTAAACTGTACGCATTCCGAGTCTTGGGAGATGAGAAAGACAATAAACGTGCTAAAGGTGTCAAAGGATCAGCGTTGAGAAAAATAACTTTCAACGATTATTTGGAATGTGTTTTGAACCGTGAAAATCTATCCTCAAATCAGCATTTGATATTGAGTCGAGAGTACGAGGTATACACCGTAGAACAGCAGAAAGTAGCACTGAGCTCGAATGACGACAAGCGGATCGTGTTTCAAAATACAACCGACACGCTTCCGTGGGGCTACAAGCCTACACCTTAGCTTTGTAATTTGTAACTGTACCATGATGTATAAAATATTATTATTATGTAGGATAGTGAATAAGAACGCTCCGAAATATAAGAAATTGTACAACGATGCATATGTCTTTTGATTGTCTGAAAAATGAAGACGCATACTTGTTGTGTGTCGGATATAAAATAAAGAGACGCATACGTTTTTACAAAAAAAATTCATTTATTTAAAAGTTACATGTCCGATTCGTTTATCCAACTGTTGTGTGTATTTTCAAAACCTAACCATTTAACGTATATTTTTCTTCCACGCTTCTTGAGCACCTTCTCCGCATGTTCAACCTTGACGAGCTCTTGTTCGTAGATACCACCAGCGGTGGTCCAGTCCAGTCTCGGTAGTCTTTGAGCTTGTACGTCACAGGATGAGTATTTTCCACTCGACTTATCGTGAATATTTCACTCGTCCAATTGGGAGTGTAACCTTTCTCGAAGACATTTTTGAATTTGCTGATTCGAACTTTGTCGCCGGATTTGAACTTTGCCGATATGGTAGGTATCGCTCGAAGCCCTTCGTACGCTGGACGTAATAACAACCTCTCGTTTGCAACGGTGACATCCGACGGTTTCATTCTTATGGTTCGGTGTTTGACGTTGTTGTAAGCCGAAACCAAATTAGATAAGATATCGAGCCACTTGTAGCTTCCTTGCATGCTGAACCGTTTCCACATTTCACCTATCAGCGTCCGATTGAAACGTTCACAGATCGAAGCCTTCAAATTACTGTACGTGGAGTAAAGTTTGATTCCGTAACGTGTCACAAGCGATTCAAATTTCGAGTTGTAAAATACCGTTCCTCTGTCGACGTGTAAATTTTTCGGCACCCGTCCTTGAACAAGCACAGATTCCATTACCTTCGTAACATCATATCCAGACTTGCTCTTCATCGGTAGAGCCCACGCATACTTTGAAAAGATATCAATGACTGTGAGCATGTACTTGTAACCTTCGTTTTCTCCAGCGTATGACGTCATATCAACAAGATCCGCCCGTCAGGTCTCGTCGATTCCGCGCACGTCTACACGTCGACGCGGGTAATTTCGGCGTGCAGGCTTATGCAGTTCCATCACCAGTGCTTGCTTTTCCTCGTTCATATTCCATCGCTCTTAGTCGGGTGTCCAATTGAGAAATGTTATCAGCGTTACGAATCGACAGGTCTCTGCCTGTTTTAGAGTCTGTATAAAAGGTATCCAAGGCTTTCTTCGTCGTGAGCTCTAAAGCTTTGATCATTTGATCGAGGTGCTCCATTTGTTTTTGCAGCACGTTGAATTTTCGTCTCAAGATTTTTGAAGTTACAGCATTGTTCGGCTCTGCGGGATCTGCGACATCGCACAGTCTCTTGTTCCGTATATTACGCTTCGACTGCCATGACTTTGACGTTGATATAAGTTGAACTTTGTATAACTTTTTTGACTTGCACGTATCGTGTAAGACTGGCGAGTCTGCATCGGATGCGTTGAGCTTATACATATATATATATATATATATATATATATATATATATATATATATATATATATTGTAACGTGGCAGTTTTACTGCGCGTTCCACACGGCTCCCCGAACTCTAGACGGACCACAGACTTAGGGAGCACGCGAAGTAGACCGCGGCTCATTTCGAAAAAGAGCGCCAGGACAATAGTCACGCATCCGAGACTCTAAGAGGGGACCATCGCCGGTTTAGCGAATAAGACTTTTCAGGATTTTTGTTTTTTTTTTTTGGGGTGGCGAGTAAATGCGGCTTCGGACAGGGGATCGGCAGCAAATTCGAACGAGGTTACTGGATGGCAATCGCGGCGGATCGCGACGAAAGGAGGGCCTCGCACGAGGCTACGGAGAGAGCGTCAACGGAGAGCTCTGCCGCGAGGGAATCCAAGGCGGACGAGATTCCCGTTGGTGGCCGGCGAGCCGTAGCCCCCCCCCTCCGTCGCCCAACTGACGACAGGTGCCCTCGCGAAGTCATCACCCCGCCACTGTCAAGCTACGGGGTACACGAGACTGGTCAGCCAATCAACACCCCGCGACAGCGGAATCCAACGATAGCGATAGGGGAGACCTAGGAGGGTTGTGACAGAGGTGAGTTGTGACAAGGACGATTTCTCCCAACCTATTATAGGTAGCGAGCTTGCAAAGCCGCATGCATGACGCTTTCGATACGCGCTACTCGACTCAGCACATGCCGGCGACGCACGAGGCGCTGTTGCGTAAATACGACGGTTGTGTACAAAAAAATGCGAAAAGTAAGTTTTTCTTCAAAATTTTATTTGAATTTATATCATTCTTATTATATGTGCTTTGCTTTCTTATTTTTTTTTAAGTTGTATGGTTATTCAACTCTCAAAACGTTGCAATAATCTTTTGTGTGCGCATCGTGTTTATAAAATATGAATTATTATTCAGATCAAGTCGTCATTTGAAACACCTAGGCGAGTTGTGACAGCCTGTCACAACTCTCCTATATTATTCCATTTTTAACCGTGGCTAATTCCTTAATGTTTTTTATTAATTTTAGATGTTTGTTTATGTCTTAGTAGGTAGGTACATAATGTATATAATGGCATACTGCATGCTGAATGGCTCTTGTTTCAGAATGCCTAATAAATATACACGAAAGACTGATAGAGGAACCGCTAGTGTCGAAATTTACGACCTGGCTTTTGAAGAAGTTAAGTTAAAAGGTAAAAGTTTAAGAGATGCTGCGGCCTCTTACAATCTGAACTACATGTCTTTATCAAGATATATTAAGAAGAAAGAGGCTTTTCAAGCAAACCCAGAAGGCGAAGCTCCGTCTATGGGTTATACCATTCCGACTATTTTTACAAAAGAGGAGGAGAATATATTAAGCGACTATTTGCTAACATGTGCAGCATCTAATTATGGGCTGACAACGAAAGAAACCAGAGTCATTGCATATAAGTTAGCCAAAAAATATAACAAAAAAGTTCCAGAGTCATGGGACAAAAATGAAAAAGCAGGAGATGTGTGGCTCAAGCTATTTATGCAACGACACTTTTACGACGAGTACTTTTTCCTAAAAAAAAATGTTTGATTTATTAATATTAAGTGTAATGATATTTTTTATACCTAATATAATGCTGTCACAACTTACCTCGGTACCGGTCACAACTTACCTCGGTAGTAGGAGAGTTGTGACAGAGGGAGTGGTCTTTAATTTTATCGATTTTCTCAGAAACCATAATACTTAAATTAATTTTGGTGATTGTTTTGAAAACAGGAGGAATGCCGCTAAATTAATCACATGGGTCATAACTGTGGAATGTTTCTTGAGCGAAATATTGCCCCTAAAGTAAAAACTGTCACAACCCTCCTAGGTCTCCCCTACGCTAGATTGTAAGAATTGCGTAACGAGAACCCCAATGCGAGCGGGAAAATTTTGACTATGGATGACGCCTATGTTCGGGGCATGTTCGAATTGCGGCTCCGATTAGCAGGACTCGTCACTTGCGTCCTGGCGACCGGTAGCGATAGTTGCGTGGCGAGGAAGTTAAAAAGAAAAGAAAAAGCAAAGATACTGTGTGTTCGTGATGGCTGAGACGGGCGTAGGAAAATTTCTGGTGTGGCTGCGGAGCGGTAAGCGCTTATAATTCTTTGCGGGCATATTTCGAGCGCAAGTTAAATTGGCACACCGATAGACGGTCGGCCCATGCAATCTTAGAGTTAGAGTAGCGCTCGAAATCTGTTTGCCGATCTCCTTGAGGATGACCGTAGCCTGAGTTTTCGCGATAACGCGTAGAGTCACGGTTTCGCGTGGGGAACAATTTCGGAGTGAAATTGAGTGTGGCCAAATTCCGCTGCACAGGGTCTCGTCGAGTCTGCGTACGTAAAAAGGGTGGTGAACTTAGAGGGAATAGAGACTACGACTTGAGCTCGGATGCGTCATAATACGCTATACACTCGCGCGATTAGAAAAGCTTTCTAGAGTGATTAATTTGGTCGCGATTAGCGCGTCGAGGCACGTCCTTTTTGATTTAGTTTATGAATTATTGTGCATCAGCAAAGTGGCGACTAGCGCCCGTAGAAATAAGATACCAGCTAGATTTAATCAGAATTGCGATTAGCGCGTCGAGTATGATCTAGATTACGTTTTTGTTTAGCGGTTTATAATTAAGTGACGAGTAGCGTCGTAGTTGAGGCCGATCGCGGGCAGCGCGTCGAGTCCGATTTTGTTTTTGGTTTTTGCGAGTTAAGGTATTGTTAAGACGGCGACTAGCGCCAGAAGGCCGTAGAGGTCTCCTAGATTTATTTATTTTTTTTTTATTTTGTTTGTTTCTCCCTTTCTTATTTCTTTTGGATTAAATTAAACCCGTTGTATTTGGAATCGCGAAGGACGACTTGCGCAGTCGTATGATTATTTTTATTTTTAATTTTTTTTTTGTAACATCGCTAACGAGAAATATATTATTGGAATTTTATAGTGATTTGGCCAAACCACGCATTGGCTTACTTGTGTTACATCTCTCTCTACCCAAAATTTACCCCTCCCCTCTCCGCGGTACTGAGCTATCGAGTATATGGTCGCGATATTTCGCATTACCGATTTCGAGGCGTGTTAATCACGCCAGGCGCCCAACAAATCTCGCGATATTGTTTCAGATTCAGGATACCTCTCGGACGCCAAATTATTGTGCACGCGGTAAGTTCTCGGTTATTTTCTCCGAGTGACCGAAGAGCGAGAAAAATCCACGTCACAATATATATATATATATAATAAAATATATATATAATAATATATAATAATAAAAAATATATATATATATATAATATAATAAAAATTAAAAATTTTTCGACGTGTTATATATATATATAGTGTTCAGGATTCTTCTTAGCCAGCGGGTTGCCACTTTCTGCCCCCTCCACTTTCTTATTTGAGCATCCGAAAGATAGCAATACCAAAATAATAACGAAAAATTTTTAATTTTAATCGAGTGGTAAGGCTGGTAACACTTCAAATAATAACAATAATAAACCAAAACACTAGTGATTTTTATATAACCTTAAAAAAATCATAACAAAAATCTGTACCGTGCATGTGAGATGTGAGGCATTTTCAGATTGTGATTGATTGTGACTGACATTATTGTAAAATGACATAATTAAAAGTAGACGAAAAATAGTAAAAGAAAAATGAGTGAAAGTAGTGTCAAGACAAAAATATTCGGCCAAAAAAAGTGCTAGGCAAAAGATTGCGGACATCGGAAAGATAAAAACCACTGTGTTTTATCAGCCTTCCGAAGAAATGTGGACAGGTAAAACAAATATGAAAAAAAACTGTTAATAATTACTTAGCAATTAAAAATGTCACCTCTTAATTATATATTTTTTTAATCTACAGGTGTAAAAAGTGGTTAAAAGTTGTTGGAGTGAAGGACTTTGTTGGTCTACCAATAAGTAAACTTTCCACTATCAGATTCATCTGTAGTTGTCATTTCAAAGCAGACGACTATAAATCGATAAAAAATGGGCAACGATTGCATGAAAATGCAATCCCATCAATTTTCAGTGAAAGTACAATATCATTAACAGAAGAAGACCTTGATGAGTTTGAGCCAAATGTATTGTCCGACATTCCTATAAGTTGTTAGTACATTTAAACCTTGAAAAAAAATATGTTTGTATTAGTTTGATTTGACTAATATCCTGTTATATTTATAGCTTTGCAGGTAAAAGTGGACACCATTAAAGATTCTAACCAGTCTGCTTTCCATAATGCGTTTAACGGACCCAAAACTACAAATCCTGTAAGATTTTCAAAATCAATAAATAGTTATATCCATGAAAGGAATGAAGTCGTTCTAGAACATGCAGTCGTATGTCAACAGGGACACCTCGATGTTACGATCAGAGAATCAAAGGTAATTTTCCACAATATTTTCAATGGACACTAAAGAAATATCCAAAAAATTTATAAACACATTTTATTATTAATAGGAATCAAACAGTCGAAATAACTTGCCCGTTTTAATGACAACACCTACTAACGAATTATGTTGTATCACAGACAACCAGGCTTCATCTTTGACTTCTTTCAGTAGTAGCAAAGAACATAAATTTAGGAAAAGGTCATATTCAACAGAAAAGTATTTGTGAAATTGAATGGAAAAATTAATAAGATTTTTTTTTTATTTTCAGGATATTGAAAATTTTAATGACTCATTAATCATCTCGAGTCCGCCATCAGCTAAAAAAAAACGAATAGTCCAAAGTTCAGGTAATATTCATTGTTTCTGGAATCAAATAATTTTGATATCTTTAGCTGTCTTTGCTTGTATTCTTTTTTTTTTTACTGTAAATTCTTTGAAAGATACCATAGAAAAGAATACTTTTAATTATTTTTTTTATTTTTTGAGATGGAAGTTTTAAAAAAGCACGTCGAATGGCTTCCTTATAAAAGAAATCTACTTTTTTTTTTTAATCTATTAATATGACCTTTAAAGTTGAGCAATAATATCTGTATTTTCCGAAATTTTATATCTCAAATAGCAGCTGGAATAAGTTGGTGAATCTATTAATGTAAAGCTTACCCAAGTTCAAAGTTTAGAGACTTTATTCGGAAGCTTCATATCACAAAATTCATAAAGTAATGAAATACTTTGGATGACATTAAAATTTTTGAAGCATTTAATATTGCTCATATTAGAAAATACACCAATAAAAACCTAAGTTAAAATTTTTTTAGACCTGTTTACCCAAGTTCGTGATGATAAATGGCTAATAAACAATTATAATATACCCACTGAAACTGGGAATAATGACTGGAGAGATCTTAACAGAATGCACGTTCTATTCAATATGAAGTTGAAAGAATGCATTTCTAAGGTACAATGGTCTGTAGCGAAAGAAGTTTTTTTAAAGTTAAATAATCTTATAAATTTATATACATTAAAAAACCAAGCTACATAATGAACTACGCGTAGCTGAAACTTCAATTTTTTTTTTTTTTTTCTATTGTATATATTTTACAAATGATTTCATAAGTAGTATCAATAAGATGTCAGGAAACTGGCATAAATGAATTGTAAATAAATTATACTAACGTTGACATACACATATACAATGACTTATTAACATCCTAATTATATAACAATAAAATGCTATAAACTAACTCACTTTCATTTACAAGTTACTTTAATTATTGTTTAAATTATTAATATATATATATATATATATCATTTTCTTTTTTTAATAATCTTTTATACGTAGGTGCTGTGGAGCGTAATACACAAAAACTTATTATGAATCAAGTCGGTCTGAAAGGAGAAACAATAAGTCCCAAAAAGGAAGTATTGTTAAGAGAGATTCAGAAAGAAAAAAGAAGTGTTAGTAAGCTGGAGAAAATTATTATTCAACAACAGGAAGTTATCAACCGTTTGAAGTGCAGCAGCCATAGTGCCGCATCTTCTGTAGTAAACAATACAAAGTCTCCAGCATTGAGACATATGTTACAAATGGAACAAAATAATAACCACAGTAAGCCACAAGGTAATCGTTATTCGATGGATCAAAAAATATTTGCACTTTCGTTGGCAAAACATGGTAATTTTGGTTACAAGCATTTGCGGAGTTCAGTTGGCTCACTACCTTCGAAGCGAACCTTCACGGAAAAAAAAATTCAGCTCGTGGAACTAAATATTAGATAGTTACTTGTAAACAGTTCGTCGAACTAAACGTTCTGTTATTGGAAGAGCACTGCATGGTTCGTATAACTGACTGTTAGTCAGCTGTCATAGCTGTACGTTGTTCAGCTCTCTCAGCTAAACAGCTTCGTTCGAAGAGCTAGACCAGAATTTTTCGGCTCCGCTCACAGCGCTTATTATTAAATAGTACAATTATATTGCTATTAGTATTATTTTTCATCATTATTATCATTATTTATTCAGTGTCATTTACATATTTGAATGGACTATTTAAACAATTATCTATCAACTGTATTTAAATCATACTCATGAAATTTGAAGGTTATGAAATATGTCAACGCACCAGAGCACAGCGCAACTTACAGCTCTTAGAGCAAAACCATTCAGCTGTGAGAGCTGAACAACTTGCAGCTATCAGAGCTGACTAATATATAGTTGCTGTAACTACAAGATAGACCGTAGAGTGCGTATAGTTACTGGAGCTGTAGAATACAGCTCGCCGAACAGAATTTTTTTTTCCGTGTTGAATAGATTACTTGAGAAAGTACCAATTGCACGTGGAACAAATGATCATGTTACAAAGGCTATTAGGTGTAAAAATTTGAAGCCTGAAGATAAGAACGTCTTGTTTGTTTTGGACGAAACCAAACTAAAAAAAAGACTTATGTTTACGCCCGGCTCGGCATCAGTTACTGGTTTTGCTACTGACGGATCGGGCAATAGAACTTCAGATATCGCTGGTTCTGTATTAGTTGGCATGATAACTGGTATCAACTTTTCTTTTGCTCAACCAATCTGCTATTATTTTTCTAAGGCTGGATTTAACTCAGAAGATTTGAAAAAAATTATTGTACAAACTATTAGAGATATCGTAGATGCTGGTCTTCATGTCGTTGGAGTTGTGACTGATCAAGGGAAAGCTAACAAGTCTGCTATAGATGCTCTCCGCAACGAAACGAAAGGTGGAAGAGAAGGTGTATTCTTTAAAATCTTAGGATATGATCAAGAAATTTTTATTCTTTGTGATATCGCTCATTTAATCAAAACTACAAGAAATTGTTTCATGGGTGATTGGGGTGGTTGGTTGCGGAGCCAAACTGAAGAAAAAAATAAATGGATGTACGACGGAAATGTTATCGAACTGAATGGGAAAAAAGCATACTGGCGCGATATCATTGCTCTATTTTGTCATGCTCAAGATAATAATGAAGTTATCAGCATAATTGAAGAACATGTCTTCCCATCTTCAAAGAATAAAATGAAAGTGCGCTATGCAAGCCAGATCTTTAGTTCTAGCTTAGGTAAGGCAATGGCAGAATTCGCTAAAAAATACCCCGAAAAGTACCCAACTGCTGCAGAAACTGCCGAGGTTTTACAATTATTGGATGATGCGTTCGATCACATGAACGGTAGTAATTTGAAAAAAACAGATCCTAAACGTGAAAGTAGTCGGCGTCGTGTGACTAAAGACTCTGGGCATAACAAGAAGTGGGTGGAACTATCAAATATGTTTCGAACTTTGAAATTTCAGTACGGTAGTTGGAAAAAGGTTAAAAATTCAAACGATAGAAGAATACGGACGCCCACACCTCAGGCTTTGACTGATAACACGGCTCTACAAAAAAATGTTGTTCTTCGTCCTAAAGTTTATTCTATGATCTTCTGGTTAATTACGAACAAAAACGAAAAGAAAATATCATTTTTTGGTATAAAGTTTGCTTTTGTAATAGTTATAGTAAAAATACTCATTCACACAGAACTTTGTGTCGGAAAACAAAATGTAAAATTTGAGCCGATTGTTGAAGCGGAAAAAGTGGTAATGCCGCCTCTGCACATTAAGTTGGGGTTGATGAAACAATTTGTGAAAAAGCTGGATCAAACGTCAGAAGCTTTCGAATACTTGCGAAAATTTTTTCCGAAGCTATCAGAAGCGAAGGTTAAAGCTGGGGTTTTTGTTGGTCCGCAAATCAGATAGATTTTCGCCGATGAAAAAGCGTGCTGGAACAGTTTCAAAACAGTCGTTTCTGGATTTTTGAGAAATAACAAAGCTGAAAATTACAAAAAGCTACTTGGGATATGCCAAAAAATTTTAAGGACATGGGCTGCAGGATGTCATTAAAAGTACATATGCTGCATGCTCATTTAGATAAATTTAAAAACAACATCGGAGCGTATTCAGAAGAGCAAGGAGAACGTTTTCATCAGGACATTTTGAGCTTTGAACAACTTTATCAAGGCCAATACAATGAAAACTTGATGGGAGAGTATATTTGGGGTTTGTTAAGAGAAAGTACTTACGAATATAAAAGAAAAAGTAAGAGCGTGCACTTTTAAATTATTTTCTATTTTTTTGTTACTTATTTTGATGGTAAAACTTAATTAAAATAATATAAATGTTTACCTAAATGGTTTCATCTTTAATTGATAATTAAAACCACAGATTTTGAAAAATATCATTTAATCGGTCTCCTAAATACAAAAGCAAACTTTTTCGTGCAATATATTTTTTTTTCGTCTAATTACGAACTAAAGAATCGAAATTTAATACTTTGAAGTCTAGGTAAAATTTTGTGTTGACCCGTGTAATCTAACTGCTTTGATTGAATTAAGGTCCTATTTGTTATCCGAAGGCGGCTTAACGGAATTTAATCTTCGAAATACAACTCAAGATTCACTAGAAAATTTTTTCGGACTGATAAGACACATGCAGGGTGATAATGACAATTTATGCTGTGCTCATTTTGAGAATGTTTTCAAGTCGCTACTTATTGCGAGATATGCCAATTTGGAATTGGATAATCAAAATAGTGAGTTCAGCATATCAGAAATTTTGATTACGTTAACTGATTTGATTACTGACGTGAATATGAACAATTCTTATGAAAATAGCAATATGTTAACTTTTCATAATAACAGTCGTATACCTGGAACTAGTCAAATCAATTCCAGTGATAATGAAAAAATGTTGGCATTAGGAAGTGTTAGTATTCAATCTACAAATAATCAAATCTATTCTGATTCTCAACATTCGATTAATCATCAAAGTTTATTAGCTGAAGACTTTTTTTTTGAAGACGTTGATAATCCAATACCCGAAGAAGCTAATAATAAAAGTAATATCTTTGCTCTCATTAATACTTCTGATTTTGTCATCGGAGAAACAGATGAAGCATCTACAATATTTCATATTGAAGAAGGAGAATTAGATGTTGACTATTTACTTTCTACCTTTAGCACATCTAATAATCAAGGACTTCATGCTGAAACCGTCGAAAAAGTTTTGTTAAAAAATTTACGTAAAAAATCTACATGCGGTAACTGTGATGCTTTTTTATATAGTAAGAATTCGGATGGGCCATTGAGTAAAATAGAATTTTCTCATGAAATAACTGAGTTTATTAAGTATGCGATTGATCTCTTTAATAGTCAAATAAATCCTATTTTACATCATTTAAATATTTATAAGGATCTTGTGATATTGTTAGATTTACATTTTGATTTAAAATGTCATATTCTATGTGTTGAGGAAGGACATAGGAAATCGACCAAAGATTATTTTCTTAATCGTTTGGCGACTGTACTGATTCAAGTTGAATGTCAGAGGCGTAATAGCGAATTAAAATCTGCTGAAGTACGCTCTGCTAGTGCTGCAAAAACAGCACAATTACGAGGTGTAGCCAAATAATGTAATAATAATGACACTAGCAATTATTTAAAATATGTCATAGTTTTACTTTTTAAAGATGTATTTATTATGTTGTCTAATATTTATTATGTTGTCTGACATTTATATTATTATTTAATAAAAAAAAAAAACATTATTTGTAAGCCATGAACTTGAATTTTATTTGTACATTTTAATTTAAATTGTTTCATCAGTACTTATTGTTTTTATTATCACTATTAAAAAATATTTATCAATTGTATCTGTAATTGAAAAATAAAAAAAAAAAAAAAAAAAAAATATTACAGCTGGGAAACGAACCTACACCCGTTCCGGTCATAGTCTGCAGTCGCATGTGCTTAGCTACAACAAACTTTGCGATTACCTCGCTACCTAATTTTACTTCAACTGTGAGCAGTCTGATTTGTTTGATTTATTTATCAGTAGAGTGCGCTACTAGAAAACAGGGTTGTCACCAAATCTAGTATAAAATTTAAAGTATCTACAAATACTTGAGGATTTTATTTCTAACGTCATTTGAGTTGGTATTAAAAGTTTTCGGAATGATCAAATAAGGTCCCCATACCCTAGCATTGAGTGGCAACCCGCTGTTCTTAGCGTTCGGAGTTCATTCGAGATGGCGGCGCATACTGGCCGTCGCCTCGCTCGGACTTCGAACCCGACTTGAGGCTCCGCCGCCATCTTCTTCGACCGGTATTCTTCGAAAAGCCTCGATACGTTCAACTCGTGCTCTTCAGTTTTCCAATACTTTTTTTTACTAAAACATCCCTGGCTCACTTCGTCAAATTAAATCAACGAACTCTCGCGATTTACGCCCGCGATTCGTTTCGCGATATTGTTTCGTTTTTCGGTCTCTTCAGTTTATAAATATTCGTTGAGCTCTTCCAGACAAAAAAAAATGCGGGTGCGCGAAAGGCTTCGTCATCGTTCGCGGGACCTCAGTTACCCAATTTTATATATTTAAAATTAATCCAAAACCAAGGGAGAATAAATCTCAATTATATTTCTTTGTCAATTTCTGTGTGCGGACTCTTCGATTTATTTCCGGCCTCTTTATCTTTTCCATCCTCAATTTTCCTCACGATCACTCTTCACCAGAATTCGCGGTCTCTTCCAAACATTACTGGTCCTTCGAGCCGGATCCGAGTGAACAGTGAGCGATTTTTGAGTGTTTGCTGAAGAAAGGGAAGGAAATTTCGTGTGTATTTCGGGTTTATTTCATACAGTGTGCGAGAGAACCGGCGTTTCTTCGTCGCGAACACGCGTTCGTCACGCCGGCTTGAGCTATCGGTCTCCTCTTTGTGCGGCCATTCGTAAACAAGTCGCTCTTCGCTCGCTCAGCTATGTGTGTGGATAGGACACTTCGAACAATAGTGCGTGCTCTCTCGCTCTCGTTGCTGAGATCGATCTTCCTCGCGACTTTCGCGCTATATACACACGCGCTTGTGCTCTTCGGTATAGTGCTTCGACAAATATAACGGTTTTTCGCCTCACGCATTATAGGCTCAGCTGTGTGTGTGGATAGGACACTTCGGACAATAGTGCGTGCTCTCTCGCTCTCGTTGCTGAGATCGACCTCCCTCGCGACTCTCGCGTTATACACACACGCGCTCGTGCTCTTCGGTACACTGCTGCATCATACGCCTCGTATTCAGTAGAGGCTTAGTGCAGGTGAACCCGAACACTTCGAACGGTGACACGCGCTCTCTCGCACTCGCGAATGAGATCGAGCGCTCACGTGACTCGCGTTCGCGACAACCGCGTCCTTCGAGCGCTTCGGTTTTTTTTTTCTTCGACCGTGCGGTTGTTCGATACTTTGGGTGATATTTTCGGGATAAATTGCAAGTGTATTACGTGACCTTGTGACATTTCGGGTTTTTCGGGCTAAGGTTCGTTCGCGATTTTTTTTTTGGACGATTTTGCCTCGATTCGCGTTCTGATTCGCCGGTCCCTTCGACTTGAGTACTTTCAGTGACCTTCCGTGAATTTTCAAACACAGTATCTGCTCGAGTCTGTGCGTGGTTCGCGTCTGACAATTTCGTGCCGCAACTCGTTCGAGCTCCTCGGTCACTTCGCGTTCCTTCAAGATCCGGATACTTCCGTGATGACGAGCAACATCGCCAAGATGAAGCGTCGCATCGCCGGGCTCATCAGCACCTTTCAGTGCATCAAGGCCCTCGCGAACAAGACGATTGCGTCAACCCCGCAGAATACCAATAAAACGTTGGCAACAACACGCCTATCGTTGTTGGAAACCAACTGGGAAAGGTTTCAACGGGAGCACGCCATTCTTCTCGATATGAACTGCGAGAACTTGGCGGAAACGGAATACTTCAAGGATTGCCTCGAAGCCCAATGCCAGCAGTCGTAGGAGGATGCCAAGGTGGCTTTGCTTACCATCAAGGAGCACTACGAGCAGGTCGAGCCCACGGGGGCTAACCTGGCTGATCTTTCGGCCGTTCCGGGATCTTCGCACATGCGAAGTGCACTTCCAAAGATCAAGATTCCAGACTTCGATGGAGAATTTCATTCGTGGAGGTCGTTTCATGATCTCTTCGTCTCCCTCGTCGGCCAGAACCCGGATATCACTTCGGTCGAAAAGATGCATTATCTTCGGCTCTCCCTGAAAGGCGATGCCGCCCAGCTCATCGCCAATCTACCGGTCTCTTCAGAATCGTTTATTACTGCTTGGTATCTCCTGGACGCTCGGTACGAAAACAAGTGCCTCTTGGTCACTTCCCAATTGGACCGCTTCTTCGGAATCCCAACCATCACACCAAAATCGTACAAGTCCCTCAACGCGCTCATCAACACTACGAGTGCGGTTCTAAACGCGTTGAGGTCTCTGGAAATGCCGGTGGACGAATGGGGCACAATACTGGTTCACTTCATCGTCTCTCGCCTTGACCATCACCTACGAGAACAGTGGGAGTTGAGATTGGGCTCTTCAACGGAACCGGCGACACTTCCGCAGCTACGAGAGTTTCTGACAACCCGAGCTCGAGCCCTCGAGAGTATCGACATCGGAAAAGCCTCCTCGCCACGGCCAACTTCCTTGGGCACTTCAAATACACCACAGAAACGGTCGTCTTCTTCGGTCAAGGCGTTTACGTCGCAAACGATCAATCCGCAGGCCAACCAAGCGGACGGCAGAAGCCGGAATATCGACACAGCGGCAGCGGTCGCAGCGACAGCCCCTCTGAATCCAGCCGGCAACGCAACACAGTGTTGTCACTTCTGTCTCGGGTCTCACTTCATAACAAAGTGCGGCCTCTTCAAACAAAAGAGCCCTCAGGAGCGCCGCCTCGTCGCTGAACAACGGCGGCTCTGCTTCAACTGCCTCGGACCGCATTCGGCTGCGAATTGCCGCGTCACGGGGAGATGCTTCGAATGCAACGGGAAACATCATACGATGATCCACCTCCCGTCTTCTACCCAACCGGCCGCTTTAACCTTATGGCAGTCAACTTCAAAGGACACTTCGAGCAACCGACCACCGACGTCGGAGCCAGTGGCCACTTCGTCACCGAATGAGCCTCAGGCTTGACTCAGCGACAGTCACTCATGCGACGCGATTACTAGCTCGCTCGACACCCCGGCACGACTTCTGACTTCGGTCGCTTCTGACTCTTTCGACCCTTCCGCAACTTCAAGTGACCTTTCAACGACACGGGTTTTTCGGCCATCAGTCTTACTAGCAACGAGCCAAGCAGTTCTGACGTCACCTTCCGGCAACTCGCATCGAGTCCGATTACTCATTGATCCCGGTGCTGAACTTTCGTTTATTTCAGAACGCACGGTACCACTTCTCCGATTAAAACGGATGGCCGCTTCGATCAATATTCTTGGAATCGGGAGTCGGTCTGCGGGCCGTACGCGGGGAGCTGCCACCGTCACCCTATCTTCAATCTATGATTCAACTTCAAACTTCAAGGTGACTGCGTTTGTTCTCAACATTCTCACTCCAACGCTCCCCTCGTTCACGACTTCAATCCAATGGGAACATCTTCGAGGACTTCTTCTAGCCGATCCAGACTTCTCAAGACCAGGACCAATCGACGTCATCATCGGAGCTGACTCGTATGGTCTCTTGGTCGAGCCGGAAATTATCAGGGGTCGAACCACTGAACCTATCGCCCAACGAACACTTCTTGGATGGATCGTACTCGGTCCGGTCAACGATTCTACTTCAAGTTCGGTTCGCGTTCAGCACACTTCAATCGACGACAAGATCGATTTGTTGCTCACGAAGTTCCGGGAACAAGAGGAACTTCCTTCGGATTCGGCCCCTACACCCGAGCCGGAAGAGGCGTCTTGCGAACAACACTTCAAGGACACGTATACGAGAGACAACAACGGTCGTTACGTGGTTCGGCTTCCCTTTAAGGCACCTCCGTCTTCTCTCGGAGATTCGTTTGCTGGCGCAAAACGTTGCCTTCATCAACTTCTTCGGCGGCTCTCGACGAACGATTCGTATCGCGAGCTCTACAACGAATTCCTTCAAGAATACGAAACGCTATCGCACATGGCTCGCGCGACCAACATGGACTCTTCAAGATCACGATTCTACCTTCCGCATCACGGCGTCTTTCGCGCCCACAGCACCACAACGAAATTTCGCGTCGTCTTCAATGGATCCTTCAAAACGACAAGCGGCGTGTCGATCAACGATATTCTTCACACCGGGGCCAAACTTCAACAAGACACCGTCGACGTTCTTCTATGGATTAGACGCCATCGCTTAATCTTCACGACGGACGTAACAAAGATGTTTCGACAAATCGCAGTCCACCCGGACGTCTGGGCTCTTCAACAAATCCTATGGGTCGACCCGAATAATCAAGTCGTTCCATATTATTTGACAACGGTGACTTACGGACTGAGCTGCGCTCCCTTCCTCGCCATCCGGGTCATGCTTCAACTCGTCGAAGACGAGGGTCACGACTTCCCGTTGGCTATCTCGCCCTTGACCAAGGGAAGATATGTCGATGATATCTTCGGGGGCGCTGAGACCCTTCAAGACCTTCAAGAGACTGCAAGGCAACTTCAAGAAATCTGTCAGCGCGGCTGCTTTCCACTTCAAAAGTGGTCAGCCAACGTAAAGGACGCCCTTCGATACGTCACTTCAGAGTCCCGAACGGACGCGGTCTCGATCAATTCGGAAGATCCCAACCTCAAATTTCTCGGCCTCGAGTGGAATTCGACCGAGGACAACTTCAAGTTCACACTTCAGACATCTTTCCATCAAGACGTTACAAAAAGGACCGTTCTTTCGGAGACGGAGTCGTTATTCGACCGGTTGGGCTTCATTTCACCGATCACAGTCAAAGCGAAGGCTTTCCTGCAAGAACTGTGGTTGGCAAAGCTTCATTGGGATGACAAACTGCCGGTGCAACTTCAGGAAAAATGGCTTCGGTTTCAAGCGAGTTTGAGTGACCTCTCACTCATCTCTCTTCCCCGGTGGCTTGATCTTTCATCAACATCCAAGGTGGAACTTCACGGATTCTCAGATGCTTCGATGCTCGCTATAGTAGCAGCGGTTTATCTTCGATCGACGTCGGCCGATGGGACAACAACCGTCACCCTCGTCTGTTCGAAGACCAAGGTTACACCTCTCAAGCGACTCACGATACCGAAACTTGAGTTGTCGGCAGCCCTTCTACTGGCAAAATTGATGTAAGGCGTCCAGAGAACGCTGGAATTGTCGGAGGTTCCGGTTTCCCTCTGGACGGACGCTGAGGTCGCCCTGACATGGATGACTTCGCATCCTTCACGATGGAAAGACTTCGTCCGAAATCGGGTTGCCACGATTCAAGAGCTCACTTCGAAGGCAACCTGGCGATACGTCGCAGGAAAACAAAACCCAGCGGACTGCGCGACGCGCGGGATGACTCCTCGGCAACTTTCAAAGCATCGACTATGGTGGGACGGGCCTGAGTGGCTCTTCCTTCCACAAAGATCGTGGCCCAACGCTCCGCTGGACCCTTCCTTGGATGCGGACCTCGAAGTAAGACCGGGGCTCGGTTTGATCGCTACTTTCGACCCTGGCCGACAGATTTAGGACCTTCTCGAACGTTATTCTTCACTGAGAAAACTCCTTCGAATCACGGCAGTGTGTAAACGAGCTGTTGCGCGCTTCAGACGCCTTCTTCGCACCTCAATGAGCTACCCGCTCACACCTGGGGACGTGGATGAGGTAAGACACTTCTGGATACGTAGCGTGCAACAAACATACTTCGCGGCTGAGTTGAAAATACTTTCGAAAGGATCTCATCATAAGAGTAACCCTCGCGCCAACCTTACCCCCGGTGGGCGGCCGACTCAAGCATTCACTTCTGCAGCCCTAAGCAAAACACCCCCCGATCTTACCAAGAACGTCGCGACTAACGGCGTTGGTCATTTCCGACGCTCATTCCCGGACCCTTCACGGTGGCACGCAATCCACCTTGAGCTATCTTCGACAGTCGTACTGGATTTTGGGCGGCCAAGCTCCGGTTCGCGCCCACATTCTTCGATGCGTCACCTGTGCAAGACTTCGCGGACTTCAAGCTCAGCAGCTTATGGGACAACTTCCGCCCGCCCGAGTCACGCCTTCACAAGCCTTCCTTTACTCTGGTCTCGATTACGCAGGTCCCTTCACCATAAAGACTTGGCGCGGACGAGCAGCAAAAACCTACAAGGGCTATTTCGCCGTCTTCGTTTGCTTCGCTACTTCTGCAGTCTACTTCGAACTCGTCACCGACTACACTTCAGAAGCCTTCATTGCCGCATATCGGCGGTTTTCAGGACGGCGAGGCATCTGCCACACATTGTACAGCGACTGTGGCACTAACTTCATCGGAGCTGACGCGGAACTCGAGCTCTCTTCAAAGCTGGCTCAGCAGAAATGAACTCTACAATCATTTCTCTGACCAACCTCGGAACAACGTGGTCCTTCAATCCTCCGGCCGCACCTCACATGGGTGGAAAGTGGGAGGCCGCGGTAAAATCTGCAAAATTTCATCTTCGTCGGGTTATCGGGGACGTTTCGCTCACGTATGAAGAATTTACGACTCTTCTTACGCAAGTCGAGGCGATTCTCAATTCAAAGCCACTTTGTCCATTGTTGGAAGACCCTGAGGACACGTCGCCTCTTACACCAGGCCACTTCACGACCGGAGAGGCGCTGACAACTGTGCCAGAACCATCGCTGATTACAATTCCGAAATCTCGACTTTCGAGATGGCAATTTCTTCGAGCCACACTTCAACATTTCTGGCAGCGATGGTCAACCGAGCCTTTCAATTTCGAAATGTCGTCATCCTTCGCACGAAATCCAACTCGGCTCACTCGTGCTAATTACGGATGAACGACTTCCGCCTTCAAGATGGCCGCTTGCTCGAGTGATCCAGCTTCAATCCGGATCCGATGGCCTCACCCGAATAGTGACACTTCGTACGGCTACTTCAACCTTCAAGAGACCAACTTCGAAACTGGCAGTGCTTCCAGTGGACTCTTCGACGACAACGGTCGCCTAAGGCGGGGAGAATGTTCAGGATTCTTCTTGGCGTTCGGAGTTCACTCGAGATGGCGGCACCTATTGGCCGTCGCCTCGCTCGGATTTCGAACCCGACGAACAACCCCCCCCCCCCCCCCACCCTTTGATTTCTCGGCATGAGGCTCCGCCGCCATCTTCTTTCGACCGGTATTCTTCGAAAAGCCACGATACGTTCAACTCGTGCTCTTCAGTTTTCCAACAGTTTTTTTACCAAAACATCCCTGGCTCACTTCGTCAAATTAAATCAACGAACTCTCGCGATTTACGCCCGCGATTCATTTCGCGATATTGTTTCATTTTTCGGTCTCTTCAGTTTATGAATATTCGTTGAGCTCTTCCAGCCAAAGAACGCGTGTTCGCGAAAGGCTTCGCCATCGTTCGCGCGACCTCAGTTACCCATTTTGTATATTCAAAATTAATACAAACCCAAGGGAGAATAAATCTCAATTATATTTCTTTGTTAATTTTCTGTGTGCGGACTGTTCAATTTATTTCTGGCCTCTTCATCATTTCCATCCTCAATTTTCCTCACGATCACTCTTCACCAAAATTCGCGGTCTCTTCCAAACACGCACTGGTAAACGGTCGGCCCACTTGCTTATTGAGTTAGAGTAGCGCGCGAAATTTGTTTGCCGATCTCGTTGATGATGACCGTAGCCTGAGTTTTCGCGATAACGCGTAGAGTCAATCTGATCCCTGTGAAGTCTCGCGTAGAGTCACGGTTTCGAGTAGGGAATAATTTCGGTTCGGAATTAAGTGTGGCCAAATTCCGCTGCACAGGGTCTCGTCGAGTCTGCGTATGTAAAAAGTGTCACCTCTCGTGTGGGTCGCGTATCACTGTGCGTAGACGCTCGGTTTAGCGGGACGAGTTGCGAACTTTTTGGAAATAACGACTACGACTGGAGCTCGGACGCGTCATAATACGCTACACACAAGCAAGAAAAGAAATGCTTCCTTGACTTATTGATTTGGTCACTATTAGCGCGTCGAGTCACGTCCTTTTGGTTTAGTTTATGAATTATTGTGTATCAGTAAGGTGGCGACTAGCGCACGTAGGGATAAGACATTACCTAGATTTAATAACGATCGCGGTTAGCGCGTCGATTATGATCTCGGTTACGTTTTTGTCTAGCGGTTTATGGTTAAGTGACGATTAGCGTCGTAGTTAGTGGAGGACGATCGCGGGTAGCGCATCGAGTCAAAATTTTGTTTTTGGTTTTTGTAAGTTGGGGTATTATTAAGACAGCGAATAGCGCACGTAGGCAACAGAGGTCTTCTAGATCTATTACTTTTTTTGTTCTTTCTTTTTTTTTTTGTTAACCCTCGGTTTTCAATTTTGAATCACGCCTAGCGACTTACGGGTTATCATTTCGCTGTATTTGTAATTGGACTCGCGAAGAATGACTTTCGCAGTATTATTATTTTTATTTTTGTATTATCGCTGGCTAGAAATATATTATTGGAATTGTATATTAACTGGGCCAAACCACGTGTCAGCGTACGTGTGCTGTATCTCTCTCTACCCAAAAATTATCCCTCCCCTCGCCGCGGTACTGAGCTGTCGATTATATAGTCGCGGTATATCGCATTACCGATTTCGAGGCGTGTTGAT
The DNA here is from genome assembly GCF_021901495.1 of Neodiprion virginianus. NCBI lineage: Eukaryota > Metazoa > Arthropoda > Insecta > Hymenoptera > Diprionidae > Neodiprion > Neodiprion virginianus. The sequence goes on along the minus strand of NC_060881.1, from coordinate 12,463,103 downwards.
CACGCTGGGCGCCCAACAAATTTTGCGATATTGTTTTAGGTCCAGAGTACATCGTGGACGCCGATTTATTGTGCACGCGGTAAGTTCTCGGTCATTTTCTCCGAGTGACCGAGGAGCCGGAAATATCCACGTCATAAATTGGCGCCCAACGTGGGGCCTTCGCGAAATTTCCGCTGTAAATTTCCGAGAAAGATAGTAGCGTTGCGCGCTCCAGAAATTTCGAATTGGTAACGGATAGTGCTCGTGGAACGAAAACAACAGCGGTCGGAGAATACGGAGAGAGAGGTCGCGAGACACTTCGGTCAAGCGTTTTGACGTTTGGAGCACAGCGAAAGAATTTTGAATACGTAGCGAGAGAATAAAACTGTATACAAAGGGTGGCGAATAACACCGAAAATTGCGATCTACGACTCAGGCTACGAGTTGACGAATATACCGGGTGACGGAAAAGTACACCGCGTATATCCAAGCTTTCCATTTCTAATGATAGGACTAAGATCGCCTGCTTTTCTCGTCTATCTCTTGCTTATGTCATTTTTATTTTTTCTTTTGTGATTGCTTTTGATTCCTAATTTCTTTTTGTTTTTCTTTTGTTTTCTGCGGTTTCAAAATATTTTTTTTGTGTGCTTCGAAGACGGATTTTCAGCATTGCGGTTGAAATTTTTTTTTTTTTGCTGGTGCGACAACATTTTTTTGAGTTGGCATTAGTGACAGCGAGGGTGAATTCCACCGGTAATCTACGGGTGCGTCGTGACCGTTACGTACGACACCTCTTGGGTGAGCGCGGGGATTTGACGGTCACCTGGGAACCAGAGGACGAGGATGTCTTCGCGGGGCTGGCCGAGTAAGCAATAATTGCGGAACCAGTGCGGGAACAGCTCAGAAGTGTTAGCGATTCGCGTCTATTAGAGCCGGAGAACATCACTGTCGCGACCCGACTGACCACAGTAGCGACTACGAGCACGGTAGTGAGCGTAGCCGTTGCCTCGGCTGCTATTACCACATCGGCTGTGTATGGTAGCGCATCGCGGCCGACCACGTACCAAGTTCCGACGCAGATACCCTCCCACTCGATTCCGTTTTCGATGGCGAGCGGAGCCCAGGGACACTGGGGAGAGGCCTCCCCAATCCAGGGGCACAGACATGGGCTCGAGAAGCCCATCGTGGATTCTACACGACTAGTGGCGGGAGCACCAGCTCCGCGGGTCGAATTCCGGTCGATACCGGTCGATCCCGCACCAATTCCTCGCAATATGGCGACCGCTACTCCACCGGCCTGGACCCGGGATCCATGTATGGAATCGCGTACCCGGGAAACGATTCGTGACATCCCAAGGGCCTTGCAAGGTTGGAACCTCAAGTTCTCTGGGATTTGCGAGCCGAGTATCGAGGATTTCCTGACGCGATTGGAGAAATGGCAAAGTTTGTCGGAATTGAGCGAAAACAAAGTGTTGAGTTCGCTCACGATGATCTTCTCGGGCGTAGCCTTGGAATGGTTGCGTTGCAAGAGAGATAGCTGGGTCACGTACGACGAGTTTCGCGCGGCATTACGTTTGTGGTTCGGGGACGGAACAGTAGGAAGTCGCGTAGAGGATCAGGCTAGGTCGCGAACTCAGGGACTGGTGGAGTCGGTAACGGAATATCTATCCTGCGTTCGAGTGTTGTTGAGGCGGATGCCGCGTTCGTATACGGTGGAGCAGCAACTGGATCTGGCCTTTAAGAACTTGCGTCCCGAAATTCGCGAAGTCCTCCGTGGAAGAGAAATTCGAACGTGGAGCGAATTGATTTATCTCGCCACGGAGCGGGAAAGAAACCTCGCGCTGTCTCGCGACTACCGCCCCCCGCCCACGCCGGAAGACTCATTTATTAGCGAGTTAGCGTGCTGGATCAAAACCGCGGCGACTCGGAGCGAGCCCGGGTTAGCCGCAATTACCGAATCAGGGGTCGAGTCAACCGTAGCGCAGACGATGGAGAAGCTGCTAGCGGCCCAGGTGAAAGGGCTCGAGGAGAAATTGTCGAAGGCAATGGCGATAGCGACCCAGAAGAATATATCGAGCATCGCACAGCCAAGTGGCGGATGCCCGGATTGACGAGGCCGACCTCGCCGAAGTGACCCACGCGAGGAACAAGGACGGGGAGGCCACCTCGGCTAACCAGCCAGCAACTCGCGTGCCCCGGGCCGTACAATTTCGTGGCGAAAAGATTTGGGACGAGAACTTGTGCATGAATTGTCATCGTCCCGGTGACCGATTCAATAGCTCTCCGGACCCATTGCGAATCTTTTGCTACCATTGCGGATACGACGACGTCTATTCGACTGATTGTCCGCGGTGTTCGGGAACCCAGGACGGGCAGCCTCGCTAAGTGCCGGCGCGACGCCCCGAGTGGAAGGCACCCCGGCCTGGCGTGGCGTCGAGAGAGAAATCGCGACGTGCTTTCCGATGCAGACCATGGAGTTCGGTCAATGCTGGTTTTTGCGGGTATGTATCGGGGGCACATGGGTGAGTGCGTTGTTGGACACCGGCTCATCGCGAACATTTCTCGGTACTGTCGGACATCAGATCGCGTTGGAGCATGGACGACAAATAAAATCACCCAGCTGTTCGAGTGTCGTATCAGCGAATGGATCGGCAGAGTCAATAACCGGAGATGTAGAGCTTCCGATAACGTTGCTGGGTGTCGCGCATGAGTTTTCGTTGCGGATTATCCCCACATTCATTGGAGATTGCGTCCTCGGCATGGATTTTGTACGGAAATTTCGCTTTTCGATTGTCGGTGCGCACGAATCATGGAGGATCGCGAATATTCCGGAATACGAGGGAAAATTCGAGGAGGGTCGGCCGATCCAAGTTACAGATGTGTCGGGTTGTAGCGGTATCGTAGAGCTAGCGGATAGTGAGACTCGAGAATTGCAAGAATTCTTAGCGAAGGAATTACCGAAAGTCTCAGGAGACTTGGGCCTCACTCATCTCGCGGAGCACGAAATAGACATGCAGGGAGCGCACCTATCAAGCAGCGGTAGTATCTCGTATCTCCGAAAGAACAAGAGGCAATTAACGAGGAAGTAGATCGTATGCTCGCGGATGGAGTAATCGAATCCTCTCAAAGTTCGTGGTCGACACCAATCGTGATGGTCAAGAAGCCAAACGGGAAATATCGGTTCTGCTTGGACTTCAGAAAGGTGAATAACGTTTCAAAGACGGATGCGTACCCAATCCCATTCATGAACGGCATACTGGATAAATTGCGGTCGGCCAAGTACATCTCAACTATAGATTTGAGTCAAGCGTACCACTAGATTCCCTTGACACGCGAGAGTCGCGAAATAACGGCGTTTATGGCCCCAGGTCGCGGATTATTCCAGTTCGTGCGAATGCCATACTGGCTTACCGGAGCCCCGGCCACCTTTCAGCGGTTAATTGACAAATTCTTACTCCCGAGATGGAGCCGCATGCCTTCGCGTATGTCGACGATATTATTGTGGTGACCACCGACTTTCGTTCGCACTTAGAATGGCTATTTCGCGTTATCAAACGGATAGTGTTGGCCGGGCTTACCATCAACCCTGAAAAGTGCGAGTTCTGTCGTAGCGCAGTTTGGTATCTTGGGTTCAAGGTGAACCAGGACAGCCTACGGGTCGATGCCGACAAGGTGGAACTCATTCTAGAGTATCCCGCGCCGAAAAATCTACGGCAATTGAGGCGATTTTTGGGTATGGCTTCGTGGTATCGGAAATTCATCCCCGAGTTCGCAAGTGTGGCGGAACCCCTCACCCGGTTGTTGCGGAAAGATAAGAAATGGGGCTGGGGTAGCGAGCAGGAAACGGCGTTCAAACGCATAAAAGCCGCGTTGACGTCGGCTCCTGTTTTAACGTGTCCCGACTTCAAGCATGAGTTCGTCGTGCAGACCGACGCGAGTAGTTCTGGTATTGGCGCCGTCTTGACACAAACTATTGGCGGAATTGAGCGTGTGATCGCGTACGCGAGTCGGACCATGTCGGACGCGGAACGGAAGTATTCCACAACCGAGCAGGAATGCCTCGCGGTGATTTGGGCCGTGAAGAAGTTCAGAGCGTACTTGGAAGGGTATCACTTCACAGTGATAACCGACCACGCGAGTCTAAAGTGGTTGCGAGAATAGCGGAATCCGACGGGTCGGTTAGCTAGGTGGGCGCTCGATTTGCTCGAGTACGATTGCGAAATTAAACATCGAAAGGGAGCGATGCACCATGTGCCGGATGCATTATCGCGGATGTATGAAGGGGAAGAAGAGGGGAAGGAACAGCTGGCCGCCCTCGACGTTACTGGGGACGATAGACCAGGGACGGAGCGTGAGGCCGCCTGGGAAGTCCTCGTCGATCCCAGGTACCAACATCGCGTCAAGGACGTCCTGGACTACCCACACAAGTTCCGGACTTGATCGGTAGTCGAGGGGCGTCTATACCATCTACGCGCGGACCCCTTGATCGAACCGATACTGGTGGACTTGGCGCCGTGCAAATTAGTGCTCCCGAGAAAGCAGCGGTCGCGGATTTTTACAGAAGTCCACGAAGATCCCCAGGCAGGGCATCTTGGCGTCGAAAAGACCTACGTGCGAGCGAGAGCCGACTACTACTGGCCCGGCATGTATCGCGATATCGTTTTGATGGTCCGGGCTTGCGAGCGCTGCCAAGAGTGTAAGGTGCAACAGGTGCCACCGGCGGGCCTCATGGGTCGATGAGTCGTCGACACGCCCTGGACCGTAGTTGCGGCTGACGTCATGGGTCCATTTTCCAGAAGTCGTGCCGGTTTCGAATACCTTTCAGTTTTCGAAAATCTGTTTACCCGATGGATGGAGGTAGCGCCCTTGCGAAAATCGAAGGAGAAGAATATTCTTGCTGCGCTGGAAGATCTCGTGCTGTCCCGATGGGGTACCCCGGAGGTGCACCTGACGGATAACGGCACGGAATTCGCGAAGAAGGCCGTCGACGAGCTGTGCGCTGCGTACAATATTACCCACGCAAAGGTACCGCCGTATCACGCGCAAGCTAACCCCGTGGAAAGGGTGAATCGCGTATTAAAAACCATGATCGTGTCCTACATCAAGGCAGATTATCGGGACTGGGATGTGCACCTTCACGAATTTCGATTTGCGTACAATACCGCCGTGCATAGCTCACTGAGAGTCAGTCCCGCGTTTTTCAACTTAGGTCGCGATCCCAAACCACGGATGCAGTTGCGACGGCTAGTGAAAGGTCCCGCGGAAATCCCCGTTCCCCATCCCGAAGTATGGGGAGACCGAATGGCGAAGTTATGGGAGTTGCGTGACTTGATGACGAATCATCTCGAAGAAGCCCACGAGCGACAGGCGCGGTATTATGACCAAGGGCACCGAGATATCCGTTTCGAAGTAGGGGATTGGGTTTGGAAGCGAAACCGAGTCCTGTCGTCAGCTGCCCAACAAGTCGCAGCAAAATTGGCGCCGAAGTTCACCGGTCCGTTTTGTGTCACCAACGTAATCGCGCCCGTCGTGTATGAGTTGGAAGATAGCGAAGGAAAGTGTCTCGGAAAACACCATATAAAGGATCTGATCCGTACGTGGAGTCTGGGGAGGCGTAGTGAGAGGGAGGGGGGTGTGTCGCCCTGAGATGGCAAGTGCGGAATACATTACCTCCACTATTCCTTTTCCAACAGTGAACCAGATAGCCGCAGAGGACCCAGAGGTCCTCAGGGCCTTTCGCGAAGGGGCGCGCCTCGCTACGCTGTCCGGACCGGGGGTGGTCACCTCCCCCCCCCCCTCTGCCGCCAGCTCGAGGATCGCGGCTCCTGGGAGCCCCGCAATCGGGAGGGAGCATCCTGACATACTGACGTCAGGGACCCTAGGTTCTGGTCACTTGAGAAGTTCGGGGCAGTCGTAACGTGGCATTTTTACTGCGCGTTTCACACGGCTCACCGAACCCCAGACGGAACCAAAAATTAGGGTGCCCGCGGATCAGACCGCGGCTCATTTCGAAAAAGAGCGCCGGAACAATGGTCACGCATCCGAGACTCTGAGAGGGGACCATTGTCGGTCTAGCGAATACGACTTTTCAGGATTTTTGTTCATTTTTTTTTGGGTGGCGAGTGAATGCGGCCTCAGACAGGGGGTCGGCAGTAAATTCGAACGATGTTACCGGATCGCAATCGCGGCGAATCGCGACGGAAGGAGGGCCTCACACGAGGCTACGGAGAGAGCGTCAACAGAGAGCTCTGCCGCGAGGGAACCCAAGGCGGACGAGATTCCCGTTGGTGGCCGGCCAGCCGTAGCCCCCTCCACGTCACCCAACTGACGACAGACAACCTCGCGAAGTCGTCACCACGCCACTGTCGAACTACGAGGTACCAGAGACTGGCCAGCCAATCAACACCCCGCGACAGCGGGATTTAACGATGGCGATAAGCTAGGCTGTAAGAATTTCGTAACGAGAATCCTAATTAGATCGGGGGGATTTTGACCCCGGATAGCGCCTATGTTCGAGGCATGTTCGAATTGCGGCTCCGATCTGCAGAGCTCGTCGCTTGAGTCCTGACGATACTTCGCGTTGGTCACCTTGTCAAAAAAAAAAAGTTTAGTACAGACGCAGTGCGATATGGCGAACACCGCTGTTAGCGAATTTCTCGTGTGGATGCGAAGCGGTAAGCGCTTTTAATACTTTGCGAACATATTTCGAGCACAAGTTAGATTGGCGCCCTGGTAAACGGTCGGCCAACTTGCTTATTGAGTTGGAGTAGCACGCGAAATTTGTTTGCCGATCTCCTTGATAATGACCGTAGCGTGAGTTCTCGCGACAACGCGTGGAGACAATTTGATCCCTGTAAAGTCTCGCGTAGAGTCACGGTTTCGAGTGGGAAACAATTTCGGTTCGAAATTGAGTGTGACCAAATTCCGTTGCACAGGGTCTCGTCGAGTCTGCGTATGTAAAAAGTGTTACCTCTCTTGTGGATCGCGTATCACTGTGCGTAGACGCTTGGTTTAGCGGGATGGGTTGCGAACTTTTTAGAAATAGCGACTACGACTAGAGCTCGGACGCGTCATAATACGCTACACACAAGCAAGAAAAGAGAAACTTCCTAGATTTATTAATTTGGTCGCGATTAGCGCGTCGAGTGACGTTCTTTTGGTTTAGTTTATGAATTATTGTGTATCAGTAAGGTGGCGACTAGCGCACGTAGGGATAAGACATTACCTAGATTTAATAACGATCACGGTTAGCGCGTCGATTATGATCTCGGTTACGTTTTTGTCTAGCGGTTTATGGTTAAGTGACGATTAGCGTCGTAGTTAGTAGAGGACGATCGCGGGCAGCGCATCAAGTCAAAATTTTGTTGTTGGTTTTTGTGAGTTAGGGTATTATTAAGACAGCGACTAGCGCACGTAGGCAACAGAAGTCTTCTAGATCTATTACCTTTTTTTTGTTCGTTCTCTTTTTTTTTGTTAACCCTCAGTTTTTAATTTTGGTTCACGCCTAGCGACTTACGAGTTATCAGGTCGCTGTATTTATATTGGACTCGCGAAGAACGACTTTCGCGGTATCATTATTTTTATTTCTGTATTATCGCTGGCTAGAAATATATTATTGGAATTGTATATTAACTAGGCCAAACCGCGTGTTGGCGTACGTGTGCTGTATCTCTCCACCCAAAAATTACCGCTCCCCTCTCCGCGGTACCGAGCTATCGAGTATATGATCGCGGTATATCGCATTACCGATTTCGAGGCGTGTTGATCACGCCAGGTACCCAACCAATTTCGCGATATTGTTTCAGGTCTAGGGTAGATCGTGGACGCCGATCTATTGTGCGCGCGGTAAGTTCTCGGTCATTTTCTCCGAGTGACCGAGGAGCGGGAAACATCCACGTCACAAATTATATTAAGCAGAAATTTGGCAACTGAGCAAAATTAATGTATACGGATACCGACAGTTTGATTTACAATTTTACCGTCCCCGACATATACGACCATATGAAGGAGGACTTGCATAAATTCGAAACGTCTGATTATCCGGTTGATAACGTTTATGGAATGCCTCGAGCAAACAAAAAAGTTCTCGGCTTGATGAAAGACGAAAATAACGGAAAAATGATGTTGGAATTTGTAGGATTACGAGCTAAATTGTACGCATTCCGAGTCTTGGGAGATGAGAAACACAATAAACGTGCTGAAGGTGTCAAAGGATCAGCGTTGAAAAAAATAACTTCCGACGATTATCTGGAATGTGCGTTGAAACCTGAAAATTTGTCCGCAAATCAGCATTTGATATGAAGTCGAAAGCACGAGGTATACACCGTAGAACAGCAGAAAGTGGCACTGAGCTGGAATGACGACAAGCGGATTGTGTTTCAAAACACAACCGACACGCTTCCGTGGGGCTACAAGCCTGCACACTTTAGCTTTGTGATTTATAACTGTACAATGATGTATAAAATATTATTATGTAGTGAATAAGAACGCTCCGAATTATAAAAAATTGTACAACGATGCATATGTCTTTCGATTGTCTAAAAAATAAAGACGCATACTTGTTGTGTGTCGTATATAAAATAAAGAGGCACAATCGTTTTTACAAAAAATTCATTTATTCAAATGTTACATGTCCGATTTGTTTATCCAACTGTTGTGTGTATTGTCAAAACCTAACCATTTAACGTATATTTTTCTTCCACGCTTCTTGAGCACCTTCTCCACCAGATAAATATCCGGATGATTAACCTTGCGGAGCTCTTGTTCGTAGAAACGACCAGCAGTTGATCCCGGTAGTTTTTGAGCTTGAACGTCACAGGATGAGTATTTTCCACTCGACTCATCGTGAATATTTCAGTCGTCCAATTGGGAGTGTAACCTTTCTTAAAGACATTTGCTGATTCGAACTTTGTCGCCGGATTTGAATTTTGCCGATATAGTAGGTACCGCGCGAAGCCCCTCGTATGCCTGACGTAATAACAGCCTCTCGTTTGCAACGGTGACATCCGACGGTTTCATTCTTATGGTTCGGTGTTTGACGTTGTTGTAAGCCGAAACCAAATCAGATGAGATATCGAGCCACTTGTAGCTTCCTTGCATGCTAAACCGTTTCCATATTTTACCTTTCAGCTTGCGATTGAAACGTTCACAGATCGAAGCCTTCAAATTACTGTACGTGGAGTAAAGTTTGAATCCGTAACGTGTGATAAGCGATTCAAATTTTGAGTTGTGAAATTCCGTTCCTCTGTTGACGTGTGAATTTTTCGGCACCCGTGCTTGAACAAGCACAGATTCCATTGCCTTTATAACATCATTTTCAGACTAGCTCTTTCTCGGTACAGCCCACGCATACTTTGAAAAAATATTGTAACGTACTTTGACGTTACGGAAAATAAATATGGATCCGCGAGTTTAATTATTAACACATTAACGACCGGTAGCCTATTAATAGGCTTTTCGTCGCCAACGCTTACCGACCGGTAGCCGATTAATAGGCTTTTCGTCGCCAACGCTTACCGACCGGTAGCCGATTAATAGGCTCTTTCTCGCCGACGCTTATCGACCGATTATTTTGTGTTAATCCTCAAGTTAATCTTTAAGTTATGTTATGTTGCTCAGTGGCGTTAGTTGCGTTGCTTTGCTTTGTAACTTGCTACAGAGTTATATCGTTTGGAAAAATTTACCGTTCGCAATGACTGAAAAAAGTGACACCGGAGAGTTTTATTTAGATGATTTGTCAGACTGTCCTGACAGTTATTCAGAAAGTGATAGTGGTGACGACAGTGATAGTAGCGATATCATAATTCGGAGACGAAGGTGTGTATTGACACTAACATACACTGATTCAGAGGAAGATGAAATAAATATTATCGAAAACGATGTGAATAACAATGAAAATGACGATGAGGTATGGTCGACGAACGACGAGGCAGTAATTCTGGAACCGTTCGAAGGCAGCCCTGGGATAAAAATTAGGCCAAGTTCTCCAGAGAATATAATGGACAGTGTCAATTTATTTATTGGAAACGACTTTTTCGAACACTTGGTGATAGAATCCAACCGATATCATTGACAGGTCATGGAAAGATATAAAACTTCATCAAAAACAAAAAAATGGACTGATATCACGGTACCGGAACTGAAGAAGTTTTTAGGACTAATAGTTCTAATGGGACAAATAAAAAAAGACGTTGTATACGATTACTGGTCAACTGATCGAACTATTGAAACTCCATTCTTCTTACAAACAATGAGCCGAAACAGATTTGTGCGAATTATGCAGAGCTGGCATTTTTTGGACAATAACAACATACCGCACAATTCACATAGGCTTGCTAAAATCCAACCTGTGATTGACTATTTACGGCGAAAATTTACTGACGTGTATAAACCATGTCAGCAACTATCTTTGGATGAATGTATAATCCCGTGGCGGGGCAGACTCTCGATTAGGACGTATAATCCCGCAAAAATTACTAAATATGGAATACTTGTGAGAGTGGTGTGTGAAGCTGTCACAGGTTATATATGTAATTTTCACGTTTATGCCGCTGACGGAAATAAATTGGAAGACACGGTCCTAACGGTTATTGAACCATATAAAAACGTGTGGCACGAGGTTTATCAAGACAATTATTACAATAGTGTAAAAATGGCTAGAATTCTCCTAAAAAATAAAATACGAGTGTGTGGAACCATTCGTAAAAATAGAGGTCTTCCTAAATCATTACGAACATTACGGCTTTCAAGAGGACAATACGAATTTCGCAGGAATGGCCAAATCTTGATAGAAGTGTGGAATAATGGCAAAAGAAATGTCAACATGATCTCTACCATACATTCTGCACAATTGATGGAATCCACAAGCAGAAGCAAAAGATCAGCAGCCCTGATACAAAAGCCTAATTCGATCATAAATTATAATAAATATATGAAGGGCGTAGATCGCGCGGACCAATATCTCTCATATTATTCCATTTTCCGAAAAACAAAAAAATGGACAAAACGCGTTGTAATGTTTTTCATCAATTGTGCACTATTCAATTCACTCAAAGCATACACAGTGCTAAATGGAAAAAATATTACCTATAAGAATTTCTTGCACAAAGTGGCAATTGCGTGGACGGAAGATAATGAAACGGAAGATAATTGTACGGAACACGATAACAACCTGCCCAGTCCTGTACTTACAAGGAGAGCACCCATATTAGACCATCCTGGCAGAGTATCGAATTTGAGGAAACACAAACTTATAAATATAGTGACAAGTGGTCGAAGTGTAAAACCACAAAGACAATGTAGAGTTTGTGCAGCTCATAAAAAAAGAAGTAGAACATGTTTTGTTTGTAAATTTTGCGAAGTTCCATTACATAAAGGCGACTGTTATGAACGATATCATACTTTAAAAAAATATTAACTATTTCCTATGTGTAGTAACCACTGTAATACATAAAATAAGTATAATTTAGCGTTACAGTATAACATTATTAGAATAAAAGATTTTATTAAATATACTTTTCCTATAATAACAGAAAGTAGACAATTTCATTTAAACACATAACACGCACAGACACCCCCGCGTGACACTCTAAACCAGAACAGAGCCGGCGCGAGAGCGAATCCGTGGCTGAGCGGCCGGTCGGACGTGCGTATACTGTTGAAACGCTAGCGGTCGGTAAAGTGTTAAGTCAAAAGAAATCAAGAGCGTCAATAAAATGTCGTGAAAAATGCTTTAATGCAAGATATGTGTTTCTCGTTTAAAGTCTGAAACAAGACTGTTTTTGCAATAATGTTGGTTGACGCAGCAACCTTGTTCTTTTGAAAGACATAAGAGGTTTATAAACGTCTTTTATCTATGCTGACCACTAGATCATTAAAGAGGGGGCAAAACGGGTGATTTCACTCTTTGTAACACTACTCCCCCCCGAGGAAAAGAGTCGTCCCGACTCGGGAAAGATAAAACAATTATAAAAGCGATCTAGCAGTCAGTGCTCAAAGGTGAGTTGGAGCTGTGGCTCAAAAAATTTAAGGACTCCCTTTTTTACTATCTGGCATTTGCCCACAGTCTCAAGGTAAACCACAGAAAACCTTGAGCAGATAGTTGAGCGTTAAATAATTTCAAAAATTTATGTGCCTTGTTTTTACAAAGGTAAGTGTTATGTAGTGTTGTGTATCTTCATGAATTTGAAGACATCAAAATCATCCGGATCGTCATCGAAAAGAAAATTCATTCCTCTTCAGGGAAAATAGTCCGGTGAATCAAACACAGATGAGTTCGACGAGGCGGGAAACCATAAATGGAAGAACTCTGGGTCCTAGGCAACGTGAAGGCTGATTCCCTCTGAGAACCGGCACAGGAAATAGGGAAAAGGAATGGGTGACTGAATCCAGGACTTCTTGAGAAACAGCACACCCTAGAGTTTGGAGGCCAAATGTGAGTGGTGGTATAACAATTCAAATTCACTAAATGAATTTGGGAAAATACACGAATACAATAAATTAAATATGTATTTAAAAGAAAAGAAACGATCTCATCTGAATCATTTCTGCGTCCTTCTTCAAAATAAGACCACCAGTCATCCTAAAGAATCGGGGAAAGATTGGATGGGAAAAGGCTGTGTCAAGTAACCTGAAAAAGTACTCACAAAAACTGACACTTAAGGTTAATAAAATGTGAAAATCAAGCAATCGCTCATCGACCTTAAAAAAAAATAATCGTGGCTCTATTCACATTTCAAAAGAAACCAAAGCCAGTCCGACACAAAACTCGATTCCAGAGAAGAAGTTTCTAGAAAGAAACAACCGAAGAAAACAAATTTCAAATTGATTAGCAACGCAGAAATAACAAATCATTATAAGAAAAGTCCTCATCGAAGACAGTCTTAGTCAGTTGAACAAAATGTCAATCATAAAGACTCCCCCCATTTCTGCTTTCATTAATGCGGGTGTAATCACTTCAAACTATTCGTGGGAGAACGTCAAAAATATGACACAGCAAGAATTTAAAATTCATTTTGAAAACCAATGGAGGACTCTAAAATGTGGTCGAGGTAAGACCATCCGAGAAAAGCACAAAATGGGGCCAGTGTGCTTAAACTGTTGGGTTACTCGGTAAGTTCTCACGCAAATTTTTAGTTAAAAATATATAAGTTCCCCGTGTCTGATTTATTTCAGCGCGGACATGAAGAACTTCCATGAACACAAAAAAACGCATTTGACCTTCGCGGGAGAAAGCAAAGCCTGCCGCGAATGCAGGAAGAAATTATTTGTAACCAGATCTACCGAAGGTTGCAACGATTGTGCAGAAGTTAAGTCTGCTCTTAAGATTATAGCAGAACAAATTTTTGAAACTTGACTTTTTTTTTATATGTAACCTCCCGTTTTCACCATTCGTTCCTTTTTTTTTATTATCTTGTTCTAATAAAGAAAATTAAACTTTGTTTTTCGTCTTTCTCTTAATTAAGAATACTTTTTCATTATTCAAGTCTGAATTAACCCCTGCACATCATAGAAGTACAAAAATCTTTAAAGACTTGATCGGCTGTAGCTTCTGCATTTATAACCAAGACAGGAGCCGATAAATAAGAAAAGGTTTGTTTTACTAGCCAATCTTCATGAACCTCATGAATAGTTCTGAGTAGCTCTAAAGAAATACTCGATTCCTCCTCACGGGAACGGGAACTTACTCGAGCAAAAGAAGTTTCTGGGGAAACTCGCAAATAAACAATCAAATCTACTCTGAGCTCAGACGAGCGAATGAGAAGATCGAAATTTTTCATCAATAGATGAGATTCGAAGTCGCGAAAATTACCTAACCTTCGGCGAGCTTCCACAAAACAATTGCTACTGAATATCGATCTTTCCATCACCTTTACAGGTAATGAAGCCGTCTGCAGATGTCTATCTAACATAACCATTTAAGCAAAATGCTGAAAATAATAGCAATAACGATCTGGGTCCTGATACATCAAATCTAGAAGATTAATTCCAGCTACATCTCGATATTCCTCAAGAGGTTCTAAAAGTGTACAGACCTGGCGATCTGCTAAAAACCTCTTGGTGAAAGTTGTTTTTCCGCATCCGATATTTCCTTCAATAATAATCGTAAGCGGTCGAGTTTTACTCAAATGACTTCCAAAAGGTAAATTCTTCTCCCAATCGATGACCGACTGTAAAGAAGGTCAAGTCGATCACAGTCGTCAAGGGTGTTCGTTTGAAGATCTGACCTCGAAGGATGTTCCTGGTCTTGGAGAGACTGTTCCAGGTTGATCTTCAAAAGGAGCAAGACGATTCAAGTGAACCACTTTCTGACGCGAATGAGGAGATCTTCGGATTATATAAACAATATCATTTATCCGGTTAACCACTAAGTAAGGGCCTACCCAATTTCTTTGTAGCTTTGGACATCGTCCCTTCTGTCTTCGAGGTTGAAAGAGCCAGACAGAATCTCCAGGATTAAATTTTAAATCTCTGGCTCGAATATCGTAACGAGTTTTTAATTAATCTGAAGCCATAGAAATTCTATTCCTAGCAAAGTGATGAATTTCTTTTAAACGTTGTTGTAATAAAAAGGCATAATCTGTTTGATGCTGTCCTTGCACAGGAACAGGGCCTTTCTCTAAATCTGACGGAAGTCGAAGATTTCTTCCAGTAAGCATGAGGGCTGGCGTCTGCTTCGTCGTCTCATGAATCGCAGATCTGTAAGATAAGAGGAAGAAAGGGATCCAGGAGTCCCAGTCTCTCTGATTCTGCTCTACGAAGGACGACAAATACTGTAGCAAAGTCCGATTCAGACGCTCTATCATGCCGTCAGATTGCGGATGCAAAGGAGTTGTACGAGTTTTTCTAACCCCTAAAATCTGAGTAACCTCTTTCATTAAGGTTGACTCAAAATTTCGGCCTTGATCAGTATGAAGTTCTAGAGGAACTCCGTGTCTACAAATAAACTCTTTAACGAATGCCTGTGCTACAGTAGAGGCTTCTTGATCAGCGAGAGGAACCACTTCAGGCCACTTAGTAAAATAATCAGCAATAACCAAAGCATATTTATTTCCAAAATGGGTTATCGGGAGAGGTCCGAGAATATCCATTGCTATCCTTTCAAATGGAGCTCCCACGTTGTAAATTTGAAGAGAGCTTTGTCCCTTAGCTCGAGGTCCTTTCTTTGCCGTGCAGATTCGACATCTTCGACACCAATCTTCAACGTTCATCCGGCAACGGGGCCAAAAGTAGAAGTTGCGAATTCTGCCCAGAGTTTTATTTGAAGCGAAGTGTCCGCCTGCAGGAGAATCATGATAAAGAGCAAGAATCTCTGGAACTCGTGATCTGGGAACC
The DNA here is from genome assembly GCF_021901495.1 of Neodiprion virginianus. NCBI lineage: Eukaryota > Metazoa > Arthropoda > Insecta > Hymenoptera > Diprionidae > Neodiprion > Neodiprion virginianus. The sequence continues at coordinate 12,447,791 of NC_060881.1, read as the reverse complement.
AAAAGTTGCCACTTGATTTCTTTCAAGTCTGCAGATTCCCATCTTCGGTATAAAATTCCACCAATTAGAAGGATAGAGTCCCATTGAGCCCAATAAATTTTCAAATCTGACTCGGCTAAGGATATATCCTGCCAGTCCGGGCGAGTTTCTGCTTCTTTCCAAGACTTCACTTGATTCAAAGTGTCGTCCTCTTGTTGCGATTTTCTCCATTCCCCCTGGTTATTTTCGAAAGAAATCTTCCGTATTATAAGAGAGGGGTCACGATTTTTCTCTAATCGTGCACACTGTTTACACTCTGGCATTCCCTCGCAGGGTCTTCGAGAAAAAGCATCGGCGTTTCCATGATGAATTCCTGCTCGATGACGAATGTCAAAATCGTACTGACCGAGCCTTTCTAACCATCTAGCTACCTGACCTTCGGGAGATTTGAACGAAAGTAGCCACCTGAGAGAAGCATGATCTGTACGTATCAAAAATCTCCTGCCGTACAAATAATGGTGAAAATGTACTACGGTCTTAACAACAGATTAAAAGCTCTCTACGAGTGACACAATAATTCCTCTCGGTTTTACTCAAAACTCTGCTGAAATAGCTTATCACTCTCTCTTGACCTCCCTGAATTTGTGACAGAACCCCGCCTATTCCTGAAAGAGATGCATCCGTATCTAAAATAAAAGGAATTTCGACCTCTGGATAAGCTAAAATCGGCGAAGAAATAAGATTTTCCTTTAATTTCTTGAAAGCCTCTTCGCATTCCGGGGTCCAGTCAAAAGGAATCTTGATTCCGGTCAAGTGATGGAGAGGTTTAGCTATACTAGCGAAACCTTTTACAAATCTTCTGTAATACGTACAAAGGCCTAAAAAGCTTTGAATTTGTTCTTTATTCTTAGGTGTCGGCCAAGAAGAAACCTTCTCTATTTTGGATGGATCGGTCTTCACACCTTGTGCTGAGACGATATGTCCGAGGAAGCCTACCTCTTTCTGGAACAGATGGCATTTTTTCGGGCTCATTTTCAGACCTGTTTGCTTCAGCCTAGCGAAAACTTGTCTGAGATTTTGAACTTCTTCTTCAAAGTTCTTGCCAAAAACGATTATATCGTCTAAATAAACGAGGCATATTTTGCCAGTGAGCCCATGGAGAACAGCCTCCATCATTCGTTCAAAGGTAGCCGGGGCATTACTCAAACCAAACGGCATAACCTTGAACTGCCATAATCCTCCTAAGCCCGTAACAAAAGCTGTTTTTTCTTTATCTAGAGGATCCATTTCGACCTGCCAGTATCCGCTCTGAAGATCTATGGTGCTGAACCAAGTTGCACCAGCTATCAGGTCGAGTGTCTCGTCGATTCTGGGTAGAGGGTAAGAATCTTTCTCCGTTATATCGTTCAGCTTCCTGTAATCGATACAAAATCGTTTGGATCCGTCCTTTTTGTTAACAAGAACGATTGGTGAGGCCCAGGGACTAGACGATGGTTCGATAATATCGTTTTTTAGCATGTCTTCCACAAGCTTCTTCACCTCTTCTCGGGCGTTGAGAGCGCGTCTTCGAGGAGCTTGTTTTATTGGTTAACTCTCTCCGACGTCGATCTTGTGCTTGACAGAAGTACATCGGCCCTTATCACCACTATTTTTGGCGAAAGAATCTATAAATTCTAACAAAAGAGATTTAAACGATTCTGCCTGAGCTGAATTTAACGAAATCGAAGATTTCTCAACAAGGCTCTGTAAATGTGAAGGGAAATGTTGTCGCAAATCATCCTCTGAAAGTTCTATTTCTCTAATTCTAGGAAGAGTCCAATAAATTCCATTTCTATTTGTACAAAGAGTTATTTCGCGATTGTTTGGAGCTAATGAATTTCTCTTAGTCGAGATAACAGAGTTATGAGCTGTAAGAAAGTCTATTCCTAAAATACCTTCATCCTCTATATCTGCTATAAAAACCTTACGCGGAGAGTTGATACACCCAAAAAGGTTCATTTGGACAGTAACCTGTCTCAAAACCGGAGTCGTCTCTCCAGTGGCTGTTCGCAGAGAAAAAGAGGGAACAATCTGGTCATCGGATTTAAAGAGATCCGATCGAACTACGGTTACTTCCGCGCCGGTGTCTATTACACATAGACAATCGACGCCATTTACAGTACCGCGCGCGTAAGGACCAGACTGTCGTAGACTTCTAATTAAAAACTGTTCTCTAAGAGGGCTTTCGCTTCTAACAATCTGCGATGATTTTCGCCCCGACAAATCATCTGGAATTAGTTTTTGGGTGAGTTCCTGTTGAAGAACTCAACTGAGGATTTGCTTCCCCTATTTCTATATTTTTCTTACGCCAGTTATAAGAGTTTGAATTCGAGCCTTGCATCGGTTCTCTACTAATTTTTTCAATTAGAAAACAATGATTGGCGTCGTGGCCTGTTTTTTTACAAAATATACAAGTCAAGCCGTTTTGACTTGTCATGACCGCGTTCTTAATTACACGCTTGTTTTTCTGGTTTTGAAAAGAACCTCGATTTCTTGGTTTAAAATTACTATTGTTATTTTTATTACTATAATTTTGAGGTTTTGACTCCTCCGAGTGTTCAAAACTTCGTCTTTCTGAGGTGCTTTCGGACACCTCAATCCGACGAAGCTTGTTCAACCCAAAATATTGTTTCCTCATTGCCTTCACCTCAAGGGCTTTGGCCGTTGCCTCCCGCAGAGAAGTGAGGCCCGATGTCCCAACGGCCATTTTAATTTCTGGATCATTGATTGCATTTAAGATAGCTTGTGTCGCTAACAAATTACGAGACGGCTCGTGATCTGGCAAAGCTATACGAGAAAGCCGTTCAATATCTTGACTAAGAGACGCGAGGTCTTCGTCTCGTCCTTGTCTTCTAGTCTGTAATTGAGCCGTGTACAGTTTCGTCAAGTGGTCATTTCCGTATCTTAATTCAAGTGCAGAGCTAAGTTTCTCATAGTCGGAAATTTCTTCGTCAGACAATGCCGTTAAAACATTCAAAGCCGGCGTTCGAAGACAAGAGGCAAGACTGTGGGCCCTCATGGCGGAGTCCCACTGGTTATGTTTTGCAATCGTATTAAACTGGCGTTCATAATCTGCCCATGGAATCTTTTTATCAAAAATTGGTGGTTTTAAAGGATAAAAAGGTTTCTCGTTAATTTGAGAAGCAACCCCAGGAAATCTTGTATTATTTAATTGGCTTAAATGGAAATAACGAGGCTGAACGTGAGGCAAAGACTCGGAAAAGTCAACCGCATTATCAACTGTTACTCTACCAATTGGGGATTCATCTATTCCCCTAATAAAAGGCACAGACCTTGAGTCCCGTACATCCTGGAACTGTCCTGGATGTTGGACCTGTCGAACAGCGGGAACGGGAACAGGAGAGGAAACAGGAGAGGGAAGCGGAGTAACGACTCTGGAACCTCGTGGGGTGACAGCCGGTTCTCCTGAGCCATTCACCTGATGAACAGCCTGAAGAGCTGCCACAGTCGTCCGGAGTAGTTCATGTAGACTAGTCTCGGAACGCTCTTGAGCTTCTCTATCTAGCCTCCGCTGTTCTCGTTGCTCTTGAAGCAACTGGACAAGTTGTTGTTGTTGTTGAGTAGCCGTATCCAGAAGCTGCCGTTGATGTCGTTCGGCGGCTTCTTGTTGTTGGCTCATAATCTTTAGTAGGTCGATTTTTGAGACTGAGACCATCGTAGGGACAGGTAAAGAGTCCACTGAAGGTGCACAAAGTGTCTCGGGAACTCGCGGATTTTCCGTGATGGAATGTTCTTCTCCGCCACTTTCCCGACGACGAGAACGTGTTAAACGACTGTTGCTCATAGTTTATTTCACGCACTGAATTGACTTAATTGAAAAGAAACTCAAGATCCCGCTTCTGACACCAATGTAACGTACTTTGACGTTATGGAAAATAAATATGGATCCGCGAGTTTAATTATCAAGTCAAAAGAAATCAAGAGCGTGAATAAAATGTTGTGAAAAATGCTTTGATGCAAGATATGTGTTTCTTGTTTAATGTCTGAAACAAGACTGTTTTTGCAATAATGTTGGTTGACGCAGCAACCTTATTCTTTTGAAAGACATAAGAGGTTTATAAACGTCTTTTATCTATGCTGACTACTAGAACATTGAAGAGGGGGCAAAACGGGTGATTTCACCCTTTGTAACAATATCAATGACTGTGAGTATGTATTTGTAGCCTTTGTTTTGTCCAGCGTATGACGTTATATCAAAAAGATCCACCTGTCAGGTATCGTCGATGCCGCGCACGTCTACACGTCGACGCGGGTAATTCCGGCGTGCAGGCTCATGCAGTTCCGTCACCAGTGCTTGCTTTTCCTCGTTCATAATCCAACGATCGTAGTCGGGTGTCCAATTGAGAAATGTTATCAGCGTTCCGAATCGACAGGTCTCTGCCTGTTTTGAAGTCTGTGTAAAAGGTATCCAAGGCTTTCTCCGTGGTGAGTTCTGAAGCTATGATCATTTGATGGAGGTTGTCGATTTGTTTTTGCAGCACGTTGAATTTGCGTCTCAAGATTTTTAAAGTTACAGCATTGTCCAGCTCTGCGGGATCTGCGACACTGCACAGTCTCTTGTTCCGTATGTCATAATGCCCGTCCGCTGTTATTTGAAATCCGACACCCGGAGGACCGCGACCGCTCGCGGCCGTGTTTTCATACAGATGCCGTCCAATCACGTCGACGCTCATCTCGGTAATGAATGCAAAAACGATGGGATCTGCTTGATAAATGATTCCTGCTGTGCGTAGCTCTTCGATAATGGAGATTATTTCGTTATTGTGACTCGGATTTCCCGCTACCTGAGATGCCTGGAGTAAACGAAGACACTCCACTAACTCTTTTGGACCATCCCAAAAAACGTATTCCGTTTCAACACCTTGTCGAGTGATCATAGCTTGCGGAAGTAGACCTTTACCCTTTCAGCGAGGTGATGGGGATAATCCATGAATTCGGCAATGACATTTTTGAATTTGTAACAGTTGTCGTTTCGAACAGCCCCATCGGATGAGTAATACTTGTTATGCGCGTTCGTTGGGAGGATTATGTTTTTAAAATTTTCCCGATATCCGGCGCTCACAGAAGAACCGTCAGGCTTCTTTTTGAACACAAGTTCCAGCAAACCCTTCGTTTTCGGGTAACGCGTATCGCCGATACGAATATAGTCACTCTCAAAAGATATCAACGAATCACCAATCATTAGTTTGTTTCAGAGGTTGCGTACACCGTGAACGTTGTACAATTCACCTTTTGTCTTCGCATCTCTCATCAGTGTAAAATACTCATTCTCGATTTTCTCGACCGGTGTTTCTACGATTGTTTCATCTCCTGCCGAAGCAAAGAAATTGTCCATTTCCGAGACAGTTTCATTTTTTGTTTCATTTTTTTTCTGCGTTATTTCTTCTTTAATTTCTTCCACCTCTTGTTTTACAGGTTCAGTATCTTTTGTAACATTCACCAGTTCTTGCAACCGAGTCACTACTGGTTTAAAAGCGTCACTCAATTTCTGAGTCGTAGATTCCTTGCCTGACTTGAGCAATCTGTGTTTTCGACGGATCGCAGCACTTGCTTGAGCGATCTGATGTAGGACATCTTTTTGCTTGGAAATTTCAGAGTTCTGCATGTTGACGCAACTGAGACTACAACGCAACTGAGTCTACAACGCTACTTCGTCTCTCGCTCGAAAACGTTAGATTTTATTTCTTTTTCAGGCTAACAAAAGAATGGAATCCCCTCCTGTATCATCCTTCGTTGAGCTCACTGTCTTTGTTGATCACCAGAAACCCGTACTTCTCACTATCCCAGCATGAAGAGCACACACTTTTAAACTTGTTAATAATATCGTGGACTGATAAATGAAAAGCCAGACAATTAGTTATAATTGTGTATTTATTAATAAAGATATACTGTAACGTGGCAGTTTTACTGCGCGTTCCACACGGCTCCCCGAACTCTAGACGGACCACAGACTTAGGGAGCACGCGAAGTAGACCGCGGCTCATTTCGAAAAAGAGCGCCAGGACAATAGTCACGCATCCGAGACTCTAAGAGGGGACCATCGCCGGTTTAGCGAATAAGACTTTTCAGGATTTTTGTTTTTTTTTTTTGGGGTGGCGAGTAAATGCGGCTTCGGACAGGGGATCGGCAGCAAATTCGAACGAGGTTACTGGATGGCAATCGCGGCGGATCGCGACGAAAGGAGGGCCTCGCACGAGGCTACGGAGAGAGCGTCAACGGAGAGCTCTGCCGCGAGGGAATCCAAGGCGGACGAGATTCCCGTTGGTGGCCGGCGAGCCGTAGCCCCCCCCCTCCGTCGCCCAACTGACGACAGGTGCCCTCGCGAAGTCATCACCCCGCCACTGTCAAGCTACGGGGTACACGAGACTGGTCAGCCAATCAACACCCCGCGACAGCGGAATCCAACGATAGCGATACGCTAGATTGTAAGAATTGCGTAACGAGAACCCCAATGCGCGCGGGAAAATTTTGATTAGGGTTGACGCCTATGTTCGGGGCATGTTCGAATTGCGGCTCCGATTTGCAGGACCCGGCACTTGAGTCCTGGCGACCGTTCGAGATAGTTTGATTTTGATTGTGTGATTATTATGGCGGAGACAGACGTAGGAGGATTTTTGGTGTGGCTGAGGAGCGGTAAGCGCTTATAATTCTTTGCGGGCATATTTCGAGCGCAAGTTAAATTGGCACACCGATAAACGGTCGGCCCACGCAATTTTAGAGTTAGAGTAGCGCTCGAAATCTGTTGCCGATCTCCTTGAGGATGACCGTAGCCTGAGTTTTCGCGATAACGCGTAGAGTCACGGTTTCGCGTGGGGAACAATTTCGGAGTGAAATTGAGTGTGGCCAAATTCCGCTGCACAGGGTCTCGTCGAGTCTGCGTACGTAAAAAGGGTGGTGAACTTAGAGGGAATAGAGACTTCGACTTGAGCTCGGATGCGTCATAATACGCTATACACTCGCGCGATTAGAAAAGCTTTCTAGAGCGATTAATTTGGTCGCGATTAGCGCGTCGAGGCACGTCCTTTTTGATTTAGTTTATGCATTATTGTGCATCAGCAAAGTGGCGACTAGCGCCTGTAGAAATAAGATACCAGCTAGATTTAATCAGAACTGCGATTAGCGCGTCGAGTACGATCTAGATTACGTTTTTTTTTGTTTAGCAGTTTATAATTAAGTAACGATTAGCGTCGTAGTTGAGGCCGATCGCGGGCAGCGCGTCGAGTCCGATTTTGTTTTTGGTTTTTGCGAGTTAAGATATTGTTAAGACGGCGACTAGCGCAAGAAGGCCGTAGAGGTCCCCTAGATTTATTCATTTTTTTTTATTTTTTTTTTATTTTGTTTGTTTCTTCCTTTCTTATTTCTTTTGGATTAAATTTAACCCGTTGTATCTGGAATCGCGAAGGACGACTTGCGCAGTCGTATGATTATTTTTATTTTTAATTTTTTTTGTACCATCGCTAACGAGAAATATATTATTGGAATTTTATAGTGATTTGGCCAAACCACGCATTGGCTTACTTGTGTTACATCTCTCTCTACCCAAAATTTACCCCTCCCCTCTCCGCGGTACTGAGCTATCGAGTATATGGTCGCGATATTTCGCATTACCGATTTCGAGGCGTGTTAATCACGCCAGGCGCCCAACAAATCTCGCGGTATTGTTTTAGGTCCAGGGTACATCGTGGACGCCGATTTATTGTGCACGAGGTAAGTTCTCGGTCATTTTCTCCGAGTGACCGAAGAGCGGGAAAAATCCACGTCACAAATTGGCGCCCAACGTGGGGCCTTCGCGAAATTTCCGCTGTAAATTTCCGAGAAAGATAGTAGCGTTGCGCGTTTCGGAAATTTCGACTTAGCAACGGCTAGCGCGCGCGGAACCAAACAACAGCGTTCGGAGAATTCGGGGGAGAGAGGTCGCGAGACACTTCGGTCAAGCGTGTTGACGTTTGGAGCACAGCGGGACAGGTGTGAATACGTAGCGAGGAAATAAAATTGTATACAAAGGGTGGCGAATAACATCGAAAATTTGCGATTTACGACTCAGGCTACGAGTTGACGAATATACCGGGTGACTAGAAAGTATACCACGTATATTCGTACCTCCCCTCTCTAATAATAGGAATAAAATCGCCTGCCATTATCGCCTATCTCTTGATTGTGTCATATTTTATTTTCTTTTGTTATTATTTTTGATTTCGTATTTCTTTTTGTTTTTCACTGTCTTCTGCGGTTTCGGAATTAATTTTTTTTTTGTTGTTTTTTTTTGTTGTGTGTTCAACGACGGATTATAGCATTGCGGTCAAAGATTATTTTTTTTTTTGTTTGTTACTGACGCGACAATATACTTTTTTTTTCTTTTCTCTCTTTTCTTTTCTGTTCTTTTCTTTTTTTTTGTTTTTTTTTTTTTTTTTTTTTTTCTTTCAGCTCGTCTTTTGTTTTTGGTTTGTTGTTTTCTTTTGTGGTTTTGTTTCATTTTGTGTGCAATATTTCCTCTGCTGGCGCTTTTATTTCGCAAATAATGTTATCATTAAAATATTAGCGGTGATTTCACTAATACGAGGGGTCCATATTGGATACCCTTGCTTGCGTTCAGACTCTACCTACGGCTTTTGTCTTTTGAATCGAACAGTTCGATTTTGCGTGCTTGTACTTTAATAACTGTCCCTTTCTTTTTTTTTGGGCGTGCTTTCACTTTCATCCCTTTCTTTTTTTTGTGCGTGCTTTTACCTTCATTTCTGCTCTTCATTTTCGCGGGTAAAGTCAACATGGCGGAAGTACCCATTGGCGCGTGGTTGTATGACATGACGAGCGATGAGCTCGAGTTGGCGTTAGTGACCGCGAGGGTAAATTCCACCGGTAGCCTACTGGTGCGTCGTGACCGGTACGTACGACACCTCTTGCGTGAGCGCGGGGATTTGACGGTCACCTGGGAACCAGAGGACGAGGATGTCTTCGCGGAGTTGACCGAATTAGCGACCGTTACGGAACCGGTGAGGGAACAGCCCCGAAGGGCTAGCGATTCGCGGCTGTTAGAGCCCGTGAATATTACCATCGCGACCCGGCTAACCACGGTAGCGACGACGAGTACGGTGGTGAGCGTAGCCGTCGCCTCGGCGGCTATCACCACCTCGGCGGTGTATGGTAGCACCTCGCGACCGACCGCGTACCAGGTTCCGACGCGAATACCCTTCCACTCGATTCCGTTTTCAATGGCTAGCGGAGCCCAGGGGCACTGGGGAGAGGCCTCCCCGATCCAGGGGCACCGACACGGGCTGGAGGAACCCATCGTGGATTCTACCCGGCTAGTCGCGGGGCCACCAGCTTCGCGGGTCGAATTCCGGTCGTTACCGGTCGATCCCGCAACAATTCCTCGCGGTATGGCGACCGCTGCCCGGCCGACCTGTACCCGGGATTCAAATATCGAATCGCGTACCCGGGAAACAATACGTGACATCCCGAGGGCCCTGCGAGGGTGGAACCTCAAGTTCTCTGGGATTGGCGAGCCGAGTGTCGAGGATTTCTTGACGCGATTGGAAGAGTGGCGTAGTTTGTCGGAATTAAGCGAGAACGAAGTGTTGAGTTCGCTCACGATGATATTCTCGGGCGTGGCCCTGGAATGGTTGCGTTGCGAACGAGACAGCTGGGTCACGTACGATGAGTTTCGCGCGGCATTACGTTTGTGGTTCGGGGACGGGACAGTCGGAAGTCGCGTGGAGGACCAGGCTAGGTCACGAACTCAGGGACCAGTAGAGTCAGTTACAGAATATCTTTCCTGTGTTCGAGGGTTGTTGAGACGGATGCCGCGTCCGTACACTATGGAACAGCAACTAGACCTGGCTTTTAAGAACCTGCGTCCCGAAATTCGCGAAGTCCTCCGTCGAAGGGAAATTCGTACGTGGAGCGAATTGATCAATCTCGCCACGGAGCGGGAAAGAAACCTCGCGTTATCTCGCGAATACCGCCCCCCGCCCACGCCGAAAGAGTCCTTTATTAGCGAATTAGCGTGCCGGACCAAAACCGCGGCGGCTCGAGGCGAACCTGGATTAGCCGCGATTACCGAAGCAAGGGTCGAGTCAACCGTAGCGCAGACGATCGAGAAGCTGCTCGCGGTCCAGGTGAAAGGGCTCGAGGAGAAATTGTTGAAGGCGATGGCGACCCAGAGGGGTAAAGCGAGCGGCGCACAGCCAAGTCGCGGAAGCCCGACTCCAACGAGGCGGACCTCACCAAAGCGACCCGCGCGAGGGCCAAGGAGGGGAGCGACTCCCTCGGTTAACCAGCCGGCCCCTGGCGTGCCCCGGGCCGAAAAATTTCGTGGCGACAAGGTTTGGGACGAAAAGTTATGCATGAATTGTCATCGTCCCGGTCACCGATTTAGCCGCTGTCCAGACCCCTTGCGAATCTTTTGCTACTATTGCGGATACGACGACGTCTATTCGACGGATTGCCCGCGGTGTTCGGGAAACCAGGGAGGGCAGCCCCGCTAAGTGTCGGCGCGGCGCCCCGAGTGGAAGACACCACGGCCTTGCGTGGCGTCGAGGGGGAAATCGCGACGTGTTTTCCGATGCAGACCCTGGAGTTCGGTCAACGCTGGTTTTTGCGGGTGCGTATCGGGGGCACATGGGTCAGTGCGTTGTTAGACACCGGCTTATCGCGAACATTTCTCGGTACGATCGGACACCAAATTGCGTTAGAGTACGGGCGACCGGTAAAATCACCCAGCTGTTCGAGTGTCGTATTGGCGAATGGATCGGTGGAATCAATAACCGGAGAAGTAGAGCTGCCGATAACGTTGCTGGGTGTCGCGCATAAGTTTTCGTTGCGGATTATCCCCACCTTAGTTGGAGATTGCGTTCTGGGCATGGATTTCGTGCGAAAATTTGGCTTTTCGATTGACGGCGCGCGCGAATCATGGAGAATCGCGAATATTCCGGAATACGAGGGAAAATTTGAGGAGGGTCGCCCGATCCCCGTTACCGAAGTGTCAAGTTGCAGCGGTATCGTAGAGCTAGGGGATACCGAGAATCGCGAATTACAGGAATTCTTAGCGAAGGAATTACCGAAAGTCTCGGGAGACTTGGGTCTCACTCATCTTGCGGAGCACAAAATAGACGTGCAGGGAAGCGCCCCGATCAAGCAGCGGTACTATCTCGTATCCCCGAAAGTGCAGGAAGCTATTAACGAGGAGGTAGACCGTATGCTCGCGGATGGAGTGATCGAACCCTCCCAAAGTTCGTGGTCGACGCCAATCGTGATGGTCAAGAAGCCAAACGGGAAATATCGGTTCTGTTTGGATTTTAGAAAAGTAAATAGCGTTTCGAAAAAGGATGCGTACCCGATCCCGTTTATGAACGGGATATTGGATAAATTGCGGTCGGCCAAGTACATCTCGACTATAGACTTGAGTCAAGCTTACCACCAGATTCCCTTGACACGCGAGAGTCGCGAAATAACGGCGTTTACGGTCCCATGTCGCGGATTATTTCAGTTTGTGCGGATGCCATACGGGCTTACCACCTTTCAGCGGTTAATAGACAAATTAATTACTCCCGAGATGGAGCCGCATGCCTTCGCGTATCTCGACGACATTATTGTAGTGACCACCGATTTTCGTTCGCGCTTAAAATGGCTATCCCGCGTTATCGAACGGATAGTGTTGGCCGGGCTTACCATCAACCCGGAAAAGTGTGAGTTTTGTCGTAGCGAAGTTCGGTATTGTAATGATTCTTTATGTTGTTCTATCAATAATTATAATATTGTAAGCGGGTCGTACCTAAAGTTAAAATAGCCACCTCGTTTTATTTATTATTAAACAACATACACTACGGAACAAGAAAAAGGTAAACTTATCTTTCTAAAATGGCGTGTCCGATTGTAAAATCGAAAAGAAACGCTAAAAGTCGTAACAAAAGATATAGCAGGCACAAAAAAATAGAAGGACAGAATAAATTAATAAATAAATTTACAATGGCCGATCCATATATAACTAAAATCTAACGACAAAAAAATGGCCGGGCTTAAGGTTATAAAAGATAAAATGAGCCAATAGGCGTCACAAAAGAGAATTAAAAAGAGCGGAACTAAAAAAAAGAACGAAATAAATATGTATAAATAATAAAAGGGACAAAACAAAACAACACAGAGCTACTGGGAACCCCGGAGGTCTTCTTTGTAGGACAGGTTCCTTCTTCTTGATCACGAATATCTCCTGTCCTCCAGAGTACTCGGCAACGGGATCATCAGTTTGTGTGAAATATAATAAATGATGCGGTCCTTTCGGATAGGTGGTTGGTGACCGACTAATCGTCTTTTGGCTCGCTTGGTCTCAGCAGCTCCGTACATGCGGATTTTGAATTTTCGTGTACTGGCAATCCTGGCCAGCCTCACGTGACCAAATCTAGCCCGATATCTCGCACACAATCCGCCATACAGATGGTGACGTTTTTGGTTAGAAGGGATGCCTTTTTCGTTGCAGCAGTCGTAACGGTTATGAAGAAAAACGGGCAGCATCTGGATCACTCATTCCGTCGTTGCGTGGCGTTTCGAAAGACCGCTGGTGCTTCGGCGCACGGAGATATATGGGTACATAAAACATGTGGAAATTGGGGGAACACTTAGACAAACACTTGACACCCCTCTCTTAAACTTAACATATTAAAATGACATTTTTCTTACAATAGCATTATTTTAAAACTCAACAAGTTCCTTAACTTAAAATTAATAGGAAACCGTAGGCGGCTCGCAAGCTGAAGATGTGAACACAATGGTTGCTAATAAAACAAAAGAATAAAACTGTCGGTCTTTGCATCGACTACAAAATGCACACCGCAAAACCGGCACAACACGCGGAAGGTTAGCATTCCTCGGGTTGCACGTATTTTCTTAAGCTACATCTGTTATAGATCCCTTGAACTTTATCCGGATTCTCTACCTGCGATAATTGAAAGGCGTTGTTCTCAAATATTTTAGTGATCACAAATGGACCATGATAAATATGAAAGAATTTGTGCGTTTTGCAGGCTACAGCATCAGAGGGATAAGGGATTTTCAACAGTACTAAGTCTCCTTTCTGTAACACAACGCGCGAGGTTACTTTTTGTTGTTTTCCACGACTTGCATGCGCTTTACGGATCCTTTCGGTCGCTTGCATGATTTTGATTCGATGGGGAGTTTCGGTAGAAGGTGGAAAGTTCACAATCTCTGCAATCTTACTAGCTGGATTTTTTCCAAAATGCAACTCATACGGTGTGAACCCAGTGACGGAATGCACCGTCAGATTTAGCCATTTACGTATATCAGGTAACAAGCACGCCCATTTGGTATGCGTCTCACTACAATATGTCCGAAAGAAACGACCTAGTTCTCTCATCGTTCTTTCCACGGGGTTAGATTTTGGATGTCGGATAGACGATTTAATCACCTGCATATTATTTAATTCTAATTGATTTTTCCACATTGGTGATGCGAATTGCGAACCGTTATCTGACAAAACTCGTTTCGGTTTTCCATATTTCACAATGTAATCATTAAGCAATCTATTGACACATGCTTTAGTTGTAGCTCGTTTAAGGGCATAAGGCGTCACCAATTTTGAAAAAAACATCGACTATTACAAAGATATACTGCACTCCACCTCGAGATCTCGGTAAGGGCCCATAAAAATCGACAGAAATCAAATCATTCGGCCCGCTTGATTCGACTAATTGATAGGTTCCCTCCATGGCATAACTAAGAGGCTTTACCCGCTGGCACAGGTCGCATGAAATCACACACCTTTTGATATCACGTCTCATTCCTTTCCACAAATAATATCGACAAATTTCCTGATAGGTTTTGTACACTCCGACGTGACCATATTGTTGATGAATACTTATGCTGAGCTCAGTAGCTAAAACTTCGGGAAGGGCAATTTTCCATCTTGACTCCGCTTTAGTTTTGGTAAACAAAATATTATTCCAAATGATGTAGTTAGGTGTTCGTTCACCTTGCTCAATTGATCGTATATGACTTAGCAACCTCTCGTCTTTATCCTGTAATTGTCGTAGGTTTCTGAACATTTTGCTAAAATTTTTATCTGTTTTTACACTCTCGAGTGCTGATATGATACATATAGCACCCTTTGCATCGAGATCATGAAAATTGTCGCGCAGGGATGCAATTATTATCTTTTCGGTATCGGAATGGTCTACACGATCCGGGAAATTTCGGCTAAAAAAATCGGCGACGATGTTATCGACTCCTTTACAATGCCCCATTCGAAAGGTGTATTGATTAAGCAACAGAACCCATCTTGAAATGCGCTGGGTCTGAAATTTACATGTTTTTATGAACGTGAGGGCTTTATGATCGGTTATAATGTGGAATTGCGTCCCCAAGAGATAAATTCGAAATTTGAGTAGCGCGTACATTATAGCCAGTAGCTCTTTCTCGGTAGTGGTATATCGAGTCTCGGCTGGAGTTAAGCATTTACTAATGAGCGAAATTATTCGATGATTACCGTCTGAATCGATTTGATAAAGGATCGCACTAATGCCCAGATCACTGGCGTCAGTTTGTATTCGAAACGGGATATCAGGCAAGTAATGCTGTAGAGTTACTGAGTCTAGGAAACTATCTTTCAGATCCTGAAAAGCTATATCATGTTCGGGTTTCCAAATCCATGGCTTGCGCTCGCTAAGCAAATCTCTGAATGGAGTTATTTTTTCGGCATGCTTGACCGTAAAACGTCGATAGAACGTGCATACGCCTATGAATCCTCGTAGCTGTTTTCTATCCACAGGTTTTGGAAAGTTTTCTATAACGGCAAGTTTTTCTGGAGCTGGTCTGATCCCGCTTGGCGAAAGTATGAAGCCGAGAAAAGGTACCGTATCTCTAAAAAATAACGTTTTGTTCAATTTTAAGGTGAACCCACAGAGCATTAAACGCGTAAATAATTTATCCAAATGATCAATGTGTTCATCAAAAGATGAGGAAGTTATCAGCAAATCGTCAACGTAACACGTCACCGACGAATTGAAATCGTTTCGTAATGCAATTCGTAGCGCGCGCATAAACCCGCTCCCGGCTGTTTTTAGGCCGAAAGGGACTCGACAAAATTGATAGAGCGTCCCGTTATACAAAAAAGCAGTATATTTTCTCGATTCTTCCTCGAGCGGTATCTGCCAGTATCCGGTAGTCAAATCCGTGGTAGAAATCACTTTAACGCCCTCGTATTTATTTAGCAGCTCCTCTATAGGCGGCGGACTCTCGTTGTCAGCTAAAATGATATCATTAATGAAACGCGCGTCGAGACAAATGCGTATGCCACCGAGCTTCTTGGAGACTACTCTCATCGGACTACAATATGGGCTGTTTGACAATTCTATTATACCGTCCTGTAACATTTTTTGAATTTCTGCATTGACTGCAGGTCGGTGAGCTAGCGGAACCGGATAGGTTCGGTGTACAAATGTTTTATGAGGCCTGACGTCAATTTTATGCTCGTAAATTTGAGTGCACCCTGCTTTATCAGAGAATGCCCTGCGATTGTGAATCAATACATCGAGTAACCTTGATCGCTGCGTCTCCGTTAGACAGGTTAGCATTTGCACGATCCGTCGCGCCTCGGTAAAAAAATTGTGGTCTTCGGAATTGGATTGACGTTGTTGAAATGATTCGCTTTCTGAACGGTTGGTATGACGTACGACATCAGAGATATTCTGTGATAAATAGTTTGATGACGCATGTTCTACCGTTCGCGCGTTCATTTTTTCTTTATCCCCCATAATGGCGGTAGTACGGGGATACCCATCAATGTGAATACTATTAAACTTATCTCTAATAATGTTTATCTTACACACATTTACATTATGCAAACTATTTTCAATCAGCTCAGTTGCCGATACATAAGAACAATGATTAGACAAAACGGCATTTATCATGGTAGAGACCGAATCATTCTCTATGTCACCTTCCAAATCAGTTTCATCATTCGATTGACCGAAGTCGGAAGATTCAACAAGATTTTGTACAGAGCGTAACCCATCTGGTACGATCAGCGAGTCTTCACGACGCGGACGGTCCGTGTCGTGATCGACTCGCGTCTCAGAGGGTTGAGCTACGTTAGTACAAGTTTTATTCTCTAGGTCACAGGAAACAACTTGGCAAAAATTTTCAATGGGATCAGGATTTGTGATCCTTCCATTTAAGTTTTCCTGACAAATGGTTACATAATTATCAACATGTTTAGTATCATTACAAAATTGGGAATCATTCTGACCGGTATTTCCGTACTCCAGTGGGATCCCATTACACGTTGGAGAATTTATCCTAACACTAACACACAACTTGTCCGCCGAGGATCGACCGAAACCTGCGTACAGATCGCCTAGACAAGTATCACTACAATATATCTTCTTTTTATAAAAATCAAGTACAAAACCATTCTCAGATAACCAGTCTGATCCTAAAATGACAGGATATACCAGTCTTGGAACAACAATAAAAATGGTAAAAAACTCACGATCACCTATCTGGACATTCGTGAAAACTTGTTTTTTTATTGTTAGAGGTTTTCTCCCAAAAGCGGGGCAAATAGAAACATTACTCATCGGTAATTCATCAAATTTGGCACGCTCTTTCAGCCATTCAAAAGTGCTTTCTGCAATGCAGGTTACTTGACTGCTTGAATCTAAAAGCGCAACAATTTTTTCTTCGTTAAATTTACATTCCACATGTGGACAGGTGTCACGGTGTTTCTGTGGTGATGTATCCAGAGAATCCTTCACCTCATTCGTTATATCAAAACTCAGGTCCTCAACAATGGTTTGAATATTCTGACCCACATACGGACCATAACGATGCGAGTCATGGCTTAGTTTAAATTACGATTTTCGGGTGAAAATCCGTTTGCGTACGTTGGCGGGGGAATTGAAAAATCTACTTGATCAACGCTTGTTGGCCAACCTCGAAACTGGCTATTATCGTTATTCGATTGTCGATACTCGGGATACCGCGGCATTGTCGAGTTTCTTACTTGTTTTGATTTGGTACTACGGTAGTTTGACGGATGCGCGTGTGACGTTGACGGATCGTTTTGTTGTATTGCCCGCACTTCTCGCTGTGAAGTCGCATTGTGACGATCGCGTTTATTATCCTTGTCCTCCTCTACAGCATCTAACGAAGATAAAACTTGGGCAACTCTTTTTGAATTATTATAATCGACACTCGCCAAAGCCATTTGAATATTCGGGGGAAACTGTTTTACAATAATATAGTTCATTTCATATCTATCCAAACGAGGCTCGAAGTAGTTTGCAGCTTTAATTTGCTTATAGTAATAGGTGCTTAATGATCCCTCTGCTGGTGAATAGCGCGATGACGACCACTTTGCCTTTAATTTAACTCGCGTCTCGATACCAAAAAATTCTTCTAAAAAAGCTCTTCGAAATTGAATGTAGCTGCCAAATTGCATTTTATTCGCCTGATACCATAGCTTCGCTCTGCTTTTTAACGCTGTTTCTACTATAGGTAATTTTGAATCTTCATGAATTTGTTTAAGCGTGAACCACCTTTCAATATCCGATAGAAATTCCGTTGGATGATATGCATTTTCATCAGAGAATTGCGGAAGCTTAATTTCAATATTGTTTACGTGCGAACGCGAAGAACACTCACCCCCACCTGCCTGTGGTAATGTTGGTGCCGATGCTTCTACCGTAGCTCGACCCAACCTATCCAACCTTGCGACTAGGTCCATAATCTGTTGTTGTAAACTCCTGATTTGGTCGTGTGCCGACTCAGCCAACTCATCAACACGATTCGATTGACTACTACCAAGTGACGCGTTATCTGGCATGACCTCTGTGTTCAAATTTTCAGTTTGCGTACCTGTCGACATTCCACCTTTTTCAACGTTCGCCTGACTCCTTTGTTTTTCCAACCTAGTTAAAACCATTTAACATTAGAACTTATATCTATATGTCTATAATTTAGTAGGTTCAAATTTTGAGGTAAGGCTATTTTCCTTTCTGGCCCCACGTTGGGCGCCATTTATGTAATGATTCTTTATGTTGTTCTATCAATAATTATAATATTGTAAGCGGGTCGTACCTAAAGTTAAAATAGCCACCTCGTTTTATTTATTATTAAACAACATACACTACGGAACAAGAAAAAGGTAAACTTATCTTTCTAAAATGGCGTGTCCGATTGTAAAATCGAAAAGAAACGCTAAAAGTCGTAACAAAAGATATAGCAGGCACAAAAAAATAGAAGGACAGAATAAATTAATAAATAAATTTACAATGGCCGATCCATATATAACTAAAATCTAACGACAAAAAAATGGCCGGGCTTAAGGTTATAAAAGATAAAATGAGCCAATAGGCGTCACAAAAGAGAATTAAAAAGAGCGGAACTAAAAAAAAGAACGAAATAAATATGTATAAATAATAAAAGGGACAAAACAAAACAACACAGAGCTACTGGGAACCCCGGAGGTCTTCTTTGTAGGACAGGTTCCTTCTTCTTGATCACGAATATCTCCTGTCCTCCAGAGTACTCGGCAACGGGATCATCAGTTTGTGTGAAATATAATAAATGATGCGGTTCTTTCGGATAGGTGGTTGGTGACCGACTAATCGTCTTTTGGCTCGCTTGGTCTCAGCAGCTCCGTACATGCGGATTTTGAATTTTCGTGTACTGGCAATCCTGGCCAGCCTCACGTGACCAAATCTAGCCCGATATCTCGCACAGTATCTAGGGTTCAAGGTGAACCAGGACGGCCTACAGGTCGATGCCGACAAGGTGGAACCGATTCTCGAATATCCCGCGCCGAAAAACCTGCGGCAATTGAGGCGATTTTTGGGTATGGCGTCGTGGTATCGAAAATTCATCCCCGAGTTCGCGAGCGTGGCGGAACCCCTTACCCGGCTATTGCGTAAGGATAAGAGATGGGACTGGGGTAGCGAACAGGAAGCGGCGTTCAAACGCATAAAAGCCGCGTTAACGTCGGCTCCGGTTTTAACGTGTCCCGATTTTGAGCACGAGTTCGTAGTACAGACCGATGCGAGTAGCTTTGGCATTGGCGCAGTCTTGACACAGACTATTGGCGGTATTGAGCGTGTGATCGCGTACGCGAGTCGGACAATGTCGGACGCGGAACGGAAGTATTCCACAACCGAACAGGAATGTCTCGCGGTGATTTGGGCCGTTAAAAAGTTTAGAGCATACCTAGAAGGGTATCACTTCACGGTGATAACCGACCACGCGAGTTTAAAGTGGTTGCGAGAATTGCGGAATCCGACGGGTCGGTTAGCTAGGTGGGCGCTCGACTTACTCGAGTATGATTGCGAAATTAGACACCGAAAAGGGGCGATGCACCATGTGCCCGATGCCCTATCGCGGATGTACGAGGGCGAAGACGAGGGGACGGAGCAGCTAGCCGCCCTCGACGTGGCAGGGGACGGCAGACCAGGGACGGAGCGTAAGGCCGTCTGGGATGTCGTCGTCGACCCCTGGTACCAGCATCGCGTAAAGGACGTCCTGGACTACCCACACAAGTTCCGAACTTGGTCGGTGGTCGAGGGGCGTCTATACCATTTCCGGGCGGACCCCTTAGTCGAGCCAATACTAGCGGACTTGGCGCCGTGGAAATTAGTGCTCCCGAGGGAGCAGCGATCGCGGATTTTTGCGGAAGTCCACGAGGACCCCCAGGCAGGGCATCTTGGCGTCGAAAAGACCTACGCGCGAGCGAGGGCCGACTACTACTGGCCCGGGATGTATCGCGATATAGTTTTGATGGTCCGAGCGTGCGAGCGTTGCCAGGAGTGCAAGGTACAACAGGTGCCACCAGCGGGCCTCATGGGCCGACGGGTCGTCGACACGCCCTGGACTGTGGTTGCGGCGGACGTTATGGGTCCATTTCCCCGAAGTCGCGCCGGGTTCGAGTACTTGTTGGTTTTTGAAGATCTATTTACCCGGTGGGTGGAGGTAGCGCCGTTGCGGAAATCCAACGCGAAAAACATTCTTGCCGCGCTGGAAGACCTCGTGCTGTCCCGATGGGGTACCCCGGAGGTGCTCCTGACGGATAACGGCACGGAATTCGCGAATAAGGCCGTCGACGAACTGTGCGCTGCGTACCATATTACCCACGCGAAAGTACCGCCGTACCACGCGCAAGCTAACCCCGTGGAGAGGGTGAATCGCGTATTAAAAACCATGATCGTGGCCTACATCGAGGCAGATCACCGGGATTGGGATGTGCACCTTCACGAATTTCGATTTGCGTATAATACCGCTGTGCATAGCTCACTAAGAGTCAGTCCCGCGTTTTTAAACTTGGGTCGCGATCCCAAACCACGGCTGCAATTGCGTCGGCTAGTAGAAGGTCCCGCGGAAATACCCGTTCCCCGTCCCGAGGTCTGGGAAGACCGAATGGCGAAGTTATGTGAATTACGTGACTTAGTGACGAAGCATCTCGAGGAGGCCCACGAGCGACAGGCGCACTACTATAATCGAGGGCACCGGGATGTCCGCTTCGAGGTAGGGGATTGGGTTTGGAAGCGAAACCGAGTCCTGTCGTCAGCGGCCCAACAGGTCGCCGCAAAATTGGCGCCAAAATTCACCTGTCCGTTTCGTGTCGTCAATGTAATCTCGCCCGTCGTGTATGAGTTAGAGAATAGCGAGGGAAAGTGTTTCGGAAGACAGCACATTAAGGATCTGAAGCCGTACGTAGAGTCTGAAGAGATTAGGGAATGAGACGGGAGGCGTGTTACCCAGAGGTGGGAGGTGCGGTATACTTTACCTCCGATATTACTTTCCCAACAGTGGACCACACCGCCGCGGAGGACCCGGAGGTACTCCGCGCATTCCGCGATGTGGCGCGGATCGCGTTATTGCCCGGGCCAGGGGCCGTCACTCCCCCCCTTCCGCCCGCACGGGGACCGTGGCCCCAGGGGGCCCCACAGGCAACATGGAGGAGGTGGCTGCCGCCCGGCGGCTGTTTTAATTGTTGGGAGAGGGGGCATGGGTACCCCCGATGTTATGCCCCGCTGGGGTTTTTCTGCCGCCAGTGTGGATGGCCAGGCATGACAAAATTCACATGCCCGGAGTGCTGGAGGCGGCCCAGCGGGCCGTGGGTAAACAACACCCCCGCGGCCATAGCCGCGTATGAGAGGGGCGAGCCGCGACCGCGGCTGGTCCAAGAACCGGTCCCGCGAATCCGGGACTTACCCCCGCGAGCCCGCGCCGCGTTAGAACCAACGCTGGACGACGAGAGGCTGCGGGCCCAATGGCCGGCGATCCAGCCCCTGGTGATCGCGCTGGAAGCCCGCGGGAGAGGACGCGGAGTACCGCGCAACGGGGCGACCCAGCGAGCCCGCCGCCGGGAATAATTACCGGTCCGCCGATGGCCCCAGTTCTTTTTTTTTTCTCTTTCTCTCTCTTCTCTTCCTTTTCCCTCCACTCCCGTTCGTTTTTTTTTGTTTTGGTTGTTTTTCTTGTTTTGATTTCTTGTTCTTTTTTTTTCTTTCTCTCTTTTTTTTTTTTTGGGTTTTCGGTGTACAATCGTGGAAGGGGTGTATATAATAACCAAGAATAAATGAATAAGGACAGATTATATTGCATTGTTTTCTTTTGGGGGTTGGGGTTGTGAATGCCGTCGATAGAGAGGGAGCACCCTGACCCATTGACGTCAAGGGCCCTAGGTTCCGGTCACTCGAGGAGTTCGGTTCGCGGGAATTGGCGCTGGCGCTCTGTCACCCCGCGATCCGTCTAGGGGGGGGGGGGGGGGAGTTGTAACGTGGCAGTTTTACTGCGCGTTCCACACGGCTCCCCGAACTCTAGACGGACCACAGACTTAGGGAGCACGCGAAGTAGACCGCGGCTCATTTCGAAAAAGAGCGCCAGGACAATAGTCACGCATCCGAGACTCTAAGAGGGGACCATCGCCGGTTTAGCGAATAAGACTTTTCAGGATTTTTGTTTTTTTTTTTGGGGTGGCGAGTAAATGCGGCTTCGGACAGGGGATCGGCAGCAAATTCGAACGAGGTTACTGGATGGCAATCGCGGCGGATCGCGACGAAAGGAGGGCCTCGCACGAGGCTACGGAGAGAGCGTCAACGGAGAGCTCTGCCGCGAGGGAATCCAAGGCGGACGAGATTCCCGTTGGTGGCCGGCGAGCCGTAGCCCCCCCCCTCCGTCGCCCAACTGACGACAGGTGCCCTCGCGAAGTCATCACCCCGCCACTGTCAAGCTACGGGGTACACGAGACTGGTCAGCCAATCAACACCCCGCGACAGCGGAATCCAACGATAGCGATACGCTAGATTGTAAGAATTGCGTAACGAGAACCCCAATGCGCGCGGGAAAATTTTGATTAGGGTTGACGCCTATGTTCGGGGCATGTTCGAATTGCGGCTCCGATTTGCAGGACCCGGCACTTGAGTCCTGGCGACCGTTCGAGATAGTTTGATTTTGATTGTGTGATTATTATGGCGGAGACAGACGTAGGAGGATTTTTGGTGTGGCTGAGGAGCGGTAAGCGCTTATAATTCTTTGCGGGCATATTTCGAGCGCAAGTTAAATTGGCACACCGATAAACGGTCGGCCCACGCAATTTTAGAGTTAGAGTAGCGCTCGAAATCTGTTGCCGATCTCCTTGAGGATGACCGTAGCCTGAGTTTTCGCGATAACGCGTAGAGTCACGGTTTCGCGTGGGGAACAATTTCGGAGTGAAATTGAGTGTGGCCAAATTCCGCTGCACAGGGTCTCGTCGAGTCTGCGTACGTAAAAAGGGTGGTGAACTTAGAGGGAATAGAGACTTCGACTTGAGCTCGGATGCGTCATAATACGCTATACACTCGCGCGATTAGAAAAGCTTTCTAGAGCGATTAATTTGGTCGCGATTAGCGCGTCGAGGCACGTCCTTTTTGATTTAGTTTATGCATTATTGTGCATCAGCAAAGTGGCGACTAGCGCCCGTAGAAATAAGATACCAGCTAGATTTAATCAGAACTGCGATTAGCGCGTCGAGTACGATCTAGATTACGTTTTTTTTTGTTTAGCAGTTTATAATTAAGTAACGATTAGCGTCGTAGTTGAGGCCGATCGCGGGCAGCGCGTCGAGTCCGATTTTGTTTTTGGTTTTTGCGAGTTAAGATATTGTTAAGACGGCGACTAGCGCAAGAAGGCCGTAGAGGTCCCCTAGATTTATTCATTTTTTTTTATTTTTTTTTTATTTTGTTTGTTTCTTCCTTTCTTATTTCTTTTGGATTAAATTTAACCCGTTGTATCTGGAATCGCGAAGGACGACTTGCGCAGTCGTATGATTATTTTTATTTTTAATTTTTTTTGTACCATCGCTAACGAGAAATATATTATTGGAATTTTATAGTGATTTGGCCAAACCACGCATTGGCTTACTTGTGTTACATCTCTCTCTACCCAAAATTTACCCCTCCCCTCTCCGCGGTACTGAGCTATCGAGTATATGGTCGCGATATTTCGCATTACCGATTTCGAGGCGTGTTAATCACGCCAGGCGCCCAACAAATCTCGCGGTATTGTTTTAGGTCCAGGCTACATCGTGGACGCCGATTTATTGTGTACGAGGTAAGTTCTCGGTTATTTGCTCCGAGTGATCGAGGTGCAGAAAAATCCACGTCACAATACTTAAACTTGATGCAAAAGGATTCGTGAGGATATACAACAGGCTTGCTCTCTTTCTTGTCGCTATACCGTTTTGTGCTACAAAAGGGACACCCTCGCTGGCTGTGTCGGAATATACGCGCATGCGCATTTATTACATAATACATCCTAATACAGTAAGATGTTGCTACCAGACTTAAATTTACATGTATTCCAACACGCCTCCTTAAATTTAAGTTTTGTTACAATTAGAAAAAAAAATTAATAGATATTTTATTTATCCTTTCATATGATCACCTCTGCTCTGTGCAGATTAACTTATGTTTGTTTTCATTTTAGATTTAGCATGCCGACAAACTTATTGAACTTAGTTTTCCTAACGCTTTAGTTAGTATATCGGCAACGTTATTTTCACTATCTATCTTTACAACGTCAATCAAGCCTTTCAAATAGTTTTCATGAACGAAGTGGTAGTGAGTTTCAATGTATTTGGAGTTCTTTGTGAAATTCCCAAATTTTACAATGCATACTGCACCAGAGTTGTCCTCATAAACCTTTACTGGCTCTTTTATCTCAATTTTAAGATCTTTCAGCAAATCTTTAATCAGTTTCAACTCACTATTTACATCAGATAAAGCAACGTACTCTGCTGCAGTTGAGGATTTAACAACACTGCTTTGTTTCTTAGATTTCCAGTAGATTATGTTGCCAAACAATCTAATTACGAAGCCTGTTGTAGATTTACGGTCTACAGTATCGCCGGCCCAGTCTGCGTCTACGAAGCAATCAAGTGTATCGCAATTCACATTTTTCGTATAAGTTAATTTTTTTTCTCTAGTCAAGTACAAATATTTTAAGACGCGTAAGGCGTACTTGTAATGAGTTTGATCATAGCAGTTCTGGAAACGACTTAAGTAATTGGTACAATAGGCAATATCTAATCGTGATCCTGAACTTACGTAAAGTAGTTCCCCGATTATGCTTCTATAATTTAAATAATCAGACACTGACTGCGCAGGCTCACATTTTAAATTTTGTTCCATCGGTGTTTCGTAGAGTTTACAATTCTCTATGTTATATTTCTTTGCTAAGGATTCTATGTATGACTTTTGATCGAGGGTGACAGTATCTCTAGCCTTGTTAAATTCTATATTTATTCCTAGATAAGTTTTGACTTCGCCTAAATCTTTCACATTGAACCTTTTTAATAATAATTTCTTAACATTGTTTATTTTCTCTATATTTTTACAACAAGTCAGTACATCATCTACGTAGGATATGAAATAAACAGGATCTTGTTCACGCTCATCGAGAATGTATAAACATTGATCGTTGTTGCTTCGTTTGAAGCCAATACTTTTTAGAAAATTGTCAAGACAATTGTACCATGCTAACGAACTTTCACCTAATCCGTAGAGAGCTTTATTTAGTTTCCAGACCCTACCTGATTTATCGTCGTAACCTTCAGGTTGTTTGACGTAAACCTCTGAGATTATTTCTCCGTTTAAAAATGCGGATTCTACGTCTAATTGATGAACTATCAAATTAAGGTTTACACTAAATGACATTAATAATTTTAAAGTTTGAGATCTTATTACAGGTGAATATATGTTTTCTAATTTATCTCTTTGCTGAAAACCTTTTACAACGATTCTCGCTCTAAATTCTCCATTTGACTTTTGTGTATATACCCATTTTAAATCTAATACATCTTTATCTTTTGGACATTTGACTAGGTCGCAAGTGCCAGATTTTTTAATGCGTTCCATTTCTTTATTCATCGAATCCTGCCAAGCTTTAGAATTACAACTATTTATCGCTTCACAATAGTTTTCTGGAACATTCGCATTAATGTAGTTAACGTAGATACAATTTGCAAATTTATGTGACTGATAGATATCGGTTTGTTTTCTCTCTCTACCTGACCTCCTTAAAGGAGTATTTACATTTTTATCATTAGATTTTAAACTTATATTCTTTAGTGATTAATCGTTATCATTGTAAATACTATCGTTATCAATTTTTTGACTAAATTCTTCATTTACGACATTTTTGGCACAATCATTGTTTGTTTCAATAAATTTATCTTTACTATCATTTTCACAATTCTCTTTATCATTTTCTTCTCCAGTAAAACCCACTAGTTTCACATCTTCCTCTATCACGTCAACATGTTTAACTACTGTTACTTTATCACCCATAAGTACTCGATGACCTACATTTTCGTATCCCACCAAAATCCCTACATCTGCCTTCCTGTCCCATTTATGCTTTCTTTTGACCTCAGGTACTCTGCAAAAAACTTTACTACCATATAGTCTTAGATTTTTTATATTTGGCTTTTCACCTGTAAATATTTCAAATGGTGTTTTTCTTTGAATAGTATTAGCAAGAGTCCTGTTCTTTAAATAAACCGCTGTTTTTACTACTTCAGGCCAGAATTTTACGTTTATTTTTGCGTCAGCTAGTAAGCATCTTGCAATATCCATCACAGATCTATTGTACCGCTCCGCAGTTCCATTGAGTTCATGGACGTACGGAGGGCATGGCTCAATCAAAATACCTTTTTCCTGTGTGAATTTATAAACCTTTTTACATACTATTTCTTTAGCGTTATCACATCTAATTTTTTTAACCCTTTTTTTTGTTAAATTTTCTACTAGATTTACATATTCAACTAGGCATTCAAAGAATTCGTCTTTTGTTTTAATAGTGTAAACTTTAGCTACTTTACTATAATCGTCAATGAAAGATACAAAATGTTTTTCACCTAAATTTCCAGTTATTTGTGGCCCATTCAAATCACAATGAATAATTTCCAATAATTCTTTGGCTCTGTGCCTATCGTTGTCAAATTTTGTATTGTGCATTTTATTTTGTAAACATGTACCGCATTTTAAATAATCACTTTCAAATTTATCTGGTAAGCCATCGATCAGTTTTTCCTTACAAAGTACATTCAAGTAATTGAAATTAACATGTCCAAGCATTTTATGGAACTTTTCCTTTACAGTTATATTGCAAGCTATTTCGTTGTTACAAACATTTTTCTTATCTTTAAGGCTATACATTTTAAAAATATCATTTTCTTTGAACGCTACAGCAATCAACTCATTGTTTCTAGTATAGATTTTTGATACATTGTACTTTGAAAATATTTTGTGCGTTTCAGTTACTTTTCCATAGCTAATTAGATTTTGATACATTTTTTCTACATAGAAAACATTAGATAATTTTACTCTTTTTGTCTCATTAAATACAATAAAATCAACGAAGATATTGCCAACTTTTGTGGCTTGTAAAGTTTTGCCGTCTCCTACTTTTACTGGAATTGGAGTTTTCAAATTTATGTAATCATTAAAGTAATCTATGTTATTTGTTATATGATCAGAGCACCCGCTGTCAAGTATCCATTCGATCTTATCCGCGTTTACATCATTGTTACAATCGTTTTCTAACTTACAATCTGCTTCAGTGCAGAATGTGCTACTGAACCTTTCGCTATTACTTACTGACCGTGTAGAATCTTCTCCATGCCGTTGCCAGCTCCCGCGACCGCGTGAAGTTGGATACCTGCCTCTGCTTGGGTTCACGTTGTTGCCATGTTGTTGCTGATGGTGGAAAAGACCCTGTGCGCCTCCTCGCGTCACGTGCATATCTCGGCCTCTGTTTCCCCTGCTGTTGTATCGCCATGTAGAGGTGGATGTAGATGTACGGAGATTCGGGCACGTATATTGTGTGTGACCAGGTTTATTGCACTTGAAGCACACGCCATTGAACTTCTTTTCACAAACGAAAGCGTTTGAATTTCCGCTCCGGTTTCTACTCAGTTTATTTTCTTCTTTTTCCTTGTCTTCTGCTGCTTTTATTTTGCTTTTTACAAATTCAACTGTCTGGTCTTCTTCTTTCAAAACGTCGATGAGATCTCCAATGTGACTAAATGAACTTGGCAGTGTTCTTAGTAAATAATTTAACTTTTCTTTGTCACTAACTGTAGCACCTGCATTTTTTAGTTCTGTTATCATTTTTTCAAAATCGCAAAAGAAATCTTCTGAAGTGTCATAGTCTTTTAACCTCACATTTTCTATTTTGTTCCTTAAGCTGATTTGCAATGCTGTAGATTTTCGTATGTACATTGAGTCCAATTTTCTCATTATTTTAAATGCAGAGTCTTCAGCGTTTAAAAATTCCATTTGTCTGTTAGAGAGAGCACTATATATATAATTGACTGCCTTGATATCTTTTTCGTCCCAGGTTGCGTAATCACTTTCGATTTTTTCTCTTTCAACGACGTCTTCACATTTTTTCCATTTTAGGAAAATTAATAAACGTTTTTTCCACGTGGTATAATCTTTTCCGTCAAATACAGGAATAAATATTTTGCTGTCTTCGCTCATCTCGTTAGCGTCAGACTTTTCAAACTTTTCAAATATAGAATTTTTCAGCAGCAAAACTCTTCTTGTGACTTTTAAGAAGAATTTCCTAACACCTTTGATTAATTTTTCTTGTTCTAAAACTGAAGTTTTATCGGTGAGATTTTCTTCCTTAACCTCAAAAGCGTTTTCGTCACCACGTGTTTTTACCGGTTCTTCTTTGTTCATTACAACACCATACAACAGTCATTTTTATTCTAACCACGCTCTGCTACCATGTTAATAATATCGTGGACTGATAAATGAAAAGCCAGACAATTAGTTATAATTGTGTATTTATTAATAAAGATATACTTAAACTTGATGCAAAAGGATTCGTGAGGATATACAACAGGCTTGCTCTCTTTCTTGTCGCTATACCGTTTTGTGCTCCAAAAGGGACACCCTCGCTGGCTGTGTCGGAATATACGCGCATGCGCATTTATTACATAATACATCTTAATACAGTAAGATGTCGCTACCAGACTTAAATTTACATGTATTCCAACAAAACTCTGTGTAAGACATATCGGTGTTTACATGGTCGTTGTATACGTGTCGCAGGTTCATATCGTCTTGTTCGAATAACACGAGTAAGTTTACGTTGTCGCGCACGACATGTTTGGGAATACGCGCGTACGTCTGACAGAGGTAGAAACAGTCAACGTCGTGATGTCTACCCATGCAAAAGTAGGCTCTAACATTGTCCTGCTTCTCGCACGCTACATCGTCAAATATGATTATTGAGTTGGGCCGTGCTTCTTCCGGTGTAATCACTTGCTCACGCTCGGTAAACGCAAAATACTCCGTATTCTCAACATGGTCCAACAATTGCTTTAACAATTGGTATTCAAGTTGGTTGAGCGATTTCGAGTAGATGTAGATATTTTCAAATCTGAGTCCGTTGGGATGGGTTATAAGTGTGAGCAGCGCATTAGTTTTACCACATGTGGCGGACGCCCGCCACTGACGAAAAAAGCCATTAAAATATTTCCATTTCCAACTAGCCTTCGAGTGTCCAGGCCTCGCCTCGCTAGCCGAGGGCTAAGGGTTTGACCGCACCGGAAATTTCCATACATGTGGCATTTTTGGCGCGACGCGACCCTTGGCCTCGACTCGGGGGCGAGCCTGCACTTTTTCTTTACCCCAGTCTTCGCCGCGCTCTTGGCACATAAAGTACTAACCTACCGACAGCCCCACAATTTGTCTTTTACAGCTCCATGTTATATCCACTCTTTGTATTAATTGTTTCACCCCTCTGAAGTGATTGTAAGGTACATTGTATTAAATAAAAACACTACAAATTGGTGACCCTGACGTCATCTGGCGCGATCCCTACTCTTTCTCGTGTCAGGCTGTGTTAAATTTTTATTGTGAGTGCCAGTGTTAGTGAACTCATATTTTAGCTGTGAAATTTGAGTGGTATTGGTGACCGTATATAGACCCCAGATCGTGTAAGATGCCGGCAGACGCTGTAACCGACGTACGAGCTGCGCTAGACCGAGTCGCTGTGCGTATTCCGCCGTTTTGGCCCGCAGACCCGGAGATGTGGTTCACACAAGTCGAGAGTCAGTTCACCTTAGCGGGGATGGTCGGAGACGAAACAAAATTTAGCTACGTCGCAGGCAATTTAGACGCGAAATACGCCGCGGAAGTGCGGGACATTCTTACGCGGCCGCCCACGAGCGGCAAGTATGAAAAATTAAAAACGGAACTAATCCGTCGTCTCAGCGCGTCGCAGGAACAGAAGACGCGGCGATTACTCGAGCACGAGGAGATGGGTGACCGCAAGCCCTCGCAATTTCTGCGGCATCTTCAGGCGCTAGCAGGCGTCGTTGTACCGGAGAGCCTCGTTCGCTCGCTGTGGCTCGGCAGGCTACCCTCGTCGATGCAGGCTATCCTTGCTACGCAAACGACCGCGAACCTCGATACGGTTGCCGAGCTAGCCGATGCCATCGCCGACACAACTCCGCGCCACCAGGTCGCCGAGTACGCGGGGAGTGCGGGTAGGCTCGAAGCCTTGGTCGAGCAACTAACGGCAAGCCTGGCTACCGTCGTGGCCATGCAGAAACAGCACCAGCAGGACATCGCGGCAATCCAGCGGAAGGTGGACTACCAGCCGAGCCGATCACGCACACGTTCCCGGCAGCGTTCGCAGACCAGGGATCGTCAGCGGGACCGAAGCCGCAACGGTGAGTGTTGGTACCACGCGCGATTCGGAGCCAACGCTACAAACGGCACAACACCGTGCACCTACCGGTCGGGAAACGCGACGGGGGGGCGTTAGAAGCGGTAAACGACCCCTGCCCAAAATCGCGCCGCTTATACGTATTGGATCGGGCAACGAAGACGCGATTTCTTGTAGATACCGGGGCCGATTTGTGCGCGTTTCCGCGAACTCAGGTACGCGGCCCGCGCGCCAAAACGTCCTACGAACTTTACGCGGCAAACGATACAACGATCGCAACATACGGATTCGTTACGCTCAACCTGAACTTCGGACTCCGTCGGGAGCTCACTTTGTGTTTCGTCGTCGCTGACGTCACGAAGCCGATTATCGGCGCGGATGTTCTCAGCCATTTCAGGCTACTCGTCGACATCCGCAATCAACGGCTCGTAGACGGGGTCACTTCTTTTAAGACACCCGGCAAGATCGCGGAGGACGGCCCTAGTATTAAAGTCATTTCCGGGGAATCGCAATACCATGCACTCATCGCTACGTTTCCGGAGATTATGCGGCCAGCGGAGGCACACGTTGAGCCTAAGCACTCAACCTGCCACCACATCCGCACGATGCCCGGACCTCCAGTGACCAGTAGACCACGCCGTTTGGCACCCGAAAAACTACAGCTCGCGAAGAGAGAATTTAGAAATCTCCTGCAACTGGGAGTCACTCGCCCTTCGGAGAGCAGTTGGGCATCACCGCTGCACATGGTACCCAAGAAAGGAGACGAGTGGCGACCTTGCGGAGATTACCGTGCTCTCAACGATCGGACCGTTCCGGATCGCTACCCGGTTCCGCACATCGAGGATTCCTCCCAGAGCCTCCAGGGGAACAACATATTCTCCACAATAGATCTTTTGAGAGCGTATAACCAAATCCCCGTAGCACAAGAAGACGTTCCGAAAACAGCTATCACGACTCCATTTGGCCTGTACGAATTCCCATTCATGTCTTTCGGCCTACGCAACGCAGCACAGACGTTTCAACGTTTCATGGACGAGGTACTCCGCGGCTTGGAATTTTGCTACGTGTACATCGACGATATCCTCGTAGCCTCACGGACAGAAGAGGAGCATCTGCAACATCTGGGGGAACTCTTCAGGCGGTTGAAAAGCTACGGAGTGCTGGTAAATCCAGCAAAATTCATTTTCGGGGCAGTAGAAGTAAGATTCCTGGGCTATAGCGTGTCCGGCGAGGGCACTCGGCCGCTGGCGGAAAAGGTTGAAACCATCCGCACCTACCCAAAGCCCGTAACTACAAAACAGCTACGACAATCACACATCGATCTGGTAGGTCCTCTGCCGGTATCGCAAGGGTTCAGGTACTGTCTCACCTGCGTGGACCGTTTTACGCGCTGGCCTGAGGTATTTCCGGTCGAAGACATCGATGCTGCCACCGTCGCTCGTACCCTTTTCGCGGGTTGGATCGCGCGGTTTGGCACCCCGCTGAGGGTGACGACTGATCAAGGATGGCAATTCGAGTCGCAGCTGTTCAAACAACTAGCAGTTTTGGCAGGCGCGACCCACCTGAGGACAACCGCGTATCATCCAGCAGCCAATGGACTCGTGGAACGTTTCCTCCGCCAGATGAAAGCAGCAATTCGATGCCACACGACAAAGCGATGGACGGAGATCTTGCCTACGATCTTATTAGGAATCAGGTCTGCATGGCGCGAGGACCTTGGGGCAACAGTGTCACGTGCGGAGCGGTCTCGCACGCGACGACTTCAACCCTCTTAGATCTCTCAAAGGTTTATATTTAATTTTTAGGTGGATTAGGAGGTGAACGTCCTCTACAGGGCGTTCCTTGTGAAATGGATTGGAGGATTTCAATATTAATTTAGGAATGTTTTGTATAGAATCAAAATGTTTAATGAAAAAGATAGCAAGAGAAATGGGAGACGGGGAAGCTTACAATGTTCTTTATCTTAATGTTTACTCTCTCTCTCTCGCACTTACTCTTCGGTGGTTCAGCTTCCAATTTGCAGAACGGCTCAGGCTTTCACACTCACATTCAATTAAGACTACACAACTTGATTCAGTTCGTGGCACAACTTCTTACACTTAAAGTCTAACTTCGAAGACTAACGTCGCGACGCGAGACGCTTGGATCACCGCGTGTAGATTTAAAGGAATGCTCTCTCTAATCGTCGGAGACCCAAGACTTATAACTCTATACTCGACAGCTTTGAAGGAGCCTGTTTCCGTTGATGTTGGTTTGATCCTGTCTCTAACGGGACTGCCTTCGCTCGCTCGTCCGACATCCCTCGGAACGTCGGGCGGCGAGCGAGTTTCCGCTGAATTTACAATTCGGTGTTTTCGCTAAATCCACCATTTCGAACAAAGGCTCGCCTCGCAACAGTCATCCTCGAAGCGCGTGATTTCGCGCTCGCCTCATCCTGGTGTTGATTACACCCGGGATCCGGCGGGCGCGAAGACGCTGACGTTGCTGGCTGTCCAACTACGCCGTTGCGCTTTGGTCGTGCCACGAACTGTTTTATAGTAAAAATATTTTATTTAGACTAACTAAACTATGCTTCCCTGTCTCTAAAGATAATAATAATATATAAAATAATGATTGATATAATCGGTAATATATTACAGTTTTGAGTAAATATGCGGCGCTCGTGACAACAGCAGCGGAATTAGAGTACGGCGAACCATTGCGTTTACCCGGCGAATTCCTCGTATCACGTCGTTCTTCAAGCTGCAAGGACGCTGCCGAGTACATCAAGGAGCTCAGGCAACACTTCGCGGAGCTGCGCCCCATACCGGGAACACGGCATGGCGAAAGGCGAACCTTCGTTTCGAAGGACCTAGCGACGGCCAGCCATGTGTTTGTACGAGTGGACACGCAAAAAGGTTCCCTGCAGCAACCGTACGAGGGGCCTTTCCGAGTGGTCAGCAGGGGCACCGGACACAAGACCTGCGTGGTCGAAGTCCGGGGGAAGCACGTCACGGTTTCAATCGACCGGGTAAAACCGGCGTACGTAATCTCCCCGGAGGAGAGGCCAACAGAGGGAGCAGCCGAGGACGATGACATCGACCTGGCTCGGGACGAGCCAGCCAGAGACAACCCCAACCCACGGAATACCACGCGATCGGGCAGACGCGTCCGATTTCCCGATCGCCTGCAGGCGGCTTTGCGTGACTTCATCACTAGCAGGGGGGTGATGTGGCGGACACCCGCCACTGGCGAAAAAAACCGTTAAAATATTTTCATTTCCAACTAGCCTTCGAGTATCCAGGCCTCGCCTCGCTAGCCGAGGGCTAAGGGTTTGACCGCACCGGAAATTTCCATACATGTGGCATTTTTGGCGCGACGCGACCCTTGGCCTCGACTCGAGGGCGAGCCTGCACTTTTTCTTCACCCCAGTCTTCGCCGCGCTCTTGGCACATAAAGTACTAACCTACCGACAGCCCCACAATTTGTCTTTTACAGCTCCATGTTATATCCACTCTTTGTATTAATTGTTTCACCCCTCTGAAGTGATTGTAAGGTACATTGTATTAAATAAAAACACTACACCACAATTCGACGGTCCACAGAATATTACACGTACACTATTCGAGAGTAATTCACCGAGCCGTTTGTGCCTTTTGACGTTTTGCTTCGAAAGTTTGTCAAAATTCATCACGGGAAGCTTAGGTGGTTGTTTCTCGAACCGCATCTCGGACATGACTAATCGGATTTGCTATAAATAACCCGTTTTAAGGCACTTTTCTTCAGTCAACGCACGAACATGATCACGTACAGAGGTAAACCAAGCAGCAGGCGGCAACATCGTGGCAAGGATCTGGTGAATAAAATCATCAACAGCCTTCTAGTCGAATTGCATGTACCTGATTATGAGTACTGTGGGCCTGGTACAAAATTAACAAAGCGACTTGCACGGGGTGATCCGGGAATCAATCTTCTCCACGCAGCTTGCAAGGACCACGACATTGCTTACTCGCAGAATCGTGAAAATCTTGAAGTTAGAAACGAGGCTGATAGGGTGTTGGCTGAGAAAGCTTGGAAACGGGTTCTCGCAAAGGACGCAAATTTGGGTGAGAAGGCAGCCGCTTGGGCAATAGCTAATACGATAAAAGTAAAATCAACACTCGGAATGGGAATTCGAAAGTCAAAAAATGTGACCTTGAGAAAAATTGTAAATGCTGCAAAACGTTCTATGGTTCCAAGCAACGATGCAAAAGTAGCTATCGAATCCGCGCTGAAGGGAGCTGAGAACGCCGTTAAAAAAGCGGGTGGTAAATGTAAAGTGCGAACACCTCGCGTCCTACCAGTACCTTCAGAAGTCGGTGGTTTTCTACCATTTCTGATTTCAATTTTTGCTGGACTTAGTGCTACAGGCGCGTAAGCCGGTCGTGCGGCAGGTATAGCAAAAGCTGTGAACGATGCAAGTGCTGCTAGACGAGAACTGGGAGAGAGCAAACGACACAACAAAACTATGGAAGCTATCGTGTTGGGCGAAGGGCTTCATATGAAACCGTACAAAACAGGTCTTAGTCTCCATCTTTCAAAAGACTAGATGCGATGCTACCACGTCGAGCGTTGACTGATTGGGACTTGTTGAAATATGCAAAAATCTTTAAGGTTCGGCAATTCCGCGGTGTTTTCATGCGAAACGAAATGCCCGAAAACGGTCCACGAAAAAACGAGTCAGCTATAATTAACTTTGACGACAAAGACGGTCCGGGAACACACTGGGTTGCATACAAGAAACGCGACAATAATATCGATCTCTTTGACAGTTTCGGCAACCTTCAACCACCCTCAGACCTCATGAAGTACCTCGGCGTTGGTAGCGTTGAATACAATCATAAAAGGTACCAGGATTATGATACATTTGAATGCGGACACTTGTGTCTGAAATTTCTGAGTGGTGAGCTATATAAACATAGTGCATGATTCATCAAAGTCAGTCTACCACTCGCAGTCATGGATGATTCCTCAACGTTAACGATTTCGGGAACCTCTTTCACTCTCGATGCACAATATTTCCCACCGATCGCACTTGCTTGTGATAAGAGTTATACTCTTGGCTTGGTAGAATTGTTAACCTTTAATTTGATTCCCAACGTTGATGTTGTCTACAACAAAAATTGACGTAGCTGATAAAGTGATCACCATACCTACCGGCAGCTACGAGATCGAGGACATAGAGAAGTATCTCCAAAACGTGTCAAGAAATACAGATATCAGGCTCGCCATCAAACCCAACAATAATACATTACGCAGCGAAATCACATGCAACCATACGATTAACTTTGAACCGAATGATTCCATTGCTCAACTTTTGGGATTCACACCACGTGTATTGGAGGTTGATAAAACTCACGAATCAGACGTGCCTGGAACCATACTCAAGGTCAACCCGTTGCGAGTCGAGTGTAGCATTACAACGGGCGCCTACGTCAATGGACACCAAGTACACACTATTCACGAGTTTTTTCCGACTGTCCCACCAGGATATAAGATCGTGGAAGTACCGTCGCACGTCATTTACCTTCCGATCACCGTCAGGACCATAGATCACGTTCAGCTCCGGTGAGTGGATCAAGACGGAGACCTGGTTAATTTTCGTGGAGAAGTTATTACTGCGAGACTACATATCAAATCGCAATAAACGATGGGAATTGTATATAACAGACTCTCAAAGAGTAAGTATATCAGTAAGTCGGCATGCCCCAATCAAGTTAGTCATTGATCGATTCTCGAACCGTTAACACCTCGAAACGTGGAGTTCCTGATAGCTCTGGGTCTGAAACTGACCTCTTTTGGAAGAGGAATTTCCGACAACTAAAAATCCGATTTTGCTGTTTTATCATCTGCTACATGCTATGGAGGAAGAAATCTTAAACATTCGAACGCCAGT
The DNA here is from genome assembly GCF_021901495.1 of Neodiprion virginianus. NCBI lineage: Eukaryota > Metazoa > Arthropoda > Insecta > Hymenoptera > Diprionidae > Neodiprion > Neodiprion virginianus. The sequence goes on along the minus strand of NC_060881.1, from coordinate 12,411,613 downwards.
CGTCTTTGACGAATTCGTTGCGCGTTACGAGATTCACGCTCACAAACCTTACGCCCTGTCAAATTTTAACAACAGCGATGAAATTCGAATCACCGTTCAGCATCAGGATTTATGCATATTACCCAGCAAAAGTTCGGTACATATCCATGGACGACTCCTCAAACCTGAAGGTACAGCTTCTGTGAACACTCAGCTCGTAAACAACGCGATCTGTCATTTGTTTGAAGAAATTCGCTACAAAATTAATGCAGTTGAGATTGATAGAAGCAAGAACGTAGGCTTGACAAGTCTCATTAAGAGTTACGCTTCCCTGCATCCTGGTCAGACTTGGCTGATGGAGAACGCTGGATGGCTTGATGTAGAAGAGAAGAACAAATTAACCGATGCCGAGGGTATTTATGACGTACTGATACCGCTCAGCACAATATTGGGTTCCGCCGAAGACTACCGCAAGATCGTTGTCAACGCTAAACATGAGTTAATTTTGACGAGATCAAAAACCGACGTCGAAGCAATTATGCCGACTGAAGAGGAGAAATTTAAAATCACGATCAATGCAGTGGAATGGCTAATACCGTATTTGAAACTCGCGGATCAGAAAAAAGATGACCTATTCAATTTCATTCAGAAAGATCCTCCTATTTCGATGATCTTCCGCAGTAGGGAATTGTACGAATATCCCTTGCTTCCCACAACATCCAAACACGTTTGGACGGTGAAAACTTCGACTCAGCTTGAAAAACCTGGGTACGTCATTTTGGGTTTCCAAACAAGTCGAAAGAACAAGACCGGCAAGAATGCAAGTCATTTCGATCATTGCAATATCACGGACGTCAAGATATTTTTGAACTCTAAATCTTATCCGTACGGTTACCTGAACCTCAACATGAGTCGTAATCTGTACGCTAGGGTGCCTTTTTTTCGACTATTTTTTTTTTAACTCCCATCTCGAAATTTTGTGGGGAATACCTGAAAAAAAATCCCCTCAAAATTTGAGCCCTTAATATTAATATTAAGTGCTCCCCCGAGGCATGTAAAGATTTCCCGCTTAAAATACACGTAAACTTCAATTTTTTTCTGTAAAACATCTACAGTTCAAAGGCATTTTATCGTATAGTCTAGGACATCAGTAGGTCTTCTTCACAATGAAATGCTCTACAAAAGTGCTCATTGCGGTGAAGTCGTAACTCACACCGGCGGGGTCGTACGGGCCACCCAAACCCAATTTTTTCATGAAATTCTTGTTTTTTTGCCTCTATCTCGTAAATGACAAGAGCTACAAAAAAAAAAAATGTGAAACAAATTTGTAGGAAATTTAATTTCCTACAAAAAAGTTCCTGAGAACCAAATTGCTAACATCGATATTTATTGAGATATTGGGCTTTTAAGGTAAGGAAGTATGGAATTTTCATGAATTATTGAGTTAAATTGTCGAATTATTGATTTTTTGGTTTTTAATGTCACACAAATTATCAATAATTTATTTGCTGAGTTGCAAATGATTAAAAAGTTGAATAACTAAAAATTTTGAGACTGAAATTCGAAAAACCATTTGAAAAGGGATCTTTTTAAAAAATTTTTTTTATTCCTTTATGAATTTTTAATTTAATTTTCCTCCTAATAATTTTGATTGATTTATTAATAGCTCAATACCTTTAGAACTCTAGTTAAAGATAAGATGTACATGAACAAGACAAAGAATATATGAAGTATACATTTTTACTACTTTGTATTATGATAGAAATCACTGATTAGTAATCCGTTTTTGTTTACGTAAACTACTACGGAACTGTACGCTTTGACTTGACCTTGAATGAGTTCGACTAATTTCCCGCTTAATTGCAGCGCTGTCTTTGTTTTCGCGTACTAGTTCCGCGAGAGTGAGAACAAAGCTCCGAGTGTACTGAGTGGCCTAACGTCGTAAAACGTATTCTGTGTTTAATTTGAGGTTACGTTGACTTCTAGCTCTACAAAAATGTGTGAAAAAATTGGTGAAAATATTTACAACTATTTAATTGGATTTGAAACAAGTGAAATAAATATCAACAAGTTACCTTCTTATCGTGAAGTGTTAAATTTATTTATTTATAAGCATTAGTCTTCAAATGTAACTATTCGAAAAAGTGCTACTAGTGTTATCAGTGATACTAATGCTGTTTGGGTAAAGCTTATGATACCAACTATTCGCCCTAAGCATAGTATTAAGAAGTTAGAAAAATTTTATACTGAATATTTATCAATTAAAAAACATCGTGATAGAGAAAAAAAATCGAAAACACAACAAAAAAATGTTGAAAAGTTCAGTCAAAAGCTTGATAAATTGTTTGACATAGCAAATTCTACGGCGGTTAAGAATTTACCGAATGAACTTAAACAATTTTTGGTTGAATGTCGAAATGGAAAAGTTAATATCCACTCGCCAGTTACTTCTTCCTTACCACAAACAATTCTTCACGATCAATCTGATGTAAAACCGGAGATAACTAATGAAGATAATGAGAACAACAAGAACGATAATGGTTAGTTTTAAAATTACAATATTTTTTTAACAATTATAAATTCTAGAATTTAATCATCAACAATTTTTCTGTAATTAAGAGCATTTTAGTGTGATTCAGATAGATTTTTGTTTTGTTTATTTGTCAAATTTTCTTTGCACGAAAATTGTTCTTAACCTCATACTCACAAAATTAAGTTCAATAATATTTCTTATTAATTATTTGAATGTCTGTTTCAGATTGATAATACTTTGAATTACTTTCTTATCATTAATTTATCATTTTGAGTGAATTTGATATTAGCTAAATCCGTGTATAAATTTAGAGATTGAAAAATGATCTAATCGTAACAATAATTTTAACTTATAAGTAGAGAGCCTGCTTAATATTTTTTGGAGTCAGATATTTTTGCGAATAATAAAATGTCCGTGCGATCAAAAAATTACTTCCTACCATATTTTCATTGAATTACATATGCTGGAAACGAAATCAAAATCATACCTGAATTTGTTATATCCATTAATTTAACTCTAAAATTACTTTATTTCAGGCTTAAAACTATCTCAACACTCGGTGTCATCAAGTTTTTGCAGTCTAACATCACATTCCAGTGGGTTGAAACAAACTTGTTCGGATTTTGAGAGTGAACTCCCTGTACCTCCTAAAATGAAGAAAATCAACATTTTAACTCCAGAACTAGTATCAGCCCTAGATCGCACTCAAACTAGTGATAGGAATGCGATGTTCATTATTTCAGCAGTTCTCTTGAGTTTAGGGCTAGATATTGATAGATATAACGTAAGTTATTCTTCCATTCGTAATGCCCGCATTTCCAAGAGAGAAGAAATTGTTGATTCAATTAAAAAGGAAGAAATTATAGAATCTTGTATTGTTCACTGGGATGGGAAAATGCTCCCTACAGGACAAGGAGTATCAAAAGCCGAACGGCTTTCAATACTCGTTTTAGGGACAAATACTGAAAAATTATTGCAAGCTCCACTTCTTTCTGACGGCACGGGTATGAGTCAAGCTTCAGCAGTTTTTGAAACTTTGACGGAATGGAACCTTTGCGATAATGTTAAAGCAATGTGTTTTGATACAACGACTACAAATACTGGTAAATTATTATATTGTTAAAATAAATTTTTGATTTTATGTTATTATTATCTATTTATTTTAATTAAAACATGAAATTTTTTAAGGTGAGAATAGCGGTTATTGTACTTTACTAGAAAAAAAACTTGGTCGTGATTTATTATATCTTGCTCGTCGTCATCATACGTCAGAGTTAATGCTACGGAATGTCGCAGAAGTCGCTTGGCCAGTCACAAGTGGCCCAAATGTACCTATTTTTAAACGGTTTAGAGATGATTGGAATAAAATAGATACTTCCGTTTACGAAATCGGTACAAACGATGTAAAAATTGCCGATATTTTGAACGACCAAAAAAAAGATATTCTTGATTTTATTGAGAATCAATTGAAGGTATGAATAATTTCGATTTTATATGAACAATTGAACATTTACCTTCAAACAGTTATAAACTAGTGGTTAACACCGTTTTGCGTAGATTAAGAACGTATACGAAATAATAACTTTCTAATTTTTTAACCCATTCAATTTACATATTATAGATCTATTTTTTCTCTGATATTTTGTAAATTTTATTTCGTTTTTAACATTATTGAAAAATTTATTAACTAATGAGAGTATTCTGCATACATCTCTATTACTGCGCAAATAACATTGACTACCGAAAATAATTATGTACCATTTTCTCACTTTCTTATTTCTTTTTCTGTTTTTCAATTAGAATCATCATCCAAGGGACGACTATAAGGAATTTTTAACGCTAAGCAGTATCTTTTTGGGTGGTAGTAACAGTCGAGATGTAAAATTTAAAGCTCCTGGTGCTTGTCATCATGCAAGATGGCTCTCAAAAGCTCTTTATTGTTTGAAAATATATTTATTTCGCAAGCAGTTCAAAGTATCAGCAACGGTACTGGATATTCTGCGTAAAATATGTATTTTTATTGTGTTATTTTACGTAAAAATTTGGTTCTGTGCTCCAAACGCGATAAAAGCACCAAATTCGGATATACAATTAATAAAAGATCTCATCGAGTATCGAAAAATCCATCCAGACATTGCCAATGCAGCACTTGAGAAACTATCTAGACATTTATGGTATTTGCACGAACAGCTAGCTTGCTTGGCTCTCTTCGATGACACGGTGTTACCGGAAGAAAAATTAAAAATTGTTGAAAAAATAAACAGCAACGAAATTTTCAAGAATCCAAATAAGCGTTATTCAGTGCCTTATAATCTAATTTCTTCTCTTGCCGATAAAAATATCAGTGATTTTGTGACTCCAAATTCATCGTTCATTCTCAAACAGTTTAATCTTCCTTATGAATTTTTAAATACTGAACTACACACATGGGAAACGAATCCTGATTACCAAAAATGTCTTGGCACATTTAAAAAGTTAAAAGTTGTGAATGATATTGCTGAACGAGGGGTCGCTCTTACTCAAAAATTTAATGAAGCTTTAACTTATGATGAAGATCGAAGGCAGAACATTTTTCAAACAGTACAACATCATCGTTCGCAGTATCCATTGTGTACAAAATCAACTTACTCGGAGAAAAAAATTTCCTAAACTGCTTTATTTGTATTTTTAGAAAATACATTTACTGTGATTCAATCTTTTGTTATTCATTACATCTTTATAATTTATTAAAACCACCATTAAATAAATTGTTCTTTTTTTAAGATGAAAATTGTACTCAGGCATACATATTTTTTTAACAGCCATTCATTTTCACGCAAAAAAGTTCACAATTCAAAATATAAAATCAATAATTGGACAATTCAATTCAATAATTCATGAAAATTCCATACTTCCTCACCTTAAAAGCCCAATATCTCAATAAATATCGATGTTAGCAATTTGGTTCTCTGGAACTTTTTTGTAGGAAATTAAATTTCCTACAAATTTGTTCCACATTTTTTTTGTAGCTCTTGTCATTTACGAGATAGAGGCAAAAAAACAAGAATTTCATGAAAAAATTGGGTTTGGGTGGCCCGTACGACCCCGCCGGTGTGAGTTACGACTTCACCGCAATGAGCACTTTTGTAGAGCATTTCATTGTGAAGAAGACCTACTGATGTCCTAGACTATACGATAAAATGCCTTTGAACTGTAGATGTTTTACAGAAAAAAATTGAAGTTTACGTGTATTTTAAGCGGGAAATCTTTACATGCCTCGGGGGAGCACTTAATATTAATATTAAGGGCTGAAATTTTGAGGGAATTTTTTTTCAGGTATTTTCCACAAAATTTCGCGATGGGAGTGAAAAAAAAAAATAGTCGAAAAAAAAAGCACCCTACTGTACGCGCTCCTGTACGAGATGTACGCAAATTTCCAAGCTACCTACTACGACGAGAACCCCGAGCCGTTGTTGACAAAGAGCGAATTCCTTCGAGACGTCCCCTTATTCGTTATCGACTGTTCAAATCAAAACGAATCTTTGAAGTACGGACCTGTCGACATCCGTCTTGAATTTGAAGCTAAAGCCAACTTTTCCGCTGAAACATCGGCGTACTGCTTGATTGTTCACGATCGTATTGTCGAATACCCCGCTCAGTGGTGGGGTGAAAAAGTTGATATAAAAGCTGATCCGTTCCCACCATCTCACAAAGTTCAAAGATGGAGCTTATCGTTGACATACAATGCTACCGTAGACGTTTCAACAATACCTTCACATTGAAAGAATTGGCTATAATTTCAATCTACTCGGACGCATCTCCATAAATGTTTTTCTTCAAGCCACCTTACGAATGGGATTGTCTGGACGTCAAATACAAAAGCCAAAATTCTTGGTTAGAACGCGAATTTCACAGTTTACCTTGGAGCTGTGAAACCATACCGTTTGAGGAACTTGAGTGGTCCATTGAAGGCAGGCTGTGCAAAGCTGAAATCGTGTACGTGAAAGGAGAACTAAAACGAGAGTGGTTGCTCAAAATTGTCCCCAAAGTTCAAATCATCGATATGCTGGACTTTGACTGTCCGTCGCTTCAAACCTTGCAACAAACTTTAGCTGTGTCTCTAACATGTGACGTGCATACAATACCCAACGCAATCTGTGCAGCACAAAACGTTTTGATACTTCAAAATTGGCTACAAAATCATCATACTGTTCGAATGGCGAGTACGATTTGTGTTACTGCGCAGAAGCGTCTACAAGAACGTTCCGGCATTTCTGGCAAATATATCATCCTTGTTATAATACTGTTAAATAAAATTATTGTACTATCGTTGTGAAGTAACTGTCAACCGTACCCTAAAAATTGTACTTAATATAACTGTTTTTTGAGGATTATTAATGAATTAGTTTCACACCTTTGCCTTAGCTCTTGAGAGAGAATTTGTTTCAATAAAAAGCCTATGTGACATTCAACCTTGCTCTTCATCCTTGACCGAGCTGTACTCAAACCGAGTTATGTTTTGCATTCCTAGAGCGATAGTAACCCAACACCGCAGATCCTTGGCTATGAATGTATACTACCGCACCTATCGGTCGACCTTGCACTCTAGTCTTGACTGAAACCGTTCAAAATTCATCGTAGAGTTCACATTACAGTTACAAGACGCAAACGCAGCTCGAAACCCTCCATCGTTGCTTGGTGGTGTTCGAAGTAGCATTTTCTTAGATTCTAAGACTTAATTCTAGATACAATTACAAGGTACAAAACGTACGTAGGATTAAAGGTATACAAGATGGTTAGACGATAAATGAAAAAATATTCATAATTTCAATTTTTTTTTTTCTGTTCATTGAACGTGAGACTTCCACAGGACAGTGAATATTTGAATGTGATACTCAGATTATACGTATACGAATTCAAGTTGACCGTACGGTCCGCCAAGATAGCGTAGATGCAACCATCTCTCGTTACTGGCTGTCGTCACCTTCTGGAACAAATCTTCATCTTCTTGGAGGGCCTTGGTCAGTCGGTTCAGTAGAAAAATCGTAAAAGAGTCCTCCAAGTTCAGAACGATTTTATCACCAAATTTTGTTTTTACCCGACGAACGCCACTGACTCGGTATTCGAAGTATACTTCGAGGTCCGAAAGCTATTTTAAGGGCAGAAGTGTTTCCAGGCGAGCGCCTTCGTTCAATTTTGAAAAGTCGATGATCGGTAATGTCGGGCTGTATGTGCTCAAAATCTCTTGTGAGTTGATTGAGGTCAGATCTGATTTTCAGCAGATTTTTTACTTCTTCGCTATTCTTGATGAGCAGTTCCAGTCGTTTCTTCAATTCACGTTGTTGTTCTAAAGCACTTCTCATTCGCAAGAAGAAGAACAGCTTCAGACTGACGATGAAGTTTTCACTTTTGACTTGTATAATGTCCCTCCACCATATAATTCGAAATTTGGTGGAGGGTAATGTCACGTGGTTGATGTCAAATACGTATGTTTGTGCATTCGCGCGCACCTTTTAGCATTCTTAGAGCGATAGTAACCCAACACCGCAGATCCATGGCTCTGAATGTACCGCGACTATCGGTCGACCTTGGATATCAAACCGACATCCGAGTAAGTGAAAAACAATTCTCGTAACCATTAATTTTGGAATGTCACGTGGTTGATAACGTGGAAAAGGAATGTGAGGTGGTTGATGTTACACATCAGCGACATCCGAGTGGATAAAAAACAATTCTCGGAACTATTAATTTTGGAATGTCACGTGGTTAATAACGTGCGAAAAGAAAGTGGGGGTGGTTGATGTTACACATCAGCAGTCCTACCGTGGGAAAGGAATTCGGAGTGGTTAATGTTACACATCAGCAGTCCTATCGTGGAAAAAGAATGCGGGAAGGTGAAAAAGTTCTCGCCCCCGCTGCGCCCTCTGCCGTTGGCAGGCGAGCACTACAGACTTTGACCTTCGGTAAGTAAGATTGTCGGTAAAACAGCATCACTTCGACCTTCTACCGATAAGAATTGCCGGCAAAGCAGTGCGATTTTTACCGTCGACTGATACAACTGTCGGTAAGGTTGCACGTTTTTGACCTCAAGTCAGTACGGCAGAGCACGTTTTATCTGACGAGAGTGGGGGTAACCTTCAAGGATTTGCGTCGGGGATGTGCGAAGCGGTTCGGTCGGTGAAGAAGGTGTTTGTACTCAGAACTCTCCTTGCTATACTACTTATGTGCCTTGTTTTGTAAAGGTAAGTGTTGTCTAGTGTTATGTATCTTTATGAATTTAAAGATATCGAAATCATCCGGATCTTCGTCGAAAAGGAAATTCATTCCTCTTCAGGGAAAACAGTCCAGTGCATTGAACACAGATTAGTACAACGAGGCGGGAAACCATAACCTAAAAAACTCTGGGTCCTAGGCAAGTTAAAGGCTGACTTTCTCTGAGAACCGGCACAGGAAACAGAAAAAAGGAATGGGTGACTGAATACACGACTTCTTCAGAAATCAGCACACCCTAGAGTTTGGAGGACAAATGTGAGTGATGGTATAACAATCCAAATTCATCAAGTGAATTTGGGAAAATGCACAAATAAGATGAATTGAATATTTATTGAAAAGAAAAGGAACGTTCTTATTTGATTTATTTCGTGTCATTCTTCAAAACGAAGGCCACCAGTCATTCTTAGGATTCGGGAAAGGTCGGAAGAAACAGGCTGTGTCGAATAACCTGAAAAGTGCTTACAAAAACTGACACTTGAGGTTGATAACATGTGAAAATCAAGCAATCGCTCATCGACCTCGAAAAATAATCGTGGCTCTATTCATATTACAAAAGAAACCAAAGCCTATCCGACACAAAACTCGATTCCAGAGAAGAAGTTTCTAGAAAGATATAACCGAAGAAAACGAATTTCAAGTTGATTAGCAACTTAGAAATAACGAATCATTACAAGAAAGCCTTCTATCAAAGACAGTCTTTGTCCATCTCTTGGACCACCAAAATGAATTCAAAGGAACATACTTCATTAAACGCAGCGGCATTAACAAAAAAATTCCTCACATACAACCTTGAAAAACTCTCCGCAAAAGAAACCTCTAATTTTTTAAACTCCAAGTGGAAAGAAATGTCATGTGGACAATTGAATGGGATTTTAGAAAAAGGCAAAACGGGCTACCTTTGTCAAAGTTGCTTCGATTTCCAGTAAGTATACCACAGTGAGAAACACAAATAATTTAGAAGAAAATAAGAATACATCATATTTTTTTTAGCTCAAAACCCGAATTATTTAAACACAAAGTCTCCTTCCACATCACTTTCCATAAAGAGGAAGCAACATGCTACCTCTGTGGACAAAGTCTGTACGTTACAATAAGAAAGGCGAATGGATGTGACGAATGTGAACTGATCAAAGAAGAAATGAGGAAAATTCTGAATATTACCCGTTATTTCGCTCTTTGATGATAAAAACAAAAATCGGATTTAATAAATAAAGTTTCTTATTAAATAAACTTTTTTTTAGAACAAAAAAATACCTTAACCTTGTCCGAGTGACATAGCGAGACAGAAACTAGAATAAACTTGGTCGGCTGTGGATTCTGCATTGATAACTCAGACAGGAGCCGATAAATAAGAAAAGGTTTGTTTGACTAGCCAATCTTCATGAAGCTCATGAATAGTTCTGAGTAGCTCTAAAGAAATGCTCGATTCCTCCTCACGAGAACAGAAACTAACTCGAGCAAAAGAAGTTTCTGGGAAAACTCGCAAATGAACAATCAAATCTACTCTGAGCTCAAACGAGCGAATGAGAAGATCGAAATTTTTCCTTAATAAATGAGATTCGAAGCTGCGAAAATTTCCTAACCTTCAATAAGCTTCCACGAAACAATTGCTACTGAATATCGATCTTTCCATCACCTTTACGGGTAATGAAGTCGTCTGAAGACGCCGTGCTAACATAACCATCTGAGCAGAATGCTGAAAAGGATAACAATATCGATCTGGGTCTTGATATATTAAATCTAAAAGATTAATTCCAGCGACGTCTCGACATTCTTCAAGAGGTTCTAAAAGCGTAGAGACCTGGCGATATGGTAAAAACCTCTTGGTGAAAGTTGTTTTTCCGCATCCGATATTCCCTTCAATAATGATCGTAAGCGGTCGAGTTTTACTTAAATGAATTCCAAAAGGCAGATTCTTCTCCCAATCGTTATCCGACTGTAAAGAAGGTCAAGTCGATCACAGTTGTCAAGGGTGTACGTCTGAAGATCTAACCTCGAAGGATTGTCCAGGTCTTGGAGAGACTGTTCCAGGTTGATCTTCCTGAAATGGAGCAAGACGGTCCAAGTATACCACTTTTTGACGTGAATGAGGAGATTTTCGGATTCTATAAACATCATTTATCCAGTTAACCACTAAGTAAGAGCCTTCCCAATTTCTTTGTAGTTTTGGACATGGTCTTTTTTGTCTTCGGGGTTGAAAGAGCCAGACCGAATCTCCGGGATTGAATTTTGAAACCCTGATTCGAATATCGTAACGATTTTTTTATTTGTCTGAAGCCATAGAAATTCTACTTCTAGCAAAGCTATGAATTTCTTCTAATCGTTGTTGTAAAAGAGAAGCATAACACGACTCTACAAAAAAATTTTCGTTCTTTGTCCTAAAGTTTATACTATTATTTTCCAATTAGTTATGCACAAAAACGATTAGAAAATACCTTTTTTCGGTATAAAGTTTGCTTTTGTGATAGTTATAATAATAATACTCATTTTTCAATTTTTTCAAAAATTTTAATTGATTTTAATATTTTTAAAAAGGCCGATTGTTGAAGCGGAAAAAGTGTTAATGCCGCCTTTGCACATTAAGTTAGGGTTGATGAAGCAATTTGTTAAAAAACTGGATGAAACTTCAGAAGCTTTTGGATACTTAAAAAAATTTTTCCCGAAGTTATCGGAAGCAAAGGTTAAAGCTGGGGTTTTTGTTGGTCCGCAAATAAGACAGATTTTCGCCGATGAAAAATTTCCAACGTTGCTGAATCGTACTCAAAAAGCAAGTTGGAACAGTTTTAAAGCAGTAGTTTCTGGATTTTTAGGAAATAATAAAGCTGAAAACTACGAAAAGTTGGTTGAGGATATGCTTACAAATTTTAAGGCCATGGGCTGCAGGATGTCATTAAAAGTACATATGCTGCATGCTCATTTGAATAAATTTAAAAACAATATGGGAGCCTATTCCGAAGAGCAAGGAGAACGTTTCCATCAGGACATCATGAATTTTGAACAACGCTATCAAGGCCAATACAATGAAAACATGATGGGCGACTATATTTGGGGTTTATTGAGAGAAAGTAGCTATGAACATAAAAGAAAAAGTAAAAGTGTGCACTTTTAAGTTATTTTCCACTTTTCTGTAAGCTAATTTGATAGTAAAACTTAATAGAAATAATAAACATTTTTATTTCAATAGTTTTATTTTCAATCAAAAATTAAAATCCGAGATTTTTAAAAATTTCGCTCAATCAGTCTTCTAAGCACAAAAGCAAAGTTTTTCGTGCCATATATTTTTTTTCCGTCTTATTACGACCTAAGCTACCGAAATTTAATGCTTTGCAATCAAAGTCAAATTTCATGTTGACCCGTGTAATCTGTTTGATGCTGTTTTTGCAGGACCCTTTTCTAAATCTGACGGAAGTCGAAGATTTCTTCCAGTAAGCATGAGGGTTCGAGTCTGTTTCGTCGTCTCATGAATCGCAGATCTGTAAGATAGGAGGAAGAAAGGGATCCAGGAGTCCCGGTCTCTCTGATTCTGTTCTACAAAGGACGACAAATATTGTAGTAACGTTCGATTCAGACGCTCTATCATACCGTCAGACTGTGGATGCAAAGGAGTCGTATGAGTCGTTCTAACCCCTAAAATCTGAGTAACCTCTTTCATTAAGGTTGACTCAAAATATTAGCCTTGATCAGTATGAAGTTCCAAAGAAACTCCGTGTCTGCAGATAAACTCTTTAACGAACGCTCGAGCTAAAGTAGAAACTTCTTCATTAGCCAGAGGGACCACTTCAGGCCACTTGGTAAAATAATCGGTAATAACCAGAGCATATTTATTTCCAGAATAGGTTGTAGGGAGAGGTCCGAGAATGTCCATCGCTATTCTCTCAAAAGGAGCTCCCACGTTGTAAACTTGAAGAGAGCTATGTCCTTTAGCTCAAGGTCCTTTCTTTGCCGTGCAGATTCGATGTCTTCGGCACCAATCTTCAACGTCCGACCGGCAACGAGGCCAAAAATAGAAGTTGCTTGTTCAGCCGAGAGTTTTATTTGAAGCAAAGTGTCCACCATGATGAAAAGCAAGAATCTCTGGAACTCGAGTCCTAGGAACCAAAAGTTGCCACCTGATTTCCTTCAAGTCTGCATATTCCCATTGACGGTATAAAATTCCGTCAATTGAAAAGATAGAGTCCCATTGAGCCCAATAAATTTTCAAATCTGGCCCGACCGGAGATATATCCTGCCAGTCCGGGCGAGTCTCCGCTTCTTTCCAAGACTTCACTTGAGCCAAAGTGTCATCCTCTTGTTGCGATTTTTTCCATTCCTCCTGGTTGTTTTCGAGAGAAATCTTCGTATTATAAGACAGGGGTCACGGTTTTCCTCTAATCGTGCACACTGTTTACACTCTGGCATTTCCTCGCAGGGTCTTCGAGAGAGAGCATCAGCATTTCCATGATGAATTCCCGCTTGAAGACGAATGTCAAAATCGTACTGTCCAAGCCTTTCTAACCATCCAGCTACCTGACCTTCGGGGGATATGAACGAACGTAACCACCTAAGAGAAGCATGATCTGTTCGTAACAAAAATCTCCCGCCGTATGGATAATGATGAAAATGAACCACGGTCTTAACAACAGCTAAAAGTTCTCTACGAGTGACACAATAATTCCTCTCGGTTTTACTCAGAACTCTACTGAAACAACTTATCACTCTCTCCTGACCTCCCTTAGTTTGTACCAGAACCCCACCTATTCCTGAAAGAGAGGCATTCGTATCCAAAATAAAAGGAAGTTCCACCTCTGGATAAGCTAAAATCGGCGAAGGAATAAGATTTTCTTTGAATTTCTTGAAAGCTTTTTCGCATTCCTCGGTCCAGTCAAAAGGAATCTTGATTCCGGTTAAGTGATGGAGAGGTTTAGCTATACTAGCGAAACCTTTCACAAATCTTCTGTAATAAGTACAATGGCCTAGAAAGCTTTGAATTTGTTCTTTATTCTTAGGTGTCAGCCAAGAAGAAACCTTCTCGATTTTGGATGGGTCGGTCTTCACACCTTGAGCTGAGACGATGTGTCCGAGAAAGCCTACTTCTCTCTGGAATAAACAGCATTTTTTCGGGCTCATTTTAGGCCTGCCTGCTTCAGCCTGGCTAAAAATTGTTTGAGATTTTGAACTTCTTCTTCAAAGTTCTTGCCAAAGACGATTATGTCATTTAAATAAACAAGGCATATTTTGCCAGTGGACCCATCGAGAACGGCCTCCATCATTCGTTCAAAGGTAGCCGGGGCATTGCTTAAGCCGAAAGGCGTGACCTTGAACTGCCATAATCCTCTTGAACCCGGAACAAAAGCTGTTTTTTCTTTGGCTAGAGGATCCATTTCGATCTGCCAGTATCCACTCTGAAGATCTATGGTGCTGAACCAAGTTGCACCAGCTATCAGGTCAAGTGTCTCGTCGATTCTGGGTGAAGGGTAAGAATCTTTCTTCGTTATATCGTTCAGCTTCCTGTAATCGATACAAAATCGTTTGGATCCGTCCTTTTTGTTAACAAGGACGATTGGTGAGGCCCAGGGGCTGGACGATGGTTCGATCACGTCGTTCGTTAGCATGTCTTCCACGAGCTTCTTCACCCCTTTTCGGGCGTTGAGAGCGAGTCTTCGAGGAGCTTGTTTTATTGGTGAACTCTCTCCGACATCGATCTTGTGCTTGACGGAAGTACATCGGCGCTTATCACTACTATTCTTGGCAAAAGAATCTAGAAACTCTAGTAAAAGAGGTCTAAATGATTCAACTGAGCTGGTTTTAACGAAATCGAAGATTTCTCTACAAGGCTCAGTAAATGTGAAGAAAAGTGATGTCGAAAATCGTCTTCAAAAAGTTCTATTTCTTGAATTCTAGGAGGAGTCCAATAAATTCCATTCCTATTTGTACAAAGAACTACTTCGCGATTGTTTGAAGCTAGTGAATTTCTCTCAGTCGAGATAACACAGTTATGTGCTGCAAGAAAGTCTATTCCCAAAATACCTTCATATCCCAGTAAACATGAGCCGGTTAAAATGTGGTTGAAGAAACGTTAAGGTCGTATAATTATGGTATAGGTAGAAAATATTACCGTGTTCGATATACGGTAATTTTTCAGTAAAATATTAATCGTTGTCTCTCCACAAATATTATACGATTTTCATTACACGTACATTTAAACAACGGTTTCTAGACTAATAATCAACGTTTTGTTTACTAGTTCAATTGCTAATTTAAATTCGTTAAAAACCGGTATATTTATAGATATTAAAATACAAATTTTCTACGTTTCATCGTCAACGTTTTGTTGTGGTAAGCGAGATTCGTAGTATAAACGTGTGGTAAAACCGTTTATATTTCTAGTCTTATGAACAGTTAATATACATGTTTTATTCCTTCACCGGTAACACAAGTTTAACGTTTCATTCACTGCTTTTCTACAACATTTAAACAACGGTTTCTAGACTAATAATCAACGTTTTGTTTACTAGCTCAATTGTCAATTTAAATTCGTTAAAAATCGGTATATTTGTAGGTATTAAAATACAAAATTTCTGCGTTCCATCATCAACGTTTTATTGTGGTAAGCGAGATCCGTAGTATAAACGTGTGGTAAAATCCATTATATTTCTAGTCTCATGAACAGCTAATATACATATTTTATTCCTTCACCAGTAACACAAGTTTAACGTTTCGTATAGTTACCATACCTTGCCAATATGTTCTCATTAATTGTTTAATAATTAAGTCAATACACTTTTGATCTACTGATCACATGTAATACGTGAAAATTACGTCGTACATAGACTTGTCATATCGATACACAGAATTATATACCTACTCGGGCCGAAACGTAAACAAGATTTGTTTCGTACCTTTCTGACCTTCATATCCAAGAATACTACCCTTTTCAACATAGTGAGGGCAGGAATCAACTTTTACATCATTTACTTACATATTGCGATGTTTGAATTTGGAACTATAATCATTATATTCAAGTTTTTCTCATGTTAGCAGTGACTAAAATTCAACGTTTTGTTATCCTCCTCAGCACGTTTTTCTGATTACCTTAAATTTTGTAAACAACTGGTCATTCGATTTCCAATCTTTTTTTTCATTCGATAAACTAGTAAGTATCATCAAAAATATGAAAAAATTCAGGTGACATAACACTAGAAGTGATAATTTTATTCTACGTAATATTGTAAAGTAGAACAATATGTTACCTCCATTTTTTCAAATTCTTTTCCTTGTGTTATTGTTA
The DNA here is from genome assembly GCF_021901495.1 of Neodiprion virginianus. Taxonomy (NCBI): domain Eukaryota; kingdom Metazoa; phylum Arthropoda; class Insecta; order Hymenoptera; family Diprionidae; genus Neodiprion; species Neodiprion virginianus. Next base: position 12,395,582 of record NC_060881.1, on the reverse strand, counting down.
ATTCCCCAACATAGGAAAAAAAGTTGAAAAATCGATGAACAGATTTTTTTACAAAGGTCACCAAGAAATTACGTAGTGAGCATATAAGTGCATCCCTTCGCGGCGTCTTTATTAATTGTAAAACATACGTTTTCCTATACCATAATGTATATATTGGAATAACCCATGCTAGGAAAGCGAGTGGCCGTAGATGAAGCTCGTGTACCATGGATGTTACATATACGTATAATGAGCGCATGTATCAAACGACAAGCGGTCGCGAAGAATCGAGAATGTCCTAGCGTGAAATACTCGCGCCTCTTCTTCTGCCTCTGATTGGCTCGCTAGGTCAGCGTGTTGTAACTCGTACGGTTCCTGCACGCTGAGAGCCGAGGACGACGCGCCAGAATGCCCCCCCCACCACCGTTCGCGAAGGCTCTCAGCTCACGCGATCAGTGAATCAGTCTAATTTGACCAACTTCCGAGGTCAGTGCGCGTCCGGGTTTGTGTGAGCCTTCATAAGCTGGTAAGTACAAATGTATTTTCTATTTGGAAAAATTTATCACGATGATTCAATACAGACGAAAATGACAATGCAGGCGTAAATAACCTGACAATAAAAAGAAGAAACAAATACTTTGTGATTGCGTCGTACTTGCTTTTGAACGTCGCCGAAAGGATGTAGGCACAATAGAATTGCTTGTACATAATGCTATAAGAAGCATGTCTACGGTATGGAATATATACTGATTGCAAATAGAAGCCGCAGATATTTATTGTTAGCTTCACTCTTACTTGTGTAGGCATCGTTTTTCTTTTATAAGGTTATCCAGTGAAATAGATCGCTAACACATACGTATCATGTACGAATGAACGATCATTTAGTGGCTGCATCTTTTCCCAATAAACACACAGTGGTTGAAATGATATATGTATAATAGACCTGTCAAGACACGTTGAGAGAACGTTGAAATGGCACATAAAGATTATTCTACCTAGAATACAGGTGTTAAATACTATGTATTTTCAGGTACGATATCCGCCTGTTATACGGGATTCTTGTAGTTCATGAAATTCGTACAATTTCCGTGAATTATACGACTATTCTGCGTCCAATGCGGAATTCACCGGCACCTATTCACGTGTTTTCTACGTATATACAGATACGTTTATTTAAGTGATGTGTGGGACACGAATAATTTATCGACATCCACTTCAGTTCCACAGCGGTCACGTTTCTTAAACGTCTATTCAACGTACATGTGTTTATTGGGTTCTACATTAATCAAATTTGCGTATATTATACGTAAATACTCAGCAATGAACGTGATATGGTGTGGTAGCCGCTTTTTTTTTTTTTTTTACAATACTGTAATGCTTTCAAGTTCGATTCGCTGACCTCAAACTCTTTCAGTGCTTTACGTTTCTTGAAATTCTCCCAAAAAATTTCAGAGATAGTGTTTCACATCTCTAGTGAAATGTCAAATAATTTTCATATTCAGATGTTAGAAAGTTTTCTTGAAAAAAATTGACATACCAAAAGAATGAAATTGCCCTGATTAGGGAGGTTTATCTTTATCGGGATTACGCAATTAACCCTACGATTAACTTATTTTTCCCACTTTCCGTCTGTGCACGGGGTCTTTTATGGAACAGCCAGATTTTCCATATGTTTCAGGATTTTGCAAAATCAGAACAAATTTGGGGTTACCTCTCAAAGTATGTCTACTATACATTATCTAAAAGTTGTCGGGATTGAAAATTTTTGTTCATCAAAATTGTAATATTCCCAAAAATGCATGAGAAATTTAGGATCATAATTTCTACAGTTTCCTCAAAGACCCAGTGTACAGACGGAGGATTAATTACCGGATAAATAAACACTGTTGAGGGTTTCATAAACGTTTTAATGCCGTTGAATTCGTCATTGTGCAAACATCTTTTCGATGTAAAATTGAATTTAATTTATTCACACGACTTTACTACCATTGTGTAACCGGTTATTGAATATATATATATAGAACTTTGGTTGAATTATTGGGATATTATATGTAGATTGTAGATATATGTGATTGTACAATGAGTTCATTGTCAGCCTAAAAGTATGGTGAATTTTCTGAAGGCTGATTATTAACGTTCTTTTCTTTCTATTGTTCACAGGGGCGCACAAATATAAGTGGATGTAATACAAGACTGACTGGTACATTTTAACGTAAAAATTTAGTTTGGTGTATGTAAGTACAGATCATTATATAACAATATGCCTCTTGATTTGAAAGTCTTAAGCAAAAGACAGTTGCGTCGGAAAAAAGCCGAAAATATAAATAGAGCGTTTCTTGATCTCACGAACAATGACATCGCGAAAAAACACATTTTAACATCGGAATCTCATGAAACCCTTTTGGATAGGAATGCTATGTATACCGAAGAAGCTGAAGGTGCAGCTATTTGTCATGATTATAATGTTGTTCGCGTTGTTGAAAATAACGACAATAGAAGAACCGTGGATCATGATCACAGTAGTGTAGAGTCAGATAGCTATTTTAGTGACAATGCAAGCGTTGGATTATCATTACTTAGTTCTGAAAATGTTTCGAGCTGTGAAAGTGACGAATCACGTTGTAATAATGAATGCGATTTTGTTCAAAATTTACGAACCTGGGCATGTATGAATAACATTACGCATACCGCAATAGATCAATTGCTTGTGTTATTAAGACCAATGCACTCTGTTTTACCAATAACTGCGAGAACTCTCCTTCAAACACCAGCTTGCACCAGTACGTTACATCTTGAAAACGTTGAAATGTGTTATTTCGGATTAGAGAATGGTTTGAAGAGCAAACTTGAAGGAGGTCTTAAAAATGAAATACAGCCTGTAAATGTATTGCAAGTCGATTTTAATATCGATGGTATTCCTGTTTTCAAAGGTAGCGGAACGTCTTTCTGGCCGATTTTGGGACGTAGTGTCAATTTGATCGACGATAGTCCGTTTGTAATTGCCGTTTTTTATGGGATGGGTAAACCTATGCCGTTATCTTTGTATTTGGAAAATTTTATTCAAGAGACATTACATTTAACCGAAAATGGATTTGAATTTAATGGTAAAAAATACGTCTTGCAAGTTCGTCTTTTTGCGTGCGATGCTCCTGCAAGATCTATGTTGAAAATGTGCTTAGGTCATTCCGGTAAGACTGCTTGTGAGAGATGTAAGATATGTGCTATTCGTATTGGCAATAAGCTCTGTTATCCTGTTGGTAAGAAATTTCGGAGGCGAAAAGATCGTCACTTTTTTTCGCCGCGTAAACACAATCGTCATATAAAAGGACGCTCACCTCTCTTACGTTTATACCTAGGGCTAGTGACGCAATTTGTTTTAGATCCCATGCACTTATTCTATTTGGGAGTTGTAAAAAGACTGATTCTCAAATATTGGGTCGAGGGTTCACGTGATAGTAAATTATCCAAGCAAGTTATATCGATTCTTGAACGTTTGATAAAAAAGTTGGCTCGATATGTTCCTGCGGAGTTTCCTCGGAAGCCCCGAGAATTGAAAGAATTGAAAAGATGGAAAGCAACAGAATTTCGCTTTTTCGTGTTATATTCCGGACCGGTTCTTGTGCGAGACGTGCTAAGCTCAAAAAAGTATAAGCATTTTCTGTCGTTGTCTGTCGCTGTATACATACTGTCAAATGCAAAGTTGTTTTCAAAGTTCGGTAAAATCGCGAAAGCGTTACTGAAAAAATTTGTCGCTCAGGGTGCTAAGTTATACGGACCTCACTTTGTCGTATACAATGTTCATTCTCTGCTGCACGTAATAGATGATGTTAAACGGTTTGGCCCACTAGAGGAATACAGTTGCTTTGTATATGAAAATTATTTAGGCCATTTGAAGCGTCTTATTCGGTCAAAACGGTATCCACTGCAGCAATTAGGTAATCGACTCGCAGAACTGAATTGCGTACGTAAGACTAGATCCCAAAAAAAATATGTTGCCAAATTCAAATCTCCAATCAACTCGCAGGAATGTCAGTCATTGCAAACTAGCAGATTCAAAATATCAATAAAACAGCCGGATAATATAGTGGTCTGTGGTAAAGAAATACTCGTTGTAAAATCGATTGTTAATATTCATGGAGACTACAGAATAGTGGGTACTCCTTTCAAATATAAGCGGGATTTTTACAAAAAACCTATAAAATCGTCGAAACTGGGAATTTTTTTTGTCAGAAGCTTTAATCGTGCAAAGTCTTTTTCTGTAAGTGAGATATCCTACAAATGCATTTGTTTCCCATTTAAAGATGGCTTTACTGTTATCCCGATATTACACGAAAGAATATAAGCAATGATAATCCAAAAGTTAGCTTTTTCTGATTTAGCCCGTGTTCTACAAAAATTCATCATTTCTAATACATTAATCAAATTTAACAATCAGTTAATATGAAAGGTCGTGGATCTCATCACTTACAAATCATAGCTGATTATAACACCAAACATAAAATTTTATACTTTCAACACTTGTATTCAGGGCAGTAAAACGATGTATGCCATTGTTGAATTCGTGGTTGGCGAGAAGCGAGAATGTGCATTAGTGCCAGTTTTGTGGCTGGTGGATAATAATACCATCTGCTACTGGCCACGCACGAAGAATGAGGAGCATTTCCTAAAATTAGTCAAATCAAAGGCAATATATCAGAAAACATGGCCCAAGTATCCTGTTCACAACGTTCTGCATACTGGAGGTGATTGCTTACACTTATTCACTAGTACTGATCCTTGATGCCATATTCCTTACTTCTTTGATTTGATATTATTCATTCATTCATATTCACAGTGATATTAATATAATACTGATAAGTACATAATTTATGTTCGTGTATATATATGTATATAGTGAGTCATTCATCAAAAATTGCATGATATTTGTTTTCAAAATGAATATATGAAACACAATTACATGTCTCAGGCTGTTAAATTAATTTTGTTCAATATGTTGCATGATTTATAAGGCACATAAAACGAGCAACATGATATTCATTTCAATTTTGTGTCGTGCTCATCTCTAATTGACCATCAATTATCGATTTCGTATCATGTCTTTTGTATCACATTTGGTGTTACTGTTCTTCACTGCGGTGTGTTGTTAAGATGATATTTCTTAATTAATAATATATATACCAATGTATTTCATAACTGATATTTCCTGAACAGAAAGCTTCGACGCACTACAAAAGACGATGACGCACATCATAGAACACGGTACATCCGAGGAAGATGGCACAGTTTACACCATTAGTAAGAAATCCACAGGGCATTGTTATGAAAGAGAGTCGCAGAGCAATGATGAAGATGAAGAGGGCAATGATGAAGCTGTCGTACATGAAAATATATCCAAAAAGCGTAAACATACAAAGAAATCCAAGAAGAACAAAAAAAAGAAGGTAAAGCGTCAACGTGAGACGTCTTCAGATACTGCAGATGATACATCATCAGTTGATGAAAATTCTCCACCAACACACCATCCCACTTTGAACCCACGACAGAATTTCAACATATCCAATGCATCACCTGTTATCGTTTCTGTAAATGAGACAGCTCGCCCTTCAGCCCACAGTTTGACAAGGTCGATAACTGAATATGACCTATCAACGTCACAAACTTTAGCCTCAACCTCGAATTTGGTAGCTGAAGCTGCAACTGTAGTTGCATCCCGAAATCCACTGAGGCCCATTGACGAGAAAGCTCTACAATATTTGGAACGTATAAAATCTTGTGTAGACCAGAATCAACTCATGCTGAGGAAAATCATATCGAGGCAGCAAGCAACTAACGTGGACAGCGTACAAAGGCCAGAGGTATTTCCAACGCTTCCAATTGAAACAATCGAAGAATTTGCGAACCTCGAAGAACTTCTCAAATCGAATGAGCATCGAATATACCTGGTGAGTAGTGCTTATGGAATGCACGGTTATGAAAATTTAGTATGAATGGGGATATTATTTCAAATATTTAGTCTGAGTGAGCTCATTATTCCAGAATCTGGAATACATCTGATGTGCAATCTGTCTCAGCATATAAAAAGTCATATCAGAATATCGAGATACTTCTTGATTGAGATGGGTAACTACTGAATTTCTTTGTAGACACAAAAACTATCCTCTATTGGAGGCACAAGTGGCCGTCAATGCGTATTGGCTGTTCTCAAGTCATTACTAACAAACGAATTAGCCATGCAGTTCAATTGGGCTGGTAGAGATAAAATTGCTTTCCAAAAGACACTGGTGATGCAAGTTATTTACGGTAATTCAAAAATAATTTGATTTCCATAAAAATTTCGACTTTACTTATAGGGTACTCTCAAATAAATATAGAACAAAAACTTTCATTGATATACAAACCAAGTGTACGTACAGTGTAAATGATATACATTAATAATATTTATTTATGTATTGTTGAAATTCATTGCAGTTAAAGTTTTCATGTCACATTTTGGTGACTTTGCCTTTTTTCAGATGCTGTTAAAGCTACTTTCCATGGTAAGGAATTAGTAAGCGATATCAAGGAAGCGAATATTGCAGCTGCAGTTAAAGATTGGTTGAAACTCGCTCGATCGCGATACTTCTACGTACCTAAAAGACGCCTTCAATAGTATCTGTGTTCTCTTTCGAAATAATGTGTCAATACTTTTTCTAACTCACTCTGCCAGGATTGTGATTTTTTTTCAAGTCCCAAGAGAAAGCTAACGATTTTCCTCATTGAGGTGTATCCACTGTATAATTAGTTTGTTTTATGTTTCATTCGTTGTCAAACCACTCGTATCCGATACAAGTTTTTGTTTGTTTAGATTTACTTAAGTTTACTGTATGTTGTACTTCTATACTCAAGTCCGGAGTAGATGAAAGATAACGATTTTCCTCATTGAGGTACAATCATTGTATGATTATTTTGTTTCATGTTTTATTTGTTATCAAAGTACTCGTATCGGATACAAGTTTTTGTTTGTTTATATTTACGTAAGTTTACTATTTGCTATAGCTACTATACTCTTGTGAGTATATCTATGCAATGTAGGTATTTGTAAAAGACTGTGTATATATTACATCTCAGTCAAGTTTCACGGATTAGCAGTGATATCAGGAAAGTTAATACTCCAACTGCGGTCCAATATTGGTTAAAACTTGCGTACTGCGTACCTAGAAGACGCCCTCTATAGCATCTGTGTTCTGTGTTGAAATAATGTGCCAATACTTTTTATTATTTTACTTTGTCAGGATTGTGATTTTTTACCTAGTCCCGAGTTGAAAGCTAACGATTTTCCTCATTGAGGTGTAACCATTGTATGATTATTTTGTTTCATGTTTCATTTGTTATCAAACTACTTGTATCGGATACGAGTTTTTGTTTATTTATATATACTCAAGTTTACTATTCAATTGCTATAGCTACTATACTCTTGTGAGTATATCTATGCAATGTAGGTATTTGTAAAAGACTGTGTATATATTACATCTCAGTCAAGTTTCACGGATTAGCAGTGATATCAGGAAAGGTAATACTCCAACTGCGGTCCAATATTGGTTAAAACTTGCGTACTGCGTACCTAGAAGACGCCCTCTATAGCATCTGTGTTCTGTGTTGAAATAATGTGCCAATACTTTTTATTATTTTACTTTGTCAGGATTGTGATTTTTTACCTAGTCCCGAGATGAAAGTTAACAATTTTCCTCGTTAGGGTATAATCATTGTCTGATTATTTTGTTTCATGTTTTATTTGTTATCAAACCTCTTGTATCGGATATAAGTTTTTGTTTGTTCATGTTTACTTAATTTTACTATTTGCTATACTTCTATACTCTTGTGAGTACATCTGTACGATTGAGGTATGCGTATATGTAAAAGACTGTATGTTTATTTATACATCCCAGTCAACATTCACACAGTTACATCATTGGCATAATAAAATGTCCGCATCAACGATACAGACAAACTGGTATATAAAAAACTACTGTTATGTTTCGGATACATTGTTAAAGCGGATATTTCGATACTTGTGCAATGTAACTATTGTCATTGTTGCCTTGGATGAAAGTACCTTATAATAAATATATATCATGTTTCGCAAAGGTGTGTGCTTTATCTCATTTAGTTGTCCTGTATTTCTCATAAGAATACATAGGTGTGGATGTAAAATAATTAATATCATTTAATTGGTGCAAGTTACCATTACTGAAATAGCTAAGAATGTGAGCGTTGCTGTATCATCTAACCCCTGAGATAAGTCCATATTGACCATACAAGAAGCTTTTAACAGCTTGTGTATTAATATAGTATGTACATGAAAAATTATACCGAAAACATATTCTCAAGTTGGTTGTTACACGTTTATCGGAACCGCGTGATATTCGATTAAGTGTATTCAATTAAACGTTTAATAATTGTTTACGGATATCGTTTTTACGTTAAATCAACACACATTAAGTACGTGTATTATTATAAAAAAAATTTTCCAATGAACACGCTTATTAAACGTGTTTGAACCACGAAAAATGGTGGCTATAACAAGTATATATTAAACGTCTACGTTAACATTTAAATTACGTTCTTTCATACTTGTTTCATTACGTTTCCGAAAACCGTAATTTCGACGTTTACTTCAACCGTGGAATATCCGGATCATAATCACTAACAGAAAACGTTGATGAGCGCAGTCGAAAAAACCTATATCAGGGCGGACATTTTTCACGAGAAAAAACGTATGTGCTGAACGATTATTCAACTATATACAACGTTATTTTTCGACGAATTTCTTACGATTTATTTACCAGCAATGTTTATTGGGATCCTTTATATCTGCTATAAAAACCTTATGTGGAGAGTCGATATACCCAAAAAGGTTAATTTGGATATTAACCTGTCTTAAAACCGGAGTCGTCTCTCCAGTGGCTGTTCGCAGGGATAAAGAGGGAACAATCTGATCATCGGATTCAAAGAGATCCGATCCAACTACGGTCACTTCCGCGCCGGTGTCGATCACCCAAAGACAATCGACGCCATTTACAGTACCGCGCGCGTAAAGAGCAGACTGTCGTAAACTTTCAATTAAAAACTGTTTTTCAAGAGGGCTTTCACTTTTAACAATCCGCGATGATTTTCACCCTGACAAATCATGCGAAATTAGTTTTTTACACCAGTTTCTGCTGAAGATTCTAACGATTATTATTTGAAGATAATAATGTAGCTGGTTATTATTAATAGCACTTAATATTACCTGATTCAGGTTGAATCAGGGCCGAACTTGATTTAATTAAAGAAAACGGAATGGCATAAAAATGTCTATTCGCGAAATAATGAGATTTAGTGAAGCACAGTTAAGATGGAAACGTGGAAGATCGTGAGTCTTTTGCAACTAACAGAATAACTGAATGCGCGAATTTGACGAATCAGCGCGAGACTTTCGGCCAGTCACAATTAAAAATTTCCAACGCTACTCTTGCTCGAGAGGGCTGATCCGGATAGACGCCCACGCACTTCGCGACTTGACAGACGAAAGACGTGGCTGCTTGGGCCTGAGGGTCCAAGAAGCTGCAGTTGCAATAATTTCCAACGGTAATTAGCCAATGAGGTGCGAGGGCGACCTCCCGGTGCCCAAATCCACACGGTCAGCGTTACTTCATGCTCTTCGACGGTGTTCCGACGATTCTCAATCTCGTCAGTGACATATTAAAAGTATGAACAAGAGATATTTACATACAATCTTCACACATTCATCCATACATCCTAATAGGTAATCTATTTTAAATTAGTTCACAGTGGATGAATAGTTGATGCTAAATATTATTGATACTTTTGCCTTAAAAAGAGAGGTATCATTAGGCTGAGCCCCGCTGTTACTAGCTCAGCAGTCTCTTATCTCAGTTTTTGGTACCGTTTATAAGAAACAAATTTGAACCTTATACTAGGGATCATTGTTGGTCTCTACGTGACTTTTGCCAGGAGGGGTGGAACTCACCGTTATCAGAATATGAGGTTTTGATGAAATAATATCTTTGCATTGAAGAAATTAAAGAAATGAAATGAAATTTGAATAACTCGACCCTCGTCGACTCGTCATGTATGCCACACACTAATTGGTCGCGCAAAGCTACCTTCAAGTCCGAAAAATTACAATTCAGTGACAATTTTCGTAGTCGCGCTGCAAATTCGGCGAATGATTTGTTCGTCCCTTGTTTGGTACTGTAAAACGTGCATCTCTCCATTACCTCCGATGGCTTAGCGTTGAGGTGTTCTGTCATTATTTTAACTATGCCGACGAATTTCTCCGTACCTGACTTTTCTAGCGCACACAAACTTCCAATGAGTATGTACGCCTCTTCATCAAAATGCGTCAATAACATAGCCACTTGCATTTATCCTCGTCAAGTTTTTTTACGACAAAATAAAGCTCCATTCTCTCTATAAATGCTTCCCAGTCATCTGTCTTCAAATGCAAAAATAATTTCGTATTTTCCGTCATGATATTTTCGTCGTTCGTGTTCACCTTGTTGTTATTATCCACTACGTGACTGATTCTTGCCTTGTTTACATTGGACTGCTCTGACCGTGTCGAAAGTCGCTCTGTTATTGTTCCTTCCTCGTTCTCTGCACGTACTAGATCGACCAGTTGCTTTCGCAGTATATCCCGGCTCGTATTCTCATCTACTTCAAGACCTCTTTTCTTTAGCTCAGAAATAATATCCCGTTTCAATAACTGACGTGCTTGCTAAGCGTTAATGGCTCCTTAGAATCAACGTATTCATTCTCGGAGTCCGACTCGGATATTGGCGTACCTCACACTTTCGCAACTTATCGCACTGGGCTTATCACCACGTTCTCAAATCACTTGATATGAAACCACGCACGAATTATTTCCTACGCACGTACACTGTATGTATATATATAGGCGTTTGAAATGACTCTCCCGTTCAGGCACTATTTCGAATTATTAAATCACGCACGAATTACTTCTTACGCCCGTACAAAATGTATGTAAGCGTTAGTCATGTGCCCGAATCCTCGTCGCCAATTGCTATGTACGCTAGGGCTGTGGGTATAGGGTATAATAATAACACAGTGATACACATTATCCAATTTTCCATAATGAAAGTATTTTCAGAATGGTTTTCTGCAAGATATGATTTTGGGCGCCATCCATTTCGCACCCCGGCGACGAGAGTGACACGCTCAAAAATAGTCATTTTTCAGGCGAAGCAAATAACTGAATAAAAGCATGGTATATTACTTATGGAAGTTACCTGTTGTTCTGTGCTCGATGACGACTAATTATTCGACCACAAAAATGTCACTTGAAGACAAGTTTATAGATTTAAATTTGGCAAATCCAAATATGGTCTTGACTTACAAATGCCAATTGTTGAGTTAAGTCACTCTCGTCTTCAAGGAACGATTTTCATCTTCCATAAACACACCGATCGGACCGAAACCGGGGATTTATTTTAATAGAATCTATACACTGTAACGTGGCATTTTTACTGCGCGTTCCACACGGCTCCCCGAACTCTAGACGGACCACAGACTTAGGGAGCACGCGGAGCAGACCGCGGCTCATTTCAAAAAAGAGCGCCAGGACAACAGTCACGCATCCGAGACTCTAAGAGGGGACCATCGCCGGTTTAGCGAATAAGACTTTTCAGGATTTTTGTTTATTTTTTTTTGGGTGGCGAGTAAATGCGGCTTCGGACAGGGGATCGGCAGCAAATCCGAACGAGGTTACTGGATGGCAATCGCCGCGGATCGCGACGAAAGGAGGGCCTCGCACGAGGCTACGGAGAGAGCGTCAACAGAGAGCTCTGCCGCGAAGGAATCCAAGGCGGATGAGATTCCCGTTGGTGGCCGGCGAGCCGTAGCCCCCCCCCCCCCCCTCCGTCGCCCAACTGACGACAGGTACCCTCGCGAAGTCATCACCACGCCACTGCCAAGCTACGGGGTACACGAGACGGGACAGCCAATCAACACCCCGCGACAGCGGAATTTAGCGCTAGCGATACGCTAGATTGTAAGAATTGCGTAACGAGAACCCCAATGCGAGCGGGAAAAATTTTGACTATGGATGGCGCCTATGTTCGGGGCATGTTCGAATTGCGGCTCCGATTTGCAGGACCCGTCACTTGAGTCCTGGCGACCGATAGCGTTAGTGGCGTGGCGAGAAAGTTTAGAAAAAGCAAAGTTACTGTGGTTGGGATGGCTGAGACGGGCGTAGGGGAGTTTCTGGTGTGGCTGAGGAGCGGTAAGCGCTTATAATTCTTTGCGGGCATATTTCGAGCGCAAGTTAAATTGGCACACCGATAAACGGTCGGCCCACGCAATCTTAGAGTTAGAGTAGCGCTCGAAATCTGTTTGCCGATCTCCTTGAGGATGACCGTAGCCTGAGTTTTCGCGATAACGCGTAGAGTCACGGTTTCGCGTGGGGAACAATTTCGGAGTGGAATTGAGTGTGGCCAAATTCCGCTGCACAGGGTCTCGTCGAGTCTGCATACGTAAAAAGGGTGGTGAACTTTGAGGGAATAGAGACTACGACTTGAGCTCGGATGCGTCATAATACGCTATACACTCGCGCGATTAGAAAAGCTTTCTAGAGTGATTAAGTTGGTCGCGATTAGCGCGTCGAGGCACGTCCTTTTTGATTTAGTTTATGAATTATTGTGCATCAGCAAAGTGGCGACTAGCGCCCGTAGAAATAAGATACCAGCTAGATTTAATCAGAATTGCGATTAGCACGTCGAGTATGATCTAGATTACGTTTTTGTTTAGCAGTTTATAATTAAGTGACGAGTAGCGTGTTAGTCGAGGCCGATCGCGAGCAGCGCGTCGAGTCCGATTGTGTTTTTGGTTTTTGCAAGTTAAGGTTATTATTACGACGGCGACTAGCGCACGTAGGCCGTAGAGGTCTCATAGATTTATTCATTTTTTTTATTTTGTTTGTTTCTCCCTTGCTTATTTCTTTTGGATAAAATTTAAACCTTTGTATTTGGAATCGCGAAGGACGACCTGCGCAGTCGTATGATTATTTTTATTTTTATTTTTATTTTTTTTTTGTAATATCGCTGTCGAGAAATATATTATTGGAATTTTATAGTGAATCGGCCAAACCACGCGTTGGCTTACTTGTGTTACATCTCTCTCTACCCAAAAATTACCCCTCCCCTCTCCGCGGTACTGAGCTATCGAGTATATGGTCGCGGTATCTCGCATTACCGATTTCGAGGCGTGTTAATCACGCCAGGCGCCCAACAAATTTCGCGATATTGTTTTAGATCCAGGGTACATCGTGGACGCCAAATTATTGTGCACGCGGTAAGTTCCCGGTTATTTGCTCCGAGTAACCGAGGTGCAGAAAAATCCACGTCACAACGTGTATACGATAGATCTAGAAATACGTACTTAGTACACCGATGTCACTGCAGTTATATGTAGCTCATATGTTGGTCACATGCATCACCTACCTTCATCATTACGTATCAATCACATCAGTAATATATGTCTGATCTATTAGCAATACGGATCGGTAGGTCATGGTAACATCTCTGAGATGTCGATGATACATATTTGTTACATCACTGATACATTCCCATGATGCTGACATATAGCTATATCAGTAAGATACTTTCTCATATGATTGTTACATAATGTGTAACATTCGTTATATACCATTTACGTGTATGATACATATTTTAGTTTGCTGGGTGGAGGCTACCCTGAACGACGCGGTGAACAGAACAGTGGAGTGGCTGAGGAACGAGGGCCTAGACCTCACTGAAACAATAACCGAGGTAGTGATTTTCACAAGAAGAAGAGTACTGCATCCGCCGCTCGTGACGATCAAGGGCCACGGTATGGTGCCGAGCGCGAGAGCCAGGTATTTGGGCGTGGAGCCTGACCGTAAACTAAACTTTGGCGGTCACATGAGGCAGGCGACGAAGAAGGCCTTAACAACGGCGACAACCTTATGTCGACTAATGCCGAACACCCGAGGACCGAAGCAGAGAAAAAGTCTGCTGCTTCCGAGCGTAGTAAACTTCATTCTGCTGTACGGCGTACCGATGTGGGCGGGCGCTCAAAAGATAGGTAGGAACCGCAACGCAATGACGTCAGTTCTACGGATGTGTGCGGTATGAGTTGTATGCGCGTACCGCACAATAGCAATGAGTGCAGTCCTCCTACTGGCGGGAATGATCCCAGTCCATCTGATCGCGGCGGAAAGAAAAAGAATGCACGATGGAGCCGGGACGCGAAATGACACCAGGGTAGCCGAGCAGAGGCGGACGGAATGGACGAGGATGCTTCGGGAATGGCAGCGCGAGTGGGAGGCGGACCCAAAAGCCTCCAGGACACACGAGGCGATCGGGGACGTGAGGCGGTGGGCAGAGAGGAAGGCCGGCGCCATGGATTTTCATCTCACGCAGTTGTTGACAGGATACGGGTGCTTCGGCACATATCTGTGCAGGATCGTGAAAGAGCCGCTTCGCAGATGTCACCACTGTGAGGCCATAGAGGATGATGCCCGTCACACGCTGCTAGCGTGCCCAGCGTGGGATGATGAAAGGCGCTGTCTGGAGTCGGCGATCAGAGAGTTCCGCAACATCAGCGGGGAAGAAGCCGAGCGCGCCAGGCGCCCAACCGATGCTCGAGGGCCAAGGCGATAGGAGGCGTGGAGTCAAGACAAGCCAAACCGCCAGTATAAACGAGACAGGGCGAAGTAATGCTAACGCGGTCCCACCCTGTCTCGGGAAAATGGAGGAGGAGTGTTTAGTCGGTACAAACCCGACACTATCCATGAATAGCAGGATGTCTTAATGAAGATTAAAACCTCCTCCAGTGAATAAAAAAAAAAACAAAGGCTAGGTTGGGTCGGTAACACACCGACTACATGCTTCGTCATCTCGTCCGCCATCTTGCAGGCTAGTCAGGCATCTTGCAGGTCAGTTAGCCATCTTGCATGTCAGTCAGCCAGCTTGCATGTTAGTCAGCTATCTTGCTGTTTACATTGGTTGAGTTAGGTTAGCTTGGGCCGGTAAAAAACCGACTACAGGCGAGGCGCGTCCTACAGCACTATATGAGGTTGATAAGTCAATTTGAGCCAGAAACCCCCCTATGCCGAGACATACTCTAGAAACTATACAGTCAATGCGCATGCGCGAGTTTTATTGGCTGCTCAGGTAGGATGGCCACTCCGAGTTTCAGCTGTCAAACTCTGTTTCTGGTGGCGATGTAGTTCGTACGAATATTTAAGGTTAGAATTTCAAACAGTTGAGGTAGTGACTCGGAAAGTTGATTCTTCGAAGAACGATTGAAACTTGATGATAATGCTCTTTGAAAATTGGCTTTATTCGACGGGAATGAGAAATCTGTTTGAATGTTGGGTGCATGGAAGGAACGCAACACGTAGGTGGGAACACGTTATTTGATTACTTTTATTATTTCGTACATTAGAAATAACAATGAAATTTTTTTCCATCAACAGGTGATACGGCCAAAATAATTTTATCTCTGATATTCACTGTTATCTGCCTATTCAATTTATCACACGTACAAAAATCAACGCCACTTTCAAGCAACTAAGCAACGGTCTCACTCTCTTGTGATGGCGGTAATATTGAATTTTGTCACTTTTGAAAATGAGACATTAAACCGAGCGTTCATGAAATTTAAATATCTCACTATCTGTAATAGTACTGTGAATTTTTTTTTTTCTCGAAAATAGTTTAACAAAATTTACCAATAGTCGGTAGTCAATGTATTTTTTCCGATCAATAAATTATTGCTACTAATATTAAAAATTTTCCAATGATTATCAGAGTTCATTTCGCAAATTTTCAATGATGTTCCTTTGAATAAATGAAGGGAACCTAATACTCAAATTGAAAATTCAAGTAATATTATATTTATTAAAATGATTTCTGTATTTCATGTTAGTGCGATTCGAAACAAAGAAAATCTAACCGGAAGCGTAGAACTCAGGACCGTAGATCATATCCTGTGACACAAGTTGAAAATCAACCTGCTCAAAATGCGCCTTCACGTCACAATTAGCTTCAAGGAAAATTATGTTTTAGAGTAATGTCAGAACATTAATATGAGTATATTGACTTATCGGATTCAAGATTGTGTCCCTTGTTACATCAAAATAAATGAATATCTGATATTCAACGAAGTTCATGAAGATTTTTATCCAAATAATGTAATCCGATACAATATCTTGTTCATAGTCCTCCAAACATCACCTTGTAACAAGGATATTTGGAACGAGTCCCTGTGTTGGAGAAACCATTATAAAATTCTTGGTTTTCAATTCATGCCACTGAATAATTTCTGCGTTTCAGGTTCTATTTGCAATCTCAGGATGACATTTTTTTTGTTCCAGGCAATGCTAACATGAGATGGAGAAGTAATTGCGGTGAATGGAGATTCACTAACTTTCAGTCTTAGCGTAGGACCCTGTAAAGAGTGTAAAATTGAATTTGGTTTTGAGCTATCGATAAATTGCATTGTCATAAGAAAGTTGGCGAGTAAGTAAATCCTATAGCAGACTAAGTGATTAATTACAAAGCAACGTGTACTCGTAAGCGAATGCATTCTTTACACTTTACTGGGGTTCCACGAGACCGACGCACGGCTGATAAGTGCAACTAGCTAGCTAGATGACACCGTCAACTAAGATTAACTTTAAATACATTTTGAACTGAAGTTATTCAACATTTCTAGATTTGGATTGGTTCAGTTTGCCTAGCAAAATTCAACCCTACAATCTAATTGAGGACTTGAAAGACTATTTATCTGAATTTAATGCCAAAGAGAGTAAAAGTAAGCTTCAGAATAAGGTACCAAATTAAATGGTATAAAATTTGATAAATAATGATGGTCAATGATAATGCTTGAATTACAATGGTGCACAGAGTGATTCCTCGGTAGAATGAATTGGCAAAAACGGTTTAATAACAAACTTATCAGTACTGGCTCGATCAAAGCAAAATGATGGGATATTCAGCCACTATGATCTGTAGTGTATCCCGCTCTTCAATTTGCCTCAACTGATGTTAAGAAGGTGGCGATGGCCTGATGAAAATCACTCTGACACCTGATGTCTGACGGACCAACCAGGTTTGATGGTCCTAACGATTGCACTGCTCGAGAAACCAGGATTCATGCCACCGAAACGTTCTGACCATCGGGCAAAGCATAATTTTCCTGTTGTTAATCAAAGTTTAAACTTCGAGCCTGCTGAAAGAAAAAAAAACTAATTTACTCACATGCTTCCATGGATGACAACTTTAATCCCGCTTTGACGATAAATTATTTCATACTTGAAAATCTTAGAAGCTATTATTATCAGACAAGAGCTTTTGATAGTTTTGCATACAACTACTTTCCAATAAAATGCACAAAACAAATCGTGAATGAAACGCATTTTCAATTTCATATAAATAAAGAATCTGTTCACAATAAACGGTGTTTTTGCTTACCTACCTCTGTTTGTCTAGACTCCCACTTGTTAACAACATTTCACATTGAATTTCAGATTTTTTTTTTCAATAAATAGCACCCAATTTCTGTATCATTTGATATTTGCTTTTCCATTGAATTTTTGATGGCGTCGGTTGAATATCTTTCGATATCGATCACGGTATAGCTGAACGATACTATTTTTCTTGGACAATTCACGCTACGTAAAAATAAACAGCAACATAACCTCAATCCGCGGTTTCATGCGCGAGAGATTTACAGCTCTTTAGTCTTGTCTTATTTTGTGTACGTTGGCCCTCTGCTCAGCAGACGAAATGATCGCCGCGGGGCGATTTCACCGTACAATGAGATTGAATTATTTGTCGCATGCGCATTGACTGTACGGTTTCGAAAGATTGTCCCGGTATAACTACTGTAAGGCTTCAGGCGGTCGATGCAATAGTGGACCAATGGGATGCACTACAATTGCATTTCAAAATGACGGAGAGAAATAAGGAGCGCTGTTACACAGCTTGCCAACTGTACGGCATGTACCCTACACCCGAAAACAAGTTGTACTCGCGTTTCCTCGGCACAACGCTAAGAGGCATCATGGCACTTGACCGATTGTTCCAATCTGATTCCGTCGATCCAGTCAAACTCTTCGAAGATTTGAACAACGCAATATATTCAATTCTTCAACAGCTCGTTGTCCTATCGCAACTGAAAAAAATATCGCGATATGATCTTGCGGGATTTGAGTTGAGGCGGTATTGCATGACTCTGGATTGCATCAATTTTGGATACGAATTTGATATTCTAACTACGAACTTTAATCCAGATAGAGTTATAGAGATTGAAAACCGATGCAAGGATTTTCTAATCATTCTTGTATCTCAATCACAGAAGAGGGTACCGGAAAACATAAAAATACCGGACCAAATCTCAACTTTTTCACCGCAATCCGCATCATCGCAAGTTAAAGCCGATATAACGTATATTGCGTCAAAATTCAAACGCAGTTTGTGCAATGACGTTGATTCAACGGTAAAGAAATGGAATCTGCTTCACAGAGCTGAAGTAAAAAATACTGCTGATACAGCAAGCTTTCGGGTAGAGGTCAACAAAATCACAGACGCAGGTGGAAATAAGCGGGTTGGAAATATTTCGAAGCTCGTTCTCGGACTTCTCAACTTACCCTTCTGAAACGCCGTAGTCGAACGTGCCTTCTCGGTACTTAACATAGTAAAAGACGAATTGAAAAACAAAATGTCAATTGGGATGGTCGAGGCGATTATGCATGTTCGCTGCATACTCAATATTGAATGTTATAAATTCAACGCCACAGCATCAATGCTTAAACGCTTTAATTCCGAAACGGTGTATTCGATGATAAGTGACGATGAAGCGAGAGTACTGGAGCTAGTTTCCATCGAATAAGAAAGGATATGTGCTTTAACCGAGATTTGTTTTCTCCTGGTCTTTAAATGTTAAGGCTGTATATATCGTTGTAAGTGTCGATAATCGCTCTTCAGCAATTCAATAACATTAACTGTAAAATATTTGTTTATCATTATTGGGAAATAACACGGGGATGGAGCCTATGGAAAATGGGGGCCCTGAGCTAGTCGCTTAGTCCTTTCATTATGTATGAGCGACTGTCTTTGTGACGGGTTTTGAGTCCGCACGAATAATATGGGGGGGGGGAGACAATTAGAGACGGGGCGGATATAATTGGTAAAACTTAGTGTGTGTTTTTTTGCACCAGGGGGTCGACTTAACCTAAGAGATACAAAAGGGTTGTAGACTTGAGCGGTGGCTGATCACGCCTCAGCCCTTAGCGTTATTTAATACTAACTTACAGATACGCGCGGGGGGGGGGGGGGGAGGAGTGTGGGAGGTGACGGGGAATATGAGGTCGGAAGGGTTGATATGGCGAGGGGAGGGTGGTGTAGTGTGACGGGGAGTGTGTGGTAGACAGGGTTGGTATTGCGAGGGGAGGAGCAGATCGGCGGTAGAATGCAGGCTAACCTGGTGTCGTCGGCGTGTGGGTGGGTGTCTCGAGGTGTGGTGGAGTGTAGCTCGGTGTATCGGTGTGTGTGGGTGTGACTCTCTCTCTTTCTTTCTCTCGGTGTGGTTGAGTGTAGCTGGGTGTATCGGTGTGTGGCTGTGACTCTCTCTCTTTCTTTCTCGTTCGCTCTTAGGCTGGGCTGCTCAGGTGTTGCTGCTGTTACTTCCGTGCTCGTACTGACTCTGGCGCTCGGCTCTGCCGAGCGTCGGGGGGCTTCGGTGATGTTCGGGTCTTTCCCGACGGGACAGGGCTCACCCGTTCGGCTCTTCCCCGCGGGTTTGGGGTTTGTTATGACTTGCACTCTAGGTGCAACGTCACAACTCCCCCCTCCCCACGCGGGGCGAGGCCTATAGGGTGAGCCGGTTTCGGTGACGGATTTTGTGGTCCTTTCGTCTATGTATTCTCCTTTTGTTATTTTTGTTGTTTCTGTGTTGTCTGCTCCGATCTGTCGGGGTTAAGGGATGGAGGTTGGGTTGTATTTGCGGGGTGTGTGTTTGGTGTGGGTTGTGGGTCGTCTTATATCTACTTATTCTACTTGGTCTCGTGTGTCTTAATCAAAATCATGTTTTTTCTCTTATATAAACTTATTCTATTCTTATATTATTTTGTACTTGAATTTTTGGTTTTGGTTCGGTGGCTCTCGTCGGTGTGGGTCTTGGTGAGTTTTTGCGTTGTTCTTTGTACCTCGTGGCTCGTGGTTTCTTCTCCCTTCTCTTCTCTCTTTTTGGGTTGTTTTCTGTTTCTTTGGCCTCCGTCTGTCGTTGTTCGTCCGTCGGTTTGGTGTTGTTAGTGTATTTGGTGTTTTCTGTTTTGTCTCCCTTTTTTTTTTTTTGTATCGTATTGCGTCGCGTTTTGTGTGTGCGTCGTTGTTCGTCCGTCCGTTTGGTGTTGTCAGTTTGTCTAGTGTTTTCTGTTTTGTTCCTTTTTTTGTTTGCGTATTGTTTTTCGTTTTTTGTATCGTCTTGAGTCCCGTGTGGTGTGTGTGGTTGGTTGGGGTGTTGGTGTATGTTCGACTGTGTCCGTGAGTGAGGTGGTGTCGGTGTTACTGTTTGTGTCGTTGTTCGTCGTTTGTGTCTGTAGCGTGCTTGTGTGTGTGGTTTCGATGTGTATGACTGTTTCTGTGGTGGAGGTGGCGGAATCTGTGTCGCTGTCGGTGTCTGGTGTGTTTGAGGGTTGCGTTTTGTGTGGTGTTGTTAGATGTGTGGTGTGTGGTTGGCGTGTTGAGGTTCCGGCTTCTGTTTGGTCAGTGTTTGTGTGTTCGTGTGCCCGTCTGGTCATGTATCTTTCTCTCTGTGCTCGTAATTCGTCGTCCAGGGTGCTTACTGATTTTAAATTTGCAATTATCGCTATTATTTCGGGGGGTGGTCCTGTCTGTTTTTTGTATGTTTGTTTCGTCTGTGTCGGTTCTGTGTGTCTGTCCATGTTGGCGAATGTCTGTAAGATTCTGTCTTCTGTTGTTTGTGGTCTCGCGAATCTGGTGTGTGCCCATTGAGGGGGTGATGCAGGGGGTAGTGTGTGCCGTGGTGTTGGTGTGGATGTGGGGCGTGTGGTTGTGTGGGGTGTTTGTTTCTTGGTGGGTGGGTGTGTAGTCGTGTGTGTGGCCGTGGTTCGTGTGGTTTGGGTAACTGTTGGTGGGTGTGTGACAATTTGTGGTGGGTGTGGTGTGTCTGTGTTAGCTTGTGTGCAGGTTTGTATGTGTTCTGTGTATTTTGCGCCCCGGACCAGCCCGCTGCATTTCGGGCATTGCCTTGGTCCGGAGAGTGTAATTGTGTGTGCGGTCATCGGTGTGTGTGTTTGTGAGTGTCTCTGTGTGGCTGTGGGTGCAGTGGTTGTTATGTGTGTTGTTGTCGTAGTGGTCTGTGTTACCTGTATGTATGTGGTGGGTGTCGGTAGTAGGGTTCGTCGGGTCTCCGTTTGGTGTGTGCCGTCGCGTCCGTATCTGTGTGGGTGTGGGGCCTGTCCTGGTGTTTGCAATAGTGGTGTTCTTTCTGTCTGTGTTGTCGTTGTTGTCGGTCTCGTCAGTCGCAGTGTCATCAGGGCCGGTATTTTTTTTTGCTGCTTATCCATGTTGTGTTTCTGTGGGGTGAATACACATGTTAGTTTATTTTCGGGGTGTGTTATTGGGCGTGGTTCTTTTGTTGCTTATTTGATTATGTATATAATTTTAGGTCTTCTATATGACATTTTCCTATATTTTTACCGCTCTCTGTTGTTAATTCGTATATTGTGGGTGAGACTTTTCTAGTGATTATGTATGGGCCTATGAATTTTTTATTTAACTTAGCTGTCGTTCGTTCTGGTCCGGATGAGAGTGTATGGTTTTTTTTTAGTACTCTGTCTCCTTCCTTGAATTGAATGTCTCGTCTTCGTAGGTTGTAGTAGTGTGCTTGTTTTTCGTTTGCTTCTATCAAGTGCCTCTGTACTTCGTCTCAAAGTATTTGTAGTCGTCTCAAGTGGTCTGTCCATCTGTCTGTGTCTTGTAATTCTACTTCGTCGTCGTTCTCCAACTGATTTCTTAGACATTGTGTGGGATTTAATTCCCTTCCTAGGTTTAAAAAGGCTGGTGTGTGTTTAGTTGATGTGTGTGTACATGTATTGATTGCAAATTGTAAGTCTTGTAAGTGTATGTCCCATTCTGTGTGGTCGTTGTTTACGTAGGCTTGGATCATTGTTTTAGCGGTTCTGTTGACTCGCTCTACGGGGTTGGCTTGTGCGTGGTATGGGGGGATTGTTGCGTGTCTTATGTTGAATTTTTGTGTCAGTTCGCGTATGAGTTTGTTTATGTATGGTGTGCCGTTATCTGTCAGTAGTATGCGTGGTGTACCCCATCGTGATATTACGTGTGAGTGGAATGTCTGTTCTACTGTTTTGGCGTTTGCTTTGCGTGTCGGTATGATTTCCACCCATTTGGTGTATAGGTCTTCGAACACTATGATGTATTGGTTTCCTTTTTTTTTGATCGTGGGAGTGGGCCCATGATGTCGGAGGCTACTACTGTCCATGGTTCTTCGATAATTCTCATGCCCATTAGTCCTGCCGGTCGCGCTTGTGTTGTTTTTGTTCTTTGGCATGTGTCACATTTTTTTATGTAGTTTACTGTGTCTCTGTACATCCCTGGCCAATAATTTTTTTTTGCTACTCGTTGGTACGTTTTTTCGATCCCTAAGTGTCCTGCTTGTGTTTCGTCGTGGTTTTCGTGTAGTATGTGTGTTATTTTGTCTTTGGGTATGACTAGTTTCCATGGGTTTGTGTCTGGTAGG
This sequence comes from Neodiprion virginianus, assembly GCF_021901495.1. Lineage (NCBI taxonomy): Eukaryota > Metazoa > Arthropoda > Insecta > Hymenoptera > Diprionidae > Neodiprion > Neodiprion virginianus. The sequence continues at coordinate 12,372,776 of NC_060881.1, read as the reverse complement.
AGGTTTGAGTGTAGGGGGTTAGGGCGGTGGAAGTATAGTTGATTGTTTCTGATTCGCCACGACTCGTTTTTCTCTGGGCGTGTTTGTACTTGTGTTTTTTTGTATGTGTACCACTTGTCTGTCGTGTCTTCTATTGTGTCTATGTGTTCTTCGTCTTCGTGTCGTCTTGAAAGTGCGTCTGGTACGTCGTGCATTGTACCTTTTCTGTATGTAATGTCAAAGTCGTATTCTAATAGTTCTAGTGCCCATCGTGCAAGTCGGCCTGTGGGGTTTTTCAATTCTCTAAGCCACTTCAGTGCGTGGTGATCTGTAATGACTTTAAAATGGTATCCTTCCACGTATGGTCTGAATTTTTTTTATGGACCAGAGTACCGCCAAACATTCTCTCTCAGTTGTCGAGTATTTACGTTCTGCCTCGCTTAGCGCACGGCTAGCGTAGGCTATGACATGCTCTTCGTCATCGAGAGATTGTGTTAGTACGGCACCTATCCCTGTTCCGCTAGCGTCTGTTTGTAGTGTGAATGTTTGTGTGTAATCTGGGCATGCGAGTGTGGGTGGTGATGTGAGTGCGTGTTTGATTGTGTTCATTGCGTTTTCTTGTTCTTCCCCCCAGTGCCATTTCTGGTCTTTTTTCAGTAGTCGTGTTAGTGGTTCTGTAATGTGTGCGAAGTTAGGTATGAAGCGTCTGTACCATGATGCCATGCCAATTAGTCTCCGTAGTTGTTTTATTGTTTTTGGGTTTGGGTAGTTTTCTATGGGTTGTGTTTTGTCGGGGTCTATGTGTAGTCCGTGTCTGTCTACTATGTATCCGAGATATTTGACTTGTGCGCATCCGAATTCGCACTTCTCTGGGTTTATTGTTAGTCCCGCGTCTGTAATTCTTTTGAGTATTTGTTCTAGTCTTTGTAAGTGTTCGTCGAATGTTTGTGTTACTATTATTATGTCGTCTAAGTATGCGAATGCATATGGCTCGCATTCTGGGCCTATGAGTCTGTCTAGTAGTCTTTGAAATGTCGCCGGTGCGCCTGTCAGTCCGTATGGCATTCTTTTAAATTGAAATAAGCCCATTCCCGGGACTGTAAAGGCTGTTATATGTTTACTGTCTTCGTCGAGTGGTATTTGGAAGTATGCTTGGCTTAAGTCGATTTTTGATATGTACTGTGCTGTCCGTAGTTTGTCTAATATTGCTGTCATGTATGGTAGTGGGTATGCGTCTTTTTTTGATACTGAGTTTACTTTTCTAAAGTCTAAACAAAAGCAATATGTGTTATTTGGTTTTTTTATCATAACAATTGGGCTCGACCATTCGCTTTCTGATGGTTCTATCACGTCTTCTCTTAGCATTTTGCCTATTTCTGTGTGGATGGCTTCTCTAATTTTTGGTGATACCATATAGTATCTTTGTTTTATGGGTGCGTGTCCTTGTGTGTCTATTTTGTGTTTAATTAGGTGTGTTAGCCCGAGTTGGCCTGGTAGTGTTGAGATTTTCTGCTGTATTGTCGTCTGTAGTTGTGTGTGTTGTGATTGTGTGAGTTCTTGTATTCCTGCGCATATCTGTGGTTCGGTTTCTTTGTCGGTTTGTGTGTCGTCTGTTGTTTGTGCGTTTGTGGGTATGATTTTTTGATTTGTGATTTGTGTGTTCTGTGGGTTGTCTTTTTGGGGAATGTTTTCCGGTGGTGTCTTTGTGCTGGGTAGTGTTGGTGTTAGTGGTTTTTGTTTCATGGTTGTTTTTTTTTGTGTTTTCGTGTCTTTCTGTTGTTTTCGGGTTCGTTTGTTTTTTCGTTGCTTCTAATTTTTCTGCTGCTTTTGCTTGTTTTGTGTGTGTTTGTGTTGATTGGTGTCGTGTTTCTCGTGTTTGATGTGTTTGTATGTATTCTTTGAGTGGTGTTGGTAGTTTTTGTGGTCGAGCTTGCATGTGGTAGTGTGTCTGTGGGTCGTCTATCAGCGACCATGTGTTTTATCCATAATTTATTAGTATTCCAAATCTTATTAAGTCGCTGTTCCCAATGATACCTTGTGAGCCTAAGTTTGGTATTAATCCGAAATTAATTTTCTTTGTTATGTTGCCGAGGCGTATTGGGAGTGTTACTGCTCCTTCTATCGTCACCTGTGTTCCGTTTCCCATTGTAGCCGTTCTGTCGGGTGTGTTGTTCATTTGTGTGTCTGTGTTGTGTAGTATTTGTATTACTTCTGCGCCTAGGTATGAGTGTGTTGCGCCTGTGTCTATTAGTGCGTTAAATTCGTGACCGTGTATTTCGATTCTGATGTGAAACCTACTTTCCGTTCTGTTGTTATCTGTTGTGGGTGCTACTGTCTCGGGTGTGTTTGTGTTGTTTTTGGGGTTGCCCTCCACCCTTGCTGGGTCAACCCTTACTCGTTTCCCTGGTTCTGTGTTTGTGTGCATTGCCATCTGAAGTGTCTGGGTTGGTTGCAGTTAAAGCATCTGCGTGGTGTTGTGCCTGTGTTTGGATTCGTTTGTGTTTGTTGCTGAGTGTAGTGTGATAAGTTATACGTGATTGCGGGGTATCGAGTCTGTTGCGTGTTTTGGTTTGTTTGGTTTCGTCGTATGTTGTCTGTGAGTGCCGGTGGTATATTTGGTGTTGGGAGTATTGCTGGGCGGGGTTGTGTTTGTGTGTACTTGTATGGGATGTATTGTGTGTGGTGTGTTTGGTGTGTGTAGGTTTCTCGCGGGTGTGTGTAGTTGTTTAATATTGTTTGTCTCGTGTTTTCCCATTCGATATTTGCTTCCCATTCTTTGGCGGCTATTTCCAGTTGGTCGAAGTTCGCGAAATCGTATGGTTTTATGTATGCCTTGTATTCTATTTTCATGTTTCTGTATGCCAGGTCTAATTGTGTTCGTGGGTGGTATGGTGGTTTTAGTTGTGATAGTAGTGTTCTAAATTGTATTAGGAATTATGTGATTTTTTGTGTTGGTCCTTGTACGTAGTTTTTGATTTTTTGTTCCAGTCTGTCCCTATGTTGTATGTCTTGAAATGCGTGTGTAATGTCTCTTTCGAATTCTTCCAGTGTTCGCCATTTGCCTCTATTTAATCTGTACCAGTTTTTTGCGTCACCTTCGAGTATCGGGCTGAGGTTGTTGATTAATTGTGTATCGTGTATTTCATAACCCGTTTGATAGTCGCGGAGATTTTGTAAGAATTCGTCTATGTCTTCGTCTGTGTTTCCTGAGTATTTTATGTTCCATGTTTGTATTGTTTTCATTGCCATTGCTGGCTGATTCCAGTATGTACTGTTCGGGTTTGGTGTGTGGTTTAGGTGTGTCGTGTTTTGGTTGTTTGTGGGGTGTATTGACTGTGTGCTGTATATGTGTGGGTCTTCGTATTCGTTTCTGTCGCTTAGTAGTGCTCCGAGGTCTATCAGATTTTGTATAAATCGTGTGTTACGAGTGTTGGTGGCTAAAAATGTGTCTGTTCCCGTGAAGTGTCGGTTCGTTTGACTGGTTGTTACCGTGTTAGTTTGCGTGTGTGTAGGTGTTGGGATTGTATTGTATGTTTGTGTGGGATTTGTTGGTTCTGGGCTTTCTTGATGTTGAATTCGTGTACTATGTAAATTGTGTGTATTCTCTATGATAGCTGCGTCGATTATATTTTGTCATGCAAATATTGCGCAACGATTATATATGTATTTATACGTTTATTCAAACAGAGAAATTGAATGGTAATTGATAACAACAAATGGTAAAAGGAAGCGTTAACGTTATATTATATTAAATTAGACGTGCGTTACGCCTGGAAGCAGTATTGAGACTGCTCACACGGCCTCTCGCCGGGCTCGGCGACAGTGCATATGAAGTGCATAATCGCGTAATTTGAGCACTGCTGCCGATAAGAAAGCCAAGCGCATAAGGCGGGCTACGCTGCATGATAAATTTTGCACTCATCTAAATGATCCCCGGCATATTCCTACGAGAGGATATAAACTGTTACATTGAACTAGAAATGTTCTAGTTCCATCACATCCCCCGACGAAGACAAAGGCGCGTCTCTGCGGCTTCTGATTTCTCGTAGGATTCTTTCGTTACGTTTAGCTTGTGTCTCAATCCTGCGTTTTAATTTCCTTCGTTCTACTACTTCCAAAGCAGAGGGATTCCTTTGGCAACAATATCCGGCGAACGCCGAAATATAGGTGGGTATATTATATTTCCACAGCAAGAGTAGAATAGACAAGACGGATATCGTTCCAGAAACGGCAGCTATTGATGGGATCCCTATACCTTTGAAGTTAGCCCATGTATTGTTTACCCGAAGGGTCGCTTCGTTATTCGCGAGGACACTCTCAAGGTCTAAAATGGCTTGTCCTTGATCCTTGAGGGTATCCAAGTTAATCACGTGATGCAATACAATTTCCCGGCCTGTTACAAATTTGTTTAGCGGGGAAATGGTATCTGCATGTATTTCTGTTAATTGAGAAGTCATATGTTCTACGATTAATTTGACTCGCGTTTTCAAAGTTTGAAGTTCGCAGCTCTGATTCGTGGTTATCAGGGATGGCTTGGTGATTTGAATAATAAAAGTCTGCATTGAAGCGCATGTTATGGTTACCTCAATTGGCTTCGAAGGTAAGATTATTTGCGATCCCTGCGTTCTTATGTAAGCAATATCTGTGACGAGAAAACGACTCAGAGTGCATCCTCGTGGTATGGGATCAGTTATTTTCTCACAAAGTTCAATAGTATCGTTGCGATGTCCCACATCGCGGTAATCACCAATAAAATAATCGGTTATCTGTTTCAGTTGAGAAAATGTGGCTTCTCTTATAAAATTCTTACGTACTAATTTCAAAGCATATGTTGGGTTAAGCGTTACATAAGTGTGATTTATTCTTACGGGTACCGGGGTATTCTGAATTATTACCCAAGGTTCCTTTTCTAAGTAAGGCACTGTGAGTATATAAATAAGTTTGCCTTTATCTGTGGTTATAGTTAAATCACTTATTTTAATGAACTTCTCGTAATTTTCCTCCTCAATAGGTATTAGTGTCTTTTTGTCATTGGCGTCGAAAGCTTGAAGAGCTGTCATAAGCTCCTTTGGAGTAAAAAGGGTGTTATCGATGATACCATGCCTTCCTAATTGCACGGCAGTCATTACCAGGTCGATTAGTCGTTGCAGTTCCTTAATTTCGAATAAACTTAGAGTTATAGCTTCCATGTATTCCTGATAAGCAAGCGTTTCGTTACCTTTTATTTTTAATGATTCTAATTGTCCCCATACAGTTTCCAAAGAGTGTTTAAGTTTGAGCTGATTTGTATTCAAGATATTAATTTGTACTTGATTTATGTGCAAGGACTTGGTTACAACAAGATTTAGAGTGTCCGTCACATTTTTTAGTGAGGCTAGATTCCCATTAATTATTTCCAAATCATCCGCGTCAACAGTTCCGTAGATTGATTTTTGGATTGTTCCTAAAAAGTTAAACATTCCTCTTTTCGGTCTGATGTTTGGCGTGAGATAAGGTTTCCTTAGGGGATACATTTCATTTGCCAGGCCCGTCAGAAGGACATGTTTTCCAAATACCGCCTCAGCTTCGCGCGACGCTTCGTAAGTAACGTCGCTCGACGCGAGTGCTTTCGGAGTACTTGTTTTGGTTCCGTGGGATTGAGATTCCCTTAATTTAGAGGGGCGGCGCGTCATTTGAAGAATAGGCGCACCCAAGTCTAAAATGACTTCCAAAATATTCTTGTGTGACGAGGCACGGCCAAATTCTAAATCTAAAGCGTCCAGGGCGGACTGGGCGAGGGATCGCTGACCAGGGTTCCAATGGTCCAGATAGGTATCCCGTATCGTCTGGAGGCCTCCGAGTTTGTCGTGAATGTCGAGTAATGGTTTGGTGAACCCACTTGCGTCAATGGATTGGAATATCTTCCATCTTTCCTGGTACATGTATACTTTGCCCACTTCCTCCTGGAGTAGAGTCCCATTGATAACTGAGACATCGAAGTAGGCTAGGGACAGACTGCTACACCTATAACAAAAGAAACTAAGACTCTACTCCGTGGAGATCCAATCGTTACCCTGAACCCGTTTTAGTTTAATTCTAGGGATTGGATCGTTTTCCCTTGGTCCGGTGTCGTATTCGTAGTACGGTTTGGTATTATTCAGATGGGTCTTCCAATAAGACGCTGTGGAATCATCCGCGGTTTTCTTGTAAGTGATATTTCCTTTTTGTTCGTTGATCTCGACGACGATGAACGGTCCATTCCAAATTCTTTCCAAGGCGTTCTGTCGCGTATGGTTCTTGATCATTACTTTATCTCCCACTTGATATAAAGGAGTTTGTCGTCGTGTTCCTTGGTCCACTTGTTTTTGGTTTTTCTCTCTGGATTTGGTAAGCCAGACCAGAGCTTTCTCGAACCGTTCCTCCCATTTTCGTATCCACAACATTTTCTTACTAATCACGGTTTCCAATCGGTTTTCGCGGAAACCGTCAGGATTGTTGGCTTCGTGACAGAACATGAGGTTGTGAGGCGTTTCACCTGTTGATTGATGAACGGAAGTGTTATAGGCACGTGCCATTTCTATTAAAACCTTGTCCCAAGTGTGTATTCTCTCTTTGCAGGCAGTTCGAATATAGTCTTTCAAGACACTATGCATTCGTTCTATAGAGCCGTTCGACTGCGGGTGATATGCAGTTGTGGTGATATGTTTGATATTATAGTGTTCGAGAAAGGAATCGGTCAGCTCGTTACAAAACTCCTTTCCCATGTCCGTCAGGATTACTTTGGGGCACCCGAAGTTACCTATCCAGTACTCTGATAGAGCCTTGATAACTTCTGTCGCGGTTTTGTTTGTAAGCGGGGCACATTTAATGAATTTAGTTATTGAATCCTGCATCGTCAGGATATATCGGTGTTTATTCCAAGATTCGACAAGAGGTCCGACGATATCTATTGAAATTTGATCGTTAGGTTTTTCAGCAAAGGTTTCGAAAAGAATGGCGGGTGATTTCATTTGTATCCTTTCCTTTTTATACATCTGACACGTGGGGCATGCCTGGATAAAGGAATTGATATCGTTCTCCATACGTGACCATACGGCCGTTTCTTTTACTCGGTCAATTGTTTTTGCTAGGCCAAAGTGTCCATTGATGTCGTTGTGAGCGCTGGCCATGATTTCTTTCTGTTGCTGTTTGTTAGGCACATCCTTTCCTGTCAAGCAAAATGATATGTCTGCACCTGAGTCCTGACGTATCCTCTTGAGATCTTCAATGATCGAATTGGTTTCTTCTTTGGTGGTTTTCTTAGGGTCAATCCAGAAGTATATCTTTTCGTACCTTTTCGGATGAATGTAGTTTCTGAGTTTCTCACGTCTATCAGTCTGATTCTTTGGTATAATCAGGGTGTTGTCAGAGGCATCCTTTTCTTCTAGGGTAATCTTCACCCATTTGCCGTCCTCCCCTTTTCGATTTCGGTTGGGAACGAGTTTGATGTGAGATTTTGTTCTGCCTGTTGTGAGTGACAATCTCTCGATGTCAATGTGGCGTGCGGCAATATGGTGGACCCACTTGGGATTCCTATCAATGGGTGTGATTTCGTATAGTCCCTTTTCTAATTCGGTGAGTTTTCCGAAGATCTCTTCCTTTGTGCGAAAGACTCTAGATAACTCATCCGCTACTACGTTACTTTTTCCCGAAACATGTTCTATCAGGAATGAGTATTCCTCCAATCTTAGTCTCCACCGCAGCAGGCGTTGACTGGGGTCTACGCAATTTTTCAGCCATACTAGTGCACGATGGTCGGTGCGGATGATGAAGGGTTTATCTGGTGTATTGAGCAAATATACTCTTAGTCTCTTGACGGCCCATACAACAGCAAGCATCTCCTTCTCCGTCGTGCTGTAATTCCTTTCCGCATCATTCAGGGTTCGAGATAAGAAATATATGGGGTGGCCGTCTTGAGATAGTACCGCTCCAATTCCATCGTTTGACGCGTCGGTGGTAACGACGTATTGTTTAGCTGGGTCTGATCTCACAAGTATGGGTGGTGTGACCAACTTTTCTTTCAGGGTTTCGAAGGCTTCTTGGCAGGCTGCTGACCAATCCCATGGGGTGTCCTTTCTTGTTAACCTTGTTAATGGTTTCGCTAACATTGAATAGTTTTGTATGAACTTTCGGTAATACCCCGTCAAACCAAGGAAGGATCGAATCGTCTTAACGTTGACTGGAACGGGTAATTGTTGTATCGCTCTGGTCTTTTCCGGATCTGGTTTGCTTCCTTCGTCAGTGATGACATATCCGAGGTATCTCACTTCAGTTTTCATGAAGGCGCACTTCTCTGGCTGGAGTTTCAAGTTACATTGTCTTAAACGCTGAAATACGGTTCTTACATTTCGATGGTGTTCTTCCTCCGTTTCACCAAAAATTATTACGTCATCAATGTAGACGCAACAGATCTTCTGATTCAATCCTCTCAGCGCATCGTTCATCATGCGTTGGAAGGTCGCAGGAGCGTTCTGTAATCCGAAAGGCATTCGTTGGTATTCGAAATGCCCGTCGGGGGTTGAGAAGGCAGTATATTTCTTGGAGTCAGTAGCCATGTTGATCTGGTGGAAACCTGCGGCCATGTCGACAGTAGTAAAGAACTTGGCCCTTCCCATGTGATCGAGTAAATCCTCGATTATTGGTATCGGATAAGAATCCTGAACGGTAAGTTCATTAATCTTCCTGAAATCGATCACAATTCTATACTTGGGTTTCCCGTCGGGGCCCGGTTTTTTGGGTACAACCCAAACTGGCGAGTTGTATGGCGACTCGGATTCCGTTATTATTCCTTGTTTCAACATTTTCTCTACTCCCTCTTTTACAACCTGCTGGTGCAGCTGTGGAGCACGGAAACTTTTCACATTTACAATGCGTTGGGGGTCTGACAACTCGATGCGATGTTCAGTCATTGAAGTTCCATTGACCATGTCTTCCTCCTGTAAGGCAAAGATATCGCTGAAATCCTGAAGAATACTCCAAATTTCTTTCTGGTACTCCTCCGGTAGGTGTTTCAAGTCGACAGTATGTTGGAGCGCCTGCTCTCTTTCATCACGTGGTTGTTGCCATACACCCGGGGTTGACATACTCTTCACTCGGTGGACTTGGACGTTCTCCAGCCCGAGCTCGATATCTTCGTCTTCAGCGGTGGTGATGATTCCATAAGCCGTACCATGATTGTTTGTGCGTACAATCTGCACCGGGATATTTTCCATAGGCATTCCGTCTTTATAGACCATGCGTAACATGAGATCGAGATTCTTTTCGTCGGTATCGATGGCAATTTTGTTCACCGAATTTGGTTTAAATCGAATTTTTCGGTCGCTACTAAGGTGGTGTATCTTATTCTTCAGGGTGAGCGTCGAGGCATTCAACTGGAAATCTCGCCTCCTCATAAACGGGTTTCCCATGATTCCATCTTCTTCGTCAGGCAGATAATCGTCTGGTATAATGACGAATTCGTCCTTTAGCCCCATATGAGTTAGTACAGCAATTTCATTCGCGGAATTTAGCGCTTTGCCAGTCTTAAAGGAAATTTTGCGTTTGATAATTGGACAAATTTGTTTATCCGATGGATAAATAACCTTCCGTTTTATGAGGTTTATTGATGCACCTGTATCGACCATAAGGGCTACTCCTTGCTTTGTTTCTCCAAATTTTATTACAGCACACTGTAGTAACCCCTGTGAAACTGAACATACACGGGCTCCTGTTGGCACTCGTCCTCTAGTTCGTCCTCCTGTCCCTTTATTTCCTCTTCCTCTGACTGGAGTTCCTCTGACGTGCAATTGACTTGGTCGTTGGGCGGTTTGTCTTTGAGGCTGGCGTTTTGAAAATTTGCGTCTCGCTTATTGCCATTAGTATTACGGCGTTGGTCGTTCTGTGGTCGGCGCGGAGCGTAGCAGTTCCGGCTGTAGTGTCCTTTGGTTCCGCAATTATGACATACTGCTTGTTGTTCATGGGCGGTCCGATGTGTGTTACAGGTGTGGCATTCACATCTCTGGAGTTCTTTATCTTCATCTTGTTCCGCTTCATCGTGGTGGTGGACAGACGCTGGTGGTCGAGGAGTTGACCTTGGCGAGTTCGTCGAGGTTCTTTGTTGTACCTGGAATCTTCGCGTATCTGATGCGCTGCCTGGCCCGTAAATTTGGGACTTGTTCCAAAACGTGGGTTTCGAGGCTGTGTCGTTACTGTTCATCAGCTGTTGTTGATGCATTCGGAAATTCAATTCCTCGCCTTCAGCTTCTTTCGCGGCCTTCTGGGCTTCTAGTAACTTGAAGTACTGACGGTTTTTGACTTGATGGAATATCCTCGGATTAAGTCCGTACAGATAGTACTGGCACACTCTATTTTCGAGGTCTTGAAGATTAGGATCGATGTTCGCTCGTAGTTGTTGATTCGAGAAGGCAGCTACGAGGTCTTGGTAGATCTGATTGAATTTGAGATTGTAGGCGTCCACAGTGTCGCCCTTTTGGCCTGTTCTGCCAAGCTCCATTTCCAATGTGGTGGCACTTTTCTCGACAATAACGGCTGATCTTATGACTTCGAGTAAAGTTGGGATTGTACGAGGTCTCCTCTGGTTGATGGTCTTCTGAAGAGCTCCTCCTGTCTTCAAGCTGATTACCATGCTCAAAAACGGGAAACGTTGGGTCGGCATAACTACCATATCGGCGGCTTTTACTTGCATGATCCAAGCGTGTACGTCTTCCCCTGCTTTTCCTTCCAGTCTGCAATCAATCATCTTGATGGCTTGAAACGCGGGTAGGAAATCTTGTATCGCATAGGGCTCGTCCGCTGGGCGATTTGGTTCTCCGGGGTATCTTCCGGCAGCATCGGGGCGTAGGCTGACATCATTCAAGTAAGCTTCTGTTCGTGCATACGGGCCTGGGTCTCTTGGATTCCGAGGGGGAAGCATGTCTCGGGGTGGCGCAGTTGCCGGTAGTTGAATTCTTGTTTGGTTTCTTCGCGCGAGTTCCTCAATGTTCCTCATTATCTCTTGCTGTTGGCGTAAAGCTTCGGGATCGCTCAACAACTCGGACATACTGAACGTCACAGTGTCCGGACGACGATGTGGTAAAGTAGCAGACATTTCCAAGGCTCTTCGAAGTTCATCCTCTTCTTGCTGTTCTAGACGACGACGCGAGACGTTGTTACGGGTATTGCTACCAGTACCTCGTGGGATTTCGGGATCCGTCGGACCATTAGGCCACTGTGGACTAGGCCTTGGTGTAAGGCGTACGTTCGGCATCCGTGATAAACGTCGGCTTTCCTCGAGAACGCGTTGCAGTGTCGAATCCGTATCCGACAAGATATCATGGTTTACATTGGCTCGCGCGGTGGAGAATCGGTCGTTTTCTAATGAGCGATTTTGGTGAAGGATCGGTATTGGCATCGCATTTATACCTTGATGGTCCGAGTCTGAATTGGCTGGGGAGCCCACCTCATTGATGCGCGGTGTCGGTGGCAGCAATCGGTTTTGAGCAAGCCCGTATAATGCCGAGTAACGTGGTGGGTTTGTTATGGTCGAGGGAGCTATCTGAGTAGGACCTTCCACCTCTGATTCAACGAGACGCGCGGTATCTAGTTGAATTCGCGGTATCGCTCCGGTATGGTTTCCGGGCGGTCTTAAAATATTAGAAACATTCGGATCATCGCTAGTTGTTAAGCGATAATAGTTATTGATTGCTTCTCGATTGGTATTACTATTTGTAAGAGCATCCTCTTGACGGTTTTCTTCGGTTAATTGGTTATTCGGTTGTTGCATTTCCTGAAACATTTGGTTGGTGACGCTTTCAAGCGTGTCTTCGGGACGCGGAACTGTTTCAGAGTTTCGATTTATTTCTACATTATTGCGACGAATGAAGTCGTGTTCACGGCGTTCTTGATTTCTCAATTGAATAAAACGGGTAACCTCTTCTATAGGCAAATCTTCGCGGCGAGCAAGTTGACGCGCAGTTAACCTCTCTCCGTTTAATTGCTCTAGACCAAGACGGTATCTGCCCATTGCCGTTAAATCATTACGTTCGGTGGCTTCTTGTAGCCTATTCACAAGCTGAGTCATTTGGTTCGTCAAATCCCAAAATCTCTCTTCAAACCGGGATTCAGAAGTGACGGATTGTCCATCTTCTGCAGTCTCAACAATAGTGGGAGGTACTGCCGATCTCCGGTCATTGTTTTCGTTCACGTCCATTGTGAATTTATTTTTTTTTTTTTTAAATTTACCTTGAGTCAAGCTTTGACTTTATTTATTTGAATGATTCAAGTTTGACCATCAAATTCTTAGTTTCGATCACGATTTGTCCTTCGATAAGTTTATGGTGACTCGAGTAAGTAACAAAATGCTTGTACTTACGCTAGGAGTAGCCAAATTGAGGTGTGAAGCATCACACTCGAAGATCGTGGTAGCCGTCGGTACGAGGCTTCGATGTCCTGGAGTCTCTGACAGGCACCGGGGGCAAGAATATAAGAGCGGTTCGAGTCTGAGTGTCCTTATTCTCACTTCACTTCACTTAGATGGTTTAAACGCGAAGTTTATTGTATCTAAGGAGTGCAGAATTTTATACTTGCTTCCTTTCCAATAAATACACAAGTTTACTATGGGAATTGTCCAGTGTAGAATCAGGCGGTCTACACTCAGTCCCTGGTTATCAAGCGGTCTACACGCAGTCCTTGATTGTCTACGCAAGGCGGCCTTTCGCTCTATCCCTTGCTAGGTACAATTCGTAATAATTACTTATAAACGCGTAGCCGAAGGTTCGCGCGTGAATTTATTGGGCTTATGCACTCACTTCCAAAGTTCGTCACTATGATCCGGCCGTTTGATACGCGCGCCGCGTTCGTTGGTTTAAACCGGATCCTGGCAGGATCGCCAAATTTGTCATGCAAATATTGCGCAACGATTATATATGTATTTATACGTTTATTCAAACAGAGAAATTGAATGGTAATTGATAACAACAAATGGTAAAAGGAAGCGTTAACGTTATATTATATTAAATTAGACGTGCGTTACGCCTGGAAGCAGTATTGAGACTGCTCACACGGCCTCTCGCCGGGCTCGGCGACAGTGCATATGAAGTGCATAATCGCGTAATTTGAGCACTGCTGCCGATAAGAAAGCCAAGCGCATAAGGCGGGCTACGCTGCATGATAAATTTTGCACTCATCTAAATGATCCCCGGCATATTCCTACGAGAGGATATAAACTGTTACATTGAACTAGAAATGTTCTAGTTCCATCACAATTTATTGCGTTTGGTGAATTTATCGAGCGTCTTCTATTTATTTCCTGCGGTTGGGTCGGCGTTTGTTGATCTCGTGTTACGCGCGGCTCGCTCTGTGTCGAGTTGTTTTGGTTGCGTTCGGGTGTGTGTATGTCCATGTGTTCGCGCGCTAGGCCTTGTGGTTCTCTGTGTCCTTGGTCTGCCATTGTGTGTCTCGTGTTTGGTAGTGTGTGTGTTCAACTGTCTTTATTCGAATTTTCGTGACTGTGTAGCTTTGTTTCGTGAGTCTGTGTGTACTTTGTTAGCGTTTATTCCTGTGTTTTGTCTCTCAATTGTTCGTATTTGGGGTAAAAATGTGGGTAATTTACGTTGGGCGCCAATTTGTGACGGGTTTTGAGTCCGCTTGAATAATATGGGGGGGGGGGAGACAATTAGAGACGGGGCGGATATAATTGGTAAAACTTAGTGTGTATTTTTGCACCAGGGGGTCGACTTAACCCAAGAGATACAAAAGGGTTGTAGACTTGAGCGGTGGCTGATCACGCCTCAGCCCTTAGCGTTATTTAATACTAACTTACAGATACGCGCGCGGGGGGGGGGGAGGAGTGTAGGAGGTGACGGGGAATATGAGGTCGGAAGGGTTGATATGGCGAGGGGAGGGTGGTGTAGTGTGACGGGGAGTGTGTAGTAGACAGGGTTGGTATTGCGAGGGGAGGAGCAGATCGGCGGTAGAATGCAGGCTAACCTGGTGTCGTCGGCGTGTGGGTGGGTGTCTCGAGGTGTGGTGGAGTGTAGCTGGGTGTATCGGTGTGTGTGGGTGTGACTCTCTCTCTTTCTTTCTCTCGGTGTGGTTGAGTGTAGCTGGGTGTATCGGTGTGTGGCTGTGACTCTCTCTCTTTCTTTCTCGTTCGCTCTTAGGCTGGGCTGCTCAGGTGTTGCTGCTGTTACTTCCGTGCTCGTACTGACTCTGGCGCTCGGCTCTGCCGAGCGTCGGGGGGCTTCGGTGATGTTCGGGTCTTTCCCGACGGGACAGGGCCCACCCGTTCGGCTCTTCCCCGCGGGTTTGGGGTTTGTTATGACTTGCACTCTAGGTGCAACGTCACAATTAGAAGCAACGAAACAACAAACGAACCCGAAAACAACAAAAAGACACGAAAACACAAAAAAAACAACCATGAAACAAAAACCACTAACACCAACACTACCCAGCACAAAGACACCACCGGAAAACATTCCCCAAAAAGACAACCCACAGAACACACAAATCACAAATCAAAAAATCATACCCACAAACGCACAAACAACAGACGACACACAAACCGACAAAGAAACCGAACCACAGATATGCGCAGGAATACAAGAACTCACACAATCACAACACACACAACTACAGACGACAATACAGCAGAAAATCTCAACACTACCAGGCCAACTCGGGCTAACACACCTAATTAAACACAAAATAGACACACAAGGACACGCACCCATAAAACAAAGATACTATATGGTATCACCAAAAATTAGAGAAGCCATCCACACAGAAATAGGCAAAATGCTAAGAGAAGACGTGATAGAACCATCAGAAAGCGAATGGTCGAGCCCAATTGTTATGATAAAAAAACCAAATAACACATATTGCTTTTGTTTAGACTTTAGAAAAGTAAACTCAGTATCAAAAAAAGACGCATACCCACTACCATACATGACAGCAATATTAGACAAACTACGGACAGCACAGTACATATCAAAAATCGACTTAAGCCAAGCATACTTCCAAATACCACTCGACGAAGACAGTAAACATATAACAGCCTTTACAGTCCCGGGAATGGGCTTATTTCAATTTAAAAGAATGCCATACGGACTGACAGGCGCACCGGCGACATTTCAAAGACTACTAGACAGACTCATAGGCCCAGAATGCGAGCCATATGCATTCGCATACTTAGACGACATAATAATAGTAACACAAACATTCGACGAACACTTACAAAGACTAGAACAAATACTCAAAAGAATTACAGACGCGGGACTAACAATAAACCCAGAGAAGTGCGAATTCGGATGCGCACAAGTCAAATATCTCGGATACATAGTAGACAGACACGGACTACACATAGACCCCGACAAAACACAACCCATAGAAAACTACCCAAACCCAAAAACAATAAAACAACTACGGAGACTAATTGGCATGGCATCATGGTACAGACGCTTCATACCTAACTTCGCACACATTACAGAACCACTAACACGACTACTGAAAAAAGACCAGAAATGGCACTGGGGGGAAGAACAAGAAAACGCAATGAACACAATCAAACACGCACTCACATCACCACCCACACTCGCATGCCCAGATTACACACAAACATTCACACTACAAACAGACGCTAGCGGAACAGGGATAGGTGCCGTACTAACACAATCTCTCGATGACGAAGAGCATGTCATAGCCTACGCTAGCCGTGCGCTAAGCGAGGCAGAACGTAAATACTCGACAACTGAGAGAGAATGTTTGGCGGTACTCTGGTCCATAAAAAAAATTCAGACCATACGTGGAAGGATACCATTTTAAAGTCATTACAGATCACCACGCACTGAAGTGGCTTAGAGAATTGAAAAACCCCACAGGCCGACTTGCACGATGGGCACTAGAACTATTAGAATACGACTTTGACATTACATACAGAAAAGGTACAATGCACGACGTACCAGACGCACTTTCAAGACGACACGAAGACGAAGAACACATAGACACAATAGAAGACACGACAGACAAGTGGTACACATACAAAAAAACACAAGTACAAACACGCCCAGAGAAAAACGAGTCGTGGCGAATCAGAAACAATCAACTATACTTCCACCGCCCTAACCCCCTACACTCAAACCTCCTACCAGACACAAACCCATGGAAACTAGTCATACCCAAAGACAAAATAACACACATACTACACGAAAACCACGACGAAACACAAGCAGGACACTTAGGGATCGAAAAAACGTACCAACGAGTAGCAAAAAAAAATTATTGGCCAGGGATGTACAGAGACACAGTAAACTACATAAAAAAATGTGACACATGCCAAAGAACAAAAACAACACAAGCGCGACCGGCAGGACTAATGGGCATGAGAATTATCGAAGAACCATGGACAGTAGTAGCCTCCGACATCATGGGCCCACTCCCACGATCAAAAAAAAAGGAAACCAATACATCATAGTGTTCGAAGACCTATACACCAAATGGGTGGAAATCATACCGACACGCAAAGCAAACGCCAAAACAGTAGAACAGACATTCCACTCACACGTAATATCACGATGGGGTACACCACGCATACTACTGACAGATAACGGCACACCATACATAAACAAACTCATACGCGAACTGACACAAAAATTCAACATAAGACACGCAACAATCCCCCCATACCACGCACAAGCCAACCCCGTAGAGCGAGTCAACAGAACCGCTAAAACAATGATCCAAGCCTACGTAAACAACGACCACACAGAATGGGACATACACTTACAAGACTTACAATTTGCAATCAATACATGTACACACACATCAACTAAACACACACCAGCCTTTTTAAACCTAGGAAGGGAATTAAATCCCACACAATGTCTAAGAAATCAGTTGGAGAACGACGACGAAGTAGAATTACAAGACACAGACAGATGGACAGACCACTTGAGACGACTACAAATACTTTGAGACGAAGTACAGAGGCACTTGATAGAAGCAAACGAAAAACAAGCACACTACTACAACCTACGAAGACGAGACATTCAATTCAAGGAAGGAGACAGAGTACTAAAAAAGAACCATACACTCTCATCCGGACCAGAACGAACGACAGCTAAGTTAAATAAAAAATTCATAGGCCCATACATAATCACTAGAAAAGTCTCACCCACAATATACGAATTAACAACAGAGAGCGGTAAAAATATAGGAAAATGTCATACAGAAGACCTAAAATTATATACATAATCAAATAAGCAACAAAAGAACCACGCCCAATAACACACCCCGAAAATAAACTAACATGTGTATTCACCCCACAGAAACACAACATGGATAAGCAGCAAAAAAAAATACCGGCCCTGATGACACTGCGACTGACGAGACCGACAACAACGACAACACAGACAGAAAGAACACCACTATTGCAAACACCAGGACAGGCCCCACACCCACACAGATACGGACGCGACGGCACACACCAAACGGAGACCCGACGAACCCTACTACCGACACCCACCACATACATACAGGTAACACAGACCACTACGACAACAACACACATAACAACCACTGCACCCACAGCCACACAGAGACACTCACAAACACACACACCGATGACCGCACACACAATTACACTCTCCGGACCAAGGCAATGCCCGAAATGCAGCGGGCTGGTCCGGGGCGCAAAATACACAGAACACATACAAACCTGCACACAAGCTAACACAGACACACCACACCCACCACAAATTGTCACACACCCACCAACAGTTACCCAAACCACACGAACCACGGCCACACACACGACTACACACCCACCCACCAAGAAACAAACACCCCACACAACCACACGCCCCACATCCACACCAACACCACGGCACACACTACCCCCTGCATCACCCCCTCAATGGGCACACACCAGATTCGCGAGACCACAAACAACAGAAGACAGAATCTTACAGACATTCGCCAACATGGACAGACACACAGAACCGACACAGACGAAACAAACATACAAAAAACAGACAGGACCACCCCCCGAAATAATAGCGATAATTGCAAATTTAAAATCAGTAAGCACCCTGGACGACGAATTACGAGCACAGAGAGAAAGATACATGACCAGACGGGCACACGAACACACAAACACTGACCAAACAGAAGCCGGAACCTCAACACGCCAACCACACACCACACATCTAACAACACCACACAAAACGCAACCCTCAAACACACCAGACACCGACAGCGACACAGATTCCGCCACCTCCACCACAGAAACAGTCATACACATCGAAACCACACACACAAGCACGCTACAGACACAAACGACGAACAACGACACAAACAGTAACACCGACACCACCTCACTCACGGACACAGTCGAACATACACCAACACCCCAACCAACCACACACACCACACGGGACTCAAGACGATACAAAAAACGAAAAACAATACGCAAACAAAAAAAGGAACAAAACAGAAAACACTAGACAAACTGACAACACCAAACGGACGGACGAACAACGACGCACACACAAAACGCGACGCAATACGATACAAAAAAAAAAAAAGGGAGACAAAACAGAAAACACCAAATACACTAACAACACCAAACCGACGGACGAACAACGACAGACGGAGGCCAAAGAAACAGAAAACAACCCAAAAAGAGAGAAGAGAAGGGAGAAGAAACCACGAGCCACGAGGTACAAAGAACAACGCAAAAACTCACCAAGACCCACACCGACGAGAGCCACCGAACCAAAACCAAAAATTCAAGTACAAAATAATATAAGAATAGAATAAGTTTATATAAGAGAAAAAACATGATTTTGATTAAGACACACGAGACCAAGTAGAATAAGTAGATATAAGACGACCCACAACCCACACCAAACACACACCCCGCAAATACAACCCAACCTCCATCCCTTAACCCCGACAGATCGGAGCAGACAACACAGAAACAACAAAAATAACAAAAGGAGAATACATAGACGAAAGGACCACAAAATCCGTCACCGAAACCGGCTCACCCTATAGGCCTCGCCCCGCGTGGGGAGGGGGGAGTTGTGACGTTGCACCTAGAGTGCAAGTCATAACAAACCCCAAACCCGCGGGGAAGAGCCGAACGGGTGAGCCCTGTCCCGTCGGGAAAGACCCGAACATCACCGAAGCCCCCCGACGCTCGGCAGAGCCGAGCGCCAGAGTCAGTACGAGCACGGAAGTAACAGCAGCAACACCTGAGCAGCCCAGCCTAAGAGCGAACGAGAAAGAAAGAGAGAGAGTCACAGCCACACACCGATACACCCAGCTACACTCAACCACACCGAGAGAAAGAAAGAGAGAGAGTCACACCCACACACACCGATACACCCAGCTACACTCCACCACACCTCGAGACACCCACCCACACGCCGACGACACCAGGTTAGCCTGCATTCTACCGCCGATCTGCTCCTCCCCTCGCAATACCAACCCTGTCTACCACACACTCCCCGTCACACTACACCACCCTCCCCTCGCCATATCAACCCTTCCGACCTCATATTCCCCGTCACCTCCCACACTCCTCCCCCCCCCCCCCCCCCCCCCCCCCGCGCGTATCTGTAAGTTAGTATTAAATAACGCTAAGGGCTGAGGCGTGATCAGCCACCGCTCAAGTCTACAACCCTTTTGTATCTCTTAGGTTAAGTCGACCCCCTGGTGCAAAAATACACACACAAAGTTTTACCAATTATATCCGCCCCGTCTCTAATTGTCTCCCCCCCCCCCATATTATTCGTGCGGACTCAAAACCCGTCACATTGTACGTGATTCACGATTGATGAAAATCGTAATTGATATAACTTATTATCATTCAAAAACCTAATAAGTTATGTCGACTGGCTTAGCATCGTGCAAAGTGCAAGTGCTTGGCCACCAGATATGTTGAAATTTGTTGTTAACCAAAAGGTAAAGGTGCGTACATTTTCTAGGCTTTCTTGAAATTTCCTTTTTGTGCGTGAAATATAGTCGTGGTTGATTTCATTGATCGCCGTTTTCACGATGTGAAATTATTACTGAGTCTTCACAACAACCTTGTGAAGTTAACTTGTCGGTCGCGCGCCTTATAACTCACGCACTGCAACAAGCGTTTCACGCTTTCTAGTCGCGCGCCATAGAAGAAAGCGTTGCGTCACACGCGCCGCTCACGCCAACCACGCAGCCGAGCGCGTCGCGCAATCAGCCAACGTGGTTTCCCGCTGCTGAAGACCAACCGAGGCTGCGATAAGAGACCACCGATCTCACTGGCCGGCAGGACACTTCGGTCTCGCCGAAACTGACCAGACGAACTAACTGCAACGCTACGCTACGATCACAGACCAGCACGCAGAGTTTTGACAACTGCATGACGGACTCTGTTCAACTGGCAACAGCCAGCCTAACCAAAAGGACAAGTTCCCACGACCCAGCAGCTCCGTGGGTGCTTCAACGTGTGGACCTCCCATCAAGGCCTCTGACTAGGCCACCAGCAATCCTGCTTTCGCTGTGGGACGTCAGACGAGTGAGAGTAACGTCTCCAAGCTACTACGGCAGCATCCCGGCAGCGGTCTCTCCGTTCGCAGAGTCTCAACCCACCTACGTGTCAACGGCCACTCAGACGACACCGTCTGACTGCGAGTGGGAGTCTCCACAACAAGCGACCGAACTGGAGAATCGCCGCCCTCCAACACCGCCTAGATCTCCGGAAAGCCGATACACGCCGCCACCAAGGACCGCACCAATTCATCGCTGCACTTCATCGCTGCAGCCTCCACCGCGGTGCAACAGGACTACGACTACCCCTTCCCTCGCGTGGCAACCAATGAACTAACTGCCTTCAAACTACTCCTTCCACGCGGCTCGGTCGAATAGCTAACAACAAATAACGAACACTGAGTTTCATCAAAAATTGAAATAATTAGTTTGAAACGCGACCGTAATTGAACCAGATTATGTGTCCCTTGGTTTAATTTCAGTCACGTTTCGAATCCCTCGATTTCTGTGACATTAGCATAAACTCGGTACCAGTGTTGACAGATAGTCCATGCGTCGTACCCCTAGACGGATCTCGTTTTCCCCTAAAAATACCCTAGATCCCTTCTGTTCAATTTAAATTGTGGTTAGGGGAATCAAGACTACCTGATTGGGGGTATGTTCCGATATGCACTGCGAGCACTGCACAGTGCTCTCACTGTAGAAAAATTGGTTCCGATATGGACTGCAGTATACGGCCGCAGTACCCTAGGGAAATACATGACGTCATGAATAACCACCATATTTCTACTGCGAACACTGGAGGTTTCGAGGTAAGGTACTCGCAGTGCTTTGATCACGTGATTAGTCAAAACCACGTGCCCAACGGTTAATAAACAGTGCTACAGTTTGATACCAAAATATAGTTTGAAAATATAGAAGTGTTAATAATTTTTCAAGCTTTTATAAATTTGTTGGAACAATTAAAAAAAAATGGAGAAGTTAGTACGATTAGAATTATTAGATTGCATACACAATCTTTTGTACGTGGTTAAAGTTACAAAAGAAATTTTTGATCTTGCGACAGAAGGTAAATTTATCATTGTATTTATTTATTTACATATTCCAAAAGTAGAACCTTATTTTGCTTTTACAATAATTTATCGTTATTTTTCAGATACGACGTTCGCGACTAAGCTTTTGAATCGGTGTATTAAGGAAGGTAAAAATATAATAATGATCATTATATGATAAATTTTCAATATTTCAATTAATTCTTACATATAGAATGTTATGTCTTTGATGGTCCTCTGAAGACTTATAATTCGTCAGAAATTGAGGATGAAAATCAATTTCCGCCAGATACCGGCGAGTCAGAAGCTGACCCAAGTTTTGCGAAACCCTCAACATCTTTTGAAGAAAATTCGGCTGGAACATCCTTTAAACCATCGAAGGCGAAGAAATTACTGGGCAAAAGTAAAACCAGTAAAGATCATAACAAAAGTACTGGTAAGTCATGGTGGAAGCCAAAAAATTCATATAATTCTTACTTATCACTTTATTATGTATTTGCATTAAATCAATTTTAACAATGTGATCATCAAATTAAAGATATCAAAAACTGGAGCAGAAATGAGACTTTACTTCTGATTGCGGCGTATAAGGAACATCAACTTGACTTTCTGGACTCAAATGTCTCAAAGGATGACACTTGGACCAAAATTGCCAACGAAGTCAACGAATCCCTAGCTCTCCAGGATTTGCCGCCTATCGGTGAGGACAAGTGCCGAACAAAATGGGACACTCTCAAACGTCATTACAAACGTTTGAAAGATACTAGTAAAAAATCGGGAAGTGCACCAATAACCTGGGCTTACTATGACGTAATAATCTAAATTAAATAACTTTCCCATACTCAAAAATTACCCATCAAAATTTTAATTAAATTAATGAATAGGAAATGGAGGAAGTATTTGGTGAGCAACCATGGGTTAAACCTCTCTCTACTGCCGGCTCAAATACTGCCAACAAAATGGGTACTTATATTGTTAACTAGTTTTTACTGTTATGTGAAATTTAGAAAAAATTAAATTCAATCTTCGTATATTTCATAAATTCGCAACAGAATCGATAAATATGAACTTTTTTGGTATTTTTTAGATCCTGAAATGATCGAGCCACCGCGAAAGCGTCAAAAAAATTTGACGAACTACTGTGAAGAATTACTTGCAGCTAAAAAAGAAAATTGTGAAACTCGCAAACAGCATCATCGCGAGAAAATTGAATCTATAGCTCAATCATCTGGTACTCTTAGCAAGCTTGTGGATTTCATAACAAAAGGACATGGAAATGTATGATTTTTAGTAGTGTAGTTTTGGTTTTTTTATATTCTTAATTTAATATGCTATACAAAACGCTAAAAACAGTACTTATTTCTTTTATATTTCAAAGTATATGCTATTACTTATGTTAAAAAAAAAAATTAGAGAGTATTTTATCGAATTTTTTTTCTATTCAAGTTTCAATTATTAATATTTTAAAATTAGGTATGTCTTCATATTGTTTTTCATAAAGTTATATCTATGTCGATGTTACCATTATTTCGAAACGGTACCATGATACAAGGTTGAATACCGTAAGCCTTGTCTCCTAACAAATGGGTATCATCAGGAAAAAATTCAGGTGTACAATAATTTTGTAAATTTGACAGCCGGAAAACACGAGCATCATGAACAGAGCCTGCTTGACCACAGTAAGCATGAATAAATTTTAACTTGTGATCACACACTAGCTGAAATTGTAAAATTAAGTTTATTTCAACATGCTGGGTGAACACTGAACATATATAGCTTATCAATATAAATTTAATTTCTTTAAATACCTGAGTTTGGATAGAATGAAATCCTTTGCGATTTATATAGCTGACATGGTGTTCTTTGGGCTGAGCAATTCTTATGTGTGTTCCATCGACCGCTCCCAATACATTCGGAAATCCGTACTTTCGATATATATGATTTGATGTTATCCTCGCTTCTTCATGAGTAGGCCATTTTATGTAAACCGGTAAATAATTATTAATTGATTTGACAACTTTCCAAACAGTTCTCCAAGCTGTTGCTTTTCCGACATCAAAACGATCACACACTGACCTGCAAAATTAGAAAAATTGTAAGCTATTTCATTCAACATCGTTTTAATTTTCAGTTACTGAAGATCTTAATAAGATAAAAGGAATGTGAATAATCTACCTGTAAGAATCTGGTGTTGCCATGGTCCAAATACTCAGAAGAAGCTGTTTTTCGATGGAAATCGGGTGTCTACCGAAGTGAACAGATTGCTTTTGCAAGTCGGGTCCGAGTAAATTAATGAGAAATTCAAAAGTATCTCGTCGCACACTACAATTGATTTACAAAAAGTATACAATGAATGGAAATTAATAATAATTTAAGTAATTGTTGTTGGTAATGTGAAAAGAATGATTATCACTTCATTGGATAAAACGCATGCCTTACCGGAAATGACTTTTGAAAGTCGTATCGGTCATTCGAAAAACCGTAGTTTCCACATAATTTTGAGTTCTTGGAATGATATCCTGTTCGGCTCGATTTCCAAAACAATAGATGAGATCTTCATCATCACTAGAATCATCTTCGTCTGAAGAGTCCAATAAATTTTGAACTGCACCAACAAGTACTATTCCAATTACTACGTAATCCATTAGCTGTAAATTTTTTTTTGATTTATAGTAATCAATAATTATTTTTTGTATAAAAAAACCCTAACTTTTACTTTACATAACCTCTATACAATAACTGATATATATAGTTAATATATGTTTAGTAATGAAAAAAAAATTTTTTTAATGAAAAACTACTTACTTTTATTATAGTAGAAATTCAATTGACAATTGATATTAATATCAATTTTTTTAATTTAACAATATTCCAACAATAGTTCTCCTCATTGATTATTAAACTATAATAATACACTCATTTATAAGCTGCGTCAAAAATGGAGCCGACAGTATACTGGACTGCGTTCCGTTTTAAATAGTAACCAGTGTAAGTCCAGTATAACTGACTATAAAGGAACGATTTCCCAGTATACTAAATTCACGTTACACTGTACAGTGGTCGCAGTGTATATCGGAACATACCCTGGATTACGCCACTGTTAGTCAACATTGCCACGATTTTGAAACGTCAATTTTCTGTCGATTTACGGTGGACAAATATAGTAAGGAATAGTTTGAAAAGTAAATGAAACGGAAATTTCAGTCAGTTTCGATTAGGACGCATAAACAAACTAAACCAATGCACCTACATACCCAACTCGTTCACGATAACGAGAACGCACGTGAATACGAATCCCAAGAAAACGACAACGCACAAAGGTTCTTTAATTACGTGCCACATACAGGTTGCGGCATCTACTGTTTACTTCGTGAATCTCTTAGCGACATGCAACTATTGAATAAGATGAACCAAAAAGAATCCAATCAGCCGAAGACGAAACAAAAAAAAAACAAATAAACTTAACCCAACCCTCAGAAATTCAATAAATTCAGAATAAAACAAAATAATGACATATGATTTCTCACTTTTTTTTTTATTTGCGTTACTCCACCATATACCCTTTCAGGTTTTTTTCGCCGCAGGTCGTATCATCACAGGTCAAAGCTGATATCACTAACATCGCAGTGAAATTCAAACACACTCTGTGCAATGATATAAGCTCAACTATCCATGGATGGAATATACTTCACAGGGCCGAAGTGACCGATGTTTCCAGCACTGAAAGTTTCTGGGCTCACGTCGATGAATTAAAGGACGCAGGAGGAAATAAAAAATACGGAAACATTGCAAACCTCGTTCTCGGACTGCTCAGTCTACCCTTTTCAAATGCCGCGGTTGAACGTGCATTTTCCATCGTCAATATTGTCAAAGACAAATTACGCAACAAAATGTCAGATGAAATGGTGCAGGCCATACTACATGTTCGTTGTACACTCAACGATGAATGCTGCAAATTTACACCGACAGCAGCAATGCGCAAACGCTTCAATTCTGAAATTGTATACGAAATGATCAACGAGAACGATATCGAAATACTCGATACGTTGCCTGCGAATGAGACGAGAAGAGAACAGGCCCACTGCAGCCAGTGAAAAGCAGTGAGACCCATTATCGTTTACGAATTTTTGCGAAACAGGAAAACTCTCGAGTGTTCGGAACGAATCCCAATGAGTCATGACTGACGCTAAAACATTCTTTAGGGTAACTTCAGCCTGGCAACCTGGTTAAATAAGTATTGAATTTTCAAAATATTTTATAAAAAGCTGAGAAAAATAATTAACAGTGGTGGAGGTCGATTTGTAGTACAGCATCTGTCCTCAACCTAGAGAAATATTAATAACAATGGGTTTGCTAGAACATTAACTGATAAATGCAAATCTCCATGAGCGTACATTTTCGTTGAATTTTTTCAAAGAATAATTCGTAATTTTTTATCGATTTTAATGCACCACGGCCCATTTACTTGTTAAAACATTGTTTTACGATTTCACCACGTAGATTTTTTGTGAGATTGACCCTTAACCTTCCGACGGTAATAAGGGTCTTTTAGGGCACCAGCCAAATGTTAAAATCGTATGTGGTCCATACATATTACGGAAGGAGGGTTAATAATTATAGTAGTTGTTTAACCATCGAAAAAATTCTTCCATGAACAAACAGCTGTATAATTGTTAAACGGTCAACCTTACAAAAAATCTACGTGGTGAATTCGTGAAGCAAATTTTGAGAAACAAAATGAGCTATGATGCATTAAAATCGGATAAAAATACGGGTTAATATTTGAAAAAAACCAAGGAGAATGTAACATGATGGAATTTCTCTTTTATGAATTAATGTTTTTGCAAGTCCATCGTTATTGATATTTCCCTACGTAGAGAATACATGCACTCATTTAAGTAGTATGCCGCGCAGTAGTTACCTTAAGGATTATAACAGCAAACAGAACTGCCCAATACTCATTGCTTTGGAGAGACATCTGTGATATTATATAAGAAGAGATGATAAAAAGAGGAAAAAAAGAATGATACGTTCTGCGAGTCAAAACGTTAATTTTTACGTCGTTATGTGTTACGATATTTTTCATATTTTAATAAACATTATTTAATAAATATTATTGACTATAAAAAAACTCGGTCATCTCTGTATCCGAAAAAAAACTATGTGCTAACTATAAAGCTGCTTTTTCACGTGCAATGCAGCCGATGAAAAAGCAGGGCTAGGCTGATCCGCATGAAGAATAATTTAGGTACGCGCGTAACTTGCCCATTTAATTGAATCGCCCGATTCACTACGCACAAAATCGCGCGTAACGATGCCAGCGACCCGATTGGCTGGACAAGTTACGCTCCACGGGAAACCAGCCGAATTTTCTAATAAAATATTTTTTAATCGATCCTGGAAATATTCCCTTAAAAACTAGCCTAAATTATTTTTTCCCCTGTTTGCCCCCTGACCCGACTGACAAAACCCTAAATCTGGGGGGAAATCCCTCGATCTGAGAACACTGCTCGGCACATAAAATGAGAATAGTCTGAAATTTCCGATCCCCCTAACAAAAACCCTATACAAATTTTCCCCCTGTTTGACCCCTAGGTCGAACGAAAAAAAACCCAAGTCTAGAGGAATTACCTCTAATCTGGCAACACTGGGTAAACCTGGCGCACTGCTCACGGCTTGACGACTTCAGGTGGTACGGAACTTGAATCATTCGTTTCGGGTAGGGAAGGCGATCAGAGATCGATTAATCGAAGAATCGATTATTTCGAGCAAACAAATCGATTTTTAAATCGATATTTTGTACTGAATCGATCTTGTGAATCGATACTTTATCGTTGAAAATCGGGCTTCGATTTTTTTATTTTGATGACAAAAAATATAAAACAGTCTAGAGTGAGTTGAATGTACTCATATAGTTGAACGAGGAGTCAATGCTTGGGCTATCGAGACTATATTTTATAGATGGTATACTATACACATGTAAAGACTGCTTTTAATTACGTACATACTCGCGAGATGGAGTGAGCTGAGTTTCTCCAGTTCTCCTGACTGCGGAAAAGATACGCAACAATTAAGTTTGTGATTTATGGTTTGGTGTAATTATTGACATTATTTGTTTGTTTACATTCTGATTGTATTTTTGTGATGTACTATCAATAGAAAGATAGATTAATATTTCATAGTGCTTGATACAAACTAATACTTCATAAAAAGTAAGTAATTAATTGTTGGGTTTTATTTCTATGACATTTACACCGTACTCTTTTGTATTTATTTATCGATGTAACCTATTAACCAATTTCTTTTATCTCCATTAAAAACCATTCTCTAGTTATTTTTTTTACGACGCAATTGTTGATTCTATTTTAAATAGTTCAGGTCAATTAAAGTTAGTTGATATATAAGCTATTATTTTTCTTTAAATAAATAAATTAATTGATACAGATAAAATCATTCCTATTTTTTCCTATTTAGTAATCCAAAGTATTTTTTCAGGATGTCAAATAAAAGCGATATATGGAATCATTTTATAAAAAAGGATTTAGGGGGAGTATGTAAATATTGCCACATGGAAGTAAAAACTAAAGGGAATACAACAAATTTAAGAAATCATTTACTCAGACGTCACCCACTGATTAAGACCGTAAGTCAAAAAAAAGATGAACGATAGTGGTAGTGGTAATACTCAAAATGGTGATGGAAGTGGTCAAGTTAGTGGAACCTGTATTCTTTATATATAAATAACATTTTTCGTTTTTCTACGTATGAATGTCAAAAATAAAAAGTGATGCTCAACTAAACTAAATAACACTATTCTCTTCGTTTTCTAGGTTTCAGAGAGTGACGCGACTTTAGATAACATTCCAGATTCTCGTAATGTTGATAATTCAGATACTGAAAGTTTGGCTTCAACTCATTAAACTGCTTCTGCATCAATTTCCAAACAGCAGACATTGACGTCTTGCGTTACAAGTATAAAAGCATTTGGAGGTAAGACATGAAACTTGAATTCATTATCCTAAAGTTGAGACGCGTACTAAATAAGCAATTATAATTTTTTTGTTTTTTCTGTTCTCAGATAATGGTGTTAAGACTGGACAAATAAATAATGCTATAGTATTCATGATAGCAAAAGATGGTTTGCCCTTGAATACAGTGGAAAAATCAGGATTCAATTACCTGATGAAAATAGTGGCACCACTGTACAAAATTCCAGCTAGAAAAACAATGACTTATATGATTGACGATAAGTATGATGTTCTTTCAAGTCAGCTTAAACTGAAGATAGAAGAAGTCGAAGCCTTAAGTTTGACTGCAGATGTTTGGACTGACCCGCATAATAGCCAGAGCTACATGGGCTTAACTGGCCATTTTATACATGAAAATAAAATGATGAGCATAGTATTTGGTGTATCTGATCTTACAGAACCTCACAACTCTGAATATTTAGCTCATGTAATTACGATGATGGCAGACAAGTGGAACATAAAAAGTGATAAAGTGATAGCATTCATTACCTATAACGGCGCAAATATTGTCAAAGCTGTTACAATTGTTTACGGCAAAAATAAGCATATGCCGTGTTTCGCTCGTACATTAAATCTAGTGGCATCGAAGCCATTTGATAATGAAGATGGATTAGAAGAAGCCAAAAATTTGTTAACAGCCGTTAAGGAAATTACTACATACTTTAAGCAAAATACAAATGCTGCCGACTCTTTGAGGAAAGCTCAAGAACACAAAGCAAAACCATTGACACTTAT
The DNA here is from genome assembly GCF_021901495.1 of Neodiprion virginianus. NCBI lineage: Eukaryota > Metazoa > Arthropoda > Insecta > Hymenoptera > Diprionidae > Neodiprion > Neodiprion virginianus. The sequence goes on along the minus strand of NC_060881.1, from coordinate 12,343,459 downwards.
CCAATCTATTTGTACGAGATGGAATTCAGTTTTTTACCAGCTGGAACGATTTGTTGATTTGTCTGAAATAATTGCGCCAATATTACTGAAGTACCCGAAAGCACCTACGATGTTAACTGCAGGACAATTAGAACATATAAAAGACCTAATAAATATACTGAGACCGTTGGAAAGAATTACTAAAGAAATATCAGGACAAAATTATGTAACTGTGAACAAAATCATACCAATTGTATCTAGTCTTACTGAAACGTATAATGCAATGGGAACTTCAACTGACGTTGGTGCTAAAACAAAAACTTGGATTGTTGAAGGCTTGAAAAAAAGATTTGGAAGCGTCGAAAAGGTTCATTTATTAGCAGCGGCAACGATTTTAGATCCTAGATTTAAAAAAATTTATTTTACTGATTATATAGCCTGTTCCCGAGCAATAGATAGAATCAATACTTTGATTTTGGATGTTCAATCACAGCAACAAGTTCCGCAAGATAACCGTAAAGAAAATCAATACGAAGAAGAAAATGATGCAGAAAAAGGAATTTGGAATTTCCACAAGTTACTTGTGAAAAAGCAGCTCTCTTCATGCAACACGCTTGCCCAAGAAAGTCAGGGTTTGAACGAAGAGTTTAAACACTATCGCAGGCAGTGGTGCATTTAAATTATGATCCTATACTCTACTGGCAAGAACAGAAAAATTCAATTTATCATCACGTTTACTCAACAGCTTGAAGTATATGTGTGTCGTGGGATCATCTGTACCTTGTGAGCGACTGTTTTCTATAGCTGGCAATATTGCCAGTGATGAGCGAAACCGTTTGGATCCCGCTAGACTTGACAGACTTTTGTTCCTGAAAAGCTTGGACATTAAATACTGAGAACTGTGACTTTTATAATTTTTCAAGTATTTAATATTATGAAAAAAATTTTATCTTAAGTAGGAAGTTCATATACATGTAACGTTTAAGAACAGTTGTAATTGTTTAATTCATTAAAAATGATTAAGGATTGATTATTTTAGCGTCTTCCATGTTTTTTATAATTACATTCATATTGTGTCATAAATACGATCTGATGAAACCGATAGAAAATCGATTTTCGAGAGATCGATCCTTGAAACTTCGATTCGAATCGATTTAAAGATCGATCTTTTTTCGAGAGAATCGCCTTCCCTAGTTTCGGAAGTTTGCGACAATACATCTACGTGATAATATAGGCTGATGTTTATTCCACTTATCATGTATGTATTTCAACGATCACGGGTCAGCTAACTTGAGCTCTGCTTGAGTTATATGATTCCTGCGGTACCGTCATTGCGGGCGAGTCGGCGATCGCCCTCCATCTGGCGGTGCGCCTCAGTCATTACGTGCGTCCTTCAATGTGCTCGTGTCTCTGTCGCGTTGGTCCGACGGTGTTGGCACGTCGGCGACCTAGCTATTGGGCGGCACAAAATAGTACAAAACGAGTACATAATGTTGAGTGTCTGCCAACCTCTCTATACCTTGCGGGTTCCAACTTAACATTAAGTTGAGAACCACCTCTAATTGTCTGCAGATTTCAAAAATAATAATGCTACAAAATTTTTCCTGACTATCACTCAGTTCTTATTGCTATATCAGCTGGTAGATGGTATTTCCTTAAATTGATTTGATTATAGATATTTTTCTTGAACCTAGAGTTAATAAGATCAACTAAGCAGTAAGCGTTATTGTCTAAAACTTTGGATATTCTGTATGGTCCATAAAAAAAATGAAAAAATTTCTGCGTCATGTAATTTAACGCGCTAGATTGTCTAGGTACACTAATCAAAGCAAGATCACCCTAAACAAATTTGACCTTCGAATAACCCTATTGGTCACGTAGTCTTTGTTAAAACTTTCTTGCAATCCGGTTCGAGCTAATAAAATTTTACACTCGTGAGTCATGAACTCAGGTGTTTTCGGTAAAGATATTAATTTTTCATTTTCATCGGCAGGTTTAGTTCCAAAGTGTAATTTTTTGGAAGTAAACCCGGGACTAGAATGTTTTGTGATGTTCAACAGGGATTCAATATCCTTCACATTCTTGGCCCATCGTGCATGTGTTTCGGAACATAAAGTTCTGAACATGCGACCTAATTCTCTCATGATACGCTCAGTAGGATTACTGTGTGGATTTCTAATAAAAGAAAAAATTACTTTAATGTCGTTCTTTTTGGAGTTTATTCCTTAAGAAACGATTTGAGTTATAGGGCCCGGTACGGAAATTATATGAGTAAAATCAAGTTTAACACGAAAACTTGAGGCGTTATAGAAAGAGACAAACATATATATTGAACGTGCATAAGAATGAGATGGAATACATTGCACAGCGTATCCTATACTCGGGGTCTCCTCTTTGTGCGGCGTTTCTTAGTCTCACTGTATAGTTCGCTACCTCTGGTTTGAGAGTTGAATGTGTGCATATGCTTGTACGTGTGTGTTTTGTGCCTGCGTATGAATTTATAAGACGTGACCTAATCACGTCAAAATATTTGAAAATATGGAAGAAATTGATTTAGCTGATAATGAAGAAGAATCCGAAAAACACCTGGATGCGGTTAATTGGTAAGCTTATCGTTTACATTTATGAATAATATACATTTCAAATACGAACAACTAGATCTTTGATTTAGTGTTTTTATTATTTTTGATTAATTGATTTAATATACTTTATATTTATATATTATTTTCATTACTTATATTCACCCTTAGCGGTACACATTTTTCCCTACTTACTATCGACTTGATTTTTGTACTCAAGGGTTTTTGGGGTCGCTGATTACGAATCTGCATTCAAAATTTGAAAATTCAACATGGCGGATTCAATATAGCGGACCGAAAATGTAAAAAGTCGTTTGACGGGAACGAGAGTTGGTACTCAGGGGTTTTTGCGGTCACTTATTACGAATATGCACTCAAAATTTGGAAATTTTTGAAGTAATATAAATAATCCGAATAATTACAGATATATATTTGTTTCTCTTATCATTTCGGAAGATGCGTTCATTTACCCTCTTTTTCTAGTCGATATATATCATAATTATCGTTCGTAAGGAGTAAACTCCAGTCGTGCGTCGGAGCTGACACACACACTTATTATTTAATTCAATTTTCCATTTAGGTGACGTGAACTGTGTACCGTGATGAGATAAGACGATTTTTGGGTTGCCTATTTCGTTAACATATAAATTAAGAACTTTTTAACAACAATCTGTTTTTCTTACGGGATATAATTTGGTGTACTTCGAACAAGTATCTACTAGTACAAATATATGTTGGACACCCCCAATTGAAATAGGTAATGGCCCGTAAAAATCTACTGTTACTAACTCATTCGGTTCGTTAGCTTTGACCATTAAATACTCGCCTTCCATATTGTAAGTTAAATGCTTGACCCTTTAGCACAAGTCACAAGAAAGGACATATTTTTCTATATCTTGACACATTTTTTTCCACCAATAGAATTGTCGTATATATGAGAACGTCTTATGTACCCCAGGATGTCCTAATTTAACATGAATAGTTTCCATAATGAAATTTTGCTAAATTTTCGGCACCACAACCTGCCAACCGTTTCTTTTTTTGTTCGTTATAAGTAAAATACTATTGTACAATGAAACTAGATCTTTTAATTCTCCCTTTTTTACCTGATCGATTATTAATTTTGATTGTTCGTCTTCGTTTTGCAATTTACCTAGATCTTTAATTTTTGAACCAAACAAATCCTTTTTTAGCGTTATTAGATAGTTAGAGTTACGATTGTTAGACATAGGTATACTAGAAGTGAGTTTGGCTATTAAAACTTTATTAGGTTCATCTTCTACTTCAAACTTTCCAACCGGATTTCGACTAAAAAAATCAGTTATTATATTATCCTTGCCTGCACAATATTCGGCGAGAAACGAATACTGCTATAAGAGAATACCCCAACGAATTAAGCGTGTACTCCTCAGAAAAATTAAACCCTTATGATCAGTTATAACTTGAAATTATACACCCATCAAATAAGTTCTCAATTTGGTTATCGAATACATGATTGCCAACAATTCCTTCTCCGTCGTTGTATAATTTACTTCGGCCGTGAATAAACATCTGCTTACGAGAGAAATAATATAGTGCTTCTCATTTTCATCGGTTTGATATATTATACCACTAATCTCCTTATTTGAAGCATCGGTTTGAAGATTAAAAGACTTGTGCGGATCTAATCGCGTAATTTTCTTTCAACTCTTTAAATGCTTGGTCATGCTTCATCGTCCACTTTCATTCAGATTTAGCTTTCAATAAATTTCTATACGGTTCAATAAAATTTGCATGACATACACTAAATTGTCGGTAGAAGGTACAAATTCCTAAAAACCTTTGTGATTGTCGTTGGTCAGTTGGTGTTTGAAAATGTCGTATTATCTCTTACTTATCGCGATCATGTCGAATTCCATCAACGGATAATTCGTATCCTAAAAACTTGACAGAACTACTGCAAAAATGTGATTTATCTAATCTCAAAGTAAAATTTTGACTTTGTAATTTTGAAAAAATATTATCCAGCTGGTTTGAATTTTGTTCAAAACTGTTCGATGCTACCAATAAATCGTCGATATATCGTATCAAAAATGTATCATATGCACTACCTAAGGCAATAGTGAGTGCTCTTACGAAGCCACTGCCGGCTGTCTTAATCCCGAAAGATATTCTACGGAATTGATATCATTTTTTACCATGCAAATAAGCGGTGTACGAGCGAGATTCTTCATTTAATGAAATCTGCCAATAGCCATTAAGGTAACTACTGCGATCCAGTTGAGTCAAATGAAAGTTCGTGAAAAAAAAAAATTAAGAGAGTTTAATAAATTACAAATGCGACATCTACGGACTCGTCGCACCTTGTTGTCTTCAGAAATATATAACAATATCGAATTATTAGCTATTTATACGAGTAATTATTTAAAAAAGAACTCTCTTGTTAACTAGTGCCAACTTAAGATCTGTGAAAGTCACCCTGAAAACGACTAAGATAAATTCTGAAGAAAAATGTTAAAACTGTTGGTTTATATGTAGTAATAAGTCTGTTGTCGTCAAATATTGCATAACGTGATCTCTTTGCATAATCTCGGCAATCAACGGTGGGCATTAATGAAATTCATCATCATCATCATCAATAGCAAAATTATCAAACAACAAATTCGTGGAATTGTGGTCAATGTCATCGATTTCCATTTTTCAATCAATACATTTTCAACTACATGATTATTATTTGTTTCTTTTGTTCCTACGCTACTACAAGATACGTGAACCGGTTGTTTTTTCGCGCTTACTTCACGTGTTCAATAATTTAAATAAAAATTATTTCACCCTATTGGTCGGATGCCAATTCTCTGACGCCATCCGATCGCACAGTATCAAATTCTGTGGAACCTGATAACCACCGATCAAAATATCTAACTTATCGAAATCTAATACTAATTTGATTTTCATCAACCAATCATTGCCAAAAATCATATTGGATGTTAATCGCGGAATCACTAAAAAAGACACGTCGTACTGTAACTACCAATTCTTACATCTAACAAAATTTCTTTTTTGCAACACCAGCATGGAAAGTCCATTTTTATGCACCATTTACAAGCACCGAAAGTAGTCTTTTATACACATGTGCGGGAAAAACTTTCGCGCATTGCTAGCGGTGTGAGAAAAAAACCTTCGCACATTGCCGGCGGTATAAGATAAACCTTCGCACATTCCTAGCGGTGTACGAAAAAGACGGTCGCGCTTTTATCCACAGTTGCGCATTTCGCAAACAGCTGCACTAGCGCCACCGATGGAATAATTTGTCACTCTGTTCCGTGCTCGACATCGTCACTGAACAGACATCGTGCCGTGGTTTCGTGTAAAAATATTCGTGTATGTCGGACTTTCCATTACAGGTGTAGCAAAAAATAGAGTTCGATACACGTGCGAAAGTTGGCAATGCCTATCTCGCGTGAATGCGCCACACTCGCCCTTCAACTCGTCTCCGGGCTCGTGCTGCGCCTTCACGCTTGTGCGGGCATTGCCACCTTCGCGCACTAGTATCGAAAAACACTATTTTAATGGAGGTGTATTTTTGTCCAATTGCTGCAAGAACTACCACATTGGTGACGAGTAATTCGGTAAGCTTGAATTGTTGTTTTAAAATATTATAAAATGTTTCCGAGATACAGGTGATCTGCCTACCAGAATCAATCAGAACAGGAATAGGGCTGGAAAAAATATCAACTATGAGATGTGTTACATCCAGCGTATTGCTCAGGCATATCTTTTTCGAAATCACGATATAACTAGGACTCTCAATACGTGAAGTGTTTTTCAAAATTCCCTATCAATGCTGTAACGAAAGCTACAGCCATAGATAACATTCAAATATCCTATTGCCTAGACCGGCGAGTTCCACCCCTCCTGGCAAAAGTCACGTAGAGACCAGCAACGATCCCTAGTATAATGTTCAAATTTGTTTCTTATAACTAGTAAGATAATATATAAGAAGGTATTCCAATCCCGCAATGCATCATGGGAAATGTGTCAAGCGGTCGCGCCACCACGAGTGTGTCAGGCACACTAGCCGGCACCTAAAGTATTTTCATGCTAATTCTCGTAATAATAACAAATATTGTTTAATAATCAAGTAGCGCCTAAAAAAATTATTTTCACCCTCCAGCAACAATAATAAATGATAATAATTAATTAAAAACCTTTAATAAATTTTTTTTGTGTCCTCAATTTCTCTGGTTAAACCGGTTTTCCCCAAGCGCAGTTAATCATTTACCTCTGATTTACGCGAACTGACTTGTCTGGTAGCGCGTACAGCTTTTACTTGCTTGACAATTATGCAGATTGGGTTCAAGACCCGGAAATTTTTTTTTTTTTTTTTTAAGCAACCATCCACAGTTTTAGTGTAGATTTTATTATTTCAATTGATTTTCAGGTTTTATATTCAGTTTGTTATAATCATTTATTAATTATCAGCAACAATAATTAGAGTTTGTCTAATAACAGGTAAGTAATGAAGGTGCATAGTCATTTTAAATCGTCGAAATTATTGTTAAAATCTTCATAATAAATATAATGAACAATAATTGATTATTTAACAATAAAATTTTTATAATACAAATGTTAATGGCAGGAAATATCTAATTCAACGTTACCCTCATAAGGTACCTAAAATTATATTTATTAATTCTGCATTTATTATCATAATTAATTATGATTTTTATAAAAATTAGAACAAAAATTGTTTATCTTTAAAAATATTTATTTGTGCATGTATTATTATCTTAGCATGTATGTAGTTAGATAAAAATTTGTAATTCATTTGATTGACGTATTATCTTAGATTGACGCAAGTAGTAATATACAATTTCGCGATTGTCATTTGTTTAAAAATGTCGATTTGTTATTGATAACGTTTTGTTGTTGAAAGTGTGCATTGAAGAGCAAAATAAAGTGTGGATATCTATTTCTAATTACTTTGCATCTCGATAACTTTCTATTGTTTATAACAATATTTAAACGAATATTTATCAACCCAGATCATGGGTGGATGTAGCTTCCCAAATTGTCACAACAGCAGTGAGAAAGGTTTTAAAATGCTGAGATTTTCTCGATCAGTTGATATTGTAACGAATTTCTTGTTTTGCCAAGCCAAGTACTCTAAACGCATCATGGGGAAGGATATCTTATAATAATATGAATGGTTGGACAGATAAAAATTGGCCAGGAATCGTGATGGAAGATGAAATAAAATAAAATAATAATAAATACTTAAGAATAACGCTTATCTTTTGGAGACGTCGTACGATAAAAGTAAATGTTTTTCCGTTCTATTGATTCGTCAGTCCTTATATAATGTTTATTTTAATCAATCTGATCATTGGTATCAGAATTTCTTCACTTTCCCAACAGGGTTCGCAAATGTTACAAAAGAAAAACAAATAAATAAATAATTAAAATTCTGTCTTGAGTCTTATACGGTCATTACATAGATGTTGATGATTTGACGAATACTGACCGACTGTCCATTCTCGCAGCCTCACGATGATCGACACCACACGTATATGTGTGAACGTATACGTGTGATGTCCAGACTCTACAATATAAGAAGCAAATGGGCGACTGCTTGTAACATTTCAAAACCGATTACCGAAAATTTTCGTTTGCGTGAGGTATTTACCATACTTATAAAAGCTGTTAGACTTCATTCAATAACATTTTATATATAAGGTTACTTATAGACCCAGATAGTTCATACCTTTTTCCAATTATTGACAGGGTCATTTTAGCAAAGGATTGTTTGACTGTAAAAGCCACTCATACAAATTGAAAAAAAATGTTGTACCTGATATTTTGATTGCGTCTCCCGTTAGGCCTAAGATAATATGTGGTTTGATGTTTGATGTTATTGAAACTGATAATGATAATGATGATCATTATTCAGTCAACAGCAAAAGGCACAAGTCTGGAGTGTCCGGATTGATTGAGGGTGAGTGAGGATACATTTTTTAATTAATTATTATATATTGTTAAGCAAATGTGATTAAAACACATATTGAAATTGAATTTATAATTTCATGTAAAGCAGCCAGCATTTGAGAAATAAAGTTATGTATTCGTTGTATAACAAATACCAATGGATAATTATCATATGATTTATTTAATGCTTGGTTGGGTAAGTGAAATTATAGAAGAAAAATTGTTAACTGTCGTTTTGTTTCATATGTGCAACCTTTCGTTTATTATTATAGCATGACAATTCTAATAATCAAATTATACTTAATTAAAAATAAATTAAATTTGGCAGCAATACTTTTTTTAAATTGTAATGGTATGGGCTCTTGTAAACAACTGTACTTCTGTTTTGATTTTTGATCGATATACTTATTATCCTTACACGTATACTTGGATTTTGTTTTACTCTGTTAAATGTAGATTTTCCTTTGAATGTTACTAACGTTTACGTATTATTCCTATTGATTTATATTTTATTCAAAATTCAGGATTGGAAATCTCCACAGAAGATGAGAATATAGAAGACATTCAGGAAAATTTACCTGAATCTTCAAACCATCATCTTCACGCGCAATCAAATGACAACTCTCAAAAGTCATCACGTGAGTTATTGTTGGAACACCAGATTAATGAGCTTCTCAAAGAAAATGCTTCATTAAAGGCCGAGGTAATGTAGCTCAGTATGTAAAAATTTATTAACTTGTAGTATTCAAATGTAAATTACTGATGAGTAAGAATTTCTTCTCTGCATGCACGATGTAAGGAGATTGTAATGTGTAGATGTTATGTTTACCCTTTTTGAATCCTTTGCTTCCGATGAGAAGCCCGTAAGACGGCAATGCCGTCTAATAAATGAGATGCGAGTGTGCAAATCATTATTCTACGAAAGAATTTTGTTGAAAGAACCTGGTATCTAGAGATGCTTTTCCGGAGACTTACTCCACTAGACCACCTAGCCGCCCTGACTCTGTTGTCGTTAATTTCTCTCATCACCAGTGAGTTCAAATTTGTTTTCCTGTGCCCGATTTATGTATGAGTAAGAATTTCTTCTCTGCATGCACGATGTAAGGAGATTGTAGTGTGCAGATGTTATGTTTACCCTTTTCGAATCCTTTGCTTGCGATGTGATCGGATTTTATCAAATCCTCAAATTTACATTCTTTCAACAAAATTCTCTCATTGATTAATGATTTACACACTCGCATCTCATTTATTAGACGGCATTGCCGTCTTACGGGCTTCTCATCGGAAGCAAAGGATTCAAAAAAGGTAAACATAACATCTACACACTACAGTCTCCTTACGTCGTGCATGCAGAGAAGAAATTCTTACTCATACATAAATCGGGCACAGGAAAACAAATTTGAACTCACTGTTGAACGAGAAGATCTAGTTCTGACCAAGAAATTGGAGTACCTTCTTACGGGGCGTCTGACTTCTAGTCCTCTAGAAAATTTATTTTCCCAGGTTCGAACTGGTGGTGATATTCACCCTAAACCTCGCCGATTACGCTACCGAATGCGCTTGATTGCAGCGGCTCAGTATATACGTGTTCCTGCGTCTGCATCATATGAAGACGATGATGAGCCGTACTACATTGAATTTCTCAAGCAAAAAAAGACTGAACTCCAATCTGCTAATGACGATTCACAAAAGTTCCTTGAAATCTCAGAAAATTGTGAATTGTCCGAAGTACAAAACTATGGGCTTTATTACCTTTTTGGTTGGGCAGTGTATGTTTGTGCGAACAATTGTAATGATTGTGAGGCAGCCATAATTTCCTCAGTACCTTTGCTTAACGCGAGCACGGCTTGGACGGATGCAATAAATCTAGGAAGATTGAAACATCCGACAGAGGCAGTATATACACTTTTGAAGACTGCAGAAGAAGTTTTTGCTACTTACAGAAAATCTCTTCTCCATTTGCAATCTGTCCATGAAAAAGTAATGAAGAGTGTCTTAGAAGCTGCCGATAAATCATTATTCTTCCCGAAATGTCATGGTATTCGCGAAAAATGCTCGGGAAATTTATTTCATTGCGACTCCATGTTTTCGCAAAAGACATAACAGTGCAACCGGATAATCCCAATCTTGTGGTCTTCAGCTCTAGGAGCGCATATATGCGCACGTCAAAAAAAACGGTCCGTAAATAAATTAGTTTTACAATATTCATTGTTCTTTTTTCTCAATACAATTGAGGCTTTAAATTTTTAAACGTTACTTGTTGTGTTACAATATTTTATACACATACTAGTCCTTGAAATGCATATATTTGATCTATATGTACTGGCTATCACATTTTATATTGTAATGCTGAATTTGTTGATTTGATCAATAATAATTTCATATATTTTACTTAATAAACTTACAAAAAATTACTTGTTTTAATAAATTAAAATTACTGTGCACCTTAATTACTTACCTGTTATTAGACAAACTCTAATTACTGTTGCTGATAATTAATAAATAATTATAACAAACTCAACATAAAACCTGAAAATCAATTGAAATAATAAAAATTACAATAAAACTGTGAAATGATTGCTAAAAAAAAAAAAAAAAAAAATTTGCCGGGTCTTGAACCCAGTCTGCATAATTGTCAAGCAAGTAAGAGCTGTACGCGCTACCAGACAACTCAGTTGGTATAAATCAGAGGTAAATGATTAACTGCGCTTGGGGAAAACCGGTTTAACCAGAGAAATTGAGGACACAAAAAAATTTATTAAAAGTTTTTAATTAATTATTATCATTTATTATTGTTGTTGGAGGGTGAAAATAATTTTTTTAGGCGCTACTTGATTATTAAACAATATTTGTTATTATTACGAGAATTAGCATGAAAATACTTTAGGTGCCGGCTAGTGTGCCTGACACACTCGTGGTGGCGCGACCGCTTGACACATTTCCCATGATGCATTGCGGGATTGGAATACCTTCTTATATATTATCTTAATAACTATTACCAAGAACTGAGACAAGAGACTGCTGACTTAGCATCAGTAGCACTCAGCCTGGAAATATCTATCTTTTTAAGTCAAAATTATCATCAATAATTAGGATAAACCATTAACTTTGGAACCACCAAATTAAAATAGATTATCTGTTAAGATGTGTGTATGAATGCGTGAGAATTATCTTAAGATACTTTTTGTCAACATCTTACACGTGTAAGCGACGAGATTGAGAATCGTCGGAACACCGTCGAAGAGCGCGAAGTAACGCTGACCGTGGGGATTTGGGCACCAGGAGGTCGCCCTCATTGGCTAATTACCGTTGTAACTTACTGTAACTGCAACTCCTTGGACCCTCAGGCCCAAGAAGCCATGTCTTTCGTCTATCAATGCGCAAAGTGCATGGAGGTCTACTCGGATTAGCCCTCTCGAGCAAGAGTAGCGTTGGAAAATCTTAGTTGTGACCAACCTAAAGTCTCGCGCTAATTCGTCAAAACCGAGCATTCCGTTATTCTGTTAGCTGCAAAAGACTTACTATCTTCTACGTTCCAATCTTTACTGTTCTTTAGTAAATCTCATTATTTCGCGAATAGACATTTTCATGATATTCTATTTTCCCTAATTAAATCAAGTTCGGCCCTGATTCAAACTGAATCAGATAATATTAAGTGCTTACAGTAATAACCAACTACATTATCATGTTCAATTAATAATCGTTAGAATCATTTTCAATATATACATAAACCGCGAGAGCACCAAATTAACTTTTTCAAACAATAGCTCTCGATAGTAGAGTACCGTTCTAAATTCACAAAGCTCAGTGCCCGACGTTCATTGTTCGGATTCATCAACTCTTCCTATTTCGAGGTGAGGCTCTGCCCCACAATTCTACGGACACCGACCTACACGACCGACGGCTCTCAATCTCGCCGAACTTCGCATCTAAAGATAAGTTAATTCGAGTAGTCTTCTTCAACATCATTCCAAATTTTGCATAACGTCGTATTTAACAAAAACGAGTGGCGAGCTTCACTAGCCGCTGTCGAACGATCAGTATTGTTTTCTGAGAAAATCAATATAAACTTTCTCGTAGAGTTCTGTTCAGGAAAGTCTCTAGTAAAATTACCGCGGATGGGGGGAATTTAAGCGGCGCGGCGTGCTCGATCGCTCGTCAACTCGGACGTTAAACCAGACTCGCCGGCCGACTTGCTTCTCCCCCCTCCTTTTTTTCTCTATTGTTCCGGTCTGCGTCGCCCTTGCGAATTCATTCGTCGACTAGCCTTCGCGGTCAGCGGTCTGTTTTTCTCTTGAGTCTTGTTCTCAGCTTTGGTATCTCTCTAGTGAAGTGTTCGACCCGATCTACAAGCACCTTACGATCGTGCGAATATTCGCGCAATCTCGTGTCAACTTTTTGTTCGGCTTCGAATCGGCAATTTCTTCGTTCGTTCGGCTTTCTTCTGAGCGGTCAGTTCGTCGGTCATCTTCCGCGCAATCGATAAGTCTCGATTGCGTGTAAAACACGCGGCAACGCGCTGTGAGCGGTCAGCTCTTCGGTTATCTTCCGCGCAGTCGACAATCCTCGATTGCGTGTATAAAACGCGGCAACGCGCTCTGAGCGGTCAGCTCTTCGGTTATCTTCCTCGCAGTCGATAATCCTCAATTGCGTGTATAAAACGCGGCAACGCGCTGTGAGCGGTCAGCTCTTCGGCCATCTTCCGCGCAACCGATACGCATCGTCTGCGTTTCACATATTCGTTTCTTTCCGGAAAATCTTGTACACTGACTATAACTCTAGTCAGCGCTTCAACAAATACAGCTTAACTGATGTTTCAACGAGCTCTCGTCTCCATTTGGCAATGAACGGGTGTTCAGGATTTTTCTTTGACCAGGCATCTCTCCCAACTAATTCACCTTTCCCCAGATTTTCCGCGGTACAATTTCCAAACAAGTTCCATGGCAAAATTGAGCAAGATATAATTGGCGTCCAGCTGTAGATAATAACCGTGGCTATTCAGAGATACACTCTCTTGTCTACAGCTCGACCCCAAATCATATTTTTGCAGGCTCAAATCAGAGCTAAGTAACGAATATAATTCTACGGATCGACTGATCCGTAGCGTAGGATTGGACTATTAACATAAGTTACATGTAATCTAAAAAGAGAGATACCATATAATAATAAACGACCAGACGTAGAAATAATAGCCGTTCAGGATAGATGTTTTTAACTAGCATTATGTCTAGTTATATCTTATCCAAATATCATTAAAATAACCCTACGGTTTGAAACAAGCGTAAACGGTTGAATTCAACTAGTTCTGTAGCATCTCTGTATTTGAATATGAATTCGTCCGTCGACGTTATCTATGTTTAAATTCGGACATTTTATGATTATACCTTCTTTGGTTTTTCTTTTATGCTATTCATTCATTTCATAATAATCGTTTGAAGAATATACGTTATCTTCTACTAATCAAAATCATACTCAACCATTTATTTTGAACGATAATCTCTCCCATTTCATTCTAAATTAGCCTCAACCATTTAGAAAACTCTCACAGATCTGTATAGAACTAGGCAACAACGTACCAACATTACCGGCTTATCGAGAGATAAGTCTTTCTTAGTTTTAATTTTTATTCATTGTCGCTACGTGGGAGCATCTTTGATTATTGAATAATGATTAACTACCACCGCTCAGCACACGCCCACCCCCACGTAACAGATGCAGACCTTTACCATTATTTTCGTCCGTGCTGGAATTTTCATTTTTTGAATTATCTACGAGGTCTAAGCCCGTTAGGTCCTCACTAAAATCATATGGATTATTGCAGCGTTTTTTCCGACCGATTGTCAAGATGCTGCTTACTTGTTTAAATCATTATTACCGGTATTACAATTGTTAAATCCTATAAGTGGGGGAGGGGGAACACTCGTATTAAACATTGGACAAAAAATGGTAGTGGGATAGTCTGAATGTTATTAAACCCGTTAGATGGATAAAAATAATTGACAAGCTATGCCGCCGAAAACTGTGGTAAATTGTAGCTGAGTTTGTATATTGAAATGTCCGTAAGTAGGTGAATTCGATCGAGAATAGCTAACACTCTGTTGATTCGAACTCTGTGGTCCTTGAGTATGGTCATGATTCAGCTTAGCATTTTTTTTTGTGTCAATACTTCGAATCTTATGTGGGTGATTATCCACATTAGCCTGTTTATTATTGTGACTGACTTCTCTTTTTCTCCTCATGGATTAGATCTAACTGTGCTAAGGCTTGAGAGATCGAATTTGAATCATTATAATTTACAGTTGCTAATGCTTCTTTTATACGATACGGGAATTTTTGAAGTACAGCGAAACCTGGATAAATGGGATCTGAAGGGATCTAAATTTTTTTATCACTTATAGAGGCTTTTCATTTACACAGTTTCCCACATAGGCAGGTTGAGGTTACAGTTGTCTTATTTATAGAGGGTCCCACTATGAGAGGTCGCAATGTACCGTTTTTTATATAAAAAGGTGTAAATGTTATTGAAAAAGAAAGAAATCCGTTTTTTATATGGTATACAATTATGTCTGTCCAATGCTTTGCATTAGAGTGTCAGTTACAATTTTCATTAAAAAAAAATACTAATTCTACGGCGTAAAAAAATAAATTATATTGGTTTGTATTAGAGTGTTAGTTGTTTCAAGGTGTTTCTCTATAGCATAAATCTGATCAAATATATCAGGATTATCAATATTTGATAGCTCAAAATATTTATGTAAGGTTTCTAAAGCTTTTTTTGCGTCACGCTTTGACAGTCTTTCTGAAGTTTCTTTACAAGTTTCACAACCCTCCTCATCTTCTTCTATCACCAAAGCACGCAGAAACAACGTCGTTGTCAGTGAGCTCTTCCGATACCAGAACATCATCGTCCATATTCACAAAGTACTCAAAAGTGGGCTGCTGTTCATTTTCGTTGCTACTACAAGCGGTAATCTGGTTCCATTCTGCAAGTATTTCACAGTTTTCTTCTTCCTCACGTGAGCCTTCAGGTTCCGGTACTTCTGTCACTTTGAATCCAGCTTTTTTGAAGCAGTTACTAATGGTGGTTTTGCTTACACTAAACCAAGCTTTTCTCGCAAATTTCATAGCCTGGAGGATGTTAATTTCAGGGATTTTTTTCTCTTCTATAGATTTAAATACGAATTTTACGACTTTTCTATAGTAAACTTTAAAGTTGTTGATAACACCTTAATCCATTGGCTGTAATTTACTTGTAGTATTGGCAGGTGAATACAATAATTTCACGTAGTCTAATTCGGGCATATTATTATGAGCTGTGCAATTATCAACAAACAAAACAATTTTCCTTTTTTGGGCCTTCATATTGGCGTTCACTTTTTTCAACCAATCCGCAAATAAATTTGTTGTTATTCAGGCCTTTTTATTGTTTTGATAACAAACAGGCAAATTTTTTATACCTTTGAAGCATCTTGGATTTTTTGATTTACCAATTAAGAGAAGTGGCAGTATTTCAGTTCCAGACATATTTGCACACACAAGCACAGTGATCCTATCCTTGCTTAATTTACCACCATGGCAAGGCTGACCTTCGAACGTAAAAGTTTTATCGGGAAGACACTTGTAAAATAAGCCCGCTTCATCAGCATTGAAGTTGTTATCGGGTGAAAAATCTTGCAATAAAGCTGGAAGGTCTTTAATCCACTGATTACAATCGTTGTTGTCAACGACGCTACTCTCTTCACAAATATTTTTGAAAACGATATCGTTCCTTCTCTTAAAGCCCTGCAACCATCCATTACTGACAGAAAAATTATCAATACACAGCTTACTCGCAAATTCTCGAGCTTTCTCTTTGATCATCGGGCCGCTCATTGGAATGTTGTTATTCCGTACCTGTTTTATCTATATCAAGATACAATTTTCAAGTTCAGGATACTCTGCTAATCGTAATCGTTTTAATTTTCCTTTTCTGTCAATACATTGAGAACGAATTTTCTCCTTATTTTGAATAATTCTATAAAGAGTTGACGTTGGTATTTTCAACTCCGCGCACAGTTCGTCACGCGACTTTCCACGATCATAATCCGTTAATAACTTTAATTTATCCGCGGCTGTTAAAGAATTGCACTTTCGTTTCGGCATTTTATTCACTTTTATTCACACGTTTATCGTACCAGCTCTTTAGATTGTACTGACAAACAAAACAGGTATGGAAGGAATTAGACTGTTAGTAAACAGTCTGATTCCTTCTCAAAACAAATGCGTCATGAATTGTCTACACCAGATAAATTGTCCCACTTATACGTGCTATTGAGCAACAAAGTTCCAATTATAGAGGTAAACATCGAAAAAATCTAAGAAATCAAGTCTCAGTTACAAAGGTTCGAAAATTCCCAGTAACAGAGGTATTTCAATGCAAAAGTGTCGGGACCTCATTGTAATTATCAATAACAGAGGTTTCTCACATATCCAGGGCCCACTTATCCAGGTTTCACTGCATATTATAATTAATTTCAAATTGACTTAATTTTGGTTCAAAATAATGGGCTTCTTTTACTCGTTTTAAGAAATATACTTGTAGACTTCCATCTTGTGAACTAAACCTTCGAGATAACCATTTGGTTTTGAAATTGACCTTTATTGGAATTGAATAGAATTCCTTTAACAAATCCGTCTTGAACTCTCGATAGCTGTGAAATTGATTAGCACCGAACCAGATTTTTGTTCTTCCGTCTAACGCATTTTCTAAAATTATCAGTTGTGTTGATCAGGAATTCTCTTGTACTAATTGATTATCAGCCACAGCTGCATCTCTGACTCCATTGTCATTTGCTTCTACCGGTACATTAGGGGCCATCCATAAATTACGTCACACAAATTTTATGGTTTTTTGACCCCCCCCCCCTCGTCCTTGTCATAGGTGGTCACACTTGTGAAACCTCCTCGCCTCTGGTGCGACGTCACATATTTTTCAACTTTATATTTAGAAGTAATTAAATTAAAACAGCATTTTTTTCAAATTTTTTTATTTACATTAAAAATAATGTTCAATTGAATTAACATAAAGTCGAATATTTTAGATAATGGAAAAAACAAAAGACCAATTTAAGAACGATAAACGATAAATAATGTTATTAAAAGATACAAAACTTAATCATCTTGTTTCCACGGACTTTGGACCGACTCCTTGATATTGTTTATCTCTGGCAAATCAGGCACTTCGTTTTCTGTTTGGATGTTAATGTCAGGAATATCCGTTGTGTCAACATCTTTTTCTTCCAACTATATAGCATCGTCATCATTGATTAAACAAAGAATTTCTCTGACGCGTCTAGCCGGAATTCTTTGAAGACGAATTTTCGTGACAGGTAAAACCTCTTGTTGCCTTCTATGTGATTGTTTGTGTTAGTTAGCGGCTTTGTATGATGCAAAATATAGACCACATATGCCACACGATTTTTTGAACATGTATGCCTCGATACTGGGGCAATAGCTATCGTACGGAACTTGCTTCAAATGGGATGACGCTCGAAGATTCAATGATAGTTGTAGTAACAATGGAGCAAATTTCCCTTCGAATTCATTATTTCCTACGGTTCCAGAGCCTTTTGAAGACTCTTTAATCAAAAGAGGTGGTGGTAAAAATCCTTCTTTTAATAATTGCCAAAGACTAGAACGTCGCATACCGCAACACGGGACAGCCTCGCATTTTACTATTTGTAAGAAATATTGTGATTCATGTACATGATTTGCATACCAAGTAACGTTATTTTTTAATATCGTAGCTTGTTCAGCATTCAGCCTGATATCTGTTTGTACAACGTATTCGGCAACTACAGGAAAATCATCAATGACCAATTTGCTCCAAATATCAGCCAACACATTCTAGCTCCAAGTCGGTAGTCCGATTACTTACTGGAATGAAGATGCAAACCAAAATTATCATGGTTTAACATGACATCAGTAAGTTCGCGACTAAGAGGTCTCATTCGTCGTTCAACTCTGTTGAATGTACTCATTCCTGGAGCATTTGTGGCTATGTAAATAGCATCCAAATCAAAATTTTTTAAATGTTGCACAGCTGAAACTATAACTCGCCCGTATCGTGGATTTTCGTCGGTACCACCATCACAAGTAAAAATAAATACGGGTTCTATAAAACCTTCTCGAGTTCTCATCAAGTCTTCGAGAGTAGGTAATTCAGAAAGTTTATGGATGCTATGGCATGAGTCTCTGCATTAGAGGAAGAATGTTTACCACTACGAATCGCTACGTATGTAGGCTGAGAATATGTCACAGCTTCAGATAGTCCTTCACCATCTTTCTTTATCACAATACCTGCATAAACAGATGGAATAAGTTTATGTTTTTCAGCGACCACGAAATCATGATCCGGTAATTGTACGCGCTAATCAAGGTATATTAATATAGGTGTTTAAACGTTAGCTACTGTAATGCCTAATGACACCGATGCTTTGTCATCTATCGAAAAAAGAAAAACTTGATCGGGACCCAAAATCAAAGCTACAGATTCAAGGTTTCTTATCGTAGCTCTACAAAATTTGCCATCTTTATGCTCAGAATGTAGAGTAGAGTCTGGTTTGCACAGCTTAACAGGAACGGTTACGACGTGTCTTTTTCCTTCCTCCGTATTAATTCGCTTGGGAAGAAGTCTCAAGTACGACCTGATCAACTGATAGTATAGCCTTGCTTAAATAGTTCGGCTTGCAAGTCGTCCAATGTTTTACCACACCTTATAATTTCAGTGCGACGTAGATCATAAGCCGCTCCACCAAAAACTGCAATTGACTCCATGACTTCAAATAAACCGGATTGGTTTTCTTCTACTCTAGGCCGACCAACAGTATTTCGAAGTTTTAGAGTAGTTGCTAAATCGGAATTACTTTCACAAGGTTCTAAAATTTTTTGTTTTTTAGAATTTTGACTTTTTTTTTGTCGTTCTGCTGCACTGATCTTTCTCTTTAGTATGTTCTTTTCCTCTTGAATGTCTTTCCTTAATGTTGTTATTTTTTTTGATGCATCATATGTCGCTATACCAGCATCGCGTGCTAGTACTAAGCTATCGAGCTCAGATTCTAATACTATAATTTTATTCTTGGAAGCGTTTTGATTAGGTGTTGGTTTAGGTATTGTTTGAAGTAATTAACATCCACTCAATTGTATCATAAAATCTTTAGTCTCTTCTGATATACCCTGTTTGGTATCCCCCTGCAATTAAAAATAAACATGTCAAATATTGAATATGGGTACTACACAATATGTTTTCAAAATCACCCACTACAATACAATAAAGAAGACTGCATTAAAATCGATGCGAGAAGAATACAGTACAAACAGATACAGAAAGATGTGATTACGGACTACTTCATAACAGACCTGGTGTATTTCGTGGTTTGTACGAAACTGCGTGACCGTTTTTATACCGTATTGAATATTTTGTGTTTACCATAGAGTAAAGAATAACAACTGAACTAGACAAAATATCCAAAACGTTAAAGAACCAAGATTTTTAATATTTTGTTCTATTCCGCTAAATATAAAATCATAGTCGGTTTATATATTGTGACGTCGATTTTTCCGTACCTCGACCACTCGGAGAAAATGACCGAGAACTCACCACATGCACAATAATTTGGTGTCCACGATGTAACCTGGATCAACAAAAAAAGCAATATCGCGAAGTGTGGTTGGGCGCCTGGCGTGATAAACACGTCTCGAAAGTGCCGATGCGCTATACCTTGCAAATATGCTCGGTAGCTCAGTACCGCGGAGAGAGGAGGGGTAATGTTTGGGGAGGGAGCGCGAGATACTCAACATCAACACGTTATTTTACAAAACTAATATAAAATAAAATAATATATTTCCAGACAGCGGTAACACAAAACAGGAGAAATAATAATTCTAAATTCGCTCTTCGCGATTCAGGGTCAAATGCTTAAGGGCGTTGATTAAAGTTATTCTTGGATATGAAGGTCACAACTCAAAACACTTTTTATCGTGTTAACGTTTCGGCCCTGGTGGGGGCCCTCCTCAGAACAATTTTATTTAAATATCTGTCACGAACAAAATAAAATAAAATAATATACAAATAGGTTTGACAAAATAAGACATATTGGTGTAAATAATATGCAAAGGTGTTGAAGCAAGTATAAAAGAGAAATTACCTCATATGAGATGACACTTCCAATTACATAAATGCGTGTTGGTAATTGAAGAATAAATAGAACAAAAAGGCAATAAAGACAAAAACCGAAACACACTGCGTTCGCGACACGTAACTCCCACGAATTCATAATTATAGTTGGTTTGTTAAAATGAAATAAAATACACAGCCGTTATGGTTGAGTCAAAGCACATAAGCACAGTGGAACGTCTAGTGTGTAGTGGGAAGAGGTCGATCTCGATAGTTATCAGAGCAACGCAGAGTCAACGGGTTAAACGGAAAACAAAATTTTTTTGTTAAGAAGGTAAAATCGAGAGCAAGCTCAGTCGGTAATGGACAAATTACAATGGTCGTATCACAGAGGTGTAAATATTGCTTAGATGTTCTATGTCTTGTTTACGGTCGACAGAATTAGGATGTGCTACGATATTACACATTTCTAACAGAAGCCTATTATAATACAAAGGTTCAACGTCAATAATGCTAGCTTGAGAATAATTAAAAGAGTGGTCGAAATCGATGGCATGTCTCGTCAATGCAGTATAATTATCCTCGTGTTCATGGATATTGCGTTTATGTTCGGTTATCCTGGTGTGTAGTTGTCTACTAGTTTGGCCTATGTAAGCCTTGTTGCAATGATTGCAAGGTATTTTGTAAACTACACCCGAGCGATTGCCCAGGGGTAAGGGGTCTTTACCCGAATCAAACATCGAGGATATATCACGTGCGCTTAAGGGCGTTGCCTAGCTAGAAAGCGCGGACTACTCCGCTTCCCGCGTTAACCGTGGCGAGAGAGAGGGTAAAGAAACAAGTGAGACGGAGCAGCCGAGCTGTCGCCGGAGTGGGGCGGGTGACGCGGCTAGCCTCTTCCGCCCCTCACGGGCATTCGGTTTCAAATACTTTTAAACAGCCCAGTGTATCGCGCTCGGCACGACGGAGCGCCTGATGAATAATAGAAAAAAAAGTAGACACCTTTCAGATTCCACTTGAAAAATTTACTAGTAATACAGAATTTAATAAGGAACCCGAAACTATTTTTTTTATAATTCGAAAACTTGTCATTAATGAGGTAAAAATCGTCAAATCTTTGAATTGTTTATAAAAATTGGGATTTTCAATAATGTTTAACATTGCATTTTTTTTATGAAAGCTTATTCGTTCACCTTCCGAATGCACTGTAAATGATGTCTTTACGTCGAATAGAACCGGATATATGCGAGCTCCTTTTGCATCAAAATTGAATGATTGTCTTGTAACTTTCGAAAACAAACATAATTCGGACGAACACCAAAATGCGTGTCGATTCTGTTTACCTTTATTTCATGTGAAAAAAAGTATGAATAGATTGAAAAAATACGAGGTCATTTTTTGATTGACGTGACGTAGAATTCCTTATACGTATGTTGATATAGATATACATTCTTCATATTTCAACGAAAATTATATTCACCGGCGTCCGTATTTCTACGCAATGCGATCACGTGACTGGTAATAGTCTAATAGCCGGTATTCATAGTCAGGTTCGAGTTGCAGGACTGTCTTGAGGCAGCTCAAAGCATAGCTTGATCGGCTGAGAGCTCTTCCTAATACAGTCTCGAAAATAATACGTAACTGTTTACGAATACCGGCCAGATGTCGTCACAGGTCATTTTAAATTGAAAATGCAACGAAGAGCTGTGAGCAAATTCATGATATAACAACGAAAATATCATCAATCTCTTAGGTCTCACCACGTGGAGGTCGCTATCAAACAGAGACCCGCCTAACCCGTCCCTACCTCCCAACCATGATCGGGTTTGCACCAAACAAATACAAAATGATAAAAAATAATATAAAATGGTAAAAGTAAAATTGAACTGGTTTAAACTTAATAAACATAATCACGAAATCTGTATGAGAAGGATCTCATAGAAATTAAATTGAAACAGTATAAGTGAAACATGACAGTAATCTTGATAAAGAAAATTGATATAACAAAGAATCGAGCATTGTATACATTATATGGCTGAATAAATTCTATAGAAAGCGCAAACTATGGAAAGTAGTACGTCACGAGTGCAGGTCACAGATAGTAATGAAAAAATAGGCTATAGAATATTTACATAATATATAGGTATACACGCAGTCTGGTCCGACTGCAGAAAGTATTCCTGGAATGAATAATCAGATATATAATTATAACGATATGACTAGCAAATTTTTAGCACAGTAATACATATAACTAACTAAACATAAATCACAGAAATATTGCACGTAAGCTATATACAAAGCTATTATATTGTGACGGGTTTTGAGCCCGCACGAATAATATGGGTGGGGGAGACAATTAGAGACGGGGCGGATATAATCGGTAAAACTTAGTGTGTGTATTTTTGCACCAGGGCTCGACTTAAATTAAGAGATACAAAAGGGTTGTAGACTTGAGCGGTGGCTGATCACGCCTCAGCCCTTAGCGTTGCTTAATACTAACTTACAGATACGCGCGCGGGGGGGGGGGGGGGGGGGGGGAGTGTGGGAGGTGACGGGGAGTGTGAGGTCGGAAGGGTTGATATGGCGAGGGGAGGGTGGTGTAGAGTGACGGGGAGTGTGTGGTAGACAGGGTTGGTATTGCGAGGGGAGGAGCAGATCGGCGCGCGGCGGTAGAATGCAGGCTAACCTGGTGTCGTCGGTGTGTGTGGGTAACGATGTGTAGCGGTGTGTAGGGTGTGTCTCTCTCGTTCTCTCTCTCTGGCGGTGTGTGTAACTGTGGGTCTCTCTCGTTCTCTCTTGGCTTCTCGTGGTTAAACTTGTTGCTGCTTCGCAGGCCGTGATCGTACTGCCTCTGGCGCTCGGCTCTGCCGAGCGTCGGGGGGCTTCGGTGATGTTCGGGTCTTTCCCGACGGGACAGGGCTCACCCGTTCGGCTCTTCCCCGCGGGTTTGGGGTTTTTTATGACTTGCACTCTAGGTGCAACGTCACAATATTTATGTACATATGTACATATTACAGTTTCTTGTCGTCTGTCGGTCGTGAATTTACTGTTTTTTACGCGCGGCCTTATCTGGGCTTCGATGATTTGAGGGGGTTCGCGGATTGAGCGTTGTCGGGCGCGTCTAGAATCTACGATTTCGGGTTACAAACAAAAGTAAAAGAAATCTGCTCATTTATTCTCTATTTTTTCGGTCCAGAATTTATCGTCACGTTTTATTTTATCAAAAATCAATCCCTTTGGCGTTCAAACTATAAAATAGCACCACTTCCTATTCGTAATGTGTAGAAGACCTTGGACCTGATACATGTAATTATGAGAAAGCTCTAACTTGGCTTTTCCACCGATTATTTTCGTCTCAAATATTAATTCTGTATCCCAAAAATCTATCGAGCTAGCGCAGCGAGCGAGCAAAATTTTTAAATGTTCAAGCGAAATCCCACAAAAAGTACTGATATCCCCAAAAAGCACCTCTGTTGCAAAAACCTTTCGCCAAGTATATTAATGTGACATCCACCCACAAAACAGCCACCTACAAAACTGTCATCAAATCAGATACTGCTGCCAAGTATAATTTATTTAGAAGCTAATGATGATTTTGATATACTATAACTAATGACGACAAAAAAAAATTGAAATCAAAATTGAAATTGAAAAAAAAAAATAATTTTTATTGAAAAAAAAAAATTGGAGATAGTGGTAAAGGCGGGCTTTTTTAAAACAAGCGCAAGAAAATACAAGTCGAGCTACATCAATGTTGTAATGGCAATATAAACATGGGCCCGCCAAGTACCACGTACTCCAATTTTTTTTTTTTATTAAATTTTTTTTTTTTTTTTTGAATTTCAATTTTGATTTCAATTTTTTTTTTTTGTCATCATTAGTTGTAGTATATCAAAATAATCATGAGTTTCTGAATAAATTATACTTGGCAGTAGTATCTGATTTGATGACAGTTTTGTAGGTGGCTGATTTGTAAGTAATGTGTGCATGTATGATTACCCCAGAATTACGTCAAGTTTATTCCTAAAAACAAAACGCACGTATTATAGTGGCCTAATACGTACGCGCCGTATTTACTTTGTATGGAAAATTCTGCCAGGTACATTGTAATTTTACCTTGGATACTTAGGTAGTCACAATAAGTGATGAGAATATTCCTTATGATCGACAAAGTGTAAACACTCATGCTAATTGCCGAATATCGATTTCGATCATTTAACCTGAACACGTAACAAATTGATGACATATTTTAGCGACTAATGCAAACCGGGCTAGTACCACACGTCACAATGCATTCTAGTTTATATTTTCGTATGTATAAAAAAACTAGAAAATGAATTTATACTGCTATTATGAACAGCAATATTGGCTCTTGAAAGTACCTTCTTAAATTAAAGCCCTGCGATTGTTCGTACTCAAGTAATTGAATCTCGAAGTCAGA
Source organism: Neodiprion virginianus (assembly GCF_021901495.1). Taxonomy (NCBI): domain Eukaryota; kingdom Metazoa; phylum Arthropoda; class Insecta; order Hymenoptera; family Diprionidae; genus Neodiprion; species Neodiprion virginianus. Next base: position 12,318,342 of record NC_060881.1, on the reverse strand, counting down.
GAGGGTGCACCATCAATCATATAAATAATTCGATTTACCTCCTTTTTTCCTGAAATTTAGCCAAAATCTTTATGCCGGGTCGTTTCTTTTTCTTCAAAGACACATTCCCTCTCTTCTTAGCCATCATGGGAGTAAATACTGATTCGAAATAATAAAATACACTGTAGAAAAACACAAGCAAAAATAAAAGCGCGGAACACTATCCACGTGCCGAGCGACGAGGATTCGAAGGAGGGGAATTGTAGTGGGGGGTGTTGAGTCTACTCTCCTCGCCTGTAATTCGCATGGTCGCCGGCCAACGCGGTCGTGGCGCTAGCAGCCGCCCGCCTTTTGCGCGAAAAATTTGCTGTTTTATGCTTCGTGATTTTCCTTCTCATTTCCTCATTTTTGAAGATAATTAGGTTCTTAGGGAGTCATTTTGAAGATCAAAAATAGATCTGTTCCGCCTCTTTCGCCGAATTGCGAAAAAAAAATTCACTGTCCGCTGTGTTTCACTTCAAACATAACGTACTTTCAAGTACGTTTTACGCAAATCTGAAAGCGAAATCGAAAATTCGGGAAAAGAGGCGACACAGATCTATCCTTTACCTTCAAAATGATCCCCTAAGAACCTAATTATCTTCAAAAATGAGGAAATGAGAAGGAAAATCGTGAGTCTCTGTTTGCGCGCGCTCTTCGAGGCATAGGCAACGCCCTTAAATCTAACAACAAAAAAAAAATATATCTCAACATTCGCTGCTCACGATTCGAAATCAAACAACAGCTACAAAAAAAAAAAAAAAAACATTAACTCTAGAAGAGACTTAAGACTATGTGCGCTAGTAGTTTCCTTGAATAATAAACGCTAAACCAAAAACCAAAAACAAAATCTGACCCGACGCCCTAACCGTGACCGTTATCGACTAATTACAGCGCTAATCTTCTATTCTATTATAAACCGTGACTTTACTCAACCTTCTCAACCACTCAAAATTGGCTCCATTTTATCACGCGCAACTCAGGCTACGGTCAACACGTGAAGGTATCTGTTGATGTATGTACTATACATTTATATTGTACACACATCACTCTGTAATGTATAGTGACATTGAAGAAACCGAATCTGACCTACACGTATGTATGTATTCAGAGTCAAAGTTAGTCGAAAACAAGATCGCAGAGAAAGCGCCACGAATGTCAGGTGTTGTCCAGAAAATTTGAATATTAACTTAACGTATTTCTATAGAATAAATATACCCATAGAATTATTGGAGTCTCGTTTTTTCCCAACCATTCTAACATGGTAGCAGATGTCCGTGGTTCCTTCTTGGCCTAAAGTAAAGTGAAACGAGAAAGTGCGCGTATGTGAAACGCAGAAAATTCGAACACGAAGGAACATTCGAGAACGTTGGAGAAGATCCAAGATGGAGGAAAAAAGGACCACCATACCGGTGTTTGACGGGGAAGACTATAACATGTGGAAGAAAAGAGTAATGGTGTTCCTAAGAATGAAAAAGTGTGATGAGGTGATAAAAAGAAAAAAAACAAGTATAGATAAAGAAGAATGGGACGAAAACGATCTAAAAGCGATCAACTATATTTACAGTGCAATTTCAAACAAGCAGTTGGAGTTCGTGTGCGACGAGACGTCGGCTCACGGAATTATAAAAAAGTTCGATGAAATATACTTGAAGGAATCTACGGCGCTACAAATTGTTTATAGAAATAAACTAGAAAAAATGAAGCTTGAGCAATATGAAGACTCGGCGACATTTTTTAGTGAATTTGAAAAATGCATGAACGAATTGAAAAGTGCGGGCGCAAACGTAAATGAAAGAGAAAAATTGAATTACATGTTGAATACGCTACCAAGTCAGTACAGTTACATCGGTGACTTGATCGATGCACTGAAAGAAGAAGATCAGACAGCAGCTTACGTGAAGAATAAAATTCAAATAGCAGAAATGAAGAATAAAAATGATCTAGGAGAAAGAAAATCGAATGTATTTGCCGCCAAAAAGGAAAAATGGGAAGGCTGTTTCAAGTGCGGAAAATTTGGGCATTTCGCACGCGATTGCTATGCGGGACAAGATGGCGTCAGCTCTGGACGGAGCAACGGCAGTTGGAGAGGCTCGCTACGTGGTCGGACCAGAGGCAGAGCAGGAAGAGGAAGCTATGGCAGAGGGCGCGGAAACTCTTATCGGCAGGGAGCCAACATAGGTCAACAACAACAACACAGCAACGATTCGGGCGCAAGCGCATGGGTAGCGACGGCGCATGCGGCGCAGGGCGAAAAGTTATGTAACAATGAAATTTTGTGGCTACTAGATAGCGGATGTAGCGATCACATTGTCAACGATGAGAAATATTTTGAAAAGAGTATAAAACTAAAGAAACCGATTGATATCTTCTTGGGGGATAATAGATCAATAAAAGCAACGAAGATAGGGAATGTAGTGTGTTATTTTAATGCGTATGGAACAAAAAATGAAGTGAATATGAAAAATGTATTTCTCGCGGAAAAAATGCATGGAAATTTAATTAGCTATGGAAAAATAATGGAAAAAAACGTAATTGTCTCAAAGGGTAATACGTCGGAGATTATTGATAGTAATAATAAAGTAATTGCCGTAGGGTTCAAAGAGAATAAAATTCTGAAACTAAAAGGTACATTAAAAAAATAAAATGGGTAATGTTAACAATATCGAATGCAATAATACATATAAAATGAGTTTAAAAGAGAAATGGCACAGGAGGTTAGGCCATGTTAATTTTGGGTATCTGAACACATTAAGTAAAGAACAATTGGTAACAGGTATCCCTTGTGAGTTGGAATCCGAATACATGAAATGCAAAACCTGTATTGAGAGTAAAATGCACTGTTTACCTTTTAATAACAATAGAACTAAGGCTAAAGACGTATTAGAAATTATCCACACTGATGTTTGTGGTAGTTTCAAAACAGCGGGTTTGAACGGAGAAAAATATTTTGTTTCCTTCATTGATGACTACAGTAAAGTAGCTAAAGTGTATTGCATTAAAACCATGAGTGAAGTGTTTGATTGTCTAGTTCAATACATTAATGAAGTCGAGAACATAACAGAAAAGAGAGTAAAAATTTTGAGATGCGATAATGGCAAAGAATACCTAAATAACAGATTTTATAGCTATGCAAGAGAAAAGGGAATAACACTAAATAATTGCCCACCCTACGTGCATGAACTAAATGGTACGGCTGAGAGATTTAACAGGACAATAATGAATATGGCACGTTGTCTGTTAACAGAAGCAAATGTACATAAAAGATTTTGGCCTGAAATCATTATGGCAGCAACGTACTTAAAAAATCGTACCTTGACAAACACAGTCGAAAGAAAAACACCGTATGAAATATTCTTTAAGAAAAAACCAAATATAGAGAACTTGAGGGTATACGGGAGTAAAGTTTTTGTGAAAAGGCCTGAACAATGTAGGGATTCAAAATTTGATAAGAAGGCCGAAATGGGTGTATTATTAGGTTACAGTGATGTTGGCTATCGAGTCCTACTCAATAACAGAATAATAGTTGCTAGAAATGTCGATATAATTGAAAAGGATGTAAAATGTATAGGAATTGACTATGATGATAATGATCTGAATAATAAGTATGATGCTAATGAAGATGAGAACTCAGATGATGACATGTTGAAGGATGAAAATGAGTTGAATAAAACGATAGTTGGAAGCCCAGAAAAAGATAATTTGCTAGAATTACAACTTCCACTTAGACCTGCGCGTGAAAGAAAGATTCCGGTAAGATATCCTTTAAATAGTGCACATAGCATTCAAGTAAATTCTTGTAGAGTCGATATACCTCACACATTTGAGGAGGCGATTAATAGTGAAGAAAAGGAGGTTGAAGCTATGAACAAAGAGATAGAAAGTCTAGATGAAAATGGAACATGGGTCCTGGTAAATGAAAAAAAGGATATGAAAATTTTAGATGTAAAATGGGTTTATACGAGGAAATCTAATGGTTCGTATAAAGCAAGATTGGTTGTATTAGGATATCAACAAACAAATGTAATTGACGATATATATGCACCTGTAGCGAAAGCTCAAACTATGAAGATTCTATTTTCCTTTTGTTGCCAATATGGATTAATAATTGAACAATTAGATGTAACTACTGCTTTCCTTAACGGCTTAGTAAGCTCAGAGATATATGTACGTCAACCTAGAGGTTATGAAGATGGTACAAAAAGAATATGTAAACTGATTAAAGCACTGTATGGACTACGTGAAAGTCCAAGAGCTTGGTACGAATGCCTGGATGAGTATTTGACAAAGTTAAACTTTAAAAGGAGTGAAATTGATAATTGCTTGTACAGTCATGGAGTGGGTGAAAATATTATGTATGTGTTAGTTTATGTTGATGATTTACTGATTTGTTGTAAAACCGAGAGTAAATTAAAAAAAACAAAAGCATTGCTGTCAGAAAGATTTAAAATGAAGGATTTGGGAGAAGTCAAAGAGTATCTTGGTATAAACATAGTGTACGATTATGAAAGAGGTGATATGAAACTAAGTCAGGAAAAGTATATTGAGTCATTGGCATGTAAATATCAGCTAGAAGGCAGCAGACTATACAGCACTCCTATGGAAACCAATTTGAAATTGGAAAAGGCTAATGATTGTGAACCACACATCAAATATAGAAATTTAATAGGTGAGTTGTCTCACATAAGTACGAAAACAAGACCCGATGCTGAACACAGTGTAAATTATTTAAGCAGGTATCAGAATGAATATAACGAAACACATTGGAAGTATGCAATGCGTGTACTGAAATACTTGTACTTGACTAAAAACCTAAAACTGAACTATAATAGAAATAAGAATAGTGAAATAATTGATTGCTTCGTAGATGCGGATTGGGCTGGAGATATTATTGACAGAAAGTCCACTTTCGGGTATGTTATTAGACTGTTTGGAAATGTGATCGACTGGAAATCGAGAAAGCAAAAAGGTGTAACGAAAGCGTCAACATATGCTGAGTATATAGCTCTTTCAGAGGCGGTGAGCGAGATAAAGTTTGTCAAAGAATTGTTAAATTTCTTTAATGTTAAAATGTCTGAAGCGATAAAGATTTTTGAGGATAACACTGGCGCGATAAATATTGCAAATTATGGGAACTTTACAAAAAATTCTAAGTACATAGAAATTCATTACCATTATGTATACGAGAGCGTAAAAGAAGGACTGATCGAAGTATGTAAGATCGATTCTAATGAAAACATTGCGGATATATTCACAAAGGCTTTATGTAGGGAAAAATTTGAAAGGTTTAGAATAATGATGAATATCGTATAAGATAAAATGAAAATGATCAAGTGTACAATACAAATGTAAGGAGGCGTGTTGATGTATGTACTATACATTTATATTGTACACACATCACTCTGTAATGTATAGTGACATTGAAGAAACCGAATCTGACCTACACGTATGTATGTATTCAGAGTCAAAGTTAGTCGAAAACAAGATCGCAGAGAAAGTGCCACGAATGTCAGGTGTTGTCCAGAAAATTTGAATATTAACCTAACGTATTTCTATAGAATAAATATACCCATAGAATTATTGGAGTCTCGTTTTTTCCCAACCATTCTAACAGTATCGGCCAAAGAATCTCGAGTATTTTCGATAACGCAAATCCTAGATGGCTATACGTTCCTCGGCAAGCCGTTATTGACAAACCCTCGAAACTCTTTTGCAAGAATATTAACAGCGCTTACCGCTCCACATCCAGTTGACGAATTCTCCAACCCCCTCGTGATTTTTCGGTGGTGCCATTTTGTTTCCGAAAGACTCCAATAAAAACAAACTGACTAACGACTTTATGACTTCGCGACTATCTCGCACAATCGCCAGAACTAGAGTGTCGCGGAATTGACGATCGGCCGCAACGCCGATCTTGCTACGCCGTTCCCTTCGTGACGTTACACCCCCAAGAATGCGTAACAATCGATCCGTTATCGATTTCGGGGATCGCGCAACTTGGCGCGCACCTGTCGTCGCCTCGCGGCGCAGAACTTAAAGCTAGATCGCGACAAAACATTCCCTTCGTCTTTTCGAAATTGATTTTCAAGCAATTGTCACCAGCCCAATCATGAATTGCTTGTACATCACGCGAGACTTTACTTACGCCCTCGGCAATATTTGATGGTAGGAATGAAAGGTAAATTTGTAGGTCATCAGCGTACAAGACATGCTTACAGTAACGTATCGATGCGGGTAAGTTGTTAAGAAAAATGGAAAAAAGTAACGGACCCAGCACCGAGCCCTGTGGGACCCCCGAGTGAATATAAACCCAGGAGGATAAATCCTCATCTGACCCCTTGACCGCCTGACGTCGATCGCTCAAATACGACCTAAACCATTCGACCGCCGAAGCTGAGCAGTTAAGATATTTTAATTTATCTAACAGCTTCGCATGACAGACAGTGTCGAAAGCTTTTCGGAAATCGAATAGCATAATAAGAGCAATCATCCGGTTATCAATAGCTTTTTCAACGTCATCCGTTAGTTTAAGTAAGGCAGACTGAGTGCTGTACCCGCGACGAAAACCCGACTGATAGGGATCCAACAAGCACTTTGTCTCCAAATAAGCAGTTCACTCGATATAAACAATCCTTTCAATACCCTTGGAGAGAGCACAAAGAATAGATATAGGACAGAAGTCGTCAAGCGAGGTCGGATTTTTTATCTTATTGATAGGCTGAATTAACGCCCTCTTCCACTCGAGGGGGAAGACAGAATAAGTCAGCGAGTAATTATAAATTTCCAGCACAAAAGGGAGCAATGATTACATAACAAGACGTAAGTAGCTTGCCGGAATCCCACCACAACCACAAGCTTCAGTTTTCGAGGATAGTAAACATTCCACGAGATAAGTAGGAGTGATGTGCTTAGAGTAAAAGCGCTCAGAGTCGAAAGGGGATTCAAGGTCGAGTACGATTGGACTAACCGTGCAATGGCAGGCAGAACTGGCAATCCTAGCAAAATGACTATTAAGTTGAGAGGTCGTGAAGTCAGCATGGACTACACCTTGACGCTGCTTGCAGAGGCCAAGATGCCTGAATTCTCACCATAAAGACTTAGGAGTAGTAAGGGCGGAAAACAGATCTTCATATTAGCCCGATTTAGCTTCACGAATTTCCAATTGAACTCGATTCCGAGCAGCCTTGTACTCGCCATAGAGAGTCACAGAACCAGATTTTTTAAATGCCCTAAAAAACACGTTCCGTTCTTTGATATGGTGACGGATAACTTCAGACAACCACGGAATTAGTCTTTTTCCTGAGAATAGTACAGCGAACGTGTCACGAGAGGCAGCACTAGTAGTAGGGACAAACATAAAATATTTACATTTAACGCAGTGTTATTTACGTGATATAAATTTATGATTTAAAAATATAAATCGAACACAAACATTTTTTTTTTAACAATTACAATGCCAACAAAGCGTTGCAGTTTTGTGAAGTGTTCGTCGGATAACCGCTATCCGGAGGAAAACGTGTTTTTTATACCATTCATAAAACCTCATATTGATGGGGTTAGATGTAATAAATGGATACATGCATCAAGGAGAGTGGATTTAACAGTAGAAAAAATAAATAAATATTCATATGTGTGCTCTAAACATTTTATTGGTGGAAAAGGTCCTACTGAGGAAAATCCAGATCCTGTTTCTGCAACGATTAGTAAAGTAAGTAATAATACATTTTTTTTAAACTAATTATGTTAGCGATTGGAGTAAAAAAAATTGGTATTGAAATATTAATTATTATAGACGTAGTAGACATGAACAAATTCAACTTAAGTAAAAAAAAGTTGAAAAATACTATTTATAAAAAATGCACATACTGATCTAGTAATTTTCTACATGTGAATTTTTTTATTTTAAAGTTTTAGCCATTTTATAGACTGATTTGCTACTGGAGAAAATTAATTAATGTCTGCTAGCGTCAAAGTCATAAATAATTGACAAATTTATTACTAAAGTTATGGGTAAATAAATAATTTTATTACCTGTTTAAAAAATTTTTCTTAGTAATAAACTTATAATTTTTATAGATCCCAAAAGCACGAAGCAAACGTCCCTCAACATCAACGATCGACTCTTTGTGCAGTCCACTCCAAAAATCGAAAAAAGGGAAAGATGTTAACTCAGAGTTTTCAAATCCAATTCAGCAAAACGATACTCAAGATATTCCATTAGATAACTATTCAACTCCTCAATTCCCTGAATTACCACTAAGTAACGAAGAGCACATCAATGAATCTGTAGCTCATGCAGAAAGTCAAACTTGTATGGAAGTTGAAAGTATTTTTGTAATAAAATTACAAAAAGAGATTCAAAAACTTACGAAAAAGTTAAGTACATCTACTGTTAATTATGAATCATGCATGAATGATCGTAAAAGGTTTAAGTTTTATACAGGCTTAATGCCAGAAGATTTTGATATTCTGTGGAATTTCTTAGGTCCGCCAACTGAATCATCACTGATGATCTGGCATTCACGATCTGATACTAATAAACGCATAACGATAAAGCAATTTAAAGCATTATCGTTAAAAAATCAATTATTTTTAACTCTTGTGAGATTACGATGTGGTTTTTTATTGTATGATTTGAGTTGCCGGTTTGGTGTCAGTATGGGATATATTTCTAAACTAACAACAACCTGGATACAACTAATGTATTGTAAATTTAAACAACTAAATAATTTTCCATCAGCTAAAGATATCAATAAAAACTTACCTCAAGCCTTTAAGAAATTTAAAAATGTACGAGTAATTATTGATTGCTTTGAATGGAACATGGAAAAGCCAAAAAATTTTAGTCAACAAGGAAATACGTATTCGAGTTACAAATCTCATAACACAGTGAAGTTTTTGATTGGAATTATACCTACTGGAGGGTGTTGCTTTCTTTCAGAAGGTTTCGAAGGACGCATAACTGATAGAAGTATCACCGAGAAAAATGGATTTCTTAAATATTTGGAGAAAGGTGACTTAATATTAGCAGATCGTGGTTTTAACATAGAAGATTTATGTAATAAGTATAAATGCACAGTATTAATGCCACCGTTTCTGAAATCAAGAAAAAAATTTACAAAAAATGAAGTTAAAAGAGCAAGAGAAATTGCTTCGGCTCGAATACACGTGGAACGATTCATTGGTCGAATGAAACAGTTTAGAATAATGTAAAGAATTATACCCAAAACTTTATTTAGGCCTATTGTATCACAAATTGTTTTTGTAATTGCAATGTTAGTAAATTTTCAAGAGCCACTTGTTACTTAAATAATTCAATAAAATTTATGAAAATAATTATAACACTATTACTATTTTGTTATATCTGATTAGTTCAATAAGTAGAGTATTATTAGTCATAAGATTTAAAATATTTTTTAACAAAAAACAATCATAAAACATTTATAGTAATAACATACACATATCTCATGCTATTATTAAAATAAGTTAACTGTAGTTTTTATTGCAGTCATATGTCCATCACAAGTAGTCGTAACTTTCGTGGTAGTCTCATCTCAAAAAATTCCATAGCTAAGACATCATGGACTTTGCATAATTTAGTTGTTGTAGCGTTTATAAAATTTTCATCTCGAGAAATCTTCTCGACTACAAAACCATTCTTAGGCGACCACACAATAAAGTCACTATATTGTAATTCCAAAATAGCTAATGTCAGCTGAATTTGGTAGTAATAAGCATGATTTCTTTTCAAAGTAATTTGATCATTTTTAACCGTATAGCACAGATTACTTTGATCTTTGATTTCAGCTAAATTAAGAGGTGAGCAATTTTTTAATTTGTCAGGACACTTTACTTCAACACAGTAGAGCAGTTCATTGTTTTCCACAATTAAGTCATCTGGGCTGCAACCAAGTCCTGGGAACCGATTATTAACAATCAATCCTGGTTTTTTAATCTGAGTCGTATTAATAGACGTAAGGTAATCTTGGATTGCAGTTGATTCATTTTCTCGACCGTAAGCAATCGCAGGTAAGTGACTAAAATCTTTTGTTTCTTGCCATAACTTTGTATTTATTAAATTTGTTAAATCTTTGCTTGTATAAAATGACTTACAATCTGATGCAGTAATTCGGTATCTTCGTGCATTGAGCCATGCCGGACTATTTTGTTCTACCTGAAGCTCAAATGGACCAAGCGTTGATGAGCTTACATTAGTTTGAAACTCTGCAATTTTTAATTTTAATATTAACTTTTGATCACAGTCCAAATCATAATCATCATAGTGTATTTGCAGTAAGTCGATCCACATTGATTTTTCATTTTTGTGTTGTAAGCGTTGAATAAAATCAGTTGTCATTATATCAGCACTCACAGAACTGCTTAGGTTCGACTGCGCACTAAAATCAATTACTTTTTTTGTATTGGCTTCATTACAATTTTTTTTTTAGGCTTTTCACTTGAATTTTTCGTTGATTCAACTTTTTTATACTCAGCAGTGATGATACTTGATGGATCGTTTCTAGTTTTGCGACCTTGATTCCATTCTTTTATTTTAGAAGTACAAGTTAGCGGTTCAAAACCATGTTGAAGCGTATATTCTTCTAGTTTAAAAAGTAATGCTACAATATGTGAGCAATTTAAAGATTCAGACGCTGGACATTGACATGCAGCATTTATTACGTTTCCATCGTCATCAAGACCTATTACCACATCGTAAATCGTAGTTTTAAAGGATGATTGGATTTTTGCCCTTAGATAATAAATATTGTTACAACTATTATCTTGTAAATCTTTTATACGATCACTAATACAGTATAATCTACCTCTTTGAATGGCTTTAGAATTACCAGAGACAGGCATTAAATCGTCGTCCATTTCTTGATCATCGTCATCGCTTTCCTGTGAATTTTTACCTTGTGTAATGTACTCATGTATAATACCGTAACAAAATGAACGAGGAACCAGTTTAGATGGAAACGTTTGCCAATTATCATTAGGATAGAAAGTAGTATGGATGGGTAATGTTGTAGAAGAATCTGATGTCACTGTTGATCCAGATGTAGATGCCAATGAGACTATTAAAGATGCTTGCAAGCGTTGTTTCTTCTTCACTAACCATATTTCTTTGTCGACACCTTCAAAAATAACTCCTTCTCTTCCGTTATTTATACAATCGTTGACCCTAATGCGTACCAATAAAAGATTATTAAATTATTAAATTCTAACTAACTGATAAACTCATCACTGAGAGTCATCATTTATATATGTTTTCGAAATTATTAAAAAAATAAATTAAATGAATAAAAAATGAATAGTTAATTTTTTCACTATCAATTACCATTGACTAGAATGACATATAACCTCTATCTGTTACTAAATCATATTCATTTATTTAATTTTTTTTCATTACCATCTATATTTGATTCATATTTCACTCTGAAATAAATCTGAAATTTATTATTATTTTCAATTTCTCTTATTACAGTTTGAATCTCCCGCTATTTTTTCACTAGAGTCTGTATACAAACCTGTCAATTAATTCGTTTTTTTTTCCGGTAACTTTTAAATTACGGCACGCAAGCCAACGTTTTAGTGTTATTAAATTGTTGTCTTTTACGGTTGCAAATTTTAGTTTTGCTCCAGGAACGTCGTCTTCTGTTAAAAACATTTTTTTTTAGTGCACTTTACTGTGTGTTTATATGGGGGTTAGACAGTGTTTGTCCCTACCGAACCACTAGCGCTGCTAGTGAGTAATTTTTCGTACTTCAGGAAAAAGATTCATTGGTTGACGCTTAGGACGAGAAGTTTTAAAGGGGGCATGGGTGTCCAGAGTACTAAGCACATGCTCATTAAACAAGGCTACTTTATCATCGATATTCACAAACCTATCGAAAATAGGAGACTAATCAAGACCAAGAAGGTCACGATTAAAGGACTGCTGGTCAATACTTTTGATATCTCGGTACCTGATTGATCCAGTCGCCAACTTAGACACCCAAAGCGAGTATTTAATATAAATAAGCTCATGGCCTGAAAGAAAAGTGGTACCAGATTGCCCATTAGCTAAAACCTTAGCGATATCGTCAACAATACAAAGGTCTAACCAGGTATGTGAGTGCGCAGTATGATGAGTCGCCCGATACGGGACAACATGAAGGCCATTACAATGAAAAATATCTAAGAGTTGACGGGAGTCAAACGAGTCGGAGTTAAGGTTGGCGTTAAAATCTCCTACAATAACGATATTCTTATATGATTGCGCTAGTTGCAGAAAAGCATCCTCAAACTCTGATAAAAAACCAATTTTCAGAGGTCGATAGTCGACCGCAAACAAAAGTTTAGAGGCGTTCGGTACGATAATCTCCATAATCAGATACTCAGGCTTGTGATAATAGAGATTAGGTAAGGATGAGATTAACCGCGCATTTAAACTTTTGTGGACATATACCGCAACCCCACCGCCGCCTTTGCCTAATCTGTCGTTCCGAAAAAAGATGTAATCTTGAATACCAATAAGTTCATCGGGACTAAGATCATGAAGGAACGATTCAGAGACTGCTATGACATGGTAGAAATTGTCAGAAAAGTAACTGAGAAATTCATCGAAATGCGGAGCAAGCGATTGCACATTCGCATGACAGATCGTCAAACAGTCCGAGTCTCGAAGATGTGCGTTGGGTCGAGCAGTTAGGGTGATAGGTGACGTCGATGTCCGTTACGCGCGTCATAGAGACGCACAGGGCTGAGCAGTAGGCAGGTCAGCAGGAGTGCGTATACATAATGGTACCTCTCCGGTGGTCTTCTTAAGGGGGGAGCCTGCTTTAGAGGCTTCGAAAAATCGATTTTTTTTTTTGCATAAATGTCTTCCCAAACTATCCAAGAATGTGTCCCTAAAATTTCAGACGCAAATTCAAAATATTTTCGGAGTTACAGAAGAAATAGTGAGCAAGCGTCGAGCAGGTATACGAGCGTGTTTTTGAAGTTTTTTGAAGAGTCTGAACCAGTTTTTTGAAGTTTTGAACCAGTTTTTTGAAGAGTCTGAAGGGCAACTCTATGGACCAGGAATCGCTGATTAGCATATTAATGCGGTAAGTTCAAGAAAATTACGATTTTTTATGTACGAAAACTTTGACGCACGATTTCTCCGTTTTTCATTTTTACGCTTTTTCCTAATTGGTGGGCAAGATAGGGCAAAAACTAAACGTCCTATCGAAACGAGACAAATTGCATTATACTCAGGATGAAATTCTCTTCTAGTTGAACCTAAAAAACCTTAAGAAAGTTAAGATTAACCCATTTTTTAAACAATCTAAATTGAATTCTTTTCCCAAGAAAAATGAATTTTTTTTTTAATTTGCGAAAAATTGTTGAATTTTTCACTTTTTGTGGAATTTTCTTGGTTTAACTAGAAGCTATACTATTGAGAAGTAAAAATTTTTTTGGTTTCTTTGTTTCGGATGGAAATTGCGACCTGCACCTTTCCCGCCGCACGACAAATGCATACTCGAGACGCCTCGGTGAAATGCTTTTACCAGGCATAATATGACATGTATCCTAATGAAAAAATTCGAGAAGACTGTTGAAATACATAACAATAAACCCTGAAAGTTTCGTTTTAATCGGATATTTCTTTCCTTCCCAAAAAAATCCTCGAAAAAACCGTTTTTTTGAAGCCTCTAAAGCAGACTTCCCCCTTAAAATAAGTTGTACCCCTCCTGGCCCTCATGATAGTTGCATTTTTCAAAATTCGCGAATCTACATGAGGTATACTGAACGTCAATTGACTGGGTTACTCGTTGGTGATGCTGGATATCCATGCCTACCATTTTGAATGACGTCCGTTAGCAACCCAATAACTGATGAACAAATAACGTAAGCAACAAGAAGAAATTTAATTTTCTACATAAATCTTTTAAAATTTTACAAAATCCAAAAGTATGTTGGAGTAAATTAGTTTCCTTTCAAGTCAAATAACACTTACTGGTGTTGTATTATTATTGACATAATATTTTTCCTACTACAGCTATAATAACATTCAGAGTAGAACACGAATCATAGTGGAAAGGACTTACGGTGTCTGGAAACGACGATTTCCTTGTGTATCAAGAGGGTTAACAAATAAACTTATTTGTTCAACCATTATTGTTGTAGCCTGTGCTGTATTACATAATTTGTCGTTAATATTCAATGATAAGCTACCAGAAGAGGATATACCAGATGACTTGAATGATGAGCTAAATGGACAAATTCCTGCACCTCAACCGAATTGGCAACCTGCTGATGGTTTTGCAGTTCGTGCAGCATTACTAGATCGTATGTTTAACGGATAAGGTATGCTTAATAACAAATTATGAGGTCAGGTTAATCATAATGTTTTTTTATATTTAATGAATATAGTTTTCCTATTATTATGAAATATATATAATCTGAAATAATTTGTAAATTTAAATCAAAATCACAAATTTAATTCGATTACATTTGTGATAGATGAATTGTAAATAGAAATAACGAAAATAATCCAATTTCATTATTAAATATTAATATTTGAAAATTTAAAAAGGATTTTCATTATGCTAATGTCACTATAAAAGATTTCAAACAGTAAGTTTTAAGGACAAAACTTTCAATTATGTTTGTTAATATAATGTATTCCCAAAGAAAATTACTTCATTTCATACAGCCTTCACCATAACTTAATTTTATTATAATAATATAATTATAATAATAATTGTGTAATGTAAGTTTATAAATTCGTTGTATTTGGAATCAAAATAAAATAAGCCATTATTTTTATATTATATAAATATATATATTTATTTAATATCTCAATACTGTTGCTCTTAACAATCATAAAAATCTTATATTCTTTATAAAATATATATTCTAGCAAACACATTACTCTGAACTAGTTTATAAAATGCAAAAACTTTGTTTTAATAGAAACATTAGTTTTTAAAACTAAAATTAAGGCACTCAATAGCTATTAATTGCACAATGATGCAGTCTTATCATGTAATGCAAGTAATCTTTGGCATTTATAAACTATTTTGGAATACAGTGAAACCTGGTTAATTGAGATTTCAAGGGACCATAGATTTTACACCATTTAAAGAGGTTTTCATTTATCAAGTTTTCCAGAACTGCTGATCTTATTCGTTTAAGCTTCCCTTTTCCATCAATATACTGAGACCGAATATTCTCGTTGTTTTTAATAATTCTACACAAGGTCGATTTTGGTACATTATACTCCGCACACAGTTTATCACGCGACTTTCCACAATCATAGTCTGATAGAAGCTTTAATTTTTCAGATACTGTTAATGTGTTATGCTTACGTTTGGACATTTTGTACACTTTTATTCTTATGTTTGCACGTCAAAACTTGAGATAGTACTGACAAAAGAGCATGTACGTGCGAACGATGCGAAAGAAATTCAAATGTTTGTAAACAAACGTGTCTAAGCCTGTCTCAACCTGATAAAATGTCTCGCTTATACAGGGAATTAAGCTGCAGAGTCCCATTTATAGAGGTAAATATCGAAAAAATTCTAGAAATCGAATCTCATTTAACCAGGTTCGTAAAGTTCCATTAACAGAGGGAATTCGATAAAAAAGTGCCGGGACCTCTTAGGAAATCTCAATAATAGAGGTTTCTCACTTATCCAGGTCCCACTTAACAAGGTTTCACTGTATTTTATAAAAATGTATGTATTATAAAATAACTTATCTTATAACAGTAACTTATAACTCTTGATCCTTACTTTTTTTTTTTAATAAATTTAATTCAGCTAACTCAGCTGTAGCTGTAGCTTAGGGTGCTTTTTTTGGACTATTTTTTTTTTTTCGGTCCCATCGTGAAATTTTGTTGGAAATACAACAAAAAAAATTCCCTGAACGATTAAGCCCTTAATATTAATATTAAGTGCTCGCCCAAGGCATGTAAAGATTTCCCGCTTAAAATACACGTAAACTTTAATATTTTTCTTCAAAACATCTACAGTTCAGAGGCATTCTATGGTGTAGTCTAGGACGTCAGTAGGTTTTCTTCGGAATGAAATGATCTACAAAAGTGCTCATTGCGGTGAAGTCGTAACTCACACCGGCGAAGTCGTATGGGCCACCCAAACCCAATTTTTTCATGAAATTCTTGTCTTTTTGCCCGTATCTCGTAAATAACAAGAGCTACAAAAAAAAATATTCATCAAATTTGTAGGAAATTTAATTTCCTACAAAAAAGTTCCAGAAAACCAAATTGCTAACATCGATATTTATTGAGATATTGGGCTTTTAAGGTGAGTAAGTATGGAATTTTCATGAATTATTGAGTTAAATTGTCGAATTATTGATTGTCGAATATTTTTTTGTTTTGTAGCTCTTGTCATTACAATTACAATTACAATTACAATTACAATTACAATTACAATTACAATTACAATTACAATTACAAGAGCTACAAAACAAAAAAATATTCGACAATCAATAATTCGACAATTTAACTCAATAATTCATGAAAATTCCATACTTACTCACCTTAAAAGCCCAATATCTCAATAAATATCGATGTTAGCAATTTGGTTTTCTGGAACTTTTTTGTAGGAAATTAAATTTCCTACAAATTTGTAGAATATTTTTTTTTTGTAGCTCTTGTTATTTACGAGATACGGACAAAAAGACAAGAATTTCATGAAAAAATTGGGTTTGGGTGGCCCGTACGACTTCGCCGGTGTGAGTTACGACTTCACCGCAATGAGCACTTTTGTAGAGCATTTCATTCCGAAGAAAACCTACTGACGTCCTAGACTGCACCATAGAATGCCTCTGAACTGTAGATGTTTTAAAGAAAAAAATTAAAGTTTACGTGTATTTTAAGCGGGAAATCTTTACATGCCTTGGGCGAGCACTTAATATTAATATTAAGGGCTCAATCGTTCAGGGAATTTTTTTTGTTGTATTTCCAACAAAATTTCACGATGGGACCGAAAAAAAAAATAGTCCAAAAAAAGCACCCTATTGTAGCTGCACGAATTTCAAAGTCAATTTTTTTTTTTAAGTGGCTCATTGTTAACTCGTGGATTTCTTCTTCATGGTTAAATTTTTGAATAAATAATTTTCCTTCTTGCTGCATAATTTTGATTAATCTTTGGCTCCTGTAATTTTTTTCCTCTTCACTACATGTATTTGCTTTACTGTCTTTTTTTTTACGAGATTTTGAAGCTGTAAAAATTCAAAAAATAATTATTGAATTGAATAATGACATTTGAAATCAATCTTCAAAGAAATTACTCACTCTCTCCCAATGATTTTGGGATTTCAGTAACATCTAAGGTTGAAATTTTACCGAAATTATCTTTAGCTTTCTTAGGTATGTGCAGGAAATCATCATCGCTTCCTTCGTCATTACTGATATTTTGTTTATTGCAATTTATTTTGCCAGAGTTGACAGCTGTAATAGTTCAAAAAATGTTAGACACGTCAATTTTTTAAACTCGAATTCAATGTTAAGACTTTACTCACACTCTGCTATTGGCCTTTTCATTCCACTCATCCCAGACGTTGATGCTTCAACTAATTTATCCTCCGATCTCTAAGGTTCATGCCTAAATTGTTGATCAAAATCAAAACTATCATTATCATCCAATGATTCGATATTACAATAGTCTTCGCATTCTAACATATCCACCACATCACGCTTAGCTAAAAAAAAGAAAATAAAAAAAATATTTTATAAATACATTGATATATTATATTGAACTATCTTGTTATTATTATATTAATAGTTAATAATTTAATCAATTGTAAAGTCGTGAAAACAGCAAACAGATTTGAAATTTTAATTAATAAAATGATCACAGAAGAAAAAATGGACTTTCAATCAGTAGTGCTTACCAGAAATTCCATCTTCATCCATGTTGGATGAAAATAAAGTTGGTGCGGTTTTTATTAAACTAGGAGCTGTGAAACTAATTTCAGGATCTACTTCTGCATCCTGAATTGGAGGACCACCTCCTGTAGCAAGGCGCTGTTGTTTTTCGCGAGTTAATGCATTTCGTTGTTGCGTTTTCATGTTGGACCACAGTTTTTTAAGTTGCCCGACATCCCTCTGCAATATTCCCAAATAATATTATAAATTCAACACGCTGTCAATTATTAAAGAACCTACCTTTTCCGAAATTACAGTTGATGAATTATAATTTTCTTTTATTGAATTCCACGCTTCATTTTTGTGGCTCAATGTCGCCGCATCACTTTTTTTGTTTTCAATTACGTGAGAATAATTTTTCAATATTTGAAGGAAAGGTTTTTTTTCCACAGAAGAATAATTGCTACCTTTTACTTTTCCTGTCATTTTTTTAAATTTTTTATTAAAATATAAATTTTTTCGGTTGCTCTTTAGGTTATTTATACGGTATATTTGTTGATATTACTCAATGTAGAACGCAATTGATTATAATAATAACAATAACATACGCACAGTACTTTTCAGCGAATCAGATTGTCGGATACATAAGAATTTTTACGGAAATTGACGAATACATATTAACATAATCTTAAGTTTGGTCTTATTAAAGCTGATGTCACACTAAATAAGATCACACTTAGGAATCTCATCTTACCGAAGATCAACTTATCGTAAATCTATGAATTGATCCTGACTGAAACACAATAAGGCGGCCTTCATGAAGACAAGCTTAAGTACAGCAGACTATGCATACGGCTCTTAGACACCAGCTGCTGTCGAGCTGTGCGCTACGTGTCCATTCCAAGCTAGGTCCGCAGATATATAAACACCGAAATTTCGAACTGTGTCAACGAAAGGCACAGATTTACCTTCGATGGTAATCAGTGGGTTTGATTGGCGTTTTAACTGCTCAACATACGCATAACTACCTAAAATAATTGCCTTCGTTTTGCTGATGGTTAACTGCGGGGCCATTTGTCCGGGCCCAATCCGCGACTGACTCCGCGTCCAAGTTCATTTTGGCTATGGCCTCTGTAGTGCAACTGGGTGGAGCATGCAGCTAGAGAGAGAGTGAGAGAGAGAGAGAGAGAGAGAGAGAGAGAGGGAGGGAGGGAGGGAGGGAGGGAGGGAGGGAGGGAGGGAGGGAGGGAGGGAGGGAGGGAGGGAGGGAGGGAGGGAGGGAGGGAGGGAGGGAGGGAGGGAGGGAGGGAGGGAGGGAGGGAGAGAGAGGGAGAGAGAGGGAGAGAGAGAGGGAGAGAGAGGGAGAGAGGGAGGGAGGGAGGGAGGGAGGGAGGGAGGGAGGGAGGGAGGGAGGGAGGGAGGGAGGGAGAGAGAGAGAGAGAGAGAGAGAGAGAGAGAGAGAGAGAGAGAGAGAGAGAGAGAGAGAGAGAGAGAGAGAGAGAGAGAGAGAGAGAGAGAGAGAGAGAGAGAGAGAGAGAATGAATGAATAAGTTTTATTATGCCCTGGAGAAAAACTCCGTGGGCAATGGGTACATGAAAACAGATTAAATATAAAGTAATAAGACTTAACCTAGGCTTAAAAACCAAGAAAGCTAAGAAAACTAGGAGGAAGCATACAGAGTATAGAGTCAAGACGCGGAGAGACCGCGAGCGAATATAAACACAAATAAAGTATAAATATAGCACTAATAAAGCATACAAATAGTGCAAAGAAAAAGAAATAATAATAAAAAGAAAGAAAAGAAAAGAAAAGGAGAGTAGCAAGCAAGCCAATTTAACCGCATGCAATGAAAGAAACCAAATATATTAGAGCTGGGATGCCAGCAAATGCGTCCGCAGATCTCTTTTAAAGGTGGGGAGACACTGCAGAGTTGTGATGCTAGGAGGAAGGGAATGCCAGAAATAGGAAGCAGAGAGAACGAAAGAATTGCGTAGTGTCGAGGTACGATGTAGGGGGATAGAGAATGTTGGTGTAGAATGGAGACGAGTTGGACGAGTAGATGTGGGAGCAAGAGAGAAGAGGTCACGAATGTAGGAAGGGACATCTAGTTTGAGGAGCTTGAAAATAACGATGCCCATAAAATAATTTCTGCGATTTGAAACCGTAAGCCAAGATAAGCTGTTGCGATATGGGGAGATATGGATGTCACGACGTACGTTAAAAATGAAGCGAATGCAGTTATTGATTAATCGTTCCAATATCAGGTTCTGTTCACCGGTTAAATCAATATAGGCGAGGCAACAATAATCGATTAGTGGAAAAACAAGTGCAGTTATAAGCGTGATGCGCAATTTCTTCGATAGAAGGTTCTTGTTATATTTTAGGCGAAAAAGAGTAAAGTTCACCTTGGCCGAGATGTGCATAATGTGCCTGTGCCACGAAAGATTTGATTGCATAATGATGCCCAGGTTGCGAGCGTGCGAGACATAGGGAAGCTCGTTTTCCCTGACTCGAATGCGAGGGAGAGTCGAAAAATCAATTTGATTTATGTAAGCACCACTGCCCAAAATCATAACCTTTGACTTCGCAAGGTTTAACCTGAGTCCATTCGCCACAGCATAATCAAAGATATAATTCACGTCGAGAGTCAGATCGGATAGAGCACGAGCCAGGTCACTGGGGTAGCAGGTGAGATAAATCTGTGTATCATCCGCATAGGTAAGGTATTGGGTATAGTTCAGACCAATGCCAATATCACGGATGAAGATTGAAAAAAGAAGAGGACCAAGAACTGATCCCTGTGGAACACCCATATTAGTGGGGCACCAGGAGGAAACAGCTCCCCTGTCATCAACCACTGCTTGCGATCGTTTAGATAAATATGAGAAAAACCAGGCAAGCACTCCATCCGAGCAACCCAAGAGACGAAGTTTACGTAGGAGTAGGCGATGTGGAACCATGTCAAACGCTTTGCTAAAATCAAAGAGAACAAGCACCGTTATTTTTCTGTCATCAACTGCCTGTCTGATGTCTTGATTAAGCTTAAGCAAAGTAGTTAACGTGCTATAACCCTTCCTGAAGCCAGATTGAAAGGGATCAGCAAGATCATTGGCATGGAGAAAGTCAGTAATCTGACCGAAAACAATTCGCTCCAGGGCTTTAGAGAGCTCACAGAGGTTTGCGACTGGTCTTGTGTCAGATGGAGACGACGGAGGAACAGTTTTAAGTATTGGGCGAATGAAGGCACGTTTCCATGATGACGGGAAATGTGACAGACGGAGGCTTGCATTGAATAAATCTAGAAGGCTGTTAAACAGAAGCGGGACAGCTTTACTAATTGCATAGTTAGAGAGTAAGTCGGGGCCCTGGGATAATGAGGAAGAGTGGGGAACACTCAAAACTGATGACAATGAATCAGCGGTTATCACAGCAAACTCGAACACAGGTTGAGAGGGAGACAGTGGGGGTAGACATAGGGAAGATAGAGAGTCTGGATAGGGAATATCAGAGGTTGAGACAGCAGAATAAAACTGATTCAGGCTATCAGGAGAAAAAAAGGAAAAAGGAGAAGATCCCCTAGCTTTGGTGAGACCGAGAGACGACAGCTCCCTCCAAATTCCAGACGGATCAGAGATCGACGAGATGCGGGAGCAGTAGAAATTATCTCTAGCGATACGTAATTCACTACAAAGGGCATTGCGATATTGACGGTAGACGGCCATGGACAGTAAATCACCCGTACGCCTAGCACGGTTATAAAGCGAGTTTCTATACTTAATTTTCGATCGTAGTGAATCGGTTAGCCATGGCGCCATCCTTCTGTTTGTGGTCCATTGCTTCAGCGGAGCATGGGTATCAAAAGCCTGAGCGATGGCAGACGAAACACCACGGACCATATTATCAAAGTGATTAGGTGAGGAAAGAGTAGAGATGGACGGAGTATTTAGTCGGGACAGAGAAGATGACAGCGATGCCAGATAATCTGTCACAACAAAGTGTTTTAGGTCTCTGCGGGCAATCATATGTGCTGGGCGAGGATCGGGTTGAAAATTGTAAGTGAGCTCAAGTAAATCATGACCAGCGATGAAAGGAGCCGAGGATTTATTAAAAGAAAGGACCTTAGAGGAAGAATCAACTAGGAAAAGATCAAGTAGAGAGTGAGAGGTACTTGTGTGAAAGGTCGCTCCAGCCTCAACAATATGAAGAGCTTGTGTGCTGGCAAATTCACGAAGTGAGCTTGATTCAAAATTATTCTGTAGTAGATTACAGTTAAAGTCGCCAGTTAAGATAATGTTTTGGTAGTTTATGGCGATAGAAGAGAATATGTGCTCAAAATTGTGAAATAAGAAGCCTTTTGGGCGTCGATATATAGTGGCAAACAGAACTGAGCGGTCCTGGGTATTGCGAGTCTCGAAGATCAGATATTCTGGAGCATTAGAGAAATCAGGGGTTGAGAGCGCCAGTAGTTTAAAGCGTAACGATTTGTGAATGTAGCAGGCAACCCCACCACCCCTTTTGCCAACTCGATCATTGCGTAAGAGAAAATAGTCTGGCAGTTGTACAAGATCGTCTGAAATATTGTCATGAAGCCACGTTTCCGAAATAGAAATGATGTGATAAAAGTTATGAGCAACATGCGCAATAAAGAACGGAAAATGGCCAAGGAGCGAATTAGCATTAAAGGACACAACCTTGAGATGTGACATAGATGGTTGCATTATCATATTCGGCAAAGTCGGCTTAGTACATCGCGGTAGTCAGGCTAGTCGATTGAGATCCGACTCGGACTGGAGAATTATAATATCAGGACAGCCTTCTTTCCGAACCTTGACAACACCCCGATTAGCCCACACATGGCTTAGGTTGAGTTCACGAGCTTTGGATTTGGCTAACAGTAGAAGCTTATGGATGTTTGTTGGAAGCAATTCGCTAATGTAGATGCGGTCATCACGGTTCATAGAGAAGATATCACGGACACCCTTCTAGCTGACACTTTTTCTAGGACGAAGTCACGAGTTACCGATGATTTCAGGCGAACCACTAGCGATCTCTTGGACACAGCGCTCGAAGTGGAGTTACGAACGTGAGGATCATTAGGCTGGCGCGTTTTGGGTTTCATGACGCGTGAATCAAGAACGTCACCTAAGAGCTGAGAGACACCCAGAGTGGAGAAGATGGCATTCACAATCTCAGAGTCGGATAGGGAGAGCTCCAATGGTAGACCACGAACAACAAATTCCGTTGTCGTAGATGAAGCTGGTGCAACAGAGAGAGAGAGAGAGAGAGAGAGAGAGAGAGAGAGATTGATTGATTGATTGATTGTGCAGTTTATTATGCCTTGGTAGCACCCTGAGGCAAATTACAAAGCTATGGAATAACTAAAAATAAGTCAGTAATTAGGTTTAGAATAATAAGTAGAAAAGAAATATAACATAATAAAAAAAAAATAAAAAAAAACCAAATAAGATAAAATAAGTAACATAATAATAAAAATAAAAACGAATTAGAAATAAAGATCTGAAGATATAATTGATAAATACTGAGTAATTAGTACTAATAATACAAAATAATTAAATGATACCAATATTATGAGAAAGACAGTAAAATGATTGATCCAACATATCTAAGTCGACGTGTCGAAAATGTCTACGCCATTATTCCATCTAAGGAAAAGAGGTAGTTTCGTAGCCGGACTTTTAGGATCGGAAGTGAAGGTGACGTAGCTACCTCTTCAGGGAGGGAGTGCCAGAAATAAATAGCAGACAGGAAAATGGAGTCCCTGTAGGTAGTTGTGCGGTGTTGGGGTATGAAAAAATAGTCCGTTGTTTGTTGTCGTGATGGATGATTTGGCTGATTACGTCTGGTGAATAGCTCAGTGAGATATGAAGGAGAGTTTCCATGCAATACATTATACACTAAAATGCCGAGAAAATACAGTCGTCTTGACTTCACAGTGAGCCAGCCAAGAACTCGTCGATATGGTGTTATGTGGGCGTCGTGTCTTAAATTAAATATGAATCTTATTCCATTGTTAACGAGTATTTCGAGCTTGGTGTTAAGCTCTGAAGTCACATCATTGTATACTAGGCAACAGTAATCAATTAGTGGGAATAAGAGTGAGACGATCAGTGTAGTTCTTAGTTCCTGTGATAAAACGTTCCTGTGATATTTTAATTTATGGAGAGAGAAATTTATTTTCCTAGAGATTAAAACTACGTGTTTCCGCCATGAGAGGTTTGACGACATTATCACACCGAGATTTCGTACTTCATCAACGTAGGGAAGAATAACGTTATTGACGACAATTGGAAGAAGAGATGTGACATCGATTCGGCTAATATAGTTAGTACTTCCCTGTATTAGTACCTTGGATAAGTTGAGCTTAAGCCCATTATCGTTTGCGTAATGAGCAATCACGTTGACATCATGTGTGATACGAGCGATACCCTCATCGAGTTGTGAGGGCAGACAGCTCAGATAAATCTGTGTGTCATCTGCAAAAATAATGTGTTTTGTGAATTTTAATTTCTGGCTGATATCGTTGGTGAAAAGGGAGAACAGAAGCGGACCCAACACAGACCCCTGGGGAACTCCAGCGGTTGTTTTCAACCAGACAGAGTGTCCGCCATGGTTATCCACTACTGCTTGCTGCCTGCCCGTAAGATAAAAAAATATCCAGTGTAGCACGTTGGACGAAAAGCCAATTTTATGCAATTTTGTGAGAAGTTTGAAATGTGAGACTGTGTAAAATGCTTTGCTAAAATCAAACAACACTAGGATTGTTAGCTGTCTCTCATCAACAGCTCGTCGAACATCATAGCATATGCGCAACAAAGCAGTGTGCGTGCTAAAACCTCGCCTGTAGCCCGATTGACGCGAGTCAAGGATTTTATTCGCTGAGAGGAAATCATTGATTTGCTTGTGAACTATTTTCTCGTATATCTTAGAGAGTTCACATAAGTTGGCTATTGGCCTGCAGTCAGACGGAGACAGGGGAGGATTCACCTTCAATAATGGCCGAATGAATGCACGCTTCCATGAAGTCGGGAAACACGATAAACGAAAACAATGGTTGAACAAGGACGCTAGGATTTCTGCCAAAAGAGGTGGTGCTTTTTGAATCGAGAAAACCGAAACGCCATCCGGGCCAGCAGAATGAGACGAGGAAAACGAATTGATAATTCGTTTAACAGCCTCCGAAGTAGTCGGTACAAACTCGAATTGCGGTTGATCATGCGAATCATCGGCGATAATGTCGTCAAGGTCTTGTATTTCACACGCCGGGGAAGAGCTGGAAATACTCGCAAAGTGTTTATTTAATTCTTCAGGCGAGAAAAAATTGAGCGGAGAAGACGTAGTCGGTTTTACAAGTCCCAAGTTGGCTAGTTCTCTCCATAATTTGGCAGTGTCAGTGATTGACGAAATCCTTAACAAATAGAAGTTATTCTTAGCTACCTTTATGTCGTTACTAAGTTCATCTCTGAACTTTCTGAATGTCGCTAACCCGAGGAGACTGCCTGACCTTCTCGCTCTTTTGTAAAGAGAGTTGCGTTTCTTAATACGTGTTTTCAGATCTTCTGTTAGCCAAGGCGCATGATGTTTATTAATATTGTACGTTTGCCTCGGGACATGGATATCCAAGATTGAGGAGATCATAATAGAAAGAGAATTCGTATGAGAGTCATTATTAAAACTGGACAGAAGTGGATTTGAAGATAACGCCTGGCTGGTCCGGAGTTCGACTGAAAACATATTACGAAACGCCAAGTCATCGAATATCTTGAAATTACGCCGAGAGATCATATGATTCAAAATAGGTGGTGTTTCGAACTGATGGACCAATTCGATCAAGTCGTGCCCGGCGATAAACGAAGCGTCAGACTTGGAAAATGATACTTTCTTGGAAGAAGAAGCAATAATAAAAACATGAAGTCAAGAGTGGGATGTGTTCGTGTGAAAAGTGGCGCCAGATTCTATTATGTGCAACGATTTAGATGAAGAATATTCTCTCAGAAACTCCGCCTCGTAACCCGAACTTAAAAGGTTGCAGTTTAGATCACCAGTGATAATTATATTTTTATACGCAAACGCAAACTGATCGAAAACAGAGAAAAAATCGGCAAATAAGAACCCCTTAGGTCTTCTATACATCGAGGTAAACATAAGAGATTCCTTGTTTTGACAGCGTAATTCCAGGATAATGTATTCTGGTGCATTTGAAAATTGGTTCGGTGAAGCGGCTAAGATCTTTACAGTAAGAGATTTGTGAATATAGCGTGCCACTCCACCTCCTCGTTTTCCGTGCCTGTAATTCCTTATGAGTAGGTAATTATCTAGTTGAACCAGATCATCGTGTATTAGAGGATGCAGCGAAGTCTCGGATATTGAGATGATATGATAGCTGTGGTTAGATACGTGAGCTCGGATAAGATCGATGTGAACCAATAGGGAGTTCGCGTTAAAATGCGCAATGCTGAGATCAACGTGAGACGAGTTAGTTTCTGGCGGCGGTGATATAACGTTGACGTTGGAAGAATTCAATTTGAGTCATGTGAGTGAGTCCAAGTCACTCTCGGCATTGATTTGGATAATATCGGTTTTTTCACTCCTTCGAACGTAAATATTCCCAGCCTTAGGCGATACGAACTTGTAGCCAAGTTCCTTTGCTTTCGCTTTTGTGCGACGCAGCAAGTTATAGGTCGCCGACGGCAAGAATTCGTTGATGAAGATGTTTCCTTTTCTATTAAGTGCGAGTAGTGTATATATGACAGCTCTAAATCAAAGATGGCGGCGCTCCCCCCTAGCTCCCCCCTAGCTCCCCCCTAGCTCCCCCCCCAACTCCCCCCCCCCCCCCCCCCCCCCCCCCGGTCATTTTCGGTGGCTATTTTCATAGGATTTGACAAACGCACACCCACACACCCCCACACACACACACACACACACACAAAATAATTCCTGTCGAGACTTGTTTGGCGCCGGAAAGCCGCACATAAATCGGATAGGGTAAAAACCCGCTAGATCTATTTAAAAAATTCCAGGAAATTGCTCTTTGAGATGGTGCCGACAATGAACTTTGTTGGTGGTGATGCACTTGAACCAATCTGGGGCAGTGGGAGTGGTCCCATAAAAATTCCTCGCACAATATGCGTGTCGAGACTTGTCCAATGGAAAAATGTAGTGGGGGTGGGTGGTATATAAAGCGTACGTCTATCGTGATCGTCACTCTGTTCTCATCGTATTCTCATTGTGAACTGTTCTCGCTCGTGAAATAACCTCGAAACGCGATGGATCTAGCAGAAGTTAACCACATCAGCCGCCTGGAGAATCTGCCGACCAAGAAGATGTCGGAACTCGAAATTGGGGGAGTGTATCACGTCATCGGGTTACGACTGGTCAAAACAAAACTCGGGGTACGTGTTCTGGCGACGATCGATGGAAAATACAACGTCTTCTCACCACCGAGAATCGCAAGAGTTCTACAAGAAGATTCCAGTCAGCTGACTGAAATGTGTAGTATGGCCGGGGAAAATCGTCTGCAAATGAAATACCTTGGTGGAGAATTCAACGAGTTCGAATTTTCATGCAGTTATGCGCCTTAAATGAACTATGCGATCCCCCTCTACTTCCACAAAATTCATCCACGAGGGGGTAAGAGCGGGTGTGCTTGAGATGGAATAGTCAGTCTTCCATATACCATCCGTCAGTATATAATCGAGCGCAACATTCCCACTCCTCAACATGGCGATGATCCTAGACGTGCAATGTTTTATCGGTCATAACATGAAGTTTGTACCCAAGGAAGTCGCAGTCGTGAATGTAAACGGGTCGGGTCTAGATTACATCATTTTCAAGCCGCCCTATGATTTGGCAAGCTTACCACTTGAATGTAGAGCTACCAATGTATGGTTGACGCACAATCACCACGGAATATCATGGAATGCGGGCAACAAATCTCACGAGGATGTGACGAAGATTGTGAGAAAAATGGTTGAAAATGCGTGTTACGTATACGTCAAAGGGGCGGAGAAGAAACCATGGCTGACGGAGATCGTCGATGGTACAACGAGGGTTATTAATATGGAAGATTTGCACATCATACCCCCTGAAATGGAAAAATTGAGGTATATGGAAGCGGCATCGTGGCACGACGCGAACCATGGATACTCTCCAGCGAATAACCTCCAGCAAGCAGCAGCGCCAGGCTCAATTTGGTATGATGACAACTCTGAATACATCCCGGCATACAATTGCGCCTTTGAAAATGTGCAGCGACTAAGGAGTTGGTATTCGAAGGAGTGTACCAGCTCCCTCGAGAAATCCTTCCGTCTGTACAAAGAATTGGACGGTTTAAGGGGAATGATGTCCGAGGATATAGCTTTTTTGCCAAAAGAATTTATCTGCACGTTCGCATCAAACTCCATCAATGATGCGTGGGATAAACTACCAGAGAATATGAAAATGGACTACGTCATCGCAAGGTTCCGCAGATGTAGCATACATTACACACCAGGACCCGATGGCGATATCGTGGATGGACCGAATCCTCTAATTAAAGACTGTTTAGGTTGCAATCGTGTGTATAGATAATATGGACAATATCTATCAAAATAACAATAGAATTTATTACGATATATACAATTATATTCGCGTTTATGTGTAGAAAATTCGATAGAATTAATCTCAATTATATCATAGCTTATACATAGAATTAAAAAAATTTACCCATTCTCGTCATACAAAATGTAAATGTTATGAATTTTTACTTGTGAAAAATATATAATCAATAATTATGAATTTAGCGTGGTTTATTCCTCGAAATAATCCATAAAATCATTATCGCTATCCTGTTCGTTAACATTATCATCATCATAATCATCGCTATTTTCGACATCTATAATTATTACGATAGTTTCATTCGCCCATTTTTCTACAATTATTTCCATACATATATCACCGTAATTTATATAATATTGGCTGTTTGGTCTCACTCGAGCAGCTCGCGCATCCTCAAGGAGATCCCGAAGCTCCTCCAACGAGAATTCGCGTGTTGCTTCGGAAAAGCCTATAATTATCTCTTCCTCAGCCTCCTCATCCTCGCCCCAATCAACGCTCGACCACTCATCGTCGTCATCACTCGAATGAGATGACATTTTTTTTCTTTCCAAAATTGATTCACGATGAAAAATCTGTAAAAAGAGCAAGCCGATATAGAAAAGTTGATGATGCTGCACTCATCATTTATATGCATGATAAATCTCCAATTCAAAGAAGTTTCCACCTATTCAAAATGAGTGATACGGAGAAGGTGTGGAAGATACTAGAATTTTATTTTAATGTAGTGCTACACACCAATCCTCGTCCGAATAATAACCATCATCGTCAGCTCTATGTCTCCCAGCATTTGACGGATTTGATCAATCTGATCCAGAAGTAAACCGAATTCGATGCGTACGTCATTACCATCACCGCCATTCCAAACACCCTCCACCTCCTCCTCCTCCTCCTCCTCATCCTCCTCACTCGATGATGATGATGATTCGAGATGATGCTCGCCAGCCAAATTATGTTCAAACTCGCGATGATCATCACCAACACTATCGTCAATACATCGCTCGGGGTCGATAATTAGCGTATCAGCATCACTATCAGTCAATTCATTCTCATCATCCTCCTCATAATAAGCCGCCCCTCTGCACACCCGCTTATATGTCGGCGATCGTGGTGGTGAATGGGGTGGGGAATCTGATGGCCCCCTTTTCTGTCCGTTCATATTTTTTTCGATATGATTCTAAAATTTTTCCAGAATTTCTATGGATACGATGATAGGGAATACAGAAAAGTTAAAACAAATCGGAATAAAACTTTTGTTAACATACTAATCAAATGCGATAATCATTACGGAATTCAAATCAACATTCACAGTATCGTAAGAGGATTGGCGTAGCACCATATACATATATGTGTGTATTCTATAAAGTACTCACAAAAAATATAAACTCGTTGAAGTCTTGAGATTTTTGAAATGAACACCGATTTTTTTTTCTTTCTCACAGCCCACTTTATCAAAAACGCCTGTTTTCACACGAAGGATTTTCAAAATTACTAGAGAAGTTTCAAACCACTGTTCGAATTTATACTGAAGGACTCGCACCCACCCTCCACCGAGCAAAACCCAGCCGGCTAATCATTCGTACAGCATGCACCACATGACATACAGACAAAAGAGTGAAGAGAGAAAATTTTCTCAAGAGCTCGCCAGCTTTCCGTTGCATACCCCACGCTAATATGGTTGGGGATGTGCAGGCTCGGACTTGTTCGCTATGAAGAGTCGTAAAACCCAAAACTGTGTGTACACATACCAGCCGGTCAGAAGCGGGCAAGACAGGAGTTTTCTTACACCAAACACTATTCGCCACCTGCTTTTCGTTGACCGATTTATCCCACCACATGTCCCACGCTGCTTAACGACTCATGAAACCCAAAAACTACATGTGCATATACCATCCGGTGAAGAGCGGGCAAGACAAGATTCTTTATACCTGCACCGCCCACTTCCTGCACTTCGTTGACCGATGTCCATTGCATGCTTGGGAAACTATACATTGCTACTTTGCTCACAGCATTTGCGCAGATTTTTGTACTTAGGTGGGCATCCATCGCAGGCGGCGGTGGGTTAGTGGACAGGGGGAGGGGGAGAGGGTGAAAACCTGTTCCAACACGTTTTTAGGCAAGATGCAGCTGCGGAACCGGGTGACTTCAAACGAGCAATAAACCGCAAAAATTTAGGGATGGTGGCGGCGGGGACTGCAGACCCCGCCGTCTTTGGTGTCATTTTTTACATGAATTTCATCATCTCTGCAGAGCCGGGAAAGCAATAAAACCCAAAAATTTAGGAATGGCGGGTCGGATAAAGGGTGGACCCAGTCGTCTCTGACGTAATTTTTCCATCCGATATGCGCAGAACACAGTGCGCACCGTCCCCAAATTCTTGCGATCTATCGGCCTATACGTAAGCTGAACGCATCCGATGCAGACTCGTCAGTCTTACACGATACGTGCAAGTAAAAAAAGTTATACAAATTTCAGCTTATATCAACTTCAAAGTCATAGCAGTCGAAGCGTATATGGGACTTGCGGAACAGATGGAGGGGGCGTGCAATTTGGTGAGAGAGCAACCACCCGGAGAAGAGAATGACGCTGTCATCAATCATTGGACTGATACTGGAATTGCAAATATCCAAGTTCTGCGCGATATTTCCATGCAACGAGGAACAACCGTTGGTGCGAAAATACGGTTCCAACATACGATCGCACTCCTGCAATCTTGGGTGACCAAGATCAAGCAGTTGCAGCAGCGCACAGTGGTGACGGGTGG
Source organism: Neodiprion virginianus (assembly GCF_021901495.1). Lineage (NCBI taxonomy): Eukaryota > Metazoa > Arthropoda > Insecta > Hymenoptera > Diprionidae > Neodiprion > Neodiprion virginianus. The sequence goes on along the minus strand of NC_060881.1, from coordinate 12,287,088 downwards.
AAACATCGGTACTCCTGCGGGTGTACAATGGGACGACGTGGATAGTGCTTTTGCCAGCCGAATCAGAACGGGGGTTGTCACAAATCTCCGTCATAAAAATTTGGACGCCTTTCTGGACGATGTGCAGCGAGTCGTCACCGAGAAGTTGGAGCTGATACTGCGCGAGGAGGGAAATGTGAAGGTTAACCTCATATTATCATGCAAATTCGAAAATGTCAAGCACGAAGAGATCTCCACTGAAGTTAAGAGTTTCAACACCTCCAACGTGGCAATTCTGCTCCCATAGAGCGATATAAATGGTTGGTTTACACGTGCACGGGGTGATCTGCTATCAAAGGTGGAAGATTTCGAGCCACGTGATTCCGGCTGGAGTATGATTGAGATCCTCAAGATCGCTGTAAATATCAATCGCTACCAGCCTCTTGCCGCGGGAGCTTCAACATTCATCGAGCTGCCCCAAAACATTCAACGGAAGAAGGCTGTGATCAACGTGAGGAACGAGGACGAAAGATGTCTTCTCTGGTCCGTCATAGCAGCCCTCCACCCAGTCAACACCCACACTGAAAGGACTAGCCGTTATCATCGTGTATTTCCGAGTTGGACTGTACAGGTATCAAATTCCCTGCTACTCTACACGATGTGAAAAAGCTTAAGAGACTGAATGATTTGCGCATCAATGTATGTGGTATAGAATCTCAAACTTTTTCGCATCATGCAAAATCAAATAAAAGCGTCATCGTGCCAATTTATTTAAGTAAAAATTTGCATAGCGTAAACATTGACACGATCCATCTTCTAATGGTTGAGAGCAATCCGGAAGACGATATGACTGGTGAGTTTGCACCGAGATTCCACTTTGCTTGGATTAAAGATCTTTCCCGATTGGTGAGCAAACAATTGTCCAATCATGATGGTCGACTGTTTTTATGTGACAATTATTTGTGCCACTTTAGCGTGAAACACGCCTACGACAATCATCGACAAGATTGTATTATGCTAAATAAAGTACGCATGGAATTTCCCAAGTGTAAAGATTTAGTATTTTTCAATTTTCAAAACAAAGGCACCGTTCCATTTGTCGTATACGCCGATCTCGAATGTATATTAATCCCTGAACCTGCAGATGAATTTAAAACTCGTAAGACTTGTGAAATTCAAAAGCATATCCCGCACAGTGTAGCGTACTATGTACATTGCGCGTACGATGAGACTTTATCGGAGTTTCACGGTAAACGCGGTGTCGATCGCATAGATTGGTTTATGAAACAGCTTATGGATTTATCAATTCAAGTAGAGTCACGCATCAAAAACATAATTCCGATGAAGTCTCCTACCCAAGTGCAACGCGATCATCACATGCGCGCAAAGAATTGTTATATTTGTGAAAAACCGTTTACCCCTGAGGAGAAGAAGTGTTACGATCACCGTCACTTCACGAGTAAATATCGTGGTCCTGCTTATAATCGGTGTAATTTGAATTTCAGAGAGTGGCACACAATTCCAATAGTTTTCCACAATTTGTCCGGTTACGATTCTCACTTTTTAATAAAATCCCTCGCGTCAATTTTTCCCGGTAAAATTACACTGCTACCCATAAATAAGGAAAAATATATTTCCTTCACGAAACGCGTCGATGGAACAATGATGCACTTGAGATTCATCAATTCGTTTCGATTTATGGCTAGCAGCATCGATAAACTTTCCAAATATTTGAATGATGCAGACAAGCCCATAACACGTAAATTTTATAATAATCCGACTCAGTTCAGTTTGATGACCCGCAAAGGCGTTTTTCCCTATGAATACTTCGATTGTTGGGGAAAACTCGATGAACAGCGATTGCCTGCAAACAAGCATTTCTACTCGCACCTCTGCGATGCAAATATTTCAGACATCGATTACGAGCAGGCGAAAACAGTTTGGGGGGAATTCCATTTAGAGTCATTGTGGGGCTATTCAGATTTATATTTAAAGCCCGATGTTCTTTTGCTTACCGATATTTTCGAAAATTTCTGCTCTAGCTGCTTCAAAACATACGATTTAGATCCGTTGCACTACTACACTGCACCGGGACTTGCTTTTGACGCGATGCTCAAGCATACTAATATAAATTTGCAACTTTTAGACAACACTGAAATGGTGTTATTTATTGAAAGAGCCATTCGAGGCGGCGTACCAAAATGTTCTAATCGACACGCTCGGGCCAATGATAGATTCATGGGAAAAGATTTTGATCCTAGTAACGTGGAATCATATCTCACATATTTTGACGTGAATAATCTGTACGGTGCAGCTATGAGCGTGCATTTACCAATCGGCTCGTTCGAGTGGGAGTATCAGCACATCGATATAACGAACCATCCGGACGATTCGCCGATCGGTTACTTTCTGGAGGTAGATTTGGGCTATCCTGTAGAACTCCACGAGGATCACAAAGACTTAACTCTTTGTCCCGAACATTTTACTCCTCCAGGTAGTAAAAATGCCCAACACGCGACCACCTTTCACCCCAAAAAAAAGGATACATTGTACTATAGAAATTTAAAACAGTGTTTGAGTTTAGGATTAAAAGTAACGAAAGTGCGCAGAGTTTTAAAGTTTGCATACAGACATGCGTAAGCGGTCTAGGAATGAATTTGAGAAAAACTTTTACAAACTCATGAATAACGCTGTGTTCGGCAAGACTATGGAGAATGTGCGGAATCATAAAGATGTTAAATTGGTCACAAAATGGGGGGGAAGAGAAAGTCCGAGAGCGCTTATTGCCCGGGCAAACTTTCACAGCTGCATCTTATTTGGCGCTGATATGGTGATCATTGAAATGAATCGTGTCAAAGTTCACTTCGCTAAACCTATTCACGTCGTGGCATCGATTCTAGATTTGTCAGAAATCATTCTTTACGATTTCCACTATAATTATGTGAAATCCAACTTTTCGAATAGCGAGGCCAAATTGTTGTATTCCGAAACAGACAGCCTCATTTATCAATTTAACGTATCAAACATCTACGATATCATTAAACGTGGTGTGGATACAATGTTTGATACCTCTGACTATCCGCCCGACAATGTGTATGGTATTCCCCTTAAAATCAAAAAACAACTAGGGCTAATGAAGGATTTAAATAATGGTAAAATTATGACAGAGTTTGTGTGACTGCGAGCAAAGCTGTACACATTTACTACGATGGGTGAGGATGGGGAAAAATATGACAGTGGCGTAAATTTGAGTAAGCGTGCCAAGGGTGTAAAAAATTCATCGATAAATAGCATCACGATTGATGATTATAAGCGTTGTCTGATAGCTTACTGAGAGTTGACTCTTCCACAGTGTTTAATACGCAGGAAAAAACACGAAGTATGACGGGATGACAAGCGACAATTGATAACTGGACAGACCGACACCGTACCTTGGGGGTTTGTCCCAGCCCCCCAATAGCTATAGAATAAACTGTAGACATAGAATTGATGTAAATAGTCGATGTTTGACGCCTCGAACGATCGACCATGGGGCGGAAACGTTTCACGATCAATACGATATTTAATGGATTCGAAGTTTCAGAATGGGAATTCATATACTCAACAATTGTTTATTTATTCATTATTAATATATCAAGCAATCATTCATATTTATTCTTTTACCACGAGAAAAGCTTTCAGAAAATGAAAAAAAATTTTCAGAAAACGAAAAAAAGTTTTCAGAAAGGGAAAAAAAGTTTTCGGAAAACTTTTTTCCCACTTGATTAACACGTAAAAAAAGTTTTCAGAAATTGGAAAAAAGTTTTGCAAAAAATAAAATGTGTAATAATCGTATGGCAAAATTTCATATTGTCATTATTATTATCATTATCATCATTATTGTTATTATTATTATTATTATCATTATCGTTATCGTTATCGTCATCGTCATCGCCATCGCCATCGCCATCGCCATCGCCATCGCCATCGCCATCATCATTATCATCTTCATCATCATTATCATCATCATCATCATCATCATCATCATCATCATCATCATCATCATCATCAGTACAGAGTAGTGCACATGTACGTACAAAGTAGATGAAATGTGGAAATGTTTGTACATTCAAAATCTTCTATTGTCGTTCGGAAAATGCATACAAATTATGTTACATGTCTGTTTCATTTATCCAACTATTGTGCGAACTATCAAAACCCAACCACTTCACATAGAACAGATTCCCCTGTTGCGTAATACTTTCTCCACAAGGTAGCCGTCGGGATATTTCACTTTGGCGAGCTCTTCCTCGTAGAAGCCCCCCTCGATGGGATGATTTTGATAATCGGTAAGTTTGTAGGTGGGTGGATTGCTATTTTTCACCTCACTCACGGTGAATATTTCTGTCGTCCAATTGGGTGTATAGCCTTTTTCGAATACATTCTTGTACTTGCTGATTCGAACTCGATCGCCTACACTGAATTTCCGCGCTCGATCACTTCGTTTGATTTGCCGAGGCTTGTACACGCTACGATACAGCTGTTTTTCATTCTCCGTGCTAACATCTACCGGTTTCATCCGAATCGTGCGATGTTTGGTGTTGTTGTAGGACTTCATTAAATCATCCAAAATATTAATCCACTCGTACGATCCTTGGAGAGTGAACCGCTTCCACATTTTATTCTTCAATGTTCGATTGAAACGTTCGCATATCGACGCCTTTAAGTTGCTAAATGTCAAATACATGTTGATATTGTGATGTTGGTATTGATGAGGGCTTTGAATTCGCTGTTGTAAAATTCTTTGCCTCGATCAACGTGCAGATGTGTAGGTATACGACTCTGGATCAGTACAGATTTCATGGCAGCGGCAACATTTTTTCTACTCTCGGACTTTATCAGCACCGCCCACGCGTACTTGGAAAATATATCGATGATTGTTAGTAGGTATTTGTATCCCTTGTTGCACGAGCTGTATGCGGTCATATCGACGAGATCACCTTGCCACGTCTCATCCAGCCCGCGTACATCTATGAATCGGTGCGGATAGTTGCGTCGAGCCTGTCTGTGAAGTTCGGCAGCTATTGCAGTCTTCATTGTTCCCAACTCTTCACATATCAATTTTTCGAATTGCTGTCCAACCACCCTGGTTCCTTAATCGATACTAATTCCCTGCTGGTCCGTCCCAACGTTGGTGTTGCCTGCTCCGCAATATGTTTGATGCAATTCAACGTATTTTCAATGATTTTGTTATTTATGTGTAGCTGTTTCAACTCCTCGTTGCGATTATGCGCGAAACTCTCAAAATTTGATTGAAAAGTATCCACAATATCCACAGCCATAGACTGTAAAGCAGTATTGAGAACTTTTAAGGAAACAGCGTCGGTGGAGTGCTGCGGATCAGCTGTGTTACACAATCGTTTACCGTCCAAATAATACTGATTGTCGCTGGTGGTTTTGAAACCAACACCCGGAGGCCCTCGAATAAATTTTTTACCCCCACCACGCTCGAAGTGTCGTCCGAATATGTCTATGCTCATCACTGGACGGTCTCTGAACAAATGATAATTTTATGTTTACACGCCGCTAATAAACGATTCCAGCCTCGCGCAACTCCTGAATAATGGAGACTATTTCGTTGGAATGGCTGGTATTGCCTGCAGCCTGTGACGCCATAAGCAGCCGGAGACGATCTACAATTTCATTTGGATCATCCCAGTAGACGTAATCGACATCTTGCCCCTCCTTTCGCGCAATCTTATAGTCGGGTAAGCCTTTACCTGATTTTTTCGGCGAGCCAACGTGTTGTGCAATGAAATTTCTATACTTTGCACTTTTTGAATCATCTCGAAGGCTTCCATCGGCTTGGTAACGTTTTCGATGCGCATTGATCGTCGTTACAATTTTCATATAAATATTCTTGTCCGCGTCATTTACAACCGATGCATCGGGTGATTTTTTAAACAGTAATTCGAGTAATCCAGGTGTTCTCTCATAACTTTTATCCCCCACATTGACCAGATTATCAGTGAAATTGATCGGTGTATCGCCAATCCTCATACCGCTTGTCAACTTTCGAACACCGTATGTGGTATCCAAATACCTCTTTTTACTTGAGCTGAACATTTTCAAATATTGTGCCGTGGAATCCCTTGTTTTCTTCACCGGTGTACTTGGAGTAGAAATTTCACCAAACTTCAGTGTTTTATCATTTGCATCCATGAAATTCCCCTCATCCATATCCACACCCTCTCCATCATCATCATCATCATCATCATCATCATTCCCGGTACTCTCGTCATCTTTTTCTTCTTCTTTTTTCATTGTCACATCCGGTGATTCCGTTTCAATTTCACGTTTAATATGCTGCTGCTGCTGCAGCTCTAAAGTATCCGCCCATTCTTGCAACAGCGTTATTAACGGCTTGAATACCTCTCCCATAACCTGTTCGGTCGTGTCCTTGTCCAACTTGAGCATTTTATGCTTCCGCCGTATGACATCGGATGCTTTTGATATTTCACTCAATGTATCGCTATGCTTACGAATCTTGGCACTCTCCATGTTACAGGCTCGATTGTTGCAACTAAACTGTGCAAGTTTATGTTAGTTTATGCTTATAAAGCAGTCAAACCCCATCCTCTATCGCCCCCCATTGATTTCGCTATCCTTGTCAATTACGGTAAAACTGTAATTGTCATCATTCCAGCATGCCGAGCACAAGTCTTCAAATTGCTGGTACGTCATGTCCGTGTTCACACGATCGTTGTAGATATGTTTCAGATTCATATCATCCTGCCGAAATAGCACCAATAAGTTCACATTGTCACGCACTAGGTGTTTTGGAATGCGCGCGTACGTTTGACTTAGATAAAAGCTATCGATATCGCTATGCCTGCCGATGCTGAAGTATGCTCTGATATTATCCTGCTTTTCACAAGCCACATCGTCGAAAATCATAACAGAGTAGGGGCGAGCATTTTCCGGTTTTACAACCTCATCGTTCTCGTGAAACGGGAAATAACCCACTCCCTGCACAGGTTCTAGTAACTTTTGCAAAAACTGATACTTTGGTTGGATGAGAGATTTCGAATGGACGTAGACATTTTCGAATCGCAATCCATTGCCGTGGGTGATGAGTGCGAGAAGAGCGTTAGTTTTACCGCAATCGGATGGCCCGCAAAAAATTGCTCTCACGGTATTGGGCAGCAATTTTCCATGTCGTTTTTATATCTTCCTCTTATCACGTCGAACCATTTTATCGAAATTTGCGATAGGTAGTTTATCGGGCTGATCTTGAAATCTCATGATGCTTCGTTAGCATGACAACGAGAACTGAGATAACGGTATATAAATTCCGCCTTTTATAGAAGTCACGTTAGTTCTTGCCCGACTATGAGGATGTGCACACGGAAGAAACGCGGTGGTGGTTTGTTAAATAAAATCATCAATCATCTCCCAGTTGAATTGCATGCGCCAGGGTATCAGTACTGCGGACCTGGAACGAAATTGGCCAAGAGGTTGGCTCGTGGAGATTTGGGGATCAATCCGCTGGATGCCGCGTGTAGAGACCACGACATTGCATACGCAAAGAATCGCGATATCGCAACGAGAAATCTTGCCGACAAAGCGCTCGCTGAGAAGGCGTGGAATCGCGTCTTGGCCAAACACGCTAGTGTGGGTGAAAAGGCTGTAGCCTGGGGAGTCACCAACACCATGAAAGCTAAATCTAAACTCGGAATGGGCTTAGCTGCGAAGCGGTCGAAACTTTGAGTGACTGCGAAGAAGAAATCTGGAACTGGCGGGAAGAGTAAACAGCGGAAGAGAACTGTGAATCTTAAATCCATCATCACAGCAGCAAAGGTCGCCATGCGACCGGGTTATAAAGCCGTCGAGTCGGCGTTGGCGGGTGGTCGTGCGGCTGCGCGTGGAACTGGGAAGAATATTCGTATGCCTCGCGTTATACCTGTGCCTGATAAAATTGGCGGCATCCTGCCGTTTCTCATTCCAATTCTGACCGGTCCAAGCTCTACCGGGGCTCTTGCGGGTGGTGCTGCGGGTATAGCTAAAGCTGTCAACAAAGCTAGTGTCAACAAACATCAGTTGACTGAGGCCAAACGGCACAATACAACAATGGAGGCGATTGCTTTGGGCAAGGGATTATACCTGCGACCCTGCCGCAGCGGAATGGGCCTGTACTTACTTCCGACAAAAAACTAGTAAAGCTGCCACACCGAGCTCTCACCAACATTGATTTACGCAACTATGCTGAAAAATTGAAAATTTCGCATTTCCGAGGTGTTTTCATGCGGAATGATCTGCCGAAATCAGGACCAAAAATGCGAGAATCCGCAATTATTAATCTTGATGATAAAAACGGTCCGGAGGCACATTGGGTTGCGTACAAGAAAAATGGCGACCATGTTGTGTATTTCGATAGTTTCGGTGATTTCACACCGCCTAAGGACTTGATGAGGTATCTCGGTGTTGGTAGCGTTGAATACAATCATAAGAGGTATCAAGAATATGATACTGTGATTTGCGGCCACTTGTGCCTCAAATTTCTCAGCGAACAACTATAAAAAGACAAGTGTTACATGAGCAAGCATTAGTCATGCCGGAATCGTTGACGTTAACACTGTCAGGCACATCCTTCGTGCTGGAGGCTCAATATTTCCCCCCAATCGAGTTATCACCAGAGAAGAACTATGTTCTCGGACTCGTCGAGTTTCTGACATTCAATTCAATACCCAATATTCATAAGAGGTGTAATAAATTTTACCTGGAACGAGCTGACAACAGCAGACAGAGCATCGCGATACCCACGGGAAGCTATGAAATTGAGGATATTAAAAATTTTCTGCATAAGGAGCTACCCTCCGACATCACCCTCAGTCTGACAGCTAACAACAACGAGCTGAAAACTGAAGTCACATGCAATCATGTGGTAGACTTTAAGCCCAAAGATCCGATCGGCCGATTATTGGGATTTAAGGCGGTTGAGCTATCACGAAACGTTACTCGTAAATCTGAATTACCCGTAGCCATACTGAAGGTTAATACTTTACGCGTTGAGTGTAGCATAACCACAGGGGCGTACATAAACGGGCATCGAGCTCACACGATTCACGAATTTTTCCCAACCGTTCCATCGGGATATAAGATTGTCGAAGTGCCCACCAACGTCATTTACCTGCCAATCGCCGTACAGCCGATACATCATTTACAGCTGAGAATAATCGATCAAGACGACGAGCTGATTAATTTTCGCGGCGAAACGATTACTGGTACGTTTACACGTGAAATCACTCAGATAATGGGAATCGTGTTTGAGACGAGAAAGTTGGGCAAAAGTTATAAAAGTCAAACGTTATGGTCAAAAATCATCAGTCGCCCGACACCTCTGACAACGTTTACACCGCCTGCGAGACTGACACATCTGAACGTTCGGTTTCTCCAAAGCCTGGGTCTTCGATTACGTGGAAATTCCACAAAATAAGAATTCGTGTTTGCTGCATCCTGTGTGTGTTACCATGGAAGAAATAATAAGAATACAGAAACCTGTGGTATTCGACGAATCGATCGCGCACTCTGAGATTCATGCTCATCAACCGTTTGCATTATCCACCTTCCAGAACAACGATGAAATCCATATTGTTGTTCAACATCAAGACCTGTGTCTACTGCCCAGTTAAAGCTCTCTACACATTCATGGAAAAATCACAAAAAATGATGGTGTGGCTGCGGTGACGGTTACAAAATTGATCAATATGGCCGTTTGTCATTTGTTTGAGGAAGTTCGCTACGAGTTGAACGGTGTAGAGATTGATCGGAATAAAAATGTTGGCATCACCAGCACTATGAAGGGTTACGTATCCTTGACTCCAGGCCAGCAATATAGTCTGGAGAATACCGGGTGGTTGAGTGGGGATAAGGAACTAACCGATGCTGCTGGAAACTTCGATGTTGTTTTACCGTTAAATTATGTGCTAGGCTTCGCCGAAGATTATCGTCGAGTCATCGTTAACGCTAAACACGAGTTAATTCTCACACGTTCCAACACTGTTTTTAGTGCCGTGATTCAGACCTCGGCGACGGAAAACTTTAAAATCACCCTGAATAAAATCGAGTGGTTGTCGCCCTTCATCAAACTGGCCGATAAACCGAAAATCCAGCTACTCAACTACATCGCCAAGGATCCGGCCATATCCATGAGTTTTCGTTCTTGGGAAACGTACGTGTATCCGATGTTCCCATTAACAACGCGGCATAAATGGTCAGTCAAGACATCGACGCAGCTTAAGAAGCCGAGATATGTCGTTCCAGGATTTCAAACTGCGAGGAGAAACGAGCCGCTAAAAAATGATGGCGTATTTGATCATTGTTGGATCAGACATGTAAAACTCTTCCTCAACTCACAGTGCTATCCCTACGCAAATATGAATATTGATATATACAATAATCAATACGTCATTCTCTATGATATGTATGTTCGGTTTTAAATGAGCTACTATAACAAAGAAGCTGAGCCTTTGCTATCGAGGCGGAAATTTATAAACCAAGCTCCCCTTATCGTCATCGATTGTTCCAAGCAGAACGAAACATTGAAAACTGGACCTATGGACATTCGATTGGAAATTGACTCTAGCACTATGTTCCCACCACACACTTCTGCCTACTGCATGATCTTGCATGATCGCATTGTTGAATATAATCCGATCAGTGGTACTGTTAAAAAATTCGTATAAGTCAATTTTGGAATAATAATGTGTTTAATTAAAATGGATATTGAAAATAATATGTATAATTTTACTCGTTAAAGTTTAGAATAAGATAATCGAGAATACAATAAGAAAACTAAATGTAATTGATGTTAAAATAAGAAAATTGATAAAAGCATTCAAAACGCCATTTTAAACCTTCCTTCAGGGGTCATTTCCAGGAATTTTTTCAATAGATCTAGCGGGTTTTTACCCTATCCGATTCATGTGCGGCTTTCCGGCACCAAACAAGTCTCGACAGGAATTATTGTGTGTTTGTGTGTGTGCGTGTGTGTGTCAAATCCTTTGAAAATAGCCATCTTGCGGCAAACCGCGATAATGACCAATTGGGCGGGGGGGGGGGGGGGGGGGGGTAATGCCGCGGCTTTGGGGGGGGGCAGCTAGGGGGGAGCTAGGGCGGAGCTAGGGGGGAACGTTGCCATCTTTGGATCAGAACTGTCATATACACACTACTTTTATATTTATAATTTTTCATTGAAATTTGCACAAAGAGCACCACAATAACTGGTTTTCCTAATAGGCTCTGGCCTCGAGGAAAACCGTACTGGTTACAATACATATATGTATTCACATGTATACATATATGTATTGTGACGTGGATTTTTCTGCACCTCGGTCACTCGGAGGAAATAACCGGGAACTTACCGCGTGCACAATAATTTGGCGTCCGCGAGGTATCCTGAGCCTGAAATAATATCGCGAAGTTTGTTGGGCGCCTGGCGTGATCAACACGCCTCGAAATCGGTAATACGACACACCGCGACCATATGCTCGGTAGCTCAGTACCGCGGAGAGGGGAGGGGTAAATTTTTGGGTCGAGAGAATTGCAACACAAGTACGCCAACGCGTGATGTGGCTAAATTACTGTAAAATTCCAATGGTATATTTCTCATCAGCGATAATACAAAAACAAAAAGAAATAAAAATAACAAAAGAATAAAAAGAATGATAATACGACCACGCAAGTCGTCCTTCGCGATTCCAAATACAATGTTACTTTTATCTAAACTAAATAAGAAAGGTAGAAATACTCCAAATAAAATAAAAATAAAAAAAAATAATAACAAAAAAAAAAAAAGGTGAATAAATCTAGGAGACCTCTACGGCCTACGTGCGCTAGTCGCCGTCTTAACAATACCCTACTTCATAAAAAACCAAAAACAAAATCGGACTCGATGCGCTGCCCGCGAACGTCCTTTACAAAATGGCGCTGATCGCCAACTTAATACTAACTGATAATGCAAACAAAAAAAAAAGAAGAAAAAAAAATAATATTAAATAACTAAATTGATGCGAGGCTCGTCGCGACCCCCGCGATCCTCCTCTACAAACGCATACTCTTATCAGCACGCACCCGAGCTTCACTTCCTCGGCGACGGCGGGGCGCCGTCGCGAATTCGAATGCTTCCCGTGACTGCTCGCGACCTACACGAGAATCGAGGATGTGCCGGATGACGTGAAATGACCCCGTGTAACGGACTTCGGTCACACTCAAACTCGAGACAATAACGTCTCGGCTCAACCCGTGGCTCGACTCGATTTTCTGGATCCCCCGAAATTAACGTTACTCTCTTACGCGCAACTCAGGCTACGGTCACCAAGCAAAAGAATCGGCAAACGAATTTCGAGTACTTTTCGACACGCAAACTACAAAACGGCTATCCTTTATCGGATCAGCCTTTACTCAATTACCCTCGAAATTCGATCGCGAGAATGTTAACAACGCTTACCGCTCCACATCCACTGCACAAAACTTGCAACTCCCTCGTGACGGCTCATCGTCTTCCTCGCAACGAACAAAGAGAAAAAAATCTCTCAACGGGCACCAAGCAACCACAACTCTAACGCAAAAGGAAAAAAACAACGACTGCCTCGTTTCCTCGCCAGAACTAGAGTGATCTCGGATGGTCGTAACGCCGATCTCGTCGCGCTAATTTTTCGTGACGTCATCACCCTAAGAATGCGCAACAATCGATCGGTCATCGATTTTGGGGATTGCGCAACTTGCCGCGCACCTGTCGTCTCTACGCGGCGCAGAACTTAAGGCTAGATCGCGATGTCGTCTCCCGCGCAGCTGTACGTAGTCCTGGGGTTGGGCGGGGTGGTGCTCCCTCGTCGCTAGCTGGTGCCTCGCGGTTGCCTTGGTTGGGCGTAAGCGGGGTGAGCGGGGAGGCTGCGGCGCGCCGGCCGCCAGCCGGAATCCCGTCCGCCTTGGATTCCCTCGCTGCAGGGATCTGCGTTGCCTCCCCCTCCGCAGCCTCGGTGTCCTTCCCGCGAGATCGTCGTGGTTTCGCCTTGCCTCGAAAGATGTTCGGTGTCGGAGTTGGTCACTGGAGGGTAGCCGGTGCACTCGAAAAAAAAATAAAAACAAAAGCCTGAAATATCTGGGTCGCAGTGCTCTATTTCGTCCCTGTCGAAGCTCGGGTGCGTGACTCCAGTTCTGGCGCTCTCTAAGATTATTCCGCGACTCGATTTTCTAGGCCCTGATTCTGGGATCTCGCCCAGGGTTCAGGGAGTCTCTTGTAACGGGCAGGCCTAACCGAACTGCCACGTTACAGTATATATGTAATGTTTCTTTCTACAGGAGGTTGGGGTTGTCGAATAAATGAGCTAAATTTATTTATCTGTAAATAAGAGATCTTAATGTTATGACCGATGTTACTATTTACAACATATACACAAATTTCCAAGTACCTGTAAATAAGAGAGACGACAATTAAGGCCACTTATTCGTCTACCTTTCACCGGTCTGTACATTGTTTATAACTCGTAGTTATCTTAACGCTACCTTTATCCTGGCACGTATTCTCTTTTGTGTCTCTTCTCTTCATCTGTCCCTCTCTATCTCGCCCTCTCCCTCTTTCTATCTCGACTCTGTTTACCTGTCGATCCATTTCATACTCGACAAGGCATCTATCAGGTGTCATATGAGCGTGCGTGGAGACCATTAAGCGCGATAAATTTACAGAGAATATATTCTCTTTGGATATATATTAAAAAAAAAAAACCAAAAAAACCAAAGAACTACATCTAATAGGTCTAAGATTTGCAATAAATATACATCCTTCATAAACATACATACCTATCATCATAATCATGTGTTCATAAAGCCAATATACATACATACTCGCAACAATTACATCTCTGATCAACTACCTTTTGACATAGAGGACGAGGCGACTCATATAATTACAATCGAACTTCACTTAGATAAGTTCGTTAGATTGTTCAATTATATCCCAACTAGGAAACGATCTCGTCCTGTATTAGTTCAGATTCTTTCTTCGAACTATTATTTATTTGTGTGAATATTCAAACCTTGAATCATTTCGACCCTTCTTACAATTCTCAAAGAATTCTTAAAAATGTCATTTTTTATTCCAATCATTTTGAGGATCGGTCTCATTAGAGATCGGTTTTTGGAATTTTTTTCTCCACCACTTCCATGACGTCTGAATATTTTGGATCGAAAAGAAAAATACTACGAATATTTTATTAATGAAAATATCAAACGTTAAGTTTTTAAGTGCTAACACTAATCTTATTATAATATTTGAGAATTGTATTGTTTTTTTAGTGTCTTGAACATCCAAGCATTGTTTCCTGATGTGAATATTAAAAATGATATTCAAAATATTTAAAGTTAAAAGAAAAAATAAAGAGTGTTATGATACGAGGAGGAAATGACTCGAGATCAGATTGATACAATATTTTTTTGAATTTATTGATTCAAATTGAATCATGTGATTGTTTCATTTTAAATAATAGTAGTATGGCTATGAGAGTTCTTCACGCAGATTCCGGTTACCGACACTTACTGACCGAGCCGCTCCCCGCAGCCCACCAAGCCGCTCCGCGCAGCTCAGACTCAAACCCTTTTCCGCTCCGCGCACCCCAGACGCGAACCCTTTTCCGCGATGACGTTACAGTCTGCCGTACCGAAGGTCAAAGTCTGTAGTGCTCGCCTGCCGACGGTAGAGGGCGCAGCGGGGGGGGGGGGGGGGGGGGGGGGGGGGGGGGCGAGAACTTTTTTACCGTCCCGCATTCTTTTCCCACGATATGACTGCTGATGTGTAACATTAACCACTCCGAATTCCTTTCCCACCTTATCAACCACGTGACATTCCAAAATAAATAGTTCGAAGAATTGTTTTTTATCCACTCGGATATCACTGACGTGTAACATCAACCACCTCACATTCCTTTCCCACGTTATCAACCACGTGAAATTCCAAAATGAATGGTTCCGAGAATTGTTTTTCATTTACTTGGATGTCGGTTTGATATCCAAGGTCGACCGATAGTCGCGGTACATTCAGAGCCATGGATCTGCGGTGTTGGGTTACCATCGCTCTTGGAATGCTAAAAGGTGCGCGCGCATAAACAAACATACGTATTTGATATCAGCCCCGTGACATTCCTTACCCTCCACCAAATTTCGAATTATGTGGTGGGGGAACGTTATATAAGCGAAAAGTGAAAACTTCATCGCCAGTCTGAAGCTGTTCTTCTTGCAAATGAGAAGTGCTCTGGAACAACAACGTGAGTTGAAGAAACGACTAGAACTGCTCCTCAAGAATATTGGAGAAGTCAAACATCTGCTGAAAATCAGATCTGACCTCAATCAACTCACAAGAGATTTCGAGCACATACAACTGGACAGTAACGATCATGGACTTTTCAAAATTGAACGAAGTCGCTCGCCTGGAGACATTTCTGCCCTTAAAAAAGCTTTCAGACCTCGAAGTATACTTCGAATACCGGGTCAGTGGCGTTCGTCGGGTTAAAACAAAATTTGGTGACAAAATCGTTCTGGACTTGGATGACTCTTTCACGATTTTTCTGCCCAACTGACTGACCAAGGCCCTCCACGAAAATGAAGATTTGTTCCAGAAGGTGACGACAGCTATTAAGGAGATACGGTTGCATCTACGCTATCTTGGCGGACCGTACGGTCAACTTGAATTCGTATACGTATAATCTGAGTATCGCATACGAACATCCAATGTTCTGTGTAAGTCTTACGTTTAATAAACAAAAAAAAAGATTTAAATTATGAATATTTTTTCATTCATCCATCTTGTATACCTTTGATCCTACGTACGTTTTGTACCTTGTAATTGTATCTAGAATTAAGTCTCAAAATCTAAGAAAATGCTACTCCGAACACCACTAAGCAACGATGAAGGGTTTCGAGCTGCGTCTTGTAATGTGAACTCTACGATGAATTTTGGACGGGTTCAGACAAGACCAGAGTGCAAGGTCGGCCGATAGCTGCGGTACATTCAGAGCCAAGGATCTGCGGTGTTGGGTTACTATCGCTCTAGGAATGCAAAAAATAACTCGGTTTGAGTGAGCAAGGTCGAATCTTACATAAGCTTCGTATCGAAAAAAATTCTCTCTTAAGAGCTAAGGTGAAGGTATAAAATTATTTCATGAATATTCTTTAAAAAAAAACAGTTTTATTGAGTACAATTTTTAGAGTACGGTTGACAATTCCTTCACAAAAATAGTACAATAATTCTATTCAACAGTATCATGACCAGGGTGATATATTCGCCAGGAATGCGGGACCGTTCTTGTAGACGCTTCTGCGCAGTAACACAAATCGTACAGCCTCGCCATCCGGACAGTACGATGATTTTGTAGCCAATTCTGAAGTATGCAAACGTTTCGTGCTGCACAGATTGCGTTGGGTATTGTGTGAAGGTCGCATCTCAGAGACACAGCTGAAGTTTTTTGCAGTGTTTCAAGCGACGGGCATTCAAAGTCCAGCATATCGATGATTTGAACTTTCGGAACGATTTTGAGCAACCAATCTCGTTTTTCTTCTCCTTTTACGTACACGGTTTAAGCTTTGCACAGCCTGTCTTCAATGGTCCACTCAACTTCCTCAAAAGGTATGGTTCCACAGCTCCAACGTAAGCCGTGGAAATCGCGTTCTAACCAAGAATTTTGGCTTTTGTATTTGACGTCCAGTAAATTCCATTTGTAAGGTGGCTTAAAGAAAAACACTGATGGAGATGCTTCCGAGTAGATTGAAATTATAGCCAATTCTTTTAATGTGAAGGTATTGTTGAAAGGTCTACGAAAGCCTTGTATGTCAACGATAAGCTCCATCTTTGAACAGTGCGAGATGGTGGGAACGAGTCAGCTTTTATACCAACTTTTTCACCCCACCACTGAGCGGGTTGTATTCGACAATACGATCGTGAACAATCAAGCAGTACGCTGATGTTTCAGCGGGAAAGTTGGCTTTAGCTTCAAATTCAAGACGGATGTCGACAGGTCCGTACTTCAAAGATTCGTTTTGTTTTGAACAGTCGATAACGAATAAGGGGACGTCTCGAAGGAATTCACTGTTTGTCAGCAACGGCTCGGGGTTCTTGTCGTAGAAGGTACCTTGGAAGTTTGCGTACATCTCGTACAGGAGCGCGTACAGATTACGACTCATGTTGAGGTTCATGTTACCGTACGGATAAGATTGAGAGTTCAAAAATAGCTTCACGTCCGTGATATTGCAATGATCGAAATGACTTGCGTTCTTGCCAGTCTTGTTCTTTTTACTTGTTTGGAAACTCAAAATGACGTACCGAGGTTTTTCAAGCTGAGTGGAAGTTTTCACAGTCCAAACGTGTTTCGATGTTGTGGGAAGTAAGGGATATTCGTACAATTCCCAACTGCGGAAGCTCATCGAAATAGGCGGATCTCTCTGAATGAAATTTAGTAGGTCAACTTTTTTCTGATCCGCGAGTTTCAAATACGGTATTAGCCATTCCACTGCATTGATCGTGATTTTGAATTCCTCCTCCTGAGTCTGCATGATTGCGTTGACGTCAGTTTTTGATCACGTCAAAATTAACTCATGTTTAGCATTGACAACGATCTTGCGCTAGTCTTCGGCGAAACCCAATATCATGCTGAGCGGTATCAGTACGTCAAAGTTACCATCGGCATCGGTTAATTTTTTCTTCTCTTCTACATCGAGCCATCCAGCGTTCTCCATCAGCCAAGTCTGACCAGGGTGCAGGGAAGCGTAACCCTTCATGAGACTTGTCAAGCCAACGTTTTTGCTTCTATCAACCTCAACTGCGTTAATTTCGTAGCAAATTTCTTCAAACAGATGACAGATGGCGTTGTTTACGAGCTGTGTGTTCACAGTAGCTGTACCATCAGGTTTGAGGAGTCGTCCGTGGATATGTACCGAACTTTTGCTGGGTAATATGCATAAATCCTGATGCTGAACGGTGATTCGAATTTCATCGCTGTTGTTGAAAGTTGACGAGGCGTAAGGTTTGTGAGCGTGAATCACGTAATGCGCAACGGATTCGTCAAAGACGACTGGTGTTTGAATGCTCAAGATTTCCTCCTCCATGGTACGTAGCAGATGACAAAAAAGCAAAATCGGATTTTTATTTGTCGGAAATTCCTCTTCCAAAAGGTGTCAGTTTCAGACCCAGAGCTATCAGAAACTCTACGTTTCGAGGTGTTAGCGGTTCGGGAATCGATCGACGACTGACTTGATCGGGGCATGTCGACTTACTGATATACCTACTCTTTGACAGTCTGTTATATACAATTCCCATCGTTCATTGCGATTTGTTGTGTAGTCTCACAGTCATAATCTCTCCACGAAAATTAACCAGGTCTCCGTCTTGATCCACTCACCGGAGCTGAACGTGATCTATGGTCTTGACGGTGATCGGAAGGTAAATGACGTGCGACGGTACTTCCACGATCTTATATCCTGGTGGGACGGTCGGGAAAAACTTGTGAATAGTGTGTACTTTGTGTCCATTGACCTAGGCGCCCGTTGTAATGCTACACTCGACTAGCAACGCGTTGACCTTGAGTATAGTTACAGGCACGTCTGATTCGTGAGTTTTATCAACCTCCAATACACGTGGTGTAAATCCCAAAAGTTGAGCAACGGAATCATTCGGCTCAAAGTTAATCGTGTGGTTGCATGTGATTTCGCTGCGTAATGTATTATTGTTGGGTTTGATGGCGAGCCTGACATCTGTATTTCTTAGCACGTTTTGAAGAAACTTTTCTATGTCCTCGATCTCCTAGCTGCCGGTAGGTATGGTGATCACTTTGTCAGCTACGTAAATTTTAATGTGACCGACATCAACGTTGGGAATCGAATTAAAGGTTAACAATTCTACCATAACTTTTATCACGAGCAAGTTCGATCGGTGGGAAATATTGTGCCTCGAGTATCGAAGAGGTTCCCGAAATCGTTAACGTTAACGAATCATCCATGACTGCGAGTGGTAGACTGACTTTGACGAATCACGCACCATGTTTATATAGCTCACCACTTAGAAATTTCAGACACAAGTGTCCGCATTCAAATGTATCATAATTCTGGTACCTCTCACGATTGTATTTAACGTTACCAACGCCGAGGTATTTTATAAGGTCTGAGGGTGGTTGAAGGTTGCCGAAACTGTCAAAGTAATCGATATTATTGTCGCGTTTCTTGTATGCAACTCAATGTGTTCCCGGACCGTCTTTGTCGTCAAGGTTGATTATAGCTGACTCGTTTTTTCGTGGACCGTTTTCGGGCATTTCGTTTCGCATTAAAACACCGCGGAAATGCGGAACCTTAAAGATTTTTGCATATTTCAACAAGTCCCAATCAGTCAACGCTCGACGTGGTAGCATCGTATTTAGTTTTTTGGAAGATGGAGACCAAGACCTGTTTCGTACGGTTTCATATGAAGCCCTTTGCCCAACGCGATAGCTTCCATAGTTTTGTTGTGTCGTTTGCTTTCCTCCAATTTTCGTTTAGCCGCGCTTGCATCGTTCACAGCTTTTGCTATACCTGCCGCACCACCAGCTAACGCACCCGTAGCGCTGAGACCAGCAAAAATAGGAATCAGAAACGGTAGAAAACCACCGACTTTCGAAGGTACCGGTAGGACGCGAGGTGTTCGCACTTTACATTTACCACCCGCTTTTTAACGGCGTTCTCAGCTCCCTTTAGCGCAGATTCGATAGCTACTTTTGCATCGTTGCTTGGAACCATAGAACGTTTTGCAGCATTTACAATTTTTCTCAAGGTCACATTTTTTGACTTTCGAATTCCCATTCCGAGTTTTGGTTTTACTTTGATTGTATTAGCTATTGCCCAAGCGTCTGCCTTCTCACCCAAATTTGCGTCCTTTGCGAGAACCCGTTGCCAAGCTTTCTCAGCCAACACCCTAACAGCCTCGTTTCTAACCTCAAGGTTCTCACGATTTTTCGAATACGCTATATCGTGTTCCTCACACGCTGCATCGAGAGGATTGATACCGGAATCGCCTCTCGCGAGTCTTTTCGTCAACTTCGTACCAGGACCGCAGTACTGGTAACCGGGAACATGCAACTCGATCGGAAGTTTGTCGATGATTTTATTTATCAGACCCTTGCCACGATGTTGCCGCCTGCTGCTGCTTCGTTTACCTCTGTACGTGATCATATTCGTGCGTTGACTGAAGGAAAGTGCTTGAAAACGGGGTATTTATAGCAAATCCGATCAGTGTGACGTCCCAGACGCACTAATCAACAAAAAAAAAACAATTCTTATCGTTGACGTACGCGGCGCGACACTGAAATAACGGAGCCCTGTTTTATTTGAGGGACCCGGGCCCCCGCTATGGATTATATTCGACGTGTAGAGGGATATGCGGTAACGTAAAAGAGCGTCCTACCTTTAATCGAGGAAGATGATCTCTGGTTCTGAGTCCAAGTCGATGCTTCTAGGTTCTTCTACCCAGTCGTATACGTGTGGTACCGGGAATAGCTTCCGCCTGATGTCGACCTGCTCGTACAGCAGCCCCTCGTTGACTCTCGTAATCGTCTGTATTACCTCTCGCTCTACTCCGTGAGTAGAAAACGGCTGGTCAACCTTGGGATGGCTGAACGTATTCGATGAGAAGGTGCCCGATTCTTCGTTGGAACTGGTTCGAGTATAGATCGGAAGGATCTCTAAGCGGCTATGAATGCGTTTGACTCTAGCTTGTAATGCAGCTTGTTTCTTAGCTCGCAGTCGTCGGCCTGCGCGATGTCTATTCTTACGGTTTTGACGTTTGCTGGACTTTGACATCTACCGATGGAGAAAAGGGTGTAAGGATTAATTAACGTTGGAAAAGCTAGTTTTGCAAGCTTAATTATGTCAGCGTCTCCGCTAACGACCAATATTAAATGAGGTAAAAGGGGAATTACCTTGGAGGATTCACTGACTCTAATTTTAGGATGCAAAGAAATGAATACTCGATGAATTAAATCTTTGTGTTTCGATATATTGTTACAAATAAGTCGGCAAAAAGTACAATGGTTAATATACTAGACGCGTATAACTAATGTTTAACGTAAGGCAGAGCGCTAAGCTGTTAGCGAATTTGTACAAGTCCTAAACGTACAAGTTAATTATTTGGCTTGAGGAGCTTTACTAGAACTTGACTGTTCAGCTTGAAGCGCGGATAAGAAGTGACGTCCAGAGTCTGCGGCGTCGACCGTCTCGGTTGCTGGGCGTGCTGGTGCGCATGCGCGGGGCTGTGTTGCGCGCGCAGTTGTCCCGCCTCTACGCGCTCGGTGTCACGTAGGCGCGCGTGACGGCGTATTGTGAGTGCAGGGATAAGGTTTCCCTTTGCGCGACGATGGCGTGTACTCCTTTTGTATAGCATGTATATGGGTATATTATATTTGTGGGTAAGTCCCTATGATTATTTATTATATCTTATTTATTTTATTATTCATATATTTCTAGTAGTGTAATAAGACAAGTATGTTGATTATGAGTATGCATATATATATGTATACGATGAGTAGAGCAAGCCAAGATGGCGGCCTTTTACTTACTTAGCGTGACTGTGAACACGGCTTGTTGCCTGGTGCTTTCTGACGGGTTCGCCATGTTGCTTTGCCCTTTGCTTACGATATATGCTTATAACTTAGGTATAATGTAAGTACGTGTTATAATATAATAGTATGATCGAGGTGAGAGAACAACAGTCCTGAAATGATAGTAGGAAAAAATATATGTATGGTAGACGTTCTCCTGGGGACGTCACATCAGTCATGTCCGAGATGCGGTTTGAGAAACAACCTACCAAGCTTCCCGTGATGAATTTTGACAAACTTTCGGAACAAAATGTCAAAAGGCACAAACGGCACGGTGAATTACTCCCGAACAGTGTACGTGCAATATTCTGTGGACCGTCGAATTGTGGTAAAACTAATGCGTTGCTCACACTTATAACCCATCCCAACGGACTCAGATTCAAAAATATCTACATCTACTCGAAATCTCTCAACCAACCTAAATACCAATTGTTGAAACAATTGTTGGACCATGTTAAGAATACGGAGTATTTTGCGTTTACCGAGCGTGAGCAAGTGATTTCACCGGAAGAAGCACGGCCCAATTCAATAATCATATTTGACGATGTAGCGTGCGAGAAGCAGGACAATATTAGAGCCTACTTTTGCATGGGTAGACATCACGACGTTGACTGTTTCTATCTCTGTCAGACTTACGCGCGTATTCCCAAACATCTCGTGCGCGACAACGTAAACTTACTCGTGATATTCAAACAAGACGATATGAACCTGAGACACGTATACAACGACCATGTGAACACCGATATGTCTCACACAGAGTTTAAAAGTGTGTGCTCCTCATGCTGGAACGGTGAGAAGTACGGGTTTCTTGTGATGGACAAAAACAGTGCGCTCAACAAAGAACGATACAGGAGGGAATTCGATTTTTTTGTTAGTCTGGAAAACAAATAAAATCTAACGTTCTTGAGCGAGAGACGCAGTAGTGTTGCAGACTCAGTTGCGTCAACATGCAGAGCTCTGAAATTTCCGAGCAAATGAATGTCCCACATCAGATCGCTCAAGCAAGTGCAGCGATTCGCCGAAAACAGAGATTGCTCAAATCGGGCAAGGAATCTACGGCTCAGAAATTGACTGACGTCTTCAAACCAGTAGTGACTCCGGCGCAAGAACTGGTGAATGTTACAAAAGATACCAAACCTGTCAAACAAGAGGTGGAAGAAATTAAAGAAGAAATAAAGCAGATGAAAAATAAAACGAAAAATGAAACTGTCTCGGAAACGGACGATTCCTTTGCTTCAGCGGGGGATGAAACAATCGTAGAAACACCGGTCGAGAAAATCGAGGACGAGTATTTTGCACTGATGAGAGATGCGAAGACAAAAGGCGAATTGGACAACGTGTACGGTGTACGCAACCTCTCAAACGGACTAATGATTGGTGATTCGTTGATATCTTTTGAGAGTGACTACATTCGTATCGGCGATACGCGATACGCGTTACCCGAAAACGAAGGGTTTGCTGGAACTTTTGTTAAAAAAGAAGCCTGACGGTTCTTCTGTGAGCGCCGGAGATCGGGAAAATTTTAAAAACATAATCCTCGCAACGAACGCGAGCACTCGCGGTCCTCCGGGTGTCGGGTTTCAAATAACAGCGGACGGGCATTACGATATACGGAACAAGAGACTGTGCAACGTTGCAGATCCCGCAGAGCCGAACAATGCTGTAACTTCAAAAACCTTGAGACGAAAATTCAACGTGCTGCAAAAACAAATCGACAACCTCGATCAAATGATCGAAGCTTTGGAGATCACCACGAAGAAAGCTTCGGATACCTTCTACACAGACTTCAAAACAGACAGAGACTTGTCGATTCGAAACGCGGAAATCATTTCCAAATTGGACACCAGACTAATAGCGTTGGAATATGAACGAGAAAAAGCAAGCACTGGTGACGGAACTGCATAAGCCTGCACGCCGGAATTACACGCGTCGACGTGTAGACGTGCGCGGCATCGACGAGACCTGGCAGGCGGATCTTGTTGATATGACGTCGTACGCTGGACAAAACAAAGGTGACAAGTATATGCTCACAGTCATTGATATCTTTTCAAAGTATGCGTGGGCCATACTGATAAAGAGCAAGTCTGGAGATGATGTTACGAAGGCAATGGAATCTGTGCTTGTCCAAGGACGGGTACCGAAAAATTTACACGTCGACAGAGGAACGGAATTTTACAACTCGAAATTCGAATCGCTTATGACACGCTACGGAATCAAACTTTACTCCACGTACAGTAATTTGAAGGCTTCGATCTGTGAACGTTTCAATCGCACGCTGAAAGGTGAAATGTGGACACGGTTCAGCATACAAGGAAGCTACAAGTGGCTCGATATCTTATCCGATTTGGTTTCGGCTTACAACAACGTCAAACACCGAACCATAAGAATGAAACCGTCGGATGTCACCGTTGCTAACGAGAGGCTGTTATTACGTCAGGCGTACGGAGGGCTTCGAGCGATACCTACTGTATCGGCAAAATTCAAATCTGGCGACAAAGTTCGAATCAGCAAATTCAAAAATGTCTTCAAGAAAGGTTACACTCCCAATTGGACGACTGAAATATTCACTATAAGTCGAGTAGAAAATACTCATCCTGTGACGTACAAGCTCAAAGACTACCGAGATCAACCCATCGCTGGTGGTTTCTACGAACAAGAGCTCCTCAAGGTTAAGTATCCAGATATCTATCTGGTGGAGAAGATGCTCAAGAAGCGCAGGAGAAAAATATACGTTAAATGGTTAGGTTTTGACAATACACACAACAGTTGGATAAACGAATCGGACATGTAACTTTTGAATAAATGAATTTTTTTGTAAAAACGTATGTCCCTCTTTATTTTATATCCGACACACAACAAGTATGCGTCTTTATTTTTTATACAATCGACAGACATATGCATCGTTGTACAATTTTTTATAATTCGGAGCGTTCTTATTCACTACATAATAATATTTTATACATCATTGTACAGTTATAAATCACAAAGCTAAAGTGTGCAGGCTTGTAGCCCCACGGAAGCGTGTCGGTTGTGTTTTGAAACACGATCCGCTTGTCGTCATTCCAGCTCAGTGCTACTTTCTGCTGTTATACGGTGTATACCTCGTGCTTTCGACCGAATATCAAATGCTGATTCGAGGATAGATTTTCACGGTTCAAAACACATTCCAAATAATCGTTGAAAGTTATTTTTCTCAACGCTGATCCTTTGACACCTTTGGCACGTTTATTGTCTTTCTCATCTCCCAAGACTCGGAATGCGTACTGTTTAGCTCTTAATCCTACAAATTCCAGCATTATTTTTCCATTATTCTCATCTTTCATCAAGCCGAGAACTTTTTTGTTTGCTCGAGGTATTCCGTAAACGTTGTCAAGCGGATAATCAGACGTACCGAATTTGTGCAAGTCCTCCTTCATGTGTTCGTATATGTCGGGGACGGTAAAATTGTAAATCAAACTGTCGGTATCCGTGTACATTAATTTTGCTCGGTTGCCGAATTTCTGCTTAATGTAATTGTAATGAAAATCGTAGATGTATGTTTTGGCCAGATCCATGATGGAGAAACCTGCATACAATGGTTTATTCAACTAGACTTTCGTCTTACTCATTTCAACGATAATTATATCTTTGCCGAAAACGGTGCAGCTGTGAAAATTGGGTTTGGCCATGGTAGCTCTAGCACCGTATCTTCCATCCCATTTCGTGATCAGTCTGACATCTCTATACTTCCTAACATTTTCCATTGTTTTGCCAAAAACTGCGTTGTTCATCAGTTTGTGAAAATTTTTCTCGAATTCGTTCTGAGATTTTTTGCGCAAATCGGTATTCAAATCTATGTATTTTTTGAGCCACGGGGTTTGTCTGAATTTGAGAACTCTGTGTATTTTGAGTAATTTTAAGCCTAATTGTAAGCATTGTTTCAAAACGCGGTAGTGAACAACGTAGTTTTTCTTGGAAAGTAGCGTGGGCGTCAATTTCGGTTGCTTACTATTCGAGATCGGAGGTATGTAGTACTCCGGACACAGTGGTAAATCCTTATGAATTTCATGCAGTTTCTCAGGATATTCTAAATCCACCTCCAGTATGTAACCGAACTCCGCATCGTCTGAGATGGTAAGAACGTCGCATTGTCCGAAGTCTGATAACCATTCGAAGGAACTGTATGGCAAAGCAAAGCTCATAGCAGCACCGTACAAATTATTAACGTCAAAGTACATGAGATAAGTTGATTAAAGTTATTCTTGGATATGAAGGTCACAACTCAAAACACTTTTTATCGTGTTAACGTTTCGGCCCTGGTGGGGGCCCTCCTCAGAACAATTTTATTCAAAAATATCTGTCACGAACAAAATAAAAATGATATACAAATAGGTTTGACAAAGTAAGACATGTTGATGTAACTGATATGCAAAGGTGTTGAAGAAGTATAAAAGAGAGATTACCTCATATGTGATAACACTTCCGATTAATTAATGCGTGTTGATAATTAAGTATAAATAGAACAAATAGGCAAAAACGACAGAAAACGAAACACACTGCGTTCGCGACACGTAACTCCCACGAATTCATATTTATAGTTGGTATGTTAAAAGAATTAAAATGCACAGCCGTTATGGTTGAGTCAGAGCACATAAGCACAGTGGAACGTCTAATGTGTAGTGGGAAGAGGTCGATCTCAATAGTTATCAGAGCAACGCAGAGTCAACGGGTTAGACAGAAAAACAAAAAATTTTTTTTTTTTTTTTTTTTTTTTTTTTTTGTGTTAAGAAGGTAAAATCGAGAGCAAGCTCAGTCGGTAATGGACAAATTACGAAGGTCGTATCACAGAGGTGTAAATATTGCTTAGGTGTTCTATGTCTTGTTTACGGTTGACAGAATTAGGATGTGCTACGATATTGCACATTTCCAACAGAAGCCTATTATAATACAAAGGTTCGACATCAATAATACTAGCTTGAGAATAATTAAAAGAGTGGTCGAAATCGATGGCATGTCTCGTCAATGCAGTATAATTATCCTCGTGTTCGTGGATGTTGCGTCTATGTTCGGTTATCCTGGTGTGTAGTTGTCTACTAGTTTGACCTATGTAAGCCTTGTTGCAATGATTGCAAGGTATTTTGTAAACTACACCCGAGCGATTGACCAGGGGTAAGGGGTCTTTACCCGAATCGAACATCGAGGATAAATCATGTGCACATTTGCCCACAAATTGAATTTTGTATTTAGAGAATGTATACATTCTCATTCATACATTCTCTAAATACAAAATTCAATTTGTGGGCAAATGTGCACATGATTTATCCTCGATGTTCGATTCGGGTAAAGACCCCTTACCCCTGGTCAATCGCTCGTGTGTAGTTTACAAAATACCTTGCAATCATTGCAACAAGGCTTACATAGGTCAAACTAGTAGACAACTACACACCAGGATAACCGAACATAGACGCAACATCCACGAACACGAGGATAATTATACTGCATTGACGAGACATGCCATCGATTTCGACCACTCTTTTAATTATTCTCAAGCTAGTATTATTGATGTCGAACCTTTGTATTATAATAGGCTTCTGTTGGAAATGTGCAATATCGTAGCACATCCTAATTCTGTCAACCGTAAACAAGACATAGAACACCTAAGCAATATTTACACCTCTGTGATACGACCTTCGTAATTTGTCCATTACCGACTGAGCTTGCTCTCGATTTTACCTTCTTAACACAAAAAAAAAAAAAAAAAAAAAAAAAAAAAATTTTTGTTTTTCTGTCTAACCCGTTGACTCTGCGTTGCTCTGATAACTATTGAGATCGACCTCTTCCCACTACACATTAGACGTTCCACTGTGCTTATGTGCTCTGACTCAACCATAACGGCTGTGCATTTTAATTCTTTTAACATACCAACTATAAATATGAATTCGTGGGAGTTACGTGTCGCGAACGCAGTGTGTTTCGTTTTCTGTCGTTTTTGCCTATTTGTTCTATTTATACTTAATTATCAACACGCATTAATTAATCGGAAGTGTTATCACATATGAGGTAATCTCTCTTTTATACTTCTTCAACACCTTTGCATATCAGTTACATCAACATGTCTTACTTTGTCAAACCTATTTGTATATCATTTTTATTTTGTTCGTGACAGATATTTTTGAATAAAATTGTTCTGAGGAGGGCCCCCACCAGGGCCGAAACGTTAACACGATAAAAAGTGTTTTGAGTTGTGACCTTCATATCCAAGAATAACTTTAATCAACAAATCTCCAAGGTCAAGATAAATCTTCTTCTACATGAGATAAGATTCTTCGACCTCAGGATCGAATTCCTCTCCCATATATCTATTGTTGGCCTTTGCGTATCTGTTCGAACACTGTGAGACACCACCACGAATACCCTTTTCGATAAACATAACCATGTCTATGTCGGTGAGAAGCTCGAGTTCGATGCCTGTACATTTGAACATTGCATCAAACGACAGACCGGGCGCTGTGTAGTAATGTAACGGGTCCAGTTTGTACGTCGTCCAACAGCTCTGTCGAAAGTTTTGACAAACGTCGGCTAGTAAAAACACGTCCGTCTGTAAATATAAGTCCGAATACTCTCCCAAAGTTTGAACGTTAGAGGTTTGCCAAACTTTACATGCATGTGCATAGTCGTCGTCTGATATATCCCGATCATTTAATTTTGAGTAAAATTGTTGTTTGGATGGTAGCCGTGTGTCCTCGAGCTTCTCCCAACTGTCTATATATTCGTACGGGAACACTCCTTTTCTGGTCAATAACTGAAATTTATCTGAGCTACGATAAAATTTTCGTGTGATCGATTTCTGATCATCACCGAGATACGTTGCTAATTTCTCAAGACTACTGGGCATGAAACGGTACGAATCTACGAATCTAAACTTTATATCTGTCCCCTCGACATATTTTGTAAAAGAAATGTACTTTTCTTTGTTTACGGGTAGAAGCTTAATTCTGCCCTCGAACGATGTAGCCAGTGCTTTGATCAGAAAATGTGAATCGTAACCCGACAGATTGTGGAATATCACTGGGATAGTGTGCGAATTTTGGTAATTTAGATTACAACCTCGGTGAGCAGCACCACGGTACTTTCCCGTGAAATGGATCACGATGTTTCACGTCTGCGAGTGTAAACGGTTTTTCACAAATGTGACACACTGTCGTTGAATGAAATTCGTTGATTTGATTGAAATTGAGCGGTTTCATCGGTACAACAGTTTTGAAATAAACTTCTAACGAATGTGACAATTCCGTGAACTCGTTCCCAAACCATTGAACGCAAGTCTCTCCGCGATTAATTCTGAATTTTGAAAGCGAATCGTCAAACGCGCAATGCAGATAGTAAGCTATACTATACGGGAGATGCTTCTGATAAATTGTTCTATTTTCCCCAAAACTTTCATGTGTGAGTTGCAGTAAACATTCTAGATCTGCGTAAATGCAGAACGGAACGGTTTCTTTGTGCTTGAAATTTTTAAATTTCAGAATTTTTTTCTCCTCTGTAGGTAGAATAACTTTGGTTTTGTTTAAATTCGTGCAATCTACATTGTGCTTTGTTAAACACTCTTCAGAATGAAAGTAAGTCAAACATCTATCGCACAACCAAGTACGACCATTGCGTTCAGAAATTTGAGAACTTGTTAATCGAGACAGATTTCGAATACAAGTAAAATGAAAGATTCTATTTTTTTCATATTTTTCCATATCTACATCATCATCGTCATCGTCAGTGATTTCAGTTTCTATTGCCAAAAGATGAATCACAGGTTTATCAGACTCATTCTGACTCAGGTGAATCGGTACTATTTCACTTTTTTTCGATCACCTTGGTCTATACCGTAAACGTTAATTGAAAGACCGTTAAGCTTCTCAAATTTTTAAATGGTGTTTTTGTCTAGAGACATAGAAAACTTTATACCATCATAACGTAGCACTGAGCTGAAATGCGGGTACGAGCTGGTCGCGTTAGGATGGTTGTTGTCGGCTGGGAACAGAGCTGCGGTGACCGACCAAAGAAAGCAGTAAGAGTCGTTGTTTCTGATGTTTACTACAGCTATGCTTTATCACTGATATGCTTAGGTAACGGGGTGTACGTGAAGACACCGCCTCGTAGTGGCACGTACTTGTTGATATTCACAGTCAAATTGATTATTTCGGTCAGCGACCAGCCTGAATCCTTTTCCTGGAAATCTTCCACCTTTTTCAACAAACGCTCCGTCGCGTTTTCGATGGACCATTCGTTTATATCCGTTGTCTGGAGGATGATTTCATTTCTCGTATTAAAAAATTTGATCTCTTCTACCGTGCGATTATCTTTTCTAAGTTCAAATTTACAAGCCAGGATAACGTTGGCTTTCAAGCTCCTGTCTTTCTTCAGAGCGTTTTTCAGTCTCGTCACAGCTAATACCTTCGCGTCTTCTAGAAATGTCTCCACATCTTTATGCTTCAAAATGACGATGGATCCAGTTCGAATTCTCTTCTCGAAAGCTGATTCCAAATCTTCCCACCGTACTCGATCGCTTCTTCGTCGGCTTCGTAATCCGTCACCCACTTTTTGAAATTGTTTAAATTTGACTGTCAACGATTTCAGAATTCCAATTGTAGTCAAAATTCTTGTCTTCTCCCCGATCGTTGAGGCGTTGTTGCGTAAGATTCTATTCAAAAGCCTGATATTTTGGGTTCCGAATCGAATCCATTTTGCAATTTCTGCCGGCGACGATTTTTCCGACAAAATCTTGAACGCTGATTCCGTAATATCGATCAATCTCAAACTCTTCGCGGATTCCATCTTGAGCTTTTTCCTCACGTATACTTGACAGGTTGTGACGTAATGATCGTTTGCAGTGATGAGCGTCCTTTTTATAGGGCAGCTGTACGGATGCGCGCGCACCTTTTAGCATTCCCTGAGCGATAGTAACCCAACACCGTAGATCCTTGGCTCTGAATGTACCGCAGCTATCGGCCGACCTTGCACTCCGGTCTTGTCTGAACCCGTCCAAAATTCATCGTTGAGTTCACACGGCAGTTACAAGCCAAAAAATGTCACGTGGTCGATATCAAACCGACATCCGAATAAGTGAAACACGATTCTCGGAACTATTAATTTTGGAATGTCACGTGGTTGATAACGTGGGAAGAAATGTGAGGTGATTGACGTCACACATCAGCAGTCCTACCCCGGGAAAGGAATTCGGAGTGGTTAATGTTACACATCAGCAGTCCTATCGTGGGAGAAGAATGCGGGACGGTAAAAAAGTTCTCGCCCCCCCCCCCCCCCCCCCCCCGCTGCGCCCTCTACCGTCGGCAGGCGAGCACTACAGACTTTGACCTTCGGTACGGCAGACTGTGACGTCATCGCTGAAAAGGGTTTGCGTCTGGGGTGCGCGGAGCGGAAAAGGGTTTGAGTCTGAGCTGCGACGAGCAGCTTGGTGGGCTGCGGGGAGCGGCTTGGTCGGTAAGTGTCGGTAACCGGAATCTGCGTGTAGGACTCTCATAGCCATACTACTAATAATTTTTTTTTTTTTTAAAATGCATTCGAATTTATGACTTTCGATTTTTTATTGATGATTCTCGATAAGTCACTGTAATTCAAGTGAGTTTTAAAAAATTTCAAATCGCTTTTTTGTATATCCTGTTAATTAAAGTTAATTCTTTTTTTCAACACAACTTAATTTTTTCATTGCATTTCATTTATTTTTCGAATTTTAAAGAGATGATTCTGGCACTTTACATGAATTATAAATAATTCATTGACACATCAATTCAGCAAGCTATTTTCCCCTCGTCATTATAGGGCCGTACTGGAAAGAATTGTCATAAAAGTTGGAATATTTGCCAGTTTTTTGAGAATTTGTATGAAGGTAGAACTTTGCGAAGGTTTGAATACTTCTGAATGAAGAAAGATTTCAGAGGAAACTGTGGGAAAATGCAGAAATCCATTTTTGAGTTATAACAGTCGTATAAAGAAATTTGAATCAAATAAAAAATGGTGAGGGTCAGACATTAGTTATTTTGGCGTAGAATACCTTATATGAATACTCATTTTTTCACCTTTTTTTGGATAGTTTAGTTTAAAATTACGTTCAACATATTTCCGAACATCGTTCGTACATTATACATACTTTGAAAATAATAAGCACAATAGTACAATCATTTTGAATTTTGCAGCTTATTAAAAAACCAGGACTTTGCATACTTTGCCAGCAATATTGTAGAACGCTTTCAAACGAATCTGAAAGTACGTATCACATTCCTCCAATGAGAAAACGGTTTTCTTGAACCCAGAAACCAATACCGTCTCGCGGGAAATTGGTCGACAAATATAGAAACAAGTTATGAAATTACAAAAGAATATCTGGTTCATACGATTCATCTACTTCCTGCACAAGCGAGATCAGTATCGAATTGACATCAGGTTTGTAATTTTTTGACATTAATAACATCTTCACCATTTTTCTCATAATTTTACAGTCAATTTGCTTCCAAATGCTTTTCACTCGATCGAGCGGTGAGTTATATATTATCGTATATGAGGGTGTTGATGATTTTTCTTCAACCTCCCCTCCCCCCAATTATCTTCAAATAATTCAAAAACAATTTCCTATTTCTTCAGATTCTTACCTTAACTCGAAGACGTGCCACCGACAGATAAATGGAGGAAATCCATGCTGTCGGTGGCATGTGTTAGAGTTGAGGTAGGAATCTGAAAAAATTAGGCAATTGTTATTGAACTATTTGAGGTTAATTTGATGAACGAGGGGCGGGGGGATTCGTCAATATCTTAAATACGTAACACTGTAATATGTATATTATATCAAATTTATACTACTGAACTATGAGCATTGGATTATATGAATCAATCAATTCGTGGGTTACCGTATAGTAATTCAATTCCTTGTGTTTCGAGAATGTTTGCAAATCGGGTTCGCAACATGATCAATACCTTTGTCAGACATCTATGCAAAATTGCTTTATCAAGTAACATATTTTGGTCCGAAAAAGACAAATTTAAAAATATTTCATTTTAACTTTTACGAAAATTTTGTACATGTAGAACAGATTCAGCAGAGTACCTTGTGACTACAGCACAACTGAGAACCCTGGGAAACTGTATTAAAACATTGGGAGAAAACTGCATCAGTGCGCCACAACGTATTAAGTAATGCTGCTCTGAAAAGTGTTGCTGATTTGGTGGGTGAATGGAAAATTCTCAAACGTCCTATGGATGACACCTTGATAGATCTCGACTTCACTCATATTTATGATGATACAAATCAGGAAGCTCCATTTGGAAATTGGGAGAATTTTTTCCAACAAATCAAGAATTGGCGGCAGGACTCAGAATTGATTAAGGTAAAAAACGCTTTAGATTTACTAGAACTACGTAATCAGGAAAACCTACCGAATGGTAAGAAACTATTCAACCTGTACTACTCACCCATCCATAGTTTTTAGTTTCTATGTAACTGATTGCATATTGTAACGTGGCAGTTCGGTTAGGCCTGCCCGTTACAAGAGACTCCCTGAACCCTGGGCGAGATCCTGGAATCAGGGTTTAGAAAATCGAGTCGCGAAATACTCCTAGAGAGCGCCAAAACTGGAGTCACGCACCCGAGCTTCGACAGGGACGAAATAGCGCATTGCGACCAAGATATTACAGGCTTTTGTTTTTCTTATTTTTTTGTGTGCACCGGCTACCCTCCAGCGACCAACTTCGACGCTAAACATCTTTCGAGGTAAGGCGAAACCACGGAGATCTCGCGGGAAGGACACCGAGGCTGCGGAGGGGGAGGCAACGCAGATCCCTGCAGCGCGGGAATCCAAGGCGGACGCGATTCCCGCTGGCGGCCGGCGCGCCGCAGCCTCCCCGCTCACCCCGCCTACGCCCGACCAAGGCAACCGCGAGATACCAGCTAGCGACGAGGGAGCACCACCCCGCCCAACCCCAGGACTACGTAGAGCTGCGCGGGCGACGACATCGCGATCTAGCCTTAAGTTCTGCGCCGCGTAGAGACGACAGGTGCGCGGCAAGTTGCGCAATCCCCAAAATCGATGACCGATCGATTGTTGCGCATTCTTAGGTTGATGACGTCACGAAAAATTAGCGTGACGAGATCGGCGTTGCGACCATCCGAGATCACACAAGTTCTGGCGTTCGTAGCGAGCGAGTGAGCTAGGCTAGTTTGCGTGTTTCTTTTCTCGTTGGTAGCGTGGGTACGGAAAATGACAACCAGGGATCACGAGGGAGTGGGCCCGTTCGTGCATTGGATGTGGAGCGGTAAGCGCTGTTAACCTTCTTGCGAGAAAATCTCGAGAGATCATTATTAAAAAGGCTTGCCGAGGACGGATAGCCAGTGAGGATTGGCGTTAGCAACTGTACTCGAGATTCTTTAGCCGATACATTTGCTTGGTGACCGTAGCCTGAGTTGCGCGTAAGGGAGTAGCGTTAATTTCGGGGGATCCAGGAAATCGAGTCGAGTCACGGGTTGAGCCGAGACATTATTGCCTCGAGTTTGAGTGTAACCGAAGTCCGTTACACGGGGTCATTTTACTTCGTCCGGTACACCCTACATTCTCGTGTAGGTCGCGAGCCGTCACACGGGGAGCATTCGAATTCGCGACTGCGTCCTGCCGTCGCAGAGAAAGTAAAGCTCGGGTGCGCGCTGATAAAAATATGCGTTCTTAGAGGAGGGTCGTGGGTGTCGCGACGAGCCTCGCCTCAGTTTAGTTTTTTTTTTTGAATAATTAGTTAGTATTAAGTTGGCGATCAGCGCCGTTTTGTAAAGGACGTTCGCGAGCAGCGCGTCGCGTCCGATTTTGCCATTGGTTTCTTTTAGTGTGTGAATTAGCGGTCACGAGTAGTATAGTGACTGGCGCACGTAGGCTGTAGAGGTCTTCGGGATCCCTTCATATTTTTGTTTCATCTTTTTTTTTTCTTTTCTTCTTCTTGATTGATTATTTTGTTGGCTCGTTTCTTTTTTTTGTAAGCTAAGCGCTTGCGTTTGGGATCGCGAGGACAAGCGTCCGCAGTATTGTTATTATTTTTAATTTTTTTTTCGTATTATCACTATTTTGAAATATACTGTTTAACTTTCTCGCTGCTTTGTGAAATAACTTGTCAACGTACGTGTGGCGTATCTCTCTCTACCCAAAGATTACCCCTCCCCTCTCCGTGGTACTGAGCTACCGAGCATATGGTCGCGGTATATCGTATTACCGATTTCGAGGCGTGTTGACCACGCCAGGCGCCCAACAAATTTCGCGGTCTTATTGCAGGTTCAGGGAACATCGTGGACGCCAAATTATTGTGCACGCGGTAAGTTCTCGGTCATTTTCTCCGAGTGACCGAGGAGCGGGAAAAATCCACGTCACAATATTTATCTATACATATTGCGGAGCAGTTGTTTAACTATTTGTCCTGCCATATTTGATACCACCAAAAGGAAGAATTCGTTACAAGACTCAACACTGGAAACCATCTATTGCTGAATCCCAGGAGCGTATAATCATTCACGTTAAGGTGAGCAAAGTTAGGAAATCATATGAGCTCAAGTTTCGGTTCAGTATTTTTCAATGAAAGATTAAATACATATAAGATAAAACTATTTAAACAAAATTTAGTCTACATTTTCCGTCGTAAACTTCACATTTGCACACTTATTAATTATTGAGCGAATCTAACGCATGCGCATTACCAAATTTCATATCAATTTTTGTTTACAGTTTTATTTAATAGTTTACTCGTAATAACTTCGCATTATCTTCTATACTTGGATTATTTACACGTAGAACTTTTTTTTAGCACCGAGGAGACATAGAGGGTGCCCAAGAAACCAAAAGGCAAAAATTGACGAGCCTTGGAGTGACAGTTCAAACCTACGTAATTGTTGTTGGTCCATCTCTGGAGAGTATGCACAGTTCTTACGTGTGAATCGATTCGATACTGTACAAGTTTCCATCCGCTCTCAAAGCACTAGATATAAGTTTCAAGAGCTTCCACGTGTTGAACGCCCGGTATTCTCCGGCCAGCGAACACATCTGATATTTAATACAGTAAAGCCTTTACAAATTTAAGACCAAATGGGATGGACAAATATCTTAAATCATGGAACTTGTTACGATGCTTATGTTATTATTATTTGTACTTTTAACTAGGAGTTTTATGACAATTTTCCAAGTTACCTATTTGCAGTCGTCGTCCATAGAAATAAGTCAGAGATGTTTCAATGTTCGTTTTGTCAGTTTCACGCTTCTACGCCCAAAGGTCATTTGGTTCATATGAAAGTAAGGCATTGCACATTAATTCACATGAATGTCGAATGTCAGCAGAGAAAATGCTTGAGAAGGTTTAGTAATACATATGCTGCAATGCTAAATTCTGTTACCCTCAGATGAGTACTTACCGTTGACACTTTGGCGCGATTCTCTACTTATTCTGAACACTAAGCTATAACAAAATCGATTACGTTGGGCGCCAGACATGGTAGCGTCGAATTTTCAAACAATAATACGAATCAAGAAAACAATACGACGCCATACAGAAAATAACTAGAGAACCCGTTGTTTGGCTGGCTAGGCTCAGGTACTCACACAAACTGGTAAATTGGCGGTATTCAAGGCAGCTAACGATAATTAAAGAATTGAAGAAAATAAAGAATAACCACAAGTCAGGGAAAAAGAACAGGTCAATAAGTCATATATTGTCAAGTAGTTTACAGGTTCACGACAGGCAAATCATATGGCATCGATAGCAGTAGTTTACAAAACAGGCAATAGTTGTTCACAGAAATTTCGGTAGAATAGAATTAAACGATAGCTTTGAAACGAAAGACGAGAGTTAACAGTGAAAAATGAGCGTAGGTCGGGAGAAGCGATATAATGCAAGAATTTACTTAAAACTACATGTCACTGGGTGACGTGATCTTACCCAAGTTGCAAATGACGCTACGCGAATTATTATTCGGTTAGTTAAAAACGAGAGTGAGAACTTTATTGCAATCGGTAGAAAACACAATAACGATAGCTCGGGAGGTAATAACGGGAGAATAGGACGAATTCACCATAGATTCTAACCAGTGCGAACGATTGACATTCATTAATAATTTACAAAAAATCGGTAGCGTAAACGATAGACTAGATTTAACGGTCAAGTACGAGAGATAATTTTCGGGAGGGTTATTCATTAATGATAGAATCAATAATCTACAATATTTAGGGACCCGAAGAATTAAATAAAGAAATCTTAAAACGTAACTTTCGAGAGAATAAAAAATTATGAGAGAGTGAGAAATTCGGAGAATTCGCAAAATAAAAAAATACACTAAATACACCTCAGTACAAAAAGAATCAAGAATTATACGCAAAACTTATATTAAAAAGGGAATATGATACTGCGAAAAGACACAGAGAAAAGAATAACAAGCAAAAATAATATAAGATTGCCAATAGCAATAGAAAAAGGTGCGGTAGTATTTAAAGGCTAATTCTACGCTCGATTATACTCCAAGGAACTCGATATACGATACAATAGGCAGGATATGTATAAAAATATAATAAGTAATTCCAGAAATAAAATACAAGACACACTAGTATTAAAAAAAATTATGAAACCGAGGTGGAAGCCAATAGGGCTCAAAATCAGTGCTGGGCAAAATTGTAATAAAAAATTAACAATTACAAATCACTAAGGATAATTTTTAATGACATTGAATGCCATTGAAATTATTTTCAGTAATAATAATTGAATCGGAGTTCGGTGAAATTACTTTTGATAATTGTAATTGACTCAGAGTCCATCGAAATTATTTCCAGTAATTGTAATTGAATTGGATTTCATTAAAATTACATTGAGTAATTTGAATTTAATCAAAGTTTATCAAAATTACTTTCAGTGATTGGAATTTGATCAGAAATCATTTCAATTATCCTCAGTGATTGTAATTAAATCAGACATTATTAAAATTCTTTTGAGTAATTGTAAACCACACGATGTGGTCCAATTGAATTTTTTTCTCTAACGTTATTCCTGTGAAATAATAACAAATAGACAAATAAATTTACTCCGTTTTTGGAGTATTCAAATGGTGTGATCGGAACAAGTCTTTTACAGTCAATATGTGAATGGGCTATGGTTACCAAAGTTTTTTGGGTAGCTGATCGAGGATTTCACATCACTTTGAAAAATTAATTTGTTTAAATAATTTGCTTGACCAGTCAATGTGAATATGTAAGCTCCATGAAGTTCCCGATGTTTTCGGAATTTGAAATTATGTTGAGAATTCGACATTACGTTTCCAAAGGTAATTTGTTCAAATAAATTATGAAAAACAATTGAAATTTATAAAAAAAAAACAATCATTTCCATTAATTGTAATGGATAACAGAAAAATTACAATTGTTCCAAGTAATTGTAATTATTAGCAAAAAAATTACAATTTTTTCAAGTAATTTTAATTGACAACAAAAAAATTACAATTATTTCGAGTAATTGTAGTTGATAATCATAAAATTACAATTGTTTATACTAACTGTAATTGGTAAATCAAAATTTATAATTATTTCCCGCAATTATAATCAGTTACTAAATATTACAGTTATTCACAGTAATTGTAATTTACGGGTAATGAAATGACGAAAGTAATTTCTGCTGCCCAATTCTGCTCAAAATACGATAGAAACTACAGAAGTAGACTAATAGAAATTCATAAATAATCAGAAAATTCATAAATACAAAAGAATTCATTATTCGGCAGTTACGAGGCCACTCAGACACGGAAATTATTAATTACTGAAATCATGCAGTCACACGGCGGCTTACCGCAACTCTAAGCCGTGGACCATGATTCACACAAAATCGGCATCATACGATGCAACCACGAAACGATAAATACAATAAGAAAGAAAATGGAAATCATGAGCAACTTCGTAACGATACAATACAAAGCCAGAAGCCTTAATGGACGATTTCAGGCACAGAATACTGAATTTATTTCAAAATAGACTAAAAGGAAATAGCGAGAGAAAATAAGGAGGGAAGGTAATTTAACGGAAAGGATGAAGCTAAAGGTATTACAACGGTAGAGGGTGGTGAATAAACGATAGATAACGATAGCGGTACAATAAACGGTAGAATAATAGCGATAAGGTAAAGAAGGAAGTATCGGTTAGCTTAAATCGGGAGAATACGGAAAATCGTAGCTGCCGTCTTTTTTTTTTTTTTTTTTTTTTTTTACGATGGGAAAATGCCTTATGCACACCCTGCGTTTCACGCAAGAAACGCAGGGCAGTGTGGGACCCGCCCCCACTAAAAACCCACCGGCCACCCTGGTACGGGATGGGAGACTCCCCGGAACCACCGAAGCATAACTTCGGGGGGTCTCCCGGCACCTCAGCGCCTATGCGCTCGCTCCTAGCTTGGGAGTTGCGTCTCCCCTCCCTCCCAATCCGCTCGGTTCACGATGCTTGGCTCACGTCATGCCTCGGGACCAGCTCCGGTTTCTCGCTGTTGGCTGACGCTCCATCGCTGGAGCCGCTCAGCGTGCGGACGCTGCCTCCCTGCGCCAGCGGCTTGGTTTTTGCCCCCCTCCGTTGGCCGCCCATCCCCTCGGGCGCCGGGGAGCAGAAGCACCAGCAAAGCCGTCCTTCTCCGCCCCCATATTGGCAGTAACCACGGGGGGGGAACGGGGGGCGGAAGTAGAGGGGAAAGGGGAAGGAGGCGGAGCACGGGCGCCCGTGACGATACTTCTAACCTGTCACCTGCTATCCTATCGTCAACGACGCCACGAGCGCCCCCGCCCGCCTCCACCCCCGCAACCTCCGAGATCGGCACCCCCGCCCCGCACACACCACAGCCATACCGCAGAGGGCGGAGGGGAGGCCCGCCGGCCAAGGGCCCGCCAGCCCTTCCGGGCCCCTACCCGTAGTTACCGGGACCTGCTTGCGCCACCCCTCATCCTGTTTCCCATTTCGGAGATGCGCAACTCCTTTATCCCCCCGAGCCCGTGTCGCTGGAAACTCTTTCCGCCGCGCGCGCTAGGCCCTGCTGGCGCATCCGCTCAGCTTGCTCCTTTTCCCTCATGATGGCGCTCGCGAACACCGGTGATGGTGATCGCGTCAGCATGGATGCTGCTACCAGAGATACGGTACGGTACGCCGATGCGACCCTTATCTGTACCGTACGTTTCATTCTTTGTAGCCGTCGCTTAACGGCGCGGTCAGACGTCGCGTCGCTCCACGCTGGAGCTCCGTAGAGGATGATCGCGTATATCACCTCCGCGTACAGCCTCCTCCTCTGTTCTGTGGGTCCCCGCAGGTTTGGCATCAGCCTGAATAACGCACGCGTCGATTTCGCCACCTTGCTCTCCACTCGCGCGAAGTGCTCACGAAAGTTGAGCCGGGCGTCTAGCGTAATTCCCAGGTACTGCATGTAGCTACTTACCGCAACTGCCTCCCCCCCTACCCTGAGGCATGGGCTCTGCGTTGCCCAGTGTCGCCATTCCCGGCCCTTGGTAATCGCAACCACCTGGGTTTTGGTGGCCGACACCGTCAGCCCCAGGCGGTTAATCCGCCTCACGACCGTCGCCACCTGGACCTCAGCTAAGACGATCGCGGTAGCCATGTCCCCCGCCGAGCTGAGAACCAGCGTATCGTCCGCGTAGCAGAGAACGTCGCACCCCTCTTCCCTGCGTACCCGAAGGACCCCGTCGAAGCAGAGGTTCCACAGGAGTGGGCCCAATACCGACCCCTGCGCGCACGGGATAGCGTCCCGTTGTTCCCGATCGCTCAGGTACGACCCCGTCACCCTTCAGAGGTACCTCGGCACCGCTCTGTCCTTTAGGGCCGTCAGTATGGCCCCCCACGGCACGCTATTAAAGGCATTAGCTACGTCTAGGGAGACCGCGATGGCCACCCCCCCCTCCCTTGACCACGCGCCCTCCACAAATCCGCGCACCCTCAGCAGCGCGTCGCACGTTGCCCTGCCCTCCCGGAAGCCGTACTGACCCTCTGCGAGATCCGCCGCAGGGTTTTCCGCCATCCACCCTTTCAGCCGCTCGACTACCACTCGCTCGAAGCCCTTGCTGATTTCGCTCAGCAGACATATGGGCCTGACCTTTGGCAGCGGGTCCCCCGCCATGCTCCCCCCTTTGGGGATAAGCACCAGTCGTGCCGTCTTCCACTCCCGGGGAACCTCCCCCTCCTGTAGACACTTGGAGTAGCACTGGGCTAGGAGGGCCACCATGTCGTCTGGGACGATAGCCCAGATCTTCCCCTTCACCCCGT
This sequence comes from Neodiprion virginianus, assembly GCF_021901495.1. Lineage (NCBI taxonomy): Eukaryota > Metazoa > Arthropoda > Insecta > Hymenoptera > Diprionidae > Neodiprion > Neodiprion virginianus. The sequence goes on along the minus strand of NC_060881.1, from coordinate 12,246,164 downwards.
CCAGTCCCGGTGCCGTGTTTTTTTGCCCCCCCCCCCCCTTTTTGAGGGCCGTGCGGACCTCTTCCGGGCTCACTGCCCACTCGTCTCGCCATCCCTCTTCTCCGCGTGCCTCTGCCTCCTCCTCCCGTTGGTCTTCGCCGCGCGAAGCCCGGTGCGGGAATAGAGAGGACAGCAGCCCCTCGGTGATGGCCGGGTCCAGGGTCTCCGTCAATCCTGGTGAGGACCCCCGCAGCCTGTTAAACACCATTCTGTACGGCAGTCCCCAGGGGTCCGTCTCCACTGCACTGATCAGGTCCTGCCAGGCCCGAGCCTTGGCTGCCTTGATCCCTTCTCGCAGTTTGCGTTTGGCTTCCTTGTATTCCGCCTCCCACAGCGAGCCCGCCCACAGGGTGTGGTCACGCCTTGTCATCCGTCTCATAGTTCGGATGCAGGCCCTGCGCAGCTCGGCTACTTCGTCGGTCCACCAGTGCACGGATTTCCTGTGCGGAGGTGGGCGGGACCTGGGCGCGGCCGCGTTGCAGGCTTCTATCATCGCCTGCCCGATCCACCTGGCAAGCCCATTTGCCGTCATCCGGTCCGGTCCAGTCGGTCCCCACGCCAGCTGTAGCGCTAAGGACTCGTGGAACCTCTCCTCCTTGAACTTGTTTAGGTTCCAACGGCGGCCAGTCGTTCCTCTGTTCGGCGGGGATTCACCGGCCTGAGGACGGTCCACCACCTCGAAGGCGATGTACCGGTGGTCCGAGAGGTTCTCGATCCCCGTGAGAACCCTCCATCCCCTTACCCTTACGGCTAGGCCCGGTGTGGCCCAGGTGGTGTCCACGACTGAACACCCCTGGGGTCTGACGCAGGTCGCCGTTGCGCCGGTATTGAGTAGGCAGAGCCCGAGGGATGCTGCCCAGCTCCCCAGGATCTCTCCTCTACGGTTCGCGCCTGTGGGGACCCACGCTGGTGAGCGGGCATTGAAGTCCCCGCCCACTATTACCCCCTGGTTGCGGTCTGCTGATCGGACGGCCTCCCCTAGGTCATCGAGGCGTGCGGTGAAATCCTCCAAGGTGATGTTTGGGGAGATATATACGGAGATGACCGTTATCTGACGGCAGATAACGGAAACGTATCCCTCTCCTCTGCTACCTAGCCGGCAACCTTGCCGAAAGTCCCCTGACCCCCAGGTTACTGCTGCCCGTCCCTCCCTGCTGCTGACCCAGCGCGGCGAGTCCGAGGCGGTGGGTGGCGCCGAGATGATACACACGTCCGTCCCCGTCTCTGCCGTGTGTTGTGCCAGCAGGTCCCGGGCCCGCCAACTACGGTTGAGGTTTCACTGCAACACTCGCAGTACTTGGGGCAGCCTGGCCATTTCGGTTCGTCACCGCTGCGGGCCTCCGACCCCGCTCCTCTACTGCCGGACATTGTCCGGAACCCATTCTATGCGCGCTGTTGCCGCCCCTCTCTGCGCAGATGGCGCATCTGGGAGCCGCCGTGCACGTTCGCGCCTGGTGCCCTTCGCCGCCGCACCTGTAGCACGCTGCCCCGTGCGCTTTGGGTGCCTTGCAGGTCGCCCCAATGTGACCGAATTCCCAGCACCGAAAGCATTGCCGCGGTCGGGCCTCGAGGAGGTTGACTCGCACCGTCGTCCATCCTACCGGTATCTTCCCCTTTGCGGCTATTTTCGTGGCCGCTCCCAGCGGGCACTGGACCCACGCGCTCCGCAGGCCGTTGGTCATCTCCCGCAGGGGTCCGACCTTTACCGCCTCGATTCCGCACCCTCCTGTTGCAGCCATTATGGCGGCAAGCTCTTCCGCTGTTACGGAGTCGTCCATGCCCAGGACTCGGATTTCTCCCTTGGTGATGGGGCGCGAGATTCGAACCGCGTCCCCGTATTCGGCCCTCGTCATCTCGCCGAGGTGTGCCGCCAGTACGTCGGCTTTTTGCGCTCCATCTGGGCCGGCTACTTCGATCAGTACTCCCCGGTTGGCAGAGCGCCGGATCTTGGTCGCTGGCATTTCCAGCTCCGTGAGGGAGATCTTCTCTCTCACCCTGCGCAATATTTCCCCGTAGTTAACATTGTCCCCGGTCCCCTTGATCGCCACGGCGGCTGATCTCGGGGGCCTCCGACTCGCGTTCTTCTTAGACACGGTCACCTGTGCGTTAGCGTTCCCTTCGTGTTGCCGTCCGCCGGTAGGCCTGGCGGCGGTTTGCCGGGCCGCGGCGGGAGCCCCTGCTGGCGGCTCTGCTCTGGCGGCCTCACCCTGATCCCTCCTTGGGTTCCGCCTACCGTTACCAACGGTTGTCCACCCGTCTTCGCCGCCCACCCTTGGTGTGTCGGTTGCACCTCCGCGGGTCTCGATTATCCCGCTTGTTGTTGAGGGGGGTTCGGGTTCAACCGGTGTTTGCGACGCCCTCCCTCTGTCCATGTCCCCCAGGAGCTGGATCTGTCGCGACATCTTCCTTAGTTCCTTCCAGACTTCACCGATGGAGGTCAGCTGCCGCTCAAGGGCTGTCTCCTTTTCTCTAAGGCTGGCCGGGAGTAGCCCAAGCTCGGCCTCCGTTAGTCGTAGCCCCGAATCCGGAGCGCTACCGGGCGTCGGCGTTTCCGCTGCTGGGTCAAGGCCTTCGTGCCTGCTTTTAGCAGCCCTTACGTTGAGCGGGGTGAGCGCTCGGCCCTGTCCCATTCTGTCCGATCGTGAGGTGGCCCTCGCCCCTCCTCCTGCTCCCCCGTCACTGGTCACGCGGGCGTAGGTCGTCACGCTACGGTCGACCGCCTGCTCCTTGGCTCTCTCTAATTCCCGCTTTACCTCCGCGAGTTCCCGCTGCGCTTCCTCCTTCTCCCTTTCAGCCTTGCGGAGCTGGGCTGAGAGCTCCGTGTTTCGCGCCCTCAGCGGTGCAGGGTCGTAGGCCGATACTGCCTTCCCTGTAAGGGTTAGCAGTGCCTCCTTCGCCCAGCTTAGCCGCTTCTTTATGTCGCCACTCAGCCTTCCCGAGATGGACCGACACTTGGCCCGGATGGCATCCGTCTCCTCCAGCCATTCCCGTATCTGAGCCCCTAGGTCCGCCGCAGACATGACCCGGTATTCTAGTGGGCCTACTCCCTCTGGGGAGCTCTCCAGCGAACTCGCGGCCGTTCTCCTCTGCGGTTTGGGTTGCCGCGACGTTGTCGGTGCTGGCGGGGCGGGCCCCGTCGCCGGCCTCGTGCTCGGACCTGGTTCGTCCCGCTCCGATCCCTCATTCGCCATCCCCCCGGCCCCTCGCTGGGCTTTGCATTGGGTGTGGCCTTGCGCCTCTTTTTGCCCTTGGGGCGCAAGCCCCTCCGCACCCTTCCCTCTTCCTCCTGTTCCGAGGAGGCCCCCTCGCCTAGCTCATCCTCTGTTGTGGAGAGTTCTGATTGCCGGGGAGGCCCCTCCCGCTGTGCACACCCTGCCTTTTCCCCAAGCTGCCTTGGTTGAAACAGCTCTTCCTCAGAGCCCGGGCGTCCGTCCGATGGTATCAGCTCCTCTCCTTTCCGCTTGTTCCTTTGCGGAAGCGGTGTGGCGTCCGATGCCGTGAAGAGCGGTTCCTCTCCACCTCCTGGTTCCGGTGTATCGTTGCCGCGGTGAGTGCTCGGGCCCTCCCCGCTCATCGGCCTTCTCTGTGTGGCTGATCAATCCTCGCGTGCTCTTAGAAGAGAATATACATATATATATATATATATATATATATATATATATATATATATATATATATATATATATATATATATATATATGTATATATATATGTAAGGTAGACGCATTGCACTCCCCCAATCTCTTAATTCAAAATCTCCCGCACGAAGTGTGGGTAGATAAAACAGGCATCTGATTGTGCGACAGAGAGGCATTACGTAAGGAGAGACACGTGGGGATAAAAGTTGGTCGAAGAAGAGCTCTATAAAATGACATAACAACAGAAGTGAAATAAAGAAAGAACAGCGTGGAAAATAAACATTGAATGTTGTTTCTTTGTTTTACAGGTAATAGTTAAAAGCTAGAATATAAGATATTGTTGATTATCAAGTTTGTAAGATTGTAGAGAAAACGTGATTAAAGAAAAACTTTGTTTTACAGAGAAACCATCCGTTTATTCACTCGCCATTAATTCCTAATTCGAGAAGAACATGTTATATATATATATATATATATATATATATGTATATTAAAACGATTCGAGTTTGCACGCTTTCGCCAATGAGACGTACAGTTTATTCGCGGGCTTTGTTTCGCCCAAAACTACACACGCTATGTGTCATATTTAGCGCATACTCGAATGATATATTTGTTTTGAGAGTTTCCTGTCTCTGGGATAGAGCTGCAGGATTCGGTCTCTGGACACGGAAGGAAGGTGGAGAAGGATGCTTGTTAATTGTCTGATTGACTCCGGGAACAGCCCGAATAGTTTGACCACTCCAACTTGGTTTTTCGAGATAGCCTCAGAATTTGTTTTCTCACCCTCATGTGCACAGGCACGAGTGGAATAGACCCATCCTCATAGGCCGTGTAAACGGTTGAGGGTCAAACTTGATCTGTGAGTGTGAAGCACGCACAGATAGATCGCTCTGAGCGGTTGACTCGTGATGCGAAATTATTTATTTCGGGAAAGGAAATATAGCAATTATACGTCAATGTTTTGCTCCCGTGAGGCGGGATAAGAGACAGGATGAAAGGTTGTGAACTTATTCTTCTGGTAATCTCTAAGAGGTTCTCGATAATTTAGGAAGGGATAGTTCTTCCTTATTTGCTCTGATATTAATGAAGTTTGCCTGCGGCAAGACTGACTATTAATTGCGTGATAGCGTGTTGGTCAGAGGGACGGTATTTGATTATTCTGGATCGTTGACTAGTCGGTTTTGGTGATGGATAATGATTCGTTTAGTGGGAACTAAGACAGAATATTATTCGTGTACTAGTACGGTAGTCGGAAGGACTTGGATGGTAGTTTAGTTTACCTATGGGTAGACTCAACATTATTTATGTGATAGCCTGGTCGTCAGAGGGACGGTATTTGATAATGAGGAATCGTCACTGACAGTTGATTTTGATATTGTAATTATTCGTTTAGATAGTACTCAAACAGAATATTACGTGAGTGATAGCATAGTAGGCAGAAGGACTTTGATAGTGATTCAGTTTGCGTATGGCAAGACTGGATATTACTAGCGTGGTAGTTAAAGGCAAGGGGATTCTACGCAAATGTACCTTCACCTGTATTAAGACTTTCAGTCGCTATGACCGTGACTCTCTACGGGTTCAGGTGTCCTACCTACGGGTCGGGGGATTGTGAGACGATCACCGTATCTGAGCTATGAGGTCAGACGCAATGCTGTTCTTCACTCAGACACGGCTCCCTGGTATCTAAGGAATTTATTTTATTGAAAACGAATAGGATTTATTAGTACGCTGAATGCCCTCCTTTGATGGGAAGTTGTGTTGAGGATTCCTTGCACGGGTACTCCACGTCTCCTGATCGTGGGTCCGTGGTGTCCGGCTCCTCGTGGATGCGGGAAGTATGGGTCTTCTCGTGGAAGTCTGCGATGGTCTATCCTGGCGGTTGCTCAATAGGTGATAGATTGATTGATTGAATGAATCTGAAATGGCGTATAATTGTAATTATGTTAAGTTTTTGTTAAAATATTATAGTTTTTACTCAAGTTATCTGTTCCTAGCTAATAGAATAATAAGCTTTTACCAGATTGTACTAGTTTATGTTTGTTTTGTTGTGTATGTGATTTGCATTTTAATTGCGTTGTTGTTCTAATTTTAAGATTTTGGCTATTTTGCCTGCCTTAATCACCTTTGTTAGTTTTTTTTTTTTTTTTGTAATGAGTGTATTAAATGAACTGTGTTTGTGGGAGTTTGTGTTTTATTTTGTACGGTATTAAGTCTGCATCCACTAGAAGGCTGTCCTCCGGGGATTTAACTCCTAAGTTGGCGTAAAAGCTCTCGGCTTGATTTGTGATTATGTCGCGTACCATAGGTACGTCGGCTTCCTTGTGCAGATCTTCAATCTTAGTGGATTTTTCGGCTTTGAGAGCTAATCTCAAGCATTTGTTCTGAACTCTTTGCAGCGATTCCATTGTTGAGTTGGAAATAATTCCTCCCCACACTGGAGCTGCATAGATCAGTGCTGGTCTTATTATCATTTTGTAGACAATAAGCTTGTTTTTTGAGCTCATGGAGCTTCGTCTGCCCATTATGGGCATCAGAGCACCTATGGCTTTATTAACTTTGCTAATCGTTGTTTGAGTGTGTTTCCGAAAGTCGAGCTTTCGATCAAGTATCACTCCCAGGTACTTGATCACCTTCTTTATATTATTTTTCCTCTACATTTGCATTGATGTTCATTCCGCAAAACACCTCTTTCTCTTGTGGTCAACATCGATCCTGGTCATCCTCTTACCTGGTTATACGAATATTTGATGGATATTATTCTATGGCTTATTTGGTTCTTCGCACTTACAATTTTACTTTCCTCTTTCTTTTGTGATACTTCCGACCATCCACCATCTTCATCGCCTTGTCTGCTGCTTGAAACTCCTCCTTTCTCCATTGTCATCGTAAATCCTGGCTGTCCTTTTGACTGTTTGGTGATATATTTAGATTTACTATTATTTGATTGTTACTTTTCATACTTATTACTCACTATCTGAATTTTATTTTGGTTCTGCAAGACATCAAAGAGTCCACTGTCTCCGTTGCCGGTGAAGAGCAGCGAGAATTGTGTTCCATTTTGTGATCCGATCCGGTGTGGATGAATTTGTTCTTCGCGATACACGATTAAACATATCTTAAAAATGTCCGCAGCTGCATATATTGCATTGTTACTCATATGTAATTTGTAATCACCAGGTGACCTAATCACAGGACCGTTTGACTCATTACCTGTAATAAAACCCGCAAATGTAGACCAATTATCCACTATATTTAAAACGATACTCAGTCTCACCTCTGCGTGTCGATCTTGAGTGCCGTATACACAATACGCCAACGCGCGAAAAAGACAATTCCCGTCGGGAAACATCTTGATAATTTTCGTTTGCATGTTCATTTTTTGCGCGTCAGAAACAGATACCTATAAAGATATTTGTCAAAGACTGTCATAAACAGCCGATGACAGCTGTCAGAGAAAGTTTTGTTTGCTAGATGCTTTTTGTTTTGTTTTCGGCATCTCACCCCACCGCCAACTTCATGCGTATACTATTCTTATTATAATCTTTTTTTTACTATTGTTATTATAATCTTTTTCTACGTTCATTTGTTTGAAACTTTTTTATTAAATAGACAGATACTTCGACTTCACCGGTCGACTCTCGATTCAAATATTTATGAGAAATTTTGCATGTATATCTCGAAATATATCCCGAAATGACGAAGTTTACAATTTATACCATAAAAGTTCAAATCAAATATCGAGGACCCTGACTTGTGTCTGGACTCAGTAGAATCACCCACGTATCATTAATTGTCATTGCGGTTGATTTCTACTTTTCCTAAATATCATTGAATACCCTGAGAATGTTCTGAAAATATCTTTGAATTTTTTATGGATTTTTTTGTAGGCACCACGAATAAAATGCGTATGCTCTATTCGAAAGGGTGAGCAATGTAAAGAATGTCGCACGAAAGCTGGTTGTGTTGGGATAATGGTCAACATGGAGTCGAATGCACCATGTCCACTCCTTGTGCTGTCATTTCAAACAGAACAATCACTGGGAAGACGTGCACTTGGCCAAACAATCAACGAACGTACGTCAGAAAATAGAATAAATGTTGTCATTACCCAATATTATTATTATTCTTATTACTATCAGGAATATCATCATTATTATTATTAGTCTTTTTTGTATGGTTTTTATTTTTACTGCATCAATTTTTGTTACATACGATTGAGTATCGTGTTCACCACTACTGCTAACGCTCGTTCCTCCGTCGTCCGCGGGTCCGAAGACGTCTGCTTCGACGGACCCTCAGTGCGAGTCTTTCGGAACCGCGGATTCCGAGACACTCGCTTGTCCCGCTAGTTCGAGGTGGATCTGGCCACCTTGTGTAGTTGCGGAGTATCTGACGCAGATGCGGACGTTTTTTCTTTTTGTTTTCTGGCCTTTTTTTTGTCCCACCATCGCCAATTTTTTTTTTCTTCGTATTCTCGTTCGGGATAGCTGTAAAAGCAGAACAACACAACTAAGAGTAACCTATTGCAGTCCACTACAATCATCTACGCTGGTTCGCGTGGAAAATTAAAAACACACCATATAAGGTCGTATACGACTTCACCCGATTTCTTTTTAACTTTCTTTGAAGTATTTGTAAAAAAAAAATTGAAAGTAAAAGCTGTAGTTTTCGATCTTCTTTTTAATAACATTTGCATCATAATTTTGACGGCCCTGTAAACTCTATTTTCCATGAAACAATTTTTTTTGAATTGTTTTCTCCAGACAGACCACTTTTCCGTAAGATTCCATAAAAAATCACCAGATCGGGCCCGCCTAAAGTTCTGGACTTAAAAAGTAAATTCTAAATCAAATCATGCGACTGTACAATGTTTTTTTTAGAGTCCACAACCCTACACGACTGCATTCTGACGATTCTTTTACTGAATCTACACATTTGGCCGAAGATTTACTAAAGTTGGTAACAAAATAAATGTATTCTTTTTATTAACAAAACAATCTAAATATGCAAATTGCATAAAGTATCCATCCGCGAGCAGGGCTTGCTATACCTCTTACTCTTTCGCAATACCGAATGGAAAACTTACAACCTTCTCCAGCATTGTCTGTGTAAGCTATGTGTAAGGCTCCACTGTATGTTTGGAATGCCGATATTGAAATGGTGAATAAAAAAGCGCACCGCATGCATCACACAAGTACTTACGATTCGGAGTTTTTGGGACCTCCGCGCTGTCCAAGGCAACACCAGGTTGAGGCGTTGTACTTTCATCCATCCTGCAATGAATAAAATATTCTTTGTACAGATGGGGTGTAGGGAATAAGACCGGAATAAGTCGGGATGCGAACATGTCGGGTCAATTGTTATTGAGGAAGGGGGACTCTGCATAGAGGCCTTAACATTTTTTTATTTATGGAAACAAAAGTCGTATCTACAATCCGAAACGATAGATTGTTCGAAATGCTTCAATCGGCGTGTTAGAAAAATTGAAATTGGTATGTAACAAATTGTCGGAAGCGTTGTTTAGGAAATATTTTTTTTTGTTTAAAAAAAATGCATCTCCTACAATTTATTACATTCCGATGTGAATATTTGATGACATGATTGTTGAACGGTTACCAACAAACGCTGATTTGGGATTTCCAAAGCGATTTGTGCGCGTACTCACATTTCGTCCTGGTTGACGATCCGGTTTAACGCCTCCATCTCAGTCAGTCGCCAGTCGTCAACTGGATTCGTCTGTACATAAGACAAGGAATATGAGATAATTCTGTTTGCAGCATTCAGTTTATTACGACTGCCATTGTTTCGTCCTATGAACGATTAAAATGCTAATCGACAACGCATACTGAAATGTTGATACAGGATATTCTTTCTCAACTCTTACGATTCTGCGTACGCGGGTTAGCGATTTTACCGTTTGTCTGAAAATTACTTTCGTTTTACTATCTACACAAGGGTGGTCGTTAGATGGCTTTTTTGGAATTTCAATGTTGGATGGTCGTAGATCAGCTTGAAATATATTTTTTTTAAATCTCTAATTTTTAAAAATTTTTATTCTGAGCCCTTAGTGACCCTGCTGGCCCGTAATTTTCTTCGCTCAAAATAAAAATCTGAAAGAGATTAAAAAATTTTTTTTCATATATTTAAAGCCGATCTACGACAATCTAACATTGAAATTGCAAAGAAGCAATTTAACGACCAATCTAATATCTATGGGGCATTCCACATCAAATTGCAACCAATGTACCTCACCTCCTCTCATTTTGATAATTGGTTAGTAGGATCTTGCAACCGACCCACAAGGGTCTCTGAATTTTTTTCAGATTTTTTTAGCCACTGGTGAAATTTAAAAAAAAACGGAAAACCAATTTCGAAAACGACTTTTTTAAAAATCTGAACAAATTCACACTGATTTTATGATTTAAAATACGATCCCATTATCGTGTCGTGCTTACAAATCATATTTTTAATTATAAAATCAGTGTGAATTTTTTCAGAATTTTAAAAGAAGCGTTTTCGGAATTGGTTTTTCAGTTTTTTTCTATTTCAGTGGTGGCTAAAGAAATCTGCAAAAAATTCCGACACTGTTTTAAGTCGGTTGAAATCGTGGTTGCAACATCATACAATGATCAAAATCGAAGAGGGTGAGGTACATGGGTTGTAACTTTGACGTGGAATGCCCCATATACAATATATATCTATTAGGATGGTCGTTAAACGAATTTTTTACGTTAATGGCTTCGAACATAAAAAACCATCTCTAATTTTTTCAGATTTTCATTTCGAGCTTTTAGTGGCCTTATTGGTCAGTGATTTTCTTTTTAATCAAAAAAAAAAGGGACTTTTATGATTTCCGGAATCTTGCCTATTGACAGTGGTCTCAGATAGGAAATATCTTCAGGATTACGGAAAAAATTATTTAAAAAATCCCACCTGTGCGCAAAATTGTTAAGAATCGATTTGAATACCAAAGAATTAAGGATATTTGGAAATTGAGGAAAATGTTTTCCCAAAAGAAAAAAAAAAAAAAAATAATCGAAAATGTGTACTATATTCTTGGGCATTAGAAGGGAATTCCCCACACATCTTCCTATACAATCAAAAATGAAAACCTTTGCCAATTCAAGGAAAATTAAATAAAGTATAAAATACAACTACAGGTCCTTCCCTTTATTACTCTTCTTAATCTAAGTAAATAGACGAGCGTCAAACCTGCCGGTTTTTCCATACATATAAAATAATTATGTTATTTACTTACCATCTTCATAACTCGAGAGCTGGCACTAAACTGAACACTGTGAAGCCTCTTAACTGGCTGCCTATATCAGAAATGGAGAGGGGTCCATACATTGTTGCGACTGAAATAATTTTGTCGTTCCGATCTCACATCTCTCAAAATTCTTAAGAAATACTCGTCAAGACTGATATAAAATGGGCGTATGTTTTTTTAATGAGGAAAAGTTCTGACAGTAATGGAAAATAGAGATTACTAAAAACACATGTATTGTTTTTTAATAATAATTTTCTGTATCTCTTGTCGTTTACGAGATAAATGCGAAAAAACGCGAATTTCATGGAAAAGTCAGGTTTAGTGGCCCGTACTACCTCGCCGGTGTGAGTTACGACTTTTCTGCAATGGGCACTTTTGTAGAGCGTTTAATTCTGAGAAATACTTGTCTATGGTCAAAGCAATGCCATTAAATGCCGCTGAGCTACAGAAATTTAAAGATAAAAAATTCGAGTTTCCGTGTATTTTCAATGGGAAATCTTTACACGCCTTGGTCTAGGACTTAATATTAACATTAACAGCTCAAACTTTCAGGGAATTTTTTTTTTTGTCTTTCCAAAAAAATTTCCTGATGGGACCGAAGAAAAAAATAGTCGAAAAAAAGCACCCTAATATACCCCCCTTTGGTCGTTTACCCACCGAAAATGTTGGATCCAAAAATTGAAAGCTCATTGATTTTTTTTTTATCACAATCGACTCGGTTTATTGTTTTTTGCATTATACTTCGACTTCGCCGGTCGACTCTCGATTCAATTATTTATGAGAAAATTTGCATGTATATCTCGAAATATATCCCGAAACGACGAAGTTTACAATGTATTACATTGTATGCGATCACGGCTTCCCCCAAATCTAGCTACCAATTTTTCGATCGTCAGTCGCAACTCGTGTTACAAATACTCAACATCGTAATCTCGTAATAAGGGAGTGACTTCTGTATGTGCTTTGCTGCGTCGAAAAACATACAAAAATGGATAAAAACAAACCGCAACGTGCGCGCGATCTCTTCGCTTACCGTGGTTGTAAGAATTCTAAATTTACGGGAACAAAACTATACAGATTTCCTGTGGCAGGAGATTGCCGCCTTGATGCGTGGGTAAAAAATACCGGTAAGTGTTGCATTGTAATTATTCGCATTTTTTCTCGAAATGGAAAAGTGCAAGAATCTCGAAGAACAGTGAAATCCAAAATAACTAACGCTATGCGGAAAAGGATGTACTGAAGAACGCTTGGTTTATTTATTTCTTAATTTTTTTAAAAAATTTTTTTTATTTTTTTCGATTCTATCCAGCATACAAATTTTTTTTTTCTAAATTTCATTTCCTAAATGAAAAATGAGTGCTTTCATGAATCATGAGAAACGTCTGCCCTGTGGCAGACGTCTGCCGAGAAACGTATGCCGTGTTTCTTGATAATGCAAAAAACTTGTAAAAAAATTGTGGTGGGAAAAAATTGTTCAACAAATTTCCGTTCATGTTCCTTTCTTATATTATAGAATGAATTTGTTCTTTTCTCTGAACATGTATGAAATTGTTCAGAATTTTCACTCCATTTTAAATTCAATTTTTATAATTTTGGTAAAATCGTAAAGGGTGAATTTTTGATATATGTTAGGAGAAATATTCCGTGTTGCATCTAAGAAGTATGCGGGGTATTAAACGATCCGAAATTAAACCTATAAGAATTCTCGAAAACAGAAATTTTCGCAAAGAGACAAAAAAAAAAAAAATCATTGCACTTGCTTGCAAATATATTTACATTAATTTCATAGTAGAAAAAATAAAGTTTTCTGAAAGTTTTCTGAACAACATTTTTTTAAACGATTGATTTCAAACTTTTTCACTTTACGATGACAACAAAAAATGTTCTTCGCATCTGCAGAATGTTTTTTTTTTACTGATTTTTACCTTATCGCAAAGTACTCAAAATTATCACCAAAACTTACTTTTGGTAGGAAAAAAAATTCTTCTATCGAGTTTCAAAGTCAATATATTCACACGGCGCGGTTTGGCGCAGATGAGTCACTTGTTAATGCAGGTACATTTTTTCCGAAATCGCAGGCAATAAGTACTTGCTGACTTTATCACCGGAAACATTACGGACGTGGGGGTTATGCCGGGAGCATTTCAGCCCGATGTACTTCATTAGCAACAGACTTTCGCAACAGGCGATTCCTCTTATGTTTCTCGAGAGTGTTGACGATTCGAAGGCCCACCCGGAAGTCCGAACTTCATCCACATATGTGGAAGGTCCAGTGGATGATTGCGCAGTCCGTACAATGGTAAGTGATGCAATTTCTCTCGCAACGCCGCACCCGGTCGTGTTCGAGTCGTTGATTCTCAACGATTCTGCCGATGAACCGGTGCCGTTCATTTCCGCGTTTGCGGCGAACCACTCTGTCATACCGGCGGGTACCGTTTCCTCCGGTTTGACGGAAACGGTGCTTGTTATGCCTTGTGACTCTGTAGAGGTACAAAGCACAGGTGAGTCCGCCTTTGATACGGTTCACTCGTCGGCATCGGCGTGTGTGCCTACGGGCGTAGGTGAAGAAGATTTGCACGTTTCGGAGCATGCGCGTAAGTATAGAAAGACAGTGGTGAGCTTTGCTGATTCGGATGACGAAAATTGCACGTGGATGAGCGTAGAACCGCAACCCGATGATAGTAACCCTGCATGTCAGACGCCTGAGGGACACATGTCATGTGTGGGTGATCTGTCACTTCATGCAAAAGTGTTGCGTCATCTGCGTAAACAAAATGCCGCTTTGATACGGGAAAATGCATCGAAGACGAAAACGATTCGACAACTCCGTCAGAAGCTGAAACGAGCTTTGAGGACAGGTGCACGTGTGGAGAGAAAAAAATTGTCCCTCGATAGTTTTCTTGATCAGCAAAAGAGTTTGCGGCCGGCAGCAAGAACGATGATAAAGCTCCAATTGTACTGGAAAAATGCTCCTTACTCGGAGGAAGAAAAAGATCTTGCAAAGCAGCTTTTTTATTACTCAGCGTCTGCGTATACGCGTTTGAGAGATGCAGGATGCATGTTTCCGGCGGAAAGTACCGTGCGCAATTGGATCTCGGGGGTTGACATAAAACCCGGCTTCTGCGATTTCATATTCCAGAAGTTGAAAGTCAAAATTGAAGAGTTGCCTATCGAAAATAGGGTATGCGCTCTAAAATGGGACGAGATGACAATCAAACAATTTGAAGAATATTCGGAGAAATTCGATTGCATCGAAGGTCTGGTTGATCTCGGCCCACTCGGTCGAAGGGATGAACGCGCGCGCTACGTCTTCGTTTTTTGCGTCGACAGTTTGAACGCAAATCAATCATGGCGTCAACAACTCGCGTATTTTCTTCCCGGGACTGGCATGAAGGCCGAGGAGATTCATACCTTGGTCGATGAATGCCTCCGTCGATTGCATGAAGCTGGAGCCGTAGTTCACCTCGTGACATGTGATCAGGGTCCCTTGAACCAAAAATTGTTCAATTCTTGTTTAAAAGTGTCAGAGGAGAGTCCGTGCTTTATGAGCGGTGGCCGAAATTACTTTGCTTCATTCGACTTTCCTCATTTGATAAAACGTCTTTTGAGCACGTTGCGAACACACAAAATACTGTACTGGAGGGGTCAGATTATCGCTTCGTACGAAGATTTTGTATAAACTTGGAGATACGATAACTGCAGTAGTACCTCGAATCTACTCTCTCACATCTCCGAGGCGCACTTGTTTCCATCGTCCTTTCAGGCGATGAAGGTTAAGCGTGCTTTTCAAATTTTGAGCCGCCCTTTTGCAGCGGCAATAACAACTGCAGGCAAGGATCCGCACGGGCTCAACACGGAAACGTGGCAGGCTAGCGCAGCTTTTGCTGAGCGTATGAATAAAGTCATCGATTCATGCAATGCCTATGAGCTTTTGTGCCGAAATCCTGATAAGCGTTCGCTTGCCGACAAGAATCCCGAAATCGAGGAAACGCTGACAGAGTTCGTGAAGTTTTCTTCGGAATGGACGATTGCTGACCCAAGGAGAAAGGGGACGGCTGAAAATACTTCGCAACCACCGGTAATGAAAAAGGTGCCTTGTCTGAGAGGTCTGCCTCTGACAGTAAGAGCTATTCTACTTACGTATACGACGATAAAAGAGAAGTATCCCGGATTCGAGTTGGCAGCCGGACTGTGCAACCAAGATTCCGTCGAACACCTCTTCTCGAAATTTCGCCAGCGAGGTGGTCACAACCCAAATCCCACGGATCGGATGGTTCGCTTGTCTCTGAGACACATCCTTTTTACCGGATACATCGGCAGCGGCAGCAGAGGAAATGTACAATGTCCTAACGCCGTTGCTTTAATAGAACCCTGCACGATGGTAGCTCGGGCTTTCGATACGCCAGAGAGTATGCTTGCGGATCCCACCGAACACGAATTCGACGAGGATACGGCAGAAGTTGAAAATGCTGTGGAAGCTCTGAGGCAAGAGCAGGAAACAGAAATGGTGAACGCGGAGACGTTGAAAGAAACGAAGTTACCGAGCTACGAACTTTGTGCAATCAATTATTTTGCTGGTTACGTAGCTCAGCGCAACCTGCGCAAATTTCCGTGCGATCGATGTCGTTTTGAAACCGTTAAAATTCCGATGGAAGCGTCATCGACGAATGAGGTGTATACTGAACTTCGGGAATATGAACAGGCTGACGCTGATGCGCCATCGGTGTCATATCTGAGCCGGCCCACAGACAAGTTCGAAAGCATCGTCAGATCGCAACTCGAAGCTTTTTATCGATTGTGGAAGACGCACTGGGCTTGCGAAGGTCTTTTGATCAATCTTATAGATGATATTATATTACAGATACTGCCAGATTGTATCCTGACTGGTTTCATGAAGGTGATGAATGCCTTCAGCATCGCATAGAGCTTATACGCTTTATGGTCAAAGTGAAGGTTTTCGCTCAGACTACATTCAACAATCGGGCAGTACGACAGTCCGTATCAGCTCGTACTATACACAAGCCGAACAGTGAGTTACAAAAAATTAAAGGTATTTAAATTGAATCGAAAGCTCTCAATGCGAAGATGTACCCTGACGTCAACCGGAGGCTCCATAGCTGCGCTACATCACACTTTCTGTTGTGAAGACGTACCCGGGGAGGCTCAGTGAGTTGCGCTTAAGTATTCTCTTATTGAAGTCGTACCTGGCGATTGCCAGAGGCTCTATGAGCTGCGCTTCATGTATTTCTTTTTTTTGGTTTGAAGGCATACCTGGCGATTGCCAGTTGCTCTATGAGCTGCGCTTCATGTATTTCCTTTTTTGAAGTCGTACCTGGCAATTGCCAGAGGCTCTATGAGCTGCGCTTCATGTATTTCCTTTTTTTTTGGTTTGAAGTCGTCCCTGGCAATTATCAGAGGCTCGATGAGCTGCACTTCATGTATTTCCTTTTTTTGAAGTCGTACCTGGCGATTGCCAGAGGCTCTATGAGCTGCGCTTCATGTATTTCCTTTTTTTTTGGTTTGAAGTCGTCCCTGGCAATTATCAGAGGCTCGATGAGCTGCACTTCATGTATTTCCTTTTTTTGAAGTCGTACCTGGCGATTGCCAGAGGCTCTATGAGCTGCGCTTCATGTATTTCCTTTTTTTTGGTTTGAAGTCGTACCTGGCAATTAACAGAGGCTCTGCGAGCTGCGCTTCAACCCGTATATAAATTTTTTGGTTGAATATCGGAAAATGGCATATAGCCTGTGACGGGTTTTGAGTCCGCACGAATAATATGGGTGGGGAAGACAATTAGAGACGGGGCGGATATAATCGGTAAAACTTGATGTGTATATTTGTGACGGGGGGGGGGGTGTACAGGTGTTGCGATCGGGGGGAATGAGTCGACTTAAACTACGGAAGGTACAAAAGGGTTGTAGACGTTAGCGGTGGCTGATCACGCCTCAGCCCTTAGCGTTCCTTAATACTAACTTACAGATACGCGCGCGGGGGGGGGAGGAGTGTGAGGTGCCGGGGAATGTGAGGTAGGGAGGGTTGATATTGCCAGGGGACGGGGGATGTCGTGTGACGGGGAGTGTGAGGTCGAAAGGGTTGGGATTGCGAGGGGAGGAGCAGATCGGCTGTAGAATGCAGGCTAACCTGGTGTCGTCAACGTGTGTGTGTGTGTATCGAGTGTGGTGGAGTGTAGTTGGGCCTCTCCGGTTCTCTCTCCTGGAGTCGTCGGCGTGCGTGTAGCGGGGTTGTATCGGTGTGTGTGTATTTGTGCTTCACTCTCTTCCTTTCTCTCTCTCTCTCTCTCTCTTTCGCTCGTATCCTTGGCTTCGACGGTGTTGCTGCGTTTACGGCCGTGATCGTACTGAATCTCGCGCTCGGCTCTGCCGAGCGTCGGGGGGCTTCGGTGATGTTCGGGTCTTTCCCGACGGGACAGGGCTCACCCGTTCGGCTCTTCCCCGCGGGTTTGGGGTTTGTTGTGACTTGCACTCTAGGTGCAACGTCACAACTCCCCCCTCCCCACGCGGGGCGAGGCCTATAGGGTGAGCCGGTTTCGGTGACGGATTTTGTGGTCCTTTCGTCTGTGTATTCTCCTTTTGTTATTTTTGTTGTTTTTGTGTTGTCTGCTCCGATCTGTCGGGGTTAAGGGATGGAGGTTGGGTTGTATTTGCGGGGTGTGTGTTTGGTGTGGGTTGTGGGTCGTCTTATATCTACTTATTCTACTTAGTCTCTTTTTTTCTTATATAAACTTATTCTATTCTTATATTATTTTGTACTCGAATTTTTGGTTTTGGTACGGTGGCTCTCGTCGGTGTGGGTCCTGGTGAGTTTTTGCGTTGTTCTTTGTACCTTGTGGCTCGTGGTTTCTTCTCCCTTCTCTTCTCTCTTTTTGGGTTGTGTTCTGTTTCTTTGGCCTCCGTCTGTTGTTGTTCGTCCGTCGGTTTGGTGTTGTTAGTGTATTTGGTGTTTTCTGTTTTGTCCCTTTTTTTTTTTTTGTATCGTCTTGCGTCCCGTGTTGTGTGTGCGTCGTTGTTTGTCCGTCCGTTTGGTGTTGTCAGTTTGTCTAGTGTTTCCTGTTTTGTTCTTTTTTCTGTTTCCGTATTGATTTTCGTTTTTTGTATCGTTTTGAGTCTCGTGTGGTGTGTGTGGCTGGTTGGGGTGTTCGTGTATGTTCGACTGTGTCCGTGAGTGAGGTGGTGTCGGTGTTACTGTCTGTGTCGTTGTCCGTCGTTTGTGTTTGTAGCGTGCCTGTGTGTGTGGTTTCGATGTGTATCACTGTCTCTGCGGTGGAGGTGGTGGAATCTGTGTCGCTGTCGGTGTCTGGTGTGTTGTGGGGTTGTGTTTTGTGTGGTGCTGTTTGATGTGTGGTGTGTGGTTGGTGTGTTGAGGTGCTGGCTTCTGTTTCGTCAGTGTCTGTGCGTTCGTGTGCGCGTCTGGTCATGTATCTTTCTTTATGTGCTCGTAATTCGTCGTGTAGGGTGCTTGCTGGTACTAAACTTGCGATTATGGCTATTATCTCGGGGTGTGGTCCTGTGTATTGTTTGCATGTTTGTTTTGTCTGTGTCGATTCTGTGTGTCTGTCCATGTGAGCGAATGTCTGTAAGATCCTGTCCTCTGTCTTCTGTGGTGGTCTCGCGAATCTGGTGTGTGCCCATTGGGGGGTCGGTGTGGGGGGTGGTGTGTACCGTGGTGTTGGTGTGGGTGTGGGGCGTGTGGTTGTATGGGGTGTTTGTTTCTTGGTGGGTGGGTGTGTAGTCGTGTGTGTGGCCGTGGTTCGTGTGGTGTGGATAACTGTTGGTGGGTGTGTGATAGTTTGTGGTGGGTGTGGTGTGTCTGTGTTAGTTTGTGTGCATGTTTGTATGTGTTCTGTGTATTTGGTGCCCCGGACCAGCCCGTTGCACTTCGGGCATTGCCTTGGTCCGGAGGGTGTAATTGTGTGTGTGGTCATCGTTGTGTGTGTTTGTGAGTGTCTCTGTGCGGTTGTGGGTGCAATGGTTGTTGTGTGTGTTACTGTCGTGGCGGTCTTTGTTACCTGTGTGTGTGTAGTGGGTGTCGGTAGTAGAGTTCGTCGGGTCTCTGTCTGGTGTGTGCCGTCGCGTCCGTATCTGTGTGAGTGTGGGGCCTGTCCTGGTGTTTGTAGTAGTGGTGTTCTCTCTGTGTTTGTTGTTATTGTCGTCGGTCTCGTCAGTCGTAGTGTCATTAGGGCCGGTATTCTTGGTTGTTTATTTTCCATGTTGTGTTTCTGTGGAGTGAATACACATGTTAGTTTATTTTCGGGGTGTGTTATTTGATTATGTATATAATTTTAGGTCTTCTATATGACATTTTCCTATATTTCTACCGCTCTCTGTTGTTAATTCGTATATTGTGGGTGAGATTTTTCTAGTGATTATGTATGGGCCTATGAATTTTTTATTTAACTTAGCTGTCGTTCGTTCTGGTCCGGATGAGAGTGTGTGGTTCTTTTTTAGTACCCTGTCTCCTTCCTTGAATTGAATGTCTCGTCTTCGTAGGTTGTAGTAGTGTGCTTGTTTTTCGTTTGCTTCTATCAAGTGCCTCTGTACTTCGTCTCTAAGTATTTGTAGTCGTCTTAAGTGGTCTGTCCATCTGTCTGTGTCTTGTAATTCTACTTCGTCGTGGTTCTCTAACTGATTTCTTAGACATTGTGTGGGATTTAATTCCCTTCCTAGGTTTAAAAAGGCTGGTGTGTGTTTAGTTGATGTGTGTGTACATGTATTGATTGCAAATTGTAAGTCTTGTAAGTGTATGTCCCATTCTGTGTGGTCGTTGTTTACGTAGGCTTGGATCATTGTTTTAGCGGTTCTGTTGACTCGCTCTACGGGGTTGGCTTGTGCGTGGTATGGGGGGATTGTTGCGTGTCTTATGTTGAATTTTTGTGTCAGTTCGCGTATGAGTTTGTTTATGTATGGTGTGCCGTTGTCTGTCAGTAGTATGCGTGGTGTACCCCATCGTGATATTACGTGTGAGTGGAATGTCTGTTCTACTGTTTTGGCGTTTGCTTTGCGTGTGGGTATGATTTCCACCCATTTAGTGTATAGGTCTTCGAACACTATGATGTATTGGTTTCCCTTTTTTGATCGTGGGAGTGGGCCCATGATGTCGGAGGCTACTACTGTCCATGGTTCTTCGATAATTCTCATGCCCATTAGTCCTGCCGGTCGCGCTTGTATTGTTTTTGTTCTTTGGCATGTGTCACATTTTTTTATGTAGTTTACTGTGTCTCTGTACATCCCTGGCCAATAATATGTTTTTGCTACTCGTTGGTATGTTTTTTCGATCCCTAAGTGTCCTGCTTGTGTTACGTCGTGGTTTTCGTGTAGTATGTGTGTTATTTTGTCTTTGGGTATGACTAGTTTCCATGGGTTTGTGTCTGGTAGGAGGTTTGAGTGTAGGGGGTTCGGGCGGTGGAAGTATAGTTGATTGTTTCTGATTCGCCACGACTCGTTTTTCTCTGGGCGTGTTTGTACTTGTGTTTTTTTGTATGTGTACCACTTGTCTGTCGTGTCTTCTATTGTGTCTATGTGTTCTTCGTCTTCGTGTCGTCTTGAAAGTGCGTCTGGCACGTCGTGCATTGTACCTTTTCTGTGTGTAATGTCAAAGTCGTATTCTAATAGTTCTAGTGCCCATCGTGCAAGTCGGCCTGTGGGGTTTTTCAATTGTCTAAGCCACTTCAGTGCGTGGTGATCTGTAATGACTTTAAAATGGTAACCTTCGACGTAGGGTCTGAATTTTTTGATGGACCAGAGTACCGCCAAACACTCTCTCTCAGTTGTTGAGTATTTACGTTCAGCCTCGCTTAGCGCACGGCTAGCGTAGGCTATGACATGCTCTTCGTCATCGAGAGATTGTGTTAGTACGGCACCTATCCCTGTTCCGCTAGCGTCTGTTTGTAGTGTGAATGTTTGTGTGTAGTCTGGGCATGCGAGTGTGGGTGGTGATGTGAGTGCGTGTTTGATTGTGTTCATTGCGTTTTCTTGTTCTTCCCCCCAGTGCCATTTCTGGTCTTTTTTCAGTAGTCGTGTTAGTGGTTCTGTAATGTTTGCGAAGTTAGGTATGAAGCGTCTGTACCATGATGCCATGCCAATTAGTCTCCGTAATTGTTTTATTGTTTTTGGGCTTGGGTAGTTTTCTATGGGTTGTGTTTTGTCGGGGTCTATGTGTAGTCCGTGTCTGTCTACTATGTATCCGAGATATTTTACTTGGGCGCATCCGAACTCGCACTTCTCTGGGTTTATTGTCAGTCCTGCGTCTGTAATTCTTTTTAGTATTTGCTCTAGTCTTTGTAAGTGTTCGTCGAATGTTTGTGTTACTATTATTATGTCGTCTAGGTATGCGAATGCATATGGTTCGCATTCTGGGCCTATGAGTCTGTCTAGTAGTCTTTGGAATGTCGCTGGTGCGCCTGTCAGTCCGTATGGCATTCTTTTAAATTGAAATAAGCCCATTCCCGGGACTGTAAAGGCTGTTATGTGTTTGCTGTCTTTGTCGAGTGGTATTTGGAAGTATGCTTGGCTTAAGTCGATTTTTGATATGTACTGTGCTGTCCGTAGTTTGTCTAATATTGCTGTCATGTATGGTAGTGGGTATGCGTCTTTTTTTGATACTGAGTTAACCTTCCTAAAGTCTAGACAGAAGCGATATGTGTTATTTGGTTTTCTTATCATGACAATTGGGCTCGACCATTCGCTTTCTGATGGTTCTATCACGTCTTCTCTCAGCATTTTGTGTATTTCTGTGTGGATGGCTTCTCTAATTTTTGGTGATACCATATAGTATCTTTGTTTTATGGGTGCGTGTCCTTGTGTGTCTATTTTGTGTTTAATTAGGTGTGTTAGCCCGAGTTGGCCTGGTAGTGTTGAGATTTTCTGCTGTATTGTCGTCTGTAGTTGTGTGTGTTGTGATTGTGTGAGTTCTTGTATTCCTGCGCATATCTGTGGTTCGGTTTCTTTGTCGGTTTGTGTGTCGTCTGTTGTTTGTGCGTTTGTGGGTATGATTTTTTGATTTGTGATTTGTGTGTTCTGTGGGTTGTCTTTTTGGGGGGTGTTTTCCGGTGGTGTCTTTGTGCTGGGTAGTGTTGGTGTTAGTGGTTTTTGTTTCATGGTTGTTTTTTTTGTGTTTTCGTGTCTTTCTGTTGTTTTCGGGTTCGTTTGTTGTTTCGTTGCTTCTAATTTTTCTGCTGCTTTTGCTTGTTTTGTGTGTGTTTGTGTTGATTGGTGTCGTGTTTCTCGTGTTTAATGTGTTTGTATGTATTCTTTGAGTGGTGTTGGTAGTTTTTGTGGTCTAGCTTGCATGTGGTAGTGTGTCTGTGGGTCGTCTATCAGTGACCATGTGTTTTTTCCATAATTTATTAGTATTCCAAATGTTATTAAGTCGCTGTTACCAATGATACATTGCGAGCCTAAGTTTGATATTAATCCGAACTTAATTTTTTTTGTTATGTTGCCGAGGCGTATTGGGAGTGTTACTGCTCCTTCTATCGTCACCTGTGTTCCGTTTCCCATTGTAGCTGTTCTGTCGGGTGTGTTGTTTATTTGTGTGTCTGTGTTGTGTAGTATTTGTATTACTTCTGCGCCTAGGTATGAGTGTGTTGCGCCTGTGTCTATTAGTGCGTTAAATTCGTGACCGTGTATTTCGATTCTGATGTGAAACCTACTTTCCGTTCTGTTGTTATCTGTTGTAGGTGCTACTGTCTCGGGTGTGTTTGTGTTGTTTTTGGGGTTGCCCTCCACCCTTGCTGGGTCAACCCTTACTCGTTTCCCTGGTTCTGTGTTTGTGTGCATTGCCATCTGAAGTGTCCGGGTTGGTTGCAGTTAAAGCATCTGCGTGGTGTTGTGCCTGTGTTTGGGTTTGTTTGTGTTTGTTGCTGAGTGTAGTGTGGTGAGTTATACGTGATTGCGGGGTATCGAGTCTGTTGCGTGTTTTGGTTTGTTTGGTTTCGTCGTATGTTGTATGTGAGTGCCGGTGGTATATTTGGTGTTGGGAGTATTGCTGGGCGGGGTTGTGTTTGTGTGTACTTGTATGGGATGTATTGTGTGTGGTGTGTTTGGTGTGTGTAGGTTTCTCGCGGGTGTGTGTAGTTGTTTAATATTGTTTGTCTCGTGTTTTCCCATTCGATATTTGCTTCCCATTCTTTTGCGGCCATTTCCAGTTGGTCGAAGTTCGCGAAATCGTATGGTTTTATGTATGCCTTGTATTCTATTTTCATGTTTCTGTATGCCAGGTCTAATTGTGTTCGTGGGTGGTATGGTGGTTTTTGTTGTGATAGTAGTGTTCTAAATTGTATTAGGAATTGTGTGATTTTTTGTGTTGGTCCTTGTACGTAATTTCTGATTTTTTGTTCCAGCCTGTCCCTATGTTGTATGTCTTGAAATGCGTGTGTAATGTCTCTTTCGAATTCTTCCAGTGTTCGCCATTTGCCTCTATTTAATCTGTACCAGTTTTTTGCGTCACCTTCGAGTATCGGGCTGAGGTTGTTGATTAATTGTGTATCGTGTATTTCATAACCCGTTTGGTAGTCGCGGAGATTTTGTAAAAATTCGTCTATGTCTTCGTTTGTGTCTCCTGAGTATTTTATGTTCCATGTTTGTATTGTTTTCATTGCCATTGCTGGCTGATTCCAGTATGTACTGTTTGGGTTTGATGTGTGGTTTGTGTTTGTGGGATGTATTGACTGTGTGCTGTATATGTGTGGGTCTTCGTATACGTTTCTGTCGCTTGGTGATGCTCCGAGGTCTATTAGGTTTTGTATAAGTCGTGTGTTACGTGTGTTGGTGGCTAAAAATGTGTCTGTTCCTGTGAAGTGTCGGTTCGTTTGATTGGTTGTTACCGTGTTAGTTTGCGTGTGTGTAGGTGTGGGGATTGTATTGTATGTTTGTGTGTGATTTGTTGGTTCTGGGCTTTCTTGGTGTTGAATTTGTGTACTGTGTAAATTGTGTGTATTCTCTATGATAGCTGCATCGATTCTATTTATTGTGTTTGGTGAATTTATCGTGCCTCGTCTATTTATTTCCTGCGGTTGGGTCGGCGTTTGTTGATCTCGTGTCGCGCGCGGCCCGCTCTGCGTCGAGTTGTTTTGGTTGCGTTCGGGTGTGTGTATGTCCATGTGTTCGCGTGCTAGGACTTGCGGTTCCCTGTGTCCTTGGTCTGCCATTGTGTGTATCTTGTTTGGTAGTGTGTGTGTTCAACTGTCGTTATTTGAATTTTCGTGACTGTGTAGTTTTGTTTCGTGAGTCTATGTGTATTTTGTTAGCGTTTATTCCTGTGTTTTGTCTCTTAATTGTTTGGATTTGGGGTAAAAATGTGGGTAATTTACGTTGGGCGCCAATTTGTGACGGGTTTTGAGTCCGCACGAATAATATGGGTGGGGAAGACAATTAGAGACGGGGCGGATATAATCGGTAAAACTTGATGTGTATATTTGTGACGGGGGGGGGTGTACAGGTGTTGCGATCGGGGGGAATGAGTCGACTTAAACTACGGAAGGTACAAAAGGGTTGTAGACGTTAGCGGTGGCTGATCACGCCTTAGCGCTTAGCGTTCCTTAATACTAACTTACAGATACGCGCGCGGGGGGGGGAGGAGTGTGAGGTGCCGGGGAATGTGAGGTAGGGAGGGTTGATATTGCCAGGGGACGGGGGATGTCGTGTGACGGGGAGTGTGAGGTCGAAAGGGTTGGGATTGCGAGGGGAGGAGCAGATCGGCTGTAGAATGCAGGCTAACCTGGTGTCGTCAACGTGTGTGTGTGTGTATCGAGTGTGGTGGAGTGTAGTTGGGCCTCTCCGGTTCTCTCTCCTGGAGTCGTCGGCGTGCGTGTAGCGGGGTTGTATCGGTGTGTGTGTATTTGTGCTTCACTCTCTTCCTTTCTCTCTCTCTCTCTCTCTCTTTCGCTCGTATCCTTGGCTTCGACGGTGTTGCTGCGTTTACGGCCGTGATCGTACTGAATCTCGCGCTCGGCTCTGCCGAGCGTCGGGGGGCTTCGGTGATGTTCGGGTCTTTCCCGACGGGACAGGGCTCACCCGTTCGGCTCTTCCCCGCGGGTTTGGGGTTTGTTGTGACTTGCACTCTAGGTGCAACGTCACAAGCCCTAATGGCTAGCTAGTTTACATGCTATAATGATTTAACTGGCGAATCACTGGCTCTATACATAATGTTTCTATATTTAACCCAAAAATTTGAATACGGGAACGGGGGGTGGTGTTGATTGCCTTCTCGTGGTGCCCCCCGAAAACGAGTGCATTAATTTTTCTTGCTGAATACCAAGTTAAATGTTCATGCTTATTATCCTGTTTCAAGAATAGTTTGGAATATTATTAATTTCATTCCAATTATAGTGCACTCGGCTAAACAATCAACAAAAGTATGATTCACAGAATTCTTTCAACACTTTTCTTATTGACGTTCTGTGAAATCCAGACGTTATTCAGTCACAAAAATTTTAATAGTATAAGTTCATGAGTGCTTCAATAGTTGGAAAAAACAAACTCTTACGGACATTCATCTGACAATTCTACATGCCTTTACCTTCACTTTGTTTCCTCCCCAAATCCCATTACGCCTTCATTAATGAGATCATGCTGACCACGCGTGTATTGAACAACTGTAGTATATTTTGATCTTCGCGGATTGATGTGATAATCCCCTCAAAATGTGTAGATTAAAAAATTAATATAAATGATGAATTAGTTTATTGTAATTAGTTGTTGCATGAAAAAAAATATGGTTATGAGTATAAATTTGACTAGTTTACTTGTTAATTTAGCAACGTCAATTTGCCAGCTATCAAGTGCATAACTTTGCCTCGAGACCGGAAGTCATGAGTCGTCACGGTAATTAATTCATGATTTTGTCCTCGAAGTTGCGGCTAGCTAACATTTTTATAAGACTCATAACAAGAATAATGTTCATCGGATGCGTAGGTAATTTCACTTTTTTCCCAGCATTTACGCCCTCTTCAATTGGTTTCGAAAGTCACGGTCCATTTGCTGCCATGAAAAAGTCTAATTTTGAATAATTATTTTCTTGTTTAAATGTTCGGGAACCCGCCTGATCTTTTTGTACAGTCATTTTTGAATATTTCTCCAAAAATCCGATTTTTCTACAGGTTTCGAAGTACTGTGCATGATCTCATTAAACAATGATTGGATTCAAGATTTTCGGTGGGGAAACGGCTGAATGGGGGTAATATTATTAAACAGCTGAAAGAGAGTTTTTATACAATCGACCCGGTCTCCATTTTTTTTCTTCAGATTTTTTCTCATCCGGGTTACCAAATAACGAAACGGAAAAAAAAAAATGGAAAAAAATCCACACACTCTCGGAATTGTTTTTTTTATTTTTTTTTCTCTTCTCAGTTATCAAAAACACAAAAAAGGAAGCGGGATTAAGCAAGAATATGAAATAAAAAAAAATGTAAGAAAAAAAAAGTCGGTCCACTCTCACCTTCATTTATTGACTCTCTTCTGACTTACCCGTAATAAAAAAGGGGCGAGGATTAAGTAAAAAAAAGAGGCGCCAAAAACGGGGAACAAATCGATTCACTCTTGGTATTTTATTGTTTCAATTATTTGTTCTCTTCTAAAAGAAAAAAATAAGTAAATAAAAAATAAAATAAAAAAATAAAAAGCGACCCAGGATCGAACGCGTGTTCCGCAATACCCCACCCTCATGTGGTATCCACTCAGCTGCGCTACAGCTACGTCCGTGTACGTCTGTTTGCTTAATATGTTTACGGAGCTTGCTCGGAATTCGCTGATGATTCTTTGGAAGATTCAGTTCGAGAAAAAAATAATTTCCCCCAACCACTTGCCCATTGCACATTTTGCATAAATGTTATCGAGCTGGCTTCGTATAGTATTACATAGACTGCGTGTACAAATATTGGAGAACACCAGGCGTCACATATTTTCACATCAATAAAAAAACAATATTTATTAAAAAAAAAAAATAAGTATTCGGGCTGGGAATGGTTAATTATTTTGGTTCAGCGACCGCTAATTGAATCCAAAATTTATCAAATCTGTAGATACTTTTATTCACTGACATTCATAATTGAAACAAGAAAAATCCCAATTCTTGCATTCCTGGAAACATCTGTGCGAGCGTGGACAAGGATGCGATTGGCAACCACTTGCTCGAGCGACCGAGTATATCTATATACCGGGACAATCTCTTGAAACTATACATATAACGCGCATGCGCCAAATAATTTAATCTCATTGGTCGGTGAAATCGCGCCGCGGTGATGTTTTCATCTGCTGAGCAAGGCGCCAACGTACACAAAATGAAACAAAAGCTGTAATTCTCTCGCGCGTAAAGCCGTGGATTGAGGTTATGCTGCTGTTTATTTTTACGTCGCGTGAATTGTCTAAGAATAGTATCGTTCAGCAATACCGTGGTTGATTTCGGAAGATATTCAACCGACGCAATAAAGAATTTAACGGAAAAGCAAATATCAAATGATACAGAAATTGGGTGTTATTTATTGAAAGAAGAAATCTGAAATTCAACGTGAAATGTCATTAACAAGTGGGAGTCTGGACAAACAGAGGTAGGTAAGTAAAAACAATGTTTATTGTGAACAGATTCTTTATTTACATAAAATTAAAAATAAATGAATGGTTGAGACCCAGTAGAAGGTATTTCCAGAGTAGATTCGTTACGGTGCAGTGCTCCAGAAGTCAGTAATTAGTGCCGATGAACATGAAATAAATAAAAGAAATGAGTAACAAGGAATAAAGAAATTATTCATCTTGAACACGAAGCTTAGGAGGACAAAGAGTAGCAATTAACAGAAAACGTACCCGACACAATAATCACAAAAACCCTCGCCGACATCACTGATTAGTTGACAAAGTTTTTGCAGCTCCATTGTACAACAATCAATGTTCCGTTAACAAAGAGGGTTCACCAGATATCCAAGAATAAAAAGAGAAAAAGAACAACAGTTAATATTACAGTGTAAATCATGCTACTAATGAAAAATTAGGAAACAAAACAACAACTTACAAGACAATCGTCCGATAACACTGGGAGACCAATCTCCACTCTTCTGATCACCCCTCGTCTGGCCATTGGTTGCCTTTCAAAAAGTGCTGCCTTTTTTTTGCCTTCAAAAATACCGAAAGATCCTGTTTGATAATAATAGCTTCTAATATTTTCAGGTACGAAATAATTCATTGTCAAAGCGGGACTAAATTTGTCAGGCATGGAAGCATGTAAGTAAATTTCCAATTACGTGATCTTTGACAATGACAATATTTTAACATGAATTCAATGATAAAATTCGTTTTTTTTTCAGCAGGCTCGAAGTTTAAACTTTAATTAACACGAGGAAAATTATGCCTTACCTGATGGTCAAAACGTTTAGGTGGCAAGGATCCTGGTTTCTCGAGCGGTGCAATCATTAGAACCATTGAACCTGGTTGTTTCGTCAGACATCAGGTGCCAGAGTGAATTTTATCAGGCCATCGCCACCTTCTTAACATCAGTTGAGGCAAAATTCAAGAGCGGGATATACTACAGATCACAATGGCTGAATATCCCATCATTTTACTTTGATCGAGCCAATAGCGATAAGTTTGTTACTTAACCGTTGCTGCCAATTCATTCTACCGAGGAATCATTCTGTGCATCATTGTAATTTAAGCATTATTATTGACCAGCATTGTTTTTCAAACTTTATACCATTTGATTTGGTATCTTATTTTGAAGCTTACTTTTACTCTCTTTGGCATTGAATTCAGATAAATAGTTTTTCAAGTCCTCAATTAGATTGTAGGGTTGAATTTTGCTAGGCAAACTGAATCAATCTAAATCTAGAACTGTTAAATAAGTTCAGTTAAAAATGTCTTTAAATTTAATCTTAGTTGACGGTGTCATCTGGCTAGCTAGTTGCACGATAACTTGAAACCAAATTCAATTTTACACTCTTTGTAGGGTCCTACGCTAAGACTGAAAGCTTGTGAATCTCCATGTACCGCAATTATTTCTGCATTTCATGTTAGCATTATCTGGAGCAAAAAAAATCCCATTTTGAGATTGAAAATGGAACCTGAAACACAGAGTTATTCAATAGCACGAATTGAAAACCAAGAATTTTATAATGGTTTCTGCAACAAAGGGACTCTTTCCAAATATCCTTGTTAGAAGGTGATGTTCGGAGGACTATGAACAAGATATTGTATCGGATTACATTATTTGGAAAAAAATCTTCATAAACTTCGTTAAAAATTAGATATTCATTTATTTTGATGGAACAAGGGACACAATCTTTACATTACTTCAAAATTGACATTACTCTAAAACATGATTGTCCTTGAAGCTAATTGTAACATTGAGGCGCATTTTGAGAAACTTGATTTTCAACTTGTGTCACAGGATGTGATTTACGTTCCTGAGTTCTACGCTTTCGATTAGATTTTCTTTGTTTCGAACCGCACTAACATGAAATACAGAAATCATTTTAATAAATCTAATATTACTTGAATTTTCAATTTGAGTATTAGGTTCCCTTCATTTATTTAATCGAACATCATTGAAAATTTGCGAAATAAATTTTGATAATCATTCGGAAATTTTAAATAGTAGTAGCAATAATTTGTTAATCGGAAAAAATACATTGACTATCGACTATTCGTAAATTTTGTTGAACTATTTTGAAGAAAAAAAAGATTCACAGTTCCGTTACAGATAGTGAGATATTTAAATTTCTTGAATGCTCGGTTTAATGTCTCATTTTCGAAAGTGATAAAATTCAATATTACCGCCTGAAATCACAAAAGAGTGAGAAAGTTGCTTAGTTGCTTGAAAGTGGCGATGATCTTTGTACGTCTGATAAATTGAATGGGCAGATAACAGTGAATATCAGAGATGTAATTATTTTAGCCGTATCACCTGTTGATAGATAAAAATTCCATTGTTATTTCTAATGTACGAAATAATAAAAATGATTAAATAAAGTGTTCGCACCTACCTGCTGCGTTTCTTCCAAGCACCCAACATTCAAACAGATTTCTCATTTTAGTCGAATAAAGCCAATTTTCAAAGAGCATTAGCATCAACTTTCCGAGTCACTACCTCGACTGTTTGAGATTCTAACCTCAAAAATTCGTATGAACTACAACGCCGCCAGAAACAGAGTTTGACAGCTGAGAAACTCGGAGTGGCTAACCTGCCCGAGCAGCCGATAAAACTCGCGCATGCGCATTGTATGTATAGTTTCAAGAGATTGTCCCGGTATACACGATTGTGGGCCACCTTCGGTGCATGGCCGCCTAGGTGTCAGGTCGGAAATGGGCCACCTTCGGTGCGTGGCCGCCTAGGTGTCACGTCGACGCTCCAATCTAGCTGGTATCACGAAAAGCCGAGCGTTGGAGATCTCCCTACTCATCTCTGTTTGAGGAGTATCCCGGGGAAGGCGATTGTGATATGTTTTTATATTTTGACCTATTCTCTTTTCGTTGTAATTTTCTGAGTCTACCGCTTATGGAATTGTTATTGTCCTAGATATCCGCCGTGCCCATTTTGTTTATACAATTTATTTGTCATTTTCTTTTATATGTATACACTTCTTTTAATCGGTTTTAAGTTTATAGATGCATGTCATTAGGTCATACCGAACATCCGAAATTCCGGTTTGAATAAAAAAAAAAAAAACAATAAAAAGTAAATTGATCGCGGATGATTTTGTTAATTGCGAGAGGCTCCTCAGTTGGAGTTGAATCCTGGTCGGAGCAAACCGCGATAACGAATAAGACCGTTGCAACATCAACTCGTACGATTTATCAGCTTTTTCAGTTTACTGTCCAGGTTGCCTATCATTGGGGGTTCTTTTGACAGAGGCATACGCAGGGTGCCTCTCGGTCAAAGTTACCGAGTGGAGAGTGACGCCTCATTGTTCACTTCCACCGGCTTTGTGTATAGGCAGTGGCCGGCTGCCTATAGTATCAAGGTGATCATGCAGTCACACGATGGCTTACCGCAACTCAAAACCGTGGACCATGACTCATATGATTAGTCCTTGCTGATAGGAAGGCTGCGTCGATCTTCAGAACGATGGCTTCAACAATCTGGACGAGTGGTTTGGAGAAGTCGGTAAGTCGGAAGATGGCAGGCTACGGTCTGCCCTGTATGCCATCCTTACGTCATCCGATAAAGCGGGCAGCTGGTTTCTCCTTGAGAAGTGGTGCCCTCGACTGTCGGCAGGACTTTACATCTCTGTACGCCGGTAGTCTAGGCGATACGAGAGGTTCGGATGGATGCTACCCCAAGTGTTTAGAAGTGCACCAAGGTAGCCTGTGTAGTCTTATTGGACCGTCGGTAGGCGAATTCATCGAGAGCTGGAAACGGTAGTTATCGATAGCTGTTGATCCCGCGGTGTTCGGGATCGTTGTCGCTCAAGTACCTTGTTAGAGTGCGTCCGAGCGCGAAATACAGAATTTACAAAGAAAGAATCAGTTAAAAGTAGTAATTGCCTATTTTGTATCGAGTTCGGTTGGAGTACCCCGCTAGGGACGCGTTTCCTAGAGATTTCCTTCAGTTGTGTGCCCTTGTGACGGGTGGCTCTAAAACACCACGTCACAATATGGATCTTTGTGCGTGATGAGCGTGTGACGAGTATATTGCGTAATATAACATTGACGTAAGATCTGGCCTATACATACATGTACCGATTTCATCATCGTAAAATATTACAACTGATACACGAATGCTATCGAAGTAGCGTTTGAAAATTAAAGTCTGATGTTATGGGACGGGTTGCACCTGACTATTAATTGTACGAAAACTACAACTCATTCCATAGATTTATTAGAAAGAAAGCGATGTTTTAGACGGTTACTTGAGTTGAACGCTGAATATAAATAGAATGTCACTTACCTTACGATGGTTTTGGTGATTCGGGCTGTGGGCGGCTCTGTGTGCTCAGCGGGAAGTTGAAGGTGTCTTTTGTTTCTTAATTTATAAGATTGATTAAATGAATTTTAGTAAAGCCAGATTTATGGTAGCACAAAAAATGAAGAATATAATGTTTATATGAACGATAGCAAAAGGTCAAATTAAAGAATTTAGTTAATTTTAATTTTAAGATATACCAATAAGGGTTTAAATATGGACGAGAGATTTTATATAATTAAAATAGTCGAGCAAAACTGAACGAATTGAAAATGTGGTATGTACGCATAGAACTTGAAGTGTTTTCTTTAAACTCAAAAGCTGAAGTAGGAAAGCGTTGAACGTAAGACCCGAAGTTCTGAAGAGAAGTGAAGAAAAACTGTTGAACAGGGTTTTCTCCCAGAATTTGAAAATTAACCGGAAGAAACACCAATCAAAAGAATGAAATATATTTTGTAATTTCTGATTGACGAGAATATATAAACCGGAACAGCCCCTTGATTGGTTCTCAATCGGTTTCCAGAAGGTGGGACCACCAGCGAAAAGAAAAAATATTTCGTGCATTCTGATTTGTTAATATTTTGCGCGCCCCGGGGCCCAGGAGAGTGGGACAGCTTCGCCCACCATCGCTCCGCCCACGGGTGCAGGTAAAAACCCCTCATCCCTTGTCATGCTTACTAAATAATCTATGTCATATTGCAGTTTTTTTATCTACTTGCCACTTTTATAGATGGTTTATTGCTCTGCATGAGCGCCTCAGATGTCTAACCCTCGAAAATACCTTCCGGCATTTTCGGGCATTAATTTTAGCATTTAGAAAGTAATCAAAGGGATCCACATAGCATTCACATACAGGCGGCTTACTTACAATTAGTTTTAAGAAAAGGAAACTTAAAAATGAACCGTGCAAGCAGTTAATGAAAAATGGAATAAAATCGTATGATGATTAATGTTTAGGGGCAGAGGGCATCGAGGATGAGACAGTCAACTTTTTCCAAATTGCCAAAGACATAAAGACGTGAGTTTACGTGGTAATTTATAAATCATTTCATCATGTATTGGGTTATTTGAACAATTACATCAGAATATATGAGTACTTGCATATCCAGCTGTTCTTCAACTTTTGAACTAATTCAATTTCCGGTATTCGAATATTTTATTTATTCATTTATTTTTACTGCCAGTTCCCGCCATACCCGTTAAAGTATGTCCCCAGAGGTCTGCGTAGATCTGTGTGGGGCTAGGGAAGAGATGGATTAGTGACCATCATTATGCGGCTGCGGCCCTCTTAAGATGTTCAGTAGAAACACCCGCCATCGCACAAGGGGCAAGGGAAACTGCAGTAAACCTTGCCCAGATCTAGCCGAACCGAGTTCAAACCTCAACCCACCAATTCAGCGACTGAACGACGTGACCCGTCTTACAATTTTTACGATCTGCCGCTCAGGTCCTCATTGTTAGTCTGGGAATTTGAAGCCAGGTCCTCCCGTTCCGTAGTCTCGCATGCTACGCACTACGCTACTACGGTCGGAATAGGTATAATAAATCTTAAAAATAATTGAACATGGTAAGACTAGTTGTGTAAAGTTTCTTATAAACAATGGTATACTATTTTTTCAATAATATTCGTCTTAAGTTGCCTTAAAGATAAATATTATGTTAATCTTCATCAATTTTTATCATCACTTTTTGCAATTATTATTTCGATTCAGCTATTTGAGTGCGAGGATTCTTAAAATTAGTACCCTTTGGATATCTGATGCAAGAAGTCTTCAATAAGACAAATTTCTGAATTCCCGAAGATGTCTCAAACATGTTATCTTTCTGACATCACTTTGAAGAAGTCTTCAATTACGTCGTTTCATGACGCATTTGAGTTATTTCTAAGCTCTTTATTTGTTTTTTCATACATTACTTTGAGAAGTCGAACTCCCAACCGAGCATACGTTAAGATCTCTGCATGATACCTCACTGCCGTCTGGGAGAGAACAGGTCGTAAGACCTTCGGGAAATTCCAAGAGTATTCTACTTCCAACTATCCATTCATCTTTTCTGAGACAAGATTCTGACATTAGCATATCATCAGCAATAGGTTGAAAATCGTTTGTTTCAATTTTTTGATTATTTTGCAGACCTTCGCCCGTATTGGAGAATGATGTGGGAAACCGTCCGTCTCGAAAATCACAGCCTTTCTCTAGAAATTACTCGTTGATAAACTAATGTGGTTCGAAATTATGAGGAACTTCGAAACTTGCTTCGAAAAACCAAGTCCCCAGAAGATTTAAAATAAATGGGTACGATCTTGGGATCAAATGAAGCTATCAGACGAAGCAGAATATTTGAAAGAATGAAAGAAAAATGTACACCATCTAGTTCATTGCGATTTTAGTAAAAAGTACTGCGCGTGCAAAATACTTAACTCCTTCGGAGGATATGTTCATATTGAAAGAATAGCGAAAATCGATCCAGAAATAATCGAATAGGGCTGGTATATACTGTTACAAAGGGTGAAATCACCCGTTTTGTCCCCTTTTAAATGATCTAGTAGTCATCATAGATAAAAGACGTTTATAAACCTCTTATGTCTTTAAAAAGAATAAGGTTGCTGCGTCAACCGATATTATTGTAAAAACAGTCAGTCTCTAGACTTTAAAAAGAGAGCTTGTGTCCAAATACATCTATTTTCTTTCTAAATATTCCTTGTTCGTGAGACTTCTTTGGCTCGGCGTTCGCTTAAATCGCACAGAGAACTCTTTGATTCTCTTAGATCTTTCGTAATTTCCCCCCGTTGTAACATTGGTGTCAGAAGTGGGATCTCTTCTGTGCCATTTGAGTGGATTTTGAGTGTAAAGAAGTATACAAAACAATAATGCAAAGAACTCCTACGTCGAGAGCATCACGCGCGGAGCGACGAGCTGCCGGACGCGTTTCGTCGTGCCAGCGTTCTCCTGAACCAGCGTTTCCTTCCATTTCTCGTCGTTCGGAAGCTGAGGTTCAGCCCCAGCCCCAATTAGCTCTCTTGGCAGAGCTCATCCAGGGAAACCAAGATTTGCTGATGCGTCAGATTCAGCAGCAACAACAACATCAACAACAGCAACAACAACATCAACAACTGCTACAACAGCAGCAACAAGAACAGCAGAATCTTCTGCACGAACTCCTCTCGCAACAGCGTCAACAACAAGAAATCGTGTCCCAGGCGTTGATCGGGATCCTGCAAGGTGTGCGGAAGCTTCAGGAGCGGCCGCAGGAATTCCCGATACGCCCAGTCCCATCTCCAGGTAGAAGGACTTCTCTTCCTTCAGTTCCGGTCCCAGCAAGGAGGACCTCCATTCATTCAATTCCGGATCAATCAAGGTCTGACGCTATTTATGGGGGAGGCGAAATTCCCCCTGTTGCTAAAAATTTTCCACCTGTTCATGTCTCGCGACAAGCTCAGGTTAGCTCTTTTCCGCGATGCCACGATGTTCCGTCACGTGATATTTCGGAAGTAGTTGAGCCTCCTGTCGCGTCGTCTCATCCTAGTGTAGATATTCAGTCAGAGTTCTTGGCCTTTTTAAAATCACGCGGAACTGTCAATGTTCTCCCTCCGCAGACTCAGAGTTCGTTCGGACTTAATCAGGTCTCTTTACCTGCCGCGAGTATTGTAGAGTTGCCCTCGAAACAATCGAATTTGAAGCCCGGTTCGTATGACGGTTCGTCTGCTTGGAGTCTATACGAACGTCAGTTCAACATGATTAGTAAGGTTAATGGTTGGAATCCGTCCCAGAAAGCAGCTAATTTGACAGCGTCTTTGTCTGGTCCGGCTTTGGTAGTTCTTGGTTCGCTTTCAGATTCGGATTCTGAAAATTTCGACAGCATTTGTGCGGCTCTTAAACTCCGGTTTGGCGAAGAACATCTTTCCAAACTTTATTTTACTCAGTTTGAAAATAGACGTCAAGGGCCCAAGGAAGATTTAGCCTCTCTCGGAAACGACATCGAACGTCTCGCTCGACATTCCCTTACTGATTGTACAGAAAAGGCTAGAGATCAGATAGCTCGGGCGAAATTCATTAATGCAATTCGGAATCCGGAGCTTCGGTATCATTTGAGGCTCGCAGCTCCAACTTCTCTACATGAAGCAATTATTAAGGGCTTAGAATTAGAAGCCATAAACGAGGCGGATTTAGGTTCGCGTCAACTTCATCGATTGAGCCAAGCTGAACCTTCAGAAAATTCTTCGTCCCGTCCTTCAGTCAATCAGCCTAGCTCAGATTCTCTTCCAGGAAGGAAAAATAGTGGTTTCTCTCGTTACAATAGATCAAACTCCAATCGGCCTGTCTCAGAGTGCCAGTTTTGCGGCGTAAGAGGACATATCGCGAAGAATTGTTTTAAACTCGACCGTCAGTTGAAGACTGCGGAAGATTCGTGGCGCAAAAATGCTTCCAAGAGGGCTACCTCTAATCCAGTTTGGTCAGCGCAACCTTCTGTTCCTCAGAATTCGGGAAACTAGCTACCGATGTTTCGAAAGGGCGGATATCATCGGTTTCTTCCAAGTTCCTTAGCCCTATTGCTTCACAGTTCGTGGTTAGAGGCCTGCGTCGTACCGGCCTATATGCTAAAGGTTCCGTTAACGGACTAAGTTGTTTGTGGGTGATAGATACTGGAGCCGAAATTTCCGTTGTTCGTCCTGATATGATTTCGTCTCTTGCTTCAATTAATCCTTCTGCGTCTATTCGCACTGCTACCGGAGCAATTACTCCTGTCGTAGGTAAGATGGTCGTGCAGGTAACAGTAGCGGATTGTGTTCAATCCCCACATGAAGTTCTAGTAGCTGATATAGAAGATGAAGGCATTTTAGGCGTAGATTTTCTTTCCGCTCACAACTGCGTCATTTCTACCGGAGATTCGACTCTCTGTTCTGGTTACCGTAAAATTAACCTCGAAACGTCTAGGTTTATTAACTCTTCTGAACAGAAAGAAACCCTCTCGTCTTTGCGCGTTTTAGAACATGTTTCAGACTCTTTAGTCGTTCCTTCTTATCTCACGGAACTCTTTACTAGGTCTTCTAAAGATTTAGATATCGCTCAGACTAACAGTCTCGTTTGCCTTTTTAACGATTTTAAAGAGACTTTTGCTAAAGACTCTGCCGACATCGGAAGATGTACCATAGCTAAGCATTCGATAGATGTAGGGAATAACGCTCCAATTAAACAGGCAGCTAGACGGCTTCCTTTAAACGGTCGCAGGGAAGTTGAAAAATTAGTAGAGGATATGAGAACAGCAGATGTTATTGAGCCGTCTTCTAGTCCATGGGCTTCTCCCATTGTTTTAGTCAATAAAAAAGATGGTTCCAAGAGGTTTTGTATAGATTATAGGAAGTTGAACGAGATCACCAAGAAAGATGCGTATCCGCTTCCTCAGATAGGAGATACCCTTGATTTAATTTCTGGTGCCCGTTGGTTCTCTACGATTGATTTACAGAGTGGTTATTGGCAAGTCGAAATGAATCCGTTAGACAAAGCGAAAACAGCTTTTGTCACAGGTTTAGGTGGACTTTGGCAATTCAAAGTTATGCCTTTTGGCCTTTGTAATGCACCAGCTACCTTCGAAAGAGTGATGGAATTCACCCTTCAAGGTCTGACTGGCAAGATTTGTTTAGTTTATCTCGATGACATCATTGTGTTTGGTAAGACTTTTGATGAGGAATTGGAAAATCTTAAGCAGGTTTTTAGTCGTTTATCCCAAGCTGGTCTTAAAATGAGTCCCAAAAAATGTCATTTTTTCAAAAAGGAAGTATCTTTTCTTGGACACGTCGTTTCAGCGGAAGGTGTTAAGACAGATCCTTCTAAAATAGAAAAGGTCTTGAATTGGCCTCGTCCCGATTCAAAAGCAAAGGTTCAAAGTTTCTTAGGACTTTGTACTTATTACAGACGTTTCGTTAAGGGCTTTGCTTCTATAGCGAGACCTCTCCATGCTCTTACAGGAATTAAAGTTGTTTTCGATTGGACTCCCGAATGCGAAGGAGCCTTTGTTCTCCTTAAAAAATTATTAACTTCGTCACCGATATTAGCTTATCCCATCACCGATTCTCAATTCATCGTAGATTCTGACGCTTCT
Organism: Neodiprion virginianus; assembly: GCF_021901495.1. Lineage (NCBI taxonomy): Eukaryota > Metazoa > Arthropoda > Insecta > Hymenoptera > Diprionidae > Neodiprion > Neodiprion virginianus. Next base: position 12,208,211 of record NC_060881.1, on the reverse strand, counting down.
CTCTGTGGTATAGGTGGGGTTTTGTCTCAAATTCAGAATAACCAAGAGCGCGTTATTAGTTATTTCAGTCGGGTCTTGTCTAAACCGGAACGCAATTATTGTGTTACCCGTAGGGAATTATTAGCGATGGTAAAATCTATTTGCCATTTCCATCATTATCTTTATGGAAGGAAATTTTTGATTCGGACAGACAATGCTTCCTTAACTTGGCTTCTTTCGTTCAAATCACCTGAAGGCCAAGTAGCTCGATGGTTGGAGAGGTTAGGTCAATATGACTTCGAAATTAAACACCGTCCCGGAGTTCTGCATGGTAATGCTGATGCACTTTCTCGTCGTCCGTGCGGGGACGATTGCAAACAGTGCTCTCGTTTAAATAAACAGCTAGATCCCTCGCTTAACGTTCGTCAAATTTCTTTCGTTGAAAATAAAGAAGACTGGATCATCGCCCAGGGAAAAGATTCAGATCTCCTCCTGGTTCGGAATTGGAAATCCACAGGAGTTAGGCCTCAGTGGGAAGAAATATCTTCTATGAGTCAGTCTTTGAAAATTTACTGGGCGCAGTGGGACTCCTTGTTTCTCCTCGATCAGTTGCTTTATAGGAAATGGGAATCACCTGACTCCAGGTCGGTTCGTTGGCAGCTTCTGGTTCCTAGAGAAAAGATAATCGAGATTTTGTCAAGCTTTCATGATTCACCTGTCGGTGGTCATTTCGCTTCTAATAAGACTTTAGGTAGGATCAGAGAAAGGTATTTTTGGGCTCACTGTCGAGCTGACGTTGAAAATTGGTGCAGAACTTGCACGGTTTGTTTAGCCAAGAAGGGACCTCGTGAAAAAGGGAAGAGCTCTCTTCAAATATATAACGTAGGAGCTCCATTTGAAAGAGTCGCAATGGATATCCTAGGCCCTCTTCCTCTTTCTAAGTCAGGAAATCGCTATGCCCTGGTGATAGCAGATTATTTTACAAAGTGGTTAGAAGTAGTCCCAATTCCGAATCAAGAAGCTAGCACCGTTGCTCGAGCTTTCGTTCGAGAATTTGTCTGTCGTTACGGAGCTCCTCTTGAATTACACACAGATCAGGGTCGAAATTTTGAGTCGAATTTGATGAAGGAGTTCCTTCGAATTTTAGGGATTAGAAAAACTCGTACCACCGCTTTGCATCCGCAGTCTAATGGAATGGTAGAAAGATTGAATAGGACGCTTCTTCGTTATCTTTCTTCTTTCGTTGATCAGGATCAGAAAGATTGGGATGAGTGGATTCCCTTATTTCTTTTATCGTATCGTTCTGCAATTCACGATACTACCGGTTTTTCTCCAGCTATGATGTTGACTGGTCGGGATCTTCGACTTCCGTCAGATTTAGAAAAGGGCGTCAATCCTTCCGTGACTTCGTCCCAAGTGTATTTTAATTCCGTTTTCCGTCAAAAATTGGACGAGGTTCATGAATTCGCTAGGGAAAGAATTCGTATGGTCTCTGATAAGACTAAGGATCGTTATGATATTAGAGCTAGAAATTTAAAATTTGAGAAGGCAGATTCCGTTTGGTTATTTCAACCTCGTCGGCAACAAGGGCGTTGTCCCAAACTCCAAAGTAATTGGGAAGGTCCTTATTTTATTGTTGACCGGATTAACGACGTTGTTTTTAGAATTAGACGTTCCCCTCGTTCGAAATCTAAAGTCGTTCATCTGGATCGTTTAGCTCCTTATCTGTCAAGAGCATCGTTTCAGTAGCTCTCTGAAGGTTAAAAAATTCGTTGACAGGTTAAGGTTAGTTCGATGTTGTTCGATTCGAGAAATTTTGATACATCGATTTCTTTGGCTTGAAGAGTGTTTCGGTTCTGCGCTTGAATGAAGTAGTGAGCGTTTGGTCGATCCTCTCTTATTTTTCTAACCCACATGTCAGTTTTTATAGATTTTTCCCGACGAATCTGCCGTCTTTGACTGTTCCCGATGTTACCTCCAACTGTACTGTTTGTCCGGTCTTAGCCTGGGTTGTCCGGATATTCAGATAAGATCGTTCCTTTTCTTTTGACTACATATTTAATTTATTTTATTCGTGTATTCTCCTAAATTCACTTGGTGAATTTTAATTGTTATACCACCACTCACATTTGTCCTCCAAACTCTAGGGTGTGCTGTTTTTGAAGAAGTTTTGGATTCAGTCACCCATTCTTTTTTCCTGTTTCCTGTGCCGGTTCTCGGAAGGAATCAGCTTTTACGTTGTCTAGGACTCAGAGTTTTCCCGAGGTTTCCCGCCTCGTCGTACTCATCTGTATTTGATTCACCGGATTATTTTCCCTGAAGAGGATTGAATTTTCTTTTCGGCGACGATCCGGATGATTTTGATGTCTTCAAATTCATGAAGAACTCACTAACTCACCCTTAACACTAACCTTTATAAAACATGGCACATAAATTTTTGAGATTATTTAACGCTCAACTATCTGCTCAAGGTTTTCTGTGGTTTACCTTGAGACTGTGGGCAAATGCCAGATAGTAAAAAAGGGAGTTCTTAAATTTTTAGAGCCACAGCTCCAACTCACCTTCGAGCACTGACTGCTAGATCACATTTTTTTGTAATTGTTTATCTTTTCCGAGTCGGGTCGACTCTTTTCCTCGAGGGGGAGTAATGTTACAAAGGGTGAAATCACCCGTTTTGTCCCCTTTTAAATGATCTAGTAGTCATCATAGATAAAAGACGTTTATAAACCTCTTATGTCTTTAAAAAGAATAAGGTTGCTGCGTCAACCGATATTATTGTAAAAACAGTCAGTCTCTAGACTTTAAAAAGAGAGCTTGTGTCCAAATACATCTATTTTCTTTCTAAATATTCCTTGTTCGTGAGACTTCTTTGGCTCGGCGTTCGCTTAAATCGCACAGAGAACTCTTTGATTCTCTTAGATCTTTCGTAATTTCCCCCCGTTGTAACAATACCATAAAACAGTTACTTTATGTACACTCGGCTGCGCTCCCCGATCCGATACACGCGACCATCACTCGAGATGCGCCGCATAGAGAAGTGGGTAGGTTTCCATAGGATTCACTCACAAACAGTCTGGCCGCTGCCATGCAGTATTTTACTATTGTCGCCTTTTCGCTAGCTTTTTTGAGGCGTTTAGCAAATCACAGGCCCAGCCATGAGCGGCTACCTCACCCCACTCACTACACGTGGTCCGGCAAACGCACCGGCCTGCAGCCCGCTGCTTGCAGATTTATTACACAATTACGTAATACAATGTAAGTGTATCGGGTTATTCTTCAGCTTCAAACTGAGAATTACGATTGACTGCATGAATTTTTAATTGCACTAATATGATTAACATTTTTAAAAAATTCCTTATTTTAGTTTTTGAATTAAAAAATTGAAAGTAATTGTAATAATGGGAATATGTTTACGACCAACTCGTGAATCCCGACTAACTTTGGCCCTGGCTCACGCGTGGGCCCGCAAACTCATGCGTCCGCCCCTGAGCTTAATTTCCAGCCGCGCGCCGCCGCGAGCGTCAACCACTACGTCACGCGCGCCGCTAACGCCACCCAAGCAGCCAAGCGCGCGTCCAGCAATCGGCTCACCGAGTTTCCCGCTATCAAGCTTGAGCCGTGGCTGGGATATGAAACCAACGAAATCGTGCATCGGCATAACAGTTTCGGTCTCATTGAATCTTGAGATATCTGCGACAGCTTTTGTCTCACCGATTCTTGGACTATCTACTACAATCCAGTTCTGCAGCCACACAGTCACTTCAATATGCCCTACTTCACCAGAAGCAAGTAGTTTTTGAACACTGCATAACTGGCACCTCCACTCAGGTACCAGCCTACTCAATCGAAGCGACCTGCTTCCACAACTCACCAACTCCCTGGGTTACTCCATCCGGTGGAGATCTCGCCACGGCCCCTGACAAGGCCACCCCAGTGTTTTGCTATCACTGTGGGACGTAAGACGAGCAAGATTCCCCTTACCGAGATACAGCCGCGACATTCTACCTTTGCTGTCTCCATTGAAGGAGTCACCAGCCACATACAACACGGTGGCCACCCAAACAACCACACAGTCAGACAGCGAGTGAGCGTCCTCGCAGCCCATGAATCAACCAGAAAATTTTCGTCCTACACTACCAAGTTCACCTGAGAGCCGCTACACGCCACCACCTGTCACTACACCAATTTGCAGCTACACGTCTTTGCTGCAGCCTCCACCACGCCCCCACAGGCGAACAACCATCGTTCCTTTCATTACTCGGAAGCCAAAACCTTAATTTTGTTGTATATATGTATATATAATGAATGAATAAACAAGCAAACGTCTAAATACAAAATTCTACAAGTCTCATCTTTGACTTCAGCAGCGACCAGCTCCCTTCATGCGGCTCGGTCGAAACGCTAGCCACATTCAGCACAGAATATGTTCATTAAAAAGGAAGAATTAATTCTAAATTAAATTTTTTTAATAACGCATCCAAATAAAGAACTGATTTTTTATTCAATGTTTGAAATCAACAGCTCACAATGAAAACAAGTTCCCATTAGAATTTTTCGAATTCAAAAATATAAAATAATTCCGAAAAATGGAAATAGTTCCTACTTCAATTTCTTGGTGTACAAAAAAAAAATCACTCATCAAATTTTTTGAATCAAGAAATAAAAAATAATTCAGAATTGATACTTTGCTTCTACATTCAGGAAGGCACTGGCTTGCCTATCAACACTAATCTGTAGTTCCTACACTTTGGAAAATTTGGTGTCAAAATCAACACCATTTCAACACCACGCGTAGTCCCGAAAAGTCCCCTTGGTGTGCATGCTTGGTGTTAACGAACGATGTTGAAAGTTTGGTGTTCCGAAGTAACTCCGATTGCAGTAATACCCGAATCTTGACACCGTTAGAATAACACTAGAGTATTGACGCCCAGAAAATTATGACACCATGAAAATCAGCACCAACGAATTTGCACACTACGAAGTAACAACATCGAAATTGATACCATAAGAATTCACACCACTGAAGTAGCTCCTTGCGAATAAGCACCAGCGGATTAACACCCTGACAATAACACCAAAAAACTGACACCCAGTTGATAACACCAGAAAATTGAGATCCGCAATGTAACACCATAGAACTTACACCCTGAGAACAACTCCAGAAAGTTGACACCGAGGTAAGAACACCAGAAAATTGGCAAACCGATTATTTTTTCTTATATGAATATAATGAAGAGAGAAAAAAAATCTCATTGGTGTAGATGATCAATTATTTATTTGTGGTATGCTAACGTTTCAGTCCATGCAAAAGTCAATATTCATCAGAGCGTGTAAACAAAGAGACCTTTGCCTCGACCGAAACGTTCGCACATCACAAATAAATAATTGATCATCTACACCCATGAGGTTTTCTTTCTCCTTGCATTACATTCTATGATCAAAAAATATTACACATATGAATATAGGTAGATGCGTACATAATATACACGAGGTAGGGTTTAAAAATAAATTACAGTGATTCATAAGATAATCCAAGTCCGTGTCAGGAATTCAGACGTTCCTTCCACCACTCGCCTTTCCCTTCACTATCTCACCTCCTCTCTTCGCCTCTTGTATACCTTGACAATTTTAACCTCGAACCCACGTATATACCCTGAGATCTTGACAGATTTAACCTCGAACCCACGTATTGTAACGGGTACGGTTTATCTTAGGCCAAAACCTATGAGATGAACCCGTTAATGTGTGTTCTTTGTCAAGTTTTAATCGATTTATAAGGAACCCCCTCTGATGGGTAAAAAGCAGGATCAGCTTATCAGACCCAAAAACCCTGAACAGTAGAAGTATACGGACTTAGGTATCACCAAAGCCGCCTTGATACGTGGACAGGCACCTCCGCCCGTTGCTCTCTTCAGTAATACAAGGGCTTGTAGGCCGTTGCTTCCAACTAGAGACAAGTGAGAGAGGCGTATGTCACCTCGTCGGAGATACGGGTTTCCCAGTACTCCCTTCTAATTGTGAACTCGGAATAAACAGAGTCGCCTGCCTAATTTCTGTTATGGTTTACTGTCCCCAAACACCTTCAATCTTTCAGACCAGGAATTACCTTGGCTGGCTGTTGGTTTACTTCCCCTTTCCTCTTCAAGGTGAAATTTTGTGTTGAAGTAATATGTTTGACAGCGAGACAGACGAGAGCATGTTCTAGATAACATATGAGTTTTAATAGCGAAAATTCGAATACAATGATTATCGTCAGTAAACGATGGAATCGTTTTACAAAATTAACCGTAGAGAACAAAAATAAAATTGAAGAAATAATAATACAATCAGAATTCGTCGATTCTGCTCCTAAATTTCTCTACAGCTCAAACGTTGAATACGCGGCTCTTTTCAATATTTCCTCTAGAGGTCCCGGGCTATCGTGGACTCGAATTTTTATACTCTTTTCAAATCTCGGACTAAGCTCTATGCTAGAATTTCCTCTCCAAACCTAGTGAAGTTAAATTCTATAACGCTCTCTAGATGAGAAACGTTTCGTTACAATGTGATGCAGTTCGGCGCTTTGCCGGTCAACTGGTACCTGCTTTTCGTGGTCCTCCAATTTTATAATCTTCCAGGGCTGTGGTCAGGTTAGCTGGTCGACGTCATTTCCCTATTCGTGTGTCCTGTTATGGGTCATCGTCCCGGTATGCGTTGGTCAGCGTCCGTCGTCTTTGTTTATCATTTTGGATGCTGGCAGGTCACGGTCAATGTTGATGGTGATCTCGATCAGCTGTCCTGATCGAGCTGATCATTCGTTGCCATGATTTGTGTATGTCACGGGCATTGTTACCATTATGCGTTCTTGAACAGCTGTCCGTTATAGTAGATACCCTCAGATCTTCACAGATTTAGCCTTGAACCCGCGTATATGCCCTTATACCTTGACAGATTTAACCTCGAACTCATAGCCTTATATACCTAGTATACCTAGTATATATATGTAAGTATGTGGCCTGTTTACCCAAACTTATCCATGAAAAACAACAAACACGCTGAACGGGTTACGGAAAGGATAACCAAGAGTGACCATCGCGAAGTCATCGCCTCGGGAGAGAGGGGAGTGATTGACAGGCGCTCGAGACATCCACTAGCGTCATAGTGAATGCTCTGTAAAATATTGTAACGTTTTAGACGTTACGTTAATAAAATATGGATCCGTGAGTTTACTTAATAAGTCGAAGAAATCAAGAGCGTGAATAACAAGCCAAAATCAAAGGCGAAATTAAAATGTTGTGAAAAGCTTTTAATGCGTAATACGTGTTTCTCTTTTAAAGTCTGAAACAAGACTGTTTTTACAATAATATCGGTTGGCGCAGCAACCTTATTCTTTTTAAAGACATAAGAGGTTTATAAACGTCTTTTATCTATTCTGACTACTAGATCATTAAAGAGGGGGCAAAACGGGTGATTTCACCCTTTGTAACACTACTCCCCCCCAAGGAAAAGAGTCGTCCCGACTCGGGAAAGATAAAACAATTATAAAAGTATTCTAGTAGTCAGTGCTCAAAGGTGAGTTGGAGCTGTGGCTCTAAAAATTTAAGAACTCCCTTTTTTACTATCTGGCATTTGCCCACAGTCTCAAGGTAAACCACAGAAAACCTTGAGCAGATAGTTGAGCATTGAATAATCTCAAAAATTTATGTGCCATGTTTTATAAAGGTTAGTGTTATTAAGTGTTATGTGGCTTCATGAATTCAAAGTTATCCGCAACGGCCAAGATTGATGTCGGGAAGAAATTCAATCTTCTTCATGAAGGATCCCTTCGAAACAGGTTCGGATGAAAACATCGAACCGGGAACCGACAATTCCAGGACCAAATAAGACGAAAACAGACTTCTCTTCATATGAAATAAGGAAATCGTGGGGTGACTTCTTTAGGAATAGTTCACCCTAGAGTTTTGGAAGGACAAATGTGAGTGATGGTATAACAATTCAAATTCACTAAGTGAATTTGGGAGAATACTTGAATAAAAATAAATTGAATATGTATTCAAAAGAAAAGAAACGATCTTATCTGAATTATTTCTGCGTCCTTCTTCAAAATAAAACCACCAGTCATCCTCAGGAATCGGGGAAAAATTGGATGGGAAAAGGCTGTGTCAAGTAACCTGAAAAAGTACTCACAAAAACTGACACTTAAGGTTAATAAAATGTGAAAATCAAGCAATCGCTCATCGACCTCGAAAAATAATCGTGGCTCTTTTCACTTTATTAAACCAAAGCCTATCCGACGCAAAACTCGATTCTGAAGAAGAAATTTCTAGAAGGAAACAAAACCCTCAGGAAAACAAAAGATCTCTTGAAAACAAACAACCTCTCATTGAAAACATCGTTGTTGCTCTCCGGCCGGCACCGACGCCGACCGGGGCGTTTCCCCCACATTTCCTAAAATATTCCCTCCAAACTCCAATTTCCTAAAATATAAATTTGTCTGGCACCTGGTCGACAAAGTGCCAGCCAACTCCTGCACTCCTTCCCCCAGTACACTTCGTGCGAAGAGCGGCAGCCAACCGCAAGCCCGAAGAAGGTACTTGACCAGGACTCAACTCTAATCGACACGACAACGGTCCTTGGAGCTACGCTAAAATCCGGCTCGTTCTCAACGATAATGAATGTAAGCTCTTTGAAAAATTTATTAATCAAAAGAAATAATTCATTCTAATTTAAAAGATCCAAATGAAAAGAGCAAACCCATCTTAAAATCACTCTCTCCTATTTATAGAGCAACGCTTGAAGCAACATTGGATTCAACGTAGTAAAATTGAGCCGACCAAAACCCGATTTCGTCTAAGCGTCATCACGCCTTGAACCTACAAAATGGAGACCAGCCACGCAAAATATTGATTGCTAGAAAATGAATTTTAAAAACATAACCTTTCGCAATCTTTATATTTTTCAATAAAGAAAATCTATTTTATCATTTTTTATATCTTTTACTTAATTAAGTGTATCTCTTAAGAAAGCAATTATAAGTTAACTACATACTATCCGCATGTTAAGAAAATACAAAAATCTTTAAAAACTTGATCGGCCGTAGCTTCTGCATTGATAACTAAAACAGGAGCCGATAAAGAAGAAAAGGTTTGCTTTACTAGCCAATCTTCATGAACCTCATGGATAGTTCTGAGTAGCTCTAAAGAAATACTCGATTCTTCCCCACGAGAACGGGAACTAACTAGAGCAAAAGAAGTTTCTGGGGAAACTCGCAAAAAAACAATCAAATCTACCCTGAGCTCAGACGAGCGAATGAGAAGATCAAAATTTTTTGTCAATAAATGAGATTCGAAGTCGCGAAAATTACCTAACCTTCGTCGAGCTTCAACAAAACAATTGCTACTGAATATCGATCTTTCCATCACCTTTACAGGTAATGAAGTCGTCTGCAGATGTCTATCTAACATAACCATTTGAGCGAAATGCTGAAAATAATAGCAATAACGATCTGGGTCTTGATACATCAAATCTAAAAGATTAATTCCAGCTACATCTCGATATTCCTCAAGTGGTTCTTAAAGTGTACAGACCTGGCGATCTGCTAAAAACCTCTTGATGAAAGTTGTTTTTCCGCATCCGATATTTCCTTCTATAATAATCGTAAGCGGTCGAGTTTTACTCAAACGAATTCCAAAAGGTAAATTCTTCTCCCAATCGATGACCGACTATAAAGAAGGTCAAGTCGATCACAGTCGTCAAGGGTGTTCGTTTGAAGATCTAACCTCGAAGGATGTTCCTGGTCTTGGAGAGACTGTTCCAGGTTGATCTTCTTCAAATGGAGCAAGTCGATCCAAGTGAATCACCTTCTGACGCGAATGAGGAGATCTTCGGATTCTATAAACAACATCATTTATCTGGTTAACCACTAAGTAAGGGCCTTCCCAATTTCTTTGTAGTTTTGGACATCGTCCTTTCTGTCTTCATGGTTGAAAGAGCCAAACAGAATCTCCAGGATTAAATTTTAAATCTCTGGCTCGAATATCATAACGAGTTTTTAATTTATCTGAAGCCATAGAAATTCTATTCCTAGCAAAGTGATGAATTTCTTCTAAACGTTGTTGTAATAAAAAGGCATAATCCGTTTGATGTTGTCTTTGCACAGGAACAGGGCCTTTCTCTAAATCTGATGGAAGTCGAAGATTTCTTCCAGTAAGCATGAGGGCTGGCGTCTGCTTCGTCGTCTCATGAATCGCAGATCTGTAAGATAAGAGGAAGAAAGGGATCCAGGAGTCCCAGTCTCTCTGATTCTGTTCTACGAAGGACGACAAATATTGTAGCAAAGTCCGATTCAGACGCTCTATCATGCCGTCAGATTGTGGATGCAAAGGAGTTGTACGAGTTTTTTTAACCCCTAAAATCTGAGTAACCTCTTTCATTAAGGTTGACTCAAAATTTCGGCCTTGATCAGTATGAAGTTCTAGAGGAACTCCGTGTCTACAAATAAATTCTTTAACGAATGCCTGTGCTACAGTAGAGGCTTCTTGATCAGCGAGAGGGACCACTTCAGGCCACTTAGTAAAATAATCAGAAATAACCAAAGCATATTTATTTCCAGAATGGGTTATCGGGAGAGGTCCAAGAATATCCATCGCTATTCTTTCAAATGGAGCTCCCACGTTGTAAATTTGAAGAGAGCTTTGTCCCTTCGCTCGAGGTCCTTTCTTTGCCGTGCAGATTCGACATCTTCGACACCGATCTTCAACGTCCATCCGGCAACGGGGCCAAAAGTAGAAGTTGCGAATTCTGCCCAGAGTTTTATTTGACGCGAAGTGTCCGCCTGCAGGAGAATCATGATAAAGAGCAAGAATCTCTGGAACTCGTGACCTGGGAACCAAAAGTTGCCACCTGATTTCTTTCAAGTCTGCAGATTTCCATTTTCGGTATGAAATTCCATCAATTAAAAGAATAGAGTCCCATTGAGCCCAATAAATTTTCAAATCTGGCTCGGCTAAAGATATATCCTGCCAGTCCGGGCGAGTTTCTGCTTCTTTCCAAGACTTCACTTGATTCAAAGTATCGTCCTCTTGTTGCGATTTTCTCCATTCCTCCTGGTTATTTTCGAAAGAAATCTTCCGTATTATAAGAGAGGGGTCACGATTTTTCTCTAATCGTGCACACTGTTTACACTCTGGCATTTCCTCGCAGGGTCTTCGAGAGAGAGCATCGGCGTTTCCATGATGAATTCCTGCTCGATGACGAATGTCAAAATCGTACTGACCGAGCCTTTCTAACCATCTAGCTACCTGACCTTCGGGAGATTTAAACGAAAGTAGCCACCTGAGAGAAGCATAATCTGTACGTATCAAAAATCTCCTGCCGTACAAATAATGGTGAAAATGTACTACGGTCTTAACAACAGCTAAAAGCTCTCTACGAGTGACACAAGAATTCCTCTCGGTTTTACTCAAAACTCTGCTGAAATAGCTTATCACTCTCTCTTGACCTCCCTGAATTTGTGACAGAACCCCGCCTATTCCTGAAAGAGAGGCATCAGTATCTAAAATAAAAGGAATTTCGACCTCAGGATAAGCTAAAATCGGCGAAGAAATAAGATTTTCTTTTAATTTCTTGAAAGCCTCTTCGCATTCCGGGGTCCAGTCAAAAGGAATCTTGATTCCGGTCAAATGATGGAGAGGTTTAGCTATACTAGCGAAACCTTTTACAAATCTTCTATAATACGTACAAAGGCCGAAAAAGCTTTGAAATTGTTCTTTATTCTTAGGTGTCGGCCAAGAAGAAACCTTCTCTATTTTCGATGGGTCGGTCTTCACACCTTGTGCTGAAACGATATGTCCAAGGAAGCCTACTTCTTTCTGGAACAGATGGCATTTTTTCGGGCTCATTTTCAGACCTGCTTGCTTCAGCCTAGCGAAAACTTGTCTGAGATTTTGAACTTCTTCTTTAAAGTTCTTGCCAAAAACGATTATATCGTCTAAATAAACAAGGCATACTTTGCCAGTGAGCCCATGGAGAACAGCCTCCATCATCCGTTCAAAGGTAGCCGGGGCATTACTCAAACCAAACGGCATAACCTTGAACTGCCATAATCCTCCTAAACCCGTAACAAAAGCTGTTTTTTCTTTATCTAGAGGATCCATTTCGACCTGCCAGTATCCGCTCTGAAGATCTATGGTGCTGAACCAAATTGCACCAGCTATCAGGTCGAGTGTCTCGTCGATTCTGGGTAGAGGGTAAGAATCTTTCTTCGTTATATCGTTCAGCTTCCTGTGATCGATACAAAATCGTTTGGATCCGTCCTTTTTGTTAACAAGGACGATTGGTGAGGCCCAGGGACTAGACGATGGTTCAATAACATCGTTTTTAGCATGTCTTCCACAAGCTTCTCAACCTCTTCTCGGGCGTTGAGAGCGAGTCTTCGAGGAGCTTGTTTAATTGGTGAATCCTCTCCGACGTCGATCTTGTGCTTGACAGAAGTACATCGGCCCTTATCACCACTATCTTTGGCAAAAGAATCTATAAATTCTAGCAAAAGAGATTTAAACAATTCTACCTGAGCTGAATTTAACGAAATCGAAGATTTCTCAACAAGGCTCTGTAAATGTGAAGGAAAATGTTGTTGCAAGTCTTCCTCCGAAAGTTCTATTTCTCGAATTCTAGGAGGGGTCCAATAAATTCCATTTCTATTTGTACAAAGAGTTATTTCGCGATTGTTTGAAACTAGTGAATTTCTCTTAGTCGAGATAACACAGTTATGAGCTGTAAGAAAGTCTATTCCCAAAATACCTTCATCCTCTATATCTGCTATAAAAACCTTATGTGGAGAGTCAATACACCCAAAAAGGTTAATTTGGACAGTAACCTGTCTCAAAACCGGGGTCGTCTCTCCAGTGGCTGTTCGCAGAGAAAAAGAGGGAACAATCTGGTCATCGGATTTAAAGAGATCCGATCGAACTACGGTTACTTCCGCGCCCGTGTCTATTACCCACAGACAATCGACGCCATTAACAGTACCACGCGCGTAAAGACCAGACTGTCGTAGACTTCTGATTAAAAACTGTTCTCTAAGAGGCCTTTCACTACCAACAATCTGCGATGATTTTCGCCCTGACAAATCATCTGAAATTAGTTTTTTGGGTGAGTTCCTGTTGAATAACTCAATTGAGGATTTGCTTCCCCTATTTCTATATTTCTCTTACGCCAATTACAAGAGTTTGGATTCGAGCCTTGCATCGGTTCTCTACCATTCTTTTTAAGTAAAAAGCAATGATTAGCATCGTGTCCTATTTTATGACAAAATGAACAGGTCAAGCCGGTTTGACTCGTCATGACCGCGTTCTTATTTACACGCTTGTTTTGTTGGTTTTGAAAAGAACCTCGATTTCTTGGTTTAAAATTATTATTGTTATTTTTATTTCTATAATTCTGAGGTTTTGACTCCTCCGAGTGTTCAAAACTTCGTCTTTTTGAGGTGTTTTCGGATACCTCAATCCGACGAAGCTTGTTCGGCCCAAAATATTGTCTCCTCATTGCCTCCACCTCGAGAGCTTTGGCCGTTGCCTCCCGCCGAGAAGTGAGGCTCGACGTTCCAACGGCCATTTTAATCTCTGGATCATTAATCGCATTCAAGAAAGCTTGTGTTGCTAATAAATTACGAGACGGCTCGTGATCTGGCAAAGCTATACGAGAAAGCCGCTCTATATCTTGACTAAGAGACGCGAGGTCTTCGTCTCGTCCCTGTCTTCTTGTCTGTAATTGTGCCGTATACAGTTTCGTCAAGTGGTCATTTCCATATCTCAATTTGAGTGCAGAACTAAGTTTCTCATAATCGGAAATTTCTTCCTCAGACAATGCCGTTAAAACATTCAAAGCCGGCGTTCGAAGACAAGAGGCAAGACTGTGAGCCCTCATGGCGGAGTCCCACTGATTATGTTTAGCAATCGTATTAAACTGACGTTCATAATCCGCCCATGGAATCTTTCCGTCAAAAATTGGCGGTTTTAAGGGATAAAGAGGTTTCTCATTAATCTGAGAAGCAACCTCAGGAAATCTCGAATTATTTAATTGATTAAAATGAGAACATTGAGGCCGAACCTGAGTCAAAGACTCGGAAAAACCAGCCTCATTATTTACTCTCGTTCTACTAATTCGAGATTCATCTACTCTCCTAATAAAAGGCACAGACCTTGATTCAGGAACATCCTGGGTTCGACCTGGATGTTGGACCTCCTGAACAGTAGGAACGGGAACAGGCAAGGGAACAGGAGAGGGAACAGGAGTAGCGACTCTAGAACCTTGTGGTGTAACAGCCGGTCCTCCAGCGCCACTCATTTGATGAACAGATTGAAGGGCCGCCACAGTCGTCCGAAGAAGGTCTTGGAGATTAGTTTCTGAACGCTCTCGAGCCTCCCCTTGCTCTTGAAGCAGCTGGATTAGTTGTTGCTGTTGTTGTCTTGCCGCTTCTTGTTGTTGTCTTGCCACTTCTTGCTGTTGTGTTAAGATCTTTAATAGATCAAGTTGCGAAACCGTCGAAGGAGTTAAAAGAAGGTCCATTAAAGGTGATGCAATTTCCTCTGGAACCCTCGGATTTTCTATGAGAGAAGATTCTTCCCCACTTTCTCTTCGACGTGAGCGCGTCATACGTCCGCTACTCATTGTTTATTACACGCACTGAATCGACTTAATTAACAAGAACTCAAGATCCCGCTTCTGACACCAAATGTAACGTTTTAGGCGTTACGTTAATAAAATATGGATCCGCGAGTTTACTTAATAAGTCGAAGAAATCAAGAGCGTGAATAACAAGCCAAAATCAAAGGCGAAATTAAAATGTTGTGAAAAGCTTTTAATGCGTAATACGTGTTTCTCTTTTAAAGTCTGAAACAAGACTGTTTTTACAATAATATCGGTTGGCGCAGCAACCTTATTCTTTTTAAAGACATAAGAGGTTTATAAACGTCTTTTATCTATGCTGACTACTAGATCTTCAAAGAGGGGGCAAAACGGGTGATTTCACCCTTTGTAACAATATATTGTAAATTATATTGTAAATTATTCTTTTCATCCCTGTTAACTAAGCCTACAATCCCGATCGTCAAAACCGACATTGTTGTTGATTTAGGTGACTATAAGTGTTATAATTATTTTTGTTATTATTTATGTAATTGTTTGTGATTGGTGTTGATATAATGTTTTAGTATCGTTTCTACATCAACCCCAGTCGTTGAGACTCAGGAATTATTATTCCCGCAACCCTTTTAAGTTATAAGAGTCACGCTTATAACTTAAATATATTGTAACACTTGTGACTGTTAGAATAATAGGAGTAGTATAACAAGGCCCGTTCTGAATAGCAACACCTTCTTTACCGACCAAGCCGACCAATTCGTCTATCCGTGCATCCCAGACGCAAACCCTTGAAGGTTACCCCCACTCTCGTAAGATAAAATGTGCTCTGCCGACCGCTCGTCGGTGAGAAAATATCCCAAATGACCATGACCGTTGGTAAAAAAATCTTCCAAATGACCGTGATTGTTGGTGAACAATCCTCCAAATGACCATGATTGTCGGTAAAAAATGCCTGAAATTGCCGCGGTATTACCCCTTGTGGGATAAATTGTGCTCTTTGTTAGTAAAGAAAATCATGCCATCGAGCGGGATCGATAACTGCATTACCGAGCGCACTCCGTGAATCCTCAGGCGTTCAAGCGGACCCCGTGGATCCTCGAACGTTTGACCGAGAATCCTGGCATGTGTCAGGTTTTGAGAGCTTCCAGAAGGTCCTAGAAGATTCTCACGGCCTTGAACGAATCTAGACTGACAAACAATTCGTCCGACGTGTTTCGATTCGACGGTGAGCGGCATGCGGTCAAAGGATTTCGGTGCGACGTTAAATTCTGGAAGGTTCTGAAATTTGTATGCGGATGCTTCGACCCTGAACGAATGTAGGCTGACAAACAATGCGTTCGACAAGTCTCGACTTGACGGCGAGCGGTCCGGGACCATGAGAAAGAGCTTCTTGGACCCTGGAAGATTCTCGGAATCGTCCGACGAGTTTCGACTTGACGGCGAGCGGCCTGCGGATGGCGGATTGCGGTGCGACGTTGAGTTCGTGAGCTCTGTGAAGAAGCCGCCTCGATGTGTGAGTCACGACGTTGTTTACCCATAAAAGGGACTGTGTCACCGTAGAGCGGTCATTCTGGAGCAAGCCTTGCAACTTTATCTTTATCAAGTGCGTGATAGAAAGAAGAAGAAACATGGATTCCGCAAAGTATTTGAAATTAATAAAAATCATGGTAACGGCGTTCCAGATTTTATCTGAAACATCGTCACCGGCAGAGATTGCAAAATGGATTCGATTCGGAACCCGAAATACCAGGCTTTTAAATAAAATCTTACGCAACAACGCCTCAACGATCGGGGAGAAGACATGAATTTTGACTACAATTGGAATTCTGAGATCGTTGACAGTCAAATTTCAACAATTTCAAAAAGTGGGTGACGGATTACGAAGCCGACGAAGAAGCTATCGAGTACGGTGGGAAGATTTGGAGACAGCTTTCGAGGGCCGAATTTGAACGGGAGCCATTATCAATCTGCGGCATAAAGATTTGAACAGGTTTTTAGAACATGCGAAACACCTCGTCGTTGCAAGACTGACGGAAATGCTACGAAAAGTGGGAAGTTTAAAAGCGAACTCTGTCTTGTGTTGTGAATTCAATATAACGAAAAACGCTGAACTTGTTGAAAAAATGAAATATTTTAACGCCAGAAACCAGATCATCCTACAACCAGCTGACATACACGGATGGTTCGAAGAGAACGTAAAGCAAAAAGTGTTGACCAAGATGGAAGATCTTCAAGAGAAAGACTCTAGTTGATCGCTGACTAAAATAATCAATTTGACTGTGAATATCAACAAACACGTGCCACTGCGAGGCGGTGTGTTCACATACACACTACCACCCAAAGATATTCAAGATGAGAAGGCTGTCGTCAACATCCGTAACAGCGACTCATATTGCTTTCTATGGTCGGTCACTGCAGCCCTCTTTCCAGCCAACAACAATCCCAGCGAAATCACTTCATATCCACATTTCAGCTCAGTGCTACAATACGGAGGTTTGCATTTTCCAATGTCTTTAGACCAGATTCCAAAATTTAAGAAACTTAACAAACTTTCAATTGACGTTCATGGTATAGATAGTACGGAAAAACAAAAGCGCAGTGAAATTTTACCCATTTATTTAAGACGAAACAAGTCCGATAAACCTACAATCCATTTTTTAGTAATAGAGACTGAGAACGACGATGACAATGATGATAATGGTATGGAAAATATTGAAAAGAATGTAACACATCATTTTGCATGGATTCGAAATTTATCGCGGTTGACAAGTTTTCAAATTTCTAAACATACACGTCGTACTAGGTTCTACGATGGATGTTTGACTCACTTTCAATCTCAAAGGTATTTGTTCAAGCACAATGTAGATTGCATGAATTTGAACAAAACCAAAGTTATCTTACCAGCAGAAGAGGACAAGATTCTCAAATTTACAAATTTCCAACACAAAGAAACCGTTCCATTCTGCGTTGACGCAGATCTAGAATGTTTACTGCAGTCCACTCATGAAAGTTTTGAGGAAAATAGAACAATTTATCAGAAGCATCTTCCGTATAGTATAGCTTACTATCTGCATTGTACGTTTGACGATTCGCTTTCGAAACGAATCGCGGGGAAACTTGCATTCAATGGTTTGTGAACGAGTTAAAGGAATTGGCACATTCGTTAGAGGGATACTACAGGTATTTTTTACTTTCGGTTCTCGAGGCACAATATTTTCGACCGATCGGACTTGCTCGTGATAAAAGTTATGCTCTTGGCTTGGTAGAATTGTTAAACTTTGATTCGATTCCCAACGTTGATGTTGGTCACAATAAAATTTTCGTAGCTGATAAAGTGATTACCATACCTACCGGCAGCTACGAGATCAAGGACATAGAGAAGTATCTTCAAAACGTGCTCAGGAATACAGATATCAGGCTCGCCATCAAACCCAACAATAATACATTACGCAGCGAAATCACATGCAACCACACGATTAACTTTGAGCCGAATGATTCCATTGCTCAACTTTTGGGATTCACAACACGTGTATTGGAGGTTGATAAAACTCACGAATCAGACGTGCCTGTAACTATACTCAAGGTCAACGCGTTGCGAGTCGAGTGCAGCATTACAACGGGCGCCTACGTCAATGGACGCAAAGTACACACTATTCACGAGTTTTGCCGTACTGTACCACCAGGATATAAGATCATGGAAGTACCGTCGCACGTCATTTACCTTCCCATCACCATCAGGACGATAGATCACGTTCAGCTCCGGTTAGTGAATCAAGACGGAGACCTTATTAATTTTCGTGGAGAAGTTATAACTGTGAGACTACATATCGAATCGCAATAAGCGATGGGTATTGTATATAACAGACCGTCAAAGAGTTGGTATATAAGTCAGTCAGCATGTTCCGATCAAGTCAGTCATCGATCAATTCCCGAACCGCTAACACGTCATAATGTGAAGTTCCTGATAGCTCTGGGTTTGAAACTGAAACCTTCTAGAAAAGGAATTTTCGACAACTGAAACTCCGATTTTGCTGTTTTATCATCTGCTACGTACCATGGAGGAAGAAATCTTAAACATTCAAACACCAGTCGTCTTTGACGAATCCGTTGCGCATTACGAAATTCACGCTCACAAACCTTACACCTTGTCAACTTTCAACAACAGCGATGAAATTCGAATCACCGTTCAGCATCAGGATTTATGCATATTACCCAGCAAAAGTTCGGTACATATCCATGGACGACTCCTCAAACCTGATGGTACAGCTACTGTGAACACTCAGCTCGTAAACAACGCGATCTGTCATTCAATTGCAGAAATTCGCTACGAAATTAATGCAGTTGAGATTGATAGAAGCAAGAACGTTGGCTTGACAAGTCTTATTAAGGGTTACGCTTTCCTGCATCCTGGTCAGACTTGGCTGATGGAGAACGCTGGATGGCTTGATGTAGAAGAGAAGAAAAAATTAACCGATGCCGATGGCAACTTTGACGTACTGATACCGCTCAGCATGATATTGGGTTTCGCTGAAGACTACCGCAAGATGGTTGTCGACGCTAAACATGAGTTCATTTTGACGAGATCAATAACTGACGTCAACGCAATCATGCAGACTCAAGAGGAGGAATTCAAAATCACGATCAATGCAGTAGAATGGCTAATACCGTATTTGAAACTCGCGGATCAGAAAAAAGTTGACCTACTAAATTTCATTCAGAGAGATCCGCCTATTTCGATGAGCTTCCGCAGTTGGGAATTGTATGAATATCCCCTACTTCCCACAACATCGAAACACGTTTGGACTGTGAAAACTTCCACTCAGCTTGAAAAACCTCGGTACGTCATTTTGGGTTTCCAAACAAGTAGAAAGAACAAGACCGGCAAGAACGCAAGTCATTTCGATCATTGCAATATCACGGACGTCAAGCTATTTTTGAACTCTCAATCTTATCAGTACGGTAACATGAACCTCAACATGAGTCGTAATCTGTACGCGCTCCTGTACGAGATGTACGCAAACTTCCAAGCTACCTACTACGACAAGAACCCCGAGCCGTTGCTGACAAACAGTGAATTCCTTCGAGACGTCCCCTTATTCGTTATCGACTGTTTAAAACAAAACGAATCTTTGAAGTACGGACCTGTCGACATCCGTCTTGAATTTGAAGCTGAAGCCAACTTTTCCGCTGAAACATCGGCGTACTGATTGTTGATTGTTCACGATCGTATTGTCGAATACAACCCGCTCAGTGGTGGGGTGAAAAAGTTGGTATAAAAGCTGACTCGTTCCCACCATCTCGCACAGTTCAAAGATGGAGCTTATCGTTGACATACAAGGCTTCCGTAGACGTTTCAACAATACCTTCACATTGATAGAATTGACTTTAATTTCAGTGTACTCGGAAGCATCTCCATCAAGGTTTTTCTTCAAGCCACCTTACGAATGCGATTGTCTGGACGTCAAATACAGAAGCCAAAATTCTTGGTCAGAACACGATTTTCACGGTTAACCTTGGAGCTGTGGAACCATACCATTTGAGGAAATTGAGTGGACCATTGAAGACAGGTTGTGCAAAGCTGAAATCGTGTACGTGAAAGGAGAACTAAAACGAGAGTGGTTGCTCAAAATTGCCCCCAAAGTTCAAATCATCGATATGCTGGACTCTGACTGTCCGTCGCTTCAAACCTCGCAAAAAACTTTAGCTGTGTCTCTAAGATGTGACGTGCATACAATACCCAACGCAATCTGTGCAGCACAAAACGTTTTGATACTTCAAAACTGGCTACAAAATCATCGTACTGTTCGAATGGCGAGGGTGTACGATTTGTGTTACTGCGCAGAAGCGTCTACAAGAACGGTCCCGCATTCTCGGCAAATATATCATCCTGGTTATGATACTGTTGAATAAAATAATTGTACTATCGTTGTGAAGTAATTGTCAACTGTACCCTAAAAATTGTACTCAATAAAACTATTTTCTCAAGGATATTCATGAATTAATTTTACACCTTTACCTTAGCTCTTAAGAGATAATTTTTTTCAATACAAAGCTTATGTAACATTCAACCTTGCTCTCCAGAGAATTCAACGTCGCACCGCAATCCGTTGTCCGCAGGCCGCTCACCGTCAAGTCGAAACTCGTCAGACGATTCCGAGTATCGTTTTCGTCAAACGATTCCGAGAATCTTTCAGGGTCAAAGAAGCTCTTTCTCACGGTCCCGGACCGCTCGCCGTCAAGTCGAAACTTATCGAACGCATTGTTTGTCAGCCTACATTCGTTCAGGGCCGTGAGAATCTTCTTGAACCTTCTGGAAGCTGTCAAAACCTGACACATGCCACGATTCTCGGTCGAACGTTCGAGGATCGATGGGGTCCGCTTGAACGCCTGAGGATTCATGGAGTGCGCTCGGTAATGTAGTTATCAATCCCGCTCGATGGCATGATTTTCTTCACCGACAGAGAGCACAATTTATCCCACAAGGGGTGATATCACTGCATTTTCAGGCATTTTTCACCAACGATCATGGTCATTTGGAGGATTTCTTACCGACAATCATGGTGATTTGGAGGATTTTTCACCGACGATCATCGTCATTTTGGAGATTTTCTTACAGACGAGCGGTCGGCAGAGCACATTTAATCTCACAAGAGTGGGGGTAACCTACAAGGGTTTGCGTCGGGGATGCACGGATAGACGAATTGCTCGGCTTGGTCGGTAAAGAAGGTGTTTCTATCCAGAACCGGCCTTGTTATACTACTAAACGGGTTCCAGAGTAGTGGAAACTCGTGAGGAAATCTTGGTAAAATAGTGTATTTAAGAGAAATACGTCGATTCAGATCTGTGACCAGCACAGCACTGTTTTTACAATAACAACGGTTGACGCAGCAACCAAGTAATTTATTCATTTATAATATTCTCTTGTTCGCTCCTAAAGGATGGAAAGGTTCCTTTGAAACACTACCCTCCTCCCTGAATTTGAGTCATCTCGACTCAAAAATAATAATTTTTTTTTTTTCACATGTTTTATAATTAGTGACATGAGAATAGCATAACATGTTTTGATAAGTCAAGTTTTTAATATTGGCGTTGGATACTCTTTTCCCTCGAGGAGATTGAGCTGTGGCTCGAAAATGATTAAATACCCCCGATTCTGTCCGGCATTTGCCTTCCCTCTCAAGGAAAAGACCACAGAAAAACCTTGAAAAGACAGTACGAGTACCAATTTCCGTCTTCTCCTCGGGGAATATAAAATATGCTTCACCAAAGTCAGTGACCAATCCATCGTACAAAATCGAAAAAAATGATGCCATCTGTTTCTCAGAAACAGGTTTAACTTTGGCTAATCTTGAAACAAGATTTCCAACGGAGAAATTCCACAAAAAACGGCTCGGTAGAATGGGTATAGATGAAAAGACCAAAAGAGATCCAGACGAGGGAAACCACAGTTGGTAGAACCATGAAACTAATAATTTGGACCAAAACGAGAAGACCAAGAGATAGGGTTGGCAGAATTCGAAAAAAATCCATTAAGAACTGCACATCCGAAATTGGAAGGACAAGAATGAATTTCAAAATAATAAACAAAATAATTAATTCAAATAATAATAATAATAAAGATAATAATAATAATAATAATAGTAATGGTAACGGTAACGGTAACGGTCCCCTACGTCGGCTGTCACCTTGTCGCGGTGTAGGGGCTTGATGGCCGCGATGAATCTTGAGGATCCGACGCCCCGGGGCTTCAAAACCCCGTGGCGGAAGTGATTCTAGATGAGTGTCCACTAAGAACAGTCGGCTCATCCTCTTGGGGCTGGGTGTATGAATGGTGGTTTGAATGGGCGATGTGTACATGGGATGCGGTTGGGGCCCCTGGGGCGATTTCTCAGAGACTAACCAAGGTAGGAGTAGTTGCCGACCGACCGGGGCTGCGGGTGAAGTCAGTACCTTTACCGGACCTCTATGGCGTACTATGGGTAAACGTTAGTCCACGGAACCTCGGTTCCCTGGCGAAGGTCACAGGAAACCAAATGTCCAACGTGGGAGAACCGCTCCCCGCAGCTGACTGGAGCCAATCTGGGAGTCAAACCTGGGATCCCGGGTGCATGTGTGGAGGATTACCCGGTCAGTATTTCCTCATACCCGACGTCCGGTAGGTCATATCCGGCAACGTCTTACTGCGTCGGGGCCTACCCTGTTTCGGGTTGACAGGGGAATCCCCGGCCTGACGACTTTAAAGATGTAGGGACGGGGGATTTGAGCGGATAGAGCAGACCATCCGACAAACCGACAGCGGCTTCCATGCGAGGGGGTAGGGATCTTACCGGCGGGGAGAGATGCCATACTGCGGTGTGGCTGCCATGATGACCGAACCGTCGATATACATTATTTGTTTTGGCATGGATTTCACAACACCATCCAAATCAAAACAAGGAGTTGAGGACAGGGAGACACGGGGACGTCCCATCGTAAGGGGAATCAGCAGGCCCCCCCTTAGGGCAAGGACGGGAACGGACCCAGCGGCAGAGGCACCTGTGACACGTCTCTTAAGCTGGAATAACCACTTCATCAAAATCGAAAATGACCTATATGGGTATTTAGTGCTCTTTAGTTGCTAATTTGTTCCCCAAATTTTGATTTTGTTGCTCCAGTGATTTCGCCGAAATTGAGGGCGATGTCAAGTTTAAAAAAAGTTGGTAAAGCCAGGCAAACGGATGACGGAATATTAACGAAAAAATTATGAGAATTGATTGCTAATTAGTTGCTCAAACAATACACTCATTTCGAACTGAAAGAATCAACCCCTGCTCCGGAAACCACCCCCAAGTCGTCACGTACAAACAATACGCTTGAAATGTAATTGAATGTACTGTACATTTTGTTTTCAACTTATATATCACTGAATCACGTGAATTTGTCGTATCACCGATTTTGTTGCTCAACCCCCAACGACCGAAACTCACCCCCATGCCAACGACGCTACACAGAAATGACAGAACGCGCGGATATAACAATTCGCTAAAAATTGATTTCAGATCCGCGAATTAGTTGCTCTCGATGTACCGTATCATCGATTTTGTTGCTCAACCCCCAACACCCGAAACTCACCCTCATGCCAACGACGCTACACAGAAATGACAGAACGCGCGGATATAAAAATTCGTTGAAAATTGATTTTAGATCCGCGAATTAGTTGCTCTCGATGTACCGTATCACCGATTTTGTTGCTCAACCCCCAACACCCGAGACTCACCCCCATGCCAACGACGCTACACAGAAATGACAGAACGCGTGGATATAAAAATTCGTTGAAAATTGATTTCAGATCCGCGAATTAGTTGCTCTCGATGTGCCGTATCACCGATTTTGTTGCTCAACCCCCAACACCCGAAACTCACCCCCATGCCAACGACGCTACACAGAAATGACAGAACGCGCGGATATAAAAATTCGATGAAAATTGATTTCAGATCCGCAAATTAGTTGCTCTCGTTTTACCGTATCACCGATTTTGTTGCTCAACCCCCAACACCCGAAACTCACTCCCATGCCAACGACGCTACACAGAAATGACAGAACGCGCGGATATAACAATTCGCTAAAAATTGATTTCAGATCCGCGAATTAGTTGCTCTCGATGTACCGTATCACCGATTTTGTTGCTCAACCCCCAACACCCGAAACTCACCCCCATGCCAACGACGCTACACAGAAATGACAGAACGCGCGGATATAAAAATTCGTTGAAAATTGATTTCAGATCCGCGAATTAGTTGCTCTCGATTTACCGTATCACCGATTTTTTTTGTAGAAGAATCTGTAATTCATTGCAAAATCACGACAAGTATGTGGTTCAAGTAGCATGCT
Organism: Neodiprion virginianus; assembly: GCF_021901495.1. Classification (NCBI taxonomy): domain Eukaryota; kingdom Metazoa; phylum Arthropoda; class Insecta; order Hymenoptera; family Diprionidae; genus Neodiprion; species Neodiprion virginianus. The sequence goes on along the minus strand of NC_060881.1, from coordinate 12,183,740 downwards.
GATCTATAAAATTAGAATTTTACGCTTGTATGTTCATAGTGCTCCTGTTAATTTTTAGAACTACTGTTACTTATTACACGGGCACGGTTGCTTACACTATCACATTCAATTGTTCATAACGAATTTATCAGGAAAGGAAAGATATTGTATCCAGAAAATGTATTCAAAACAATTTGCCCATTTTACTAGCACTCTGAGATGCCCTGAATGATCAAATGCGTGAAGATCTAAACGAGAAATTTTTTTTTTATCTGCAACACGGGTTTTATTTATTACTTTGTCGCACAAAAACTAAAATTTTTGGATTAACACTGAATATGTCTTTTATTCGGAGATCCTTTTCACGGGTATCGTCGTATTCTACCCAAGATTCTCCTCGACGTCTTGAAACTGCCGTGTAATGGCCTAAGAGCCTGCTATTCTCTCCGTCATCGGACGTACGCGTTCGGATTGCTGGGCCCTTGTAATGAACAAGACCTACCAGTTCGTAAGTCTCCGATCGAGATGGTACAGGGTTTAGAAACCGTTTGGGTATTTGGCCAAGCTTTATTGGCCAATCGTCATTTTCGAAATCGAATACTTCGAATAGCACAAGCTCACCTACAATTGGACATAACGTTTAACATCAATATTGGAATGGTTCATAAAAAATTGATTGAATCGATCAACATAAATCCCACAACATAAAACATATTTCAGAATATGTACACCAGTATATCAAGCATTCATAGACACGAAATTAGACTAGGTTAAAATAAGTATTAATAATGTTTAATCACGTGTTCATAGATACCAGACAATTCTTACATCGTGAAATAACGATTTATTTTTCGAGGTTGAAGTTATAAACGTTAGAGTAATTGAACCTCAGGAAAAAAATCATCATGGCCTTTGAAAATATGACATATAACACTGTTCGTTGAATCCCATTTTTCGTGTACTTAGAGCAAAAAAATTGTCTGCATTACGAGCGTGACGATTTACAACCTTGTGCGGTCATGCCGAGCGCTCGTGCCGGCTCCGCTGAACTATTATGCGGCTGATTGCACCCGGGTGTAAATCTTCACACTCTTAATGCAAAACACACTATCATTCCTTCTAGTAGTAGAAAATCAAAGTGAAGGGGGTACACTAGTCGATTTCGACGTTCTCGTACCGTACATCTCTCAACATCCAAGTCCACGTGTCTCAAACGCGAAAAATGGCCCAACAGTCCCATTGTTTACGCAATTCTCAAGAAAAAATCATTCCAATACATTTTTATTTCACACAGAAATAAAGAAATACCATGGATTCGAGAAGCGGCGGAACTTATATTTCTGAGGTGTGGAACTGAGTGTAGGTGTGTGTGCGCCGAGGGGAGGCGAGGAAGAGGTTATTTTGGACTAGTATGAAATTACACCGTCAAACTTTTCAATCTTTCCTATACAAACTACTTTAATTTCACTTCGATGTACTTAAAGTTACTCTTCTGCATCGATCTTGCAGCATCGTTGATTTTCAAGTAATTGAAACACAATTAAATTTTTTGCAACTGCTGATATCTGAGGTGTAGAATTCCACGCCTACTAAATTTCGAGGTATGGAGTTCTCCATACCTACCGTAGTGGTTTCGCCGCCCCTGATGGATTCTACGAAATAGTGTATTACGAAATAGTATATTACGAAATAGTAAATTCGTAGAATTCATGCAATTTTTTTATTGCTGCGGCAAATGAAAATGCATTGAACTGTTTTTTGTTTAAATTTGCGTATAGAATAGGTCTGTTCAGCCCATTGTTCCGTTTGCGATACGTAAACTTTGATATTTGGAGATGTATACATCAATGTCGAAATCTAACAGGCCACCTTCTAGAATGGGTATCCTTACAACAACTGTTTAGGTATTGTGGGAATCGCAAAAAAATAATATAACATGAGTAACTATTCTGCGCGATTTGAGTTGTCAGTTATACTTCTCACTGCGTTTTCTGGCAATTGAAACGCAAAATCAGTTTGCTTGGTTCATTGTATTTTTCTAATTAAATAAGGCCTTGGCACTAATTGTTGTTGAGACGATCATATTATCGTCATAGTTACAAGAAAGTATAGGAAGAGTAAGCATAATCGAAAAGAGCAATAACAGATTCTAAATTTTCCGGCCACAGTTGGACAAAACTCATTAGTATTTTCTTTCCTCTAACGTATATTTTTTGTAATGGCACAAAATGAAAATTTTAAAACTGGTATCGTTATCTTGGAGTACGTTTATGTTCCGAACTTCAACTCCATAAATAAATAAAATTGTATTCCGTCATTCCTTGAGTTGCTAATAACATTTTTTACTTTGCCGTAACGAGATTTTTACGACATTCGCAAGATCAATTTGTCTCGATGACTTGTTTAAAGTAGGTAATTATGTATGCAAAATTTCACCTAATGCCAATATTTTTGTTGTTTCCCATCCGGAGCATGATCTTAAAGAACATCTCTTTTGACCAGTGAGCCCAACCTGGTCCAGAATAACATTTTCAAATTCTTCTCCATTACATAGAGTTGCTCGTTGAATTGTTATAATGGGCAACGTTTTCTCCCGAGTTGGGCATCCATGATCACATTGTGACCTTTCTCTATAGCTGGGTATACTTCTAAATAGTACACCAGCCTAGTAACCAACATTTGTGGCGCAGTCAATTAGGCGGCATCCACCGCGTATGACGTCACTGTCCTTCTTAAAAAGATCAAGCAATATCGCGGCTCGTGATTTGTAAGAGTAAGCTCTTAGCCCTTTGTCAAAAATATCGAAGCACATCTTGATGAAAGGGTTCCCTTCCTTCGATTCTGTCATCTGTGATAACCGTTACACATTATGTTTAAACAACGAAATATCGAGAATTGCGTATGAGAATTTTCGTGAAACTAGATACCAAATATATTCAGCCAATGAGGCATTTTCCCTCAGCCTTTTTTTTCGTTGCAAATATTTAGTGATAGTGATTCATTGCCTTTTCTCTTTCTTGGTTCAACCGCGTATAACTATTTACACTTTATAACACAGGGTGCTGACCGACCGACAAAACTGGGCAAACTGAGAATGGTTAGGGAATTTTGTCTATCAGAAAAAGTCAGGGAAAGACGTATTTTTTTTTTTTAAATGTGTTTTCAAACGTCAACTATGCTTCGTAAATTTAGCAAATATAACTTTCGGAAATGGCATTTTACAGTTTCTGATTATTTGTGTAGATCGAAGCAATACAATGTGTTTTTGAATTGAAATTCATATATCAAAGGTGCACAATTTCGGGAGGTTTTAGTCGTAACAGCTGCCCAACATTACCGAAGTTTCGTGAAAAAAGGTCAGGGACTTCTAAATTTGTCGACGGGAAAAGTCATGAAAAATTCAGGGAACTTTAACTGATTGTGAGCGAAATTATCACCACAACAAAAAGCTATGTTTTACTTACTGCTTCTCTCAACAATGGCCAATCACAGATCGCAGACAACATTATTTGGAGGAGACTATCGAAGGCACACGTATTATAGAGGCATATGTTTTCGTTTCCGATTTTAACTGACTGTAGCGTGCCTGAATTGCCGTTTTTCATAATTCGTAACGTGATGTGTTTTTCGAACAACAACTTGTCCCTGACTTCATCTGCTCTCATGCCCAAATATCGCGCCTTTCGTGACTTCATTTCCGATGCTTTACCATGGCCCCGCCAATCTTCTACCTCACGTGTTGCAAGTATTTGCGGCACGCTTCGCGTACGGCTGCAGGCAACGCAAAGTCGACGTTGTCCATATCCTTCTTCGCTGTTTTCCACAGGGATAGAACATTGGCGTAGAGCATGTACTGATGTTTCGCATATGACACAGAAGTGTGCACCTGATGGCTTTCCATGAGTGGTACATGCAGGACATGAATCTAATTCAACAACATCGGGACTATTTGTTTTTTCTAAAGCCTTAGACGCTGTCGATGGTATATCCTCAATTTTGTTAGATTTCTCCTTCACGCCTGAATCGATGTTGAAAAAATTTTAATCAAAAAAATAAAATTACTCATTACTTTTATGATTTGTCATTAAAAATAACCCAATCACCAATGACGTTTCCGCAGTATACTTGAAAAAAACTTTAATTTCAACTCACTTTTGTAATGTGTCAATGATTTCAATGAGGAATAACGTTTATGATGGCAAATTAAAAAAAATTACGGATTACTCTTGCATTGGGTAATTGAATTTGTTTAAACTATCTTTGTGATTTATACATATATTTGGAGGAAATTCAATTGAATTTATCATTCTAATGTTATTAAACTCACAATATTAATATATTCCAACAAACGGATTGAAATTTGATTGAATTTTTTGAATCATACGTTAATCACAGAACTAACTAGTCGACCGTGTAGTTAAATTAAAAATGTAATTAAAAACTCACGACATTGATCGGAATATATTTTGGATTGTGTTTCTCTGTCCCTGATTATGTCCTCTATTTGATGTCTAGGTACTGACGAATCATCTTTACGAGCTAATTTAGAACTAGCTATCTTAATACGGCCATTTATATAGTCTACGTGCTTCTGCAAAAAGACATCTGCCCGCATTGGCGTTGCACAATATTTTAAGAGGTGGGTCTTGATTTTATTAAACTCTCCCTCTACTGCAGCACTGGAAGCCGGTACACGGCCGTAGCCAAACTTATCACGAAAAATGTTTGACCAGAGCGGGATCAATTTAACGTCTTTCAAAAGACGGTCTGCTAATCGCGGAAGATAGTGAGCATTTTCACGATCACCAACCTCTTTTAGAGCGTCATTCACTTCCACTTCAATTTCTGCCGCCCACGTAAACCAATAGCTGTTCGCCGAGTTATCACTCATGACAATTTCATCTACAGCAGCAGCGTCATGATAAAAATCATTGCACTATGAACCAACAAAACGTGGAAAATTAATGGAATTGTACGAATAAGTTTTAAACCAACACATATGTCGGTGATTAGTAAAATTAAAGCTAATTAAATTTTTAATGTGAATAAGAAGCTACTCTGCGTGACGGTAATTATTTTGATAAAAAAAAAAAATCTACGCACTTCGACTGTTACACCCTCGACCAAATTACTTAACCTCATTTTGGTCTCATTCGATCTTCCAAGCACAGTCTCTTGTCCAATATCTATAGTCACTTCAGTGATCAATGTTTTCAAAGCCGATTTTGCTTCCTCGCATTGCGACCTCCGTCCACAAGTTAAACCACCGTCTGTCTCATAGCGCGAAACCAGGATTATATTCTTCACAATGCTTCGAGCTTCCCAGATATCTCGTTCAACTACTAACTTCCCGATTGCAGCGAGATAAAAGATTTTAATGCGTTGAGGAATATCTTTTAGGAATGAGGAATAAGTTTTTATAAAATGAGCGACGTCAATGCGTACGTAACACGGTGGCAGCTCATCAAATCTGCATGCATCGGCATAATTTTCAATTGTGCTGCATGCTGTAAACGCACGTATTACTGCAGTTAACAGAGCTCTACTGGCATCTGTTACTACCTCACGAGGAATCGGAGCCCCAGACCGGATGCACTCCATAAGCCAGAACTGAATCGCATTGGTATGGTGACTCTCGGATATCATCTGACACACTGAAAACTGCTCTCCATCACAGTTAATTACACACTGGTATAAAAATATGTATTTACAGTGTGCTTTTTCCGGCTTCTCAATTTTTCTTATAATACTTCCAGTGGCATCAATTGCAACGGAACAATTACAATTCGCTCTGAAGCTCTGCGTTTGATAATTCGTCCAGTAATGAACATGGAATGGGTCGTATCCGATGTTGTGGACCACATTCCTCAGATGAGTAGCCTTCATAACCGCAATTGCCTTCAATGGGTCCCGATCCAAATATTTGTTGGCGATATATTCATATTTTGCAACACCAAGAACTGTTGCCGAATAAAGGTGCGGTGGTTCTGGATCCCCTTCTGACATCAAGTCGTTTGCTTTTTCCGCCCGATAAACGTGTACGGCTTTGTGCATCAAATCTTTGGCTACTACTTCTCTGATTGGTGCTCGAAGGTACCTTTTACCACACGTACCAAACCCTTTTGTCACGGTACAATTGAAATAAATATTATTGTCATTTTCATCGACATCTCGTATGACACAGCGAAGTTTACTTCCGCAATTGCACATACCTGTACATCCAAAGAAAACGATTCCAAAACATACAATGGATAATACACTTGATTACGTAATTCATGTTTCTTCTGATAAATTTGAGAAAAAACTTTCGGTTTCGTTGTACGGGAAAATTTCTCATCCAGTAGAAACAAATTTTAATGTCGGAAATACGATAATGGAGCACAATCGATTTCTATAATTCTCAAGAATAATAAAAAATACAAAAATCTACTAGCAAATAAACCATACTGAATTATCTCCTTACAGAGAAAAAAAAATAAGTTGAAATAAGAAGTCGAGTTGAATTAAAACAAATATACATATTTTGAATCACAGGAAATACAAAAGAATGAATTTAAATTCTTTCAAATTCACTTAAATGGAAGTGAATTTTCGAGAAAAAATTAAAACTCCTGAATTGAAGTGAATTAAGATGAATTAAGGAAATTAAGTTGAATGAAAGAAAGTAAAAAACAATGCAAATGAACAGGAAATACAAGAGAATAATTTAAAATTTTCTTAAACTCACTTGAATTAGAATAGATTATTATCGAGAAAAGGTTGATATTCATGAATTGAAATAAACTAGGTTGAATTAAAAAAAAAAAAAATTAAATGAACAAAATTAAGTTGAATTACATGGATTTACTTAAATTAATTCAACTCGGAAAATTATTGTCTCACTGAAATCTCAAGTTATTTCTCCTTCGGTTTAGCAGCTCGAAATATGTGGGAAAAACTTTGGTGGACGAGTAGATGTATGTACAAGACGCACGGTGCACGTAGCTACCTCAGAGACTAATTGTCCTCATTCGGTTCTGGCCTGCGGCGTTCGGTTGCTAACTTAACAATTCTGATGGAATGAAGATAGGTACGTTTCTACTGTAGGAATTATATCGCTCGAATAATAATTATAACATGATTCAACACATTTTTTTCCGAAATATTAGCATATCAATCTCGGTACTTCCGTATTTCTATTGGTAGGTGAACATAATTTGTTGTAATAATAAAGAAATAATACGTACCGTTTATGGAGCCAGACTTCGCATCACCAGACAGAAAGTGATTTTGGAAATTAAAACCACATTTAATGCGAGTTGCATCCCAAATTCTGTGGGTAATCATTTCTTGCCATTTACCCGGTTTCAGCACCTTTTGCTGGCGATAACCTCTATTTTTTTTGTCTGTACGTTTGTACAATCGATCAGTAACTAAGTCTTCGAAATTGGATCGCAAAACCGGAATTATGAAACTTAGACACTGAGGATCTTGTTCTTCCAAAGATGCCTCGCAAATAGATGAGGAATCAAAAACAATATCGCTGTGGACGCTATCGCTCGCCGGTACGTCAATATTCGAATCCTTCGAATATCTCTGTAAAAGTTTGTCTCTGACTCCATATCTGTTGCACGTAACAAATACATACAACGACCTTGAGGTTATATTATTATCAAGTTTACGTGATATTCAATCCCATATTGGTTTAGATTTTCCAACCACTTTTTAATTCGGCAACAATATTTCGTCCCCGTGCTCCAGTATTATATCAACGATTATTGTCTGATTGACTTTTGAGGGTCGACCACGCGCTGGATTCATTGTTAAATCAAAGCTGATGCATTCACGACAAGAGATTCAAAGATACTGGAGCTGATGCGGAGGAGAATATGGAAAAAATCAGCAGTTAAGGGGAAATGCTAATTTAGTTCGGCGGGGATAAGAAACGCCGAAAGAACTCCGGTTTCATTGACTAAGACTGGGCGGCAAAGATCAGTAAGGAGACGCTGGAATACATTGTAACACCGCCACACTTGAATCTATCCAACCTCCTGTATTGAATATCACAGTCAAAACAAAGCAGGCATGAAACGAAAGGCGAGTGCGAGATGTTATATTGTGCATACATCGAATTTAATATCACGGTACGACATGTCGACGGTATTCCTTGTGGTATCGATCAAAATTATTGGATTATTGAATTACTAGTACCTAGAATCATGTCCCCCTTCGGATCATGGGTTCAAAAACGAATCGACGTGGAAAGTGCCGGAGAGGAAATATAAACATAAACAGAGAACACTTTACGCGATGTATGGGTTATCTGCACTTTCTCAAGTATCACGCTGCTTTTGCGGCCGAAAAATGAGGCCCACGGGCCCCTCAAGGCGCTAAGGGGTCTAGAATAGCCCTCAGTCTTCTAGCGATATCAGTCAAGTAAAGCCGGTCTTTCCTCGTACATTTAGAATAAAAGCGAAAGTAAAGATTCAATTTGCTGCGTTTAATATTATTTTAAATTCCATTTCTAATGAAAATCAAAATAGTCCAGTCCAGATAGGTCTCAAAATCGGTCAATTTGGACATAATTCCAAGTCATCAATATAAATTACAAGTTCTGAGATTTTCAGAAATATGTGCGTTATTCCGTTATTGCATAAAAAAAAAAAAAAACATCACAGGGTTACCTGAGACTGAATTACAATACGTGACCCATTTTTACTCGGCCTTGAATGATATTTGGATTTTCTTGTTTTTCATGACATAAACAGTTATACAAATCTCATCTTCATCCAAGTTTCAGTTTATATTAATTATTTATTGTTAAAAAATCTTTTGTTTTGAGTGAAAATGATGCAAGGATATGTATACCTGCAATAAGTGGTAATTAAATCACAGGAATACATCTTCTGGCATTCTTGTTGCGTAAAATGAGACTTTTTTCAGATATTTGTATACGACATATTATATCAGTACCTCTTTGGGAAATTGATACGAGAGCGGAGGTAATAAGTTTAGAGGACAGGGATTTCGGATTCTTGGTCTCCTTTAGAAAATGCATAAAAAAGGTATCTAATATGTTGAAACTGTTATGGGTAAAGTGTCGATCATGCGTTGCCCCCGTATATGGGTGTTACCGTGCTCTAAAGGTGTAGAAAGACTACAAAATCCTCTACAAATGAACAAATGAGACGAGAGGTGAAATGAAATGCTGTTGAAATAATCGCGGAACAACCGACACATGTCATTATCATACCATAGACATGAACGCCTGTCAAGCCACGAGGAATTACATTGGGAGAATAAAATAATATTGGGCGTTCTACAGGCACTGAAAACTATTTAACTCGACACATTATTACAGCACGAATAGTTGGATTGGAAAGCTGAGTTGAAACGTGGATAAGACTCGTGGGCGAGCTCATTCTCCGATCATGGCAATCTCATCAGCAGCGTTAACTTTGGACATTGGATATAGAGTCCAGCAACTTTGACACGTGAAACACTAATTTTTATCAAGATAAGTTGACAAAGGGGTGATTTTAATGAATAAGGGGTGGAACGGCAGAATCCTAATAACAGCATATCAATGGACAACGTGCGTTCCATCACTTTTCTGTACGTAGTTGGCATGGGGGTGAGTTTCGGGTGTTGGGGGTTGAGCAACAAAATCAGTGATACGGTACATCGAGAGCAACTAATTCGCGGATCTGAAATCAATTTTCAATGAATTTTTATATCCGCGCGTTCTGTCATTTCTGTGTAGCGTCGTTGGCATGGGGGTGAGTTTCGGGTGTTGGGGGTTGAGCAACAAAATCGATGACACGGTAAAACCAGTGCAACTAATTTGCGGATCTGAAATCAATTTTCAACGAATTTTTATATCCGCGCGTTCTGTCATTTCTGTGTAGCGTCGTTGGCATGGGGGTGAGTTTCGGGTGTTGGGGGTTGAGCAACAAAATCGGTGATACGGTACATCGAGAGCAACTAATTCGCGGATCTGAAATCAATTTTTAGTGAATTGTTATATCCGCGCGTTCTGTCATTTCTGTGTAGCGTCGTTGGCATGTGGGTGAGTTTCGGGTGTTGGGGGTTGAGCAACAAAATCGGTGACACGGTAAAACGAGAGCAACTAATTTGCGGATCTGAAATCAATTTTCAACGAATTTTTATATCCGCGCGTTCTGTCATTTCTGTGTAGCGTCGTTGGCATGGGGGTGAGTTTCGGGTGTTGGGGGTTGAGCAACAAAATCGGTGATACGGTACATCGAGAGCAACTAATTCGCGGATCTGAAATCAATTTTCAACGAATTTTTGAATCCGCGCGTTCTGTCATTTCTGTGTAGCGTCGTTGGCATGGGGGTGAGTTTCGGGTGTTGGGGGTTGAGCAACAAAATCGGTGACACGGTAAAACGAGAGCAACTAATTTGCGGATCTGAAATCAATTTTCAACGAATTTTTATATCCGCGCGTTCTGTCATTTCTGTGTAGCGTCGTTGGCATGGGGGTGAGTTTCGGGTGTTGGGGGTTGAGCAACAAAATCGGTGATACGGTACATCGAGAGCAACTAATTCGCGGATCTGAAATCAATTTTCAACGAATTTTTATATCCGCGCGTTCTGTCATTTCTGTGTAGCGTCGTTGGCATGGGGGTGAGTTTCGGGTGTTGGGGGTTGAGCAACAAAATCGGTGATACGGTACATCGAGAGCAACTAATTCGCGGATCTGAAATCAATTTTTAGCGAATTGTTATGTCCGCGCGTTCTGTCATTTCTGTGTAGCGTCGTTGGCATGGGAGTGAGTTTCGGGTGTTGGGGGTTGAGCAACAAAATCGGTGATACGGTAAAACGAGAGCAACTAATTTGCGGATCTGAAATCAATTTTCAACGAATTTTTATATCCGCGCGTTCTGTCATTTCTGTGTAGCGTCGTTGGCATGGGGGTGAGTTTCGGGTGTTGGGGGTTGAGCAACAAAATCGGTGATACGGTACATCGAGAGCAACTAATTCGCGGATCTGAAATCAATTTTCAACGAATTTTTATATCCGCGCGTTCTGTCATTTCTGTGTAGCGTCGTTGGCATGGGGGTGAGTTTCGGGTGTTGGGGGTTGAGCAACAAAATCGGTGATACGGTACATCGAGAGCAACTAATTCGCGGATCCGAAATCAATTTTCAACGAATTTTTATATCCGCGCGTTCTGTCATTTCTGTGTAGCGTCGTTGGCATGGGGGTGAGTTTCGGGTGTTGGGGGTTGAGCAACAAAATCGGTGATACGGTACATCGAGAGCAACTGATTCGCGGATCTGAAATCAATTTTTAGCGAATTGTTATATCCGCGAGTTCTGTCATTTCTGTGTAGCGTCGTTGGCATGGGAGTGAGTTTCGGGTGTTGGGGGTTGAGCAACAAAATCGGTGATACGGTAAAACGAGAGCAACTAATTTGCGGATCTGAAATCAATTTTCATCGAATTTTTATATCCGCGCGTTCTGTCATTTCTGTGTAGCGTCGTTGGCATGGGGGTGAGTTTCGGGTGTTGAGGGTTGAGCAACAAAATCGGTGATACGGTAAAACCAGTGCAACTAATTTGCGGATCTGAAATCAATTTTCAACGAATTTTTATATCCGCGCGTTCTGTCATTTCTGTGTAGCGTCGTTGGCATGGGGGTGAGTTTCGGGTGTTGGGGGTTGAGCAACAAAATCGGTGATACGGTACATCGAGAGCAACTAATTCGCGGATCTGAAATCAATTTTTAGCGAATTGTTATATCCGCGCGTTCTGTCATTTCTGTGTAGCGTCGTTGGCATGGGGGTGAGTTTCGGGTGTTGGGGGTTGAGCAACAAAATCGGTGACACGGTAAAACGAGAGCACCTAATTTGCGGATCTGAAATCAATTTTCAACGAATTTTTATATCCGCGCGTTCTGTCATTTCTGTGTAGCGTCGTTGGCATGGGGGTGAGTTTTGGGTGTTGGGGGTTGAGCAACAAAATCGGTGATACGGTACATCGAGAGCAACTAATTCGCGGATCTGAAATCAATTTTCAACGAATTTTTATATCCGCGCGTTCTGTCATTTCTGTGTAGCGTCGTTGGCATGGGGGTGAGTTTCGGGTGTTGGGGGTTGAGCAACAAAATCGGTGATACGGTACATCGAGAGCAACTAATTCGCGGATCTGAAATCAATTTTCAACGAATTTTTATATCCGCGCGTTCTGTCATTTCTGTGTAGCGTCGTTGGCATGGGGGTGAGTTTCGGGTGTTGGGGGTTGAGCAACAAAATCGGTGATACGGTACATCGAGAGCAACTGATTCGCGGATCTGAAATCAATTTTTAGCGAATTGTTATGTCCGCGCGTTCTGTCATTTCTGTGTAGCGTCGTTGGCATGGGAGTGAGTTTCGGGTGTTGGGGGTTGAGCAACAAAATCGGTGATACGGTAAAACGAGAGCAACTAATTTGCGGATCTGAAATCAATTTTCATCGAATTTTTATATCCGCGCGTTCTGTCATTTCTGTGTAGCGTCGTTGGCATGGGGGTGAGTTTCGGGTGTTGGGGGTTGAGCAACAAAATCGGTGATACGGTCCGTCGAGAGCAACTAATTCGCGGATCTGAAATCAATTTTTAGCGAATTGTTATATCCGCGCGTTCTGTCATTTCTGTGTAGCGTCGTTGGCATGGGGGTGAGTTTCGGGTGTTGGGGGTTGAGCAACAAAATCGATGACACGGTAAAACGAGAGCAACTAATTTGCGGATCTGAAATCAATTTTCAACGAATTTTTATATCCGCGCGTTCTGTCATTTCTGTGTAGCGTCGTTGGCATGGGGGTGAGTTTCGGGTGTTGGGGGTTGAGCAACAAAATCGGTGATACGGTACATCGAGAGCAACTAATTCGCGGATCTGAAATCAATTTTTAGCGAATTGTTATATCCGCGCGTTGTGTCATTTCTGTGTAGCGTCGTTGGCATGGGGGTGAGTTTCGGGTGTTGGGGGTTGAGCAACAAAATCGGTGACACGGTAAAACGAGAGCAACTAATTTGCGGATCTGAAATCAATTTTCAACGAATTTTTATGTCCGCGCGTTCTGTCATTTCTGTGTAGCGTCGTTGGCATGGGGGTGAGTTTCGGGTGTTGGGGGTTGAGCAACAAAATCGGTGATACGGTACATCGAGAGCAACTAATTCGCGGATCTGAAATCAATTTTTAGCGAATTGTTATATCCGCGCGTTGTGTCATTTCTGTGTAGCGTCGTTGGCATGGGGGTGAGTTTCGGGTGTTGGGGGTTGAGCAACAAAATCGATGACACGGTAAAACGAGAGCAACTAATTTGCGGATCTGAAATCAATTTTCAACGAATTTTTATATCCGCGCGTTCTGTCATTTCTGTGTAGCGTCGTTGGCATGGGGGTGAGTTTCGGGTGTTGGGGGTTGAGCAACAAAATCGGTGATACGGTACATCGAGAGCAACTAATTCGCGGATCTGAAATCAATTTTTAGCGAATTGTTATATCCGCGCGTTGTGTCATTTCTGTGTAGCGTCGTTGGCATGGGGGTGAGTTTCGGGTGTTGGGGGTTGAGCAACAAAATCGGTGACACGGTAAAACGAGAGCAACTAATTTGCGGATCTGAAATCAATTTTCAACGAATTTTTATGTCCGCGCGTTCTGTCATTTCTGTGTAGCGTCGTTGGCATGGGGGTGAGTTTCGGGTGTTGGGGGTTGAGCAACAAAATCGGTGATACGGTACATCGAGAGCAACTAATTCGCGGATCTGAAATCAATTTTTAGCGAATTGTTATATCCGCGCGTTCTGTCATTTCTGTGTAGCGTCGTTGGCATGGGGGTGAGTTTCGGGTGTTGGGGGTTGAGCAACAAAATCGGTGACACGGTAAAACGAGAGCAACCAATTTGCGGATCTGAAATCAATTTTTAGCGAATTGTTATATCCGCGCGTTCTGTCATTTCTGTGTAGCGTCGTTGGCATGGGGGTGAGTTTCGGGTGTTGGGGGTTGAGCAACAAAATCGGTGACACGGTAAAACGAGAGCAACTAATTTGCGGATCTAAAATCAATTTTCAACAGATTTTTATATCCGCGCGTTCTGTCATTTCTGTGTAGCGTCGTTGGCATGGGGGTGAGTTTCGGGTGTTGGGGGTTGAGCAACAAAATCGGTGATACGGTACATCGAGAGCAACTAATTTGCGGATCTGAAATCAATTTTCAACGAATTTTTATATCCGCGCGTTCTGTCATTTCTGTGTAGCGTCGTTGGCATGGGGGTGAGTTTCGGGTGTTGGGGGTTGAGCAACAAAATCGGTGATATGGTACATCGAGAGCAACTAATTCGCGGATCTGAAATCAATTTTCAACGAATTTTTATATCCGCGCGTTCTGTCATTTCTGTGTAGCGTCGTTGGCATGGGGGTGAGTTTCGGGTGTTGGGGGTTGAGCAACAAAATCGGTGATACGGTACATCGAGAGCAACTAATTCGCGGATCTGAAATCAATTTTTAGCGAATTGTTATATCCGCGCGTTCTGTCATTTCTGTGTAGCGTCGTTGGCATGGGAGTGAGTTTCGGGTGTTGGGGGTTGAGCAACAAAATCGGTGATACGGTAAAACGAGAGCAACTAATTTGCGGATCTGAAATCAATTTTCATCGAATTTTGATATCCGCGCGTTCTGTCATTTCTGTGTAGCGTCGTTGGCATGGGGGTGAGTTTCGGGTGTTGGGGGTTGAGCAACAAAATCGGTGATACGGCACATCGAGAGCAACTAATTCGCGGATCTGAAATCAATTTTCAACGAATTTTTATATCCACGCGTTCTGTCATTTCTGTGTAGCGTCGTTGGCATGGGGGTGAGTCTCGGGTGTTGGGGGTTGAGCAACAAAATCGGTGATACGGTACATCGAGAGCAACTAATTCGCGGATCTAAAATCAATTCTCAACGAATTTTTATATCCGCGCGTTCTGTCATTTCTGTGTAGCGTCGTTGGCATGGGGGTGAGTTTCGGTCGTTGGGGGTTGAGCAACAAAATCGGTGATACGACAAATTCACGTGATTCCGTGATTTATTAGTTGGAAACAAAATGTACAGTACATTCAATCACATTTCAAGCGTATTGTTTGTACGTGACGACTTGGGGGTGGTTTCCGGAGCAAGGGTTGATTCTTTCAGTTCGAAATGAGTGTATTGTTTGAGCAACTAATTAGCAACCAATTCTCATAATTTTTTCGTTAATATTCCGTCATCCGTTTGCCTGGCTTTGCCAACTTTTTTTAAACTTGACATCGCCCTCAATTTCGGCGAAATCACTGGAGCAACAAAATCAAAATTTGGGGAACAAATCAGCAACTAAAGAGCACTAAATATTCATGTAGGTCATTTCCGATATTGATGAAGTGGTTATTCCAGCTTAAGAGACGTACCTGTGACTAAGGCCACCGGGAAGGACGAGAAGGAGGAGATAACGCCAATGGCACGTGCTGATAAGCAACTTCCGCAGCCGCAGTGCCAGCAGGGGAGCAAGAGAAAGGGAAGTGAGCTCACCCCACCAGGAGCCGCGAGTCCCTTGGACGAAGAGGAGCCGACCCTGCCGCACAGGCCGGGAAGTACGCGGGGGGGCAGAACGGGAGCCACAAAAAGCGGGACTGGAGAGGCGAGAGCCATGCTTCCAGCCAAAGAGAGTGGAGAGGGCCAGCAGAAGAAGAACACAGGTACACGCCCTAAGGACAAGAAAAGGCGCGTTGTCCTCAATAAAGGGGCCTACGCAGTAAGGGACTCAGATACCGATGACACGGGATCCGAGGAAAGTACCCAAAGCCAGCGTCCGGGGATGGCAAAAGCCCTCCCTACTACCATGAAGGCCAGGAAAAAGGCCACCGGTGTGGTGACGAGCTCCCCAAAAGATGTTCCGAAGGAGATAGGCCCCGTCGAGTACAGGTACATGACCGCGGCAGATCTGGGAGCCCAGATCAGGGAGTGGATGGAGGAAATTGACGGCATCAGGATGAAATGCAAGTCAATGAACGGCAGACTGAGCGGCGAAATAAAAAAGAGAGTGGGCTGGGCGAAAGAAGCTCTGCTCACCCTTACCGGCAGAGCAGAAATGGCAGCCCGTCCCGCAGAGCTACGGGAGGAGAAAAGGAAGCTGGAGACCCAGGTCCGGGATGGACTAAGGGAGAGGGAGAAGCTCCAGAAGAGGCTTGAGGAGTACCGGGCAGCCCTAGGGAGAGCCTGGGCAGGGGCCAAAACCCCGCAGTGGACACCTACGCGAGGGTCACCAGGGGGATACCCCCAACAGCGCTGTCGCTCGACATCCAGGCGGCGGCGGTAAACACGGCGGGGGAAACCAGCGAGGGTCAGCCGACAGCGACGTCGACCGGCACCTCGGAACTCGGATTCCGACTCACTGAATCCGAACTATACCTGGTCCCGGAAGAGGACAGGGCCAGGAATGAAGAGCTGGCCAGGCAAACCGCGGCCCTCAGGCAAGTGCGAGAGGAGGTCAGCCGGATCTCCCGCATGCTGCGCAGCACAAGAGACGGGGGAAATCCAAGCCACACCGCGGCCACCCCGGATGCCGTAAGGGAAAGAGGTGTGGGCCTCGGACCGCCCAACAAGGCGCACGCGGTACCTAGCGCGGCCCGAGATACCGCAGAACCCATAGAAAAAGCCCCAGGCGCGGCAAGCTCCCCAATGGAGGTAGGCGACGACGCCTGGGTCGAAGTGGGAAGAAGCGGCGCGGCGGCGAAGGAAAAGAAGAAGAAGGAGGAGAGATTGACTAAGGGGAACCCCCCAGGAGGGGCAAATTACAGCAGGTTGGCAACGAAGGCTAGGCCAAGGGTCCTACCGTCGACCCAGGCGCAACCAGGTGCGAACAAACCGCCCGGAGCCACCCGCAAGGCCCCGAGAGCCGCGGCGGTCGCGATCAAATGCAGAGGGGAGAGCGCCCCCTACGCAGAAATCCTGCAATTTGCCCGCGGCAAGATCTAGCTGGAAGAGCTGGACATAGGGGGGACCAGGGTTCGGCGAGCAGCCAATGGCGGGGTGCTCATAGAAATACCCGGACCCGAGAACGCGAAGAAGGCGGACGCCCTGGCGGAGCGACTCTCCGATGTAATCGGGGAAAAATACGGCGACGCGGTCCAGGTGATGCGACCGTCAACCAAGGGTGAGCTGAGGGTACAAGGGCTGGACGACTCGGTGACGACAGAGGAGCTGGCCCGCACCCTAGCGAAGCAGGGAGGATGCGGTTCACAGGAGATCCGAGTAGGCCCTCCTCGGAGAACGGCTAGCGGGCTCTTCAGCGCTTGGGTGCAGTGCCCTCTAAGGGCAGCCACAACCGTGGCGGCAAAGGGTAGGATTAAAATAGGCTGGACCATAGCCAGGGTCGAGCTACTGGAGGCGCGGCCCCGTCAATGCTACAGGTGCTGGGGTTTTGGACACATAGGCACCGCGTGCAACGCACCGGCAGCGCGCGGGCGTGCGTGTTTCAGGTTTCGCAGCGAGGGACACCAGACGAGAGGCTGCACATCCACCCCGAAATGCACGGTGCGCGACAGCAAAGGGAAGAACAGCGCCCACAGGATGGGATCGGGACGCTGCGCATCGGTCAGTGAACGGGGTCGGGGGCCCGCAGCCAGGGACACCGTAGATGGCCAGGCTCTTCCTGCAGAGCAACCTGAACCATAGCCGGGGGGCTCAGGACCTGCTGAGCCAGTTTGCGTTAGAAGAGGGGGTGGATGTGTGTCTCATATCCGAGCCACACTCCATCCCGGGCGCAGACAACTGGCTGGGCAGCGAGGACGGCCTGGCGGCCATATGCTGGAAGACGGAGGGCGATGCACCACGGTGCTCCCTACTGGAGAGGGGAAGGGGGTATGTAGCGGCCAGATGCGGAAACATAGCAGTCGTATCTGGCTACATATCCCCCAACGTCCCCATGCAAGCGTTCGAGGGATTTATGGACGACCAGTGCGGGTGGTCCGGTCAGCAGGCGACGGCGGCAGGGGGGTACTGGTGGGCGGCGACTTTAATGCCCGCTCACCGACATGGGACCCAGCGGGGAGCAACCGCAGGCGGGAGCTCTTGGAGAGATGGGCGGCGTCGTGTGAAGTAAGCCTGCACAACGATGGGAGTACGGCAACGTGTGTCAGGGCGCAGGGATCATCAGTTGTTGACCTGACGTGGTCGACGCTGAGCCTGACGCCGACGGTGCAGCAATGGCGAGTCCTCACGGAGAGGGAGACGCTCTCGGACCACCTTTATATAACGTATGAGATACAGGGCCTTCGGCACGTGAAATCTGGGGACGGGTCTGGACACGCACGGTGGAACTGGCGCAGATTCAATGTAGAACGCTTCGGGGAATCCCTAGGCACTTGTCTGGCATAGGGACCAACGGGCGAGGACCAGACTACGTCGGCCGGCCTCGCTGCATGGGTGGAGAGGACCATGATGCAGGCCCGCGACGCGGCCGCTCCCAGAGCTCGAACCAAGGGCCATAGGAGGACCACGTACTGGTGGAGCGAGGACCTGGCCGAACAGCGTAGGCGCTGCGTGGCAGCAAGGAGGCGCCTCACCAGGGACAGGAGAGCAGCCAGCGGCCCCCACGACGACAGAGAGGCTGAGTAGCGGACCAGTAAGCGGAGGCTGCGGGACAGCATAAAAGCAGCGAAGGCCAAGGCCTGGGAAGACCTCGTGGGCTCCGTGGAATCGGACCCATGGGGCCTACCCTACAAGCTGGTGCTGGGCAGGCTCCGCACCGCCTCGAGGGGGCTGATGGAAACCCTCGACAGCGAGACCCTGGGGAGGCTCCTCACAGCAATATTCCCAAGAGGAGAGGGCAGCGAGCCAGAGAGCCAGGTAGACCGAAGCTGAAACGAGGGATGGGCGGTCACGGTCGACGAAGTACGGTCCGCGATCAAGAAGGGGAGCGGGCGAAACACCGCCCCGGGACCAGACGGCATTAGAGGAGCCGCGTGGGCAGGAGTCCCCGAGGGGATGACTACGCTGCTCGCACGGACATTCACGGCGCGTCTACGGGAGGGGCACGTCCCACGATCCTGGACGAGGACCCGCCTAGTGCTGATCCCCAAAGGAGGCACGTCCGGCGGATCTCTTCAAAAGGTCAGGCCTATATGCCTTTTGGGCGAACTCGGGAAGGCCTTCGAGAGGGTTCTGGTTTCTCGACTGGGGAACTGGATGAAAGAGAACCCCCAGGCCCGGCTGTCGGACGAGCAATATGGCTTCCGGAAAGGGCGGTCAACAATCGACACGCTAGTCAGGGTGCGCGAGTTCGTCGAGGGCGCTACAAGGACGGGGGGCTGCGCGGTGGCTGTATCTTTGGATATAGCCAACGCGTTCAATAGCCTCCCATGGTCTGTTATCAGAAACGCGCTCGCGACAAGGGGGGTACCCGCGTACATGCGGCAAATTATTAACGATTATCTCTCCCACAGGTACGTCGAGTACACAACGGAGGGCGGGGGACTGAGAAGCCTGGCGGTGAGAGCCGGAGTTCCACAAGGGTCTGTCCTAGGTCCTCTGCTGTGGATCCTGTCGTTCGACGAGGTCTTGCGGGTTGGAGCGGAGCCAGACACCGCAGTGGTATACTACGCAGACGACACCCTGGTCTTGAGCTCCGCGGCGGACCCAGCATCAGCGGCGGCCCTGGCCAACGTAATGGTGGCGAGGGTATGCCGTTGCATATCGGGCCTTGGGCTCAAGATATCGGCCAACAAGACGGAGGCGGTCCTCTTCGGCCGCGCAGGAAAAGGGACGGTAGAACAGATCCCGGACTTGAGGGTGGGTTCGGAGAGGATCCCACTGGCGGAGTCCATGAAATATCTTGGGATATGGCTGGACTCCGGTCTCACATTCCGGGAGCATTTCGCGGCCATGGAAGTGAAGATCGGGGGCATCACGGGGGCCCTATCGCGACTGATGCCGAACCTCAGGGGGCCGTCGGAGGCGAAGCGGCGACTGTACGCCGGGACCCTGTTCGCGGCCATTCTGTACGGGGCCCTGGTATGGGGGGACGTGGCGCAAACGTCAAAGCCCATACAACGTGCCATGGAAAAGCACCAGAGAAGGATCTGCACGAGGGTGGTCGCGACATACCGGACGGCGTCCTTTGTGTCTGTCACAATGCTGGCCCGAACGACGCCGCTACACCTGGTGGCTGGTGCCTATCACCGAGCATACGGCTGGATGCGGGAGACGCTAGCGACGACGGGATCCTGCTCTACTGACGAAGCAAGGACTGTCAGGGCGAGAGAACTCCTGGCTGCCCGCGAACGTTGGAGGAGGTCCCTGGAGGGTCCCGACCTTCCCAGCGGGAGGTTAAGAGCGGCGATCGCGGATAACTGGGATGGGTGGCACGGCAAGGGTCACGGAATGCTGACTTTCCGATTAACTGAGATACTGACGGGCCACGGTTGTTTCGCCTACTTCCTGCACAGGATAGGGAGGGCGGAACGGCCGGACTGCCAGCACTGTGGAGGGGCCGCGGACACGTCTAGCTACACGGTGGAAACGTGCTCAGTGTGGGCGGTGGACTGACCCTGGCCGGGTTGATGCGGGCAATGACGAGCTCAGGGGAGGGATATGCGGCGGTGGCCCGCTTCGCGGAACGGGTGATCGCCGCGAAAGAACTTGAGGAGAGAGCGCGGCAACAGGCCCCGCAGCGCGAAGGGAATGGGACCCGGTAGCGCAGGCTACACGGGCCGAACGGGTAGCTCGGACATGTGAGGACCCGAACGGATTGGCGGGGTCGGGTGCCGGCCGGGCTTCGCTCCGTCCCTCGGGGCGGGCCGGGGAAGGCGCATAGGTGGTGCCAGAGTAGGACAGAGTAGGATGTAGTAGGCTCTCAGTTAGGGCTACGGCCTCTCCGCTCAATACCTTCTCTTCATCATCGGCCCCAACCCCCTGGGACGGTGACTGGAGCGCGACGCTGCGCCGTCTTGCCCCGACCTCCGCGAGAGTAGTCCTGGTCCTAGAGGACGCAGAGTGGGAATCGCCCTCGGCACTGGGCGGGTTCGCCTCACGAAGCGCCAGCCACAGCGCTGTTAGGAGGAGGTTACCCACAAGGAAGAGAGCCATAACAGCTAGTGGGAAGGGGGAAGGGGAAACGCAAGCCCCAACAGGCAGGACACGCAGCCGCGTATTAGTGCCCAGGGGCTCCCTGAAGATATGCCCCGAGCTGTTCCGGGGAGTCCCTTACCCGCACCAGGGTGGCCGCTGGTTTTTTAGTGAGTGCGAGTCCCACACTACCCCGAGGGTCTTTGTGCGGAGCCTCGGGGTGTGCATAGGGCATTTTTCCAGCGATAACAAAAAAAAAAAACGGTAACGGTAACTGTAACGGTGACGGTTACGGTGACGGTGACGGTAATGATAATGATAATGATAATGATAATGATAATATTAATGATTACCGCGGGTGGCGGGGGGGTTAAATCCTCGTCCGGGACGTGACGACCCCGCGTACATCGAGTAAGTCAAGGGGGACTGAAGTTGGCACAGGCCCAACAAATGGCCCCCGAGGCGGCCTCAGGAGGCGGATTAGGCGTAAAAACCTGGTTTGCTCGGGAAGTGACGACTCCGGGGTTTCCTCGTAAGTCGGAGGGGACGGAAGTCGGCACAAGCCCGACGGAAGGCCCCCGAGGCGACCTCAGGGGCCGTGCTATGTTCCGGCGCGGTACGGGGAATCGCGCCCCCGAGAGACCCGTAGCATGGAGGTACGTTTATGGAGATGCACGAGGGTAACAACGTTATACCTCAGGTGATAGCCCCAGCACAGGGGAAATCCACCCTGGGTTCCGATCGGGTGAAAGCCCCGGTGGCCCATGGCAGCGGTATGGATTCTGAGGGCCGCAAATTGTGCAAAGACTAGGTGACAAAGACGGCAACAAAGACAGCGGACACGAAATCTGGGACAGCGGACAGGACGACACTGGGACACCAATGACGAGACAGGACGGACAGCGTGTCGAGCACGGGCAGCGGAGCGAGTTGCCGCTTCCGCTGTATCCACGATCGGCACGAAGACACGAATCACGGACCATATGGACCTGACGGACGTATTGTTACTGATCCACAGTACAGCGACAAGGATGGCCGAGGCAGCGGCCATCCAAAAAAAACATGAATATGTCCGTTAAACTAGGCATAAAGACCATCCTCGAGGCTGCCGACGTTGCGCTTAACAGGCGCGCTAAAGCAGCCACGAAGGACCACAAGACGGACAACGAGACGACGGAGACGGACGTTGAGACTGAACAACGGACACGAAACACTCCGCGGACTGAACGGAAACGGGAGGCGACTGGAACCACTCCGGAATCCTCTCAGAAGAGGGCAACGGTTGCGGAACCGGTCGCTGACTGGCAGACAGTGACCAGAAAAAGAAAGGAAAGAAAGAAACGGAAGACGCGGACGGACGGGACGAACGCGACAACGGACACGACGGCCAGGGCTGAGGGGCGCAGAGCGGCTCCCAAACACTGGGGGACGGCGGTGCTCGTCAAACCTGGGAACGACATGACGTACTCCGACATCGTGAGGAGGATACGGACCACGGTCGACCCTGCGAAGAGTCACGTTAAAAGTGACGACTTTCAGGAGGACGAAGAATGGTCTGTGTCTTCTGAAGATGAAGACAGATGACAACGGACGAGACGACTTCCGACGCGTCCTGCAGGACGCAGTCGGCGACGCAGGCAACGTCAGGACCGGGACCTCCAGGCTGCAACTAGAGATCATGGATCTTGACTGTGTCACGACCAGAAACGGCGTGATACAGGCATTGCGACGAGAAACGGGACGAGACGCGGACTTTGGGGTCCACATCTTCGGCCCGAACCGGGCGGAGCAGTTTATGGCCGTATGCGACCTAGAGTCGCAGGAAGCCAGAGAGCTGCTCGGCCGGGGACGGATCGGGATTGGATGGGTGGGGTGCCGCGTCTGACCACGAATGACGGTGACGAAATGCCACAAGTGCCTGGGATACGGGCACACGAAGGCAAAATGTAAAAATACAGACCGGACGAAGTGCTGCAGGAGAAGTGGCGAGACAGGACATTACGCCACGGACTGTAAGAACAGACCGGCCTGCCCACTGTGCGCCGAGGCGGGACACGGCAATGCGGCGCATCTTGCGGGCTCTGGGAGGTGCGCGGTGTACCGGGTTGCGCTGGAGGAGTGCAAGAAGCAGGCCGGAAGACGGACAGGATAGTTCAGGGCAACCTGAACCGCAGTAGGACAGCAGACATGCTACCACCACAGACAGCAGACGAACGCGACGCCGACATTCTGATCCTGTGCGAGCCGTACAGGGTGCGACAAACGCAGGATTGGATTACGAACGAAACCAAGACAGCAGCTATCTGGGTGAGGGGCGCTGCCCGAGCCCGGATAACCGCTCGGGGATGACTACGTCTGGGCTAGGGTGAGCGCTGTCACTTACGTCAGCGTCCACCTGACCCCAAACTGCGCCGCGGCGGAGTTCCGGGAAAGGTTGCGCTCCTTGAGGACGGACTCAGGGACCTGTCCGGGGACCTCGTGGTCGCGGGGGACCTCAACGCGAGGGCGGTCGAGTGGAGCATGACGGTAACGAACAGACGCGGACGGCTGCTGCTGGAGATGGCCGCAAGGCTGGACCTAGTGGTGGCAAACACAGGAGACGTGCCAACGTACAGACGGCCGGGATTTGGAGACTCCATCCCGGACGTAACAATGACGACGGACAGAATCCTGCCACGGATAGGGCGGTGGCGGGTTTTCGAGGGCTACACGGCCAGCGATCATCAGTATATCGCCTTCGAAGTGGCAGGAGAGACAAGGACGACACGGATGAGGACCCAGCACCCCCCGTGGTGGAACGTAGACAATCTCGACGTACCGAAGTTCTCAGCGGAGCTGGCTGCAGCGCCGGCCCCGATTACCGACGTCCCCCAAGAGCTGACTGGCCGGCAAAGTGCGGAAAAACTAGTAGACGAGACGGCCAAACTGACGACGTGGCTGTGCGACAGCACAATGCCAAAACGACAGTACGGACGCAACAGACCACCACAATACTGGTGGACGAACGAGATAGCCGAGCTGCGGAAGAGTTGCCTGGCAAAACGACGACGGGTTACGAGGGCTGGAGGGAGACCCGACAGGGAAACCCTTCAGGCCGAGTACAAGACGGAACGAAAACGACTGACGTACGCCATCAGAGACAGCAAGACGCGTTGCTGGCAGAAGCTCTGCAAGGAGCTGGACTGCGACCCCTGGGGTGCCGGTTACAAGATTGTGACCGGTGGGCTGGGGGCCCGGATCCCGCCAGAACTCAAGGATGCTGAAACCGCACGACGGGTCTTCGACGGACTATTCCCGACGCACCCGACGCGTACGGACGCGACGAACGACGACAAGACTGCGGTGCCCCCCGTCTTCACCGCCGAGGAGCTCGTCGGAGCGACCAGAGCAATGAAAAGGGGTAAGGCGCCAGGACCGGACGGGATACCGGCGGAGGTTCTTCGGCTGATGGCGAGTTTGAGGCCGGAGATATATCTCGACCTCTACAACACGTATCTCACGACAGGGACATTCAGCGACCTGTGGAAGGTAGCGAATCTGGTCCTTATCCCAAAGGGTAAGGGTGACCCCAGCACGCCGTCGGCCTACCGGCCGCTGAGCTTACTGGACACGACAGGGAAACTGTCGAGCAGCTTCTACGATCAGAACTCACGGACGCGATACAGGACGGCGGAGGCCTCTCGGACCAGCAGTACGGTTTCCGGAGGGGTCGATCAACGATTGGAGCGATTCAAGAGGTCGTTGACTCGTTCCGGTCAACAGACAGACATGGCCAGGCTGCGCGACCCGTTGCGCTGCTGGTGACACTTGACGTTAAGAACGCCTTCAACTCGGCCAGGTGAGTGGATATCCTAGGGTCGCTGAGAGGCGACTTCGGGGTCCCGCCTTACTTGCTCCGAGTTGTTGAAGACTACCTTCGGAACAGACGGCTGACGTACGAAACGACCGAAGGACAAGTGACGCGACAGATCACCGCGGGGGTCGCTCAAGGTTCCATACTAGGACCTGACTTCTGGAACGGGATGTATGATAGCCTGCTCAGACTGGAGCTCCCACTCGGCGTTCGCCTGGTCGCTTACGCTGACGACGTGGCGGCAGTGATAGTCGAGCGAACTCCAGATCTGGCACAATACGCACTAAATCCGACAATGAGACGAGTCGGACGGTGGACGACTGACCACGGACTGCAACTCGCGACGGAAAAGACAGAACTGGTGCTCCTCACCAGAAGACGAATACCGACCACATTACGCATGACGGTCGGGACGGACGAGATCGAGACCAGAGGGGAAGTCAAGTACCTGGGGGTGACCCTGGATACGAAGATGACCTTCTGGCCTCACATACGACAAACGGCTCAGAAGGCGGCTGAAAGGATAGCATCCCTAAGCCGCCTGATGGCAAACACGAACGGACCGAGACCAGGGAAACGGAGACTTTTGATGTCGACGGTGAACTCGATCCTCCTCTACGGTGCGGAGATCTGGGCAGACTCCCTGAAGACTGAGAAGTACTGTCGCGCAATGACGACGGTACAGAGATGAAGCGCGTTGAGGATCGCTTGTTCCTATCGGACGGTCTCAGCACAGGCCGTTCTGGTGGTGGCAGGCGTGATCCCCATAGACCTTCTCACGTTCGAGCGCAAGAGAGTCTACGGAAGAGACGCGGACGTGACCCGACGGGACGCGGCAACGACGGAAAGAGACGCGACGATACAGACGTGGCAGGAACGGTGGACGGAAGAAACGACGGGAAACTGGACGAGACGACTTATTAAGGACCTGAGACCGTGGATCCAGAGGGGGTTTGGGGATGTGAATTTTTACGTCACCCAGCTTCTGACGGGCCACGGTTATTTCAGACGGTACTTACACAACTTGAACCAAGTACGGACGCCCAACTGTACGTACTGCGGACACGAACGAGACGACGCGGAACACACGTTCTTCGAATGTGACCGCTGGACAGAACTGACACAGAGACTGGAGACGGTCGTGGGAGGCATCACTCCCGACAACATTGTTGGGGTGATGCTCCATAGTACAGAAAGGTGGCAACAAGCACACAGAGACAATCCTACGACGTGAGAATGCGGACGGCTGCCTGACGTAACGTAACTGACGGACTGCCTGCACGGGACGGACGGACGGACAGACTGACAAGACACACACCGACAGAGCTCCCGGCTAGAAGTAATATCACCATAGTCCCTAGCTGGGGGCGTTGCACAGGAGGTGGCGGTTTAGTGGGTAGGCCACCCTGGAGTCCCACATCCGCGCTAGCCCGTATGACTGGCGTGAATCCGTAACTTGGATTCCGCAACTCCTCGGAAAAAAAAAAAAAATAATGACGGTGACGGTGACGGTGATGATTTAAAAATAAAAGTAATGGAATGAAACGATCTTATCTTTAAAAATCCTTTAACAGCATGATCCTTCTCCTTCCTCGAAATAGGGTAGGTACACTGAAAAAGAAAAAAAATGCCTTACTCGCATTGCCATTAATGCATGATGTTGAAAATGAAAACTATGGCGAGATGGATTCTCATACATTCTTTCTAATGAATTTATACCAGCAACGTTACGATAAGCTTCTAGAGGTTCTAAAAGGGTAAGAATAAACTTTGTGACGGGTTTTGAGTCCGCACTAATTAGGTGGAAGGGGGGAACAATTAGAGACGGGGCGAGGAAGTCGAGACTGATCGAGTAGGTAAAACTTTGTGTCTGTATTTGTGGGGGGAGCGTACATGAGTCGCGATCGGGGGGGAGTCGACTTAAAACTACAAAAGATTATTACAATGAGGTTGTAGACAATAACGGTGGCTGATCACGCCTTAGCCCTTAGCGTCACTCAATTCTAACTTACAGGTACGCGCGCGGGGGGGGTGTGTAGGGTGACGGGGAGTGTGAGGTAGGAAGGGTTGGTATTGCGGGGGGAGGTAGCGTAGGGTGACAGGGAGTGTGAGGTAGAAAGGGTCGGTATTGCGGGGGGAGGTGGTGTAGGGTGACGGGGAGTGTGAGGTAGAAAGGGTTGGTATTGCGGTGGGGGGGGGGGGGGGGGGGAAGATGCAGATCGGCGGTAGATTGCAGGCTAACCTGGTGTCGTCGGCGTGTATGTGTAACGGTGTTGAGTGTGGTGTCTGTGTTCCTGGTCTCGTCGTTCTCTCTCTCTTTCTCTCTCGTTCTCTCTCTCTCTTCCTCGTTCTTTCTCTCTCTTCCTCGTTCTTTCTCTCTCTTCCTCGTTCTTTCTCTAGTCACGTCTATCCTGCAGGTAGGGTGCTGTCGCACTGTTGGTTGACGCTCGGCTCAGCCGAGCGTCGGTGGGCTTCGGTTAACTTCGGGTGTTTCCTGACGGGACGGGACTCACCCGTTCGGCTCTTCCCCGCGGGTTTGGAGTTTGTTGTGACTTGCACTCTAGGTGCAACGTCACAACTTATCTTGCAAATATCGCTCAGTGAATGTAGATTTTCCTGAACCAACGTTCCCCTCTACTATCATAGTCAAAGGTTTATTTTTTGTTTTGAAAATGCCAAGAGGCAATTTTTAGACCACAATAACGAGTAAACAAAATTCAAAGTTTCAAATTCTAATTTTTTAGGTTCAATAGCTAATCGCCTAATATTTCTATCCTTGTATGGAGCTAATCTATCTAAATGAACAATTTTAGCTTTGTTTTTATTTGAACGTTTAATCCTATAAACAACATCATTAATATCTGTCACAATTGTATAGGGACCTTCCCAATTACTTTGTTATTTAGGACATTGTCCTATCTTTTTCTTTGGTTGAACTAACCAAACTCAATCTCAAGTTTTAAAATGTAAATCTCCAGCTTTTAAATCATAACGATTTTTAATCCTATCTGAAGCCATTTGAATTTTATTTCTAGCAAAATTATGAATTTCATCTAACCTATTTTGAAGAGAATTAACAAAATCTGATTGATGAAACTCGTCAGAAGGAAGTGATCCCTTTTCTAAATCCAAAGGAAGCCGAAGATTATAAGCAAAAAGCATTCTAGCTGGAATCTGACCCTTCGTCTCATGAATTGCAGAACGATAAGACAAAAGGAATAAATGAATCCACTCGTCCCAATCTCTTTGATTTTTATCTACAAAATTGCACAAATATTTGAGTAATGTTCTATACAATCTTTTTACCATACCATCTGATTGAGGATGTAAAGTTGTAGTTATAGTTTTCTTTATACCCATAATCTTCAAAACTTCATTCATAAGAATTGACTCAAAATTAGTTCCTCCATCTGTATGTAATTCAATAGGAGAACCATATCTGCAAATGAATTCTTTGACAAAAACTTTTGCTATAGTGATAGCTTCCTGATTTAGAATTCCTATAATCTCGGGCCATTTTGTAAAATAATCAGAAATTACTAAGGCATATATATTACCTGACTTCGATACAGGAAATAGACTTAAAATATCCATAGCAACTCTTTCAAAAGAAACTCCAACATCATGAATTTGCAACGGGCTCTTACCCTTAAATTGAGGACCTTTCCCAGAAATACATCACATGTAGAACACCAATCTTCAACATCAGAACGACATCTCGCCCAGAAATATCTTTCTCTAATTCTATTTAACATTTTATTGACAGCAATATGGCCACCATAAGGTGAATCATGATATTCTTTCAAAATGTCTGAAACTTTTTGTCTAGGCACAAGTAGCTACCATATAATATCTTATCCAGCATGGGATTCCCATTTCCTGTATAACAAATTATCCATCAAAAATATTGAATCCCACTGTGTCCAATAGACTTTCAGAGTTTGATTATTTATTGAAATATCTTGCCATTCTGGACGAGATCTTAACATCTTCCACTCTTTAATCTTTTTTTAGAACTTCATCCTGATCCTGGAGTAATTTCCATTTTCTGGATTTCTTTTGAAGAAAAAGAACTCTCAACTGTATTGAATCATTGCATTGTTTCTCTAAACGAGAGCATTGAGAGCAATCCCCCAATTCTTCAGAAGGTCTTCGTGAAAGAGCATCTGCATTTCCATGTAACATGCCAGCTCTATGTTTAATTTCAAAATCGTAAGTTCCTAATGTTTATAACCATCTGGCTACTTGACCCTCAGGGACTTTGAATGATAAACGCCATTTCAAAGAAGCATTATCCGTACGAATCAAAAATTGTCTACCTTAAAGATAATGACGAAAATGAGAGATTGTTTTCACAATAGCTAGTAGCTCTCTTCTAGTTATACAATGATTCCTTCCTGTTTTACTCAAAACCCTACTAAAATAACGAATCACTCGTTCTTCGGTATTTTGGATTTGAGATAACACTCCTCCTATAACTGTTAAAGACGCCTCTGTGTCCAAAATGAACTGAACATTGAGAATTGGAAAGGCTAAAATAGGTGGAGAAATCAAATGCATTTTCAATTTAGTAAAAGGTTCTTCACAATCATTTGTCCATTTAAATTTCACCTTCTCTCCAGTGAGAGCATGCAGGGGTTTAGCAATACATGCAAATTTTTTTACAAATCCTCTGTAATATGTGAATAATCCAATAAAACTTTGCAAATCAACCTTATTCGAAGGTATAGGCTATTCTTTAATACTTTTGACTTTATCTGGATCAGTTTTCATTCCGTCACTGCTTACAACATATCCAAGAAAATTAACTTCTCTTTGAAAAATCTTACATTTTTTTGGACTCATTTTTAATCCCGCTTTGAGGATTCTATCAAAAACTATCTTCAAATGAGATAATTCTTCTTCAAAAGTTTTACCAAAAACGATAATATTGTTACAAAGGGTGAAATCACCCGTTTTGCCTCCTTTGTAATGATCTAGTAGTCATCGTAGATAAAAGACGTTTATAAACCTCTTATGTCTTTCAAAAGAATGAGGTTGCTGCGTCAACCAACATTATTGTGAAAACAGTCTTGTTTCGGACTTCAAACGAAAAACACATATTACGCAATTAAAGCTTTTTCATAACATTTTATTCACGCTTTTGATTTCTTTTGACTTGATGATTAAACTCGCGGATCCAAATTTTATTTCCGTAACGTCAAAGAACGTTACATTGGTGTCAGAAGCGGGATCTTGAGTTTCTTTTCAATCGAGTCAATTCAGTGCGCGAACTTTAACTATGAGCAATAGTCGAATGACACGCTCTCGTCGAAGGGAAAGTGGCGAAGAAGAACCTTTTATTATGGAAAATCCGCGGGTCCCCGAGACAATCTCATCACCTTCAGTGGACCCTCTTCCAATTCCTTCGGCGGTCTCTCAGATTGATCTGCTGAAGATCATGTCCCAACAACAAAAAGCCGCTGAACGTCATCAACAGCAACTTCTTCAGCTGCTTCTTGATCAATAAGAGCAGCGAAAGCAAGAACTCGTCAATCAACGAGAACAACGAGAAAGGGAACTTGCCTCTCAGTTGGAGCAGCGAAAAAGAGAACGAGAACAACGAGAAAGGGAACTTGCCTCTCAGTTGGAGCGGCGAAAAAGAGAACAAGAACAACGAGAAAGGGAAATTGCCTCTCAGTTGGAGCAGCGGAGGCTTGATAGAGAAGCTCAAGAACGATCCAAGACCAGTCTTCATAAACTGTTCCGGACGACTGTGGCAGCTCTTCAGGCTGTCCATCAGGTGAACGGCTCAGGAGAACCGGCTGTCAGTTCTCGAGGTTCCAGAGTCGTTACTCCGTTTCCCTCTCCTGTTCCCGATCCCGCTGTTCAGGAGGTCCAACATCCAGGACGATTCCAGGACGTTCGAGACTCAAGGTCTGTGCCTTTTATTAGGGGAATAGATGAATCCCCAATTTGTAGAACAACCGTAAATAATGAGGTTGGCTTTTCCGAGCCTCTGCCTCAGGATCAACCTCGTTATTCCCATTTAAGTCAATTAAATAATTCAAGATTTCCTAGGCTTGCTTCTCAAAATAACGAGAAACCCTTTGATCCTTTGAAACCGCCAATTTTTTATGGAAAGATTCCATTGGCAGAGTATGAACGTCAATTTAACACAATTGTAAAGCATAATCAGTGGGACTCCGCCATGAGGGCCCACAGCCTTGCCTCTTGTCTTCGGACGCCGGCTTTGAATGTTTTAACGGCATTGTCTGAACAAGAAATTTCCAATTATGAAGAACTTAGCTCCGCGCTCAAATTAAGATACGGAAATGACCATCTGACAAAATTATACACAGCTCAATTACAGACTAGAAGACAAGGACGAGACGAAGACCTCGCGTCACTCAGCCAAGATATTGAACAACTTTCTCGTGTAGCTTTGCCAGACCACGAGCCGTCTCGTAATTTATTAGCGAACGAAGCTTTCTTAAACGCAATTAGTGATCCAGAAATTAAAATGGCCGTTGGGACATCGGGTCTCACTTCTCTACGAGAGGCAACGGCCAAAGCCCTTGAGGTGGAGGCAATGCGAAAACAATATTTTGGGTTGATCAAGCTTCGTCGGATCAAGGTGTCCAAAAACACCTCAGAAAGACGAGGTTTTGAGCACTCGGAAGAGTCAAAGCCTCAAAATTATAGAAATAAAAATAACAATAATAGTGTTAAACAAAGAAATCGTGTTTCTTTTCAAGACCAGAAGAACAAGCGTGGAATTAAGAACGCGGTCATGACAAATCAAACCGGCTTGACTTGTATATTTTGTTAAAAAACAGGACATGACGCCAACCATTGTTTTCTAATTAAAAAAATTAATAGAGAACCGATTCAGAGTTCGAATCCGAACTCTTATAACTAGCGTGAGAAAGATATAGAAATAGGGGAAGCAAATCCTCAATCGAGCTCTTCAAGAGGACCTCGTCCAAAAAACTAATTTCAGATGATTTGTCGGGGTGAAAATCATCGCAGATTGTTAAGAGTGAAAGTCCTCTTAGAGAACAGTTTTTAATTAGAAGTCTACGACAGTCTGGTCTTTACGCGCGCGGTACTGTAAGAGGCGTCGATTGTCTTTGGGTAACTGTAATGATTCAAATATGACCGCGCAATGGACACGGCACAAGTGGATTAGGTTAGACCCAAGGAGTGGGGAACCTGGTCACAAATTTCAAATTAAGTGGCTTGGTCTACGTCTCTCCAGGAGGAAAGAGGTGCGGAGGTGTTCCTCTCTGAAAAGAACTCGTAATCGATCCAAAATCGACCATCTAAAAATAATAAAAGTAAATCTAAACTACGAGGACAAACCGTTCAAAATAATCATGGAACACTCCAAAACCCAAGCCCAAATTTAAAAAGAGACGATAAAACGAAGAACATCAAAAGTGAAATCAGAAAATATAGTGCCTCGACGAAAAACCGTTATTGACAACAATTTATGATTTCAACAATATCCACCAATTTTAACAATATACACTGTTTTC
This sequence comes from Neodiprion virginianus, assembly GCF_021901495.1. NCBI lineage: Eukaryota > Metazoa > Arthropoda > Insecta > Hymenoptera > Diprionidae > Neodiprion > Neodiprion virginianus. The sequence continues at coordinate 12,151,328 of NC_060881.1, read as the reverse complement.
AACTATATACACCTGGAATGAATGAATTGTGGAATGGATGAATGAATGAATTTTAAACATAATGACGGCTCATGTGTGGTTATATTTATAAATAAATAAAAAATTTTACTCTACTACTCATAGTTGATAGAAGATTTTTAATATTGATTTAGCCTCATCTTTAATTTTCAAATAATCTTGTAGTAATAGACACCGGCGCGGAAGTAACCGTAGTTCGATCGGATCTCTTTAAATTCGATGACCAGATTGTTCCTTCTTTATCCCTGCGAACAGCCACTGGAGAGACGACCCCGGTTTTGAGACAGGTTACTGTCTAAATTAACCTTTTTGGGTGTGTCGACTCTCCGCATAAGGTTTTTATAGCAAATACAGAGGATGAAGGTATTTTGGGAATAGACTTTCTTACAGCTCATAACTGTGTTATCTCGACCAAGAGGAATTCACTAGCTTCGAACAATCGCGAAATGGCTCTTTATACGGATAGGAATGAAATTTATTGGACTCCCCCTAGCATTCGGGAAATAGAACTTTCTGAGGATGATTTTCAATAACACTTTCCTTCACATTTACAGAGCCTTGTTGAGAAATCTTCGATTTCGTTGAATCTCGCTCAGTTAGAATAGTTTGAATCTCTTTTGCTAGAATTTGTAGATTCTTTCGCCAAAGATAGTGGTGATAGCGGCCGATGTACTTCTGTCAAGCACAAGATCGACGTCGGAGAGGATTCACCAATAAAACAAGCTCCTCGAAGACTCGCTCTCAACGCCCGAGAAGAGGTAAAGAAGCTTGTGGAAGACATGTTAATGAACGATGTGATTGAACCATCCTCTAGTCCCCTGAGCCTCATCAATCGTCCTTGTTAACAAAACGGATGGATCCAAACGGTTTTGTATCGATGACAGGAAGCTGAACGATATAACGAAGAAAGATTCTTACCCTCTACCCAGAATCGACGAGACACTCGACCTGATAGCTGGTGCAACTTGGTTCAGCACCATTGATCTTCAGAGCGGATACTGGCAGGTCGAAATGGATCCTCTAGATAAAGAGAAAACAGCTTTTGTTGCGGGTTTAGGAGGATTATGGCAGTTCAAGGTTATGCCGTTTGGTTTGAGTAATGCCCCGGCTACCTTTGAACGAATGATGGAGGCTGCTCTCCATTGGCTCACTGGCAAAATATGCCTCGTCTATTTAGACGATATAATCGTTTTTGGCAAGAACTTTGAAGGTGAAGTTCAAAATCTCAGACAGGTTTTCACTAGGCTGAAGCAAGCAGGCCTAAAAATGAGCCCAAAAATATGTCATCTGTTCCAGAGAGAAGTAGGCTTCCTCGGACATATTGTCTCAGCGCAAGGTGCCAAGACCGACCCATCCAAAATAGAAAAGGTTTCTTCTTGGCCGACACCTAAGAATAAAGAACAAATTCAAAGCTTTTCAGGCCCTTGTACGTATTACAGAAGATTTGTAAAAGGTTTCGCTAGTATAGCTAAACCTCTCTATCACTTGACCGGAATCAAGATTCCTTTTGACTGGACCCCGGAATGCGAAGAGGCTTTCAAGAAATTAAAAGAAAATCTTATTTCTTCGCCGATTTTAGCTTATCCAGAGGTCGAACTTCGTTTTATTTGAGATACGGATGCCTCTCTTTCAGGAATAGGCGGGGTTCTGTCACAAATTCAGGGAGGTCAGGAGAGAGTGATAAGTTATTTCAGCAGAGTTTTGAGTAAAACTGAAAGGAATTATTGTGTAACTCGTAGACAGCTTTTAGCTGCTGTTAAGACCGTGGTTCGTTTTCATCATTATCTGTATGGTAGGAGACTTTTGATACGGACAGATCATGCTTCCCTTAGGTGGTTACTTTCGTTCAAATCTCCCCAAGGTCAGGTAGCTAGCTGGTTAGAAAGGCTCGGTCAGTACGATTTTGACATTCGTCATCGAGCAGGAATTCATTATGGAAACGCCGATGCTCTCTCTCGGAGACCCTGCGAAGAAATGCCAGAGTGTCAACAGTGTGCACGATTAGAAAAAAACCGTGACCCCTTTCTTATAATACGGAAGATTTCTCTCGAAAATCACCAGGAGGAATGGAGGAAATCGCAACAAGAGGACGACACTGTGACTCAAGTGAAGTCTTGGAAAGAAGCAGAAAATCGCCCGGACTGGCAGGATATATCTTTAGCCGAGCCAGATTTGAAAATATATTGGGCTCAATGGGACTCTATCCTTTCAATTGATGGAATTTTATACCGAAAATGGGAATCTGCAGACTTGAAAGAAATCGGGTGGCAACTTTTGGTTCCCAGGGCACCAGTTCCGGAGATTCTTGCTCTTTATCATGATTCTCCTGCAGGCGGACACTTCGCTTCAAATTAAACTCTGGGCAGAATTCGCAACTTCTACTTTTGGCCCCGTTGCCGGATGGACGTTGAAGATCGGTGTCGAAGATGTCGAATCTGCACGGCAAAGAAAGGACCCCGAACGAAAGGACAAAGCTCTCTTCAAATTCACAACGTCGGAGCTCCATTCAAAAAGATAGCGATGGACATTCTCGGACCTCTCCCGATAACCCATTCTGGAAATGAATATGCTCTGGATATTGCTGATTATTTCACTAAGTGGCCTGAAGTGGTCCCTCTCGCTGATCAAGAAGCCTCCACTGTAGCACAGGCATTCGTTAAAGAGTTTATTTGTAGACACGGAGTTCCTCTAGAACTTCATACTGATCAATGCCGAAATTTTGAGTCAACCTTAATGAAAGAGGTTACTCAGATTTTAGGGGTGAGAAAAACTCGTACGACTCCTTTGCATCCGCAATCTGACGGCATGATAGAGCGTCTGAATCGAACCTTGCTACAGTATTTGTCGTCCTTCGTAGAGCAGAATCAGAGAGACTGGGACTCCTGGATCTCTTTCTTCCTCTTATCTTACAGATCCGCGATTCATGAGACGACGAAGCAGACGCCGGCCCTCATGCTTACTGGAAGAAATCTTCGACTTCCGTCAGATTTAGAGAAAGGCCTGTTCCTGTGCAAAGACAGCATCAAACAGATTATGCCTTTTTATTACAACAACGTTTAGAAGAAATTCATCACTTTGCTAGGAGTAGAATTTCTATGGCTTCCGACAAATCAAAAACTCGTTATGATACTCGAGCCAGAGATTTAAAATTTAATCCTGGAGATTCTGTCTGGCGTTTTTAACCCCGAAGACAGAAAGGACGATGTCCAAAACTACAAAGAAATACGGAAGGCCCTTACTTAGTGGTTAACCGGATAAACGATGTTGTTTATAGAATCCGAAGATCTCCTCATTCGCGTCAGAAGGTGGTTCACTTGGATCGACTTGCTCCATTTGAAGAAGATCAACCTGGAACAGTCTCTCCAAGACCAGGAACATCCTTCGAGGTTAGATCTTCAAACGAACACCCTTGACGACTGTGATCGACTTGACCTTCTTTATAGTCGGTCATCGATTGGGAGAAGAATTTACCTTTTGGAATTCGTTTGAGTAAAACTCGACCGCTTACGATTATTATAGAAGGAAATATCGGATGCGGAAAAACAACTTTCATCAAGAGGTTTTTAGCAGATCGCCAGGTCTGTACACTTTTAAAACCACTTGAGGAATATCGAGATGTAGCTGGAATTAATCTTTTAGATTTGATGTATCAAGACCCAGATCGTTATTGCTATTATTTTCAGCATTTCGCTCAAATGGTTATGTTAGATAGACATCTGCAAATGACTTTATTGCCTGTAAAGGTGATGGAAAGATCGATATTCAGTAGCGATTGTTTTGTTGAAGCTCGTCGAAGGTTAGGTAATTTTCGCGACTTCGAATCTCATTTATTGATGAAAAATTTCGATCTTCTCATTCGCTCGTCTGAGCTCAGAGTAGATTTGATTGTTTATTTGCGAGTTTCCCCAGGAACTTCTTTTGCTCGAGTTAGTTCCCGTTCTCGTGAGGAGGAATCGAGCATTTCTTTAGAGCTACTCAGAACTATTCATGAGTTTCATGAAGATTGGCTAGTAAAACAAACCTTTCCTTATACAATCGGCTCCAGTCTTAGTTATAAATGCAGAAGCTACGGCCGATCAAGTTTTTAAAGATTTTTGTACTTCTATGTCGTGCGGGGGTTAATTCAAACTTGAATAATAAAGAAATATTCTGTAACGTGGCGTTTCAGAATCGCCCGTCACAAGGGCACACAACCGCTATTATTTTTAGTTTACGCGTCCTCAGCAGGGTACTCCAAACGAACTCGATACAAAATAGGCAATATCTACTTTTAACTAATTCTTTTCTGTAAATTCTTTATTTCGCGCTTCGGCGCCAGCTAACAAGGTACTTGGACGACTACGATCCCGATCAACAAGGGACCACTATCTACCGTTTGCAGCTCTCGACGACTTCGCCTACTGACGGTCTCACCAGACTACACTGGCTACCTTGGTGCACCTTTATATACACCTGGGGTAGCATTCATCCGAACCTTCCGTATCGCCTCGACTGCCGGTGAACAGGGAGATAAAAATCCTCCCGGCGGCCGGGGGCATTGTTCTTCAAAGAGGAACTAGCCGCCTCCCTATCGACGGGGACCGATTGTGTGGGTCGTGGTCCACGGTTTGGCCAACCGTCTGACTGCACGGCCTCAGGTACAGGCAGCTAGCTACTGCCTGTACAAAAGCCGGTGGAGGTGAACAATGAGGCGTCACTCTCCACCCGCTAACTTTGACCGAGAGGCACCCTGTGTGTGCCTCTGTCAAAGAAGTCCCCGAGGATAGGCAGCCTGGACTGCAAACTGGAGCGACTATGAAACCGTACGAGTTGGTGTCAACGACGAAATCGCGAGCAGCACATTGCACAACATCTAGCGGTAATTTTTAGAAAACGTACGACCACGCAGTAACCGATATTCGCCACAGGGGGATGGCCTATTTGCGGTGGGGGTCAACCGACCAAACAAAGAAGAAGAATCACCTCACGACAACCGCGAGATCGGCGAGCTGAACTACGACCTGCTATTCTACGCTCGACCTGTTAAGGAACAGCTTCAATTTTCCAATTGCTCTCCCGACCTCTCTACCGTTTTAAGCTACCGTTCTACCGTCTATCCTACCGCTATCGTTCTACCGTCTATCCTACCGAGTACCTTTATCTTTCTAAATTCTTTTCCTTCTCTTTTCCTTTCCTTCCCAGTTTTGTTATTCTATAGTATAATTTAAATTAGACTCAGTTTGTGTGCCTGAGATCGACCGTTAAGGTAAGGCTTCTGCCTTTGAATTGTACTGTTACGAAGTTGCTCACAATTTCTATTCTTTCTCGTAATATTTATCGATTTTGCGTGAATCATGGTCCACGTTTAAAGTTGCTGTAAGCCGCCGTGTGGCTGCATGATTCCGGTCATTAATATTATATTTATTGTTTCTTGATTGCATCGTGTGATGCCATTTTGTGTGAATCATGGTCCACGACTTCCGTGTGACTGCATGATTTCAGTAATTCATTATTTTCGTACCTGAGCGACCTCGTAACTGCCAAATAATTATTTATTGTATTTATGACTTTTCTGATTATTTATGAATCTCTATTATCTTGCTTCTGTATTTTCTATCGTATTTTGCGCCCTATTGGCTTCATATTTTATTCCATACTCTCTTTGTAATAGTAGTGTGCTTTATATTTTATTTCTGTTATCGCTTATTATATTTTTATTTATTTTTGTGCCTATTGTATCGTATATCGAGTTCCATGGAGTACAAGCGAGCGTAGAATCACCCTTAGATATTACCGCATTTTTCTTTGTTACTATTGACCATTTTATATTATTTTTGCCTGTTATTTATTCCTCTGTATTTTGTTAAATTAAGTTCTGTGAATTATTCTTTTGTATTGCGGTGTATTTTAGTATATTTCTCTATTTTGTAAATTCTCCGAAATTCTCTCACTCTCATAACTTTGTATTTTGGTATTCTCTCAAAAGTTATATTTAGGAATTCACTATTTAATTCCTCAATTATGTAATGATTGTAAATTATCGAATCTACCGTATGAATAATTCTACCGAAGGCTACCTAGTCGATCGTTTGCCGACTTGGTAAATTGTTACTAAATGTCAATCTCTCATCTTGGTTATAATTTATGGTAAATTTGACGTATCATCTACCGAACTACCGTTACGTTGTTTTCTACCGATCGCAGTAAAGCTCTCTCGTTCTAATTAACAGAATAATAATTTTCGTAGCGTCGTTTGCAACCTGGGTAAGATCACGTCGCCCAGTGACGTGTAGTTTTAAGTCAACTCTTGCATTATATCGCATCTCTCGGCCTACGTCTATTTTTCTCTGTTTACTACCGTCTCTCGTGTTAAAGCTACCGTTTACTGCTATTCTACCGATATTTTTGTGAACAACGATTATTTATTTTATTTACTACCGCTATCGATACCATCTTATTTGCCTGTCTCACTTATGTAACCTTCTCGACAATATATGATCGATTGACTTATTCATTTCCCTTTTAACTGGAGTTTATTCTTTATTTGGTTATTTTCTTTAATTCTGGAATTACTGCTAGCTGCCTTGAACTCCGCCACTCTACCGGGATGTACGCGATCGTACCTGTGCCTAGCCAGCCATACAACGGGTTCTCTATTTATCCCTTTTGTACGGTTTTGTGTTAATTTTGTTGATTTATGTTATTCTTTGAGAATCGACGCTAACGCGTCTGGCGCCCAACGTAATTATTTTATTATAGTTTGATATTGCGGATAAGTAGAGAATCGCGCCAAAGTGTCAACGGTAAGTCCTCATCCGAAAGTAACAAAATTTAGCGTTACAAATTGGTGCTCGACGAGGGGCAGAAAAGACTTAACGTTACAATTCCTAATTAAAAGAAAGACGAAAAGCAAAATTTAATTTTCTTTATTAGAATACGATAGAAGAAAGGAACGAATGGTGAAAACGGGAGGTGACGTATAAAAAGAGTCAAGTTTCAAAAATTTGCTCTGCTATAATTTTAAGGGTAGACTCAACTTCCTCACAATCTTTACAACCTTCAGTAGATCTTATTGAAAATAATTTCTTCTTGCATTCACGGCAGGCTTTACTTTCTCCCGCGAAGGTCGAATGTGTTTTTTTATGTTCGAGGAAATTCTTCATGTCCGCGCTGAAATAAATCAGACACGGAGAACTTGTATATTTTTAACTACAAATTCTCGTAAGAACTTACCGAGTAACCCAACAGTTTAAGCTCACTAGCCCCATTTTGTGCTTCTCTCGGATGGTTTCACCTCGACCACATTTTTGAATTCTCCATTGTTCTTCAAAATGAATTTCAAATTCCTGCTGCCTCATGCTTTTGACATTCTCCCACGAATAGTTTGGAGCAATTATACCCGCATTAATGAAGGCAGAAACAAAGGGTGTTTTTATGATAGACATCTTGTTCAACTGACTAGGACGAAGGGTTTTCTAACAATGATTTGTTATTTCTGAGTTGCTAATCAATTTGAAATTTGTTTTCTTCGGTTGTTTCTTTCTAGAAACTTCTTCTCTGGAATCGAGTTCTGTGTCGGATAGGTTTGGTTTCTTTTGAAATGTGAATAGAGCCACAATTATTTTTCGAGGTCGATGAGCGATTGCTTGATTTTCACATTTTATTAACCTTAAGTGTCAGTTTTTGTGAGCACTTTTTCAGGTTATTTGACACAGCCTTTTCCTTCCAATATTCCCTAATTCCTCAGGATGACTGGTGGCCTTATTTTGAAGAAATACGCGGAAATGATTCAGATAAGATCGTTTCTTTTCTTTTGAATGCATATGTCATTTATTTTATTCGTGTATTCTTCCAAATTCACTTAGTGAATTTGAATTGTTATACCATCACTCACATTTGTTCTTCCAAAAATCTAGGGTGAGCTGTTTCCAAAGAAGATTAGGATCAGCCACCCATCTATTTCCCCATTTCCTGTGAAAAGGAGTCTGTTTTTATCCTGTTTGGTCCTGGAATTTTCGGTTCCCGCTTCGATGTTTTCACCCGAACCTGTTTCGTTTGGGCAATCCTTCAAGAAGAGGATTGGATTTCTTTTCGACATCGATCTGGACCGATGCTGATAACTTCAAATTCATGAAGCCACACAACACTCAACAACACTTATCTTTATAAAAACAAGGCACATAAATTTTTGAAATTATTCAACGCTCAACTATCTGCTCAAGGTTTTCTGTGGTTTACCTTGAGACTGTGGGCAAATGCCAGATAGTAAAAAAGGGAGTCTTTAAATTTTTAGAGCCACAGCTCCAACTCACCTTTGAGCACTGACTGCTAGATCACTTTTGTTGAGGGCTCGGGACTGACGGGTTTATATAAATGAAGTACACGAGAAATAAGGTATAAAATAGTAGGATAGCGAGAGCGTGTGTTTAGGAGCGTGTCTGCTCTGTGGCCCGTGTCCACAAGTACTGACTCAGCGGTCGTCTACGACTCTATAGAAACACCATAGATGGCGCGACCTGAAGGCACGTTTTCACAACATCCTTCCTTTTTTATTAAAGATCCATATTTTATAATGTTACATATTTATGTAATGGATTACGATAGAAGGATTAACATAGGTGAATTACATTAATCAATGCCAAAGCGTTTTGTCGGTTGTCTGTTGCGACTTGACCTACGTACATTTTCGTTCGTATTAGACCTAATCGGCAATACTTGTTGAACAGCTGTTGACTGCATTTCGGAACATTGATTACTGTTCGCTTCTTGGTTTACAGATATATTATTAGCATTTTGATTTGTTACACGCAAGGATACATTATTTTCAGGATTTACATTGTTACGTGATTGAGATACCTGAATTAATTCGCACGGTAGGATAACTGGATCCTTGTTACGTGAGTTCACCTTTTCGATGTAAGGTGCTGGAATCAAAAGCCATCTATTACGCTTTACAATACTTCCACTCGTGGTTCTAACCATGTATGCATTAGGACTATCACATATCTCAGTGATTTCAGCGTAGCGTCGCATATCAATAACCCAAACTTTGTCTTTTACAGATAATTTAGATAAATTTGTCACGCGATGACGCTTATTATAATAATATTCCTGCTTATCTTTTCTCTCTTTTTCTTTAATTGAGATTTTTTTATGATCAATAAAAGTACCTAATTGTTTCGGATGCATAGGAACAATCGATCTGATTTTACGCGAAAACATTAATTCCGCAGGTGAATAACCGTTTTCAAGTGGAGATGTTCTATACGCTTGTAAACCTAAATAGACATCATCCGATTTTGCGATTATCTTTTTTGCGATCTTTACTGCGGACTCAACTTCACCATTACTTTGAGAATCTTTCGGCGAGCTAGTTACATGAATTATATCTAATTTTTTACAAAATTGTAGAAACTTTTTCGAGAACTGAGTTCCGCCGTCGCTTCGTATACATTCAGGATTACCATACCTACTGAATAACTCTTTACATTTTTTAATTGTATTTTCTTCAGTCAAAGAAGGCATTTCTGATATTTCGAAAAAACGAGAATAATAATCGGTGGTAATCATATACCATTTTTTCAGCTTAAAAAAATCAATTCCGATTTTTTGCCAAGGTCTGTCCGGAAAACTTTCTTTTACAAATGGTTCTTTTACATTGCTTCTATTTTCTATACATTTTGGACAGCATTCAATGAGATTTTTTAATTGTGTGCCTAGTCCCAGCCACCAGATTGACTGTTTAGCTCTATCACGACATTTACTTATTCCCAAGTGTCCTTCATGCAATTTATTTAAAATCTCAAGTTGCAGAGAAGGTGGAATTACTAATCTGTCATTATATAGCAACAAATCTTGTACATATGAAAAACTTTCTTTAAGTTGAAAATAAGGAAATAAACCGTCTGGTAACTGAGTCTTCTCTGGCCACTTATTTAAACAATAGTCAATTATTTTTGAACAAATAAAATCAGTTTTTTGTTCTTCGCCTATTTTTTGTAAGTAATTTTGTTGTACAGGTAAACTTTTGATAATGAGATTTACATAAGCATCGGCTTCGTCGCAAAGGTCATATTTTGTATTACGTTCCAATGGATAACGTGAAAGTGTATCCGCTAATACTAGTTGTTTTCCCGGTACATGAACAATTTTATAATTATAACGCATGAGACGCATTCGAATTCTTTGCAAACGAGGAGTTATTTCGTCCAAAGGTTTTGTTTTTAAAATTTGCAGGAGCGGTTTATGATCCGTCTCCAAAGTTACCTCTATGCCTGTTATGTAATCTTTAAATGTATCTGAGGCAGCTGAGAGCGCCAAAGCTTCTTTTTCAATTTGGCTGTATTTACGTTCTGTTGACGTTAGCGTTCTCGATACATATGCCACGATTTCGCGCGTTCCGTCTTTATTTTGCTGCATAAGTGCGGCTCCGAGACCGTAACTTGAAGCGTCAGCTTGAATGATTACATCTTTTTCATAATCGAAGTGAGCTAAAACCGGTGCTTTTAATAATGCAGATTTTAAGCTTTGAAAAGCTTTCTTTTGTGATTCACCCCATACAAATTCAGTATCACTTTTTAACAATGCGGTAAGCGGCTCTAATAACATCGATTTGTTGGGAACGAACTTGGCTACAAAATTAATTGTACCTAGAAATTGCTGTAAGCTTTTAACATCGTTCGGTTCTGGAAATTTGCTTATGGCTTCTAATCTTTCAGGTAATATTTCTATACCTTTCTGAGATATTCGGTGGCCTAAAAAATCAATTACAGTGACACCGAAACAGCATTTAGATTTATTGGCGGTTACGCCTTCGTTATCTAACCGTTCCAGCACAGTTCTCAATAGTTGATCGTGCTCATCTATCGTTTCCGCAAAAATCATAACGTCGTCAACTTGACAGATGACATTTGGTAAATCGGCAAATAATTTCGCGAACATTTCCGAAAAATAATCTGACGCGCAATTTATACCAAATGGCAAACGCTTACTTTTGAATCTACCGAAAGGGGTAATAAAAGTAGTTAGAGCTTGACTTTCCTCGGATAATTCGACTTGATTATACCCGGAATTTGCATCTAGTTTTGAGAAAAATTTCGCACCTTTTATTCTAGCTAAGGCTACATCAACCTTTAAAATTGGATAAACACTGCGTTTGACACTATCATTTAAAATCGTATAATCTCCGCAAACTCTAATACCGTTACCTTTTGGCGCGCATACAATTGGACTACACCATTCCGTCGGTTCGTTTACTGGAGCTATAATGCCTTTTTTTTGCATATCGATCAAATTTTCTTTTAATTTTTTCATCAAAGGAATAGGTACAACGCGAGGAGTCGTTTGAGCGTACGGCTTAATATTTTCTTTTAATGGTATAGTTAACTTACGTTTAAATTTTCCTAAGCCATTAAAAACGTTTGGATACTCTTTTATCGGATCAAATTTACAATAAGACTTTTCGGCAATTTTTTTAATTTCCAAAGCATTAACAAATTTTACTAAATTGAATTGTTCAATGTCTGGCTTGCCTAATAAAAATCGATCTAATCCTTTAATTACATAAGCTTTTACATTTTCTACAACGTTTGCTTTTTTTAACTTCAAGTACACAAAACCCATGACTGACATTTTTTTAAAATCCGCGCTGTAAATAACTTGTTTAGTATTTTGGATTTTACTATGAAATTCACGCTCTGCAAATTTAAATGGAATACAAGAAACATCTGCGCACGTATCTATATTAAACGTAACGTTTTTACCAAGATTTAAAACCTCGAACTCTGCTGTGTAATCGCGAGAATTGTTTTGTTTACGTTTCACTGCTCCGATGAAGTGTGCGTTGAAAACATCTTCGCTCGTGTCGTCTTCTTCGGGATCCGCACCGTGTATGGCGTTGATCGACTTGCTCCGACACACCTTGTCCCAATGGTTCTTCTTCCCGCAGTTTCGACAAGTTGAGTTGAGTGCAGGGCACTTCTTCGAATGATGTTTTCGTAAACCGCAGCGAGAGCAATTTTCGCTTTTCGCTGTATCTCCATGTTTTTCGTTACTTTTTTTAACACTAGGCTTCTTTTTTGTAATACGATTCACTTCACTTTTTTCTGGGCTCTTTGAGCGCAAAACTTTATTTTGCTTTTCTTGCATCTCCGCTTGTCGCACTAACGTAATTGCATTTTCTAGCGTGAGATTTGGAGTGAGCTGTAATCGTTCAGAAGCTCTAGCATCTTTTATCCCAATGACGATGCGATCACGAATAAGATCATCTTTTAATGTTTCATATTCACATTTTTCAGCTAACGCGTGCAAAGCCGTAATAAAAGAGTCAACACTTTCAGATTCTTCTTGGAATCTCGAGTTAAACTTGTATCTCTCAAATATAACGTTCTTTTTTGGAGAAAAATACTCGTCAAATTTTTTCTTAACCTCACTGTAAAGAGTCTCATTCACGAGGTTAGGAAATATACGTAACAAGATATCTTCGGCTTCTTCGCCCATTGTGTAGCATAGCAAATCAACTTTTTCTTTTTCTGACTTATTTGTCAGGCCAGCCACGGATAAATATCTCTCAAAACGTTTAATCCAAACCGGCCATGCCTCTGGTTTAGTAAACTCAAATTCTCGGGGAGAATTAACGTTAGACGTAGTATTTGAAGCTTCGTTAGCCGTCTGCGTCGCACCGCTTGATGTTTGTGGACCATTCGTCATCTTGTTCTCCTTTTTTTTGCACGGAAACAGTTACACGATAAAGGAATGTGCGCTAACCTTACACTTTTTTATCTCGTTGAAGTTCAGTTTGAATACCGACTTCTGACACCATGTTGAGGGCTCGGGACTGACGGGTTTATATAAATGAAGTACACGAGAAATAAGGTATAAAATAGTAGGATAGCGAGAGCGTGTGTTTAGGAGCGTGTCTGCTCTGTGGCCCGTGTCCACAAGTACTGACTCAGCGGTCGTCTACGACTCTATAGAAACACCATAGATGGCGCGACCTAAAGGCACGTTTTCACAACAACTTTTATAATTGTTTTATCTTTCCCGAGTCGAGACGATTCTTTTCCTCGGGGAGGAGTAGTGTTACAAAGGGTGAAATAACCCGTTTTGCCCCATTTTTAATGATCTAGTAGTCATAATAGATAAAAGACGTTTATAAACCTCTTGTGTCTTTCAAAAGAATAAGGTTGCTGCGTCAACCAACATTATTGTACAAACAGTCTTGTTTCAGACTTCAAACGAGAAACACATATTACGCAATTAAAGCTTTTTCACAACATTTTATTGACGCTTTTGATTTTGACTTGATAATTAAACTCGCGGATCCATATTTTATTTCCGTAACGTCAAAGAACGTTACAACACCATTAATATAAACTGAACAAATTTTACCTGTTAAATCTTTAAGAACTATTTCCATTAATCTTCCAAAAGTAGCAGGAGCATTACATAAACCAAAAGGCATAACATTAAATTGCCAAAGTCCTCCAAGCCCAGTCACAAATGCCGTCTTTTCTCTATCCTCAGGATGCATTTGAACTTGCCAATATCCACTTCGTAAGTCGATAGTAGAAAATCAATTATTTTTTATTTCATTTGAACCAGCATTTTACATATGGGGGATTCCATGCCAAATCACCGAGGTTTCGGCCCGACCCCCTTCGATTTCGCTCAAAATTTTTTATCATTTTCTACCCTACCAAAGACATTTTTCTGAATTTTTTCAGATTTTTTTACCCAACCCGAAAAAAAATACGAATTTTTGGAAAAAACCGCTCTTTTTTTTTTAAAATGCTAGAACTTTTTCAAAAATTGACCGTTTGGGACCTTTTTTTTTTAAAAATTTTGTTTTTAAATGCAGTTTTCAGAAAAAAATACAAAAAATTTTGCAGATGTCAGGATCTATGAAATATTTCAATATTTAAAAAAAAACGTTTTTTTTTCGAAGTCCGAAACCTTTGATTCTCAATTTTTTTGTCTCAAAAAAAACTTCAACTAAGACAGTATTTAACCCCCCTATTTAGATTTTGTGCCGACTTTTCTTTCTATTTTTTTTTTCGATTGAAATTTTGTAAATTTGCTTTAGTAATTCCTTATGACATGAACTGCATACACGGTCATCAGTTGATAGATGGAAATGAATAGCCAAATACTCAGGCAGACTTCGTAGGGATTTTGTCTTATTATGTTTATCACGATTTATTGGATTACAGCAACGATTAAAAAATTTCGGCATTTCAATTATTGATAATCAAGAAATTAACTTAAAATAATTTTTATTGAATGACAATTACCTTATTAATACTTGATACACATTAGAGAACGAACTTGTCAACGAGTTGCAAGAAAAACACTGACATCGTTCAGAAAACATAGCCTTAAAATGATTAAGAAAAAATTAGAAGTTACCTTCATTATCAGTGGTGAATTGTTCATTGGCGATATGAGCAGTTGGTAAAAAATTTCCTATTTGAAAATTTGAAATTTTACTCATCATCACGCGGGGAAAACAAAACTGAATAGATAGAGAAAAATTAATAACACTATACGTTAATAAAAGATTTTAAGCTGTTAAAAATAATTTAATACTTGCGCAGATACACTTAACGATTGTTTTTGTACAATTTTCTTCAATTTATAAGATTTGAAAAACAATCCAAAACAATTTCAACGTAAAGTTATGTAAAATAACCTAATTTTAGAATTTTTTTTTTCAATCGAAAAAAAAAATAGAAAGAAAAGTCGGCATAAAATCTAAATAGGGGGGTTAAATACTGTCTTAGTTGAAGTTTGTTTTGAGACAAAAAAATTGAGAATCAAAGGTTTCGGACTTCGAAAAAAAAACGTTTTTTTTTTAAATATTGAAATATTTCATAGATCCTGACATCTGCAAAATTTTTTATATTTTTTTCTGAAAACTGCATTTAAAAACAAAATTTTTTTTAAAAAAAAGGTCCCAAATGGTCAATTTTTGAAAAAGTTCTAGCATTTAAAAAAAAAGAGCGGTTTTTTCCAAACATTCGTGATTTTTTTTGGGTTGGGTAAAAAAATCTGAAAAAATTCAGAAAAATGTCTTTGGTAGGGTAGAAAATGATAAAAAATTTTCAGCGAAATCGAAGGGGGTCGGGCCAAAACCTCGGTGATTTGGCATGGAATGCCCCATATATACAAGTGTAATATAACCTACAATGTATATCCTGCAAAGATTATTCTTCAATCTGTACGCAGGACTGGCAAAAGTAAAGTATAAATAGAAAGAGAAAATAGAAAATAAGTAAACAAAAATAGATATAACAACAATATAATTTGACAGCTGTTTATAGTTTTAAGAGCAATTTGGAGTATTTAATTATTATTATTTTTCTTTCAGTCTGTTCTTCTGCAGATAAGGTATTTTAAAGAGAGATTAACACATACTCCCGAATGACGCATAGGCGGAAGGATCTGGGGAGGGGATTTGTACTTTAAGAATTCGTTCTCTTCAACGGATTTGAAAAACAATTAACTTCAATCATGGTATTGCAATTCATAGGGGAAGTTATTCAGCTTCGCCGTACAATTGGCCAGAAAGAGAGATTGAACGCGCCGCTTCATCCCGTCCCGTTTCGTCTTACAAAATGGCGTCCTCGCCATGCGGTCTCCCTCCCGCTTACTGTAATTGCGCAACTGCACTCATCGTTCACACAGAACACACACACGTACCCACGACTCTCACACAGAGAATTCAGGCCACACAGGCACCGTTGAGAGGGAGGGTCGCCATCCCTCCACTCAATCGTGGGTCGTACTCGCCTCCTCGCTCGCACGTTCGCTTCTCACTCGCACGTTCTCTCTCGGACGGTACGCGTCGAACTGATTGAGGTGGGGTTCTTCCGCCAGTCCCACGACCAGATCACGTGGTTGGTAAGCCACGCGATCGAGCCGCGAATGCCGCGCGCCCGACTCTGGCACCTCGCCGTTACCAACCGTCGTCCCTGCCATCATTCTTTCTCTAACAGGTATTTTTTAATTTCCGACTTGGTTTACTTTTTATTACCTTCTAGGCTTTCCAGTTCACGTGGGAGTTTATTGTACATATTTGTTGCTTCTATTGCATGATTTTTAAAGCCAATAGTTTTATTGATCTTTGATATTGGTATAGTTTTATGTCTGGTTTTCCGCGAGGATTGCGAATATTGATCTTTTAGGTTTTGATAATGATAAGATAGACATTCTAGCTTATATTTTTCCTTTATCCTTAAGGGTTCCAATAAACCAGGATTCTTTTTTTTATTAATTTCCATAATCTTTGCTGTACTCGTTCCAAGGAACCCATCACGTTGTCGTAGGCGCCTCCCCAGGCCAGTATACCATAGCTTGTTATGCTTGCGAAAAGCGCATAATATATCATAATCAATATTTTCCCGCAAACGAAACGTGACAACCTCCAGAAAACGTACAGCAAATACCTAACTCTTTTAGTAAGTGCTTCAATCTGGCTATCCCATCCAAGTTGAAAATCGAACATGACCCCCAGATATTTGGTTGCGTGTACTCGCTTTATATCTTGTCCCTTTATATTTAATTGAATCTCCACTGGGATGCTATTCCTGTAGGCATCAAAGGTAATTAATACCGTCTTGGAAACGTTCAAGGTCAATTGATTGAGAGCTAACCAATCACCTACTGAGTCGAGATAGTTTAACATTTTTACACGAGCTTTCCGCCAATCTGTGTCAGTACTCATTACCACTGTGTCATCAGCGAATTCCTCAAAACTATCGTTCCTGATATTAAGTCTAAAGTATCCTCAATTCCAGGAATGGGATAAGAATCTTTTTTGGTAATATCATTTCATTTCCTATAATCGATGCAAAATCTAAGCGATCCATTTTTTTTTTTTTAACCAGGACTATTGGAGATACCCAAGGACTTGAAGAGGGTTCAATAAAATTACTCAGAATCATATCATTAAACAATTCTTCGAGTTTTTCTCTATTATTGATAGGAATTCTTCGAGCTGCTTGTTTAATAGGAATATTATTTCCAACATTAATCTTATGTTGGGCCAAAGAACACCGTCCCAAATCATTTTTTCCGTTAGCAAATGCTTCATGAAATTCTAAGAGTAAATCTTTCAATTGATTTTCTTGAATTGAATCTAATTTTTCTGGAGATTTTTCGTAAAGGTTGTGACGTTGCACCTAGAGTGCAAGTCACAACAAACCCCAAACCCGCGGGGAAGAGCCGAACGGGTGAGTCCCATTCCATCGGGAAACACCCGAAGGTAACCGAAGCACACCGACGCTCGGCTGAGCCGAGCGCCAGCGAGCAGTACGAGCACGGAAGTAACCGCAGCAACACCTGAGCAGCCCAGCCTAGGAGCGAACGGAAGAAAGAGAGAGAGTCACAGCCACACACCGATATACCCAGCTACACTCAACCACACCGAGAGAAAGAAAGAGAGAGAGTCACACCCACACACACCGATACACCCAGCTACACTCCACCACACCTCGAGACACCCACCCACACGCCGACGACACCAGGTTAGCCTGCATTCTACCGCCGATCTGCTCCTCCCCTCGCAATACCAACCCTTTCTACCTCACACTCCCCGTCACACTACACCACCCTCCCCCTCGCAATATCAACCCTTCCGACCTCATATTCCCCGTCACCTCCCACACACCCCCCCCCCCGCGCGCGTACCTGTAAGTTAGTAGTAAGAAACGCTAAGGGCTGAGGCGTGATCAGCCCCCGTTAAAGTCTACAACCCTTTTGTATCTCCCATAGTTTAAGTCGACTCACCTCCCCCGATCGCAACGCATGTACAACCTCCCCCCTTTCGCAAATACACACACTAAGTTTTATCTATTATATCCGCCACGTCTCTAATTGTCTCTCCCCCCCCCATATTATTCGTGCGGACTCAAACCCGTCACAAATTGGCGCCCAACGTAAATTACCCACATTTTTACCCCAAATACGAACAATTAAGAGACAAAACACAGGAATAAACGCTAACAAAGTACACACAGACTCACGAAACAAAGCTACACAGTCACGAAAATTCGAATAAAGACAGTTGAACACACACACTACCAAACACGAGACACACAATGGCAGACCAAGGACACAGAGAACCACAAGGCCTAGCGCGCGAACACATGGACATACACACACCCGAACGCAACCAAAACAACTCGACACAGAGCGAGCCGCGCGCGACACGAGATCAACAAACGCCGACCCAACCGCAGGAAATAAATAGAAGACGCTCGATAAATTCACCAAACGCAATAAATATAATCGATGCAGCTATCATAGAGAATACACACAATTTACATAGTACACAAATTCAACATCAAGAAAGCCCAGAACCAACAAATCCCACACAAACATACAATACAATCCCAACACCTACACACACGCAAACTAACACAACCAGTCAAACGAACCGACACTTCACGGGAACAGACACATTTTTAGCCACCAACACTCGTAACACACGACTTATACAAAATCTGATAGACCTCGGATCACTACCAAGCGACAGAAACGAATACGAAGACCCACACATATACAGCACACAGTCAATACACCCCACAAACAACCAAAACACGACACACCTAAACCACACACCAAACCCGAACAGTACATACTGGAATCAGCCAGCAATGGCAATGAAAACAATACAAACATGGAACATAAAATACTCAGGAAACACAGACGAAGACATAGACGAATTTTTACAAAATCTCCGCGACTATCAAACGGGTTATGAAATACACGATACACAATTAATCAACAACCTCAGCCCGATACTCGAAGGTGACGCAAAAAACTGGTACAGATTAAATAGAGGCAAATGGCGAACACTGGAAGAATTCGAAAGAGACATTACACCCGCATTTCAAGACATACAACATAGGGACAGACTGGAACAAAAAATCAAAAACTACGTACAAGGACCAACACAAAAAATCACACAATTCCTAATACAATTTAGAACACTACTATCACAACTAAAACCACCATACCACCCACGAACACAATTAGACCTGGCATACAGAAACATGAAAATAGAATACAAGGCATACATAAAACCATACGACTTCGCGAACTTCGACCAACTGGAAATGGCCGCAAAAGAATGGGAAGCAAATATCGAATGGGAAAACACGAGACGAACAATATTAAACAACTACACACACCCGCGAGAAACCTACACACACCAAACACACCACACACAATACATCCCATACAAGTACAGACAAACACAACCCCGCCCAGCAATACTCCCAACACCAAATATACCACCGGCACTCACAGACAACATACGACGAAACCAAACAAACCAAAACACGCAACAGACTCGATACCCCGCAATCACGTATAACTCACCACACTACACTCAGCAACAAACACAAACGAACCCAAACACAGGCACAACACCACGCAGATGCTTTAACTGCAACCAACCCGGACACTTTAGATGGCAATGCACACAAACACAGAACCAGGGAAACGAGTAAGGGTTGACCCAGCAAGGGTGGAGGGCAACCCCACAAATAACACAAACACACCCGAGACAGTAGCACCTACAACAGATAACAACAGAACGGAAAGTAGGTTTCACATCAGAATCGAAATACACGGTCACGAATTTAACGCACTAATAGACACAGGCGCAACACACTCATACCTAGGCGCAGAAGTAATACAAATACTACACAACACAGACACACAAATAAACAACACACCCGACAGAACAGCTACAATGGGAAACGGAACACAGGTGACGATAGAAGGAGCAGTAACACTCCCAATACGCCTCGGCAACATAACAAAAAAAATTAATTTCGGATTAATACCAAACTTAGGCTCGCAAGGTATCATTGGGAACAGCGACTTAATAAGATTTGGAATACTAATAAATTATGGAAAAAACACATGGTCACTGACAGACGACCCACAGACACACTACCACATGCAAGCTAGACCACAAAAACTACCAACACCACTCAAAGAATACATACAAACACATTAAACACGAGAAACACGACACCAATCAACACAAACACACACAAAACAAGCAAAAGCAGCAGAAAAATTAGAAGCAACGAAACAACAAACGAACCCGAAAACAACAGAAAGACACGAAAACACAAAAAAAACAACCATGAAACAAAAACCACCAACACCAACACTACCCAGCACAAAGACACCACCGGAAAACACCCCCCAAAAAGACAACCCACAGAACACACAAATCACAAATCAAAAAATCATACCCACAAACGCACAAACAACAGACGACACACAAACCGACAAAAAAACCGAACCACTATATGCGCAGGAATACAAGAACTCACACAATCACAACACACACAACTACAGACGACAATACAGCAGAAAATCTCAACACTACCAGGCCAACTCGGGCTAACACACCTAATTAAACACAAAATAGACACACAAGGACACGCACCCATAAAACAAAGATACTATATGGTATCACTAAAAAATAGAGAAGCCATCCACACAGAAATAGGCAAAATGCTAAGAGAAGACGTGATAGAACCATCAGAAAGCGAATGGTCGAGCCCAATTGTTATGATAAAAAAACCAAATAACACATATCGCTTCTGTTTAGACTTTAGAAAAGTAAACTCAGTATCAAAAAAAGACGCATACCCACTACCATACATGACAGCAATATTAGACAAACTACGGACAGCACAGTACATATCAAAAATCGACTTAAGCCAAGCATACTTCCAAATACCACTCGACGAAGACAGTAAACACATAACAGCCTTTACAGTCCCGGGAATGGGCTTATTTCAATTTAAAAGAATGCCATACGGACTGACAGGCGCACCGGCGACATTCCAAAGACTACTAGACAGACTCATAGGCCCAGAATGCGAACCATATGCATTCGCATACTTAGACGACATAATAATAGTAACACAAACATTCGACGAACACTTACAAAGACTAGAACAAATACTCAAAAGAATTACAGACGCGGGACTAACAATAAACCCAGAGCAGTGCGAATTCGGATGCGCACAAGTCAAATATCTCGGATACATAGTAGACAGACACGGACTACACATAGACCCCGACAAAACACAACCCATAGAAAACTACCAAAACCCAAAAACAATAAAACAACTACGGAGACTAATTGGCATGGCATCATGGTACAGACGCTTCATACCTAACTTCGCACACATTACAGAACCACTAACACGACTACTGAAAAAAGACCAGAAATGGCACTGGGGGGAAGAACAAGAAAACGCAATGAACACAATCAAACACGCACTCACATCACCACCCACACTCGCATGCCCAGATTACACACAAACATTCACACTACAAACAGACGCTAGCGGAACAGGGATAGGTGCCGTACTAACACAATCTCTCGATGACGAAGAGCATGTCATAGCCTACGCTAGCCGTGCGCTAAGCGAGGCAGAACGTAAATACTCGACAACTGAGAGAGAATGTTTGGCGGTACTCTGGTCCATTAAAAAATTCAGACCGTACGTGGAAGGGTATCGATTCAAAGTTATCACAGATCACCACGCACTGAAGTGGCTTAGAGAATTAAAAAACCCCACAGGCCGACTTGCACGATGGGCATTAGAACTATTAGAATACGACTTTGACATTACACACCGAAAAGGTACAATGCACGACGTACCGGACGCACTTTCAAGACGACATGAAGACGAAGAACGCATAGACACAATAGAAGACACGACAGACAAGTGGTACACTTACAAAAAAACACAAGTACAGACACGCCCAGAGAAAAACGAGTCGTGGCGAATCAGAAACAATCAATTATACTTCCACCGCCCTAACCCCCTACACTCAAACCTCCTACCAGACACAAACCCATGGAAACTAGTCATACCCAAAGACAAAATAACACACATACTACACGAAAACCACGACGTAACACAAGCAGGACACTTAGGGATCGAAAAGACATACCAAAGAGTAGCAAAAAAATATTATTGGCCGGGGATGTACAGAGACACAGTAAACTACATAAAAAAATGTGACACATGCCAAAGAACAAAAACAACACAAGCGCGACCGGCAGGACTAATGGGCATTAGAATTATCGAAGAACCGTGGACAGTAGTAGCCTCCGACATCATGGGCCTACTCCCACGATCAAAAAAAGGAAACCAATACATCATAGTGTTCGAAGACCTATACACCAAATGGGTGGAAATCATACCGATACGCAAAGCAAACGCCAAAACAGTAGAACAGACATTCCACTCACACGTAATATCACGATGGGGTACACCACGCATACTACTAACAGATAACGGCACACCATACATAAACAAACTCATACGCGAACTGACACAAAAATTCAACATAAGACACGCAACAATCCCCCCATACCACGCACAAGCCAACCCCGTAGAGCGAGTCAACAGAACCGCTAAAACAATGATCCAAGCCTACGTAAACAACGACCACACAGAATGGGACATACACTTACAAGACTTACAATTTGCAATCAATACATGTACACACACATCAACTAAACACACACCAGCCTTTTTAAACCTAGGAAGGGAATTAAATCCCACACAATGTCTAAGAAATCAGTTAGAGAACGACGACGAAGTAGAATTACAAGACACAGACAGATGGACAGACCACTTGAGACGACTACAAATACTTAGAGACGAAGTACAGAGGCACTTAATAGAAGCAAACGAGAAACAAGCACACTACTACAACCTACGAAGACGAGACATTCAATTCAAGGAAGGAGACAGAGTACTGAAAAAGAACCATACACTCTCATCCGGACCAGAACGAACGACAGCTAAGTTAAGTAAAAAATTCATAGGCCCATACATAATCACTAGAAAAGTCTCACCCACAATATACGAATTAACAACAGAGAGCGGTAAAAATATAGGAAAATGTCACATAGAAGACCTAAAATTATATACATAATCGAATAAGCAACAAAAGAACCACGCCCAATAACACACCTTGAAAATGAACTAACATGTGTATTCACCCCACAGAAACACAACATGGAAACGCAGCAACCAAAAATACCGGCCCTGATGACACTGCGACTGACGAGACCGACGACAACGACAACACAGACAGAAAGAACACCACTATTGCAAACACCAGAACAGGCCCCACACCCACACAGATACGGACGCGACGGCACACATCAGACGGAGACCCGACGAACCCTACTACCGACACCCACCACATACATAAAGGTAACACAGACCACCACGACAACAACACACATAACAACCACTGCACCCACAGCCACACAGAGACACTCACAAACACTCACACCGATGACCACACACACAAGTACACTCTCCGGACCAAGGCAATGCCCAACATGCAACGGGCTGGTCCGGAGCACAAAATACACAGAACACATACAAACCTGTACACAAGCTAACACAGACACACCACACCCACCACAAATTGTCACACACCCACCAACAGTTACCCAAACCACACGAACTACAGCCACACACACGACTACACACCCACCCACCAAGAAACAAACACCCCACACAACCACACGCCCCACATCCACACCAACACCACGGCACACACTACCCCCCGCATCACCTCCTCAATGGACACACACCAGATTCGCGAGACCACAAACAACAGAAGACAGGATCTTACAGACATTCGCCAACATGGACAGACACACAGAACCGACACAGACAAAACAAACATACAAAAAACACACAGGACCACCCCCCGAAATAATAGCCATCATTGCAAATCTACAATCAGCAAGCACCCTGGACGACGAATTACGAGCACAAAGAGAAAGATACATGACCAGACGGGCACACGAACTCACAAACACTGACGAAACAGAAGCCAGCACCTCAACACGCCAACCACACACCACACATCTAACAGCACCACACAAAACACAACCCTCAAACACACCAGACACCGACAGCGACACAGATTCCACCACCTCCACCGCAGAAACAGTCATACACATCGAAACCACACACACAAGCACGCTACAGACACAATCGACGGACAACGACACAAACAATGACACCGACACCACCTCACCCACGGACACAGTCGAACGTACACAAACACCCCAACCAACCACACACACCACACGGGACTCAAAACGATACAAAAAACGAAAATCAATACGCAAACAGAAAAAAGAACAAAACAGAAAACACTAGACAAACTGACAACACCAAACGGACGGACGAACAACGACGCACACACAACACGGGACGCAATACGATACAAAAAAGGGGACAAAACAGAAAACACCAAATACACTAACAACACCAAACCGACGGACGAACAACGACAGACGGAGGCCAAAGAAACAGAACACAACCCAAAAAGAGAGAAGAGAAGGGAGAAGCAACCACGAGCCACGAGGTACAAAGAACAACGCAAAAACTCACCAAGACCCACACCGACGAGAGCCACCGAACCAAAACCAAAAATTCAAGTACAAAATAATATAAGAATAGAATAAGTTTGTATAAGAGAAAAAAAAAAAAAACATGATTTTGATTAAGACACAAGAGACTAAGTAGAATAAGTAGATATAAGACAACCCACACCAAACACACACCCCGCAAATACAACCCAACCTCCATCCCTTAACCCCGACAGATCGGAGCAGACAACACAGAAACAACAAAAATAACAAAAGGAGAATACACAGACGAAAGGACCACAAAACCCGCCACCGAAGCCGGCTCACCCTATAGGCCTCGCCCCGCGTGGGGAGGGGGGAGTTGTGACGTTGCACCTAGAGTGCAAGTCACAACAAACCCCAAACCCGCGGGGAAGAGCCGAACGGGTGAGTCCCATTCCATCGGGAAACACCCGAAGGTAACCGAAGCACACCGACGCTCGGCTGAGCCGAGCGCCAGCGAGCAGTACGAGCACGGAAGTAACCGCAGCAACACCTGAGCAGCCCAGCCTAGGAGCGAACGAAAGAAAGAGAGAGAGTCACAGCCACACACCGATACACCCAGCTACACTCAACCACACCGAGAGAAATAAAGAGAGAGAGTCACACCCACACACAAAGGTCATTGAGAAAATCTGAAATATCTTTCATTCCTCTTATTGAAGAAGCAGTCTTGATTTGATTTATTAGAATTTGCAGGTTTAACTGGAAGAAGTGGAATAATTATTCCTTTAGATGTGAGAGTAGGACTCTGTATATTCAAATTACAATTATGTTTTGAAAGAAAATCCATTCCTAAAATCCCTTCATCCTCAATATCAGCAACAAAAAATTCATGAAACATTTGAAAATATTTCTCAATATCAATATCGGCAAAAATTTTGCCAAAGACCTTGGAAGTTTGTCCCATTGCCATGCGTAAAATCGAAGAAGACGCACTCAAAGGAAAACTTCTTACTAAATCTGAACGAATAACAGATGTCTCAGCTCCATTATCAATAACCCGTACACATTTAATCCCATTGTTGGTTCCTCTAGCATAGAGACTAGAATCAATACCTCTACGAATAACAAATTCATTTTGAGACTTATTTTGTGAATTTGAATTTCTCCAGGTTTGATTATTATTATTATTATTAATATTTTTCCTTTTCAATTTTTCTTGATCTTTTTGTTGAAATGATTTATGTAATGAAAAACAGAATTCAAAAGTATGTCCTTTCTTTTTACAGAAAAGACATTCCCTCTCAAGCTTTCTAGAATCATTATTAATATTATTTTGTGACTGAGAATTATCATTTGAAAAAGAAACATTTCTATTCTGATATTCAATGAATTGTTTTTTTATTTCATTTATTGGTTGATGAGTTTCAATTTGACGAATATGTTTGGAACTGAGATTCTGTTCATTTATCGCTTCTATTTCTAAACCTTTAATCATTGCTTCATGAAGTGAAGTGGGAGCAGTCAATCTTGAAGTTTGTTGAAGATTTTGATCAGATAAAGCATTGATAAATCTTGCAAAAGCGATTTGTTCTCGAATTTCAGTTGGACAACCCGGTAAAGCATTTCCGATTAATCGTTCAATATCATGACCCAGGGTAGCAAGATCTTCGTCTCGACCCTGGCGTCTATTTTCTAATTGTATATAATATAATTTAGATAAATGTTTATCTCCGAACCTAAGTTTTAAAGCAGAACAAATTTTATCATAATCTTCTAAATCGGAATTCGATAGAGAAGACAAAATAGTCAGAGCTGGACCTCTTAGAGAATTGGTTAAATTAGCAGCTTTAATGGCAGGCTCCCAATTATTTGTTCGAGCAATGATCTGGAATAGACGTTCTAGTCAGTTCGGGAAGTCGAACCGTCAAAAGTTACAGGTTTAAGTTTGTTATTAGAGGCAGAATGAAGAATATTGTCTCTATTAACGTCATCTACCAAATTTTGGCATGATCTAGCGTTCATCTCATGATAATTTAGAGCGTGTGAGGATTCTGGGATTTCAAATCTCTGCAGATTTCTGTTCTCACACACTCTATTTTCTACTGAAGCTCTATTATAAGAGGGGCAAAATGGCACTGACCTTGGGATAACATTTGTTACCTGATCCTGATTTAGTGGAAAATCTCTCAAAACAACAGGGGAAGGAGATCTATTCCTGCGAGAAAAATTTTCCTAGATCTGATTCTTCAAGTTATTAATTTGAACTATCATTCCCTCTCTTTCAAGACGTTCCTCATGTTGATTTTGAAGAATTTCTTGCATTAAACTCAAGACCTAAGTTGATTGATCCTTTGTTTGTTGAGGTTGAATTTCAACCGAAATAGTAGGAATGACTTCAGGAGCCGTTTCCGCGAGTCGGTAAGAAGATCTTGTACAAGGCATCTTTGAATCGATATCTCTCTTCCAAATGGAAATTCCCAAAATATCCCCAAATTTTCATTAAGGTAGTACTACCGGTTTTAGAATTAACGTTCAGAATTTAATGAAACTTGGCATATTGGTGCATTAAAATATCATAATTAACCAGTTAAATTTTTGGAAGCCTACAGAGAACTGAAAAAAAGATAAAAATATTTAAAAATTTTTGCCTTAAACATTGATCCTTATGGGAAATCACAGATTTTATTTTATTTCACAAAATTGGACGTTCAGATTTTTATGAAATTGGTATCAATAGAAAGAAAAAAATTAATGGAATATTGTGTATTAATAAAACCATAACTTTAGAGCTTGTAATAAGAATCATTAATAAATAATTAAAAAAAAATTTACATATGGCAACGCCACCAAAAGGTTATGACGCGCGCGAAATTCAAACACAAACAAATACGGTATGTGGGAATATCAGTGTCATAGACATTTTTTAATACAAAACATACGTAAGTCTTTATTGTTAATGCAGTTAAATAATTGAATAAATAAACATATTATAAAATACATAGTATAATGATAGTTAACTTCCAAATAAAACATTTCTTAATTTAATTTTTTTTACTTTCGTAATTTACTTTACTTTAAAGTAATTAAAAATTTTATCCAAAATTTTTTTAGCTTTGGTAACTTTTACTGCACCATTTTCATCTTTACCTAAAATTTGTACTAGACCAGCATATTTATTTATTTTGTAAGCATCTTCAAGCAGTTCGTAAGTCACATTTGCAGCAACCATTTTTTTCCTCATACCTGCTGATACACAATCTCTCAATAATTCAAGATGTTTCAAAGCTTCAGGCAAATTTTCAGAAAATGATATTTTATTGCATGCATCATGCCAATTAAAGAAACTGGCAATTAAATCATTTGAAGTAATACCTTATTTTTTTATAACTGCATCCAGCATCACAACATCGTAAAGAGCATCATGCGCTTTTTCATTATTTATCTCCAATTCTTTGGAAAGATTTTCTAATTTATTTTCACCTTTCTTAGTTTAACCAGTTTTTTTTTTAATCACAGGCAATGAATCACAGTACCCTGAAACAATACTTTGGAAATGATGTTTAAAAAAACATTTGTCTAGAGCATTCATCAAACGAGGATAGTCAAATGTACAATTGTGAGCTGTTAAAATGCACTTCCGACCAAACGAGGTTAAAAATTGATAAAAACTAACTAATGCTTCAGGCAAACTCAATGGTATAACAGGTTTACCATGAAGTTCAAGTTTACCCTGAATTAACCGTAAACCGTGGACTTTACTAGCTTCTTCAGAAATTTTTTGAGTTGGCTTTACATAAACAGAAAACTCGAACTGCTCATGCTTCGCAGCAATTTGAAGAGTATCTGAATTTTTTGAGAAACTACCTGTCTCGAGATCAAAAAATACAAAAATTGGATCCGTGCAATCTTGTATTGTTACAATAGGAATACTTTCATGAATGAAATCACGTAGTCCAATATTGCTTTCGTACGTCGTACCTTCTTTGGCTTCATTTTTATTTTTCAAAGCTGTTTTACTTTTCTTTAATGCAAGTCTTTTAGACTTGGCAGCTCGCGTCACAGAATTGTCGTATTTTTTTTTATTGAAGTAGTCAACGTATTTACAAAATTTGTCACG
The DNA here is from genome assembly GCF_021901495.1 of Neodiprion virginianus. Classification (NCBI taxonomy): domain Eukaryota; kingdom Metazoa; phylum Arthropoda; class Insecta; order Hymenoptera; family Diprionidae; genus Neodiprion; species Neodiprion virginianus. The sequence continues at coordinate 12,122,778 of NC_060881.1, read as the reverse complement.
ATGTATCCCTGATGGCATATTTAAATTACTTATTAAATCATTAACATACTTTTCTCCAACATTTTTTTTATTTATTGCATAAGCAACTTCCATCTCCTGCAGCAGATTTACTATAGAGCCGACTTTTTGGAGCTTTACTAACAATCATTGCATTCAAACTCTCATTAGGATTACTGGATGCTCCGCTCACATACTGACTAGATTTATTAGCTAGATTATCAAATATTTTTTTTAAGGCCTCGAATAAGTTGCCATCTTTGAAACCATCACCAATATTTGTGTGTTGATAAGTTTCTGGATTTGATTTGTAACTACACCAGTCCCCACAGTCATTATGATGATTAAAAGCATGATAAGGTATATTTTTTATGGCTTTTGTCATATTAATTACATGTTCTTCATTTTGTGAAATACAGTAGTTAAAGCATTTTTTGAAGTATTGAATAGTAGTGCTTGTAAGTTCTTTAAAATTTTTGCTAATTTTAAATAATTCTCCCACAAGACCTTTACACGTGTGGTTTTTATCCGACTGTTTCAAGACATCATGGTCACTTGCAGCTCTGACAGCACAAATTGAGCTGCTATCGTTGTCAGCGATAAATATGCCAACTTCAATATTACAGGCTTTTAAAATTGCATTATCTTTAGTCAAAAGCACAGCCGCATGAGGCTCCATGGCTTTAGCACTGCCCACGAAATTCATACGACAATCGTGGTCACTGGGTGAATGACCACGATCACATTTTCCGCATTTACGGTTTAATGTCACATATGCAATAACTTTTTTTGTAAAGTATCCTATCAAAGCTGCTGTCCCTGATAAGCTATCATATGTCCTTCCAGTGCCTCTAGTAAACCATCCCATGTCAAAAGACACTGCAACGCGTACGACATGATGATCAGGAATATTGTTGTTTTGAATGTCAGTTTTACTCGAGGAAGGAAAAAGGAAATCTTCTTGACAGTTAGGAGATCTGAATATAAAAGAAACAACCAATAGCAGCATATTTCAAAATATCTTATGATTTATTAATATTTACAATGGATGCAAAAAATTGTATAATAATTAAACCTTCGACAGACGAATTAAAATTAAAAAAAAAATATTTATAATTGTATTTTTTGGAAATTAACAGTTCCAATTTGAATTAATATTTTGTACAATTTCGTTTTAAAAAACATCTGAACAATAATCGTTGTATGTTTAATAATTTTCAATCTGGTGAATTTTATCTCTAAAAACTTGTAAAAATTTCAATACTGTTCTGAATATTTCTATAATTATACACTTCAATATGAGACCATTACTTACAACATAGTTTTTAATTTTTCAAAATTTTCGATTGTCAATCGTCGTTCTTCTTTAGCAGCAGCAAGACAACTCTCCTGGGCCATGCATTCAACACCTATAATTACCTCATTTTCATGGGTTTTAAAACTCTTCCAATTCACTTCTGGGATATCCATTGCGGTCAAAACTTTATTTGTGTGCGTGTTTCCTACTCCACTGTTCATAGAACCTGAAATTGATAATATAATAATTTAGATTTTATAAATTTTGATTAAATTAATTCCTATACATATTTAACACTGAGAAAATTATTTTAATTAAAACTTTTTTATTGACACCTACCTAGTACGAGTTGAGTATTCGAATCATAATGACTATTACCATTCGACACTATATGTTGAATGTCAGTAGACGCACCAGTTACTCTATTACACATCCTGCATTTTAGGTATAAAATTGATGCTAATCCAATACGCTTTTCAGAAACCAAATCTGTCAGCGATAATAAAAAGTCACAATGACTACAAAACATATTTTTACCTAAGGTTTTTAAGTGGACTATTCGACGACCATAATCATAGTCTGATTCCTCCTCAGTATTTACGTTAATTTCATTTACGTTGTCCGTAGTATTTTCGTTGAGAGTTGTATTTTCAATGACAGTAGTATTTTCGTTGACAGTAGGGTTAGGTGACGTAAACTTGCCATGTTTTTCATTTAACTTTTTAGCCAATGCCACCTGTTTCAGATTTTTTTTATACTTTGCTACGTTAACTCTTTTACCTTTCCAATGAAATATTTTTTTAGTGTGATTTAATAAATTTATATCGGACATTTTAATAAATAGACATGGATAAACTCAGAATTTGTAAAAATAAATAACTGTTTGCGCAATAGACGTTTGCGCATCTCATATTCAAAGTGAAACAGAAAATATACTTCTGTCTCTTTTACTTTTACGCGGCGTTGCCAAGTTAAAATACTGCACAAATCAAATTACACATAGCACTAATTTGACACCTGTGGTAACGGTAGTACTACCTTAACACTGACTCGAATCAGAACACTTCTGACACCAATGTAACAATTGTTACTGTTAAAATGAAAGGGTTCCAGAGTAGTGAAAACTGGTGAGGAAATTTGGTAAAATAGTGTATTTAAGAGAAATACGTCAATTCAGAACTGTGTACAGCACAAGACTGTTTTTACAATAATAACGGTTGACGCAGCAACCAAGTAATTCATTTAATTATAATATTCTCTTGTTTGCTCCTAAAGGGTGAAAAGGTTCCTTCGTGACAATATGTACTAGGGGGGCTTCGCGCCGACCCCCATAACGGTTCGGAAAAGTTCGCGTCAGTTCGGAATAGGTTAGGTTAAGTTCGATATGTGTAGTGTGTAGGTTAGGTTCGGGTATTTCTGGCTAGATTCGGGCAAGTTCGGGTAACTTTGGCTAGGTCCGAGTAGGTTCGGGGTTTTGTGTGTGTGTGTGTGTTAAGTTCGGGTATTTCCAGATAAAGTCGGGTAACTTCTCCCGCCTGGCTGTCGACCTTGTCGAGGTGCGTGGAGCTTGAGCCTTCTTGACATGAACTGTTGGGGCGATGCCGAAGGGACCGTACGGTTTATCAAGCCGGTGAGGCCCACAGGAAGCAGGAAGTGACTAGAGGACAGCCAAGGATGAATGGTCTATAAATGAGTGCGTGGATGGTAACGGATAAATGAGACGTTGCCGAGACCCTGGAGGATATTCCCCGGAGACTCACCAAGGGAGCAATAGTGGCCGACCAACCGGGGCTGCGGAAAATGTCAGTACTTTTACCGGGTCTCTGTGGCGTACTACGGGTAACCGTCGGACAGGGGGTCACCCCTTGGCGAAGGTCCCTGGAAACCACATGCCCAAAGTGGGAGAACCGCTCTCCGTAGCTGGCTGGAGCCAATCAGGGGGTTGAATCTAGGGTCTCGGGCGCATGTATGGAGGATTACCTCGTCAGTATTTCCTCATATCTGAAGTCTAGTAGGGAAAACCCGGCGAGGTCTTACCCGAACGGCGGCCTACCCAGTGTCGAATTGACAGGGAAATCTCCGGGCGGAAGATTCGAAAGATGGGAACGGGAAGGGCGGATCGCATGGATAGGGCAGACCACCAGATGAACTGACAGCAGTTTCCGTGCGAGTATGGGGTTAGGGCTTTTCCGGCGGCGATAGATGCTGCACCGAGGGGTAGCTGCCATGATGGCCGAACCGTCATTAAAATGAGACATACATAAAATGGATAATACAAACCGAAAACACGACACTATGGAGTTTCAGGAGTTCGAGGTGGATCCCTTCGTGAGGAGGTGTAGCATCCGCCGATCACCCCCGTCAACACTGACGGGTGACCCGGAGAAACAAGAGAAGAAAGTGGTGTCAGTGTCGGCAAGCGGGACACTACCGGTATTCATCGACCAGGAGCTACCGACGCCGGAAGCACAGGAGAGGGCGCCCAAGCCAAGGGGCGCGATCCCCAAAGCTAGAAAGGATTGGGAGAGGACCAGGAGCGGCCGTTGAAGGGGATCGAGATAACCCTGGATCTAGAGAGGGCAACTAAAACCAAGCCTCAAGTACCAATCGAGGAGGTCTATACCAGGTCCGGGAGGGAGGCTTTGAAGGCACTGATTCCTCTTATTGAGGGCATGAAGAATTTCAGGATGCAGCGTAAGAATACCCACGTGAGCCTAAAAGAAGACACGGCGAAGGCGGCTATCGTGGTCAACCAGATAGAGTGCGGATTGCAGGCAATGGAGGTGGAGCTGTGGAAAGGACCTTAGTCGAGTGGGACAAGGAGTGGATGAACGAGAAGAAGGGGACTTGGACGAGAAGTGCCATACCCTCAGTGATACCCTGGGTAGACAGAAGGTCCGGCCAGATGGATTATCACCTGACCCAAAAAATGACGGGTCACGGATGCTTCGGGACATACCTGAGGAGGATCGGGGAAGAGGAGGAGGTGCGGTGCCATTCCTGAGCGGCGGAACGCGACGACCCGGAACACACCTGGTTCGAGTGCCCGGCCTGGGAGGTTCGGAGGCAAGTAATGACGGAGACTATCGGTCATGTCCGTAGCATCCAGGAAGTGGTAAGCGCCATGCTGCAGGGTCGGGCAAAGTGGGACGCGGCTGCCCGGCATATCAGCGAGGTCCTCCAAGAGAAGGAGGCAGCCGAGAGGACGAGGAGGAAGGGCGAACAGCCCGGAGGACCGGCGGCCAGATCGGCGGCCAGACCGAACGTGGGAACGGCCAGGTGTGGGTGCGACATACCGTACACACACGCGGTGTGCTTCCGCAGCGGTGACGGCCCACAGGACGAGGCCAAAGCAAATTCCCCGATGGTTGGGGACATCACGGCAGAAACATCAAGGATAGAGAGGATCGCAGAAAAACACGGGGCCAGACAAATACGGGGGGAGGGGGGAGGAGGGGGGGGGGGGGGGGTAGCAGCCTCCCGTGAGGGAGAGAAAGACGGAAGGAGCGACAGTCCAGATGACCTATGGTAACGTTAACTACCTAGGTAACAACCGGGCCATTCTCCACCTGAAGAGACGGTGGGGCGGGATCCAGCAGCTAGTCCATTCGGCGAGCTCGCTCAGTATGCAGCCACCAGGACTAGACGTGGTCGTGCTGGACGGAACGGTGTTCACTGCTCACTGCCAGTGCGGCAACTCGGCTGAGCACGACCGAATGTTCCCCCACTACCGATCCACCGTGGAAGATGGGAAGACCAGCTCGGACTGGAGGCTGACCTAGGAGACAACGCGAACAAGCGCGGCAAAGGAGGGACAAAGCCACATCAAAACGGCGAAAAATATGCTGGTGAGGAGCGGCGACAGAGACAAGAACCCGAAGGGGTGAACACAGACGTCTCCAATTAGTGGGACACGTCAGAACGACAGACAGACAGTCAGACAGGCAGGCAGGGAGTGGCGAGGAGACAACGCTGGCATGCGGAGGGGGGTGTACAGGACACTAGGTGCAAAGAGATCCCCTAACCAAACAATGAAAAAGAGACGCAAGGCCCAAACGCGGGGTAAAAGTGCTAGTGCTAATGCTAGTACAAGTGCAAGTGCGAGTGCGGAAGTAGACAGAAATACGTGTACGCTAGCGCAGGGGTATTCCGACACTTATGCAGCGACGCCCCGCATCGTGCAGCGTACACAAGGGCACGAAGGACACGACGACGCAGGACGATTTGAAGAACCGCGGAGGCGTGACAGTCTGGTCAAGATGGCCAACGGCACGCCTACGGGCGGGAGAAAGGGCCTGAAGCGAGACGGCCGGACACAGGGACAAAGTGAAGTAATGCGCAAGCGGTTCCACGCCGTCCTGGGTGACGAGCGGCGGATAGGTTTTAGCCGGTAAGAATCCGGCACTATCTGACGACATCCAAGAACATCCAGATGTCTTTTGAACATTTCCCCGTCACCGCTAAAAAAAAAAAAAAATGGGTTCGTGTACTTATGTACGCGCGTGAGAAGTTATACTTATTTGGCATCATTAAACAAGCCTTGCGAAATTTTTACAGCATCCTTGGGAGCTTGCTTTCGATTGTAATAGTTTTTACACATTTCCTCATTTGTTTTACCTTGAAAACTGGAATAGAAATTGAATAGATAATTTATAAATAATAATATAAACGGATAGTTAACCTCAATTATATTGGAGCACTTGAAAAAGTATATAATGGTCCTATGGAAGTTCCTCTGTATTCTTTCGGAGTTGGTAAAGAATAACCAAAAGTGTTTCTCTGCAAATAGAGTGTAGAAACTCCCTTATTTATTAGTTATCAAATTATAATGACGTTACATCATGTACATAGGAATAATATTAACGATAACCTCACCTGCAAATAGAGAAACGAAAATTAAGGTTATATTTCACTCTATTAAAATTACGTTGTCTCTTCCCTGTTTGTTAACGCGAGACTGATCGTTCGGGATACGTCTCCAATAATCCCTCATTATCGGTCACGAAAATAAGGTGACGTAGAGGGGCGCGACCTATTTAGACTTAGCGACTGTATACTTTCGTTACAAGTATATAACCACAATTGGCTGCAGAAGAGATTGCGCCTAATGAGTGCATCCTGGGAACAACCTCACCCCCTTACTGGTGGTGTGGAGTGTATAAACGACGAACGGATTGTGTGACTGAGGCACGGGGATTTTTGAAGTGGAGAGAGAGGAGGCTTTAGGCACTTCTTTTGGGACCACGACCGAGAGAAGACGATTTAAATCAGTAAATCAATATTTTACTATTGTACCATTGATCATTATTTCATTGCTCTACTTCGATAATGAAAACTGTATTTAACCGTGTCACTGCGGCAGTAAGTGAGCTAATCTTTGTGTTATCTGATATCAGAAGTGGGATACAGAACGTTCAATCGACTGTAATTTGAGAGCGGTATAGATTGTAGGTAAAACCGTGTTAGTGGATAACGTTGGATAAAACGATGGAAAGAAACAGTGAACAGAGTGCGAGTGTAGTGGCGATAGACGCTGAGAGTTCAAGTGCAGCGAGAGACGCTGGAAAGAGTGTAGGTATGACTGACCATGAGAAAAGCAGTGTAAAATCTCGAACTCAGAAGAGAAATCGGTCCCTGATGACATAAGAGTCCAAGTATGAATCTGACGATTCAATGCGAAGGAAGAATAGGCGCAGAATACGTAAAGCAAGATTGGAGGAGGAGAATCTGCGACTTCTTGCGTTGCTTTCTAGATGAGAACGTGCTCCGATGGATCTCGTCAAATTCGATCCGAAAACAACGGACGCAATCGGTTCGGCGAAGATGGTTGACGAGTGGATTCGTCGTCATAGCCCTGATGATTATGAGGTGGTCCAGCACTTGGCGAAAGCATTCAAGGGCGAAGCAGCTCAGTGGTTTACGGGTATGGATCCCTCAGGGAAAACCTAGGTCGAAATATGTGCCGAATCTTTAAGCGCGTATGCAAAAAACAAGAACGCCACGTCGGAGCTACACACAATGTGGACAGAGGACACTCAGTTTACGCTGGAGAACTTCATGAAGAGAGGGAGGAAGTTGAAAGCGTGGCTCAATGAAAGAAAAACGGTTGACGACACGGCCGCTCAACTTGCCGGATTATCGTATTCGGCACAAAACCGATTCGTTCGCAACGTATTCGTGCGTGAATCACCAAAAAGTTTGCAGGAAGCAATGGCGTACCTCGATGGACGAACGACCGACCATCATCAATGCGTGCATTTATCGGAGCACCTGGTCCACATACTAAAGCCGGTATTCATAGTCAGTGCCTAAGCCCAGACTCGAATAAGACGGTCTTATACGAGGCCTTAAGATGGCGTTTGGTTTCATAGACGTCAAACAAGACGGTCTTAATACGCGGCAAATAAGATGATCTTCATCAAGTCGATCTTATTCGAAGCGTAGCTTACAAGGTTGCATAGTCCAGTCTTATTTGAAATAAGCATTGTCTTGAGCACGCAACATTTCATAGTCAATTAACGCAGTCTTGTTAACGTATCTTGATCAAGTCGAGTTGGGACTACACTTAAGCAAATGCTCGTTGCCTAAATATTACTCAAATATTCCGATGCGTACGGAATTGATAATTACCAATTGTTCGGAAAATATTGTATTCGAACAATATAAATTAACAGGAATAGATTGTAAAGGAATGCTTGGGAGAGTGCAGGTGGGGCGGGATTATTTACTGTAAAAGGGTAGCAGCGGAAACTTGCAATTGAAATAGAGGTTATGAGAGCATTCGCTTTGAAAAATTTGTGAAGTGAAGTGAATAGTGGAATTCTATTGACATGGCGAATATGCAAGATATGTTTAATTTCTACGATCAGATCGAAGAAATGAATAATATGATTGAGGTAACTGTAATGGTCAACGTTAGGCGGAATCACGAAGACGAGGGTGAAGTACAGCAAGCTCCGAAAAGGTACATGAGAGATGGTGAAAAATCCGTTCGAGTTTTATTCCGAGCAGGAGTTCAAACGGCGATTCCGATTTTCAAAGGATAGTATTATGTACGGAATACGACCAAGAATTGAAGCTGCCTTAGTCAGAGCGATTAATCGTGGTCTACCAATTCGACCTGTCATGCAATTATTAATATGTCTACGATTTTACGCTACCGCTAGCTTTCAAGTGAGGATCATTGTTATTATAATTCTTGACAATCTACTGAAAATATAAAGTGATTTCATTGTTTCCTGTGATCATGGAATAAATGATTGCTAATACATTTTGTACTGTACAGCTCATCAACGGAGATCTGATGACTCTATCGCAGTCTACAGTATCGAGGATAATACACAGAGTATCGCCTCAAATTGCATTATGGATTCACACAATTATCAGAATTCCTAGTACGGAAGCTGTTATGATCGCAAAAAGAGATCTGTTCAGACAACTTGGTGCACGCAGGGAGGGTACCGGTTTACCTGGCGTTGATGGCGCTATCGACTGCACTCACATTCGATTATCTCATACGAAATTTGCAGACCTGCAGAAGATTTATAGGAATCGTAAGGGATATTTTTCCCTCAATGTACAGGTATGTCGCGTTCGCGATAACCATTTACAAATACCATAAGTTACAATTAATTTTATCTAGGATACAAATAAACAATACTATTCTATGACAATCGGTACTTTTAATTTGAATGATACCGAAGGCAGAGGTCGGTCCCAACATGGAATTCTTGGATATGGTTCCAGAATGGCCTGGAAGTAACCATGACAGCCGAATATTCCAAAACTCACGAATTTACATGCGGTATCATGAGAGACAACTTACTGTAACCCTGGTTGGAGATGCCGGCTATCCGTGCTTGCTATTTCTGCTGACTCCACTGGCAAATCCAACTACAGATGCTTAACAAAGGTAAGTTAAAGATTATCGCAATACCTTAGATTTCGATAAGTAGTCATAAAATTAACAAAGTATATATGTGTGAATTAACCAAGTCGGTATCTTGATAGGTATAACAACGTACAAAGCAGAACAAGGCAAATTGTTGAAAGAACATTAATAGTTTGGAAGTGACGTTTTCCTTGCCTATCCAGAGGCTTGGGAACCAAATTGTTGTACTCTACCACAATTGTTGTAGCATGTGCCGTACTACTCAATTTATCACTAACATTGGATACTGCTCCTCTGGAAGATAATCGCATCGAAGAGGTAGAAACGGATGAATTGCCACCTCAAGGACCGCATTGGCAGCCTGGAGAGGGTTCTGCAATACGCGAAGCTCTAATCGAACGGTTATTCATTTGATCAAGATATATGTATATCAAGTTAATTTAATTGTAAAGACTAATTGATTTTAGAATGAATATACTCCAAATATTCAATAAAATTGAATTTAATTCGTATAAACAGTGTTTAGAGAGATGGCAAAAGGATATGGATCATCGATGTGGGATCCGCGAATTAGTGATGAGAACGAGTGTAAATGAAACGAAAATGATGTTGAGATGGAGAGAGATAATGATTACCGATAAACGAGACTTTTATTGGTTTCGATGTGGCGATACAAACCGTATCGCAAGAGAACGTTACAGAGAGTGATGATTTACAGAGCGAGAGAACACACAGATTATACACATACACGATTTTGAGACAGTAGACAATACATGAGATACATCTGATAGGTTTTGAGTCGCGACACGGGCAAGCGGCGAGATTTGACGCAGAGACGGCAAGTAAACATTGCACGCGAGTGTGCGTACATGTGCGAAGACGATTTTGAGTGTCGTGAGACACACATTTAACTATTCGATACTTTTCCGAAACAAACAGTTTACATTAGAATACATATTTTACTCATAACTTATCATTGGTTTTCATTTTATTTTTAAACCCCTCACTTACTAATGAAAATACTGATATTTACGTAATTGTACTAAGCGTCAGACTTATAGTTACGATAATACTTATGAAAATTTGTCCACGTAAAAATATTCAACACATTATAAATAGAGCCAGTAAATAGAACTAAAGTTGCTCTTTTGAACTTTGAAGATCAAAGGTTGTCCCTTTCACCCGCAAGATTGAATTCAGTCAACTCTACTTCTGCTGTGGCTTTCCGGATTTCAAGTTCTTGGATGCGTAAAAGGCATTGAACTTTCAGCAGATGAATGTCGTTTTCGTTACCTTCCATCAATTTTGATATTCTTCCCTCACGGTCTTCTTCATCTCAAAGAGCTCTCTGTTCTCAGCTGAGAGAGCGTCTAGTCTCTTTGTCAAAGCTTCCTCCATCGCCTTCTGAGCTACAGATTTTGACGCTGAAAAAGGGCTCGATGATTCTGACCGAGTTCGCTTTGCCGCCACACGCATTTTTTTGCAAATCTGCATCGGGGTTTCTTCTAACATATCAAGACAATTTATTTATCAATAACCGGCATAGAGGTTTACATAATCTCTCTATCTAATAAAAAAGTTCTGAACAAATAAAAAAAAAGTAGCAACAGGTGAAAAAGATTATGATAACAATAGTATAAAAAATATTATAATAATAATAGTATACGCATGAAGTTGACGGTGGAGTGAGATGCCGAAAACAAAACAAAAAATATCTAGCAAACAAAACTTCCTTTGACAGCTGTCATCGGCTGTTTATGACAGTCTTTGACAAATATCTTTATAGGTATCTGCTTCTGACACGCAAAAAATAAACATGCAAACGAGAATTATCAAGATGATTCCCGACGGGAATTGTCTTTTTCGCGCGCTAGCGTATTGTGTATACGGCACTCAAGATCGACAAGCAGAGGTGATACTGAGTATCGTTTCAAATATATCATACTGGCAAACATGTCAGCAGAAGTAATGAAACAGAACTCGAGGTGAGTTATATCAGAGAAGAAATAGGTCTTTTCGGATCCTGTAAATCCTTGATCCGGTTAACCACTAAGTAAGGGCTTTCCCAGTTTCTTTGTAGTTTCGGACATCGTCCGTTCTGTCTTCGAGGTAGAAAGAGCCAGACAGAATCTCCGGAATTCAATTTTATATCCCTGGCTCGAATATCATAACGAGTCTTCAATTTGTCTGAAGCCATAGAAATTCTACTTATACCAAAGCTATGAATTTCTCCTACTATGGGGAAAATAATAACTACAGCAAAATAAGTCGCCAAATGCAATTGGGGATGCATGGCATCGGGGGTTTTGTACATGTGAGTGGATTCGTTTACGAAAATAATCTGAGCAGACCTGCATAGGGAGCCAATAGCACTGTCGAGTTGATCGGAAACAACCGATCAACAGTTGCAGCCCTGTCATCAAATCAGCATAAATAAATTTACCTGTCTAACACTCTATAAGGAAACAGTGAGGCGCGTAGCGCCGAGGTGGGATTGGCGCGCGGAGCGCGCAGGGTCGAAGCCCCTAGTGATATATGTTAAAATATGTGAGATTTTTACCTGACGAACAGCTTGGAGTAGGCTCTGTCAGTGGTCTATCAATTGACGCATCTAATAAATAGTCGACATTTTGAAATTCAAAAAGTGAATTATCTTCATTCTCCAGAACGCTACCTGGAATATGGAAAAGATTATTAAAATATAGTTTTCTCAGAAAAACAATTTTGTATTAATATGATAGATAATTTGGTAATATAATAAAAGTTGTAATCAACCATGGCCATTTGCTTGCTCCTCCGGAATAATATTCGAACTGAACTCGGTCGGGGCAAGAGTCATTAAGTGCGGCACAATTGCTGCAATGTCAGGGTCTACCTGTGCATCTGGAATCTCCGGACCACCCCCAGTAGCCATACGTGCTTGCTTTTCCTGGGTCAAAGCATCCCGCTGGCTCTGTTTCATGTTGGACCACAGCTTTTTAAGTTGTGGCACTGTTCTCTGAAAGAATGAACATGAAATATAAGACAATTCTGTAGACTTTAATGAAGCGTCGAAAAATTTATTATCACATTTGAGTGATCAAACGTAGAAAAAATATGGCACATAAGTGAATTGAATAATTTACCGTCTCACCGATTTGTAGTACACCATTGAATTTGTCAGCAATTTGATTCCACGCTGACTCTTTCTCACGGAGAGATGCTTTGTTACTCTCTTTTTACTCAAATATATTTTTATATTTTTTCATAATTTCTAGAAATATTTTTTTACCAACCGCAGTGTAATGCTTGCCGCTTTTGCCTTTCGGAGCCATGAAATATTACAAACCTCAAACTCCACACACCGTAAACTTCAAGTTTTTGAAATAAGGTTAGAAATGGGTACGGACAACCCCCTGACACTCACCACTGCTCGTCAGTACTGCTGCTCGTATACTAAAAAATTCTTCTTCTTCTTCTTCCTTTATGGCTATACCCCCACTGTTAAAAATTGTCGCACCCCTCTCTGGTGGCATCCCCTCGCCTAGGAGTGACTTTGGGGCGCCTTTCCTTTCCCCACCGCCCCACGCCGAGGAGAAAATTTTGAGGCGCCTTCCACTCCGCCCGCCGCCCCTTGTCTAGGAGGTATTTTATTCTAGAAGCTTCGCCGGACGACCACCCCTTCCCCACAACCCCTTGCCAAGGAGCGGTTTTTCCGCCTAGAAGCTCCTCGGCTCGTCAGCCCTTCGCCCGCGACCTTCTCGTCAAGTGGTAAATATCGTGTGGCGACCCCTTACCCCGGGTACCGTTGACCGCGAAGCGGATTCTGGACTCTATTGGATGGCCTCTGGGCCTCTGCACCCTGACCATGGGACGATTTCCTTCCCCTTACCCTGGTGCCCCTGGCCGTGCGGCAGACTCTGGGGCTACCTACCCTCTGCCCCGCTACTTCCGTTCACGAAGCGAACTCTGTGACTTGGACGTTTGGGGTTACAGGTCTTCCACTCCGGCTCTCGTTCTTTTTCGATCCCTGCTCTCTGTGTCGGTTGGTCGTGTCACTGACCTTACCCAGCCGTCAGTGTTTATCCTAAAGTTGACGTATGCTTGGAAATTATAGACCTGGTCACTCTCTCTCTCTCTCTCTCTCTCTCTTACTTAATGTAAGACTGTAGGCATACTTAGATGTACTAGGATCCGAGCGGGTGGGTGAGGAAACAGAACTCAATGGTGGATTGCGTACAAAAATTAAATTTCATCCTCACAGGTTCATTCAGACAACGCAAGTGCAAATACATACATGGTTGTTATTATTTATTTGCTTGTTGTTGGAGCAGAATGTTTTTATTTCTTATAGTTTGTGACGTGGATTTTTCCCGCTCCTCGGTCAGTCGGAGAAAATGACCGAGAACTTACCGCGTGCACAGTAAATCGGCGTCCACGATTTACCCTGGACCTGAAACAATATCCCGAAATTTGTTGGGCGCCTGGCGTGATCAACACGCCTCGAAATCGGTAATGCGATATACCGCGACCATATACTCAATAGCTCAGTACCGCGGAGAGGGGAGGGGTAATTTTTGGGTGGAGAGAGATACGTCACACGTACGCCAACACGTTATTTCACAAAGCAATAATGAAATTGGACAATTTATTTCCAGCTAGCGATAATACAAAAAAAATAAAAGAAAAGAGAAAACAAAAAAAAGTTTGATAAATCTAGAAGACCTCTACGGCCTACGTGCGCTAGTCGCTGTCTTAATCATAACCGCTAATTTACAAAAACCAAAAACAAAATAGGACCCGACACGCTGCCCGCGATCGTCCTCTACAGAATGGCGCTAATCGCCAACTTAATAATAAACTCCTCGACGGAAACGGAACCGACTTCTCGGCCGACGCTGTCCGCGATCGGTAATAAATCAAACAAAAAAGAAATAAAATTGCTTATGCCTACGGGCGCTGATCGCCACCTTATTACTAACTGATAATACCAAAGTCCAAACGGAAAAGAGGCTCGTCGCGTCACCCGCGACTATCCTCTACAGAAGAAGACTCTTATTAACACGCACCCGAGCTCAACTTTCTCCGCGACGTCGGGACGCGGTTCGCGATTTTGAACGCTCCCCTTTCGACGGCTCGCGACCTACACGAGAAATGAGATTGTATCGTACTGATTTGACGTGACCCCGTGCAACGGAATTTGGTTGCACTCAATTTATAGTAGTCTTGCCGCGACTCAAACCCGGGACTCTACTCGACCTTCTCGGTCGCTCAACCGTGGCTCTACGTTAGTACGCGCAACTCAGGCTACGGTCACCAAGCAGATTTATCGGCTAAAGAATTTCGAGTACTTTCGTTAACGCAAATCCTCAATGGCTATCCGTTACTCGGCAAGCATTTATTTATTATCTCTCAAAATTCTCTCGCAAGAATATTAGCAGCGCTTACCGCTCCACATCCAAGATACGAAGGACCCGACTCCCTCGTGCTTCACGCTCGCCATTATTCCTCGCAACGATTACTTTTTTTTTTTGAAAAACTCGAACACGAATCGATCTCGCAACACACGTTCACCTTAGTTGGTCGCCAGAACTCGAGTGATCTCACAAGGGGAGTGTCAAACTTGGGAATCACAGATTTCCATCACTTTTCTATATATTGTAAGGCAGGGTCCCCTCAATAAATATATAAAGCGGCAAGACGCCATTCGTTTTTATTATTGAGAAATTTCAACTCAAAGTTCTATATGTAACTTAAGTAGAAGGAACCTTTTTACCGGTTGCAGCAATAGTTCCGTGGCGTAGCGGTAACGCTCTTGCTTACTGAGCGACTTTATTTTTGATAATATTGATTACTTTGTTATTATAATTATTACAAATCCTATTTTTATCATTTTTTGTATTTTTTCCTAACTTAAAAATAAAAAAATAATTTATAGAAATATTAATTATTAATTATTTATTTTTGTATTAAATAATTTATAAAAAAAAAAAAAGTAACTCTGACGGAACTTGAACAGCCGTTCGGTCCCTCAGTAAGCAAGAGCGTTACCGCTACGCCACGGAACTATTGCTGCAACCGGTAAAAAGGTTCCTTCTACTTAAGTTACATATAGAACTTTGAGTTGAAATTTCTTAATAATAAAAACGAATGGCGTCTTGCCGCTTTATAGTATTATTGAGGGGACCCTGCCCTACAATATATATAAAAGTGATGGAAATCTGTGATTCCCAAGTTTGACACTCCCCTTGTCAGATGGCCGATCGGCCGCAACACCGATCTCGTCACGCTAATCCTTCGTGATGTCATCACCCCAACAATGCGCAACAATCCATCTGTCATTGATTTCGGGGATTGCGCAATTGACGTCGTCGCTACGCGGCGCAGAACTTAAGGCTAGATCGAGATGTCGTCTTCCGCGCAGCTCTACGGGATCCTGGGGTTGGGCGGGGTGGTGCTCCCTCGTCGCTAGCTGGTCTCTCGTGGTTGCCTAGGTTGGGCGTAGGCGGGGAGAGCGGGGAGGCTGCGGCGCGCCGGCCGCCAGCGGGAATCCCGTCCGCCTTGGATTCCCGCGCTGCAGGGATCTGCGTTGTCTCCCCCTCCGCAGCCTCGGTACCCTTCCCACGAGATCTCCGCGGTGTCGCCTTACCTCGAAATATCTTCGGCGTCGGAGTTGGTCGCTGGCTGGTAGCCGGTGTACTCAAAAAGAAATAAAAACAAAAGCCTGCAATATCCTTTCGTAATTCGCTATTTCGTCCCTGTCGAAGCCCGGGTGCGTGACTCCAGTTCTGGCGCTCTCTATGATTATTTCGCGACTCAATTTTCGAAACCCTTATTCCTGGATTCCGCCCAGGGTTCAGGGAGTGCCTTGTAACGGGCAGGCCTAACCGAAATGCCACGTTACAAGTTATAGCGCCCCACATCATTACTATACTCATAATAATTATAGCAGTCACGAGTAAAGACAGTACCATCTACAACATCTGCGTTCACTTGGCGGGTTGTAGCTGTGTTGATCTAAGACTCTTCGCACGAAAAAATTCTCAGGGTAACGCATACGTTGTCTGACATTTCCTCCTGATATATCTCGAGTTGTACGGTACCCTTAGTCTTCATTGTGAAATAGTGGCCTGGACAGGGTTGTCAGATGGCCGTTGCGAAAATATCGTACCAGGCTGCATAAATTTATCGAACACTTATCGTACGATGGTAAAAAAAATTATCGTCCTAATTATCGTGTATTATTATAAATTATCGCACTAAATTATGGTATACACCTTTCTGTTAGGAGAAAAGCATTGAGTTGATAAATCGATTCTTACTCCTGACAGTCCTGACGAGGAGGTTAAGCGGAATACCGACTGCTGGCAAAAATACAGAACAATAGAGGATGAAATTTTCGAAAATAAAATTGCTACGCTGTACTTATTTTCCACTGATTTTTGTATTTATCACAATGTTGTAATCTAACTACGCGATGATCACAAAATATTTCACGGAATTTCTCGTTAAGCCGGCAACACGTGTAGCGAAAACGAATCGACGCGGACTTCTATAACGGAAGAGAGGAGAGGGAATACCGAAGTTCGCTAACCGAACGGTAGACAAAATGAAAATTGAACCCAATGTCATTGTTGAATACAGGAGACAGTGGACACAAGATGAACATGCACTACTAACAGTAAGAGAAAGGAGAAAACACTGGAAACAGAGAAGCCAATACATAGACGAGATCGAGTGATCGACCAATAACCGCCTAGCGAGCGGCCTAGCGCTTTATCGCTCTCTGTTGTTCTTGTTATTTGTTATTGTTCTCTGTGTCTGTATTTCAGTAATAACCTTGACGGCCATCTAGCGGCAAGAAAACTCACCACAAAAATACCGGCGTGACGTTCTGACGTATCGACTAAGGAGCAAAAAAAAAATATCGGACAATCTCACATAATATGGTACAATTATCGTACCAATTAGTACGATAATCGTGTATCGTACGGACGGTAAATATATCGTACATGTACTATAGTTATCGTACGTATGGCAACCCTGGGCCTAGAGGTTATCCCGATGCTTAATGATGGTAGTGTCGAAATAGTTTGTTCAGAGACTGGCTAAGGCTTTGTCCTCAGTTTCGATGACCTGCTTGATTTCAGCAGCGAGGTATGATGGAAACAGCCGCGTAATTTCAAGGAGAACAATACTGAGGTGATTCTCGGCAAAGGTAGGATTCGCTGACGACGCGATGTGTTCTAGGACAGCGCCGTATTCCTTCTCCGCTATTTGCCTGATGCGATGAAGACTCGGTTCCTTGAGGTGCGTCAGATGCACTTTCTCGGCTATGTATGCGACGTATGATTTCTTTCACTCGTTTACTAAATGGGCTAAACCCTGAAGCCTTCGTAGCCGTTCGTTGACACACACAAATATAGCTTTAAGTCCGTTGAATGTGGATTTCTGCATTACAATGGTGGGTTGATACACTTTCTGGCATTTGGCGGTTGACTAAAAGTTCTCATCCTGGGTACCCGTGTCTGGGCAGTCTGATTCCTTATCTTCTGAATCGGTGACTTCGGATTCCGTAGGTATTTCGAATCTGACGGCTCGCTCACCATGTGCTGTTGACAATTTGACGTTGCAGCCACCAAGCTCAATCCGATTAACTCAGGTTGCGTGTTATGCAGATAATTTCCTTGTTTTCTAATTGTTTCGATGATCTTGGCGCTCTCACGATTATCCTTTGGCAGATGTATGAATTTCTTGACTTTAGGTTTCGACTTGTTTTTGTTTCGATGTGTCTGGCAAATTTGGTTTGCAGCTTGCAGTACGGACAAAAATATTTTTTTACTGTCCTGTTGTCATTTTCCTTAGATGGAGGGAAGGTCAGGTTGCGATCATCAACAGGTGGCACGTTTTTGAACGATGAAATGTCGAAGCTTGCGTCGACAAAAGATCCTATTGACGTATTATTTTTAGTGCTTTGTGAAGCCTTGGTAACCAAACTGGAATCTTGTACGTAATCTGAATCTGCTTCTTCATTGTCATCGTTAATATTATCTTCCTTGTCGATCCTTTCTTCTTTATCATCAGCATTGTCTTCCTCATCGCTGCTCGACTCTTCAATATTGTTTGTTCGCTGTTTGTTCTTAGCTAATAGTTCGACCGAGCCGCGTGGAAGGAGTGGGTCGCTGAAGTGAAAGATGAGTTTTTTGGTTTTATTTTATATGTACATCTTATTTATTAGTTATTCTATTTACATATATACATAATTAGCACAATGGTTGCCACGCGAGGGAAGGAGTTGTCTTCGTCCTGTTGAACTGCGGTGGAGGCTGTAGTACGGATGTTGGGCGTTGAAGGGGCTCGGTCTCGGTCCTCGGTGGTGGCGTATACCGGCTATCCGGAGAGCTCGGTGGTGTCGGGGGACGGCGGTTCTCGGTGTTTTTTATCGGAGACTCCCACTCACTCTCCGACTGGGTCGTCTAGGTGGCAGTCGAAACGAATGAGCGCTGCGGTTCGGGAAATGGGGAAACCGCTGCCGGAATGCGTCTGAAATAGCTCGGTGACGTCAGTCCTGCTCTCCTTACGTCCCACAAGGAGAGTATCACCGCCGGGGGTCTGGTGAGAGGCCTCGACGGGATGTCTATGGGATGCAATACCCACGGAGCTGGAGGGTTGGTAGCTGTTGTGTTTCGGTATGGGCTGGCGGAAGCCAGATAAACAGGGTCCGTCATGCAGGAAGGCTGCTGTCCGGTCTGTCGTGTTACGTAGCGTCGTAGCGTCAGCGTAGCGTCGTAGCGTCAGCGTGGCGTCGTAGCGTCAGTAAAGGCGGTCAATTGTAGGCGAACCCGAAGTGTCCTGCCGATCGGTCCGACCGGTCGTCTCTTATCGCAGCCTCGGTTGGTCTTTGGCAGCGGGAGACCACGTTGGCTGATACGCAACGCGCTCGGCCGCGTGGCTGGCGTGAGCGGCGCGTGTGACGTAACACTTTCTTCTGGGTCGCGCGACTAGAAAGTGTGAAAGGCTTGTTGCCTCGCGTGGGTTGTAAGGCGCGCGACCAACTAGTTGCGTTCTCAATGTTGTTGTGAACATTGTTATTATAATCAAAGTCAGCAGCATCATTACTCTCGTAAATATAATTGCCTTTCAATACATCAGGTTCTTCAATATTATTACCGTTATTTTCGTTTTTGTCAGAATCGTTCATCCAGTCATTACCCAGAAGGTTCATTACATCCGTGGCACTACTGGGTGGTTCACTACTTTCTGCCGAGTTATTGAAATCTGTAGTAGTGCATGACATATCTCTGCCAAGCACTGGAAGCGAAATCTCATGTTTAAAATGTGGTGGAATTATTTTATCAATAGGTTTCGAACATCCAGAAGTTCCTTTCATTAATCGTGACTGATCGTGTGTGACAGCCCGTGTGACGCTTCTCTGAATTTCGATCAACATGGCAGATTCATCCGGGGCCTGTTCGACATTGTCCTTTTCGTTGGAGGCGGAATCTGCTTTTCATTTACCTCAATATTCACACTACTTTGTAGACAGTTGCTACATCTGAATTTGGTAATATTTTTTTGTTGCTTGCTGTTGAACACCCAGAAGTCATTTGCAGCGATTGCGACTGACGGTTGTTAGTGCGACTGACGCCTTTCTGAATGTCAACTAATACAGAAGACTTGTCTGATGTCTCTTGGGAAATACAATTGTTCATCGGAGGCAGAATGTGGTATTCACATGCTTTAGACAGAGCTGTATCGACAGTTGAGCTACCTGCGTGTTCGAGCTCTTTCTGTAATTTTTTTAATTCATGTTCTGTGTCTGAAAGAAAGAAATGAGAGCGTTTTTTCAAAATAAACTGTACAATTTTGCACCCCACATCATCTTGCATTATGAGTTCAAATGTTAAGTCAATGACACAGGTTTGTAATTGAAAAATTGCACAGGTTTTTCATAGTAATTCTAAAAATTTTTAGTCATTGAAAGCGAAAGAAATACTCTAAAAATTCCATCACGTCAGGTATATTCTTGAACTCGTGTTTTTGGTTTTATTAAAATAAAACTCCATGCATTAGCATGCAATAGCATGTGTATTTTTTACTTTTATTGTTTACTTTATTAACTAGACTTTGATGAAGGTCGACCTTTTTGCATCGACCGAAACGTCAGCACCAAATAAACTGTCATGACCGTCTACACCCACGAAGCTTTATTTATTTTGTATTACCACTACGGCCAAGAAAAATTCTGCGATATTTCAATATTCATTACTGCTACTATCTGAGAAAAAATTCTCATCATCATACCGTGCTATCTCGACGAATCGCACACCTTGAAATTCCGACTTTTTTTTTATTCCGAGAGTGTGCAAAAGATTTAAGGGGTACGCATTAAGAAATTTGTGAACACCCTAAATATGGGACACCTTATTACACATATGGAATATTTAACTTCAGAAATATTTCATGAAAATACAATTCCACGTTGAGATCAATTCACGTCAAATCGACTTGAGTCTAATCCACAACCTCTTAGATTTGGTCTACGATGTTTCACATTGTTGTTTTGAAACTTTCAATGGCAGTAAGATAATTTCAAAGATTCTCTTGAGTTCATTTCTTTTACTTATCATTTTCGCAAACGAATATATCATTCACTGTAGTCGAAGCAGAGATGAGTAGGGAGATCTCCAACGCTCGGCTTTTCGTGATACCAGCTAGATTGGAGCGTCGACGTAACACCTAGGCGGCCAGGCACCGAAGGTGGCCCATTTCCGACCTGACACCTAGGCGGCCATGCACAGAAGGTGGCCCACAATCGTGTATATATAGTGTAACGCTAAATTCTGTTACCCATGGATGAGGACTTACCGTTGACACTTTGGCGCGATTCTCTACTTATCCGCAATATCAAACTATAACAAAATAATTACGTTGGGCGCCAGACGCGTTAGCGTCGATTTTCAAACAATAATGTAAATCAATAAAATTAACACAAAACCGTACAAAAGAGATAAATAGAGAACCCGTTGTATGGCTGGCTAGGCACAGGTACGATCGCGTACATCCCGGTAGAGTGGCGGAATTCAAGGCAGCTAACAGTAATTCCAGAATTAAAGAAAATAACAAAATAAAGAATAAACTCCAGGCAAAAGGAAAATGAACAGGTCAATCGATCATATATTGTCGAGAAGGTTACATGACAGGCAAATAAGATGGTATCGACAGCGGTAGTTAATAAAATAAGTAATCGTTGTTCACAAAAATTTCGGTAGAATAGCAGTAAACAGTAGCTTTAAAACGAAAGACGGTAGTTAACAGAGAAAAATGGACGTAGGTCAGGAGATGCGATATAATGCAAGAATGGACTTAAAACTACACGTCACTGGGCGACGTGATCTCACCCAAGTCGCAAATGACGCTACGAAAATTATTATTCTGTCAATTAGAAAGAGAGAACTTTACTGCGATCGGTAGAAAACAACGTATCGATAGTTCGGTAGATGATACGACAAATTTACCATAAATTATATCCAGTATGAGAGATTGACATTCAGTAACAATTTACCCAGTCGGCAAACGATCGACTAGATAGCCTTCGGTAGAATTATTCAGAAACGGTAGATTCGATAATTTATAATGATTACGTACTTGAGGAATTAAATAATGAATTCCTAAACATAACTTTTGAGAGGATACAAAATACAAAATTATGAGAGTGAGAGAATTTCGGAGAGTTTACAAAATAGAGAAATACACTAAAATACACCGCAATACGAAAGAATAATTCACAGAACTTAATTTAACAAAATACAGAGAAATAAATAACAGGCAAAAATAATATGAAATTGCCAATAGCAATAAAGAAAATGCGCGGTGATATCTAGGGCTGATTCTACGCTCGCTTGTACTCCAAGGAACTCGATATGTGATACAATAGGCACAAAAATAAATAAAAATATAATAAGCGATAATAGAAATAAAATATAAAGCACACTACTATTACAAAAAAGTATAAAATGAAATATAAAGCCAATAGGGCTCAAAATACGATAGAAGGTACAGAAGCAGGCTAATAGAGATTCACAAATAATCAGAAAAATCATAAATACAAGAGAAGTAATTATTTGGCAGTTACGAGGTCGCTCAGATACGAAAATAATAAATGACTGAAATCATGCAGCCACACGGCGGCTTACTGCAACTTTAAGCCGTGGACCATGATTCACACAAAGTCGATAAATACCAGAAGAAAGAATAGAAATTATGAGCAACTTCGTAACGGTACAATTCAAAGGCGGAAGCCTTAGCTTGGCGGTTGACCTCAGGCACACAAACTGATTCTAATTTAAATCAAACTTAGAATAATAAAACGAAAGTAGAAAGGAAGGAAAGGACTTGAATTTACAGGAAGAAGTTAACGGTAGTGCAACGATAGAGAGTATGGAAAAACGGTAGATACAATAACGGTAGAATGAAAGGAAGAAGGATCGGTAGCTTAAATCGAGAGAATAATCGGAAGGATGCGGAAAAACGTTGCTGTCTCTCAGCAGGTCAAGCGTAGAATAGCAGGTCGTAGTTCGTCTCGCCGATCTCGCGGTTGTCGTGAGGTGATTCTTCTTCTTTGATTGGTGGGTTGACCCCCACCGCAAATAGGCCATCCCCCTGTGGCGAATATTGGTTACTGCGTGGTCATACGTTTTCCAAAATTACCGCTAGATGTGGTGTGATGTGCTGCTCGCGATTTCGTCGTTGACACCAACTCGTACGATTTTGTAGCTGCTTCGGTTTACGGTCCAGGCTGCCTATCATCGGGGACTTCTTTGACAGAGGCATACAGAGGGTGCCTCTCGGCCAAAGTTACCGGGTGGAGAGTGACGCCTCATTGTTCACCTCCACCGGCTTTTGCACAGACAGTAGCTAGCTGCCTGTGCCTGAGGTCGTGCAGTCAGACGGTTGGCCAAACCGTGGACCACGACCCACACAATTAGTCCCTGCCGATAGGAAGGCAGCGTCGATCCTCAGAATGATGGCTTTATCAACCTGGACGTAGTGGTTTGGGGTCGGTCCGGCACCAGGCCGGTAAGTCGGAGGATGGCAGGCTACGGTCTGCCCTTCACGCCATCCTTACGGCATCCGATGGAGCTGGCGGCTGGTTCCTCTTCGAGAAACGGTGCCCTCGGCCGCCGGGAGGATTTTTATCTCCCTGTTCACCGGCAGTCGAGGCGATACGGGAGGTTCGGGTTGATGCTACCCCAGGTGTATATAAAGGTGCACCAAGATAGCCAGTGTAGTCTGATGAGACCGTCAGTAGGCGAAGTCGTCGAGAGCTGCAAGCGGTAGCTAGTGGTCCCTTGTTGGTCGGGATCGTTGTCGTCCAAGTACCTTGTTAGCGTGCGCCGAAGCGCGAAATAAAGA
The DNA here is from genome assembly GCF_021901495.1 of Neodiprion virginianus. NCBI lineage: Eukaryota > Metazoa > Arthropoda > Insecta > Hymenoptera > Diprionidae > Neodiprion > Neodiprion virginianus. Next base: position 12,099,199 of record NC_060881.1, on the reverse strand, counting down.
ATTTACAAAAAAGAATTGGTTAAAAGTAGTTATTGCCTATTTTGTATCGAGTTCGGTTGGAGTACCCTGCTGAGGACGCGTAAACTAAAAATAATAGCGGTTGTGTGCCCTTGTGACGGGCGATTCTGAAACGCCACGTTACAGTAGATATACTCGGTCGATCGAGCAAGTGGTTGCCAATCGCATCCTTGTCCCCGCTCGCACAGATGTTTCCAGGAATGCAAGAATTGGGATTTTTCTTGTTTCAATTATGAATGTCAGTGAATAAAAGTATCTCCAGATTTGATAAATTTTGGATTCAATTAGCGGACGCTGAACCAAAATAATTAACCATTCCCAGTCCGAATACTTATTTTTTTTTTTTAATAAATATTATTTTTTTATTGATGTGAAAATATGTGACGCCTGGTGTTCTCCAATATTTGTACACGCAGTCTATGTGAAACTATACGAAGCCAGCTCGATAACATTTATGCAAAATGTGCAATGGGCAAGTGGTTGGGGGAAATTATTTTTTTCTCGAACTGAATCTTCCAAAGAATCATCAGCGAATTCCGAGCAAGCTCCGTAAACATATCAAGCAAACAGACGTACACGGACGTAGCTGTAGCGCAGCTGAGTGGATACCACATGAGGGTGGGGTATTGCGGAACACGGGTTCGATCCTGGGTCGCTTTTTATTTTTTTATTTTGTTTTTTATTTACTTATTTTTTTCTTTTAGAAGAGAACAAATAATTGAAACAATAAAATACCGAGAGTGAATCGATTTGTTCCCCGTTTTTGGCGCCTCTTTTTTTTACTTAATCCCCGCCCCTTTTTCATTACGGGTAACTCAGAAGAGAGAAAATGAATGAAAGTGAGTGTTTTGGTCGTTTGACCAGAGTTCTTCTCTAACTTCAATCGGGATGGGATGAGTGAGTGAGAGGGTAAATAAATAAATAACACAATTTCGCGGGAAAGACAAGACGCTTGCTTCGGCATAAAAACCCTCACGATGCAGAGGGAAAAGCCGAAGCAAGACCAGTGTTTATTAACTGCCAATCAGATCATCATAAAACAGGATAATACAGCCGCTGGTGCGTTCCTTGTCAACCAGATTGAATGATCATTCAATAATCTTAAGCCAACTTATCTAAGTCTCCATGAGAAACCGTGCTCCGCAACTTCCACGCACTCGTGGAAGCAGGGAGTGGGGAGCGTCAAGGTGGCCCAATGCCGTGCAAACAGCGGTCCCGACGTCTCGGGAACCAACGCTGAAGCAATGACGCTCGCCCAGGGAGATGCGACACCCCCGGCCCAACCGGAGGGTGAAACACGTCTCCCCCGACCGTGTTAAACGATAAATCTTAAAACTACGCGAGACGAAATAATCGACGCGCGTGTCTAAGGAAAACCTAACGCGTCCTACCTATTCGAGCGCTCGAGACTAACTAACTTGCGCTGCGCCCTCACCGGCCAAGCGAACGTACGTAACTACCGATTCGAGTATCGGCTCACGAATTTCTGACGTAGGCAATAAGTACGTAATTTGAATTACTATAACGTTGAACTACTCGTCATGTGGAATAAGAAAGTAAATCTACTGTTGTGACTCTTTAGTCACCTTATACGTGGTAAATAGGTGCAACATACAAATATAACGAAACTACAGTATTTGCTATGATAAATTTACAAAACTAATATAATAATAATAAAGTGGCGCGAACATCCCGCCCGCCTTCGTCCAACAGACGAATCCTCAGGCCTCCGACATTGCCCTACGCCCTTTGCCGCCATCTTCGAGGTGCAGCCGGCATAGACGAAAGATGGGCCGCCGTAGAGTGGTAGTTGCGGTTTCAATCGTGACCACCTTTACAAGGCCATCCGTACCCGGGTGGAGTTTGATTATTCTTCCTAGAGGCTACTTCTTGTCTCGTTCAAATACACTTTTATTTATTCTCTGATTCATGACGCTTTACAATCTGGCGCACACACTGTTGAGTGAGTATTCTCGCACTCGAATCGCCCGCGCTTGCGTGCGCAGGTCTCTGGGAGTGTACGCCATGTTTGACAGATTGTGTGGAGACTGAGAGGGCGTGAGAGTCACCGCGGCGGGAGCCGAGTTTAGTCGAGTACTTCCGGATGACGTGTAAGCAACGTGCTGCAAAATAAAATTCACAAAACACACGTGTCGAATTCAGTCGTTCTACTAGATCGCAATTCCTCAAATACTCGAATCCAAGCCACTGAAACTGTCAATTATTTCTTTCTGAGATTCCGATAACCCGAAGTGATAATCAATCCGATCCATGTAATCCAATCAAATCAGACGCCGGAATCCCGGCTCGGACTCACGGACACCCAGTGTCCCCGCCGAAGGGAACAAGACGCCGCCCCATACGCACCCAGGACCACTCGCGTCCAACTCCGAATCGACGGATTTTTCTCCCTTACGCCGTGACTGCCTAGAAACCAATATTTACACCACCGCTCCGAGAGGAAAGTCAACCCCCTCATCAATAACCAACTGCGAAAGCGTGCGGATGGCCAGATATGGGGCACAAGTCGTCCCGCACGCGACAGCATTCAAACGGTAATCAACAGGACCGGCGTCAGCGATCGTCGCCCACACACCCCTCTGCAGATCCCGGTCCTCGCGCAAGACCAGAGCCCGCCGGAACACCCTCACCATGTCCACGATAAACGCAAAACGGTATTTTCGCCTAATTTGAGAGGATCAATGACAGATCGCTCTGGAGGGGGGGTCCTGACCACAAAAAGTTATTCAGACAGTGCCCTTCGCGAGTTTTCCGAGAGGCATCAAACACAACGCGAAGTTTCCATTTGTCACCCGAAGCCTGAATCACTGCGTGATGTGGAAGGTACCACGCGTCCTCGCACCGTATTTCTAAGGCCGGGACTCGAGTCATATGTCCCAGGCGTTCGTAGTTCCTCATGAAGCTACCGTATGCCTCAGCCAATCTAGCGTCTCGCGACAGTCGACGTTGCATACCGGAGAGAGATTTAAGCGCCATTGATCCGTCTCGTTAGCCACCCTAGGATGCTCCGGTCCCACAGGAAGCCGGACCCCGCACCGACCTCGCGAGTCGCGACTGTGAGCCTCCCCGAACAAATGCTCAGCCATCTCGTCCTCGGGCGTCAATCCACCCGAATTCGGAGCAATCTCCTCGAGAGACCAAAGGCGCCGCAGGGCCCGCTCCAAATCCGGCTCACCCAAGCAATGAAGTGCCCGTGTTGGCAAGGAAGAGTGAGCCCTGTCCGCCCGCCGTTTGTCGGACCGCACCATACCGGAAATCACCCAACCAAAAGCCGTACTTTGAGCGACAAGTTGTGAGGTAGGGAACCGTTTCAAGCCGGGACGGAGCAACTGGCCATAAACATCAGCGCCCAAAATTACGTCTACATCTTGGGAAACCGAAAAGTCCGGATCCACCAGCGCAAGACCTCAAATTGTCCCAAATCTAGATCGCCAAATCTATCCGATGGGAGACGCGAGGTGAGTTTTGGGAGGACGAGCGCGTCTGTTTCGAATTCGAATTTAGGATTGCCGCAGGACCGCAGCACAAGTGTGGTGGAAAACCTTACGGGGTTGGGGTCCCGCAGAAGGTGTTGAAGCCGACCTCTTCTTCGTTCGACACTCGAGCGCGATCATAGTCAAGGCCTGAGTTCTCCGTTCCAAAAACTTTATCAAGTCCGTGAATTTCGGGAGTGAACGAAGAGAGCTGGTACCCTCCGAGAGGTCACCCTGGCTCAGCTCCGCTTCCCACAACCTTCGCGACTCCGAATCCAAGCGTTCAGAGAGCACGAAGACAAGCCAGACGTCCCAATGCTCCACTGGTAATTTTAAATTCGCTAACGCACGAACTATTCGCTGAGCTTCGTCGACGAAGGAACGGAGCTCGGAAGCGGACTCGTTTTTCAAGCGCGAGATCCGCATGAACGAAGCCAAATGTTTATTTATTATTAATCGAGGGTTGTGATATCGAGTCTTTAACGCCTGCCATGTGCTGATGTAATTCGCACTGGTCGTAGCGACGTCCTTTATTAGGTCCGCGGCACTACCGGTCAAGCAAAGCTTCAAATACTGCAGCTTGGTTGCGTCAGATAGAGAAGCTACGTCATGCACCAACGTAGTGAAAAGGTCGCAAAAACTTGCCCAATCCTCATACTTTCCCGAAAAGGTTGGGAGAGGAATACGAGGGAGTTTCGCGACACCCGTTCCAGTAATTCCAGAGGTGCCTGCCGCCGCGGGTCTAGTGACGGCCTCTGTTTCCACCTTTTCCGCGGAAGTCAAAAGCGCCAAAAACTCGTCAAGGGCATTCTCGTATACACCCTGAATTCGCCCGAACCAATCATCGGTGACGTACGGGTCGGCATCCGCGTTTTCTCGAACGATGATCTCAGCGTGAGCCTTACGAACCTCTGTCCAAATTTCATTTAGAGCGTCAAGTCGCGATTTAACGACTCGTTTCGTAAGCGTATCTCGCGGTTTGCTTGTTAACCTCTGCCGCAAGCCTTCTATTTCGCCTTCACGAGCCCGCTGCAATGCAGTAAGCTTCTGTAAGGCTACTGGAGCCATGTCGCGATGAAGTTTGATTGAAAACTGTTATAACTCGAGGGGTCCAAACGAACGTGTATCACAGTCGAAGAACCAAACGCAACTGAGCGAGGAAGGCAAAGGTAATAGGCATACACGATGACAATACGACCACGTATTATAATACCTCGCCTGTTAGTTAGTGTCGCGCGAAGGCCTAGTGCCACGCTAATCCTAATCCCTAAGCCTCGTCTCGGCTTACACACGTACAGGACATACACAAGACGCACCAGCCAGTACCAGGTGACAAGTTAACACGAACTTGACTAACAAGAAAAACCCAATCACTCACTCCTCACCCGGGGCACCATGTTTTGGTCGTTTGACCAGAGTTCTTCTCTAACTTCAATCGGGATGGGATGAGTGAGTGAGAGGGTAAATAAATAAATAACACAATTTCGCGGGAAAGACAAGACGCTTGCTTCGGCATAAAAACCCTCACGATGCAGAGGGAAAAGCCGAAGCAAGACCAGTGTTTATTAACTGCCAATCAGATCATCATAAAACAGGATAATACAGCCGCTGGTGCGTTCCTTGTCAACCAGATTGAATGATCATTCAATAATCTTAAGCCAACTTATCTAAGTCTCCATGAGAAACCGTGCTCCGCAACTTCCACGCACTCGTGGAAGCAGGGAGTGGGGAGCGTCAAGGTGGCCCAATGCCGTGCAAACAGCGGTCCCGACGTCTCGGGAACCAACGCTGAAGCAATGACGCTCGCCCAGGGAGACGCGACACCCCCGGCCCAACCGGAGGGTGAAACACGTCTCCCCCGACCGTGTTAAACGATAAATCTTAAAACTACGCGAGACGAAATAATCGACGCGCGTGTCTAAGGAAAACCTAACGCGTCCTACCTATTCGAGCGCTCGAGACTAACTAACTTGCGCTGCGCCCTCACCGGCCAAGCGAACGTACGTAACTACCGATTCGAGTATCGGCTCACGAATTTCTGACGTAGGCAATAAGTACGTAATTTGAATTACTATAACGTTGAACTACTCGTCATGTGGAATAAGAAAGTAAATCTACTGTTGTGACTCTTTAGTCACCTTATACGTGGTAAATAGGTGCAACATACAAATATAACGAAACTACAGTATTTGCTATGATAAATTTACAAAACTAATATAATAATAATAAAGTGGCGCGAACAGTGAGAGTGGACCGACTTTTTTTTTCCTTACATTTTTTTTTATTTCATATTCTTGCTTAATCCCGCTTTCTTTTTTGTGTTTTTGATAACCGAGAAGAGAAAAAAAGAATGAAAAAAAAACAATTCCGAGAGTGTGTAGATTTTTTTCCATTTTTCCATTTTTTTTTTCCGTTTCGTTATTTGGTAGCCCGGATCAGAAAAATTTCAGCTATCTTTCTCGCAATCATGTGTCGGCTGATCAATCCTCGCGTGCTCTTAGAAGAGAATATATATACACACACATATATATATATATATATATATATATATATATATATATATATATATATATATATATTCCCAATCTATTGTTTTTTGCAGTATACTTCGACTTCGCCGGTCGACTCTCGATTCGAATATTTATGAGAAATTGTTCATGTATATCTCGAAATATATCCCGAAATGACGAAGTTTACAATGTATTACCATAAAAGTTTGAATCAAATATCGAGGACCCTGACTTGTGTCTGGACTCAGTAGAATCACCCACGTATCATTAATTGTCATTGCAGTTGATTTCTACTTTTCCTAAATATCATTGAATACCCTATAAATGTTCTGAAAATATCCTTGAATTTTTTATGGATTTTTTTGTAGGCACCACGAATAAAATGCGTATGCTCTATTCGAAAGGGTGAGCAATGTAAAGAATGTCGCACGAAAGCTGGTTGTGTTGGGATAATGGTCAACATGGAGTCGAATGCACCATGTCCACTCCTTGTGCTGTCATTTCAAACAGAACAATCACTAGGAAGACGTGCACTTGGCCAAACAATCAACGAACGTACGTCAGAAAATATAATAAATGTTGTCATTACCCAATATTATTATTATTCTTATTACTATCAGGAATATCATCATTATTATTATTAGTCTTTTTTGTATGGTTTTTATTTTTACTGCATCAATTTTTGTTACATACGATTGAGTATCGTGTTCACCACTACTGCCAACGCTCGTTCCTCCGTCGTCCGCGGGTCCGAAGACGTCTGCTTCGACGGACCGTCAGTGCGAGTCTTTCGGAACCGCGGATTCCGAGACACTCGCTTGTCCCGCTAGTTCGAGGTGGATCTGGCCACCTTGTGTAGTTGCGGAGTATCTGACGCAGATGCGGACGTTTTTTCTTTTTGTTTTCTGGCCTTTTTTTTGTCCCACCATCGCCGATTTTTTTTTTCTTCGTATTCTCGTTCGGGATAGCTGTAAAAGCAGAACAACACAACTGAGAGTAACCTATTGCAGTCCACTACAATCATCTACGCTGGTCCGCGTGGAAAATTAAAAAAAACACCATATAAGGTCGTATACGACTTCACCCGATTTCTTTTTAACTTTCTTTGAAGTATTTGTAAAAAAAAAATTGAAAGTAAAAGTTGCAGTTTTCGATCTTCTTTTTAATAACATTGGCATCATAATTTTGACGGCCCTGTAAACTCTATTTTCCATGAAAAAATTTTTTTTGAATTGTTTTCTCCAGACAGACCACTTTTCCGTAAGATTCCATAAAAAATCACCAGATCGGGCCCGCCTAAAGTTCTGGACTTAAAAAGTAAATTCTAAATCAAATCATGCGACTGTACAATGTTTTTTTTAGAGTCCACAACCCTACACGACTGCATTCTGACGATTCTTTTACTGAATCTACACATTTGGCCGAAGATTTACTAAAGTTGGTAACAAAATAAGTGTATTCTTTTTATTAAAAAAACAATCTAAATATGCAAATTGCATAAAGTATCCATCCGCGAGCAGGGCTTGCTATACCTCTTACTCTTTCGCAATACCGAATGGAAAACTTACAACCTTCTCCAGCATTGTCTGTGTAAGCTATGTGTAAGGCTCCACTGTATGTTTGGAATGCCGATATTGAAATGGTGAATAAAAAAGCGCACCGCATGCATCACACAAGTACTTACGATTCGGAGTTTTTGGGACCTCCGCGCTGTCCAAGGCAACACCAGGTTGAGGCGTTGTACTTTCATCCATCCTGCAATGAATAAAATATTCTTTGTACAGATGGGGTGTAGGGAATAAGACCGGAATAAGTCGGGATGCGAACATGTCGGGTCAATTGTTATTGAGGAAGGGGGACTCTGCATAGAGGCCTTAACATTTTTTTATTTATGCAAACAAAAGTCGTATCTACAATCCGAAACGATAGATTGTTCGAAATGCTTCAATCGACGTGTTAGAAAAATTGAAATTGGTATGTAACAAATTGTCGGAAGCGTTGTTTAGGAAATATTTTTTTTTGTTTAAAAAAAATGCATCTCCTACAATTTATTAGATTCCGATGTGAATATTTGATGACATGATTGTTGAACGGTTACCAACAAACGCTGATTTGGGATTTCCAAAGCGATTTGTGCGCGTACTCACATTTCGTCCTGGTTGACGATCCGGTTTAACGCCTCCATCTCAGTCGCCAAATTGTCAACAGGATTCGTCTGTACATAAGACAAGGAATATGAGATAATTCTGTTTGCAGCATTCAGTTTATTACGACTGCCATTGTTTCGTCCTATGAGCGATTAAAATGCTAATCGACAACGCATACTGAAATGTTGATACAGGATATTCTTTCTCAACTCTTACGATTCTGCGTACGCGGGTTAGCGATTTTACCGTTCGTCTGAAAATTACTTTCGTTTTACTATCTACACAAGGGTGGTCGTTAGATGGCTTTTTTGGAATTTCAATGTTGGATGGTCGTAGATCAGAGTAGGTATGCAAGGGGGGTTCTACACGCAGATTCCGGTTACCGACACTTACCGACCGAGCCGACCAGTCCGCCTATACATTCTCCCCAGACTCAAACCCTTTTCCGCTCCGCGCAGCCCAGACTCAAACCCTTTTCCGCGATGACGTCACAGTCTGACGTACCGAAGGTCAATTACCGACAGGACCCGACTCCCTCGTGCTTCACGCTCGCCATTATTCCTCGCAACGATTACTTTTTTTTTTTGAGAAACTCGAACACGAATCGATCTCGCAACACACGTTCACCTTAGTTGGTCGCCAGAACTCGAGTGATCTCACAAGGGGAGTGTCAAACTTGGGAATCACAGATTTCCATCACTTTTCTATATATTGTAGGGCAGGGTCCCCTCAATAAATATATAAAGCGGCAAGACGCCATTCGTTTTTATTATTGAGAAATTTCAACTCAAAGTTCTATATGTAACTTAAGTAGAAGGAACCTTTTTACCGGTTGCAGCAATAGTTCCGTGGCGTAGCGGTAACGCTCTTGCTTACGGAGCGACTTTATTTTTGATAATATTGATTACTTTGTTATTATAATTATTACAAATCCTATTTTTATCATTTTTTGTATTTTTTCCTAACTTAAAAATAAAAAAATAATTTATAGAAATATTAATTATTAATTATTTATTTTTGTATTAAATAATTTATAAAAAAAAAAAAAGTAACTCTGACGGAACTTGAACAGCCGTTCGGTCCCTCAGTAAGCAAGAGCGTTACCGCTACGCCACGGAACTATTGCTGCAACCGGTAAAAAGGTTCCTTCTACTTAAGTTACATATAGAACTTTGAGTTGAAATTTCTTAATAATAAAAACGAATGGCGTCTTGCCGCTTTATAGTATTATTGAGGGGACCCTGCCCTACAATATATATAAAAGTGATGGAAATCTGTGATTCCCAAGTTTGACACTCCCCTTGTCAGATGGCCGATCGGCCGCAACACCGATCTCGTCACGCTAATCCTTCGTGATGTCATCACCCCAACAATGCGCAACAATCCATCTGTCATTGATTTCGGGGATTGCGCAATTGACGTCGTCGCTACGCGGCGCAGAACTTAAGGCTAGATCGAGATGTCGTCTTCCGCGCAGCTCTACGGGATCCTGGGGTTGGGCGGGGTGGTGCTCCCTCGTCGCTAGCTGGTCTCTCGTGGTTGCCTAGGTTGGGCGTAGGCGGGGAGAGCGGGGAGGCTGCGGCGCGCCGGCCGCCAGCGGGAATCCCGTCCGCCTTGGATTCCCGCGCTGCAGGGATCTGCGTTGTCTCCCCCTCCGCAGCCTCGGTATCCTTCCCACGAGATCTCCGCGGTGTCGCCTTACCTCGAAATATCTTCGGCGTCGGAGTTGGTCGCTGGCTGGTAGCCGGTGTACTCAAAAAGAAATAAAAACAAAAGCCTGCAATATCCTTTCGTAATTCGCTATTTCGTCCCTGTCGAAGCCCGGGTGCGTGACTCCAGTTCTGGCGCTCTCTATGATTATTTCGCGACTCAATTTTCGAAACCCTTATTCCTGGATTCCGCCCAGGGTTCAGGGAGTGCCTTGTAACGGGCAGGCCTAACCGAAATGCCACGTTACAAGTTATAGCGCCCCACATCATTACTATACTCATAATAATTATAGCAGTCACGAGTAAAGACAGTACCATCTACAACATCTGCGTTCACTTGGCGGGGTGTAGCTGTGTTGATCTAAGACTCTTCGCACGAAAAAATTCTCAGGGTAACGCATACGTTGTCTGACATTTCCTCCTGATATATCTCGAGTTGTACGGTACCCTTAGTCTTTATTGTGAAATAGTGGCCTGGACAGGGTTGCCAGATGGCCGTTGCGAAAATATCGTACCAGGCTGCATAAATTTATCGAACACTTATCGTACGATGGTAAAAAAAATTATCGTCCTAATTATCGTGTATTATTATAAATTATCGCACTAAATTATGGTATACACCTTTCTGTTAGGAGAAAAGCATTGAGTTGATAAATCGATTCTTACTCCTGACAGTCCTGACGAGGAGGTTAAGCGGAATACCGATTGCTGGCAAAAATACAGAACAATAGAGGATGAAATTTTCGAAAATAAAATTGCTACGCTGTACTTATTTTCCACTGATTTTTGTATTTATCACAATGTTGTAATCTAACTACGCGATGATCACAAAATATTTCACGGAATTTCTCGTTAAGCCGGCAACACGTGTAGCGAAAACGAATCGACGCGGACTTCTATAACGGAAGAGAGGAGAGGGAATACCGAAGTTCGCTAACCGAACGGTAGACAAAATGAAAATTGAACCCAATGTCATTGTTGAATACAGGAGACAGTGGACACAAGATGAACATGCACTACTAACAGTAAGAGAAAGGAGAAAACACTGGAAACAGAGAAGCCAATACATAGACGAGATCGAGTGATCGACCAATAACCGCCTAGCGAGCGGCCTAGCGCTTTATCGCTCTCTGTTGTTCTTGTTATTTGTTATTGTTCTCTGTGTCTGTATTTCAGTAATAACCTTGACGGCCATCTAGCGGCAAGAAAACTCACCACAAAAATACCGGCGTGACGTTCTGACGTATCGACTAAGGAGCAAAAAAAAAATATCGGACAATCTCACATAATATGGTACAATTATCGTACCAATTAGTACGATAATCGTGTATCGTACGGACGGTAAATATATCGTACATGTACTATAGTTATCGTACGTATGGCAACCCTGGGCCTAGAGGTTATCCCGATGCTTAATGATGGTAGTGTCGAAATAGTTTGTTCAGAGACTGGCTAAGGCTTTGTCCTCAGTTTCGATGACCTGCTTGATTTCAGCAGCGAGGTATGATGGAAACAGCCGCGTAATTTCAAGGAGAACAATACTGAGGTGATTCTCGGCAAAGGTAGGATTCGCTGACGACGCGATGTGTTCTAGGACAGCGCCGTATTCCTTCTCCGCTATTTGCCTGATGCGATGAAGACTCGGTTCCTTGAGGTGCGTCAGATGCACTTTCTCGGCTATGTATGCGACGTATGATTTCTTTCACTCGTTTACTAAATGGGCTAAACCCTGAAGCCTTCGTAGCCGTTCGTTGACACACACAAATATAGCTTTAAGTCCGTTGAATGTGGATTTCTGCATTACAATGGTGGGTTGATACACTTTCTGGCATTTGGCGGTTGACTAAAAGTTCTCATCCTGGGTACCCGTGTCTGGGCAGTCTGATTCCTTATCTTCTGAATCGGTGACTTCGGATTCCGTAGGTATTTCGAATCTGACGGCTCGCTCACCATGTGCTGTTGACAATTTGACGTTGCAGCCACCAAGCTCAATCCGATTAACTCAGGTTGCGTGTTATGCAGATAATTTCCTTGTTTTCTAATTGTTTCGATGATCTTGGCGCTCTCACGATTATCCTTTGGCAGATGTATGAATTTCTTGACTTTAGGTTTCGACTTGTTTTTGTTTCGATGTGTCTGGCAAATTTGGTTTGCAGCTTGCAGTACGGACAAAAATATTTTTTTACTGTCCTGTTGTCATTTTCCTTAGATGGAGGGAAGGTCAGGTTGCGATCATCAACAGGTGGCACGTTTTTGAACGATGAAATGTCGAAGCTTGCGTCGACAAAAGATCCTATTGACGTATTATTTTTAGTGCTTTGTGAAGCCTTGGTAACCAAACTGGAATCTTGTACGTAATCTGAATCTGCTTCTTCATTGTCATCGTTAATATTATCTTCCTTGTCGATCCTTTCTTCTTTATCATCAGCATTGTCTTCCTCATCGCTGCTCGACTCTTCAATATTGTTTGTTCGCTGTTTGTTCTTAGCTAATAGTTCGACCGAGCCGCGTGGAAGGAGTGGGTCGCTGAAGTGAAAGATGAGTTTTTTGGTTTTATTTTATATGTACATCTTATTTATTAGTTATTCTATTTACATATATACATAATTAGCACAATGGTTGCCACGCGAGGGAAGGAGTTGTCTTCGTCCTGTTGAACTGCGGTGGAGGCTGTAGTACGGATGTTGGGCGTTGAAGGGGCTCGGTCTCGGTCCTCGGTGGTGGCGTATACCGGCTATCCGGAGAGCTCGGTGGTGTCGGGGGACGGCGGTTCTCGGTGTTTTTTATCGGAGACTCCCACTCACTCTCCGACTGGGTCGTCTAGGTGGCAGTCGAAACGAATGAGCGCTGCGGTTCGGGAAATGGGGAAACCGCTGCCGGAATGCGTCTGAAATAGCTCGGTGACGTCAGTCCTGCTCTCCTTACGTCCCACAAGGAGAGTATCACCGCCGGGGGTCTGGTGAGAGGCCTCGACGGGATGTCTATGGGATGCAATACCCACGGAGCTGGAGGGTTGGTAGCTGTTGTGTTTCGGTATGGGCTGGCGGAAGCCAGATAAACAGGGTCCGTCATGCAGGAAGGCTGCTGTCCGGTCTGTCGTGTTACGTAGCGTCGTAGCGTCAGCGTAGCGTCGTAGCGTCAGCGTGGCGTCGTAGCGTCAGTAAAGGCGGTCAATTGTAGGCGAACCCGAAGTGTCCTGCCGATCGGTCCGACCGGTCGTCTCTTATCGCAGCCTCGGTTGGTCTTTGGCAGCGGGAGACCACGTTGGCTGATACGCAACGCGCTCGGCCGCGTGGCTGGCGTGAGCGGCGCGTGTGACGTAACACTTTCTTCTGGGTCGCGCGACTAGAAAGTGTGAAAGGCTTGTTGCCTCGCGTGGGTTGTAAGGCGCGCGACCAACTAGTTGCGTTCTCAATGTTGTTGTGAACATTGTTATTATAATCAAAGTCAGCAGCATCATTACTCTCGTAAATATAATTGCCTTTCAATACATCAGGTTCTTCAATATTATTACCGTTATTTTCGTTTTTGTCAGAATCGTTCATCCAGTCATTACCCAGAAGGTTCATTACATCCGTGGCACTACTGGGTGGTTCACTACTTTCTGCCGAGTTATTGAAATCTGTAGTAGTGCATGACATATCTCTGCCAAGCACTGGAAGCGAAATCTCATGTTTAAAATGTGGTGGAATTATTTTATCAATAGGTTTCGAACATCCAGAAGTTCCTTTCATTAATCGTGACTGATCGTGTGTGACAGCCCGTGTGACGCTTCTCTGAATTTCGATCAACATGGCAGATTCATCCGGGGCCTGTTCGACATTGTCCTTTTCGTTGGAGGCGGAATCTGCTTTTCATTTACCTCAATATTCACACTACTTTGTAGACAGTTGCTACATCTGAATTTGGTAATATTTTTTTGTTGCTTGCTGTTGAACACCCAGAAGTCATTTGCAGCGATTGCGACTGACGGTTGTTAGTGCGACTGACGCCTTTCTGAATGTCAACTAATACAGAAGACTTGTCTGATGTCTCTTGGGAAATACAATTGTTCATCGGAGGCAGAATGTGGTATTCACATGCTTTAGACAGAGCTGTATCGACAGTTGAGCTACCTGCGTGTTCGAGCTCTTTCTGTAATTTTTTTAATTCATGTTCTGTGTCTGAAAGAAAGAAATGAGAGCGTTTTTTCAAAATAAACTGTACAATTTTGCACCCCACATCATCTTGCATTATGAGTTCAAATGTTAAGTCAATGACACAGGTTTGTAATTGAAAAATTGCACAGGTTTTTCATAGTAATTCTAAAAATTTTTAGTCATTGAAAGCGAAAGAAATACTCTAAAAATTCCATCACGTCAGGTATATTCTTGAACTCGTGTTTTTGGTTTTATTAAAATAAAACTCCATGCATTAGCATGCAATAGCATGTGTATTTTTTACTTTTATTGTTTACTTTATTAACTAGACTTTGATGAAGGTCGACCTTTTTGCATCGACCGAAACGTCAGCACCAAATAAACTGTCATGACCGTCTACACCCACGAAGCTTTATTTATTTTGTATTACCACTACGGCCAAGAAAAATTCTGCGATATTTCAATATTCATTACTGCTACTATCTGAGAAAAAATTCTCATCATCATACCGTGCTATCTCGACGAATCGCACACCTTGAAATTCCGACTTTTTTTTTATTCCGAGAGTGTGCAAAAGATTTAAGGGGTACGCATTAAGAAATTTGTGAACACCCTAAATATGGGACACCTTATTACACATATGGAATATTTAACTTCAGAAATATTTCATGAAAATACAATTCCACGTTGAGATCAATTCACGTCAAATCGACTTGAGTCTAATCCACAACCTCTTAGATTTGGTCTACGATGTTTCACATTGTTGTTTTGAAACTTTCAATGGCAGTAAGATAATTTCAAAGATTCTCTTGAGTTCATTTCTTTTACTTATCATTTTCGCAAACGAATATATCATTCACTGTAGTCGAAGCAGAGATGAGTAGGGAGATCTCCAACGCTCGGCTTTTCGTGATACCAGCTAGATTGGAGCGTCGACGTAACACCTAGGCGGCCAGGCACCGAAGGTGGCCCATTTCCGACCTGACACCTAGGCGGCCATGCACAGAAGGTGGCCCACAATCGTGTATATATAGTGTAACGCTAAATTCTGTTACCCATGGATGAGGACTTACCGTTGACACTTTGGCGCGATTCTCTACTTATCCGCAATATCAAACTATAACAAAATAATTACGTTGGGCGCCAGACGCGTTAGCGTCGATTTTCAAACAATAATGTAAATCAATAAAATTAACACAAAACCGTACAAAAGAGATAAATAGAGAACCCGTTGTATGGCTGGCTAGGCACAGGTACGATCGCGTACATCCCGGTAGAGTGGCGGAATTCAAGGCAGCTAACAGTAATTCCAGAATTAAAGAAAATAACAAAATAAAGAATAAACTCCAGGCAAAAGGAAAATGAACAGGTCAATCGATCATATATTGTCGAGAAGGTTACATGACAGGCAAATAAGATGGTATCGACAGCGGTAGTTAATAAAATAAGTAATCGTTGTTCACAAAAATTTCGGTAGAATAGCAGTAAACAGTAGCTTTAAAACGAAAGACGGTAGTTAACAGAGAAAAATGGACGTAGGTCAGGAGATGCGATATAATGCAAGAATGGACTTAAAACTACACGTCACTGGGCGACGTGATCTCACCCAAGTCGCAAATGACGCTACGAAAATTATTATTCTGTCAATTAGAAAGAGAGAACTTTACTGCGATCGGTAGAAAACAACGTATCGATAGTTCGGTAGATGATACGACAAATTTACCATAAATTATATCCAGTATGAGAGATTGACATTCAGTAACAATTTACCCAGTCGGCAAACGATCGACTAGATAGCCTTCGGTAGAATTATTCAGAAACGGTAGATTCGATAATTTATAATGATTACGTACTTGAGGAATTAAATAATGAATTCCTAAACATAACTTTTGAGAGGATACAAAATACAAAATTATGAGAGTGAGAGAATTTCGGAGAGTTTACAAAATAGAGAAATACACTAAAATACACCGCAATACGAAAGAATAATTCACAGAACTTAATTTAACAAAATACAGAGAAATAAATAACAGGCAAAAATAATATGAAATTGCCAATAGCAATAAAGAAAATGCGCGGTGATATCTAGGGCTGATTCTACGCTCGCTTGTACTCCAAGGAACTCGATATGTGATACAATAGGCACAAAAATAAATAAAAATATAATAAGCGATAATAGAAATAAAATATAAAGCACACTACTATTACAAAAAAGTATAAAATGAAATATAAAGCCAATAGGGCTCAAAATACGATAGAAGGTACAGAAGCAGGCTAATAGAGATTCACAAATAATCAGAAAAATCATAAATACAAGAGAAGTAATTATTTGGCAGTTACGAGGTCGCTCAGATACGAAAATAATAAATGACTGAAATCATGCAGCCACACGGCGGCTTACTGCAACTTTAAGCCGTGGACCATGATTCACACAAAGTCGATAAATACCAGAAGAAAGAATAGAAATTATGAGCAACTTCGTAACGGTACAATTCAAAGGCGGAAGCCTTAGCTTGGCGGTTGACCTCAGGCACACAAACTGATTCTAATTTAAATCAAACTTAGAATAATAAAACGAAAGTAGAAAGGAAGGAAAGGACTTGAATTTACAGGAAGAAGTTAACGGTAGTGCAACGATAGAGAGTATGGAAAAACGGTAGATACAATAACGGTAGAATGAAAGGAAGAAGGATCGGTAGCTTAAATCGAGAGAATAATCGGAAGGATGCGGAAAAACGTTGCTGTCTCTCAGCAGGTCAAGCGTAGAATAGCAGGTCGTAGTTCGTCTCGCCGATCTCGCGGTTGTCGTGAGGTGATTCTTCTTCTTTGATTGGTGGGTTGACCCCCACCGCAAATAGGCCATCCCCCTGTGGCGAATATTGGTTACTGCGTGGTCATACGTTTTCCAAAATTACCGCTAGATGTGGTGTGATGTGCTGCTCGCGATTTCGTCGTTGACACCAACTCGTACGATTTTGTAGCTGCTTCGGTTTACGGTCCAGGCTGCCTATCATCGGGGACTTCTTTGACAGAGGCATACAGAGGGTGCCTCTCGGCCAAAGTTACCGGGTGGAGAGTGACGCCTCATTGTTCACCTCCACCGGCTTTTGCACAGACAGTAGCTAGCTGCCTGTGCCTGAGGTCGTGCAGTCAGACGGTTGGCCAAACCGTGGACCACGACCCACACAATTAGTCCCTGCCGATAGGAAGGCAGCGTCGATCCTCAGAATGATGGCTTTATCAACCTGGACGTAGTGGTTTGGGGTCGGTCCGGCACCAGGCCGGTAAGTCGGAGGATGGCAGGCTACGGTCTGCCCTTCACGCCATCCTTACGGCATCCGATGGAGCTGGCGGCTGGTTCCTCTTCGAGAAACGGTGCCCTCGGCCGCCGGGAGGATTTTTATCTCCCTGTTCACCGGCAGCCCAGTAAACATGAGCCGGTTAAAATGTGGTTGAAGAAACGTTAAGGTCGTATAATTATGGTATAGGTAGAAAATATTACCGTGTTCGATATACGGTAATTTTTCAGTAAAATATTAATCGTTGTCTCTCCACAAATATTATACGATTTTCATTACACGTACATTTAAACAACGGTTTCTAGACTAATAATCAACGTTTTGTTTACTAGTTCAATTGCTAATTTAAATTCGTTAAAAACCGGTATATTTATAGATATTAAAATACAAATTTTCTACGTTTCATCGTCAACGTTTTGTTGTGGTAAGCGAGATTCGTAGTATAAACGTGTGGTAAAACCGTTTATATTTCTAGTCTTATGAACAGTTAATATACATGTTTTATTCCTTCACCGGTAACACAAGTTTAACGTTTCATTCACTGCTTTTCTACAACATTTAAACAACGGTTTCTAGACTAATAATCAACGTTTTGTTTACTAGCTCAATTGTCAATTTAAATTCGTTAAAAATCGGTATATTTGTAGGTATTAAAATACAAAATTTCTGCGTTCCATCATCAACGTTTTATTGTGGTAAGCGAGATCCGTAGTATAAACGTGTGGTAAAATCCATTATATTTCTAGTCTCATGAACAGCTAATATACATATTTTATTCCTTCACCAGTAACACAAGTTTAACGTTTCGTATAGTTACCATACCTTGCCAATATGTTCTCATTAATTGTTTAATAATTAAGTCAATACACTTTTGATCTACTGATCACATGTAATACGTGAAAATTACGTCGTACATAGACTTGTCATATCGATACACAGAATTATATACCTACTCGGGCCGAAACGTAAACAAGATTTGTTTCGTACCTTTCTGACCTTCATATCCAAGAATACTACCCTTTTCAACATAGTGAGGGCAGGAATCAACTTTTACATCATTTACTTACATATTGCGATGTTTGAATTTGGAACTATAATCATTATATTCAAGTTTTTCTCATGTTAGCAGTGACTAAAATTCAACGTTTTGTTATCCTCCTCAGCACGTTTTTCTGATTACCTTAAATTTTGTAAACAACTGGTCATTCGATTTCCAATCTTTTTTTTCATTCGATAAACTAGTAAGTATCATCAAAAATATGAAAAAATTCAGGTGACATAACACTAGAAGTGATAATTTTATTCTACGTAATATTGTAAAGTAGAACAATATGTTACCTCCATTTTTTCAAATTCTTTTCCTTGTGTTATTGTTAATTCCCCAACATAGGAAAAAAAGTTGAAAAATCGATGAACAGATTTTTCTACAAAGGTCACCAAGAAATTACGTAGTTGAGCATATAAGTGCATCCCTTCGCGGCGTCTTTATTAATTGTAAAACATACGTTTTCCTATACCATAATGTATATATTGGAATAACCCATGCTAGGAAAGCGAGTGGCCGCAGATGAAGCTCGTGTACCATGGATGTTACATATACGTATAATGAGCGCATGTGTCAAACGACAAGCGGTCGCGAAGAATCGAGAATGTCCTAGCGTGAAATACTCGCGCCTCTTCTTCTGCCTCTGATTGGCTCGCTAGGTCAGCGTGTTGTAACTCGTACGGTTCCTGCACGCTGAGAGCCGAGGACGACGCGCCAGAATGCCCCCCCACCACCGTTCGCGAAGGCTCTCAGCTCACGCGATCAGTGAATCAGTCTAATTTGACCAACTTCCGAGGTCAGTGCACGTCCGTGTTTGTGTGAGCCTTCATAAGCTGGTAAGTACAAATGTATTTTCTATTTGGAAAAATTTATCACGATGATTCAATACAGACGAAAATGACAATACAGGCGTAAATAACCTGACAATAAAAAGAAACAAATACTTTGTGATTGCGTCGTACTTGCTTTTGAACGTCGCCGAAAGGATGTAGGCACAATAGAATTGCTTGTAGATAATGCTATAAGAAGCATGTGTATGGTATGGAATATATACTGATTGCAAATAGAAGCCGCAGATATTTATTGTTAGCTTCACTCTTACTTGTGCAGGCATCGTTTTTCTTTTATAAGGTTATCCAGTGAAATAGATCGCTAACACATACGTATCATGTACGAATGAACGATCATTTAGTGGCTGCATCTTTTCCCAATAAACACACAGTGGTTGAAATGATATATGTATAATAGACCTGTCAAGACACGTTGAGAGAACGTTGAAATGGCACATAAAGATTATTCTACCTAGAATATAGGTGTTAAATACTATGTATTTTCAGGTATTTGACGGATTAGCAGTGATATCGAGGAAGTGAATGCTCCAGCTGCGGTCGAATAATAATTAAAACTTATGCGTACTGCGTACCTAGACAACGCTTTCTATAGCGTCTGTGTTCTTTTTTGAAATAATGTGCCAATACTTTTTATTATTTTACTTTGTCAGGATTGTGATTTTTTACCTAGTCCCGAGATGAAAGTTAACAATTTTCCTCGTTAGGGTATAATCATTGTATGATTATTTTGTTTCATGTTTTATTTGTTATCAAACCTTTTGTATCGGATATAAGTTTTTGTTTGTTCATGTTTACTTAATTTTACTATTTGCTATACTTCTATACTCTTGTGAGTACATCTGTACAATTGAGGTATGCGTATATGTAAAAGACTGTATGTTTATTTATACATCCCAGTCAATATTCACACAGTTACATCGTTGGCATAATAAAATGTCCGCATCAACGATACAGACAAACTGGTATATAAAAAACTACTGTTATGTTTCGGATACATTGTTAAAGCGGATATTTCGATACGTGTGCAATGTAACTATTGTCATTGTTGCCTTGGATGAAAGTAACTTATAATAAATATATATCATGTTTCGCAAAGGTGTGTGCTTTATCTCATTTAGTTGTCCTGTATTTCTCATAAGAATACATAGGTGTGGATGTAAAATAATTAATATCATTCAATTGGTGCAAGTTACCATTACTGAAATAGCTAAGAATGTGAGCGTTGCTGTATCATCTAACCCCTGAGATAAGTCCATATTGACCATACAAGAAGCTTTTAACAGCTTGTGTATTAATATAGTACATGAAAAATTATACCGAAAACATATTCTCAAGTCGGTTGTTACACGTTTATCGGAACCGCGTGATATTCGATTAAGTGTATTCAATTAAACGTATAATAATTGTTTACGGATATCGTTTTTACGTTAAATCAACACACATTAAGTACGTGTATTATTATAAAAAAAATTTTCCAATGAACACGCTTATTAAACGTGTTTGAACCACGAAAAATGGTGGCTATAACAGGTATATATTAAACGTCTACGTTAACATTTAAATTGCGTTCTTTCATACTTGTTTCATTACGTTTCCGAAAACCGTAATTTCGACGTTTACTTCAACCGTGGAATATCCGGATCATAATCACTAACAGAAAACGTTGATGAGCGCAGTCGAAAATACCTATATCAGGGCGGACATTTTTCACGAGAAAAAACGTATGTGCTGAACGATTATTCAACTACATACAACGTTATTTTTCGACGAATTTCTTACGATTTATTTACCAGCAATGTTTATTGGGAGTCGAGGCGATACGGGAGGTTCGGGTTGATGCTACCCCAGGTGTATATAAAGGTGCACCAAGATAGCCAGTGTAGTCTGATGAGACCGTCAGTAGGCGAAGTCGTCGAGAGCTGCAAGCGGTAGCTAGTGGTCCCTTGTTGGTCGGGATCGTTGTCGTCCAAGTACCTTGTTAGCGTGCGCCGAAGCGCGAAATAAAGAATTTACAAAAAAGAATTGGTTAAAAGTAGTTATTGCCTATTTTGTATCGAGTTCGGTTGGAGTACCCTGCTGAGGACGCGTAAACTAAAAATAATAGCGGTTGTGTGCCCTTGTGACGGGCGATTCTGAAACGCCACGTTACAGTAGATATACTCGGTCGATCGAGCAAGTGGTTGCCAATCGCATCCTTGTCCCCGCTCGCACAGATGTTTCCAGGAATGCAAGAATTGGGATTTTTCTTGTTTCAATTATGAATGTCAGTGAATAAAAGTATCTCCAGATTTGATAAATTTTGGATTCAATTAGCGGACGCTGAACCAAAATAATTAACCATTCCCAGTCCGAATACTTATTTTTTTTTTTTAATAAATATTATTTTTTTATTGATGTGAAAATATGTGACGCCTGGTGTTCTCCAATATTTGTACACGCAGTCTATGTGAAACTATACGAAGCCAGCTCGATAACATTTATGCAAAATGTGCAATGGGCAAGTGGTTGGGGGAAATTATTTTTTTCTCGAACTGAATCTTCCAAAGAATCATCAGCGAATTCCGAGCAAGCTCCGTAAACATATCAAGCAAACAGACGTACACGGACGTAGCTGTAGCGCAGCTGAGTGGATACCACATGAGGGTGGGGTATTGCGGAACACGGGTTCGATCCTGGGTCGCTTTTTATTTTTTTATTTTGTTTTTTATTTACTTATTTTTTTCTTTTAGAAGAGAACAAATAATTGAAACAATAAAATACCGAGAGTGAATCGATTTGTTCCCCGTTTTTGGCGCCTCTTTTTTTTACTTAATCCCCGCCCCTTTTTCATTACGGGTAACTCAGAAGAGAGAAAATGAATGAAAGTGAGAGTGGACCGACTTTTTTTTTCCTTACATTTTTTTTTATTTCATATTCTTGCTTAATCCCGCTTTCTTTTTTGTGTTTTTGATAACCGAGAAGAGAAAAAAAGAATGAAAAAAAAACAATTCCGAGAGTGTGTAGATTTTCTTCCATTTTTCCATTTTTTTTTTCCGTTTCGTTATTTGGTAGCCCGGATCAGAAAAATTTCAGCTATCTTTCTCGCAATCATGTGTCGGCTGATCAATCCTCGCGTGCTCTTAGAAGAGAATATATATACACACACATATATATATATATATATATATATATATATATATATATATATATATATATATATATATATTCCCAATCTATTGTTTTTTGCAGTATACTTCGACTTCGCCGGTCGACTCTCGATTCGAATATTTATGAGAAATTGTTCATGTATATCTCGAAATATATCCCGAAATGACGAAGTTTACAATGTATTACCATAAAAGTTTGAATCAAATATCGAGGACCCTGACTTGTGTCTGGACTCAGTAGAATCACCCACGTATCATTAATTGTCATTGCAGTTGATTTCTACTTTTCCTAAATATCATTGAATACCCTATAAATGTTCTGAAAATATCCTTGAATTTTTTATGGATTTTTTTGTAGGCACCACGAATAAAATGCGTATGCTCTATTCGAAAGGGTGAGCAATGTAAAGAATGTCGCACGAAAGCTGGTTGTGTTGGGATAATGGTCAACATGGAGTCGAATGCACCATGTCCACTCCTTGTGCTGTCATTTCAAACAGAACAATCACTAGGAAGACGTGCACTTGGCCAAACAATCAACGAACGTACGTCAGAAAATATAATAAATGTTGTCATTACCCAATATTATTATTATTCTTATTACTATCAGGAATATCATCATTATTATTATTAGTCTTTTTTGTATGGTTTTTATTTTTACTGCATCAATTTTTGTTACATACGATTGAGTATCGTGTTCACCACTACTGCCAACGCTCGTTCCTCCGTCGTCCGCGGGTCCGAAGACGTCTGCTTCGACGGACCGTCAGTGCGAGTCTTTCGGAACCGCGGATTCCGAGACACTCGCTTGTCCCGCTAGTTCGAGGTGGATCTGGCCACCTTGTGTAGTTGCGGAGTATCTGACGCAGATGCGGACGTTTTTTCTTTTTGTTTTCTGGCCTTTTTTTTGTCCCACCATCGCCGATTTTTTTTTTCTTCGTATTCTCGTTCGGGATAGCTGTAAAAGCAGAACAACACAACTGAGAGTAACCTATTGCAGTCCACTACAATCATCTACGCTGGTCCGCGTGGAAAATTAAAAAAAACACCATATAAGGTCGTATACGACTTCACCCGATTTCTTTTTAACTTTCTTTGAAGTATTTGTAAAAAAAAAATTGAAAGTAAAAGTTGCAGTTTTCGATCTTCTTTTTAATAACATTGGCATCATAATTTTGACGGCCCTGTAAACTCTATTTTCCATGAAAAAATTTTTTTTGAATTGTTTTCTCCAGACAGACCACTTTTCCGTAAGATTCCATAAAAAATCACCAGATCGGGCCCGCCTAAAGTTCTGGACTTAAAAAGTAAATTCTAAATCAAATCATGCGACTGTACAATGTTTTTTTTAGAGTCCACAACCCTACACGACTGCATTCTGACGATTCTTTTACTGAATCTACACATTTGGCCGAAGATTTACTAAAGTTGGTAACAAAATAAGTGTATTCTTTTTATTAAAAAAACAATCTAAATATGCAAATTGCATAAAGTATCCATCCGCGAGCAGGGCTTGCTATACCTCTTACTCTTTCGCAATACCGAATGGAAAACTTACAACCTTCTCCAGCATTGTCTGTGTAAGCTATGTGTAAGGCTCCACTGTATGTTTGGAATGCCGATATTGAAATGGTGAATAAAAAAGCGCACCGCATGCATCACACAAGTACTTACGATTCGGAGTTTTTGGGACCTCCGCGCTGTCCAAGGCAACACCAGGTTGAGGCGTTGTACTTTCATCCATCCTGCAATGAATAAAATATTCTTTGTACAGATGGGGTGTAGGGAATAAGACCGGAATAAGTCGGGATGCGAACATGTCGGGTCAATTGTTATTGAGGAAGGGGGACTCTGCATAGAGGCCTTAACATTTTTTTATTTATGCAAACAAAAGTCGTATCTACAATCCGAAACGATAGATTGTTCGAAATGCTTCAATCGACGTGTTAGAAAAATTGAAATTGGTATGTAACAAATTGTCGGAAGCGTTGTTTAGGAAATATTTTTTTTTGTTTAAAAAAAATGCATCTCCTACAATTTATTAGATTCCGATGTGAATATTTGATGACATGATTGTTGAACGGTTACCAACAAACGCTGATTTGGGATTTCCAAAGCGATTTGTGCGCGTACTCACATTTCGTCCTGGTTGACGATCCGGTTTAACGCCTCCATCTCAGTCGCCAAATTGTCAACAGGATTCGTCTGTACATAAGACAAGGAATATGAGATAATTCTGTTTGCAGCATTCAGTTTATTACGACTGCCATTGTTTCGTCCTATGAGCGATTAAAATGCTAATCGACAACGCATACTGAAATGTTGATACAGGATATTCTTTCTCAACTCTTACGATTCTGCGTACGCGGGTTAGCGATTTTACCGTTCGTCTGAAAATTACTTTCGTTTTACTATCTACACAAGGGTGGTCGTTAGATGGCTTTTTTGGAATTTCAATGTTGGATGGTCGTAGATCAGAGTAGGTATGCAAGGGGGGTTCTACACGCAGATTCCGGTTACCGACACTTACCGACCGAGCCGACCAGTCCGCCTATACATTCTCCCCAGACTCAAACCCTTTTCCGCTCCGCGCAGCCCAGACTCAAACCCTTTTCCGCGATGACGTCACAGTCTGACGTACCGAAGGTCAATTACCGACAGGACCCGACTCCCTCGTGCTTCACGCTCGCCATTATTCCTCGCAACGATTACTTTTTTTTTTTGAGAAACTCGAACACGAATCGATCTCGCAACACACGTTCACCTTAGTTGGTCGCCAGAACTCGAGTGATCTCACAAGGGGAGTGTCAAACTTGGGAATCACAGATTTCCATCACTTTTCTATATATTGTAGGGCAGGGTCCCCTCAATAAATATATAAAGCGGCAAGACGCCATTCGTTTTTATTATTGAGAAATTTCAACTCAAAGTTCTATATGTAACTTAAGTAGAAGGAACCTTTTTACCGGTTGCAGCAATAGTTCCGTGGCGTAGCGGTAACGCTCTTGCTTACGGAGCGACTTTATTTTTGATAATATTGATTACTTTGTTATTATAATTATTACAAATCCTATTTTTATCATTTTTTGTATTTTTTCCTAACTTAAAAATAAAAAAATAATTTATAGAAATATTAATTATTAATTATTTATTTTTGTATTAAATAATTTATAAAAAAAAAAAAAGTAACTCTGACGGAACTTGAACAGCCGTTCGGTCCCTCAGTAAGCAAGAGCGTTACCGCTACGCCACGGAACTATTGCTGCAACCGGTAAAAAGGTTCCTTCTACTTAAGTTACATATAGAACTTTGAGTTGAAATTTCTTAATAATAAAAACGAATGGCGTCTTGCCGCTTTATAGTATTATTGAGGGGACCCTGCCCTACAATATATATAAAAGTGATGGAAATCTGTGATTCCCAAGTTTGACACTCCCCTTGTCAGATGGCCGATCGGCCGCAACACCGATCTCGTCACGCTAATCCTTCGTGATGTCATCACCCCAACAATGCGCAACAATCCATCTGTCATTGATTTCGGGGATTGCGCAATTGACGTCGTCGCTACGCGGCGCAGAACTTAAGGCTAGATCGAGATGTCGTCTTCCGCGCAGCTCTACGGGATCCTGGGGTTGGGCGGGGTGGTGCTCCCTCGTCGCTAGCTGGTCTCTCGTGGTTGCCTAGGTTGGGCGTAGGCGGGGAGAGCGGGGAGGCTGCGGCGCGCCGGCCGCCAGCGGGAATCCCGTCCGCCTTGGATTCCCGCGCTGCAGGGATCTGCGTTGTCTCCCCCTCCGCAGCCTCGGTATCCTTCCCACGAGATCTCCGCGGTGTCGCCTTACCTCGAAATATCTTCGGCGTCGGAGTTGGTCGCTGGCTGGTAGCCGGTGTACTCAAAAAGAAATAAAAACAAAAGCCTGCAATATCCTTTCGTAATTCGCTATTTCGTCCCTGTCGAAGCCCGGGTGCGTGACTCCAGTTCTGGCGCTCTCTATGATTATTTCGCGACTCAATTTTCGAAACCCTTATTCCTGGATTCCGCCCAGGGTTCAGGGAGTGCCTTGTAACGGGCAGGCCTAACCGAAATGCCACGTTACAAGTTATAGCGCCCCACATCATTACTATACTCATAATAATTATAGCAGTCACGAGTAAAGACAGTACCATCTACAACATCTGCGTTCACTTGGCGGGGTGTAGCTGTGTTGATCTAAGACTCTTCGCACGAAAAAATTCTCAGGGTAACGCATACGTTGTCTGACATTTCCTCCTGATATATCTCGAGTTGTACGGTACCCTTAGTCTTTATTGTGAAATAGTGGCCTGGACAGGGTTGCCAGATGGCCGTTGCGAAAATATCGTACCAGGCTGCATAAATTTATCGAACACTTATCGTACGATGGTAAAAAAAATTATCGTCCTAATTATCGTGTATTATTATAAATTATCGCACTAAATTATGGTATACACCTTTCTGTTAGGAGAAAAGCATTGAGTTGATAAATCGATTCTTACTCCTGACAGTCCTGACGAGGAGGTTAAGCGGAATACCGATTGCTGGCAAAAATACAGAACAATAGAGGATGAAATTTTCGAAAATAAAATTGCTACGCTGTACTTATTTTCCACTGATTTTTGTATTTATCACAATGTTGTAATCTAACTACGCGATGATCACAAAATATTTCACGGAATTTCTCGTTAAGCCGGCAACACGTGTAGCGAAAACGAATCGACGCGGACTTCTATAACGGAAGAGAGGAGAGGGAATACCGAAGTTCGCTAACCGAACGGTAGACAAAATGAAAATTGAACCCAATGTCATTGTTGAATACAGGAGACAGTGGACACAAGATGAACATGCACTACTAACAGTAAGAGAAAGGAGAAAACACTGGAAACAGAGAAGCCAATACATAGACGAGATCGAGTGATCGACCAATAACCGCCTAGCGAGCGGCCTAGCGCTTTATCGCTCTCTGTTGTTCTTGTTATTTGTTATTGTTCTCTGTGTCTGTATTTCAGTAATAACCTTGACGGCCATCTAGCGGCAAGAAAACTCACCACAAAAATACCGGCGTGACGTTCTGACGTATCGACTAAGGAGCAAAAAAAAAATATCGGACAATCTCACATAATATGGTACAATTATCGTACCAATTAGTACGATAATCGTGTATCGTACGGACGGTAAATATATCGTACATGTACTATAGTTATCGTACGTATGGCAACCCTGGGCCTAGAGGTTATCCCGATGCTTAATGATGGTAGTGTCGAAATAGTTTGTTCAGAGACTGGCTAAGGCTTTGTCCTCAGTTTCGATGACCTGCTTGATTTCAGCAGCGAGGTATGATGGAAACAGCCGCGTAATTTCAAGGAGAACAATACTGAGGTGATTCTCGGCAAAGGTAGGATTCGCTGACGACGCGATGTGTTCTAGGACAGCGCCGTATTCCTTCTCCGCTATTTGCCTGATGCGATGAAGACTCGGTTCCTTGAGGTGCGTCAGATGCACTTTCTCGGCTATGTATGCGACGTATGATTTCTTTCACTCGTTTACTAAATGGGCTAAACCCTGAAGCCTTCGTAGCCGTTCGTTGACACACACAAATATAGCTTTAAGTCCGTTGAATGTGGATTTCTGCATTACAATGGTGGGTTGATACACTTTCTGGCATTTGGCGGTTGACTAAAAGTTCTCATCCTGGGTACCCGTGTCTGGGCAGTCTGATTCCTTATCTTCTGAATCGGTGACTTCGGATTCCGTAGGTATTTCGAATCTGACGGCTCGCTCACCATGTGCTGTTGACAATTTGACGTTGCAGCCACCAAGCTCAATCCGATTAACTCAGGTTGCGTGTTATGCAGATAATTTCCTTGTTTTCTAATTGTTTCGATGATCTTGGCGCTCTCACGATTATCCTTTGGCAGATGTATGAATTTCTTGACTTTAGGTTTCGACTTGTTTTTGTTTCGATGTGTCTGGCAAATTTGGTTTGCAGCTTGCAGTACGGACAAAAATATTTTTTTACTGTCCTGTTGTCATTTTCCTTAGATGGAGGGAAGGTCAGGTTGCGATCATCAACAGGTGGCACGTTTTTGAACGATGAAATGTCGAAGCTTGCGTCGACAAAAGATCCTATTGACGTATTATTTTTAGTGCTTTGTGAAGCCTTGGTAACCAAACTGGAATCTTGTACGTAATCTGAATCTGCTTCTTCATTGTCATCGTTAATATTATCTTCCTTGTCGATCCTTTCTTCTTTATCATCAGCATTGTCTTCCTCATCGCTGCTCGACTCTTCAATATTGTTTGTTCGCTGTTTGTTCTTAGCTAATAGTTCGACCGAGCCGCGTGGAAGGAGTGGGTCGCTGAAGTGAAAGATGAGTTTTTTGGTTTTATTTTATATGTACATCTTATTTATTAGTTATTCTATTTACATATATACATAATTAGCACAATGGTTGCCACGCGAGGGAAGGAGTTGTCTTCGTCCTGTTGAACTGCGGTGGAGGCTGTAGTACGGATGTTGGGCGTTGAAGGGGCTCGGTCTCGGTCCTCGGTGGTGGCGTATACCGGCTATCCGGAGAGCTCGGTGGTGTCGGGGGACGGCGGTTCTCGGTGTTTTTTATCGGAGACTCCCACTCACTCTCCGACTGGGTCGTCTAGGTGGCAGTCGAAACGAATGAGCGCTGCGGTTCGGGAAATGGGGAAACCGCTGCCGGAATGCGTCTGAAATAGCTCGGTGACGTCAGTCCTGCTCTCCTTACGTCCCACAAGGAGAGTATCACCGCCGGGGGTCTGGTGAGAGGCCTCGACGGGATGTCTATGGGATGCAATACCCACGGAGCTGGAGGGTTGGTAGCTGTTGTGTTTCGGTATGGGCTGGCGGAAGCCAGATAAACAGGGTCCGTCATGCAGGAAGGCTGCTGTCCGGTCTGTCGTGTTACGTAGCGTCGTAGCGTCAGCGTAGCGTCGTAGCGTCAGCGTGGCGTCGTAGCGTCAGTAAAGGCGGTCAATTGTAGGCGAACCCGAAGTGTCCTGCCGATCGGTCCGACCGGTCGTCTCTTATCGCAGCCTCGGTTGGTCTTTGGCAGCGGGAGACCACGTTGGCTGATACGCAACGCGCTCGGCCGCGTGGCTGGCGTGAGCGGCGCGTGTGACGTAACACTTTCTTCTGGGTCGCGCGACTAGAAAGTGTGAAAGGCTTGTTGCCTCGCGTGGGTTGTAAGGCGCGCGACCAACTAGTTGCGTTCTCAATGTTGTTGTGAACATTGTTATTATAATCAAAGTCAGCAGCATCATTACTCTCGTAAATATAATTGCCTTTCAATACATCAGGTTCTTCAATATTATTACCGTTATTTTCGTTTTTGTCAGAATCGTTCATCCAGTCATTACCCAGAAGGTTCATTACATCCGTGGCACTACTGGGTGGTTCACTACTTTCTGCCGAGTTATTGAAATCTGTAGTAGTGCATGACATATCTCTGCCAAGCACTGGAAGCGAAATCTCATGTTTAAAATGTGGTGGAATTATTTTATCAATAGGTTTCGAACATCCAGAAGTTCCTTTCATTAATCGTGACTGATCGTGTGTGACAGCCCGTGTGACGCTTCTCTGAATTTCGATCAACATGGCAGATTCATCCGGGGCCTGTTCGACATTGTCCTTTTCGTTGGAGGCGGAATCTGCTTTTCATTTACCTCAATATTCACACTACTTTGTAGACAGTTGCTACATCTGAATTTGGTAATATTTTTTTGTTGCTTGCTGTTGAACACCCAGAAGTCATTTGCAGCGATTGCGACTGACGGTTGTTAGTGCGACTGACGCCTTTCTGAATGTCAACTAATACAGAAGACTTGTCTGATGTCTCTTGGGAAATACAATTGTTCATCGGAGGCAGAATGTGGTATTCACATGCTTTAGACAGAGCTGTATCGACAGTTGAGCTACCTGCGTGTTCGAGCTCTTTCTGTAATTTTTTTAATTCATGTTCTGTGTCTGAAAGAAAGAAATGAGAGCGTTTTTTCAAAATAAACTGTACAATTTTGCACCCCACATCATCTTGCATTATGAGTTCAAATGTTAAGTCAATGACACAGGTTTGTAATTGAAAAATTGCACAGGTTTTTCATAGTAATTCTAAAAATTTTTAGTCATTGAAAGCGAAAGAAATACTCTAAAAATTCCATCACGTCAGGTATATTCTTGAACTCGTGTTTTTGGTTTTATTAAAATAAAACTCCATGCATTAGCATGCAATAGCATGTGTATTTTTTACTTTTATTGTTTACTTTATTAACTAGACTTTGATGAAGGTCGACCTTTTTGCATCGACCGAAACGTCAGCACCAAATAAACTGTCATGACCGTCTACACCCACGAAGCTTTATTTATTTTGTATTACCACTACGGCCAAGAAAAATTCTGCGATATTTCAATATTCATTACTGCTACTATCTGAGAAAAAATTCTCATCATCATACCGTGCTATCTCGACGAATCGCACACCTTGAAATTCCGACTTTTTTTTTATTCCGAGAGTGTGCAAAAGATTTAAGGGGTACGCATTAAGAAATTTGTGAACACCCTAAATATGGGACACCTTATTACACATATGGAATATTTAACTTCAGAAATATTTCATGAAAATACAATTCCACGTTGAGATCAATTCACGTCAAATCGACTTGAGTCTAATCCACAACCTCTTAGATTTGGTCTACGATGTTTCACATTGTTGTTTTGAAACTTTCAATGGCAGTAAGATAATTTCAAAGATTCTCTTGAGTTCATTTCTTTTACTTATCATTTTCGCAAACGAATATATCATTCACTGTAGTCGAAGCAGAGATGAGTAGGGAGATCTCCAACGCTCGGCTTTTCGTGATACCAGCTAGATTGGAGCGTCGACGTAACACCTAGGCGGCCAGGCACCGAAGGTGGCCCATTTCCGACCTGACACCTAGGCGGCCATGCACAGAAGGTGGCCCACAATCGTGTATATATAGTGTAACGCTAAATTCTGTTACCCATGGATGAGGACTTACCGTTGACACTTTGGCGCGATTCTCTACTTATCCGCAATATCAAACTATAACAAAATAATTACGTTGGGCGCCAGACGCGTTAGCGTCGATTTTCAAACAATAATGTAAATCAATAAAATTAACACAAAACCGTACAAAAGAGATAAATAGAGAACCCGTTGTATGGCTGGCTAGGCACAGGTACGATCGCGTACATCCCGGTAGAGTGGCGGAATTCAAGGCAGCTAACAGTAATTCCAGAATTAAAGAAAATAACAAAATAAAGAATAAACTCCAGGCAAAAGGAAAATGAACAGGTCAATCGATCATATATTGTCGAGAAGGTTACATGACAGGCAAATAAGATGGTATCGACAGCGGTAGTTAATAAAATAAGTAATCGTTGTTCACAAAAATTTCGGTAGAATAGCAGTAAACAGTAGCTTTAAAACGAAAGACGGTAGTTAACAGAGAAAAATGGACGTAGGTCAGGAGATGCGATATAATGCAAGAATGGACTTAAAACTACACGTCACTGGGCGACGTGATCTCACCCAAGTCGCAAATGACGCTACGAAAATTATTATTCTGTCAATTAGAAAGAGAGAACTTTACTGCGATCGGTAGAAAACAACGTATCGATAGTTCGGTAGATGATACGACAAATTTACCATAAATTATATCCAGTATGAGAGATTGACATTCAGTAACAATTTACCCAGTCGGCAAACGATCGACTAGATAGCCTTCGGTAGAATTATTCAGAAACGGTAGATTCGATAATTTATAATGATTACGTACTTGAGGAATTAAATAATGAATTCCTAAACATAACTTTTGAGAGGATACAAAATACAAAATTATGAGAGTGAGAGAATTTCGGAGAGTTTACAAAATAGAGAAATACACTAAAATACACCGCAATACGAAAGAATAATTCACAGAACTTAATTTAACAAAATACAGAGAAATAAATAACAGGCAAAAATAATATGAAATTGCCAATAGCAATAAAGAAAATGCGCGGTGATATCTAGGGCTGATTCTACGCTCGCTTGTACTCCAAGGAACTCGATATGTGATACAATAGGCACAAAAATAAATAAAAATATAATAAGCGATAATAGAAATAAAATATAAAGCACACTACTATTACAAAAAAGTATAAAATGAAATATAAAGCCAATAGGGCTCAAAATACGATAGAAGGTACAGAAGCAGGCTAATAGAGATTCACAAATAATCAGAAAAATCATAAATACAAGAGAAGTAATTATTTGGCAGTTACGAGGTCGCTCAGATACGAAAATAATAAATGACTGAAATCATGCAGCCACACGGCGGCTTACTGCAACTTTAAGCCGTGGACCATGATCACACAAAGTCGATAAATACCAGAAGAAAGAATAGAAATTATGAGCAACTTCGTAACGGTACAATTCAAAGGCGGAAGCCTTAGCTTGGCGGTTGACCTCAGGCACACAAACTGATTCTAATTTAAATCAAACTTAGAATAATAAAACGAAAGTAGAAAGGAAGGAAAGGACTTGAATTTACAGGAAGAAGTTAACGGTAGTGCAACGATAGAGAGTATGGAAAAACGGTAGATACAATAACGGTAGAATGAAAGGAAGAAGGATCGGTAGCTTAAATCGAGAGAATAATCGGAAGGATGCGGAAAAACGTTGCTGTCTCTCAGCAGGTCAAGCGTAGAATAGCAGGTCGTAGTTCGTCTCGCCGATCTCGCGGTTGTCGTGAGGTGATTCTTCTTCTTTGATTGGTGGGTTGACCCCCACCGCAAATAGGCCATCCCCCTGTGGCGAATATTGGTTACTGCGTGGTCATACGTTTTCCAAAATTACCGCTAGATGTGGTGTGATGTGCTGCTCGCGATTTCGTCGTTGACACCAACTCGTACGATTTTGTAGCTGCTTCGGTTTACGGTCCAGGCTGCCTATCATCGGGGACTTCTTTGACAGAGGCATACAGAGGGTGCCTCTCGGCCAAAGTTACCGGGTGGAGAGTGACGCCTCATTGTTCACCTCCACCGGCTTTTGCACAGACAGTAGCTAGCTGCCTGTGCCTGAGGTCGTGCAGTCAGACGGTTGGCCAAACCGTGGACCACGACCCACACAATTAGTCCCTGCCGATAGGAAGGCAGCGTCGATCCTCAGAATGATGGCTTTATCAACCTGGACGTAGTGGTTTGGGGTCGGTCCGGCACCAGGCCGGTAAGTCGGAGGATGGCAGGCTACGGTCTGCCCTTCACGCCATCCTTACGGCATCCGATGGAGCTGGCGGCTGGTTCCTCTTCGAGAAACGGTGCCCTCGGCCGCCGGGAGGATTTTTATCTCCCTGTTCACCGGCAGTCGAGGCGATACGGGAGGTTCGGGTTGATGCTACCCCAGGTGTATATAAAGGTGCACCAAGATAGCCAGTGTAGTCTGATGAGACCGTCAGTAGGCGAAGTCGTCGAGAGCTGCAAGCGGTAGCTAGTGGTCCCTTGTTGGTCGGGATCGTTGTCGTCCAAGTACCTTGTTAGCGTGCGCCGAAGCGCGAAATAAAGAATTTACAAAAAAGAATTGGTTAAAAGTAGTTATTGCCTATTTTGTATCGAGTTCGGTTGGAGTACCCTGCTGAGGACGCGTAAACTAAAAATAATAGCGGTTGTGTGCCCTTGTGACGGGCGATTCTGAAACGCCACGTTACAGTAGATATACTCGGTCGATCGAGCAAGTGGTTGCCAATCGCATCCTTGTCCCCGCTCGCACAGATGTTTCCAGGAATGCAAGAATTGGGATTTTT
This sequence comes from Neodiprion virginianus, assembly GCF_021901495.1. Classification (NCBI taxonomy): domain Eukaryota; kingdom Metazoa; phylum Arthropoda; class Insecta; order Hymenoptera; family Diprionidae; genus Neodiprion; species Neodiprion virginianus. The sequence goes on along the minus strand of NC_060881.1, from coordinate 12,064,999 downwards.
CTTGTTTCAATTATGAATGTCAGTGAATAAAAGTATCTCCAGATTTGATAAATTTTGGATTCAATTAGCGGACGCTGAACCAAAATAATTAACCATTCCCAGTCCGAATACTTATTTTTTTTTTTTAATAAATATTATTTTTTTATTGATGTGAAAATATGTGACGCCTGGTGTTCTCCAATATTTGTACACGCAGTCTATGTGAAACTATACGAAGCCAGCTCGATAACATTTATGCAAAATGTGCAATGGGCAAGTGGTTGGGGGAAATTATTTTTTTCTCGAACTGAATCTTCCAAAGAATCATCAGCGAATTCCGAGCAAGCTCCGTAAACATATCAAGCAAACAGACGTACACGGACGTAGCTGTAGCGCAGCTGAGTGGATACCACATGAGGGTGGGGTATTGCGGAACACGGGTTCGATCCTGGGTCGCTTTTTATTTTTTTATTTTGTTTTTTATTTACTTATTTTTTTCTTTTAGAAGAGAACAAATAATTGAAACAATAAAATACCGAGAGTGAATCGATTTGTTCCCCGTTTTTGGCGCCTCTTTTTTTTACTTAATCCCCGCCCCTTTTTCATTACGGGTAACTCAGAAGAGAGAAAATGAATGAAAGTGAGAGTGGACCGACTTTTTTTTTCCTTACATTTTTTTTTATTTCATATTCTTGCTTAATCCCGCTTTCTTTTTTGTGTTTTTGATAACCGAGAAGAGAAAAAAAGAATGAAAAAAAAACAATTCCGAGAGTGTGTAGATTTTTTTCCATTTTTCCATTTTTTTTTTCCGTTTCGTTATTTGGTAGCCCGGATCAGAAAAATTTCAGCTATCTTTCTCGCAATCATGTGTCGGCTGATCAATCCTCGCGTGCTCTTAGAAGAGAATATATATACACACACACATATATATATATATATATATATATATATATATATATATATATATATATATATATTCCCAATCTATTGTTTTTTGCAGTATACTTCGACTTCGCCGGTCGACTCTCGATTCGAATATTTATGAGAAATTGTTCATGTATATCTCGAAATATATCCCGAAATGACGAAGTTTACAATGTATTACCATAAAAGTTTGAATCAAATATCGAGGACCCTGACTTGTGTCTGGACTCAGTAGAATCACCCACGTATCATTAATTGTCATTGCAGTTGATTTCTACTTTTCCTAAATATCATTGAATACCCTATAAATGTTCTGAAAATATCCTTGAATTTTTTATGGATTTTTTTGTAGGCACCACGAATAAAATGCGTATGCTCTATTCGAAAGGGTGAGCAATGTAAAGAATGTCGCACGAAAGCTGGTTGTGTTGGGATAATGGTCAACATGGAGTCGAATGCACCATGTCCACTCCTTGTGCTGTCATTTCAAACAGAACAATCACTAGGAAGACGTGCACTTGGCCAAACAATCAACGAACGTACGTCAGAAAATATAATAAATGTTGTCATTACCCAATATTATTATTATTCTTATTACTATCAGGAATATCATCATTATTATTATTAGTCTTTTTTGTATGGTTTTTATTTTTACTGCATCAATTTTTGTTACATACGATTGAGTATCGTGTTCACCACTACTGCCAACGCTCGTTCCTCCGTCGTCCGCGGGTCCGAAGACGTCTGCTTCGACGGACCGTCAGTGCGAGTCTTTCGGAACCGCGGATTCCGAGACACTCGCTTGTCCCGCTAGTTCGAGGTGGATCTGGCCACCTTGTGTAGTTGCGGAGTATCTGACGCAGATGCGGACGTTTTTTCTTTTTGTTTTCTGGCCTTTTTTTTGTCCCACCATCGCCGATTTTTTTTTTCTTCGTATTCTCGTTCGGGATAGCTGTAAAAGCAGAACAACACAACTGAGAGTAACCTATTGCAGTCCACTACAATCATCTACGCTGGTCCGCGTGGAAAATTAAAAAAAACACCATATAAGGTCGTATACGACTTCACCCGATTTCTTTTTAACTTTCTTTGAAGTATTTGTAAAAAAAAAATTGAAAGTAAAAGTTGCAGTTTTCGATCTTCTTTTTAATAACATTGGCATCATAATTTTGACGGCCCTGTAAACTCTATTTTCCATGAAAAAATTTTTTTTGAATTGTTTTCTCCAGACAGACCACTTTTCCGTAAGATTCCATAAAAAATCACCAGATCGGGCCCGCCTAAAGTTCTGGACTTAAAAAGTAAATTCTAAATCAAATCATGCGACTGTACAATGTTTTTTTTAGAGTCCACAACCCTACACGACTGCATTCTGACGATTCTTTTACTGAATCTACACATTTGGCCGAAGATTTACTAAAGTTGGTAACAAAATAAGTGTATTCTTTTTATTAAAAAAACAATCTAAATATGCAAATTGCATAAAGTATCCATCCGCGAGCAGGGCTTGCTATACCTCTTACTCTTTCGCAATACCGAATGGAAAACTTACAACCTTCTCCAGCATTGTCTGTGTAAGCTATGTGTAAGGCTCCACTGTATGTTTGGAATGCCGATATTGAAATGGTGAATAAAAAAGCGCACCGCATGCATCACACAAGTACTTACGATTCGGAGTTTTTGGGACCTCCGCGCTGTCCAAGGCAACACCAGGTTGAGGCGTTGTACTTTCATCCATCCTGCAATGAATAAAATATTCTTTGTACAGATGGGGTGTAGGGAATAAGACCGGAATAAGTCGGGATGCGAACATGTCGGGTCAATTGTTATTGAGGAAGGGGGACTCTGCATAGAGGCCTTAACATTTTTTTATTTATGCAAACAAAAGTCGTATCTACAATCCGAAACGATAGATTGTTCGAAATGCTTCAATCGACGTGTTAGAAAAATTGAAATTGGTATGTAACAAATTGTCGGAAGCGTTGTTTAGGAAATATTTTTTTTTGTTTAAAAAAAATGCATCTCCTACAATTTATTAGATTCCGATGTGAATATTTGATGACATGATTGTTGAACGGTTACCAACAAACGCTGATTTGGGATTTCCAAAGCGATTTGTGCGCGTACTCACATTTCGTCCTGGTTGACGATCCGGTTTAACGCCTCCATCTCAGTCGCCAAATTGTCAACAGGATTCGTCTGTACATAAGACAAGGAATATGAGATAATTCTGTTTGCAGCATTCAGTTTATTACGACTGCCATTGTTTCGTCCTATGAACGATTAAAATGCTAATCGACAACGCATACTGAAATGTTGATACAGGATATTCTTTCTCAACTCTTACGATTCTGCGTACGCGGGTTAGCGATTTTACCGTTCGTCTGAAAATTACTTTCGTTTTACTATCTACACAAGGGTGGTCGTTAGATGGCTTTTTTGGAATTTCAATGTTGGATGGTCGTAGATCAGAGTAGGTATGCAAGGGGGGTTCTACACGCAGATTCCGGTTACCGACACTTACCGACCGAGCCGACCAGTCCGCCTATACATTCTCCCCGGACTCAAACCCTTTTCCGCTCCGCGCAGCCCAGACTCAAACCCTTTTCCGCGATGACGTCACAGTCTGACGTACCGAAGGTCAATTACCGACAGGACCCGACTCCCTCGTGCTTCACGCTCGCCATTATTCCTCGCAACGATTACTTTTTTTTTTTGAGAAACTCGAACACGAATCGATCTCGCAACACACGTTCACCTTAGTTGGTCGCCAGAACTCGAGTGATCTCACAAGGGGAGTGTCAAACTTGGGAATCACAGATTTCCATCACTTTTCTATATATTGTAGGGCAGGGTCCCCTCAATAAATATATAAAGCGGCAAGACGCCATTCGTTTTTATTATTGAGAAATTTCAACTCAAAGTTCTATATGTAACTTAAGTAGAAGGAACCTTTTTACCGGTTGCAGCAATAGTTCCGTGGCGTAGCGGTAACGCTCTTGCTTACGGAGCGACTTTATTTTTGATAATATTGATTACTTTGTTATTATAATTATTACAAATCCTATTTTTATCATTTTTTGTATTTTTTCCTAACTTAAAAATAAAAAAATAATTTATAGAAATATTAATTATTAATTATTTATTTTTGTATTAAATAATTTATAAAAAAAAAAAAAGTAACTCTGACGGAACTTGAACAGCCGTTCGGTCCCTCAGTAAGCAAGAGCGTTACCGCTACGCCACGGAACTATTGCTGCAACCGGTAAAAAGGTTCCTTCTACTTAAGTTACATATAGAACTTTGAGTTGAAATTTCTTAATAATAAAAACGAATGGCGTCTTGCCGCTTTATAGTATTATTGAGGGGACCCTGCCCTACAATATATATAAAAGTGATGGAAATCTGTGATTCCCAAGTTTGACACTCCCCTTGTCAGATGGCCGATCGGCCGCAACACCGATCTCGTCACGCTAATCCTTCGTGATGTCATCACCCCAACAATGCGCAACAATCCATCTGTCATTGATTTCGGGGATTGCGCAATTGACGTCGTCGCTACGCGGCGCAGAACTTAAGGCTAGATCGAGATGTCGTCTTCCGCGCAGCTCTACGGGATCCTGGGGTTGGGCGGGGTGGTGCTCCCTCGTCGCTAGCTGGTCTCTCGTGGTTGCCTAGGTTGGGCGTAGGCGGGGAGAGCGGGGAGGCTGCGGCGCGCCGGCCGCCAGCGGGAATCCCGTCCGCCTTGGATTCCCGCGCTGCAGGGATCTGCGTTGTCTCCCCCTCCGCAGCCTCGGTATCCTTCCCACGAGATCTCCGCGGTGTCGCCTTACCTCGAAATATCTTCGGCGTCGGAGTTGGTCGCTGGCTGGTAGCCGGTGTACTCAAAAAGAAATAAAAACAAAAGCCTGCAATATCCTTTCGTAATTCGCTATTTCGTCCCTGTCGAAGCCCGGGTGCGTGACTCCAGTTCTGGCGCTCTCTATGATTATTTCGCGACTCAATTTTCGAAACCCTTATTCCTGGATTCCGCCCAGGGTTCAGGGAGTGCCTTGTAACGGGCAGGCCTAACCGAAATGCCACGTTACAAGTAATAGCGCCCCACATCATTACTATACTCATAATAATTATAGCAGTCACGAGTAAAGACAGTACCATCTACAACATCTGCGTTCACTTGGCGGGGTGTAGCTGTGTTGATCTAAGACTCTTCGCACGAAAAAATTCTCAGGGTAACGCATACGTTGTCTGACATTTCCTCCTGATATATCTCGAGTTGTACGGTACCCTTAGTCTTTATTGTGAAATAGTGGCCTGGACAGGGTTGCCAGATGGCCGTTGCGAAAATATCGTACCAGGCTGCATAAATTTATCGAACACTTATCGTACGATGGTAAAAAAAATTATCGTCCTAATTATCGTGTATTATTATAAATTATCGCACTAAATTATGGTATACACCTTTCTGTTAGGAGAAAAGCATTGAGTTGATAAATCGATTCTTACTCCTGACAGTCCTGACGAGGAGGTTAAGCGGAATACCGATTGCTGGCACAAATACAGAACAATAGAGGATGAAATTTTCGAAAATAAAATTGCTACGCTGTACTTATTTTCCACTGATTTTTGTATTTATCACAATGTTGTAATCTAACTACGCGATGATCACAAAATATTTCACGGAATTTCTCGTTAAGCCGGCAACACGTGTAGCGAAAACGAATCGACGCGGACTTCTATAACGGAAGAGAGGAGAGGGAATACCGAAGTTCGCTAACCGAACGGTAGACAAAATGAAAATTGAACCCAATGTCATTGTTGAATACAGGAGACAGTGGACACAAGATGAACATGCACTACTAACAGTAAGAGAAAGGAGAAAACACTGGAAACAGAGAAGCCAATACATAGACGAGATCGAGTGATCGACCAATAACCGCCTAGCGAGCGGCCTAGCGCTTTATCGCTCTCTGTTGTTCTTGTTATTTGTTATTGTTCTCTGTGTCTGTATTTCAGTAATAACCTTGACGGCCATCTAGCGGCAAGAAAACTCACCACAAAAATACCGGCGTGACGTTCTGACGTATCGACTAAGGAGCAAAAAAAAAATATCGGACAATCTCACATAATATGGTACAATTATCGTACCAATTAGTACGATAATCGTGTATCGTACGGACGGTAAATATATCGTACATGTACTATAGTTATCGTACGTATGGCAACCCTGGGCCTAGAGGTTATCCCGATGCTTAATGATGGTAGTGTCGAAATAGTTTGTTCAGAGACTGGCTAAGGCTTTGTCCTCAGTTTCGATGACCTGCTTGATTTCAGCAGCGAGGTATGATGGAAACAGCCGCGTAATTTCAAGGAGAACAATACTGAGGTGATTCTCGGCAAAGGTAGGATTCGCTGACGACGCGATGTGTTCTAGGACAGCGCCGTATTCCTTCTCCGCTATTTGCCTGATGCGATGAAGACTCGGTTCCTTGAGGTGCGTCAGATGCACTTTCTCGGCTATGTATGCGACGTATGATTTCTTTCACTCGTTTACTAAATGGGCTAAACCCTGAAGCCTTCGTAGCCGTTCGTTGACACACACAAATATAGCTTTAAGTCCGTTGAATGTGGATTTCTGCATTACAATGGTGGGTTGATACACTTTCTGGCATTTGGCGGTTGACTAAAAGTTCTCATCCTGGGTACCCGTGTCTGGGCAGTCTGATTCCTTATCTTCTGAATCGGTGACTTCGGATTCCGTAGGTATTTCGAATCTGACGGCTCGCTCACCATGTGCTGTTGACAATTTGACGTTGCAGCCACCAAGCTCAATCCGATTAACTCAGGTTGCGTGTTATGCAGATAATTTCCTTGTTTTCTAATTGTTTCGATGATCTTGGCGCTCTCACGATTATCCTTTGGCAGATGTATGAATTTCTTGACTTTAGGTTTCGACTTGTTTTTGTTTCGATGTGTCTGGCAAATTTGGTTTGCAGCTTGCAGTACGGACAAAAATATTTTTTTACTGTCCTGTTGTCATTTTCCTTAGATGGAGGGAAGGTCAGGTTGCGATCATCAACAGGTGGCACGTTTTTGAACGATGAAATGTCGAAGCTTGCGTCGACAAAAGATCCTATTGACGTATTATTTTTAGTGCTTTGTGAAGCCTTGGTAACCAAACTGGAATCTTGTACGTAATCTGAATCTGCTTCTTCATTGTCATCGTTAATATTATCTTCCTTGTCGATCCTTTCTTCTTTATCATCAGCATTGTCTTCCTCATCGCTGCTCGACTCTTCAATATTGTTTGTTCGCTGTTTGTTCTTAGCTAATAGTTCGACCGAGCCGCGTGGAAGGAGTGGGTCGCTGAAGTGAAAGATGAGTTTTTTGGTTTTATTTTATATGTACATCTTATTTATTAGTTATTCTATTTACATATATACATAATTAGCACAATGGTTGCCACGCGAGGGAAGGAGTTGTCTTCGTCCTGTTGAACTGCGGTGGAGGCTGTAGTACGGATGTTGGGCGTTGAAGGGGCTCGGTCTCGGTCCTCGGTGGTGGCGTATACCGGCTATCCGGAGAGCTCGGTGGTGTCGGGGGACGGCGGTTCTCGGTGTTTTTTATCGGAGACTCCCACTCACTCTCCGACTGGGTCGTCTAGGTGGCAGTCGAAACGAATGAGCGCTGCGGTTCGGGAAATGGGGAAACCGCTGCCGGAATGCGTCTGAAATAGCTCGGTGACGTCAGTCCTGCTCTCCTTACGTCCCACAAGGAGAGTATCACCGCCGGGGGTCTGGTGAGAGGCCTCGACGGGATGTCTATGGGATGCAATACCCACGGAGCTGGAGGGTTGGTAGCTGTTGTGTTTCGGTATGGGCTGGCGGAAGCCAGATAAACAGGGTCCGTCATGCAGGAAGGCTGCTGTCCGGTCTGTCGTGTTACGTAGCGTCGTAGCGTCAGCGTAGCGTCGTAGCGTCAGCGTGGCGTCGTAGCGTCAGTAAAGGCGGTCAATTGTAGGCGAACCCGAAGTGTCCTGCCGATCGGTCCGACCGGTCGTCTCTTATCGCAGCCTCGGTTGGTCTTTGGCAGCGGGAGACCACGTTGGCTGATACGCAACGCGCTCGGCCGCGTGGCTGGCGTGAGCGGCGCGTGTGACGTAACACTTTCTTCTGGGTCGCGCGACTAGAAAGTGTGAAAGGCTTGTTGCCTCGCGTGGGTTGTAAGGCGCGCGACCAACTAGTTGCGTTCTCAATGTTGTTGTGAACATTGTTATTATAATCAAAGTCAGCAGCATCATTACTCTCGTAAATATAATTGCCTTTCAATACATCAGGTTCTTCAATATTATTACCGTTATTTTCGTTTTTGTCAGAATCGTTCATCCAGTCATTACCCAGAAGGTTCATTACATCCGTGGCACTACTGGGTGGTTCACTACTTTCTGCCGAGTTATTGAAATCTGTAGTAGTGCATGACATATCTCTGCCAAGCACTGGAAGCGAAATCTCATGTTTAAAATGTGGTGGAATTATTTTATCAATAGGTTTCGAACATCCAGAAGTTCCTTTCATTAATCGTGACTGATCGTGTGTGACAGCCCGTGTGACGCTTCTCTGAATTTCGATCAACATGGCAGATTCATCCGGGGCCTGTTCGACATTGTCCTTTTCGTTGGAGGCGGAATCTGCTTTTCATTTACCTCAATATTCACACTACTTTGTAGACAGTTGCTACATCTGAATTTGGTAATATTTTTTTGTTGCTTGCTGTTGAACACCCAGAAGTCATTTGCAGCGATTGCGACTGACGGTTGTTAGTGCGACTGACGCCTTTCTGAATGTCAACTAATACAGAAGACTTGTCTGATGTCTCTTGGGAAATACAATTGTTCATCGGAGGCAGAATGTGGTATTCACATGCTTTAGACAGAGCTGTATCGACAGTTGAGCTACCTGCGTGTTCGAGCTCTTTCTGTAATTTTTTTAATTCATGTTCTGTGTCTGAAAGAAAGAAATGAGAGCGTTTTTTCAAAATAAACTGTACAATTTTGCACCCCACATCATCTTGCATTATGAGTTCAAATGTTAAGTCAATGACACAGGTTTGTAATTGAAAAATTGCACAGGTTTTTCATAGTAATTCTAAAAATTTTTAGTCATTGAAAGCGAAAGAAATACTCTAAAAATTCCATCACGTCAGGTATATTCTTGAACTCGTGTTTTTGGTTTTATTAAAATAAAACTCCATGCATTAGCATGCAATAGCATGTGTATTTTTTACTTTTATTGTTTACTTTATTAACTAGACTTTGATGAAGGTCGACCTTTTTGCATCGACCGAAACGTCAGCACCAAATAAACTGTCATGACCGTCTACACCCACGAAGCTTTATTTATTTTGTATTACCACTACGGCCAAGAAAAATTCTGCGATATTTCAATATTCATTACTGCTACTATCTGAGAAAAAATTCTCATCATCATACCGTGCTATCTCGACGAATCGCACACCTTGAAATTCCGACTTTTTTTTTATTCCGAGAGTGTGCAAAAGATTTAAGGGGTACGCATTAAGAAATTTGTGAACACCCTAAATATGGGACACCTTATTACACATATGGAATATTTAACTTCAGAAATATTTCATGAAAATACAATTCCACGTTGAGATCAATTCACGTCAAATCGACTTGAGTCTAATCCACAACCTCTTAGATTTGGTCTACGATGTTTCACATTGTTGTTTTGAAACTTTCAATGGCAGTAAGATAATTTCAAAGATTCTCTTGAGTTCATTTCTTTTACTTATCATTTTCGCAAACGAATATATCATTCACTGTAGTCGAAGCAGAGATGAGTAGGGAGATCTCCAACGCTCGGCTTTTCGTGATACCAGCTAGATTGGAGCGTCGACGTAACACCTAGGCGGCCAGGCACCGAAGGTGGCCCATTTCCGACCTGACACCTAGGCGGCCATGCACAGAAGGTGGCCCACAATCGTGTATATATAGTGTAACGCTAAATTCTGTTACCCATGGATGAGGACTTACCGTTGACACTTTGGCGCGATTCTCTACTTATCCGCAATATCAAACTATAACAAAATAATTACGTTGGGCGCCAGACGCGTTAGCGTCGATTTTCAAACAATAATGTAAATCAATAAAATTAACACAAAACCGTACAAAAGAGATAAATAGAGAACCCGTTGTATGGCTGGCTAGGCACAGGTACGATCGCGTACATCCCGGTAGAGTGGCGGAATTCAAGGCAGCTAACAGTAATTCCAGAATTAAAGAAAATAACAAAATAAAGAATAAACTCCAGGCAAAAGGAAAATGAACAGGTCAATCGATCATATATTGTCGAGAAGGTTACATGACAGGCAAATAAGATGGTATCGACAGCGGTAGTTAATAAAATAAGTAATCGTTGTTCACAAAAATTTCGGTAGAATAGCAGTAAACAGTAGCTTTAAAACGAAAGACGGTAGTTAACAGAGAAAAATGGACGTAGGTCAGGAGATGCGATATAATGCAAGAATGGACTTAAAACTACACGTCACTGGGCGACGTGATCTCACCCAAGTCGCAAATGACGCTACGAAAATTATTATTCTGTCAATTAGAAAGAGAGAACTTTACTGCGATCGGTAGAAAACAACGTATCGATAGTTCGGTAGATGATACGACAAATTTACCATAAATTATATCCAGTATGAGAGATTGACATTCAGTAACAATTTACCCAGTCGGCAAACGATCGACTAGATAGCCTTCGGTAGAATTATTCAGAAACGGTAGATTCGATAATTTATAATGATTACGTACTTGAGGAATTAAATAATGAATTCCTAAACATAACTTTTGAGAGGATACAAAATACAAAATTATGAGAGTGAGAGAATTTCGGAGAGTTTACAAAATAGAGAAATACACTAAAATACACCGCAATACGAAAGAATAATTCACAGAACTTAATTTAACAAAATACAGAGAAATAAATAACAGGCAAAAATAATATGAAATTGCCAATAGCAATAAAGAAAATGCGCGGTGATATCTAGGGCTGATTCTACGCTCGCTTGTACTCCAAGGAACTCGATATGTGATACAATAGGCACAAAAATAAATAAAAATATAATAAGCGATAATAGAAATAAAATATAAAGCACACTACTATTACAAAAAAGTATAAAATGAAATATAAAGCCAATAGGGCTCAAAATACGATAGAAGGTACAGAAGCAGGCTAATAGAGATTCACAAATAATCAGAAAAATCATAAATACAAGAGAAGTAATTATTTGGCAGTTACGAGGTCGCTCAGATACGAAAATAATAAATGACTGAAATCATGCAGCCACACGGCGGCTTACTGCAACTTTAAGCCGTGGACCATGATTCATACAAAGTCGATAAATACCAGAAGAAAGAATAGAAATTATGAGCAACTTCGTAACGGTACAATTCAAAGGCGGAAGCCTTAGCTTGGCGGTTGACCTCAGGCACACAAACTGATTCTAATTTAAATCAAACTTAGAATAATAAAACGAAAGTAGAAAGGAAGGAAAGGACTTGAATTTACAGGAAAAAGTTAACAGTAGTGCAACGATAGAGAGTATGGAAAAACGGTAGATACAATAACGGTAGAATGAAAGGAAGAAGGATCGGTAGCTTAAATCGAGAGAATAATCGGAAGGATGCGGAAAAACGTTGCTGTCTCTCAGCAGGTCAAGCGTAGAATAGCAGGTCGTAGTTCGTCTCGCCGATCTCGCGGTTGTCGTGAGGTGATTCTTCTTCTTTGATTGGTGGGTTGACCCCCACCGCAAATAGGCCATCCCCCTGTGGCGAATATTGGTTACTGCGTGGTCATACGTTTTCCAAAATTACCGCTAGATGTGGTGTGATGTGCTGCTCGCGATTTCGTCGTTGACACCAACTCGTACGATTTTGTAGCTGCTTCGGTTTACGGTCCAGGCTGCCTATCATCGGGGACTTCTTTGACAGAGGCATACAGAGGGTGCCTCTCGGCCAAAGTTACCGGGTGGAGAGTGACGCCTCATTGTTCACCTCCACCGGCTTTTGCACAGACAGTAGCTAGCTGCCTGTGCCTGAGGTCGTGCAGTCAGACGGTTGGCCAAACCGTGGACCACGACCCACACAATTAGTCCCTGCCGATAGGAAGGCAGCGTCGATCCTCAGAATGATGGCTTTATCAACCTGGACGTAGTGGTTTGGGGTCGGTCCGGCACCAGGCCGGTAAGTCGGAGGATGGCAGGCTACGGTCTGCCCTTCACGCCATCCTTACGGCATCCGATGGAGCTGGCGGCTGGTTCCTCTTCGAGAAACGGTGCCCTCGGCCGCCGGGAGGATTTTTATCTCCCTGTTCACCGGCAGTCGAGGCGATACGGGAGGTTCGGGTTGATGCTACCCCAGGTGTATATAAAGGTGCACCAAGATAGCCAGTGTAGTCTGATGAGACCGTCAGTAGGCGAAGTCGTCGAGAGCTGCAAGCGGTAGCTAGTGGTCCCTTGTTGGTCGGGATCGTTGTCGTCCAAGTACCTTGTTAGCGTGCGCCGAAGCGCGAAATAAAGAATTTACAAAAAAGAATTGGTTAAAAGTAGTTATTGCCTATTTTGTATCGAGTTCGGTTGGAGTACCCTGCTGAGGACGCGTAAACTAAAAATAATAGCGGTTGTGTGCCCTTGTGACGGGCGATTCTGAAACGCCACGTTACAGTAGATATACTCGGTCGATCGAGCAAGTGGTTGCCAATCGCATCCTTGTCCCCGCTCGCACAGATGTTTCCAGGAATGCAAGAATTGGGATTTTTCTTGTTTCAATTATGAATGTCAGTGAATAAAAGTATCTCCAGATTTGATAAATTTTGGATTCAATTAGCGGACGCTGAACCAAAATAATTAACCATTCCCAGTCCGAATACTTATTTTTTTTTTTTAATAAATATTATTTTTTTATTGATGTGAAAATATGTGACGCCTGGTGTTCTCCAATATTTGTACACGCAGTCTATGTGAAACTATACGAAGCCAGCTCGATAACATTTATGCAAAATGTGCAATGGGCAAGTGGTTGGGGGAAATTATTTTTTTCTCGAACTGAATCTTCCAAAGAATCATCAGCGAATTCCGAGCAAGCTCCGTAAACATATCAAGCAAACAGACGTACACGGACGTAGCTGTAGCGCAGCTGAGTGGATACCACATGAGGGTGGGGTATTGCGGAACACGGGTTCGATCCTGGGTCGCTTTTTATTTTTTTATTTTGTTTTTTATTTACTTATTTTTTTCTTTTAGAAGAGAACAAATAATTGAAACAATAAAATACCGAGAGTGAATCGATTTGTTCCCCGTTTTTGGCGCCTCTTTTTTTTACTTAATCCCCGCCCCTTTTTCATTACGGGTAACTCAGAAGAGAGAAAATGAATGAAAGTGAGAGTGGACCGACTTTTTTTTTCCTTACATTTTTTTTTATTTCATATTCTTGCTTAATCCCGCTTTCTTTTTTGTGTTTTTGATAACCGAGAAGAGAAAAAAAGAATGAAAAAAAAACAATTCCGAGAGTGTGTAGATTTTCTTCCATTTTTCCATTTTTTTTTTCCGTTTCGTTATTTGGTAGCCCGGATCAGAAAAATTTCAGCTATCTTTCTCGCAATCATGTGTCGGCTGATCAATCCTCGCGTGCTCTTAGAAGAGAATATATATACACACACATATATATATATATATATATATATATATATATATATATATATATATATATATATATATATATTCCCAATCTATTGTTTTTTGCAGTATACTTCGACTTCGCCGGTCGACTCTCGATTCGAATATTTATGAGAAATTGTTCATGTATATCTCGAAATATATCCCGAAATGACGAAGTTTACAATGTATTACCATAAAAGTTTGAATCAAATATCGAGGACCCTGACTTGTGTCTGGACTCAGTAGAATCACCCACGTATCATTAATTGTCATTGCAGTTGATTTCTACTTTTCCTAAATATCATTGAATACCCTATAAATGTTCTGAAAATATCCTTGAATTTTTTATGGATTTTTTTGTAGGCACCACGAATAAAATGCGTATGCTCTATTCGAAAGGGTGAGCAATGTAAAGAATGTCGCACGAAAGCTGGTTGTGTTGGGATAATGGTCAACATGGAGTCGAATGCACCATGTCCACTCCTTGTGCTGTCATTTCAAACAGAACAATCACTAGGAAGACGTGCACTTGGCCAAACAATCAACGAACGTACGTCAGAAAATATAATAAATGTTGTCATTACCCAATATTATTATTATTCTTATTACTATCAGGAATATCATCATTATTATTATTAGTCTTTTTTGTATGGTTTTTATTTTTACTGCATCAATTTTTGTTACATACGATTGAGTATCGTGTTCACCACTACTGCCAACGCTCGTTCCTCCGTCGTCCGCGGGTCCGAAGACGTCTGCTTCGACGGACCGTCAGTGCGAGTCTTTCGGAACCGCGGATTCCGAGACACTCGCTTGTCCCGCTAGTTCGAGGTGGATCTGGCCACCTTGTGTAGTTGCGGAGTATCTGACGCAGATGCGGACGTTTTTTCTTTTTGTTTTCTGGCCTTTTTTTTGTCCCACCATCGCCGATTTTTTTTTTCTTCGTATTCTCGTTCGGGATAGCTGTAAAAGCAGAACAACACAACTGAGAGTAACCTATTGCAGTCCACTACAATCATCTACGCTGGTCCGCGTGGAAAATTAAAAAAAACACCATATAAGGTCGTATACGACTTCACCCGATTTCTTTTTAACTTTCTTTGAAGTATTTGTAAAAAAAAAATTGAAAGTAAAAGTTGCAGTTTTCGATCTTCTTTTTAATAACATTGGCATCATAATTTTGACGGCCCTGTAAACTCTATTTTCCATGAAAAAATTTTTTTTGAATTGTTTTCTCCAGACAGACCACTTTTCCGTAAGATTCCATAAAAAATCACCAGATCGGGCCCGCCTAAAGTTCTGGACTTAAAAAGTAAATTCTAAATCAAATCATGCGACTGTACAATGTTTTTTTTAGAGTCCACAACCCTACACGACTGCATTCTGACGATTCTTTTACTGAATCTACACATTTGGCCGAAGATTTACTAAAGTTGGTAACAAAATAAGTGTATTCTTTTTATTAAAAAAACAATCTAAATATGCAAATTGCATAAAGTATCCATCCGCGAGCAGGGCTTGCTATACCTCTTACTCTTTCGCAATACCGAATGGAAAACTTACAACCTTCTCCAGCATTGTCTGTGTAAGCTATGTGTAAGGCTCCACTGTATGTTTGGAATGCCGATATTGAAATGGTGAATAAAAAAGCGCACCGCATGCATCACACAAGTACTTACGATTCGGAGTTTTTGGGACCTCCGCGCTGTCCAAGGCAACACCAGGTTGAGGCGTTGTACTTTCATCCATCCTGCAATGAATAAAATATTCTTTGTACAGATGGGGTGTAGGGAATAAGACCGGAATAAGTCGGGATGCGAACATGTCGGGTCAATTGTTATTGAGGAAGGGGGACTCTGCATAGAGGCCTTAACATTTTTTTATTTATGCAAACAAAAGTCGTATCTACAATCCGAAACGATAGATTGTTCGAAATGCTTCAATCGACGTGTTAGAAAAATTGAAATTGGTATGTAACAAATTGTCGGAAGCGTTGTTTAGGAAATATTTTTTTTTGTTTAAAAAAAATGCATCTCCTACAATTTATTAGATTCCGATGTGAATATTTGATGACATGATTGTTGAACGGTTACCAACAAACGCTGATTTGGGATTTCCAAAGCGATTTGTGCGCGTACTCACATTTCGTCCTGGTTGACGATCCGGTTTAACGCCTCCATCTCAGTCGCCAAATTGTCAACAGGATTCGTCTGTACATAAGACAAGGAATATGAGATAATTCTGTTTGCAGCATTCAGTTTATTACGACTGCCATTGTTTCGTCCTATGAACGATTAAAATGCTAATCGACAACGCATACTGAAATGTTGATACAGGATATTCTTTCTCAACTCTTACGATTCTGCGTACGCGGGTTAGCGATTTTACCGTTCGTCTGAAAATTACTTTCGTTTTACTATCTACACAAGGGTGGTCGTTAGATGGCTTTTTTGGAATTTCAATGTTGGATGGTCGTAGATCAGAGTAGGTATGCAAGGGGGGTTCTACACGCAGATTCCGGTTACCGACACTTACCGACCGAGCCGACCAGTCCGCCTATACATTCTCCCCGGACTCAAACCCTTTTCCGCTCCGCGCAGCCCAGACTCAAACCCTTTTCCGCGATGACGTCACAGTCTGACGTACCGAAGGTCAATTACCGACAGTTCGAGGGTCAAAATCGTACTGTTTTACCTACAATCTTACCGACAGTTGTATCGATCAAGGGTCAAAATCGTGCTGTTTTACCGACAATCTTACCGACCGAAGGTCTGTAGTGTTCGCCTGTCCGACGATAGGACTGCTGATGTGTAACATGAACCACTCCGAATTCCTTTCCCACGGTAGGACTGCTGACGTGTAACGTCAACCACCTCACATTCCTTTCCCACCTTATCAACCACCTCACATTCCTTTCCCACCTTATCAACCACGTGACATTCCAAAATTAATGGTTCCGAGAATCGTGTTTCACTTACTCGGTTTGATATCCAAGGTCGATCGATAGTCGCGGTACAGAGCCTGCGGTGTCGGGTTACTATCGCTCTTGGAATGCCAAAAGGTGCGCGCGCATCCGTACAGCTGCCCTATAAAAAGGACGCTCATTACTGCAAACGATCATTACGTCACAACCTGTCAAGCATACGTGAGGAAAGAGCTCAAGATGGAATCCGCGAAGTGTTTGAGATTGATCGATATTATGGAATCGGCGTTCAAGATTTTATCGGAAAAATCGTCGCCGGCAGAAATTGCAAAATGGATTCGACTCGGAACCCAAAATATCAGGCTTTTGAATAAAATCTTACGCAACAACGCCTCAACGATCGGGGAGAAGACAAGAATTTTGACTACAATTGGAATTCTGAAATCGTTGACAGTCAAATTTCAACAATTGCAGAAAGTGGGTGACGGATTACGAAGCCGGCGAAGAAGCGATCGAGTACGGTGGGAAGATTTGGAATCAGCTTTTGAGAGGAGAATTCGAACTGGATCCATCGTCAATTCGAAGCATAAAGATGTGGAGAGATTTCTAGAAGACGCAAAGGTACTAGCTGTGACGAGACTGAAAAACGCTCTGAAGAAAGACGGGAGCTTGAAAGCCAACGTTATCCTGGCTTGTAAATTTGAACTCAGAAAAGTTGATCGCACGGTGGAAGAGATCAAATTTTTTAATACGAGAAATGAAATCATCCTCCAGACAACGGATATCAGCGAATGGTTCATCGAAAACGCGACGGAGCGTTTGTTGAAAAAGGTGGAAGATTTCCAGGAAAAGGATTCAGGCTGGTCGCTGACTGAAATAATCAATTTGACTGTGAATATCAACAAGTACGTGCCACTACGAGGCGGTGTCTTCACATACACCCCGTTACCTAAGCATATCAGTGATAAGAAGGCTGTAGTAAACATCAGAAACAACGACTCGTATTGCTTCCTCTGGTCGGTCACCGCAGCTCTGTTCCCAGCCGACAACAATCATCCTAACGCGACCAGCTCGTACCCACATTTCAGCTTAGTGCTACGGTATGATGGTATAACGTTTCCTATGTCTCTAGACAAAAACACCATTTCAAAATTTGAGAAGCTTAACGACCTATCAATTAACGTTTATGGTATAGACCAAGGTGATCGGAAAAAAAGTGAAGTAGTACCGATTCACCTGAGTCAGAATAAGTCTGATAAACCTGTAATTCATCTTTTGGCGATAGAAACTGAAACCACTGACGATGACGATGACGATGATATGGTAAATTATGAAAAAAATAGAATCTTTCATTTCACTTGTATTCGAAATCTGTCTCGATTGACAAGATCTCAAATTTCCAAGCAGAAATGTCATACTTGGTTGTGCGATAGGTGTCTGTCACATTTCAATTTCGAAAGATGTTTGTTGAAGCACCGAGCTGATTGCATGAATTTAAACAAAACCAAAGTTATTCTACCTACAGATGAGGAAAAAATACTGAAATTCAAAAATTTCAAGCACAAAGAAACCGTTCCATTCTGCATTTACGCGGATCTCGAATGTTTACTGCAACCCACACATGAAAGTTTTGGGGAAAATAGAACAATTTATCAGAAGCATCTTCCGTATAGTATAGCTTACTATCTGCATTGCGCGTTTGACGATTCGCTTTCAAAATTCAAAATTAATCGTGGAGAAACTTGCATCCAATGGTTTGTGAACGAGTTTAAGGAATTGGCACTTTCGTTAGAGGGATACTACAAGACTGTTGTACCGATGGAACCACTAAATTTCAATCAGATCAACGAATTTGATTTGTCGGCGGTCTGTCATATTTGTGAAAAACCGTTTACGCTCACAGACGTGAAACATCGGGATCACTGTCATTTCACAGGAAAGTACCGTGGTGCTGCTCACCGCAGCTGTAATCTAAATTACCAAAATTCGCACACCATCCCAGTGATATTCCACAATCTTTCGGGTTACGATGCGCATTTTCTGATCAAAGCTCTGGGTAAGTCATTTGAAGGTACTGTTCAACTATTACCTGTCAACAAAGAAAAGTACATTTCCTTCACTAAATTCGTTAAGGGGACAGATATAAAGTTTAGATTCATAGATTCGTACCGTTTCATGCCTAGCAGTCTCGATAAATTATCATCGTATCTGGACGATTGCCGAAAAACAATAACACGTAAATTCTGCAGTAGCTTGAACAAATTTCGGTTATTGACTAGGAAAGGTATCTTCCCGTACGAATACATAGACAGTTGGGAGAAGCTCGAGGAGAAACATTTACCAGCCAAAGAACAGTTTTATTCAAAATTGAACGACCGGAATATATCAGACGACGATTACGCGCATGCGTGCGACGTATGGCAAACTTTTAACGTCCAAACTTTGGGAGAGTATTCGGACTTGTATTTACAGACGGACGTGTTTTTACTGGCCGACGTTTTTCAAAACTTTCGACAGAGCTGTTGGACGACGTACAAACTGGACCCGTTACATTACTACACAGCGCCCGGTCTGTCGTTTGATGCAATGTTAAAATGTACAGGCATCGAACTCGAGCTTCTCACCGACATAGACATGGTTATGTTTATCGAAAAGGGTATTCGTGGTGGTGTATCACAGTGTTCGAACAGATATGCAAAGGCTAACAATAGATATATGGGAGAGGAATTCGATCCTGAGGTCGAAGAATCTTATCTCATGTACTTTGACGTTAATAATTTGTACGGTGCTGCTATGAGCTTTGCTCTGCCATACAGTTCCTTCCAATGGTTATCAGACTTCGGACAATGCGACGTTCTTACCATCTCGGACGATGCAGAGTTTGGTTACGTGCTGGAGGTAGATTTGGAATATCCTGCGGAACTGCATGAAACTCATAAGGATTTACCATTGTGTCTGGAGCACTATGTACCTCCGATTTCGACCAATAAACAGCCAAAATTGACACCCACGCTATTTTCCAAGAAAAACTACGTTGTTCACTACCGCGTTTTGAAACAATGTTTACAATTAGGTTTAAAATTACTCAAAATTCATAGAGTTCTCAAATTCAAGCAAACTCCGTGGCTGAAAAAATATATAGATTTAAATACCGATTTGCGAAAAAAATCTGACAACGAATTTGAGAAAAATTTTTACAAGCTAATGAACAACGCAGTTTTTGGCAAAACTATGGAAAACGTGCGAAAGTACAGAGATGTTCGATTGATCACGAAATGGGACGGACGGTACGGTGCGAGAGCTATCATAGCCAAACCCAATTTTCACAGCTGCACCGTGTTCGACAAAGAGATGGTTATCGTCGAAATGAATAAGACGAAAGTTATATTGAATGAACCATTGTACGCAGGTTTCTCTATCATGGATCTGGCTAAAACGTACATCTACGATTTTCATTACAATTACATCAAACAGAAATTTGGCAACCGAGCAAAATTAATGTACACGGATACCGATAGCTTGATTTACAATTTTACCGTCCCCGATATATGCGAACATATGAAGGAGGACTTGCATAAATTTGACACGTCTGATTATCCGCTTGACAACGCTTATGGAATGCCTCTAGCGAACAAAAAAGTTCTCGGTTTGATGAAAGACGAGAACAACGGCAAAATCATGCTCGAATTTGTAGGGTTACGAGCTAAACTGTACGCATTCCGAGTCATGGGAGATGAGACAGACACTAAACGTGCCAAAGGAGTCAGAGCATCAGCGTTAAGAAAAATAACCTTTAACGATTATTTGGACTGTGCGTTGAAACGTGAAAATCTATCCTCAAATCAGCATTTGATCATGAGTCGAAAGCACGAGGTATACACCGTAGAACTGCAGAAAGTAGCACTGAGCTGGAATGACGACAAGCGGATCGTGTTTCAAAATACAACCGACACGCTTCCGTGGGGCTACAAGCCTACACCTTAGCTTTATAACTGTACCATGTCTGTCGATTGTCTAAAAAGACGCATACTTGTTGTGTGTCGGATATAAAATAAAGAGGGACATACGTTTTTACAAAAAAAAATTCATTTATTAAAATGTTACATGTCCGATTCGTTTATCCAACTGTTGTGTGTATTGTCAAAACCTAACCATTTAACGTATATTTTTCTTCCACGCTTCTTGAGCACCTTCTCCACCAGATAAATATCCGGATGCTTAACCTTGAGGAGCTCTTGTTCGTAGAAACCACCAGCGATGGGTTGATCTCGGTAGTCTTTGAGCTTGTACGTCACAGGATGAGTATTTTCCACTCGACTTATCGTGAATATTTCAGTCGTCCAATTGGGAGTGTAACCTTTCTCGAAGACATTTTTGAATTTGCTGATTCGAACTTTGTCGCCGGATTTGAACTTTGCCGATACGGTAGGTATCGCTCGAAGCCCTCCATACGCCTGACGTAACAACAGCCTCTCGTTTGCAACGGTGACATCCGACGGTTTCATTCTTATGGTTCGGTGTTTGACGTTGTAAGCCGAAACCAAATCGGATAAGATATCGAGCCACTTGTAGCTTCCTTGCATGTTGAACCGTGTCCACATTTTACCTTTCAGCGTGCGATTGAAACGTTCACAGATCGAAGCCTTCAAATTACTGTACGTGGAGTAAAGTTTGATTCCGTAGCGTGTCATAAGCGATTCGAATTTCGAGTTGTAAAATTCCGTTCCTCTGTCGACGTGTAAATTTTTCGGTACCCGTCCTTGGACAAGCACAGATTCCATTGCCTTCGTAACATCATCTCCAGACTTGCTCTTTATCGGTACAGCCCACGCATACTTTGAAAAGATATCAATGACTGTGAGCATGTACTTGTAGCCTTTGTTTTGTCCAGCGTACGACGTCATATCAACAAGATCCGCCTGCCAGGTCTCGTCGATGCCGCGCACGTCTACACGTCGACGCGGGTAATTCCGGCGTGCAGGCTTATGCAGTTCCGTCACCAGTGCTTGCTTTTCCTCGTTCATATTCCAACGCTATTAGTCTGGTGTCCAATTTGGAAATGATTTCCGCGTTTCGAATCGACAAGTCTCTGCCTGTTTTAAAGTCTGTGTAGAAGGTATCCAAGGCTTTCTCCGTGGTGATCTCCAAAGCTTTGATCATTTGATCGAGGTTGTCGATTCGTTTTTGCAGCACGCTGAATTTTCGTCTCAAGGTTTTTAAAGTTACAGCATTGTTCGGCTCTGCGGGATCCGCGACGTTGCACAGTCTCTTGTTCCGTATATCGTAATGCCCGTCCGCTGTTATTTGAAACCCGACACCGGGAGGACCGCGAGTGCTCGCGGTCGTGTTTTTATTCAGCTGACGTCCAAACACGTCGACGCTCATCTCGGTAATGAATGCAAAAATGACGGGAGCTGCTTAATAAATGATTCCTGCTTCGCGTAGCTCTTCGATAATGGAGAGTATTTCGTTATTGTGACTCGGATTTCCCGCTGCCTGAGATGCCAGGAGTAAACGAAGACGCTCCACCAACTCGTTTGGATCATCCCAGAAGACGTATTCCGTTTCAACACCTTGTCGAGTGATCATAGCTTGCGGAAGTAGACCTTTACCCTTTCGACGAGGTGACGGAGAATAATCCATTAATTCGGCAATGACATTTCTAAATTTGTAACTGTTATCGTTTCGAACAGCCCCGTCGGATGAGTAATACTTCTTATGCGCGTTCGTTGCGAGGATTATGTTTTTAAAATTTTCCCGATCTCCGGCACTCACAGAAGAACCGTCGGGCTTCTTTTTGAACAAAAGTTCCAGCAAACCCTTCGTTTTCGGGTAACGCGTGTCGCCAATACGAACGTAGTCACTCTCAAAAGATATCAACGAATCACCGATCATCAGTCCGTTTGAGAGGTTGCGTACACCGTACACGTTGTCCAATTCGCCTTTTGTCTTCGCATCTCTCATCAGTGCAAAATACTCGTCCTCGACCGGTGTTTCTACGACTGTTTCATCCCCCGCCGAAGCAAAGGAATCGTCCATTTCCGAGACAGTTTCATTTTTCGTTTCATTTTTCATCTCCTTTATTTCTTCTTCTTTAATTTCTTCCACCTCTTGTTTGACAGGTTTGGTGTCTTTTGTAACATTCACCAGTTCTTGCAACGGAGTCACTACTGGTTTGAAAACGTCACTCAATTTCTGAGTCGTAGATTCCCTGCCCGACTTGAGCAATCTGTGTTTTCGACGGATCGCAGCACTTGCTTGAGCGATCTGATGTAGGACATCTTTTTGCTTGGAAATTTCAGAGCTCTGCATGTTGACGCAACTGAGTTTGCAGCGCTACTGCGTCTCTCGCTCGAAAACGGTAAATTTTATTCCTTTTCCAGGCTAACAAAAGAATCGAATCCCCTCCTGTATCGTCCTTCGTTGAGCTCACTGTCTTTGTCGATCACCAGGAACCCGTACTTCTCACCGTTCCAGCATGCAGAGCACACACTTTTAAACTCTGTGTAAGACATATCGGTGTTCACATGATCGTTGTATACGTGTCTCAGGTTCATATCGTCTTGTTTGAATAACACGAGTAAGTTTACGTTGTCGCGCACGAGATGTTTGGGAATACGCGCGTACGTCTGACAGAGATAGAAACAGTCAACGGCGTGATGTCTACCCATGCAAAAGTAGGCTCTAATATTGTCCTGCTTCTCGCACGCTACATCGTCAAATATGATTATTGAGTTGGGCCGTGCTTCTTCCGGTGGAATCACTTGCTCACGCTCGGTAAACGCAAAATACTCCGTACTCTCAACATGGTCCAGCAATTGCTTCAACAATCGGTATTTAGGTTGGTTGAGAGATTTCGAGTAGATGTAGATATTTTCAAATCTGAGTCCGTTGGGATGGGTTATAAGTGTGAGCAACGCATTAGTTTTACCACAATTCGACGGTCCACAGAATATCGCACGTACACTGTTCGGGAGTAATTCACCGTGCCGTTTGTGCTTTTCGACATTTTGCTCCGAAAGTTTGTCAAAATTCATCACGGGAAGCTTGGTAGGTTGTTTCTCAAATCGCATCTCGGACATGACTGATCGGATTTGCTATAAATACCCCGTTTTAAAGCACTTTTCTTCAGTCAACGCACGAACATGATCGCGTACAGAGGTAAACGAAGCAGCAGCAGGCGGCAACATCGTGGCAAGGGTCTGGTGAATAGAATCATCAACAAACTTCCGATCGAGTTGCATGTTCCCGGTTACCAATACTGCGGTCCCGGTACGAAGTTGACGAAAAGACTCGCGAGAGGCGATTCCGGTATCAACCCTCTCGACGCAGCGTGTAAGGAACACGATATAGCGTATTCGAAAAATCGTGAGAACCTTGAGGTTAGAAACGAGGCTGATAGGGTGTTGGCTGAGAAAGCTTGGAAACGGGTTCTCGCAAAGGACGCAAATTTGGGTGAGAAGGCAGCCGCTTGGGCAGTAGCTAATACAATGAAAGTAAAATCAAAACTCGGAATGGGAATGCGAAAGTCAAAAAATGTAACCTTGAGAAAAATTGTAAATGCTGCAAAACGTTCTATGGTTCCAAGCAACGATGCAAAAGTAGCTATCGAATCTGCGCTGAAGGGAGCTGAGAACGCCGTTAAAAAAGCGGGTGGTAAAGTGCGAACACCTCGCGTCCTACCGGTACCTTCGAAAGTCGGTGGTTTTATACCGTTTCTGATTCCTATTTTTGCCAGTCTCAGCGCTACGGGTGCGTTAGCCGGTGGTGCGGCAGGTATAGCAAAAGCTGTGAACGATGCGAGCGCGGCTAAACGAGAATTGGAGGAAAGCAAACGACACAACAAAACTATGGAAGCTATCGCGTTGGGCAAAGGGCTTCACATGAAACCGTACAAAACAGGTCTTGGTCTCCATCTTTCATAAAACTAGATGCGATGCTACCACGTCGAGCGTTGACTGATTGGGACTTGTTGAAATATGCAAAAATCTTGAGGGTTCCGCATTTCCGCGGTGTTTTCATGCGAAACGAAATGCCCGAAAACGGTCCACGAAAAAACGAGTCAGCTATAATCAACCTTGACGACAAAGACGGTCCGGGAACACATTGGGTTGCATACAAGAAACGCGACAATAATATCGATTACTTTGACAGTTTCGGCAACCTTCAACCACCCTCGGACCTCATAAAATACCTCGGCGTTGGTAGCGTCAAATACAATCATGAGAGGTATCAGGATTACGATACATTTGAATGCGGACACTTGTGTCTGAAATTTCTAAGTGGCGAGCTATATAAACATGGTGCGTGATTCGTCAAAGTCAGTCTACCACTCGCAGTCATGGATGATTCGTTAACGTTAACGATTTCGGGAACCTCTTCGATACTCGAGGCACAATATTTCCCACCGATCGAACTTGCTCGTGATGAAAGTTATGCTCTTGGCTTGGTAGAGCTGTTAACCTTTAATTCGATTCCCAACGTTGATGTCGGTCACAATAAAATTTACGTAGCTGACAAAGTGATCACCATACCTACCGGCAGCTACGAGATCGAGGACATAGAGAAGTATCTTCAAAACGTGCTAAGAAATACAGATATCAGGCTCGCCATCAAACCCAACAATAATACATTACGCAGCGAAATCACATGCAACCACACGATTAACTTTGAGCCGAATGATTCCGTTGCTCAACTTTTGGGATTTACACCACGTGTACTGGAGGTTGACAAAACTCACGAATCGGACGTGCCTGTAACTATACTCAAGGTCAACGCGTTGCGAGTCGAGTGTAGCATTACAACGGGCGCCTACGTCAATGGACACAAAGTACACACTATTCACGAGTTTTTCCCGACCGTCCCACCAGGATATAAGATCGTGGAAGTACCGTCGCACGTCATTTACCTTCCGATCACCGTCAAGACCATAGATCACGTTCAGCTCCGGTTAGTGGATCAAGACGGAGACCTGGTTAATTTTCGTGGAGAAGTTATCACTGTGAGACTACACATCAAATCGCAATAAACGATGGGAATCGTATATAACAGACTGTCAAAGAGTAGGTATATCAGTAAGTCGACATGCCCCGATCAAGTCAGTCGTCGTTCGATTCCCGAACCGCTAACACCTCGAAACGTGGAGTTCCTGATAGCTCTGGGTCTGAAACTGACACCTTTTGGAAGAGGAATTTCCGACAAATAAAAATCCGATTTTGCTTTTTTATCATCTGCTACGTGCCATGGAGGAGGAAATCTTGAGCATTCAAACACCAGTCGTCTTTGACGAATCCGTTGCGCATTACGAGATTCACGCTCACAAACCTTACGCCTCGTCAACTTTCAACAACAGCGATGAAATTCGAATCACCGTTCAGCATCAGGATTTATGCATATTACCCAGCAAAAGTTCGGTACATATCCACGGACGACTCCTCAAACCTGATGGTACAGCTACTGTGAACACACAGCTCGTAAACAACGCCATCTGTCATTTGTTTAAAGAGATTCGCTACGAAATTAACGCAGTTGAGGTTGATAGAAGCAAGAACGTTGGCTTGACAAGTCTCATGAAGGGTTACGCTTCCCTGCACCCTGGTCAGACTTGGCTGATGGAGAACGCTGGATGGCTCGATGTAGAAGAGAAGAAAAAATTAACCGATGCCGATGGTAACTTTGACGTACTGATACCGCTCAGCATGATATTGGGTTTCGCCGAAGACTACCGCAAGATCGTTGTCAACGCTAAACATGAGTTAATTTTGACGAGATCAAAAACTGACGTCAACGCAATCATGCAGACTCAGGAGGAGGAATGCAAAATCACGATCAATGCAGTGGAATGGCTAATACCGTATTTGAAACTCGCGGATCAGAAAAAAGTTGACCTACTAAATTTCATTCAGAGAGATCCGCCTGTTTCGATGAGCTTCCGCAGTTGGGAATTGTACGAATATCCCTTACTTCCCACGACATCGAAACACGTTTGGACTGTGAAAACTTCCACTCAGCTTGAAAAACCTCGGTACGTCATTTTGAGTTTCCAAACAAGTAGAAAGAACAAGACCGGCAAGAACGCAAGTCATTTCGATCATTGCAATATCACGGACGTCAAGCTATTCTTAAACTCTCAATCTTATCCGTACGATAACCTGAACCTCAACATGAGTCGTAATCTCTACGCGCTCCTGTACGAGATGTACGCAAACTTCCAAGCTACCTACTACGACAAGAACCCCGAGCTGTTGCTGACAAAGAGTAAATTCCTTCGAGACGTCCCCTTATTCGTTATCGACTGTTCGAAACAAAACGAATCTTTGAAGTACGGACCTGTCGACATCCGTCTTGAATTTGAAGCTGAAGCCAACTTTCCCGCTGAAACATCGGCGTACTGCTTGATCGTTCACGATCGTATTGTCGAATACAACCCGCTCAGTGGTGGGGTGAAAAAGTTGGTATAAAAGCTGACCCGTTCCCACCATCTCGCACAGTTCAAAGATGGAGCTCATCGTTGACATACAAGGCTTTCGTAGACCTCTCAACAACACCTTCACGTTAAAAGAATTGGCTGTAATTTCAATCTACTCGGAAGCATCTCCTTCAGTGTTTTTCTTCAAACCACCTTACAAATGGAATTTACTGGACGTCAAATACAAAAGCCAAAATTCTTGGTTAGAACGCGATTTTCACGGCTTACGTTGGAGCTGTGGAACCGTACCTTTTGAGGAAGTTGAGCGGACCATTCAAGACAAGCTGTGCAAAGCTCAAACCGTGTACGTAAAAGGAGAAGAAAAACGAGATTGGTTGCTCAAAATCGTTCTGAAAGTTGAAATCATCGATATGTTGGACTTTGACTGCCCGTCGCTTGAAACCTTGCAAAAAACTTCAGCTCTGAGATGCGACCTTCACACAATACCCAACGCAATCTGTGCAGCACGAAACGTTTGCATACTCCAGAATTGGCTACAAAATCATCGTACTGTCCGGATGGTGAGGCTGTACGATTTGTGTTACTGCGCAGAAGCGTCTACAAGAACGGTCCCGCATTCCTGGCGAATATATCACCCTGGTCATGACACTGTAGAATAGAATTATTGTACTATTTTTGTGAAGTAATTGTCAACCGTACTCTAAAAATTGTACTCAATAAAACTTTCAAAGAATATTCATGAAATAATTTTATACCTTCACCTTAGCTCTTAAGAGAGAATTTTTTTTTCAGAAGCTTATGTAAGATTCGACCTTGCTCTCCATCCTTGACCGAGCTGTACTCAAACCGAGTTTTGCATTCCTAGAGCGATAGTAACCCAACACCGCAGGCTCTGTACCGCGGCTATCGGCCGACCTTGCACTCCGGTCTGAACCCGTCCAAATACTCATCGTAGAGTTGCAGCTCGAAACCCTCCGTCGTTGCTTAGTGGTGTTCGGACATTTTCTTAGATTTTGAGACTTAATTCTAGATACAAAACGTACGTAGGATTAAAGGTATACAGGATGGATAAATGAAAAAATATTCATAATTTCAATCTTTTTTGTTTATTAAACGTAAGACTTACACAGAACATTGTTTGAATATTATACGTATACAAATTCGAGTTGACTGTAGGGTCCGCCAAGATAGCGTATATGCAACCGTATCTCCTTACTGGCTGCTGTCACCTTCTGGTACAAATCTTCGTTTTCGTGGAGGGCTTTGTTCAGTCGGTTGGGCAGAAAAATCGTAAAAGCGTCATCTAAGTCCAGAACGATTTTGTCTCCAAATTTCGTTTTGACTCGACGAACACCGCTGACTCTGTATTCGAAGTAGGTTTCAAGATCCGAAACTTTTTTCAACGGCAGAAACGTCTCCAGCCGCGCGATTTCGTTCAGTTTTGAGAAGTCCATTCGTTACGGCCCAGTTGTAGGTGCTCGAAATCTCTTGTAAGTCGATTGAGGTCGGATCTGATTTTCAGGAGATGTTTTACTTCTCTGATATTCTTGAGGAGCAGTTCTAATCGTTTCTTCAACTCACGTTGTTCCAGAGCACTTCTCATTTGCAAGAAGAACAGCTTCAGACTGACGACGAACTTTTCACTTTTCGCTTTTATAACGTTCCCCCACCACATAATTTGATGGAGGGTAAGGAATGTCACGGGACTGATATCAAATACGTATGCGCGCGCACCTGACAAGTTTCGACGGTGAGCGGCACGCGGTCAAAGGATTCCGGTGCGACGTTGGGACAAACAATTCTCGGAACTATTAATTTTGGAATGTCACGGGGCTGATAAGGTGGGAAAGGAATGTGAGGTGGTTGATGTTACACATCAGCAGTCCTACCGTGGGAAAGGAATGTGGGGTGGTTCATGTTACACATCAGCAAATTCTCGGAACCATTAATTTTGGAATGTCACGTGGTTGATAAGGTGGCTAGACAAAACAATGCGTTCGACAAGTTTCGACGGCGAGCGGTATGCGGTCAAAGGATTTCGGTGCGACGTTGAGACAAACAATTCTCGGAACCATTAATTTTGGAATGTCACGTGGTTGATAAGGTGGGAAAGGAATGTGAGGTGGTTGATAAGGTGGGAAAGGAATGTGAGGTGGTTGACGTCACACGTCAGCAGTCCTACCGTGGGAAAGGAATTTGGAGTGGTTCATGTTATACATCAGCAGTCCTATCGTGGGACAGGCGAACACTACAGACCTTCGGTCGGTAAGATTGTTGGTAAAACAGCACGATTTTGACCCTCGATCGATACAACTGTCGGTAAGATTGTAGGTAAAACAGCACGATTTTGACCCTCGATGGATACAACTGTCGGTAAGGTTGCACGGTTTTGACCTTCGGTACGGCAGACTGTGACGTCATCGCGGAAAAGGGTTTGAGTCTGAGCTGCGCGGAGCGGCTCGGTCGGTAAAGAAGGTGTTTGGACGCAGAACCCGCCTTGCTGTACTACTGATCAGCTTGAAATACATTTTTTTTGAATCTCTAATTTTTAAAAAATTTTATTCTGAGCCCTTAGTGACCCTGCTGGCCCGTAATTTTCTTCGCTCAAAATAAAAATCTGAAAGAGATTAAAAAATTTTTTTTCATATATTTAAAGCCGATCTACGACAATCTAACATTGAAATTGCAAAGAAGCAATTTAACGACCAATCTAATATCTATGGGGCATTCCACATCAAATTGCAACCAATGTACCTCACCTCCTCTCATTTTGATAATTGGTTAGTAGGATCTTGCAACCGACCCACAAGGGTCTCTGAATTTTTTTCAGATTTTTTTAGCCACTGGTGAAATTTAAAAAAAAACGGAAAACCAATTTCGAAAACGACTTTTTTAAAAATCTGAACAAATTCACACTGATTTTATGATTTAAAATACGATCCCATTATCGTGTCGTGCTTACAAATCATATTTTTAATTATAAAATCAGTGTGAATTTTTTCAGAATTTTAAAAGAAGCGTTTTCGGAATTGGTTTTTCAGTTTTTTTCTATTTCAGTGGTGGCTAAAGAAATCTGCAAAAAATTCCGACACTGTTTTAAGTCGGTTGAAATCGTGGTTGCAACATCATACAATGATCAAAATCGAAGAGGGTGAGGTACATGGGTTGTAACTTTGACGTGGAATGCCCCATATACAATATATATCTATTAGGATGGTCGTTAAACGAATTTTTTACGTTAATGGCTTCGAACATAAAAAACCATCTCTAATTTTTTCAGATTTTCATTTCGAGCTTTTAGTGGCCTTATTGGTCAGTGATTTTCTTTTTAATCAAAAAAAAAAGGGACTTTTATGATTTCCGGAATCTTGCCTATTGACAGTGGTCTCAGATAGGAAATATCTTCAGGATTACGGAAAAAATTATTTAAAAAATCCCACCTGTGCGCAAAATTGTTAAGAATCGATTTGAATACCAAAGAATTAAGGATATTTGGAAATTGAGGAAAATGTTTTCCCAAAAGAAAAAAAAAAAAAAAATAATCGAAAATGTGTACTATATTCTTGGGCATTAGAAGGGAATTCCCCACACATCTTCCTATACAATCAAAAATGAAAACCTTTGCCAATTCAAGGAAAATTAAATAAAGTATAAAATACAACTACAGGTCCTTCCCTTTATTACTCTTCTTAATCTAAGTAAATAGACGAGCGTCAAACCTGCCGGTTTTTCCATACATATAAAATAATTATGTTATTTACTTACCATCTTCATAACTCGAGAGCTGGCACTAAACTGAACACTGTGAAGCCTCTTAACTGGCTGCCTATATCAGAAATGGAGAGGGGTCCATACATTGTTGCGACTGAAATAATTTTGTCGTTCCGATCTCACATCTCTCAAAATTCTTAAGAAATACTCGTCAAGACTGATATAAAATGGGCGTATGTTTTTTTAATGAGGAAAAGTTCTGACAGTAATGGAAAATAGAGATTACTAAAAACACATGTATTGTTTTTTAATAATAATTTTCTGTATCTCTTGTCGTTTACGAGATAAATGCGAAAAAACGCGAATTTCATGGAAAAGTCAGGTTTAGTGGCCCGTACTACCTCGCCGGTGTGAGTTACGACTTTTCTGCAATGGGCACTTTTGTAGAGCGTTTAATTCTGAGAAATACTTGTCTATGGTCAAAGCAATGCCATTAAATGCCGCTGAGCTACAGAAATTTAAAGATAAAAAATTCGAGTTTCCGTGTATTTTCAATGGGAAATCTTTACACGCCTTGGTCTAGGACTTAATATTAACATTAACAGCTCAAACTTTCAGGGAATTTTTTTTTTTGTCTTTCCAAAAAAATTTCCTGATGGGACCGAAGAAAAAAATAGTCGAAAAAAAGCACCCTAATATACCCCCCTTTGGTCGTTTACCCACCGAAAATGTTGGATCCAAAAATTGAAAGCTCATTGATTTTTTTTTTATCACAATCGACTCGGTTTATTGTTTTTTGCATTATACTTCGACTTCGCCGGTCGACTCTCGATTCAATTATTTATGAGAAAATTTGCATGTATATCTCGAAATATATCCCGAAACGACGAAGTTTACAATGTATTACATTGTATGCGATCACGGCTTCCCCCAAATCTAGCTACCAATTTTTCGATCGTCAGTCGCAACTCGTGTTACAAATACTCAACATCGTAATCTCGTAATAAGGGAGTGACTTCTGTATGTGCTTTGCTGCGTCGAAAAACATACAAAAATGGATAAAAACAAACCGCAACGTGCGCGCGATCTCTTCGCTTACCGTGGTTGTAAGAATTCTAAATTTACGGGAACAAAACTATACAGATTTCCTGTGGCAGGAGATTGCCGCCTTGATGCGTGGGTAAAAAATACCGGTAAGTGTTGCATTGTAATTATTCGCATTTTTTCTCGAAATGGAAAAGTGCAAGAATCTCGAAGAACAGTGAAATCCAAAATAACTAACGCTATGCGGAAAAGGATGTACTGAAGAACGCTTGGTTTATTTATTTCTTAATTTTTTTAAAAAATTTTTTTTATTTTTTTCGATTCTATCCAGCATACAAATTTTTTTTTTCTAAATTTCATTTCCTAAATGAAAAATGAGTGCTTTCATGAATCATGAGAAACGTCTGCCCTGTGGCAGACGTCTGCCGAGAAACGTATGCCGTGTTTCTTGATAATGCAAAAAACTTGTAAAAAAATTGTGGTGGGAAAAAATTGTTCAACAAATTTCCGTTCATGTTCCTTTCTTATATTATAGAATGAATTTGTTCTTTTCTCTGAACATGTATGAAATTGTTCAGAATTTTCACTCCATTTTAAATTCAATTTTTATAATTTTGGTAAAATCGTAAAGGGTGAATTTTTGATATATGTTAGGAGAAATATTCCGTGTTGCATCTAAGAAGTATGCGGGGTATTAAACGATCCGAAATTAAACCTATAAGAATTCTCGAAAACAGAAATTTTCGCAAAGAGACAAAAAAAAAAAAAATCATTGCACTTGCTTGCAAATATATTTACATTAATTTCATAGTAGAAAAAATAAAGTTTTCTGAAAGTTTTCTGAACAACATTTTTTTAAACGATTGATTTCAAACTTTTTCACTTTACGATGACAACAAAAAATGTTCTTCGCATCTGCAGAATGTTTTTTTTTTACTGATTTTTACCTTATCGCAAAGTACTCAAAATTATCACCAAAACTTACTTTTGGTAGGAAAAAAAATTCTTCTATCGAGTTTCAAAGTCAATATATTCACACGGCGCGGTTTGGCGCAGATGAGTCACTTGTTAATGCAGGTACATTTTTTCCGAAATCGCAGGCAATAAGTACTTGCTGACTTTATCACCGGAAACATTACGGACGTGGGGGTTATGCCGGGAGCATTTCAGCCCGATGTACTTCATTAGCAACAGACTTTCGCAACAGGCGATTCCTCTTATGTTTCTCGAGAGTGTTGACGATTCGAAGGCCCACCCGGAAGTCCGAACTTCATCCACATATGTGGAAGGTCCAGTGGATGATTGCGCAGTCCGTACAATGGTAAGTGATGCAATTTCTCTCGCAACGCCGCACCCGGTCGTGTTCGAGTCGTTGATTCTCAACGATTCTGCCGATGAACCGGTGCCGTTCATTTCCGCGTTTGCGGCGAACCACTCTGTCATACCGGCGGGTACCGTTTCCTCCGGTTTGACGGAAACGGTGCTTGTTATGCCTTGTGACTCTGTAGAGGTACAAAGCACAGGTGAGTCCGCCTTTGATACGGTTCACTCGTCGGCATCGGCGTGTGTGCCTACGGGCGTAGGTGAAGAAGATTTGCACGTTTCGGAGCATGCGCGTAAGTATAGAAAGACAGTGGTGAGCTTTGCTGATTCGGATGACGAAAATTGCACGTGGATGAGCGTAGAACCGCAACCCGATGATAGTAACCCTGCATGTCAGACGCCTGAGGGACACATGTCATGTGTGGGTGATCTGTCACTTCATGCAAAAGTGTTGCGTCATCTGCGTAAACAAAATGCCGCTTTGATACGGGAAAATGCATCGAAGACGAAAACGATTCGACAACTCCGTCAGAAGCTGAAACGAGCTTTGAGGACAGGTGCACGTGTGGAGAGAAAAAAATTGTCCCTCGATAGTTTTCTTGATCAGCAAAAGAGTTTGCGGCCGGCAGCAAGAACGATGATAAAGCTCCAATTGTACTGGAAAAATGCTCCTTACTCGGAGGAAGAAAAAGATCTTGCAAAGCAGCTTTTTTATTACTCAGCGTCTGCGTATACGCGTTTGAGAGATGCAGGATGCATGTTTCCGGCGGAAAGTACCGTGCGCAATTGGATCTCGGGGGTTGACATAAAACCCGGCTTCTGCGATTTCATATTCCAGAAGTTGAAAGTCAAAATTGAAGAGTTGCCTATCGAAAATAGGGTATGCGCTCTAAAATGGGACGAGATGACAATCAAACAATTTGAAGAATATTCGGAGAAATTCGATTGCATCGAAGGTCTGGTTGATCTCGGCCCACTCGGTCGAAGGGATGAACGCGCGCGCTACGTCTTCGTTTTTTGCGTCGACAGTTTGAACGCAAATCAATCATGGCGTCAACAACTCGCGTATTTTCTTCCCGGGACTGGCATGAAGGCCGAGGAGATTCATACCTTGGTCGATGAATGCCTCCGTCGATTGCATGAAGCTGGAGCCGTAGTTCACCTCGTGACATGTGATCAGGGTCCCTTGAACCAAAAATTGTTCAATTCTTGTTTAAAAGTGTCAGAGGAGAGTCCGTGCTTTATGAGCGGTGGCCGAAATTACTTTGCTTCATTCGACTTTCCTCATTTGATAAAACGTCTTTTGAGCACGTTGCGAACACACAAAATACTGTACTGGAGGGGTCAGATTATCGCTTCGTACGAAGATTTTGTATAAACTTGGAGATACGATAACTGCAGTAGTACCTCGAATCTACTCTCTCACATCTCCGAGGCGCACTTGTTTCCATCGTCCTTTCAGGCGATGAAGGTTAAGCGTGCTTTTCAAATTTTGAGCCGCCCTTTTGCAGCGGCAATAACAACTGCAGGCAAGGATCCGCACGGGCTCAACACGGAAACGTGGCAGGCTAGCGCAGCTTTTGCTGAGCGTATGAATAAAGTCATCGATTCATGCAATGCCTATGAGCTTTTGTGCCGAAATCCTGATAAGCGTTCGCTTGCCGACAAGAATCCCGAAATCGAGGAAACGCTGACAGAGTTCGTGAAGTTTTCTTCGGAATGGACGATTGCTGACCCAAGGAGAAAGGGGACGGCTGAAAATACTTCGCAACCACCGGTAATGAAAAAGGTGCCTTGTCTGAGAGGTCTGCCTCTGACAGTAAGAGCTATTCTACTTACGTATACGACGATAAAAGAGAAGTATCCCGGATTCGAGTTGGCAGCCGGACTGTGCAACCAAGATTCCGTCGAACACCTCTTCTCGAAATTTCGCCAGCGAGGTGGTCACAACCCAAATCCCACGGATCGGATGGTTCGCTTGTCTCTGAGACACATCCTTTTTACCGGATACATCGGCAGCGGCAGCAGAGGAAATGTACAATGTCCTAACGCCGTTGCTTTAATAGAACCCTGCACGATGGTAGCTCGGGCTTTCGATACGCCAGAGAGTATGCTTGCGGATCCCACCGAACACGAATTCGACGAGGATACGGCAGAAGTTGAAAATGCTGTGGAAGCTCTGAGGCAAGAGCAGGAAACAGAAATGGTGAACGCGGAGACGTTGAAAGAAACGAAGTTACCGAGCTACGAACTTTGTGCAATCAATTATTTTGCTGGTTACGTAGCTCAGCGCAACCTGCGCAAATTTCCGTGCGATCGATGTCGTTTTGAAACCGTTAAAATTCCGATGGAAGCGTCATCGACGAATGAGGTGTATACTGAACTTCGGGAATATGAACAGGCTGACGCTGATGCGCCATCGGTGTCATATCTGAGCCGGCCCACAGACAAGTTCGAAAGCATCGTCAGATCGCAACTCGAAGCTTTTTATCGATTGTGGAAGACGCACTGGGCTTGCGAAGGTCTTTTGATCAATCTTATAGATGATATTATATTACAGATACTGCCAGATTGTATCCTGACTGGTTTCACGAAGGTGATGAATGCCTTCAGCATCGCATAGAGCTTATACGCTTTATGGTCAA
This sequence comes from Neodiprion virginianus, assembly GCF_021901495.1. NCBI lineage: Eukaryota > Metazoa > Arthropoda > Insecta > Hymenoptera > Diprionidae > Neodiprion > Neodiprion virginianus. The sequence continues at coordinate 12,029,286 of NC_060881.1, read as the reverse complement.
AGTGAAGGTTTTCGCTCAGACTACATTCAACAATCGGGCAGTACGACAGTCCGTATCAGCTCGTACTATACACAAGCCGAACAGTGAGTTACAAAAAATTAAAGGTATTTAAATTGAATCGAAAGCTCTCAATGCGAAGATGTACCCTGACGTCAACCGGAGGCTCCATAGCTGCGCTCCATCACACTTTCTGTTGTGAAGACGTACCCGGGGAGGCTCAGTGAGTTGCGCTTAAGTATTCTCTTATTGAAGTCGTACCTGGCGATTGCCAGAGGCTCTATGAGCTGCGCTTCATGTATTTCTTTTTTTTGGTTTGAAGGCATACCTGGCGATTGCCAGTTGCTCTATGAGCTGCGCTTCATGTATTTCCTTTTTTGAAGTCGTACCTGGCAATTGCCAGAGGCTCTATGAGCTGCGCTTCATGTATTTCCTTTTTTTTTGGTTTGAAGTCGTCCCTGGCAATTATCAGAGGCTCGATGAGCTGCACTTCATGTATTTCCTTTTTTTGAAGTCGTACCTGGCGATTGCCAGAGGCTCTATGAGCTGCGCTTCATGTATTTCCTTTTTTTTTGGTTTGAAGTCGTCCCTGGCAATTATCAGAGGCTCGATGAGCTGCACTTCATGTATTTCCTTTTTTTGAAGTCGTACCTGGCGATTGCCAGAGGCTCTATGAGCTGCGCTTCATGTATTTCCTTTTTTTTTGGTTTGAAGTCGTACCTGGCAATTAACAGAGGCTCTGCGAGCTGCGCTTCAACCCGTATATACATTTTTTGGTTGAATATCGGAAAATGGCATATAGCCCTAATGGCTAGCTAGTTTACATGCTATAATGATTTAACTGGCGAATCACTGGCTCTATACATAATGTTTCTATATTTAACCCAAAAATTTAAATACGGGAACGGGGGGTGGTGTTGATTGCCTTCTCGTGGTGCCCCCCGAAAACGAGTGCATTAATTTTTCTTGCTGAATACCAAGTTAAATGTTCATGCTTATTATCCTGTTTCAAGAATAGTTTGGAATATTATTAATTTCATTCCAATTATAGTGCACTCGGCTAAACAATCAACAAAAGTATGATTCACAGAATTCTTTCAACACTTTTCTTATTGACGTTCTGTGAAATCCAGACGTTATTCAGTCACAAAAATTTTAATAGTATATGTTCATGAGTGCTTCAATAGTTGGAAAAAACAAACTCTTACGGACATTCATCTGACAATTCTACATGCCTTTACCTTCACTTTGTTTCCTCCCCAAATCCCATTACGCCTTCATTAATGAGATCATGCTGACCACGCGTGTATTGAACAACTGTAGTATATTTTGATCTTTGCGGATTGATGTGATAATCCCCTCAAAATGTGTAGATTAAAAAATTAATATAAATGATGAATTAGTTTATTGTAATTAGTTGTTGCATGAAAAAAAATATGGTTATGAGTATAAATTTGACTAGTTTACTTGTTAATTTAGCAACGTCAATTTGCCAGCTATCAAGTGCATAACCTTGCCTCGAGACCGGAAGTCATGAGTCGTCACGGTAATTAATTCATGATTTTGTCCTTGAAGTTGCGGCTAGCTAACATTTTTATAAGACTCATAACAAGAATAATGTTCATCGGATGCGTCGGTAATTTCACTTTTTTCCCAGCATTTACGCCCTCTTCAATTGGTTTCGAAAGTCACGGTCCATTTGCTGCCATGAAAAAGTCTAATTTTGAATAATTATTTTCTTGTTTAAATGTTCGGGAACCCGCCTGATCTTTTTGTACAGTCATTTTTGAATATTTCTCCAAAAATCCGATTTTTCTACAGGTTTCGAAGTACTGTGCATGATCTCATTAAACAATGATTGGATTCAAGATTTTCGGTGGGGAAACGGCTGAATGGGGGTAATATTATTAAACAGCTGAAAGAGAGTTTTTATACAATCGACCCGGTCTCCATTTTTTTTCTTCAGATTTTTTCTCATCCGGGTTACCAAATAACGAAACGGAAAAAAAAAAATGGAAAAAAATCCACACACTCTCGGAATTGTTTTTTTTATTTTTTTTTCTCTTCTCAGTTATCAAAAACACAAAAAAGGAAGCGGGATTAAGCAAGAATATGAAATAAAAAAAAATGTAAGAAAAAAAAAGTCGGTCCACTCTCACCTTCATTTATTGACTCTCTTCTGACTTACCCGTAATAAAAAAGGGGCGAGGATTAAGTAAAAAAAAGAGGCGCCAAAAACGGGGAACAAATCGATTCACTCTTGGTATTTTATTGTTTCAATTATTTGTTCTCTTCTAAAAGAAAAAAATAAGTAAATAAAAAACAAAATAAAAAAATAAAAAGCGACCCAGGATCGAACCCGTGTTCCGCAATACCCCACCCTCATGTGGTATCCACTCAGCTGCGCTACAGCTACGTCCGTGTACGTCTGTTTGCTTGATATGTTTACGGAGCTTGCTCGGAATTCGCTGATGATTCTTTGGAAGATTCAGTTCGAGAAAAAAATAATTTCCCCCAACCACTTGCCCATTGCACATTTTGCATAAATGTTATCGAGCTGGCTTCGTATAGTATTACATAGACTGCGTGTACAAATATTGGAGAACACCAGGCGTCACATATTTTCACATCAATAAAAAAATAATATTTATTAAAAAAAAAAAATAAGTATTCTGACTGGGAATGGTTAATTATTTTGGTTCAGCGTCCGCTAATTGAATCCAAAATTTATCAAATCTGGAGATACTTTTATTCACTGACATTCATAATTGAAACAAGAAAAATCCCAATTCTTGGATTCCTGGAAACATCTGTGCGAGCGGGGACAAGGATGCGATTGGCAACCACTTGCTCGAGCGACCGAGTATATCTATATATACACGATTGTGGGCCACCTTCGGTGCATGGCCGCCTAGGTGTCAGGTCTGAAATGGGCCACCTTCGGTGCGTGGCCGCCTAGGCGTCACGTCGACGCTCCAATCTAGCTGGTATCACGAAAAGCCGAGCGTTGGAGATCTCCTTACTCATCTCTGGTCGAAGTGTTCAGTGTCTATTCCCTAGCGTGTAGTTTACATATTTCCCGCATAGCCTCTGTGGCGCCACCGGCGCTCAGCCGGTGACCGCTGTCCAACCGACTCGATGTTTATCACTAGATTTTCAAGCAAGATGGCCGCCAAGGCACATGTCACAGCTCAACGTTCCATGATTGTACAAAATAAAGAAACGTTTGTTAAAGGTTAAAAAAAAAGTGTCTCCTTCATCGAATCGACCCATGATCCAAATATCACACACGAAGGATCTCAAAAACTTTGTGTCAGATATCTGAATTTTGAAGTCTAGACCTAGAGAGAGCTGGACGTTGGCGTTTATTTATTACTGAGCAAAATGCGAGGAGCAAAAATTGAAGAAATTAATAGCAGCTGTATGCCGTCCATTGTATTCTATTGTTCGAAAATTTTTCAACACAGAATATTTATGAATTTCTGTCGATTCTCCGAAACCACTTTTGCCTTAGATAAAGAATCAACTTTAACTTGTAAGTAACTAAAAGCCCTAATTTTATTTTATTTCTTCCGAATAGAATCTTTTATAAACCAGCTTTTTAAAAATACACTGCAAAAAAAGAAATCAGGCATCTTATCACTCACAACTAGAACATGATTTTTAGACACATAATGAGAATAAAAATGCTGTTGACAAATCCCAAAAAATTCTTATAAATTCTGGGTTGTATATGAAATTGTTTAAGCAGCAGCCTACACTAGACTCAACTACTGTGGCCGATTCTTTCTAATTTCTGCTTCTGAAAAAAAAACTAAAAACAAAAAAAAATAAAAGTAACGGTTGGCGTACCCTGGATTTAGGTTTCATTATTTTCATATCTGATACAATATTGTCGAGAATTTGCTAACATCTTTATATGAGTGAATACTATCATTTAGAAAAATTTGAGTGCCCTTGAGAGTTGGAACAACATGAAAAATTGTGGACCAAATCTATAAATCGTTAGGAGTTACACACAGTTCAATTTGAGGTGTAATGCTTCATATATGTATTCATACATACATACTATATTCGATCAGTACGTGTATTTTCGTTAGTAGATAGTCCAAAAATCAACCGGTGCTATGAACTGGCGTGAATATCTTACGACTCGATTGTCTGTTAACAGACCTTAATCAACAATCGAAATCGAAAATCTCTTACTCAGAATGAAAGAAAATGTTGTTTATGATGTTCATATTTTCAGAAATTTCTTACCGTCCACAGCTATGAGATGTGCTTCATATCAAAATATTTCTTTGTATTTCACAAGACAAATATCATCTTGTACAACTTTGACTTTCTTCGACGGCATGACGTAGTACTTGAGGTTATCAAATTTGACGAGAGAGAACATATTGAAAAGGATTCTGGAACGTACTTGTAAACTTTTTTAAAATACTTGGAATGTGAATCGAAATAGTGCTAGTAAGAATTAAATTTTTCAAGTGTTGCTTCTCCGCGATGCCGCTCACCACGCTGCATAGTCACGTGTGCAGATTGAAATTTTGCACCACTGACCCACAGTAATGTAGGATGTGTTCCGAAATATACTTGCAGTACTGGCAACCGCGTTCGGAGATAGTGTAAAACGGCACGCGGTTGGCTATCGACTGCATGACGTCACAGTCGGCAGTGAATTAGTAGGGAATTTCTCCATGACTGATTTTAGTGCATTTTTATTTATCACAAATTTTCATTTTTTTTCAATGCGTAATCATTTGTAGGTTGATTGTAGGTGTTTGATAGTGCGTATCCGACGTTTGATGGTCAAACGTTCATTTATATAAATGAAAACAAATTTACTTAGGGTATTTCAGTGACGGTAGGATTTTTTCATTGAACATAATTTTAGCTGGTTTATCAGCGAGCACATATATATGTAAAATAATCCTATTTTTTTCAAGCCCCAGTGATTGCAGGCAATTAATTCGTAGTTGTCCCTAATATATTAGTTTGCAGCATTTAGCAAAATTTGGTCGCTGCAACGTGATTTTGTTGTAAACCCGTCCTATCATCGCAGCTATTCTCGCGTCATCGGGGTTGAGAGAAATAAAATTAAGGTCAACGCACACTAGACGGAAGCGAAGCACGGCGAAGCGAACAAAATAGTGGCTGTCATCAATTGTATTTTCAGGAAACATAATTACAACAATACTTTGTTGACGCTTTGGGTGATAGCCACTGTTTTCTTTGCTTTGCCGCGCTTCGCTTTCGTCTAGAGCGCGTTGACCTTTGTTTGACATATATATGGGGCATACCAAGTGAAATCGAGGAGTCATTTGCCTCATGTCATCAGATCCTTCGATAACTATTTTTCTCGCATTGATTCCACTCCAAAGAAAGCCTAATTTTTTAAAAGAATTTTTTCACTACTCGTTCAGGTGGCGCGACGATCGTTTTTGTCATGGAGACTAGAGTACAGGAGTCCAATCTCTGTATTAAAGATGCGTCCACAAAATCATGAGAAATAAGGGTTCCGCTACAGCGGCGCTGTCGTCACTCTGGACCGATAGCTATATGTATATTAAATTTAATAGTGTCCATGATGCCTCACATATTTACGTTTATTATAATTATTATAATTTTGGTCACTATATCACTGTACTACTATATTTATAGGATCAGGACGTCCGGGGCGACGCTGGTGATAAAACCGTGCACTATTAAATCTCGGAGTTTCGTGGACGCTTTTTCTGCCTCTCCGCCTTAGAGATTGGACTCCTGTACTCTAGTCTCCATGGTTTTTGTGTAAAAAAAAGGAATAACTGAAAGAACCATTTTTAAAATTCTGAAATTTTCGCCACATATTCTATGTAAAAAATAAGTAATCTCTATCATAATATAAAAAAGGGCTGCGCCTGCCTTATATTTTTTTTTTTCATTTTCGTTAAGTTTCGAAAATAAAAAAAAAATATAAAAGGCGAATCGTAGTGGTCCTTCCAGTAGGGCGATTCTGTAACTCGTTATGAGAATGACGATTCGGAAGGCTATCGTAACGATAACGAATTTCGCCGCGTGTAACGACAATCTTAAACGACGGTGCGGTTCCGTAACTACGAATAGCGACACTTCGACGTTACAGAATGGGATAACGAATCGTCGTTATGGATACCGACAGGAAGTGACGGATTGTGACAAATCCTTAGTAAGTAACTAGAATTTTATCGAAACTCGCCTTAAAATAGTTGAAATTCGTGCCGCGGTGGCGCGCATGAAGGTGTGGCGCCTCGGCCCGGCCATACCACACCAGCGCCAGGAGGCGACACCATCCAGGCACCAACTCGACGGCGCAAGCAGCAACTGGTGCCCCCACGGAGTATAGATACAAGGAGTCTGAACGGTATCGGGGTTTTCATAGTATTAATGTACGCAATAATAAACCTAAATCATAGTTCTCTTTTCTGCCACTGGCTGCGCAAGTACTCAGGACGGACCGTTGTTATTATTATTATTACACGTAAACATACACCATATACTAGCTCGCGAATGTTAAAATTAATTAAATTAAATATAAAATAAAAATTTATCTATTTAAAATTAATTTTAAGAAAACAATGGGTAGGTGTTGTGCTGTTCATGGTTGTCTTAGTGGCTGAAAGGCAAGTGAGAATGTAGAGAAAGTAGCTTTATTCAAAGCACCAAAAGTGAGTAACCTCAAAATAATATTGAAAATTTGTGTTATTAACAAATAATTCTAAAATTTATGTAGTTTTCTAATATTTGAAAAATATTTTTATTTATCTGCTTAAATATAAAAATATATATTACTTTCAAGGATGTTGAATTGCGTAGTAAATGGAGCTCAGCTTTGGGACAAGAATTAAAAGCTAGCAGTTTTATTTGCGAATTACACTTTAATCCAGAGAATGTGATTAAAACTGATCGAGAGATTTTAAAAGATGGTAGTGTATATGTGTATGAATACCAGAAAGTTCATTTGAGGAAGAAAGCTGAGCCAAAATCACATACTAATGACGACAATGAAAACAATTGTAGCTTGCTATTAAATAATGATTCTTCAACAATCTCTGATATAAATGACGATACGACAAGAAATATATCAATTTTTGTTGGCTGTGACGAGCATAAAAAAGAATTAACAAAAAAAAATAATTGACAATTTCATAATAATGCGGGGGCATTTTCTAGTCAAATGTTTTAATAAAAGTGCTACGGAGAGAAAAGTTAAATGTAAATCCTAAAACTTTGTATTTAATTCCACATTTCTCAGAATATTTTTTTCCAGAGAGGTGTCAATAGCAACAAGACTTCCCGCGTAAGAATTTAAACGAGTGCTTCTTAAAAAGTGGCGCACTCTACCGGCAAAAAAATCTGTCCCCTAAATTACGACCATTCGTTCAACATTACGTTCAGACTCCTTGTATCTATACTTCGTGGGTGCCCCGCGCAGACTTCACGGACACATCACTCCCGGGCTAGCCTCGTACCTACCAGCATCGCTTGGCTGACGCCCTTTATTAATAACAAAATCTATAATAATCTAAAACTCATCCGTGTGCATCGCCACAGCTATAGCGTGCACACACTTGTAAATATTGTAAAATACATAACTCAATTAACTACAATTCTGTGTACTATGTCATTTCGTTCCCCCACTCTCGGAAAGTGTAGCGCGTGCCCGCGGCGTGTGACGAACTCGAGCATAGCGCGGTTTAGCATCATAAATTCTACAGTGGTGACCCCGTTTCAACAAAATTAAGTGCTAAAACGCTTCTCCAAGAGAAAGTCAACAAAAAAAAAAAAAAACCATTACGAGTGTCAGTGCCGTGCGCGTACCAGCCTACGTGGCATGTCAAGGCCAAACTCGCCTCTCACAACACCAGAGCACAACAGCAACGCACAGCACATCGACACACCGCACCCAGACAACGACGTCAACGAAGAAACACCCAAGGCCACGCCAACCTGGGATCATTCAGTCGACCTAAACGCGACACTTCGCAGTCTCCAGGACATCTCAGACGACGAGTTTGAATCAAACTTCGGCTCGGCATCGAAAAGCTTAAACGACTCCATCATCGACCTAGTGGCCAGGCGACAACGCGCCTCAGCATTACAAGAGGTAGCAAAAACGCTCGAGTACGAGCCTGAAAACAAATCAATCATGACAGGACCTACTCAAGTTGATGAGCCAAACGCGGCAGCTATAAGCAACATAAAACTGCCAGAACTCTGGACCGACACACGTCTCACCTGGTTCCATCACATTGAAGCAGACTTCAACATAAATCGGATAAAAAAAGACGAAACAAAGTACCTGCTCGTTGTGAGAGCACTTCGCCAAGCTGAGCTACTCGAGGTAGCCGACATCATCAATAGCCCGCCAGAGGAAAACAAATACGAAGCCATAAAAGCACGCATCATCCAACGTTTTTCGGATTCACCGGAGCGAAAACTCGAAAAGTTGCTAAACAACGTCCATCTCGACGGGAGGAAACCTTCACAACTCTACAGGCAGATACAAGATCTAGCTGGCAAAGATGCCTCTGAGAATCTCACCAAGGTCAAATGGTTTGGCTTGCTACCAGTCAACGTTGCAAACATCCTGAAGATACTCAACAAAGCCACGACTGAAGAGCTCCTTGCCGCAGCCGACAAAATGCTAGAGACGCCGATCCTGCCATCCGTCCAAGCAGTGAGCAACGCACCTGTGATCAATGCTACTGAAGTGCTTGCAGTGCAACCCAGATCCTCGGATCTCTCTGAAGTAAAACAGCTCTTACTCGAATTAATTACAATTTCCAGGCAAACCTTGGAGTACGCAAAGAGCAGTACCGCCAGCCAGCCACAACATCAACAAGGTGGAGGTCAACCGAGAGGACGATCAGCCTCAAGGAGCCGCTCTAACAACAACAACAACAACAACACCAATGGCCTATGCTACTACCACAACCGCTTTGGAGGAAAAACAGAGAGATGTCTCCAGCCGTGCGACTACACAGGGCCGCTGGCCCGCCCAAAGTAGCAACAACAGCAGCAGCAGCCGCAAAATTTAAACCCGTAGAGCTGCTGCCCGGCCTAGCACCGAGCAGCAGCCCAGATGTCGCTCAAACATCACCAAGCCGCAGCACAACAACGGCGCAAACTTCACCAACAAAGCGCCTACGAGAAAACCGACTCCATGTCTACGACCGCTCAACAGGCGTACGCTTTCTGGTCGACAGGGGATCGGTAGTCTCCATCCTGCCACACACCATCAACGCAGGCAGCAAAAGCCAGGACCAGCCATCACTTGCAGCAGCAAACGGATCACCCATCCGCACATTTGGCCGCAGAGTTGCACAAATAGACCTGGGACTCCCACGTCAATACACCTGGTCTTTTGTTTTAGCAGATGTCAAAATACCTATCATAGGAGCCGACTTTCTCTCATATTTTGGTTTACTTCCAGACCTCAAACGCCAACGCCTCATCGACGAGACAACGTTGTGCTCTACGCCTGGGCAGGTCAGGCAAACTCACGTGCACTCGATATCCGCACTCTCTCCCATCCAGGTCATCTCAGAGGGCCAACAGCAGGAGATTGAAGCCCTGGTTTCAAGCTACTTCAACCGATTCCTCGCCATCGAAGGGCAAATCACTGGGCCAACAGCACACATCGAGCACCACATCGTCACCGAAGGGCCGCCTGTGTTCTGCAGACCTCGCCAACTCCTAGGCGCCAAGCTCAAGGCCGCCAAAGCTGACTTCGCCATTCTTCAACAAATGGGCGCTATCAAAGACTCAGACAGCGAATGGGCAAGTCCGCTTCACATGATAGCATCGAAATCCGGCAAACTGCGCACATCAGGCAACTTTCGCAGTCTCAACGCACAAACAAAACCAGACAGGTTCCCTCTTCCTCGCATACAAGACCTGCTTCTTCAACTCTATGGCAAAAGAGTATACTCAACTATTGATTTGAAGAGAGCATACTTTCAAATTCCGATAGCAAAGCAGGACATCCCCAAGACGGCCGTAACCACGCCGTTTGGGCTCTTCGAATTCTTGGGCATGCCACTAGGACTCAAGAACGCTTCTCAAACTTTTCAACGATACATGAACAGCATCCTCGGACACTTGGACTTTGTCACCATCTACTTGGACGACCTTCTCATCTCATCGACAACCATGGAAGAACATCTAGAGCATCTACGCATCGTGTTCGACATCTTGCTCGAGAACAAGCTGCGCATCAACTGGGACAAATGCGCCTTCGGCAAAGAAGAAGTCAACTTCCTGGGTTTCACAGTCAACGCCCAAGGCTTCAGACCACCCCCAGAGAAGGTTAAGGCTATACTTCAGTACCCCAGACCAGCAACAGTGTGGGACCTCAAACGCTATCTGGGAGCGTTAAACTATTTCAGGTCACACATCCCACACGCCGCTGAAGCCCAAGCCTTACTCAACGAGCAACTCAAGGGCGCAAAGAAACGTGACAAACGGCCACTCGACTGGACTCCTGAACTCATAGAGGCATTTGAGTCATCGAGAAAAGCACTGGCAGACTCAACGTCATCAAGTTTTCTGCATCCAGACGCCAAAATTATTCTCTCAGCTGACGCATCATCAACAGCACTAGGTGGTTCGCTTGAACAACTCATCGAGGGTAAGCGCCAACCACTCGCCTTTTTCTCAAGAAAATTGTCAACAGCAGAGCAAAAGTACAGCCCGTACGACCGAGAACTTCTCGCTATTTTCGCGTCGCTCAAACATTTCCAGCACATTGTGGAAGGACGAGACTTCATCATACGCACGGATCACAAGCCGCTCGTCAAAGCCTTCCAGCAAAGACCAGAAAAAGCTTCACCACGCCAACTTCATCAGCTCGACTACATTGGTCAGTTCTGCACAAACCTGGTGCACATACCAGGAGAAGAAAATGCAGTTGCGGATGCACTTTCACGCATCTGCTCAATCACAATGCCAACTCGCCTTGACGCCAAAACCATCAGCGAGGCACAAGCTGAGCCAGACGCTGAACTCCCGCTTGCAGAAGCTACATCACTCAAGCTCCAGCCGCTCCAGATCGAAGGTGTGAGCATCCTCTGCGACGTCTCTTCAGGCACAGTTCGCCCTTACTTGCCGCCTTCACTTAGAAAAACTGCATTCGAAGGCGTACATGGTCCATCGCATCCATCCGGCCGAGAAACATCAAGGCAGCTCAAAGAACGATTCATCTGGCCAGGAATAAAAAAAGACGCACTTCGCTGGGCTCGCGAGTGCATTCTCTGTCAACGTGCTAAAATCCACAAGCACACTCGCACGCAGCCAAACCACATTGAAGTCCCAGAAGCAAGGTTCAACCATGTTCACCTCGACCTCATCGTCATGCCACTGGTCAACGAGTTTAGGTATTGTCTAACAATAATCGACAGATTTTCCAGGTGGCCGCAAGCCATACCCATCCAAAACAAGCAGGCCGACACTGTTGCCGCAGCTTTCTACTCAGGCTGGATCGCACTCTTCGGGACACCGCTCACCATCACCATAGACCAAGGTTTGGAGTTCGAGGCCGAGCTCTTCACCTCGCTCGCCAAACTCATTGGAGCAGAGAAGATCCGCACCACAGCGTACCACCCGCAGTCCAATGGCATGGTCGAACGCTGGCATCGCACACTCAAGGCCGCTCTCATGTGCCACAACACTGCCAAGTGGCCAGACGTCCTACCGAATGTTTTGCTTGGCTTACGAACAACATACAAGCCAGACATTAAGGTTTCACCATCAGAACTCCTACTGGGCACGACTGTGAGAGTGCCAGGAGGATTCTTCGTCACCGACGACATACCAGTCAACCCAAGTTCATTCTTGGACAACTTGAGAAGCCACTTCAGAATCCTGCAGCCAAGACAAACGGCTCACCACATCAAGGCCAAAGTCTTCATGCATGGACATCTACGCACATGCACACATGTCTTCAAACGTGTGACCCCGGTCAAGCCGCCGCTCACGCCACCATACACAGGCCCACACAAGGTTCTACGCAGACTTGATGACCAACGATACGTCATAGACGTCGACGGAAGACCATCAACCGTCTCAACAAGCCTGTTGGTACCAGGGTACGTCACCGACGAGCTTACACCTCAACAACCAGCGAAGGACGCAGCTCCTCAACCAAGGCCCACCGTCCAGTTCCAGCTCCCTGAGCCACCCGCTTAAGAGATTCCAGCACCAGCTCCAACTCAACAGTTGCCCTCTGACCAGGCAACTTCCAGAGGGGGAGTAGCTGTGGCGCCTCGGCCCGGCCTTACCACACCAGCGCCAGGAGGCGACACCATCCAGGCACCAACTCGACGGCGCAAGCAGCAACTGGTGCCCCGCGCAGACTTCACGGACACATCACTCCCGGGCTAGCCTCGTACCTACCAGCATCGCTTGGCTGACGCCCTTTATTAATAACAAAATCTATAATAATCTAAAACTCATCCGTGTGCATCGCCACAGCTATAGCGTGCACACACTTGTAAATATTGTAAAATACATAACTCAATTAACTACAATTCTGTGTACTATGTCATTTCGTTCCCCCACTCTCGGAAAGTGTAGCGCGTGTCCGCGGCGTGTGACGACCTCGAGCATAGCGCGGTTTAGCATCATAAATTCTACAAAGGTTTAAATCGAGGCGCGCACAATCACTCAGTCACAGTCAGTGCAAATCCATCATATAGTGAACATTGTAAATATAAATATCATCATTGTTATTATATCTTCACACCGTTTAATACTTTTAATAAATTTTAATAAGAGTAAAAAAATTTATTTGCACTCATACTCTTAAAAGGAGCCCTTTGACCACGTGTTGTGAATCCCCATGCAGCGTTTACTGCTTCTACGTTTTCCTCACTATTCTTTTTGCATGGACCACCATTGGGTTCTTCGTGTAGAACCAATATTCTGAAGAGTAAAATTATATAACTACTCCCATTTTTTACTAAAAATCATAACTGTAGCTGTGATATTTTCAATACTTCAAGAAGTCTTTGAATTTGTTAATTTCATGGAGGCAAAGCTATTTAAAAACAATACCACTTGAAAAATAATTGAGGTCTAGTTTAGAACAAAGATTTTTCGCGTTTTTATTTTTTGTTCGGGTTAAAAAAGGTGAATATTTTTTATAAAATAAAGTTATACTTTAAAAACACAATTGAATATTTCTTTATGTACAATCAATTGTAAACATTATAGTTGAAAGAATGTAAATTCAAAAAATTGGTGATTTCGAAAAATTAACGACGGAGCCAGGAATCGAACCTGGCATCTAGAGATGCTTGACCGGAGCCTTACTCCACTACACCACCTAGCCGCTGTTACGTGCGGGTAAGAGTGTACTGAGCGTCGGATCGTGTCTGTCTGCGTCAGTAGAATTCTGGACCAGAGCCTCACCTTAAGTTCGGCAGAGTTGATCAATCGAACGATGTTGAACGTCGGTCACTTAGGCTTTGTAGATTTAGAATGATATCTTATTATCGAAAGCTATAGTTGAAAGTGTCAATTTGCTGATTCTGATACATGTTAAAAATGATTCCAACGATTATTTATTAAAACGCTAATGTAGTTATTATTATTAGCACTTAAAATTACCTGATTCGGTTGAATCAGGGCCGAACTCAATTTAATTATGGAAAATGGAATGGCATAAAAATGTCTATTCTCGAAATGATGAGATTTAGTAAAGCACAGAAAAGATGGAAACGTAGAAGATAGTGAGTCTTTTGCAGCTAACAGAATAACTGAATGCTCAAATTTAACGAATTAGCGCGATTATTGAGTATAATTTTAACTTAAAAAGAGGGATATTTCCAGACTGAGCGCTACTGATGCTAATTCAGCAGTCCCTTGTCTCCGTTCTTGGTACCAGTTAAATAGAAGAAAGTTGACCCTTATACTAGGGATCATTGTTGGTCTCTACGTGACTTTTTCCAGGAGGGGTGGAACTCGCCGTTATTAGAATATGAGATTTTGATTAAATAATATCTGTGCATTGAAGAAATTAAAGAAATGAAATGAAATGGAATTTTGAAAAAGGTACGCCAAGGCGGTACGTCGGAGCGTAACACCGCCCTGACTCTGTTGTCGTTAATTTCTCTCATCACCTTTAAACAGTATACTTGTTGGCAATTTAACCATTAACATCATTCCATATTCTGTATTCTATTCTTCCGCATCACGGAAGTTGGGAAATCTTTCTCTCATAATTTGTTGTTGAATTCGTTGAGCCAAAGCGCGTGGTCCTCGTCTGTTGTATTCTTCATCTTGATCCATCGGATCAACATCATTCTCTACGGGATGAGCTATCGGAGCTAGTTGTTCGTCATCTTCATTGTTTAATCGTAGTTGCACTTTCATGTTGTGCAGTACTGCACACGCATTAACAATTTTCGCTGCGAACGCTGGTTCATACATCAAGACTCGCTGGTATGACAAGCATCTCCATACAGATTTAAAAACTCCAGAAAACCGCTCGACGACGCTTCTAGCCTTACATAGTTGTTGTGTATATTGATGTTGTCGCGCATCTTCAGGAAAATTGGCCAGAGGTGTTAACAGCCAAGGCTCCAACGGATATCCAGCATCACCTGATGGAAAATATATTGATTTAGAAAAAAGTAGACTAAATATAATATGCATATGATGTATATAAAACTCAAACAGAACCTATGCTGTTTTGCTGAACAGTGAAAAATATTTTCGCTTTGACTGCGCTTAAGGTGTTAACCAAGATTCATCACAGCTTCTTGAGGCAGGCGAAAAAGGCTGAGAAACTCTTCTCGTGGTAGCTGAAACGGATTCTGAGCATCTCTCAGTCGCCTTCTTTCCACACGACGTTCGAGTCGACGTAATCTTTCCTCAAGAACGAATACATCCCAAGCAAGGTATTCGATAACCATGATCCTTTGAGATTGAAGATAATCAAAGAAACAGCGTAAATAATAGACTTAATAGTAGAAATGAATTATTAATGGAATTAATGAATAATTATATTTGTGGAAGCAACTTTGTGGGTTCTTCGGAGCAATACTACAATTTATAGGTTATGTTATTCTTTTTTAGAAAATGATGAAATCTATTCTACAATTTTTTCTGAAGTCAATCTGCATTGATAATTTCTAATTACTGCAAAATTCAACTTACTTGTTATTTCAAACGGCGTAATTATTTTTCACTTTCGGAGCACTTTTCGAAGCACTTTCTCGGAGTCGAGAAAAATATGTGAAACGCACACCACTCCTCTAGCTCGTGTGCAAAGTGTCGTTATAATGGTCGTTATAGCGTACCGAGGGGGTCTCTGAGCCTCGCTATCCGCTCGCACCGTAACGACGTCATAACGACACTTTTCGTTACTAATAACGACAAAACTCGCTAAGAATAGTGTACAGAATCGCATTTGTCGTTATAATAGCGACGCGGTCGGTAGCATAACGAAACTTGTCGTTATGAGTCCGTAACGACAGCATAGCGAGTTACAGAATCGCCCTACAGGAGTGGAAAAGAAAGAAGAAGAATAGAACATATCCTGGAAAATTTTTATATTTTGCGAATTTTCCAAAATAACTGATACAAACCTTTAACGTTTGGTAAGGTAAAAAAAGATTTTGCACATTTGTTTTGGAAAATATGCAAAATATCAATATTTTCCAAGACATTTTTTATTTTTATTTTTTCTTTTCCACTCCTATAAAGACCATTAGAATTTGATTTATTTAATTTTTTTTCTATTTTCGCAACTTGAAAAAAATGTAGAAAAAAAAATATAAACCAGTTGCAGCCCACTTTCGTATTATGATAGATATTACTTATTTTTGACTCAAAATCTATGGACAAAATTTCAGAATTTAAAAAATAGCGTTTTTTAGCTATCCCTTTTTTACACAAAAACGATCGCCGCGCCACTTGAAGGAATAGCGAGAAAATCCTCGAAAAATGAGGCTTCTTTTGGAGTGGAATAAATGCGAAAAAAAAGTTATGCAAGAATCCGATGACATGAGGCCAATGACTCCTAGATTTCACTTGGAATGCCCCAATCGTCCATGCCTATAAACGAGATAACATAATGTTCAATGACAAAATTATAACGACCAGCTGCACGTACACGCACACACGGTCAGCTGAGCCGTATACATGATGGGCAGCGCAGCAGAACAAAATATCAACAAAGATTAGCGAGCGAAAGTCCGAGCGCGAGACACGACGAGACGAGGACGGACGATTTCGACGCGAAACTCAGCCTTAACTGCCGACGACTAAGACATCGCCGCCCTCGAACAGTACGAATTGTATAAATACAGGTGTCTCACGTGCTCTCGGTACTCATATGTAGCATAGCGCTCGCTGCAGTCATACACGTTATTGTAAAGAGGCAGTCTCGTCTTGAGGCTGTTCTCTAATTTGGAATCATTTCATTTCAACTAACTTGTAGGGTGGCATAACGCTACTTCAGAGAAATTATAATTTAAAGTTACAGTAAAATTTCGGCATAGCCACCAGATTTTGCAAAAGCAGATTCAAATGTTAGAAGTTGTATAAGCATAGCTGTTCACAACAACGTTGCGAACGCAACACGTCGGTCGCGCGCCTTCCAAATCACGCGAGGCAACCAGCCTCGCACACTTTCTGATCACGCGACCCAGAAGAAAGTGTGACGTCACGCACGCCACCCACGCAGCTGAGCGCGTTGCTTAATCGCCAAACATGGTCTCCCGCTATCAAGGATCCACCGAGGCTGGAATAAGAGACGGCCGATCAGACCGATCGGCAGGACACTTCGGGTTCAACGCCTTGACGCTCCCAACTGACTCCGAACGACACTGCTCCAGCTCATCGACGCTACAACGACTGACTGACCAAGCTGACTGACTTCACAACAGACTTGACGACACGACGTTGTATGACGGACTCTTTGTATCTGGCTTCGGCCAGCGACCAACAAAGATCAACTGCATCAAACCCGCCTGTCCCTTGGACACTACACCCAATAGACGTTCCCGCTCGACCACTGACAAGACCACCAGCCGTGCTTCTCTCCTTGTGGGATGTTCGACGAGCGCGACTGACTTCTCCGAGCTATTACCGGCACATCCCACCTCCTGTATCACCATTTCCTGAGCCGCAGCGTTCCTTTGCGACAATTGCCACCCAGACTACTGACAGCGAGTGGGAGTCTCCGGTGAAACCGACTGAGAACCGCCGTCCCTCAACGCCTCCTAGTTCGCCGGAAAGCAGATACACTCCGCCACCCAGGACCGTGACCGATCCCTCTAGACGACTGACATCAACACTGACGCCTCCACCACATTGCATTATTACTAAAACTGCACCATGTATTACTTGGCAACCATGTAAATAACTGTACATATTGTAAATAAATTAAATAATTAGCATTATACAAAATAAACTCAACACCACAAATCATCTTTGATTCCAAGCGACTCACACCTTCCAAGCGGCTCGGTCGAATTACAAGCTCCCAAAGAGCGAACATTTATTGGTCCTTCGAGCCGGATACAGAGGACAAGGTCAACGCGTCAACACAGCACCTTCGTCTTCCTATATAACCACCCACCGCAATCATGGATCGCTCATTCGAAGAGCTGATCCGGAGCCAGACGGAGCTACATGGAAGGATCGCAAGGATGGTCGAGAACCTCAGGAAGACCGGCCAGGCAAATATTAGCGCCGGAGCCGTCCAAGCGCGCATCTTCAATCTCGACAAATACTGGGAGAAATTCGAGAATCAACACGAAGTTCTTCTCAACAAATTCAAGGATGAGTTAAAGAAGCACGATTACGCCACATTCTCATCACTGGTGGAAGAGGAGTATATGTCGCAGCGCGGCATGCTCATGGACTTCGCTACAAAGCTAACAGGAGAAACAAGGAATTCTTCTGCAAGCACCCAACCACAGCAGAGCAACGGCCGAGCTTCACTGCCTCGTATCCAGCTGCCCATGTTCTCGGGCAATTACGAAGATTGGCCATCCTTCAGAGACCTGTTTAAATCATTGATCGACCAGAATGCATCAATCAGCGAGGTCGAAAAACTCCACTACCTCAAGGCGAGCCTGAAAGGGGAGGCCAGCCTACTCATCAAAACTCTCAGCATCACCGCAGAAAACTACAAACAAGCCTGGAACACTTTGAGCGGCTTGTACGAAAACAAAAGGGCATTGATCAGATCGTGCCTCACCAAATTTACATCAATCCCAAAGGCAAAGGCGGAGTCAGCAAACGAACTTCAAAGAATCTTCCACGGCATGATCTCAACCTGCAGTTCACTTGACGCCATTGGAAGACCCATCGGGCAGCACGAGGACTTGTATGTCTTCCTGGTTGTCGAACTATTCGACAACAAAACACGTCGAGATTGGGAGGCCTCTATCGCCGAGACAACGGAGCCTCCTACCTACACACACCTCAGGAATTTCCTCGAACGCCGAATCCAGACGCTCGAAGCAATCCAGCAACCAAAGGGAGAACAGAAATCTCCCGAACCATCACCACGGTGGAAAAACACACATCACGCCCAGAACAACAATGGGAAGAAGAAGGCAAGCGAACCCGAACAAGAACAGAGACGCAGTGCACCCACAGAAACCTGCATCATCTGTAACCAGGCTCACTACATTATGTTCTGCCCAACCTATAAGGACAAACCAGCCAGGGAACGGTTGAGCATAATTTTGCAACACAACCGCTGCACCAACTGCCTGGGGAAACACAAGCACCACGAATGTCCATCCAAGAAGACGTGCCGAACTTGCTCGGAGGGACATCACACCACGCTGCACGATGCCTTGGCCGCTCCAAAGCCAGCAACCTCAGCCAATTGCCTCATCGCCAAGCAGCGCCCATCAACAAGAGTGTCCGTTCTGCTAGCTACAGCCCGCATCCGGGTAGCAGATCGTTTCGGCAACTTGCACCATGCACGTGCACTTATCGATCAAGGCTCTGACACGAGCATGATCACCGAGAGGCTAGCACAACGCCTCCACATCACTCGGACTAAAGCATCAATCGCCATATGCGGAGTAGGTGGAGTCCAAACCGCAACAGCAAAGGGGAAAGTCGAGCTGAAGGTTACAGCTCGTCACAAGAACACCACTATTGTAACGACAGCACTGATTCTCCCCAAACTGACCCTCTACGGCAACAACGTGGAAGCATCGAGGCGGGAGTGGAATCACATCAAGGGGCTCGATCTAGCAGACCCAGACTTCGAAGCCTCCGATCCCATCGACGTCCTCCTCGGGGCTGACATCTATGCTCAAATCATGGACACCGGTCTCCGGAAGGGGGGCAGAAATCAACCCATCGCCCAGAAAACCATCTTCGGATGGATTCTATCAGGCACCACCAGTGCGTCAAACGCATCCACCAATACCACAGTGAGTCACCACTGTTCAACAAGGGACTCGCTATCATCCATGGTTCGACGATTCTGGGAACAGGAGGAACTGCCCAACGCTCCTCCTTCCTTGACTCCCGACGAGAGAATTTGTGAGGAGACCTACGCCATCGGACATTCCCGAACACCCGAAGGTCGCTACATCGTGCGACTACCAACTTCATCAAAAATAATGGACTTGTCGGACACCCGGAGAGCTGCCGAAAGAAGTCTCAATTTCACCTTCAAGCGCTTTACACACAATAAGGGGCTTGAGCAACATTACCACGAGTTCATGTCCACCTACGAAGCCATGAAACACATGGAGGTGGCAGAACAACCCAAACCGACGAGCAACGTCTGCTACCTTCCTCATCACGGAGTGTGGCGAGAGTCTAGCACCACTACACCGCTTCGAGCAGTGTTCAACGGATCCTGCCTAACTCACCAAGGAATCTCCCTCAACCATATCCTGCTAAAAGGGGAGAATCTGCTGCCAGCTCTATCTGACGTCTTGCTCAGATGGAGAACCCATCGCTTTGTCATCGCTGCTGACATCGAGAAAATGTACAGACAGATTCTCGTACACCCAGATGACAGAGACCTCCAAAGAATATTGTGGAAAACCGAGGAAGATCAAGACCCACGCGAATATCGACTCAACACCGTGACGTACGGTCTCGCTTGCGCTCCCTTTCTAGCCATCAGGACCATCCGACAACTGGCTCACGACGAGCAGGCGAATTTCCCACTTGGAGCATCTATTCTTCAACGAGATATCTACGTTGACGACATCCTTACTGGAGCAGATAATCAAACGCAACTGCTCAATCTTCAAAAGGAACTTCGAGAGATATGCATGGCGGGCGGATTTCCACTCAAGAAATGGATGTCAAACGACTCCACTCTGCTCACACACATTCCAGAGTCAGATCGTTTGGTAAAGGGCAACATGTCTTGGGCTCCTACAGAGGAAACTCACTCCACTCTAGGGCTTCAATGGAGCCAGCAATCAGACACCTTCCTGTTCACCGTCCAACCAACCACCGCCAAAGCTATTACGAAGCGATCAATTTTATCTCAGGCAGCTCAACTCTTCGATCCATTAGGATGGCTCACACCCGTAACAACCCGAGCAAAAATCACCATTCAGTCGACATGGTTGATCAACGCCAAGTGGGATGATCCTCTTCCTCAACACATTTCACAAGACTGGAGGGAGTTTCACGACCAATGGACAACACTCTCCAACATTCGCATTCCTCGCTGGCTAATTCGGACCAACAAAATAGAACTCCATGGGTTCTCAGACGCCTCCGAACAAGCCTACGCGGCCGTCCTCTACTTGCGAGCTCTCCAGGAAAACGGCCGGAGCGAAACATCATTGATAGCTGCAAAGAGTAAGGTCGCACCACTAAAACAGGTGTCACTTCCTCGACTGGAACTTTGTGCAGCACATCTCCTCACTAAGTTGGCTCACCACACACTCAGGCTGACCAACTGGAATAACATCACTACATACTTGTGGACAGACTCCACTGTCACGCTGGGCTGGATCCAGGCACCTCCACGAAGATGGAAAACATACGTAGCAAACCGAGTCGCTGAGATCCAAACACTGCTTCCAGAAGCCAAATGGAATCACATCCCGAGTCAGCACAACCCAGCGGATTGCGCATCACGAGGGCTCTCACCACGGGACCTACTCACACACCAACTTTGGTGGAAGGGACCTGAGTTTCTCTCCAATGATGAGAAACCTCCACGGAGTAATCTCCAGACAGATCTCACCAACCTTCCAGAAGGGAGGTCAACAGCCCATGCAGCAACAGCCAGAGAACCACCAACTGAACCTGAGATGCTCAGTCTATTCTCCAGCTACAGCAAGCTGCTCAGAATCACCGCTTGGTGTAGACGTTGGCTTCCTCAAAACCACAATCACGAAAATCTCCTGTCCCCAGCCGAGATCATCCAAGCCGAGATCGCGTGGCTAAAAATCATCCAACAACACCATTGGAGGGAAGAACTCAGACACCTTACAACCAGCAGCATCAAAAAGGGAAGTTCATTGATATCCCTCACTCCCTACCTCGATGACAAAGGCATTTTACGAGTCGGAGGAAGACTCAAACATTCATTACTTTCCCTCGACGAAAAACACCCAATAATCCTGCCATATGATTCAAAATTCTCATCCTTGTTGATAGATCACCTGCACACGAAGACACTACATGGCGGAGTTCAACTCGTCCTAGGAACATTACGCCAGCGGTACTGGATTCCCCGAGGACGGAACCTCATCAAATCACGTATACGCCAATGTGTCATATGTACGCGATGGCGGGCGGAGCCACCGCAACAACTCATGGGAAATTTACCACGGTCACGAGTAACTCCAGCAAGACCGTTCCAATTCACTGGAGTTGACTACGCAGGACCAATCGCCTTGAAGACTTCACCAGGACGAGGAACACAAGACCACCAAGGCCTTTTTCGTCATCTTCGTATGCATGGTGACCAAAGCTGTGCACTTAGACATCGCTTCCGACTATTCCACGCAAGCCTTCACAGCAGCTTTAAAACGATTCATCTCAAGAAGAGGACTCTGCACCGAGCTCTACAGCGACCGAGGTACCAACTTCGTAGGTGCAAACACCGAACTGCAAAAGCTGATCAAAGCTGCAACGAGCGAACACAACTCCTTCACAAAGGAACTCGCTCAACTGGGCATCACTTGGCGGTTCAACCCACCAGCAGCTCCACACTTTGGCGGGCTCTGGGCAAGCTGCCGTGAAATCTACAAAGTTTCATCTTCGTCGAGTCATCGGAGACGCTTCGCTCACATACGAAGAAATCAGCACCGTCCTCTCACAAATCGAGGCGTGCCTAAACTCTCGGCCTCTCAGTGCACTAACTGATGATCCTGACGACGTCTCGGCCTTAACCCCGGGTCACTTTCTCATCGGTGCACCCCTCAATGCACTTCCGGAACCAACACTTGCGGACACGCCAACATCACGATTATCCCGCTGGCAACAACTCACCCAGATGCGAGATCACTTTTGGACAAGATGGTCCCGCGAATACATCCAAAGCCTCATCCCAAGAAACAAATGGCTCCAAGCAAGGGACAACATAAAAAAGGGTCATCTCTGCCTCATCCGAAACGAAATCACTCCTCCATCAAAATGGCCGCTGGGACGAATCATCGAAACACTACCAGGAAACGATGGTCTTATCAGAGTTGCCGTCATAAAAACCGCCACAACCACGCTAACCAGACCAATCAACAAGATAGTTCTCCTTCCAATTGCTGCAGAAGAGTAACAACAATATCACTATGCACACATAGTGAGGCGGGCGGAATGTTCACAACAACGTTGCGAACGCAACACGTCGGTCGCGCGCCTTCCAAATCACGCGAGGCAACCAGCCTCGCACACTTTCTGATCACGCGACCCAGAAGAAAGTGTGACGTCACGCACGCCACCCACGCAGCTGAGCGCGTTGCTTAATCGCCAAACATGGTCTCCCGCTATCAAGGATCCACCGAGGCTGGAATAAGAGACGGCCGATCAGACCGATCGGCAGGACACTTCGGGTTCAACGCCTTGACGCTCCCAACTGACTCCGAACGACACTGCTCCAGCTCATCGACGCTACAACGACTGACTGACCAAGCTGACTGACTTCACAACAGACTTGACGACACGACGTTGTATGACGGACTCTTTGTATCTGGCTTCGGCCAGCGACCAACAAAGATCAACTGCATCAAACCCGCCTGTCCCTTGGACACTACACCCAATAGACGTTCCCGCTCGACCACTGACAAGACCACCAGCCGTGCTTCTCTCCTTGTGGGATGTTCGACGAGCGCGACTGACTTCTCCGAGCTATTACCGGCACATCCCACCTCCTGTATCACCATTTCCTGAGCCGCAGCGTTCCTTTGCGACAATTGCCACCCAGACTACTGACAGCTATTATATATCAATGGTGTAACGTAAGGGTATAAATGATTACTCACAACACAGCGGGATGATATTTAACGTATGGATTTATTATGTATAAAGATACGGCTATGCAACGAGCATGCCGGAGTACATATGTGCTTGTCGGAGCCATGCACACAACTGACTCGCTCTCTGAACGTGAGAGTAGAGGCGCTACGGTATCACACATACATATGCAACTAGGAATGTATATCAATACATTACAACTTTCCCTCTTGTTTAATAAGAAGCCTCGGAGAGCGTCGTGGCATTGGTTTTATTAATTGATCTGAGTGTCGTTTATGCATCTCACCCGAGTCTGCTTGTACAGTATAGGTTTGCGGCGCAGTTTGCTTAACTATTTTACCATGAACTCTCTTCTCGTCTCTTACCCCGTGCGCATCCATATAAACATTATCGCCAACCTCGAGTATAACATTGCGATTACCGGCTCTCGCTAATATTTGACGCCTTTGTTGGCATTCCACATAATCAGATGCACTTGGCTTTAAGGTATCGAATTTGTTTCTTATCTCGCGGTTGTACATTATACTCGCCGGGCTTCTACCTGTAGTTATGTGTGGGTAATTTCTGTAATCAAATAAGAATAGATTTGTGGCATATTCTACACTCTTACCCCCTTTCACTATTTTTTTTACCTTATCTTTGAAGGTTTGTATAAAGTTTTCTGCCGCACCGTTTGTGGCTGGGTGGTACGGAGGCGAAAAGGAGTGTCGAACATTATTTAGTTTTAAAAATGTTAAGAATTCTAGACTTCTGAATGGAGGCCCTCCGTCTGTTACAACGTGCATAGGCAATCCAAATCTAACAAAAAGATTTTTGAATTCTTTTATGACTCTTCGACTCGTTCATCATTTTCCGATTGCAGTAAGTTAACATTTGTATTTGTCGGAAATTTATTTCCCGTAAAACTACATACTTGGGCTAAATGCCCTTTTACATTACACTGATGGCACACCAAATCACGATATCTGCACTCCTCACGCGTGTGATTTCCCTTGCCGCAACAAGAGCACTTCACTACACTTGTTTTCTGCGTTGATCGTTGACCTTGCCGTGCTTCGCTTGATGATCGTTGATTTCTGTGTTGTTGCTGCTGTCTTCCGTTGTAGTTATTTTTATATCCTTGGTTTCTTCCTTGATAACTGCTGCCTCGATGCTGCTGCCATGGTTGTCTAGCACCGCGTAATGCAAATACATCTGCTTTTGCATTTCTTGTATCTAATGCATTTTCTGAAGATGCGGCGTCTTTTTCTGCTGACTCTCGAGTGGTAGCAATTTCACATGCTATTTTAAATGTCAGAGATTTTTCTTCAAACAGTTTCACTCGGGTATTTCTATCTTTTATTCCGCAAACAAACTGGTCCTTCAGTGCATCATCCAGGTTACTAAAATTGCAATATAGCGATAGTTTTTATAGGCGCGCTACGAAATCAGCAATAGTTTCGTTTTCTTTTTGACTGGCTTTGTGAAAAGTGCAGCGCTCCATTGTCTCTGATGGTTTTGGTTTAAGGTGGTCAGACATGAGTTTTATATTTTCGGCGAACGAAGTATCTTTTATTTTCTTTGGAGCCGCGAGCTGTTTCAATAGTGCGTGTGCGTCGTCGCTTAAATGCGTAACCAAGTTTGCTATTTTAATCGACTCGTCCGTGATCTTTTTTGCGGTGAAAAAGAAATCTAATTTATCTTCAAACAGCTCCCAATCATCGTCTAAGTTAAATTGAAAATGTGGATCGCCCATATCGCTATCTTTGTCTGAATCGACGTTGCTAGTGTCGTCGCTGCTGGACTTATCGTTTGCTACCTTTTCTTGTGTAGGTAACGTAGTTTTCTTAATTGGTTTTTTTGATTCCGACCCGTCTACTTGCGTTTGTGAGCTCGCTGCTTGCTCTGATGTTTCTTTCTTTTCACTTTTTTTTATTTCTGATCTAAGTAATTCACGCAACGTGTTATAATTTTCACCCTCTTCAAATGCTACACCTCTGTTTTGTAATTCTTGTATTATCTCTCCTTTGTTTAGATTTTGTATCCAGCCTGTTTTATTCGACATTAATTTGCAACGTTGCTCCTTTGAATTTAATGAATGTAATTTTATGAACTATTAGCCCCTTCCGACTAAATATAGTGACCGATTTATTTTCTTTTTTTAGAACAATTTTCACTGCGTAATACGCCTTTCCGTATTACGCTTAACTGCAAATCTTCAATTGCTTCCCGAACACGTGTTTGCCACGAACCTCAAAATAGTTTTTGAGCGCGTGGTAAAGGTTTATCTGTAATAGTACGCGGGATTCTTTTTCTCGTCGCCAGTTATTATATATCAATGGTGTAACGTAAGGGTATAAATGATTACTCACAACACAGCGGGATGATATTTAACGTATGGATTTATTATGTATAAAGATACGGCTATGCAACGAGCATGCCGGAGTACATATGTGCTTGTCGGAGCCATGCACACAACTGACTCGCTCTCTGAACGTGAGAGTAGAGGCGCTACGGTATCACACATACATATGCAACTAGGAATGTATATCAATACATTACAACTGACAGCGAGTGGGAGTCTCCGGTGAAACCGACTGAGAACCGTCGTCCCTCAACGCCTCCTAGTTCGCCGGAAAGCAGATACACTCCGCCACCCAGGACCGTGACCGATCCCCCTAGACGACTGACATCAACACTGACGCCTCCACCACATTGCATTATCACTAAAACTGCACCATGTATTACTTGGCAACCATGTAAATAACTGTACATATTGTAAATAAATTAAATAATTAGCATTATACAAAATAAACTCAACACCACAAATCATCTTTGATTCCAAGCGACTCACACCTTCCAAGCGGCTCGGTCGAATTACAAGCTCCCAAAGAGCGAACATAGCGCTCACGACAAATAATTCAGGAGCCGTACTTAAGAATACTTGCATTATTCTATTTATTTTCTATTTTTTATTTTAAGTTCTTTGGATGATTTTTGTTTTTCATTGTATTGATTCCTCGAATTATTTCTGTGCTTTCGCTTGAGCTATTGTTTTCATTGATTAAACCTGATGTTCAAAATCACACAGGGTTCTGTTTTTTTTTTAACCGCCAAGGTCAGGTTTTCTTGTTTCGATCAGGATAAAACACCACTGAGTGAACCCAAAGAGAGATCGGCTCTGACGAACAACCACAACGTAAAAAATCCTGGGTTTTCGGTAGCTGTTGATTTTAGCATAGCACAACTTCAGAGAAGAGCTGGCGTAAAACACCTGCTGCTTCGATCGGCGAGGACGGTTGTTCAGACTAGGGATAACGAGGGCCGCTTTGGACCTTTTTAAGATTCGCAGTGGGTTGTCAGGATCCGATCAATACCACCATATCTCCGATTAAGTAAACTGGAATCGCTTTGACGTGAAAAATCTAAGTTGATCCACAGATCAGAAATCAGAATAGGGTGTTTCGGTTCGACGAGATCGATCCATACTTTTCTCGCATAATAAAGGGAAGCCACAACTTAATTAAATTTCATCTATTCAACTTGTACAAGCGGTAAAGATACTCACAATAACGCTTCGATTCTGTCTACGAGATGGATGAGCTCTTGGCGAAAATCGTACACGTTACAATATATAAGTATAGAAAGAGAGAGAGAGAAAGTCGGATGAAGGGAGTATTCTGCTTTTTCTTGACGTGACGAAAATATACTAATATAAATAGTCTAAATCTCCATATCAAATCACATTCGGAGTTAAAGAAGCAGCATAGAGAACTGCGTTCTTGACAGGGGTCCTCCCGCCGCACACGATTGTTTTCCTCAGGTGGAGGCGCTGAAACTACGTCAAGGGGACTTTACTTTTTTAAACAGAACCATGTATTTTTTTCAACATTATTTCTCAGTTTGCGACGAATTCATTGTCAGTGACTTACAATACGAAGTCATTCTAGTCATGTAAAGTGTAAGAAGAGTTCAAAAATCCAATCAAATCATAATAATAATCGCTTCTAAGGGATTCACTCAACTTATACTTTGGGTCTACCTGCAGAAATTGAGGGTCAAACTTTTTTGATGATTTCTTTATAGAAAAAATCCAAAAGTTAAATAATTTTGCGGAATATTTTTAAGAAATCTTCCGTGAATCTGTCCCTTCAATATTACATCAATAAAATAACTCAATTGTTTCAATTTTATCACATATTATTTAAAAATACCACAAATTTTGACAAAATTTCATTACTTGAAGTGAGCCACAAGTTCGAGCAAGAGCCTAAACTAGTGAATCTTTTGAAAGTTATTATTCCAGGTCACTGAATTCGTCTCAATCAGTTAAAGTGTCATAGAAAAAAAATACATGGTTTTATTTCAAAAAGTGGAGTTGACCTTGACGTATCTTCAGCACCACCATCGAGAAAATAGGATTCTGGCTTTCTATAATTTCGTTGTTCTCTGAACTTTCTGTACCTTATTACTGAAAAATAGCTCAGGCAAACATGCTGTGCTGAAAAAAATTTTTTTGGCTGCCACCTCAACGACGTTGAAATTTTGAAAAAGGCTTTTGTCGGGAATTTCAAAATTGATGTATGAAAAAATCTTTTAGTGGGTATGTTGTGGATGACGATACAAACCTTCGATTCTAACCTCAGATATGTGCGATTTCTTTTACAACCAAATAATATATGTTGAAATCCGTAAAACCAATTGTTTTCACTCTGAATATTTTTGTTTCTTGTAATATCGAAGAATCTATTCTGAAATTTGTAGGAAGTAATTTTTTCAACATTCAAATATTTTCAAATCACATTTGGTCCTAAAAAATCTATGTTGATTTAAGATTGATTGAAAAAATTTGAAAGTACTGCTGAGAATGAAAAAAAAATAGATGTTAAAAATTTCCATATAGATATTTTGATACCACAAAAAATTTGAAATTATTTCAAAACGAAAAACAAAAAATTTCTTACCTATCGCACTGTTACGGAGTAGATGATTTAGATCACGACGAGCGGTAATCGTGGCAACAGCACAATTCTCCTGTGTCGCAAGTTCGAGTGTAAGTGTCAGTGTTTACCGCGCGTCCATCAGTTCGCCGCGGCGTACACTGTTGCCATTCCGTCACAGCTGATTGTGTCTCCGTTCCGTGTCGAATTGAATTAATATTCTTCGCAAGTCGATATCTCCGAAACTAAGTAGTCGAAAATTGCCATTTTTTAAAATGATAATCACAAAATATTATTGCATACACGAGTGGTTTTATTTGAAAATCCTAAGATCCGTTTAGCGTCTATAATGAAAAACGTGAGCAAAGTCCTATCCGTTCACGTGTTAGGTATAGGCATCGCGTACAAAGAGACTGGTTTTTAATTGCATTTATCTCACAAACTAATTGTAAGTAGTGGATCGAATAAAAACTATAGGAATCGGTTCACGAAGGTTGTGTCGACACTATACTAAAATTTCAGGCGATTCCTAAGATTTGACAAAAACTCCAGAACTACCTTAATTGCTATATCGAATCCCACTGCGCGCTACATGTAATTTTTTTTTTTTTGTCTTTCTGTTCATTTCTCTATGCTTAGCGTCATTCTAAAATCAGATGAATCACGATTGTGCCAATTATTAATTCATAATTATTCACTTTTTATCGACAAAAAAAAATGAGTTTATCTTTCTCACGTCTCATGTGGAAAATCGAACTTCCCACGAAAATATACAATACTTTCTTCTTGTACAATGTCAATAATTTGATATTTTATTCACAGTTGATTACCATTATTCTACACAAAACAAAGAATAACGCAGAATTGTGAATATTATGATGTTTTTTTTTTAATAAAAGCATAAAATAAATAGAAATATTGATTTTGCACAAATTTTCGTGTATACTTTCTTCATTCCCAATTTCCTGAGGAAAAAAAAACATAATATTTCCAATTCCGCGTTATTCTCTGTTATGTTTAGAATCAACTGTGAATAAGATATTAAAAATTATTGACATTGTACAAGAATGAAGTATTGTATATTTTCGTAGCAAAATCGATTTTCCAAATGAGACGTGATAAAAATAATCTAATTTTTCTATCGTCATAAATTGAATGATTGAAAATAAATAATTGGCACAATTGTAATACATCTAATTTCATGACAACGTAAAGGATGAAAAAATAAACAAATAAAGTGTTGCATACACCGGGATTTGATCCAGCAACTTTGCGGTTGTGAAGCAGAGCGCTTACCCGCCGCGCTACGCATTCTTTGAAACACTGGAAACCTAGAAAGTATATGAAGGCACTAAAATATTTTGAGATCTGATTTTTCGAAATAAGTGAGAAGCGCGTCCTACTACTTGCACCTGTTACAGTGCTAGTCATGACCTACGCGCCTGAAAAATATGAATTGAATCGATGAGGGGAAATTGGTGGATTCCCCTTGTTAGTAGTAAAAAAAAACGACACAGCTGTCAGATTTCAATCGAAGGTTTGTGTTGTTATTCACAAGATACCCACCGAAAAACTTTTTGACATGTCGATTTTAAAATTGCCGAGAATATCCTTTTTTCAAAATTTCAACATCGTTGAGCTAATAAAAAATTTTTTTTTGTCCCAGTCTTTTCGGGTAAGTTATTTTCTCGTAAAAAAGTACGAGAATCTCGGAGAAAAGCGAAATATAAAAAAGGTACTTCTTTGAACTACTCCAGTACACACGTAATAAAAAATCCAAAGCTTCATACTGTAATTTTCGTCCTGCGGTCACTGGTTCTCAACCTATGTCTAAAGATCAGCGCAACGAGATAATTCTACCGTGTACTATTTTGCACATAGTAAAGTTCCCAATGTATGCAGGAACTAGGTGACACACGACAGTCCAACGCATACTCTGGAACCCGTGTAACAACTATACATCGGGAATGATGATCTCTTGTGGTCAGATGAAATACTGTTGATTTCTTGGTATAGCTTGGTATTCAACACTAGTTGATCGGTGGTTCGACATATAATTCAGTGAATCAAATTCCGAAATTGGATGTGAACACTAACGACTAATTTATAACTCGATGCATTTTAAAATCAGTTGCTTTGGGAAATATTGAAATAAAATTTTCTCCACATAATACAATAGCTACCAGCAATGGAAAAACCGGAAGTGGCAAGGTCTGAAAAGTGGTCGGATTCACGGGCAGCCGATACATTATTTTCATGTCATGTACGGTGTGCATGCTTTGAAGGTGTATTGTAGTGTTTACGACGTTACTCGATGTACAAATACTAAGTAAGAATGTATGTAGTCACGGTACAGCGCGAGGCAGTTGGTCAGCGAGCGCTGAGCGTGACACACGCAATCACCTTATTTACTTGTTTCCTAATAAAATTATTCTATAGTGTTAAGCCTGATCCCGAGTGTTATTTAGTTGAGAGCCCCATTACAAAACATTACATGTATGATTACTCGAAACATCATATTTATATTTTACAAATTGTCATTTCATCATTTCCTTGCATATTCTGATGAACGTAATTACTTATCGTTTTTAACGCGACACTACCACTTTAGAGATGATATACTTGAGAATTTTGTTTAGGTGGTCCATTAGTCTGATAACTTAATTGTGGCGCCATCTATTGGCGGCAGAGCCGGAACTAAGTAAAGTCTGAAAGCATGCTCAACATATATATCGCAAAAGTTCCCAAATCATGCTTTACATATATAATACTTTGAGACCAGTCCCCAAAATATACAAAAGTTCTCAATGTATGCATTCGCTTAAATTTTGCACCCGAAGTATACCCCCTGCATATATACCGGGACAATCTCTTGAAACTATACATACAATGCGGATGCGCCAAATAATTCAATCTCATTGGTCGGTAAAATCGCCCTGCGGCGATGTTTTCGTCTGCTGAGCAGAGCCCCAACGTACACAAAATGAAACTAAAGCTGTAAATCGCTCTCGCGTAAAGCCGTGGATTGAGGTTATGCTGCTGTTTATATTTACGTAAGGTGAATTGTTTAAGAAGAACAGTATCGTTCAGCAATACCGCGGTCGATATCGGAAGATATTCAACCGACGCAATAAAGAATTTAACGGAAAAGCAAATATCAAATGATACAGAAATTGGGTGTTATTTATTGAAAGAAGAAATCTGAAATTCAATGTGAAATGTCATTAACAAGTGGGAGTCTGGATAAACAGAGGTAGGTAAGTAAAAACAAAGTTTATTGTCAACAGATTCTTTATTTACATAAAATTAAAGATGCGTCTCATCAACGATTTATGTTTTGTGCATTTTATTGGAAATTAGTTGTATCAAAAAATACCAAAAGATCCTGTCTGATAATAATAGCTAATTCCGTGATCTTTGACAATTACAATATTTTAACATGGATTCAATGATAAAATTAGTTTTTTTTTTCAGCAGGCTCAAAATTTAAACTTTGATAAACACCAGGAAAATTATGCCTTACCTGATGGTCAAAACGTTTAGGTGGCAAGGATCCTGGTTTCTCGAGCGGTACGATCATTATAACCATCGAACCTGGTTGTTCCGTCAGACATCAGGTGCCAGAGTGAATTTCATCAGGCCATCGCCACCTTCTTAATATCAGTTGAGGCAAAATTGAAAAGCGGGATATACTACAGATCCTAATGGCTGAATATCCTATCATTTTTCTTGGATCGAGCCAATAGCGACAAGTTTGTTACTTAACCGTTGCTGCCAATTCATTCTACCGAGGAATCATTCTGTGCACCGTTGGAATTCAAGCATTATTATTGACCAGCATTGTTTTTCAAACTTTATACCATTTAATTTGGTATCTTATTTTGAAGCTTACTTTCACTCTCTTTGGCATTAAATTCAGATGAATAGTTTTTCAAGTCCTCAATTAGATTGTAGGATTGAATTTTGTTGGGCAAACTGAATCAATCTAAATCTAGAATTGTTAAATAACTTCAGTTAAAAATGTCTTTAAATTTAATCTTAGTTGACGGTGTCATCAGGCTAGCTAGTTGCACGATAACTTGAAACCAAATTCAATTTTACACTCTTTATAGGGTCCCACGCTAAGACTGAAAGCTTGTGAATCTCCATTTACCGCAATTATTTCTGCATTTCATGTTAGCATCGTCTGGAGCAAAAAAAATCTCATTTTGAGATTGAAAATGGAACCTGAATCGCAGAAGTTATTCAGTAGCACAAATTGAAAACCAAGAATTTTATAATGGTTCCTGCAACAAAGGGACTCTCTCTAAATATCCTTGTTACAAGGTGATGTTCGGAGGACTATGAACAAGATATTGTATCGGATTACATTATTTGGAAAAAAATCTTCATAAACTTCGTTAAAAATTAGATTTATTTTGATGGAATAAGGGACACAATCTTGAATCCGATAAGTCAATATCCTCGTAATAATTTTCTGACATCACTCTAAAACATGATTGTCCTTGAAGCTAATTGTGATGTTAAGGCGCATTTTGAGAAAGTTGATTTTCAACTTGTGTCATAGGATGTGATCTACGTTCCTGGTTTCTACGCTTCCGATTAGATTTTCTTTATTTCGAACCGCACTAACATGAAATACAGAAATCATTTTAATAAATCTAATATTAGTTGAATTTTCAATTTGAGTACTAGGTTCCCTTCATTTATTTAATCGAACATCATTGAAAATTTGCGAAAGAACTCTGATAATCATTAGAAAATTTTTAATAGTAGTAGCAATAATTTATTGATTGGAAAAAATACATTGACTATCGACTATCTGTAAATTTTGTTGAACTATTTTCGAGAAAAAAAAAGATTCGCCATTATGTTACAGATGGTGAGATATTTAAATTTCTTGAACGCTGGGTTTAATGTCTCATTTTCGAAAGTGATAAAATTCAATATTACCACCTGAAATCACAAGAGAGTGAGAAAGTTGCTTAGTTGCTTGAAAGTGGCGATGATCTTTGTACGTGTGATAAATTGAATAGATAGATGTTGGAAAATGAGATCCCTCTCCTAGTTGGAGCGACATGGCCCAAAGAGGCGCTGGGGAGAGTCTCCCGAACTCGCGTCTGCGTACGCTCTCTTGTTTGGAGGCCCTCTCGCCCAGGACGCTATACTGTAAAACCACGCCTCTCTCGTCCCTTTTTTCTAAAGTTTCTCCTTCCCACTTTAAATAAAGATATTCTTTCCGTTATATTGTAATCCGATCGCATCGCTTTATTTAACCCTGCGAAACCTGCCACGAACTTAAATAACAACAGGTTATGGGCCCAGGAAAGTGAAGTGAACAATATTTTGTGAGATATAAGAAAAGTAACTTCCGCGATCGCGTGTTCGAAATCGCGAGTAGTCCTTATAGGTTAGCCAGCCTCGTGCAAAGTGCAAAACAGCCATGCCGGACAACGAACTCACAAAAATTGAAAAACTCTCAGGAATCGATAACTGGAATTTATGGAAATTCGAAATTCGAGTTCTCATTCTCGCGAGCGGAGCGATCGAAATAATAAATGGAAATCTGACAAAGCCGGTACATTCGGCAACCGAGACGACAGCTGAGGCCGCCGCTGCCTTCGAGAAAAGGTTAGAAAGATGGACGAAGCTCGACAGTGCGGCTCAAAAAATAATTGTGCAGACGGTAAGTCGACAGTGCATGCTTCACATAATAAATTGCGAATCTGCAAAAGATATGTGGGACAAGTTGCATGCGATATTTGAAAACAAAAGCGAGGCATCGAAGCACCTCCTGCAACAAAATTGGTACTCGCTGGGGAAAGATCCGTCGGATGACATATCCATGCTCATTGCAAAGATAAACGACTTAGCGTGCAGGTTGAAAATCCTTGGAGAGCCAGTATCGGATAGCATGATCATTACCAAAATATTAATGACCTTGCCGCCTTCCTACCAGCATTTTGCAACAGCGTGGGACTCGACAAGTCAACAAGAACAAACGCTATCAAATCTTACTGCACGTCTCACCATGCAGGAACTTCGACTCGGCACAGCGGAGGGCCAAGGAAACACAGCGTTTTCAGCGAAGGCAAGCGACAAACGCCAAGCAAAAGGAAAGAGACCGGGCCGCTGCAACCACTGCGGAAAAGCTGGGCACTGGAGAAATCAATGTCGCAGCCTAAAAGCCACAACGAGCAAAAATCAGCAGAGCGGTGGATCAGAAAGCAGAGGCAGCGCCTTCGTAACAGGTACGCTTAGTGCAAATGTCTTATCGTCCGAAAAAGCTTCTACGGACTGGTATTTAGACTCCATTGCGAGCAAACACATGTCTCCGTATCGACAATGGTTTGTCAAACTTGAAAAACTTATCGAGCGAATTCCAATCAGAGTCGGAAATGGAAATATTATATGGGGAGAAGGCGTGGGAGAAATAGACATCCTCTCGTTCAACGGGTCAAAGTGGGAGAAACACCACTTGGCGCCAGTACTTTGGGTTCCGCAACTCAAGTATAATTTACTCTCTATGTCCTCAGCCCTCGATAAAGGATTGGAAATGACCTCAGATAAGCAATTTTGTAACCTAAAAAAGGATAAGATTACAGTCGCAGTGGGAGAACGCTTCGAAGACCTGTACAAAATGAAATTCAGGGTGTGCGCTCCGGACACTGAGGACAGCGAGTTGATTCCGCAGCGAGCCAACATCAGTGAAGACGCTTCGCTGAAAACGTGGCACGAAAGATTGGCGCATCAAAACATTCAGCACGTCCGCAGCGTCCTACAAAAATGGAACATAAAAACGAAACCGGTCAGCGATTGGTCTTGCGACGGCTGCGCGCAAGGAAAAATGAACAGGAAACCCTTCCCGAAGAGTCAATCCCAGTCGAACGAACCGGGTGAGCTGCTTCATGCAGATTTGTGTGGACCAATGGAAAATCCGTCCATCGGAAGATCCAGGTATTTTTTACTGTTCAAAGACGATTTTTCGCATTATAAATTCGTGTATTTTCTGAGCCAAAAGGACGAAGTCAAAACATTTTCCGAAAACCTTCTAAAAAACGTTGAAACTCAACTTGGGAGAAAAATAAAGGTTTTAAGAACTGACAATGGCCTCGAATTCACAAATAAAGAGATGAGATCCCTCATGCTCAGGAACGGAATAAAACACGAAACCAGTGTTGCCTACACGCCGGAACAAAACGGGGCAATTGAGCGCGAAAACCGGACAATCGTGGAGGCAGCGCGAAGCATGATCCATGCAAGAGGCTTGGAGTCGAGACTCTGGGCAGAAGCGGTCAACACGGCAACTTTCATCCTCAATCGTACTGGAACGAGCAGCATCCTGGGAAAAACGCCGTATGAATTGTGGTTTGGGAAACCACCCAAAGACATCAACTTCAAAATTTTCGGAACTAAAGTGTGGACGCACATTCCGAAGCAAAAAAGAAAGAAATGGGACCCAAAGGCCAAAAAGGGCTACTTCGTAGGCTACGACGATTGCACCAAGGGCTTCCGGGTGTGGTATCCGGCTGAGGCCAAGGTGAACACGCTTCGCGACGTCAAATTCATGTCTGAAACAAAGGGCACATTCGAGCGAAGAGAGGAGGAGAGCAAACACGCGACAATCAACGTGCCGATCCTCTCCAGCGAAGACGAAGAAACGGAGCAGCAAACGAACGAGCCGGGGGAACAACAAGAAACGACCTCGAGTGAATCGGGTGACGAAGATTTCCAAGACGCAGGAGCAGCATTGGATAACGCAGGTCCACAGCCTGAGGAAGAGGCACGACGGTTGCGGAGCAGAGAGACTCTGCGTCAGCCCCAGAGATACGGAGACTACGAATTGGACATCGAAAACCTCTTCCTCACCGAAACCGCAGAGCCAACGACCTTCGAGGAAGCCACGCAGAGCCCGCAAAGCGAAGCCTGGCGTGATGCGATGATGGACGAAATGGAATCGTTGCGACAAAACAAAACTTGGGAACTTGTAGTGCCGCCGCCAGGAGCAAAGGTACTCCCAAATCGTTGGATATACAAACGAAAAACAGGGATAGACAAAAACCACGAACGATTCAAGGCGAGATTAGTCGTCAAAGGTTTTTCGCAACGTCCGGGAATCGACTACGAAGAAACTTTTAGTCCGATGAAGAAGATTTATCTTGACCTTGTAGATTGTTGATTAAAGTAATTCTTGGATGTGAAGGTCACAACTCAAAACACTTTTTATCGTGTTAACGTTTCGGCCCTGGTGGGGGCCCTCCTCAGAACAATTTTATTTAAATATCTGTCACGAACAAAATAAAAATGATATACAAATAGGTTTGACAAAAATAAGACATATTGATGTAAATAATATGCAAAGGTGTTGAAGCAAATATAAAAGAGAGATTACCTCATATGCGATAACACTTCCAATTACAAAAATGCGTGTAGATAATTGGAGAATAAATAGAACAAAAAGGCAAAAACAACAAAAAACGAAACACACTGCGTTCGCGACACGTAACTCCCACGAATTCATAATTATAGTTGGTTTGTTAAAAGAATTAAAATACACAGCCGTTATGGTTGAGTCAGAGCACAAGCACATTGGAACGTCTAGTGTGTAGTGGGAAGGGGTCGATCACAATAGTTATCAGAGCAACGCAGAGTCAACGGGTTAAACGGAAAACAAAATTTTTTTGTGTTAAGAAGGTAAAATCGAGAGCAAGCTCAGTCGGTAATGGACAAATTACGAGAGTCGTATCACAGAGGTGTAAATATTGCTTAGGTGTTCTATGTCTTGTTTACGGTTGACAGAATTAGGATGTGCTACAATATTGCACATTTCTAGCAGAAGCCTATTATAATACAAAGGTTCAACATCAATAATGCTAGCTTGAGAATAGTTAAAAGAGTGGTCGAAATCGATGGCATGTCTCGTCAATGCGGTATAATTATCCTCGGGTTCGTGGATATTACGTCTATGTTCGGTTATCCTGGTGTGTAGTTGTCTACTAGTTTGGCCTATGTAAGCCTTGTTGCAATGATTGCAAGGAATTTTGTAAACTACACCCGAGCGATTGACCAGGGGTAAGGGGTCTTTACCCGAATCAAACATCGAGGATATATCATGTGCACATTTGCCCACAAATTGAATTTTGTATTTGGAGAATGTTCTATTAAGAGACTCAAACAGACCCGCTACATAAGGGATGGAAATGTAGTTTTTTTGAATGGTCTGTGTAGTAGTTGTATCGAGATTGTTGTTAGGGCTAGTAGATGACAAGATGGAATCATATTTAAACTTTATATGTTTGTTAAGCAGGCGAGATGGATAGTCATTTTTAAAAAGTACCTGCTGAATCAAAGACAAATTTTTATTATGAAATTCCATGCTTGAGAGTCGGATCGCTCTGTCAACTAAGCAATTGATCGTTCCAATTTTGTATGATTTGGGATGGTACTACGTACTAAAAATGGGTCCTAAATTTGGCATTCCTTTTAAGAATAACCGCATTCCAACCAACAAACTCATATCGGATTTTGAATCTAAGATCTCTTACATTCCTTCCAATTCTCGTAATACGGCTCGGCAAGATTTCACTAATACAATCAAAAAGTTCATTAACACTCCTGCTCCCCTTGACGCCGACAAGAATGTCCTACACAAAAAAATCAAAGAAACTAAGATCTTCCAAAAAGAT
Source organism: Neodiprion virginianus (assembly GCF_021901495.1). Taxonomy (NCBI): domain Eukaryota; kingdom Metazoa; phylum Arthropoda; class Insecta; order Hymenoptera; family Diprionidae; genus Neodiprion; species Neodiprion virginianus. The sequence continues at coordinate 11,991,230 of NC_060881.1, read as the reverse complement.
AATCAGGACTTGCTTTTCTTGAAAGCGGATAAGGGAAACAAGACTGTTGTTATGAACAAACTAATGTATGAGGCCAAAATGTTGCAACAACTATCTAACAATCATTCTTATAAAGTGGTTAGATATGATCTCACTTCTACTTTGCAACAAGAAGTAAAAAAACTAACAACCGATTGGGTCAATAGCAAATTCATCTCTAATCAACTCAGACGTCAAATTGCTAAAACGGATTGCCTACCACCTAGAGCTTATGGACTACCGAAAATCCATAAGCCTGATACACCGGTACGAATCATTGTGTCCTTCACGGATAGTCCGACGATCAATTTGGCTCGTTTCTTTAGTAAATGGATAGGTAATAACATCATACCTCCTTTGTCACGGATAAGAGATAGTTTTGCGTTGGTGAATGCTATTAGGGACCTTCGTCTTCCAGCTGATTATATTTTAGTTTCACTGGATGTTATATCCTATTCACTAATGTACCACAAGATCTGGCAATAAACGCTGTCAAACAGCGTTGGCATCAGCTGGTCGACAAAATTCCGGTCCCATGTAATGAACTCTTAAAAGCATTACAAATTTGTTTTAAGGCTGCCATATTTAAATTTAACCACAACATATATGCCCAAACGTTTGGCTTACCTATGGGCTCACCGCTCTCTCCAATTTTATCGGATTTGGTTTTGGATGACCTCGAACAACACTGTCTTAACAAACTAGACTTCAAGCCTTCATTCTTTTTCAGATACGTAGACGACATAATTACAGCTGTCCCTTCGCATAAAGTCACAGAAATGCTTTCAGCTTTCAATAGTTTCCATCCGAGACTACAATTCACATCTGAATTAGAGTCTAATCACCAAATCAGCTTTTTAGATGTCCTGATTATCAATGACAATCAGCTCATTAAAACTGATTGGTTCCACAAGGCTACTTGGTCACAAAGGTATTTAAATTACCATTCTCACCATCCCAAATCATACAAAATTGGAACGATCAATTGCTTAGTTGACAGAGCGATCCGACTCTCAAGCATGGAATTTCATAATAAAAATTTGTCTTTGATTCAGCAGGTACTTTTTAAAAATGACTATCCATCTCGCCTGCTTAACAAACATATAAAGTTTAAATATGATTCCATCTTGTCATCTACTAGCCCTAACAACAATCTCGATACAACTACTACACAGACCATTCAAAAAAACTACATTTCCATCCCTTATGTAGCGGGTCTGTTTGAGTCTCTTAATAGAACATTCTCCAAATACAAAATTCAATTTGTGGGCAAATGTGCACATGATATATCCTCGATGTTTGATTCGGGTAAAGACCCCTTACCCCTGGTCAATCGCTCGGGTGTAGTTTACAAAATTCCTTGCAATCATTGCAACAAGGCTTACATAGGCCAAACTAGTAGACAACTACACACCAGGATAACCGAACATAGACGTAATATCCACGAACCCGAGGATAATTATACCGCATTGACGAGACATGCCATCGATTTCGACCACTCTTTTAACTATTCTCAAGCTAGCATTATTGATGTTGAACCTTTGTATTATAATAGGCTTCTGCTAGAAATGTGCAATATTGTAGCACATCCTAATTCTGTCAACCGTAAACAAGACATAGAACACCTAAGCAATATTTACACCTCTGTGATACGACTCTCGTAATTTGTCCATTACCGACTGAGCTTGCTCTCGATTTTACCTTCTTAACACAAAAAAATTTTGTTTTCCGTTTAACCCGTTGACTCTGCGTTGCTCTGATAACTATTGTGATCGACCCCTTCCCACTACACACTAGACGTTCCAATGTGCTTGTGCTCTGACTCAACCATAACGGCTGTGTATTTTAATTCTTTTAACAAACCAACTATAATTATGAATTCGTGGGAGTTACGTGTCGCGAACGCAGTGTGTTTCGTTTTTTGTTGTTTTTGCCTTTTTGTTCTATTTATTCTCCAATTATCTACACGCATTTTTGTAATTGGAAGTGTTATCGCATATGAGGTAATCTCTCTTTTATATTTGCTTCAACACCTTTGCATATTATTTACATCAATATGTCTTATTTTTGTCAAACCTATTTGTATATCATTTTTATTTTGTTCGTGACAGATATTTAAATAAAATTGTTCTGAGGAGGGCCCCCACCAGGGCCGAAACGTTAACACGATAAAAAGTGTTTTGAGTTGTGACCTTCACATCCAAGAATTACTTTAATCAAACTTTTAGTCCCGTGGTGAGGTTTCCGTCGATTCGGTCCATACTGGCCATCGCAGCATCAACAGACATGCATCTTGCGCAGTTCGACGTCAAAACGGCATTCCTCCACGGAGAGCTCGAAGAGGATATCTATATGAAACAGCCGCAAGGTTTCGAAGACGACTCCGGAAAAATCTGCAAACTCAAAAAGGCACTCTACGGTCTCAAGCAAGCAGCGAGATGCCGGAACATGAAATTTGTAGATTTCTTGAAAAAACACAATCTCAAGGCGACTTCGGCCGATCCGTGCGTTTTCGTCTCGTACCATGACGACAACACCTTGATTCTTGCAATTTACATCGATGATGGATTAATCGCTTCAACGTGTAAAGCAAAAATTGAGAATCTGTTACAGCACTTGGCATCGACTCTGGAGATCACAGTCGTCCCACTGGGAATGTTTCTGGGGATGGAAATACAACGCCTCCCGGACGGATCGATCTTCGCAAATCAACAAAAATACGCGCAAAAGGTACTCGATCGTTTTCGCATGGAGAATGCGAACAGCGTGTCTATCCCAGCGGATCAACACACCGACCTAAGCTTACGAGACCCGAGCTACGGAGACGAGGTCATCAACGTGCCATATCAGGAAGCAGTTGGCAGTCTGCTGTTCCTGGCCACCGTGACAAGGCCCGACATAGCTTATTCCGTGAGCGTGGTGAGTCAGTATTCCCAATCGCCAAGAAAAGTGCATTGGAACGCGGTAAAAAGAATATTAAAATATACTAAAGGTAGTGTCGCCCACGGAATTTTGTTTCCGAACGAACCTAACAATTTTAAGATAAACGCCTATAGCGACGCAGATTTTGGCGGAGACAAGGGCGACAGAAAATCCACAACCGGGTTTTTTGTGCAAATTGAAAAAGCACCTGTGATATGGGGCTCGCAAAAACAAAAGTCGACATCGTTGTCAACGATGGAGTCGGAATATTACGCGACGAGTCAAACGGCCAAAGAAATAGTCTGGCTAGACAGACTACTCAACGAGCTAGTCATTAAACACAAAAGAGAAGCTCCCACGATGTACGTGGACAATCAAAGCGCCATAAAATTCATTAAAAATCCGCAAATTACAAAGTTTTCAAAGCACATCGACGTGCGTTTTCATTTTGTGCGCGAAAATTACGCAAACAAGGTTTTTGACTTGGAGTACATCCATACAGACGAGCAATGAGCTGATTTATTTACCAAACCGCTCGCGAAACCAAAATTCTTGTATCTACGAGATAAACTCAATGTAATTGAGAGACCAAAAAAAAATGTAAACATGTCGATCCAAAGTGGGAGTGTTGGAAAATGAGATCCCTCTCCTAGTTGGAGCGACATGGCCCAAAGAGGCGCTGGGGAGAGTCTCCCGAACTCGCGTCTGCGTACGCTCTCTTGTTTGGAGGCCCTCTCGCCCAGGCTGCTATACTGTAAAAACACGCCTCTCTCGTCCCTTTTTTCTAAAGTTTCTCCTTCCCACTTTAAATAAAGATATTCTTTCCGTTATATTGTAATCCGCTCGCATCGCTTTATTTAACCCTGCGAAACCTGCTACGAACTTAAATAACAACAATAGATAACAGTAAATATTAGAGATGTAATTATTTTGGCCGTATCACCTGTTGACAGAAAAAAATTTCATTGTTATTTCTAATGTACGAAATAATAAAAGTGATCAAATAAAATGTTCCCACCTACCTGCTGCGTTTCTTCCAAGCACCCAACATTCAAACAGATTTCTCATTTCAGTCGAATAAAGTCGAATAAAAATGAAAAATTTCAAAGAGCATTAGCATCAACTTTCCGAGTCACTACCTCGACTGTTTGAGATTCTAACCTCAGAAATTCGTATGAACTACATCGCCGCCAGAAACAGAGTTTGACAGCTGAAACTCGGAGTGGCCAGCATGTCCGAGCAGCCGATAAAACGCACGCATGCGCATTGTATGTATAGTTTCAAGAGATTGTCCCGGTATATATGCCGGCGTAAAGCCTCGGAAAAGCGGAGACGATGTAAAGTGTTCATTTGGGCGTTGATTATTCATATTTAGCGTGACGATCCCGACACGTCTGGTATGCTCTCTAGCTAACCCGTAACTGTCGATTTCGTCCAAGCGTTGTTATAAACAAACCATTTGTTTGTTGCTAAGATTCCGTCATTCAGCTATACTCATAGCTTGCTAATAACGCTTGACGCTTGATACGGTGGACTCATCGAGAGTTTAATTTCAAAAGAAATATCCTTTTATTCACTGAATACATTTTAAAATGGAATTATTAAACGAGATTTGTGATACTCCGACACGGTAATTCTGATCTATCACACGTCCTCGTGTGATTCATCTACAAAAGAAAACAAAAACAAAATATCAATAATTATTCGCCTCGGCCACCCTGGCCTTTCGATTCGAATTCAAATGGGAAAACTGTGTATTCTGAAGTTAATAACATAGTTCAGGCCATTCAAGTGAGAAACATTCTTACACTCAATTTCTCATAAAAACTCAGATCACTTCAATTCAATGATGAGACCTCCCGCTCTTAACCAGTAGCAGGTTACACGATACCTCTGTCACTTCCTTCCAGTGACAGGTACTTATTTATTATGCCTTAACCACGGCGCACTCTTTTAAATTCAGTTTCATACCGCGTATTCTAGAGTTCTATAAATATTACAGATTCAACCCCTTGTTCATGCTTCTAATCAGAAAGTCCTGAACTATATACCTTCATTTGTAAGATTCTAAGACTGTATACACACTTGAAATTTCACCAAATTCGCCTAGCAAGAAGTGTTAATCTTGAATGTCAACTTGAATGCTGGTATCGGGCATTTTTCTTAATCGGTCATGAGAGTATTTGTATCTTCTATTCGAATCAAAGGCTGTGAGAACGTATCTGTCTCCGTCAAGCACGTCGACTACTTTGAACGGTCCTTTATACCTTGGGTCTAGCTTCGTTTGATTGCGTTCTTCATTTTGAAGCAATACAAAATCTCCAATCACGAATTTGTGAACCTTTGCTTTTGTCCGATTGAATCTAGTTTTGTCATACTCGGCGTTTTTGTCCATATTTGCTACAGCCAAACTTCGGACCTTGTCTAAGTCAATTCGCGATTCAATATCATCTGCAAGCATCAATTTTAATCGCGTAGCTACCTTGCCCATTAAAAGTTCAAGTGGACTGGATTTAGTTACTCGATTGACAGTACAGTTCAGAGCTAATTGAACATCAGATAATGCATCCTGCCATGATCGTTCTGTACTTGTTTCTGCAGCTGTCAGCATATTCCTGAGTGTACTCATTACTCGTTCAACTTGTCCATTTGCACGAGAACTCCCATTTGCTATCAGATGAAACTTAATTTTGTGAGATTCACAAAATTCCCGAAAATCTGTACTCGCAAAACAACGTCCTTGATCGGTAATCACCCTAATAGGAGCTCCAAACAAAGATACACAGTATGACAAGGCTTTGATACTGCTTACTGTGTCGATGCGAAGTGCATGACGTAAAATCACAAATTTTCTGAACGCATCAATCATTACAAAAACATACTATTTCTTGTCGTTTTTACCACTGAGCTTGCCAGTTGCGTCGATATGTATTGTATGCTATGGTATGGCAATCTTTGGAATCGGGTGCAATTTTGCTTGAATTTTTCCTGAATGAGATTTAGTGATTTTACAAGTTACACAATTATCCACAAATTTTCTGGTAAATTTGGACATTTTTTCAAACCAATAGAGATCATACAACTTTTCAAAAGTTTTCTCCCATCCAAGATGCATCAAGGATTCGTGTGCGGTATTGATGACTGACCATCTAAGAGCTCGAGGTAAAATGGGCAACCACCGTGATCTTCCATTACGTTGAATCTTTCGATACAAAATGCCCGATCGGATCTCCAAGGTTTTACACATTTCCTCGTCCAGTCGGTTCTCATTTAAATCAGTTATTAGCTTAGAAATTTCAGAGTCCCGCTGCTGCTCAGCAGACAACCAATTTCCAGAAAGATCTATGGTATGAACTTCCTTTTGCTCGACTTTATTGAAGGTCTTTGGATGAGCTTCAGGCAAAGGATTTCTAAAGAAGAAATCAGCATGACTCATGCGCTTTCCATCTCTATGAACAATGTCAAAATCGAATGCCTGCAAAAAGGCTCACCACCTATGAACTCGTGGTGTGAGATCCAATTTCTTTCGTGACGCTTGTAACGAACTGCAGTGTATGTTATTACGGTAAATTTACAGCCCTGTAGGTAATGTCTGAAATGTTTCACCGAATTAACAACGGCGAGCGTCTCTAATTCGTATGAGTGATATTTTGATTCTGCAGTCTTAGTGCGTTTGCTAAAATAAGCCACTGCTCGAAGCTTGCCTTCCTTCTTCTGCATGAGGATTGCCCCATACCCTATAGAACTTGCGTCCGTGTGTAACTCAGTTGGATTCTCAGGGTTGTATATTGTTAGTACTGGTTCGTTTGTCAAAAAAGTGATGATTTTCTGTCGTATAGCCTCGTGATCAGGTTTCCAATTGAGATTTTTCTTTGTAGAACTTGTTAGGGCAAAAAGTGGCACCAAAATTTAGGAGAACTTAGGCAGAAATTGACGAAAATAAGACGCCAATCCTATGAATTGACGTAACTGGGATGCGGTTTGTGGAGGAGGTAGAGCTACCAAGGCCTCGATCTTCCGAGGATTCGGCCTAACTTCACCTCGATTTACTTCATAGCCTAGATATTCCACCTTTTGTTTCATGAAGGAACACTTCTTGATGTTAAAAGAGAAACCTGCTTTTGTGAGTATGCTTAAAACGTTCTCCACTCGGTTTAAAGATTCTTCTACATCTTGTGCTCCAACAACAAGAATATCACCCATGTAGACTACCACATACGTGTTAGCAAGTTCACCCAGAGCTGTTATCACTGCACGTTGGAAAGCCGCAGGAGCGTTACGAAGACCGAAAGGTAAAGCGAGATACTCAAAATGTCCTTCTGTGGTTATAAATGCTGTCTTTTCTATTGAATCAGGATGTATCAGCAGCTGATGATATCCACTGGCCATGTCTAGGATCGTAAAATAATAACATCTATGGAGTCTGTTAATTTGATCAGAAATTAGGGGCAACGGAAATCTTTCGGGAACGGTGTTGTCATTCAACTCCCTGTAATCGATGCACATTCTGTCTGAACCATCCTTTTTCTTGACAAGAAGAATAGGACTTGCGAAAGGAGCAGAGCTGGGACGAATCACTTTAGCGTTTAAAAGTTCGTTTATTTTGTCACGAACAATTTTTCGTTCTTCTTCAGTCAACCGGTATGGGCGACGATAAATTGTTTTATTTGGATCTTTGAGGCGGATTTTTACGGGTTCAACATCCGCACGACCTTTTGGAGTACCATACACAAATTGATTCTTGAATTTGTTCAAAACGGATACTAATTTTGATTTAAATTCCAAAGGAATATCGGTGTCCACACTGTCAAGGTCGAACTCATGAACCGTTACATTACACATATTAATAACATGTGTTTTGGTTAACTTCAATGTGTCAACTGTCATTAGTACAGACAAACCCTGACTTAAGATTTCCGCACCCACGGTCTTACATACAGGTCCGGAAACTAGTAGGGTGGGGAATGACTCAGATAATGAGGCAAAACCGTGGTTCTCGTCTTCACCGTCTGCAGCGCTGCCCCCTCGGGGTGAGCCAATCATAAACCAGATCCGAACAGCTGATTTTTCGGAATCAACAATCCTGAATAACACGCAAAAATTAAGAAAGACACGAATAAAAAATGATTGAGATGTTTACTAGCATTCCATGGTGGGCGTGATAATTGTTTTATTTTAACGGAATCCTCAAATGTTTAAGTCAATAAAATCCATAAACATCAAGCGAGGGCTCACAACTTTTGAGACAGTTTGAGATCTTGTGTAGATTTTTGTGTCCCATTTTTGACGCAATTCTTCATCCTGTGGAACTTTAAACACGGAACACTTTCCACTGCCGTTCTTGAACGTTTTCCAGCAGTTCGGGACGATGCAGGCTTTCGGCATTTCTCAACGCGGATGAATCGTTTTTTTACATCGTTTACACACTTTACACTGAGTTATGAACTGTCAAAAACTTCGATGAGCAGGTTATCTTATCGGTATATATCTAAATCTATCATACCCCGGGCCAATGGCGCCCCTAGCGGATAGATATGAAACAAGACTGTGTGCCTCACTAACGGTGACACCCCCTACCACTCAAAAGTGCCGGAGTTACCAGACCTGTATGTAAGACCGTGTCCGCACCTATCATAACGTCATGACGTAAATGTCGATCAAGCAGAACATAAAAAAGTATTTCAATAGTAATATCGTCAATGTTTACAGTCGACAAAATTTGCAAAGTGCTATTAACGCTTATTTGCCCAATACCAGTCATAGTAACGACATCATTTAATCTCTTTCCACGAATTTTGCAAGAAATTGACTCCTTGATAAGAGAATATTGAGATCCTGAGTCATAGTAAAATGAAAATCGCTCACCGGCTTGTTCTAAAACTCCAGCAGGCGTGTTAATTTCACACATGTCAACATGACGCTCTATAATTTTGCCATTACCGTTTTTCAATCCTTCCTTTGTAGCTTTCTCGAGACAGCGCGAAGCATAATGACCCATCTTCTAACATTTGAAACACTTAATGGAATCTCAAGATCGAACTGGAGAATTTTTCTTCCACAATTCCTTTTGAATACCAATTTGTCTCTTCTTTTCATGATTTTCCTTCCTTGGCCGACACGTTGATGCTCTGTGGCCCATTTTTCCGCATAGAAAACATTCGAATGCAGGAGATGAAGGCGTAAACTTGTATCGTTTGAACTCGGATCCCTCATTCGTTCATCTAGACTATCTGAAGATCTTCGTTTCAAAAATGACATAGCTTTCAACTCGTTATGAAGTTGATTTCTTGTGACAATATCAATAGTGAAAGCAAGTCGTTGAACACGTGATTCAAAACGTGCAATATGCGCCATTGTTGTTGGTAATGCTATCTCTTCGGTGGTCAAGTTTTTCCACTGATTCATCAATGAATTCATCAACGATGCAGCATATGACGTAATACACTCACCTTCTTTGGTTTTACGGCTGGATAAATTTATCAAGAATGCAGCAGAAATTTCCGGACAATCATACCTTGATACGAACAATTCTTTAAATTCAATCCACGTTGTCCCGGCATATGATACTTGCGACAGCCATGCCGAAGCTTGTCCCCTCATGGCATGACTCAGCACAATCATTAAGGACGCATCTTGCACTGGTTGATCAGCCATACAAATATCCGCGGTTGTTATCGATGATCTCGCGTTCACTTCCAGTTTATCAGGATCAAACTCCGGTAGACGCACATTAGTATTATTATCAACTTTCCGAGTCACTACCTCGACTGTTTGAGGTTCTAACCTCAGAAATTCGTATGAACTACATCGCCGCCAGAAACAGAGTTTGACGGCTGGAACTCGGAGTGGCCAGCATGTCCGAGCAGCCGATAAAACTCGCGCATGCGCATTGTATGTATAGTTTCAAGAGATTGTCCCGGTATATATGCCGGCGTAAAGCTTCGGAAAAGGGGAGACGATGTAAAGTGTTCATTTGGGCGTTGATTATTCATATTTAGCGTGACGATCCCGACACGTCTGGTATGCTCTCTAGCTAACCCGTAACTGTCGATTTCGTCCAAGCGTTGTTATAAACAAACCATTTGTTTGTTGCTAAGATTCCGTCATTCAGCTATACTCATAGCTTGCTAATAACGCTTGACGCTTGATACGGTGGACTCATCGAGAGTTTAATTTCAAAAGAAATATCCTTTTATTCACTAAATACATTTTAAAATGGAATTATTAAACGAGATTCGTGATACTCCGACATATATATATATATATATATATATTGTGACGTGGATTTTTCCCGCTCTTCGGTCACTCGGAGAAAATGATCGAGAACTTACCTCGTGCACAATAAATCGGCGTCCACGATGTACCCTGGACCTAAAACAATATCGCGAAATTTGTTGGGCGCCTGGCGTGATCAACACGCCTCGAAATCGGTAATGCGAAATACCGTGACCATATACTCGATAGCTCAGTACCGCGGAGAGGGGAGGGGTAATTTTTGGGTAGAGAAAAATGCAACACAAGTAAGCCAACGCGTGGTGTGGCTAAATCACTACAAAATGCCAATAGTATATTTCTCGTCAGCGATATTACAAAAAAAAATGAAATAAAAATAATAATACGACTGCGCAAGTCGTCCTTCGCGATTCCAAATACAAAGGTTTAAATTCAATCCAAAAGAAATAAGAAAGGGAGAAACAAACCAACTAATAAAAAAAAAAGGTGAATAAATCTAGGAGACCTCTACGGCCTACGTGCGCTAGTCGCCGTCTTAATAATACCCTAATTCGCAAAAACCGAAAACAAAATCGGACTCGATGCGCTGCCCGCGATCGTCCTCGACTACGACGCTACTCGTCACTTAATTATACACCGCTAAACAAAAATGTGATCTAGATCATACGCGACGCGCTAATCGCAATCGTGATTAAATCTAGCTAATATCTTATTTCTACGGGCGCTAGTCGCCACCTTACTGATGCACAAGAATTCGTAAACTAAATCAAAAAGACGTGACTCGACGCGCTAATCGCGACCAAACTAATCACTCTAGGAAGCTTTTCTGACCGTGCGAGTGTATAGCGTATTATGACGCATCCGAGCTCCAGTCGTAGTCCCTATTTCCCCAAAGTTCACAACCCTTCCCGCTAAATCAAGCATCTATGCACAGTAACACGCGCCCCCCCCCCCCCCCTGAGAGGTGACCCTTTCTACGTACGCAGGCCCGACGAGACCCCGTGCAGCGGAATTTGGCCGCACTCAATTTCGAACCGAAATTGTTCCCCACTCGAAACCGTGACTCTACGCGAGACTTAACAGGGATCCACTTGACTCTACGCGTTATCGCGAAAACTCAGGCTACGGTCATCATCAAGGAGATCGGCAAACGAATTTCAAGTACTACTCTAACTCAACAAGGGCTAGGCCAACCGGGTGCCGGTGCGCCGATCTACTTGCACTCGAAATGCGTTCGCAAAGAATTAATAGCGCTTACCGCTTCGCAACCACACCAAGAACTCGCCAACTCCTGTTTCGGCCATGGCACACACACTTCAAACAGGTTTTTTTTTCCTGAATTTCTTCCCTACGCGACTGTCGCAAAATGTCGCCAGGACTCAAGTAACGAGTCCTGCAAATCGGAGCCGCAATTCGAACATGCCCCGAACATAGGCGCCATCCATAGTCAAAATTTTCCCGATCGAATTGGGGTTCTCGTTACGCAATTCTTACAATCTAGCGTATCGCTATCGTTGAATTCCGCTGTCGCGGGGTGTTGATTGGCTGGCCAGTCTCGGGTACCCCGTAGCTTGGCAGTGGCGTGGTGACGACTTCGCGAGGGTACCTGTCGTCAGTTGGGCGACGGAGGGGGGGGCTACAGCTCGCCGGCCACCAACGGGAATCTCGTCCGCCTTGGATTCCCTCGCGGCAGAGCTCTCCGTTGACGCTCTCTCCGTAGCCTCGTGCGAGGACCTCCTTTCGTCGCGATCCGCCGCGATTGCCACCCAGTAACGTCGTTCGGATTTGCTGCCGATCTCCTGTCTGAAGCCGCATTTACGCGCCACCCAAAAGAAAAATAAACAAAAATCCTGAAAAGTCTTATTCGCTAAACCGGCGATGGTCCCCTCTTAGAGTCTCGGATGCGTGACTGTTGTCCTGGCGCTCTTTTTCGAAATGAGCCGCGGTCTGCTCCGCGTGCTCCCTAAGTCTATAGTTCGTCTAGAGTTCGGGGAGCCGTGTGGAACGCGCAGTAAAAATGCCACGTTACAACCCCCCCCCCCCCCCCCCCCCCCCCTAGACGGATCGCGGGGTGACAGAGCGCCAGCGCCAATTCCCGCGAACCGAACTCCTCGAGTGACCGGAACCTAGGGGCCCTGACGTCAGTGGGTCAGGGCATGCACAACCCCAACCCCAAAAAAAAAAATTCAATATAATTTGTCCTCATTTATTTCTTATAATTAACGATTTATACCACCCAGAAACACACCAAAAGAAAACAGAAGAGGAACCTTATCAGAAAAACAAAAAACAAAACAAAAAAAAAATCATTAGGAAACGGAAAAGGGTGAGAGAAAGAAAAGAAAAAAGAAAAGAAACAAACAAAAAAAAAAAACTAGGCACATCGGCGGGCCTGGGATTAGGCGAGGCGGCGGGCTCGCGGGGTCGCCCTGTCGACTCGCGGAACTCCGCGTCCTCGTCCGGGGTTCTCCAGAGTGACGACCAGCGGTTGGATTTCCGGCCAGTGGACCCTCAGATGCGCGTCCGTCAACGTCGACAGCAGCGCTGCGTGGGTTCGCGAGGGCAGGTCCCTCACGCGGGGAACCGGTTCCTGGACTGGCCGCGGTCGCGGCTCGCCCCTCTCGTGTGCGGCCTTGAGCGGCCGGGGTGTTGTTTTCCCATGGCCCGCTGGGCCGCCTCCAGGATTCAGGGCAAGTAAATTTTGTCTGCCCCGGCCACCCACATTGTCGGCAAAAGAAGCCGAGGGGGGCATAACACCGGGGGTAGCCATGCCCCCCCCCCCCCCCCTGCGGCAGCCACCTCCTCCAATTTTGCTGCGGGGCTCCCCTGGGTCACGGTCCCCTGGCGGGCGGAATGGGGGGAGTGACGGCCCCCGGCCCGGGCAGCAGCGCGAGTTGCGCCGCGTCGCGGAATGCCCGGAGCACCTCCAGATCTTCCGCGGCGGTGTGGTCCACTGTTGGGAAAGTAATAGTGGAGGTCAAGTATACCGCACTTCCCACCTCCGGGTAACACGCCTCCCATCTCATTCCTTAACCTCCCCAGACTCCACGTACGGCTTCAGATCCTTTATGTGATGTTTTCCGAAACGCTTTCCCTCGCTATCTTCCAACTCATACACGACGGGCGAGATTATATTGACGACACGAAACGGACCGGTGAATTTTGGCGCCAATTTTGCGGCGACTTGTTGGGCCGCTGACGACAGGACTCGGTTTCGCTTCCAAACCCAATCCCCTGTCTCGAAACGGACATCCCGGTGCCCTCGGTTATAATAGTGCGCCTGTCGCTCGTGGGCCTCCTCGAGATGTTTCGTCACTAAGTCACGCAATTCACATAACTTCGCCATTCGGTCTTCCCAGACTTCGGGATGGGGAACGGGGATTTCCGCGGGACCTTCCACTAGCCGACGCAAATGCATCCGTGGTTTGGGATCGCGACCTAAGTTTAAAAACGCGGGACTGACTCTTAGTGAGCTATGCACAGCGGTATTATATGCAAATCGAAATTCGTGAAGGTGCACATCCCAGTCCCGGTGATCTGCCTCGATGTAGGCCACGATCATAGTTTTTAATACGCGATTCACCCTTTCCACGGGGTTAGCTTGCGCGTGGTACGGCGGTACCTTTGCGTGGATAATATTGTACGTAGCGCATAGCTCGTCGACGGCCTTATTCGCGAATTCCGTGCCGTTATCCGTCAGGAGCACCTCCGGGGTACCCCATCGGGACAGCACGAGATCTTCTAGCGCGGCGAGGATGTTCTTCGCGTTTGATTTTCGCAAAGGCGCTAACTCCACCCATCGAGTAAACAGATCTTCGAAAACTAAAAGGTACTCGAAACCGGCCCGACTTCGGGGAAATGGACCCATGACGTCCGCCGCAACTACAGTCCAGGGCGTGTCGACGACCCGTCGGCCCATAAGGCCCGCCGGGGGCGCCTGCTGCACCTTGCACTCTTGGCAGCGCTCGCAAGCCCGGACCATCAAAACGATATCGCGATACATTCCGGGCCAGTAGTAATCAGCTTTCGCTCGCGCGTAGGCCTTCTCGACACCCAAATGCCCTGCCTGGGGGTCCTCGTGGACTTTGGTGAAAATACGCGACCGCTGCTCCCTCGGAAGCACTAATTTCCACGGCGCCAAGTCCGCTAGAATGGGTTCGACTAGGGGGTTCGCCCGCAGATGATATAGTCTTCCCTCGACTACCGACCAAGTCCGAAACTTGTGCGGGTAGTCCAGGACGTCCTGGACGCGGTGTTGGTACCAGGGATCAACGACGGCTTCCCAGGCGGCCTTACGCTCCGCGCCTGGTCTGTCGTTCCCAGCGACGTCGAGGGCGGCCAGCGTTTCCGTCCCCTCGTCTTCGCCTTCGTACATCCGCGATAATGCATCCGGCACATGGTGCATCGCTCCCTTTCGATGTTTGATTTCGCCATCGTACTCGAGCAAATCGAGCGCCCACCTAGCTAACCGACCCGTCGGATTCCGCAATTCCCGCAACCATTTTAGGCTCGCGTGGTCGGTTATCACCGTGAAGTGATAGCCTTCCAGGTATGCTCTAAACTTCTTGACGGCCCAAATCACCGCGAGGCATTCCTGTTCGGCCGTGAAATATTTACGTTCCGCGTCCGACATGGTCCGACTCGCGTACGCGATCACACGCTCATTTCCGCTAATAGTCTGTGTCAAGACGGCGCCAATACCAAAGCTACTCGCGTCGGTGTGCACGACGAACTCATGCTCGAAGTCGGGATACGTTAGAACCGGAGCCGACGTCAACGCGGCTTTTATGCGCTGTGACGTGGATTTTTCTGCACCTCGGTCACTCGGAGCAAATAACCGGGAACTTACCGTGTGCACAATAATTTGGCGTCCGCGAGGTATCCTGGACCTGAAACAATATCGCGAAATTTGTTGGGCGCCTGGCGTGATCAACACGCCTCGAAATCGGTAATACGACACACCGCAACCATATGCTCGGTAGCTATAAAAATAAAAATAATAATAATACGACTACGCAAGTCGTCCTTCGCGGTTCCAAATACAATTTTGAATTTAATCTAAACGAAATCAGAAAGGGAGAAACACACCAAATAAAAAAAAATGACAAAAAAAGGTGAATAAATCTAGAAGACCTCTACGGCCTACGTGCGCTAGCCGCCGTCTTAATAATACCCTTATTCGTAAAAACCAAAAACAAAATCGGACTCAATGCGCTGCTCGCGAACGTCCTTTACAAAATGGCGCTGATCGCCAACTTAATACTGACTGATTATGCAAAACAAAAGAAAAAAAACTAAACAGAGGAGAGGCTCGTTGCGACACCCACGACCCTCCTCTAAGAACGCATATTTTTATCAGCGCGCACCCGAGCTTCACTTTCTCTGCGACGGCGGGACGCAGTCGCGAATTCGAAGGCTCCCCGTAAGACTGCTCGCGACCTATACGAGAATGGAGGGTGTACCGGACGAAGTAGAATGACCCCGTGTAACGGACTTCGGTTACACTCAAACTCGAGACAATAACGTCTCGGCTCAACCCGTGGCTCGACTCGATTTCCTGGATGCCCCGAAATTAACGCTACTCCCTCGCGCGCAACTCAGGCTACGGTCGCCAAGCGGAAGAATCGGCAAACGAATTTCGAGTATTTTTTGACACGCAAATTCCAAAACGGCTATCCTTTATCTGATAAGCCTTTACTTAATTACTCTCGAAATTCGATCGCAAGAATATCAGCAGCGCTTACCGCTCCACATCCACTGTACGAAGGCACCCACATCCTCGTGACGGGTCCCTGACATCGTCCTCGCAACGTAACAAGTCCTTTTACTGACTCCCAATAAACTCTACCTCGACCTCGAAATCACTCAACCGCTTTACGCAATCGCCAGAACTAGAGTGATCTCGGATGGTCGCAACGCCGATCTCGTCGCGCTAATTTTTCGTGACGTCATCACCCTAAGAATGCGCAACAATCGATCGGTCATCGATTGAGGGGACTGCGCAACTTGCCGCGCACCTGTCGTCTCTACGCGGCGCAGAACTTAAGGCTAGATCGCGATGTCGTCTCCCGCGCAGCTCTACGTAGTCCTGGGGTTGGGTGGGGTGGTGCTCCCTCGTCGCTAGCTGGTACCTCGCGGTTGCCTTGGTTAGGCGTAAGCGGGGAAAGCGGGGAGGCTGCGGCGCGCCGGCCGCCAGCGGGAATCGCGTCCGCCTTGGATTCCCGCGCTGCAGGGATCTGCGTTGCCTCCTCCTCCGCAGCCTCGGTGTCCTTCCCGCGAGATCTTTGTGGTTTCGCCTTGCCTCGAAAGATGTTCGGCGTCGGAGTTGGTCGTCGGAGGGTAGCCGGTACACTCAAAAAAAAAGTAAAAAAAAAACAAAAGCCTGAAATATCTTGGTCGCAATGCTCTATTTCGTCCCTGTCGAAGCTCGGGTGCGTGACCCCAGTTCTGGCGCTCTCTAGGATCATTTCGCGACTCGATTTTCTAACCCCTGGTTCCGGGATCTCGCCCAGGGTTCAGGGAGTCTCTTGTAACGGGCAGGCCTAGCCGAACTGCCACGTTACAACTCCCCCCCCCCCCCCCCCCTGGACGGATCGTGGGGTGCCAGAGCGCCAGCGCTGCATCCCGCGAGCCGAACTTCGCGAGGTGACCCCAAGCTCGAGGTACCCATACGCCACTGCGCGGTACTCACCGAGAATCCCCTCCCAAGAGGACGACAAACAAAAATAAACAAAAAAAAAAATTTTCTCCCGTGTGGCCAGATGCCCACCCCCGTGTCCTCTGGGATTCTTCGCGAGCTCAACTGATCCCCTTCCTCACGCCATGGTTGTCTAGGGGAGCTCTCTACTTCGCCACTGGACCTGAAATTTTTCTCAAAACCCGCCACCTGGGATCTAAGAAAGAAAGCGTACGCCATTTATGGTCGATACTCGGAATTTATTATAGTATCATAACAACAAACAAAAAAAAAAAGAGAAAGAAAGAAAAAGAAAAAAAAAAATATTCGTGCTGTTTTCGGCCTAGCCGCGCCGCCCCGGCCGGCCTCGATCTCGGCCCCGGCCGGTTGCGGACGCGAGGATCCGCTGACGGAGCATTTCCACCTCGCTACTCGCGATCGGGGGGGGTAGTGCTGGGGCTTCCACCTTCACGCTCCTCGCAATCGGGGGTGGCGGCGTCGCTGTCTCCCTCGCAATGGGGAACATTGGGACCCTCAATGTCATCAGGGGGGAATTGTCTGGACGGCTGGTGGCGGGGGAAGGGGGCGCCTGCCCGGTCGGCTGGGCAGGTTGTGGCAGCGCGGGCAGGAGGGCTTTGCGCAGCCCGGCCATCCACACCGGCGGCAAAATAGCCCCAACTCCTCCTCGCAATCGCGGTAATCATGCCGCCGCCACCAGCAATTCCATCACCCCGCTGGTGGCATCCACTGCCGCCAGTCTGGGGGCGCGAGGCGGTTCCCCGTATATTCTCCGCTGGCTGGTGGGCGGGGGATCCTGGCCCATTGGAGGAGGTCCCGGATCGCCCGGACGTCATCCTACCCCTTTACGATCTCGCCTCCAACTAAGGGGAAGAGTCAGTCAGGATCGTAGCTATCGCCGGTCACTCCTTTCCTCGCCCCGAAAAGCCTATTCCCCCCTCACGGTTCCTCCCCGTTTTTATGCGCACTTGCCTCAGACTCCACGTACCGCTTTAAATCCTTCACGTGGTGTCTACCGCGACCCCCTCCTTCGCTATCCTCTAATTCGTAGACGACGGGCGAGATTACCTGCACAACGCGAAATGGATCGGCAAACTTGGGGGCTAGCTTTGCAGCGACCTGTTGGGTGGCCGAGGACAGAACTCGGTTTCGCTTCCATACCCACTCCCCTACTTCGAAACGGATATCCCGGTGCCCTTGGTTATAATAGCGCGCCTGTCGCTCGTGGGCCTCCTCGAGATGTTTCGTCACTAAGTCACGCAGCTCACATAATTTCGCCATTCGGTCCCCCCATACTTCGGGACGGGGAACGGGGATTTCCGCGGGACATTCCACGAGCCGTCGCAACTGCATCCGTGGTTTGGGATCGCGACCTAAGTTTAAAAACGCGGGACTGACTCTTAGTGAGCTATGCACAGCGGTGTTATACGCAAATCGAAATTCGTGAAGGTGCACATCCCAGTCCCGGTGATCTGTCTCGATGTATGGCACGATCATAGTTTTTAATACGCGATTCACCCTTTCCACGGGGTTAGCCTGCGCGTGATACGGCGGTACTTTTGCGTGGGTATTATGGTACGCAGCGCACAGTTCGTCAACGGCCTTATTCGCGAATTCCGTGCCGTTATCCGTCAGGAGCACCTCCGGGGTACTCCATCGGGACAGCACGAGGTCTTCCAGCGCGGCAAGAATGTTTTTCGCGTTTGATTTCCGCAACGGCGCTACCTCCACCCACCGGGTAAATAGATCTTCAAAAACCAATAAATACTCGAACCCGGCGCGACTTCGGGGAAAGGGACCCATGACGTCCGCCGCAACCACAGTCCAGGGCGTGTCGACGACCCGTCGACCCATAAGGCCCGCTAGTGGCACCTGCTGTACCTTGCACTCCTGGCAACGCTCGCACGCTCGGACCATCAAAACTATATCGCGATACATTCCGGGCCAGTAGTAGTCGGCTCTCGCTCGCGCGTAGGTTTTTTTGACGCCAAGATGCCCTGCCTGGGGGTCCTCGTGAACTTCCGCAAAAATCCGCGATCGCTGCTCCCTCGGGAGCACCAATTTCCACGGCGCCAAGTCCGCTAGTATTGGCTCGACTAAGGGGTCCGCCCGGAAATGGTATAGACGCCCCTCGACCATCGACCAAGTTCGGAACTTGTGGGGGTAGTCCAGGACGTCCTTGACGCGATGTTGGTACCAGGGGTCGACGACGACTTCCCAGACGGCCTTACGCTCCGTCCCTGGTCTGCCGTCCCCAGCCACGTCGAGGGCGGCTAGCTGCTCTGTCCCCTCATTTTCGCCCTCGTACATCCGCGATAGGGCATCGAGCACATGGTGCATCGCCCCCTTTCGATGTTTAATCTCGCAATCATATTCGAGTAAGTCGAGCGCCCACCTAGCTAACCGACCCGTCGGATTCCGCAATTCCCGCAACCACTTTAAACTCGCGTGGTCGGTTATCACCGTGAAGTGATATCCTTCTAGGTATGCTCTAAACTTTTTAACGGCCCAAATCACCGCGAGACATTCCTGTTCGGTTGTGGAATACTTCCGTTCCGCGTCCGACATTGTCCGACTCGCGTACGCGATCACACGCTCAATTCCGCCAATAGTCTGTGTCAAGACGGCGCCAATGCCAAAGCTACTCGCATCGGTCTGCACTATGAACTCGTGCTCAAAATCCGGGCACGTTAGAACCGGAGCCGACGTTAACGCGGCTTTTATGCGTTTGAACGCCGCTTCCTGTTCGCTACCCCAGTCCCATCTCTTATCCTTCCGCAATAGCCGGGTAAGGGGTTCCGCCACACTCGCGAACTCGGGGATGAATTTTCGATACCACGACGCCATACCCAAAAATCGCCTCAATTGCCGTAGGTTTTTCGGTGCGGGATACGCTAGGATAGGTTCCACCTTGTCGGCATCGACTTGTAGGCCGTCCTGGTTCACCTTGAACCCGAGATACCAGACTTCGCTACGACAAAACTCACACTTTTCCGGGTTGATGGTAAGCCCGGCCAACACTATCCGCTCGATAACGCGAGATAGCCATTTTAAGTGCGAACGAAAATCGGTGGTCACTACAATAATGTCGTCGAGATACGCGAAGGCATGCGGCTCCATCTCGGGAGTAATTAATTTGTCTATTAACTGCTGAAAGGTGGCCGGGGCTCCGGTGAGCCCGTATGGCATCCGCACAAACTGGAATAATCCGCGACCTGGGACCGTAAACGCCGTTATTTCGCGACTCTCGCGTGTCAAGGGAATCTGGTGGTAAGCTTGACTCAAGTCTATAGTCGAGATATACTTGGCCGACCGCAATTTATCCAATATACCGTTCATAAACGGGATCGGGTACGCATCCTTTTTCGAAACGCTATTTACTTTTCTAAAATCCAAACAGAACCGATATTTCCCGTTTGGCTTCTTGACCATCACGATTGGCGTCGACCACGAACTTTGGGAGGGTTCGATCACTCCATCCGCAAGCATACGGTCTACCTCCTCGTTAATAGCCTCCTGCACTTTCGGGGATACGAGATAGTACCGCTGCTTGATCGGGGCGCTTCCCTGCACGTCTATTTCGTGCTCCGCGAGATGAGTGAGACCCAAGTCTCCCGAGACTTTCGGTAACTCCTTCGCTAAGAATTCTTGTAATTCGCGATTCTCGGTATCCCCTAGCTCTACGGTACCGCTACAACTTGACACCTCGGTAACGGAGATCGGCCGACCCTCCTCAAATTTTCCCCCGTATTCCGGAATATTCGCGATTCGCCATGATTCGCGCTCGCCGTCAATCGAAAGGCCAAATTTTCGCACGAAATCCATGCCCAGGACGCAATCTCCAACTAAGGTGGGGATAATCCGCAACGAAAACTTATGCGCGACCCCCAGCAACGTTATCGGCAGCTCTACCTCTCCGGTTATTGACTCTACCGATCCATTCGCCAATACGACACTCGAACAGCTGGGTGGTTTCACCGGTCGCCCGTACTCTAACGCGATCCGGTGTCCGACCGTACCGAGAAATGTTCGCGATGAGCCGGTGTCTAGCAACGCCCTGACCCATGTGCCCCCGATACACACCCGCAAAAACCAGCGTTGACCGAACTCCATGGTCTGCATCGGAAAGCACGTCGCGATTTCCCCCTCGACGCCACGCAATGCCGTGGTGCCTTCCACTCGGGGCGCCGCGCCGACACTTAGCGAGGCTGCCCTCCCTGGTTTCCCGAACACCGCGGACAATTCGTCGAATAGACGCCATCGTACCCGCAATGGTAGCAAAAGGTTCGCAAGGGGTCCGGGCAGCGGCTGAATCGGTGACCGGGACGATGACAATTCATACATAACTTTTCGTCCCACACCTTGTCGCCACGAAATTGTACGGCCCGGGACACGCCGGGGGCCGGCTGGTTAACCGAGGGGGCCGTTCCCTCCTTGGTCCTCGCGCGGGTCGCTTCGGCGAGGTCGGCCTCGTTGGAGCCGGGCGTCCGCCACCTGGCTGTGGGCCGCTCGATTTACCCCTCCGGGTCGCCACAGCCATCGCCTTCAACAATTTCTCCTCGAGCCCTTTCACCTGGGCCGCGAGCAGCTTCTCTATTGTCTGCGCTACGGTTGGCTCGATCCCTGCTCCGCTAATTGCGGCTAATCCCGGTTCGCCTCGAGCCGCCGCGGTTTTGGTCCGGCACGCTAACTCACTAATAAAGGACTCTTTCGGCGTGGGCGGGGGGCGGTATTCGCGAGATAACGCGAGGTTTCGTTCCCGCTCCGTGGCGAGATAGATCAATTCGCTCCACGTACGAATTTCCCTTCGACGGAGGACTTCGCGAATTTCGGGACGCAGGTTCTTAAAGGCCAGGTCTAGTTGCTGTTCCATAGTGTACGGACGCGGCATCCGTCTCAACAACCCTCGAACGCAGGAAAGATATTCCCTCACTGACTCTACTGGCCCCTGAGTTCGCGACCTAGCCTGATCCTCCACGCGACTTCCGACTGTCCCTTTCCCGAACCACAAACGTAATGCCGCGCGAAACTCGTCGTACGTGACCCAGCTATCTCGTTCGCAACGCAACCATTCCAAGGCCACACCCGAGAAGATCATCGTGAGCGAACTCAACACCTCGTTCTCGCTCAATTCCGACAAACTGCGCCACTCCTCCAATCGTGTCAAGAAATCTTCGACACTCGGCTTGCCAATCCCAGAGAACTTGAGGTTCCACCCTTGCAGGGCCCTCGGGATGTCACGGATTGTTTCCCGGGTACGCGATTCGATATTTGAATCCCGGGCCCAGGTCGGCCGGGCAGCGGTCGCCATATCGCGAGGAATTGTGGCGGGACCGACCGGTAGCGACCGGAACTCGACCCGCGAAGCTGGTGTCCCCGCCACTAGCCGGGTAGAATCCACGATGGGTTCCTCGAGCCCAGGTCGGTGCTCCTGGATTGGGGAGGCCTCTCCCCAATGCCTCTGGGCTCCGCTCGCCACTGAAAACGGAATCGCGTGGAAGGGTATTTGCGTCGGAACCTGATACGCGGTCGGTCGCGAGGCGCTACCATACACCGCCGAGGTGGTGATAGCCGCCGAGGCGACGGCTACGCTCACCACCGTACTCGTCGTCGCTACCGTGGTTAGCCGGGTCGCGATGGTAATATTCATGGGTTCTAACAGCCGCGAATCGCTAGCCCTTCGGGGTTGTTCCCGCACCGGTTCCGTAATGGTCGCTAATTCGGCCAACCCCGCGAAGACATCCTCGTCCTCCGGTTCCCAGGTGACCGTCAAATCCCCGCGCTCACGCAAGAGGTGTCGTACGTACCGGTCACGACGCACCAGTAGGTTACCGGTGGAATTTACCCTCGCGGTCACTAATGCCAACTCGAGCTCATCGCTCGTCATGTCGTACAACCACGCGCCAACGAGTACTTCCGCCATGTTGACTTTACCCGCGAAAATGAAGAGCAGGAATGAAGGTAAAAGCACGCAAAAGAAAAGAAGGAACAGTGATGAAAGCACAAGCACGCAAAATCAACTGTTCGGATCGAAAGACAAAAGCCGTAGGTAGAGTCTGAGCGCAAGCAATGGTACCCAGTATGGATACTTCCGCGAAACCTGTTAAATTAATTCGCTATTTTCCACCAGCACTAACAGAACGTGAGAGAAATGTTTCCTCGTATTGGTGTAATCACCTCTATTACCTTAGCGATATCAAAATTGCGAATAAAAGCGCCAACAAAAGAAATACCGTAAACAAAATAAAACAGAACAAAAAAAAAAAAACAAAAGACGGGCTGAAAAAAAAGAAAAAAAAATATGTTGTCGCACCAGCAACAAAACCAAAAAAAAAATTTCAACCGCGATGCTGAACTCCGGCTTTGAAAAACACAAAAAAAACAAAAACAAAAAAAAATATTTCGAAATCGCAGAAAAGAAAAGAAAAACAGAAGGGGAGCAGAAATCTAAAAGCAATAACAAAAGAAAATAAAATGACACAAGCAAGAGATTGGCGATAAAAGCAGGCGATCTTATCCCTAGTATTAGAAATGTAAGGTGGGAATATACACGGGGTACTTTTTCGCCACCCGGGACTTTGCATTTTTGATGCCCGTTACAAGGGGCTCCTTGAACCCTGGGCGGAACCAAAAATTTAGGAATTTCCGAAATTGAGTCGCGAAGTTTTTGGAAAAGAGCGCCAGGACTAGAGTCACGCATCCGAAACTACGAGAGGGGACACTTTAGCGACCAGCGTAAGATATTTCAGTTTTTTTTTGTTTGTTTTATTTTTCGAGCTACAACGGCATCAGGCAAGAAGTCGACACCGAATTCGAGGAAAGTGCAAAATGGCGGACTAGCAACAATTGCGAAGGAAGGATGTCGAGGCTGCGGAGGGGGAGCCGACGCAGATCCCCGCATCGCGGGAATCCAAGGTGGACGCGATTCCCGCTGGCGGCCGGCGCGCCGCAGCCTCTGCCCCTTCACCCCGCCAACAATTGACCAGCGAACTTGCGACGGACCGACTAGCGACGAGGGAGCACCACGCTCACCGCCAAGACGTCATGGAGCTGCGCGGAGGACGAGATTGCGAGCTAGCTTTAAGTTCTGCGCAGCAATGCTATCGAAGGTGCGCGTCGAGTTGCGCGATCGACGAAATCGATGACGGATCGATTATTGCGTATTCTTGGGGGTATGACGTCACGTGTGGGATGGCGTATCGAGATCCGTGTTGCGGCAGGTAGTAGGTTTTTGAAACCACTCTAGTTCTGGCGGTCGTGATTAGTAGTCACGTTTTGGGGAAGTTCCGCGAAGCAATGGAGTCGCCCAAAAATCACGAAGGGAATGGAAAGGGGGTTGCAAGGATGTAGAAGGTAAGCGCTGCTTCTATCCCCGCGATTGAATTTCGAGCATAATTGTGAAAAGGCTTGCCGAGTAACGGATAGCCGTTTTGGATTTGCGTTGTAGAAAAGTACTCGAAATTCTTTTGCCGATTCTCTTGCTTGATGACCGTAGCCTGAGTACGCGGGTTAGAGTAAAGTAAATTTTGAGTTTCTGAAAAAGTTGAGTAGAGTCATGGGTTTTAGTTGAATCTTTCTCGTTAGTGAAACCAAGTATAGCCGAATTTCGCCATACCGGGTCGAGCCGCGTTATCGTTTTCTTTTTGTGTCACCTCCCAATAAGAACAGGACCGTCAATCAAACGTTAAAAATACGTTTCAACAGTATATATTTGGTATAGGTATAAAAAATAGTCGTTTCTTATATACGGTTCTTAAACAAACGTATCATGTACGTTCCAGGAATACGTATATTGTAGGTGTATTTTTGCTCAACAAATATTACTCGTATAATACCATTCCAAAGAACACACTTATTAAATGTTTATTTTATCGCAATTAAATTCCGTCTTATCAACGGAGATAATACCCGATTTAAACGAATAGTCAGCGTAAGTCGACAAACGTCTTTTACTTGTATCAAGTTAACAAATAAACTACGTTTCCGTGTGAGGAATATAAATCGTGGTTTCTGAGACAATCGATAAACGTTGAAGGAAAGTAAACTTTATACCGGTCACAAACGTTTATTCGATGCGTTTAATAGATGGTAGAGGAAACGTGATGAATGCCGATTAAACATGAGAATAGAAACGTGAATGAGAAACGGTTTTCTAGATTATCAGGTAAACGTATAAAATGCGTTCTCTTAAACGGATTGTAATCCGTGGTTCCTGAGACGGTGAGTAAGCGTTGAAAGACAAGCCTGAAATTCGCGGACTACTCGTTGTACCATATAAGTAGGTTCTTCGAAATTCCCACTTTCACACACTCACACGCTGAGGATATTCCATATTATTCAAATTGAATTTGGGAAGTCCAACGTCAAATCCGTGATCAGTGCGACTTAAAAACCCTTTGATACCATATCCCATGAGAATCTGAGGAGTTTTGGATTTTAGACCTCCGCCATACTGAATCTGCCACTACATTTTTTGCAAATCTAGCCTGACGTTCGTTATCAGCAAGCCAAACAACTTTTAATTACCAATTTTCCCCGAAACCCGTTTATTTAACGAATTTTTTGAATTTTTTATTATATTTTATATATTTTTTTTTAGAACCAACTACTCCAGAGAATGTAAAGGAGTGAATGTATTATATTAAATTCATAGTTATATGCTAGCTGGTTTTTTTATAATTTTTTTTCATTCTTCTTATTCATCTTTCAAAGTTATGAAATCTCCATCCTCTTATAATAGGTGTTTCAAATTTTGTTATATTTTATAAGATTTTTCTTATTTTTTTTTTGGATATTAAAAGGTTAAGGTTTTTTTTCAAGTTTTTAATTTATATACTTCAGATACGTTCTGGTCGAAAACTTGCGAAAAAATTTTGATTGCGTTTTTCGTCATTGTATCTAGGCACTTTTTTTTAGGACATAGGTCCTAAAGATGACGAAAAGGTATCTTGACGAAGTCGTCTTTTCGACAAGGCGAAATGATGTCTAATAGATGTCTTTCAAAAGACGACTAATCGTAGTTGACTCAACGACGTCTATTTGAAAATGTCTAATGGACATAATAATTATAGTCGACTGAAAGATGTCTATTCCAGGATGACTTTTGTCAACTTGACGAGAAGCTGTCTAAAAGACGTCTTTCAGAAGATAAGTCAGCTAGCGCCAACTGCAGCGTGTGGTTAAGCAAAGATTGCAAGATGGCTGCTTGATAACTCGTTATACGAAGTGCGCGTGATTGATGTGCACGTGATTTCGTGAGCTGGAGAAAAAGTAAGTTAGATTATTATAAATCTAGTTGAACATATGATTAAATAACTTTTGTTCATTATTCAATATCCGATATGTGATTATCGAGTGCTACATATAATCAATTGATGCATGTAGGGTATGATCTATCAAATCCACATAACCTCTTCTCATTTCTATTATGTCGGTTGAAAAAAGTTTTCAGACACAATTACCCGAAAAGAATTGAATATTGTCGACTAGGGAACAGATATCGGTATCACCTGAAATCTGAACGTGCAACATAATTTTATATTTTGTTTCGATCTCTATTGTGATATGTATTAATTGGATAGGTGAATTAATTTAGAGTTTATAAGGTGAGATGTTTTGATGTGATACATATATTTAGATGTAAGGTTGATTTGAGTTTATATCTCAAATTTAATCTTTTAAATAATATTATAGAATGCGTCCAAGTTCTATGCTGGATAATAAAGTCTGTATCTGACTAATTTTGGTTGACGACATTTATTTCACATTTACCAAAAACACATAATCGCATAAAAGGCGACGAAACAACGTCTTTTAGCCATGCCTAAAAAACATTTGATAGATTTGGCTACAAGATGTCTTCTAGGCATGGCTAAAAGTCGTTAAAAAGTGGGTCATAAGACATCTCTTCGTCATCTTTTAGGTGACTTAACGCTTTCGCTAAAAGACGACTTGTCGAGAAATTTGTTATCTTTCAGACATCTTTCAGACAACTTTGAGCTGTCTGGGTAATGTAAAGTAAGGAATCACATAAGTTTCATTCAAAATTTCATAATATATGAGCTATCGTATCTCAGAAAAAAGAACAACAAACATACGTAGAAAGTTGTTTTTATGACTTACAATAGTACACTGATAGTAAATTGAAGAATGTTGGAAACCGATGTATTATACTTGTGTATTGAATCGAATGATGTTTTCCGAGCCGACATTCTCTTCCAGTTTGAAAATCCAGACAGTGCCATGACACTGGCCTGGGACCAAACAGTCCATTGAGTTGTTATACAATGATGTGTATTTTTTTCGCTACAAAATCATCCCCTTGATTATTAGAAATTTGAAAACCGTTTTCAGTACAAATAATTTCGACACTCGTGATGATACTGCACAGATTAGAGTATTAGGATTCGTTTCTGCTCCCGACTATGGCGCTGCTGTCGTTGAGCGGGCGAATAATGATCAAATAAGTAAAATCTATCCGGATCGTAAACGTCCGTGAAGATTCGGCAACGCTTTTGGATTCAACAGGCCGTTGACGGCGGGCCTCGGTAGTGAGCAAGGTGCGATGGAGGGGGGGCGCTGTACGCGATTGCCTCACGTGCTCTCAGTGTAGTTCCGTCTGTGAAGTGTATCACATCGTTGGAGCGTCTCTGTAAAGCAATTTCTGCCAACCTTTTCTCCGTAAGTACGTGGCTTCATTATAATTATTATTATTCTTATCACGCTCTTTCTATTCAGGATAATTATGGAAATATAACTTGCTGTTGCATTGCTTTATCTTGAATGAGAGAAGCAAGAGTTTATTCTCTCGAATAAAAAAGACGCATAGTATAGAGACGTAGAAAATAAGCATTTCTATCAAACTTTCAAGAAGGGACATTTGCTTCCTCTTGTTTACGGGAATTCGTTAGTTTCTACAGTAATGCGTCGAATAGACGCGTATTAAACGGTACCTTGTGGAAAAAATGGTTTATTTCACGTCTATTCAACGGTCTTGATGTCGATTCGGCGATATATTAACATAGACGATGAATTTCTTTGGAATAACAGGAAACAAATAGTATGTTTTCCGAAATGATTAGAATTACAGTTGGTTGAAAACCATGTTTGGAACAGATTTTTTTTCTTTTTTTTCTATCGTGTACGTAGTGCCTGGCGCGTTCGAAATACTCGACCGTTATTTGCAAAATTATTGTTGAGAAAAACAATCGGTGAATAAAAAATACATTGTCTCAATGCTGAAAATAGGCATTTCTATTGATGTTTCAAGAAGAGACATTTTCTTTGTCTTGTTCGCGGGAATTCGTTAGTTTGTACAGTAATGCGTCGAATAGACGCATATTAAACGGTACCTCGTGGAAAAAATGGTTTATTTCACGTCTATTCAACGGCCTTGATGTCGATTCCGCGATATATTAACATGGACGATGAATTTCTTTGGAATAACAGGAAACAAATAGTATGTTTTCCGAAATGATTAGAATTACAGTTGGTTGAAAACCATGTTTGGAACAGATTTTTTTTCTTTTTTTTCTATCGTGTACCTAGTGCCTGGCGCGTTCGAAATACTCGACCCTTATTTGCAAAATTATTGTTGAAAAAAACAATCGGTGAATAAAAAATACATTGTCTCAATGCTGAAAATAGGCATTTCTATCAAAGTTTTAAGAAGAGACATTTTGTTATCTTGTTCGCGGGAATTCGTTCGCTCGTACAGTAATGCGTCGAATAGACGCGTATTATACGGTACCTCGTGGGAAAATTGGTTTATTTCACGTCTATTCAACGACCTGCATTATACTGGTTGGGATACAAATTTCTTAATACTCATTTTTTTAATCATCATTAATAAACTTGTGCTTTTTATTTAATATTCTATTTGACCCCCATATCAGGCAATATATATTTTATTTCAGGCAAGAGCGCATATGCTAACACCTCTCAAGTAATTCAACATTTTTGAATATTAACTGATGCTCCTTCGATCTAAACCTACAACATTTGAAACTATGAAAAAAAATTATCAAAAAATGTTGAATCAAATTGTGAACAATAGTGTTTGAAATGGAGAATGTAAGGCAAGTAAGCCGAAAGCGCAGCTATTTCCAGCTATATGTCAAATTCCAATGAAATAAGCACCGTTTAATACGTATTGACTCGATTTATTATTATGAACTATTTACATTTAGCACGACTTTTACTTCATGAGAGGTTATGCCCTAGAATTGCATAGTGTCCTTGCAAAGCAGTAATACTGAGAAAATCAATTCAATTCGAATAGAATTTTGATTTTTATCGTCATTCAAATGTTATCTTACAACTCATGTTCAGTAAACGTTGATACAAGTATTTATGATTATTTTAAATAATAGCATGACTATTTTGACACCGAAAAAGAATAACCTTTAATCTTCGATGGTGTAGACTCAGCGGTTCCACAATACGTCCTGTACAGAGCTTAGAGATAGAAGATTGGAAAAATAAGACATTCACACACATATAATAGGTAAATGGTGAATTCAGCTTTCCAATAGTAAAAACTCCTCACGACCGGAATCCTGTACCTAATCAGTTTATTACAATTAAATTTCGTAAGGTGCTGCTGCTGCCTTCTTTTTGCACGATGTGGTGGAAACATGTATATAATATTTTGCTTGTTTTAATGCTTTATAACTGCATTAGATTCTTTTCACTCATTTGTTATTCTTAATCTCCTTTGTTCACTCTTCAACAAATATTTCAAGGATAACTGAATAAGCCTTTTCGTGCACTTTGGCATAATTAACTCTGAACTTGCGATTGTGAGTGGTTCTGCTGCGTTGAGTAGAAATGATGTCTATTAGTGCACATAATTGAGCCACCAGATAATAAACAATTTTTTTTTCACATCTTGTTTCAGAGGCTGCAAAATTGGCGTGTACAGATAATCCAGTCGAATCTTCAGATTTAGTTATAGAAAATGCGATAAAAGACCGGTTGAAGCTAGCCACAAGTAGGTATACATATTCAATTGCGGGAAAAAAATCCGGAAATGGACCCACGCAGCATCCGCCCTCACCGCCCCTACCACTGCCGCCCAATTCACCCAACAATCGCAGGGTATAGCAACAAAACGTTAAAAGATAGTCCGCTATATCGTTTCATTGTAGTTCTTCTTTTTGCGTGCCATTTTAAAACTATTTTAGTTGTTTGCATCATTTTTTTCTTCTTTTAATTTTGGCTACATGCACTCTGTTCGTACCCATATTTTTTAAGTTTAGATGAGTTATTCGTAGTACCTCACTTGTTCGTAATACTAACAATTTTTCACATTTAATTTCTTCTTTGAAAGTATAAGTCCGATTCACTTCTTGCATCCTATTATTTTATATTAAATTTGAGTTTTTCTTTTAACCACACCAAAACAAGTACACAATTTTCAAAAGTGTATCTAATTTATCTACCTTATTGCACTCAAACGATTTTGCACTTTCATCAGTCGTAATACCTATTTGCCAAGAAAGTTTTACCATGCTACTTTATGTTGACAAACAGTTCTATTTTTATTTTGGATAAATCTTTACTACGGTGTTGGTGATCTATATAATCAAAATATAGCTGTCGCTCATACGCGTTCTACTTTTTTTTCAATTTTCTAAATCATTTCATGAATCGTTTTAGAGTTACATTATCATATCCGTACATGTGATACCCTATTAAAATGTATATTGTATGTAAATGTATGTGCTATGGTATGTACATTACATATTTGATATTTTTTCGAACCTTCGAGATATATGATATTTGTTTACAAATTACCTAGCCTTGTGATTGGCGATAACACATGTAACTCGTTGATCCAATGCGTTCTATATGTAATAAAAATATAAATGGCGTAAAATGAATATGATATATCAATAGTTAACTACTTGTGTTTGTTGTTTTTTTTTTTACTTTTGGAAATCTTTTTCTAAAATGGTCAAGTACTACATTATCATAACCGTACATGCTATCACTATCGAAAATGTAAAATGTACCGTTTTTTGTTTTAAGCTTTATATAATATATTAGGGTTTTGCAACAACTTACTCAGCTTTATGATTCGCAAAATCGTAAGTCGGTGATCCAACGCGTTCTATGTAATACTAATCTAATCGGTGCAAACATGAATGTGATATATGAATAGTCAACTTCTCGTGTTATATTATTTTTGTTACTTTTGAAAATCTTTTTCTCAAATGTTTAAGTACTTGAAATGTAAAATGCATCTCTTTTTTTGTTTCACAATCTATATATGTTATATAGTATATAGTATTTTATTTTAGTATAGCAGAGAAATATAGTGTGTACATGTGTATATATATGGCAAATATTGTTCCGAATGACGAAAAAAGAATGCTGTCTAAGTTTAAGCACTCAATATTAATATTTACAGGTGCGTCGTCGCGATTTTGTATTTCCCATTTACATAACATGAAATTTTTTTTTTCAACTTTGGAATCTTATAACTCGTCAAGGCTTTAGTGTACTGATGAGACATAACGTATTTTTGAAGTGAATCAAACGCTCTACAAAAACGTAATCATTTTATGATGAATCTTCTCTTTCAAAAGTTATTTAAGGTGTCTAAGGTATATATGATGGTAAATCACTTTTTGAAAGAGTAGATTTATTATAAAATAATAAGGGTCTTTCTTTGTATAGCGTTCAATTCCATTCAAAATTATGTTCTGGACTTATCAGAACGCTAATGCGTTGACAAGTTATAAAATTCTAAGCTTAAAAAAAAAATTTCCTATGTTATTCAAGTGGGAAATGGAAAATCACAATGATGCACCTTCAAATATTAATATTAAGAGCTCAAACTTTGACAACATTCCTTTTTCGTCATTTCAAACAATCTTTGCTCCTTGAATTAAGAAAAAAAAAAATACGACTTTCCGATACAGTATAATATATTATAGTATGATATTTTGTATTCTTTTCAGCATTTAAGATATGATGCATTGTTACGAATCACCTAGTCCTGTTATATCTGTAATTCATCGTTTTAAAAGATCAATACATAATACTTACCTTACTCAGATCACCCAAGCTTCGATTATTCTAACCTAATATTTTAAACGTACAGATACGCGGAATTTTTCACCGAATTATACTTCAAATTTTAAATACGTTTTCCCTGCGTCTTATATACGATTATAACTATGTATAAATAACATCATATCTGTATACATATATTACCAATCTTCTGATGAATGTATGTGAATTCTACAAATATCCGCATCGTATTTAAAACATTCGGGGGAAACGTTGTTATTGTAGCATATTTCGCCGATACTTTTCGATCCATTCAACGGTTCAACCTTAGAGTTTTTCCAACGTGGGGCATCTCCACGACATCTAGTAAACGAATATGTACAAGAAATAAATACTCTATGTATATGTACTCCAATCGTATATTCCTTGAAGTAAATGGTCATAATTTGTACGACTATACACCGCGTATATGACACGTGTTGATCGTACGTTTAGTTTCACGTATGCCGAGCGGAAATTTTTCAGTTTATTCAACGAATTCATCTGTGACATTTTAAACGTATAGATGTGGGAAAATTTCACCGTCGACGCATATGTCAAATTTTAAACGTTTTTCTTTTGCGTCTTACATACGAATACATGGATAACGGGAATATCCGTATATTGTACTCGTTTATTCCCTCGTGGTGAGTATACGTGAATTCAACGATTATTTTACACGTATATAAAACATTCTGGGAAAACGTAAAAATTATCGTCTATCAAGCGGACATTTTTCAGTATCTTCAACGAATTCATCTGTGATATTTTAAACGTATTTCTACGGCGTCTTATATACGAATACATGGATGTCACGAATATCCGTATATTGTACTCGTTTATTCCCTCGTTGTGAGTATATGCGAATTCAACGACTATTTTCCACGTATTTAAAACATTCTGGACATACGTAAAAATTATCGTCTACCAGGCGGACATTTTTCGATTTATTAAACGGTTGGGTCTGATCCGTTGTAAGCGTTTGGTTGTGTGAATTTTTCTACGTTTAATCAACAATCGTGTTCTTATTGGGCTCTCGAGTAGGTCGGAAAGCACCGAATTGGAGTGCTCGGATTAGCGGGTAACGTTTTGGAGAATTTTGAAAAGAATTAAGTTCGGATGCGTTGCGATTGCGTATAGTTTAGGTTACGTTTGGTTGCGCCTGCATTGAGTTCCGTACTCGTTAGTTAAGATAATGTAGGTTGAGTTGAGTTACTTTGAGCTTGTGTATAGTTGAAGTTAAATTTAGTGGTGCTTGCGCTTAGTTAAGTTTACGTTTAGTTAAGATAGTGTTTAGTCGAGGTTAGGCGATGTATAGTCGAAATTGCCGTTGCGTTGCGCAGCAGTTGAGACGAGAAGTTTGAGCATGGTGTTTTAAGTTGCGAGACCTGACGGCGCACCGTCGAATAATTAGTTTTAGTTTCGTTTCGAGCAGTAATCGCCATGGAGAACAAATGGCGAATTTGCGAATTGAGAATTGCGTATGAGGATTTTGCGATCGTCGAGTGACGTTTTAGTTAGGGAGCCGCGAGCTCATTAGAGTAAGAAATAGAGTAGGTTACGTGTAATTCTATGTTTAGTTTTAGACTCGCGATGAGCGATTTTTGAATTATATTTTTTTTTGTTTTGTATCACCGCCATTGTGAAATATAAGATTTTATTTTACTTTTGTTAAATAGCGTGTGTGTATTTCGAGTGTCTCTCTCTCTCCAAAAATTACCCCTCCCCTCTCCGCGGTACTGAGCTATCGAGCATATGCCCGAGGAATAGCGTATTACTGATTTCGAGGCGTGTTAATCACGCCAGGCGCCCAACAAAAACTTTGCGATATTGTTTTAAATCCAGGGTACATCGTGGACGCCAAATTATTGTGCACGCGGTAAGTTCTCGGTCATTTTCTCTGAGTGACCGAAGAGCGGGAAAAATCCACGTCACAGCGCTTAAACGCCGTTTCCTGCTCGCTACTCCAGCCCCATTTCCTATCTTTCCGCAACAACCGGGTAAGAGGCTCCGCCACACTCGCGAACTCGGGAATGAATTTCCGATACCACGAAGCCATACCCAAAAATCGCCTCAATTGCCGTAGGTTTTTCGGTGCGGGATACGCTAGGATAGGTTCCACCTTGTCGGCATCGACTTGTAGGCCGTCCTGGTTCACCTTGAACCCTAGATACTAAACTTCGCTACGACAAAACTGGCACTTTTCTGGGTTGATGGTAAGCCCAGCCAACACTATCCGTTCGATAACGCGGGATAGCCATTTCAAGTGCGAACGAAAATCGGTGGTCACTACAATAATGTCGTCGAGATACGCGAAGGCATGCGGCTCCATCTCTGGAGTAATTAATTTGTCAATTAATCGCTGGAAGGTGGCCGGGGCTCCGGTAAGCCCGTATGGCATTCGCACGAACTGGAATAATCCGCGACCCGGGGCCGTGAACGCCGTTATTTCGCGACTCTCGCGTGTCAAGGGAATCTGGTGGTACGCCTGACTCAAGTCTATAGTCGAGATGTATTTGGCCGACCGCAATTTATCCAATATGCCGTTCATAAACGGTATCGGGTACGCATCCTTCTTTGAAACGCTATTTACTTTCCTGAAGTCCAAGCAGAACCGATATTTCCCGTTTGGCTTCTTGACCATCACGATTGGCGTCGACCACGAGCTTTGGGAAGGTTCGATTACTCCATCCGCGAGCATGCGATCCACCTCCTCGTTGATCGCCTCCTGCACTTTCGGAGAGACAAGATAGTACCGTTGCTTGATCGATGCGCTTCCCTGCACGTCTATTTCGTGCTCCGCGAGATGGGTGAGGCCCAGGTCTCCCGAGACTTTCGGTAATTCCTTCGCTAAGAATAATTGTAGTTCTCGATTCTCGCTATCCGCTAGCTCTACAATGCCGCTACAACCTGACACATCGGTAACTTGGATCGACCAACCCTCCTCAAATTGTCCTTCATGTTCCGGAACATTTGCAATCCTCCATGATTCGCGCGCACCGTCGATCGAAAAGCCGAATTTTCTTACAAAATCCATGCCGAGAACGCAATCTCCAACTAAAGTGGGGATAATCCGCAATGTAAACTCATGCGCGACACCCAGCAACGTTATCGGAAGCTCTACCTCTCCGGTTATTGCCTCTACCGATCCATTCGCCAATATGACACTCGAACAGCTGGGTGACTTTACTGGTCGTCCGTACTCTAACGCGATTTGGTGTCCGACCGTACCGAGGAATGTTCGCGACGAGTCGGTGTCCAACAACGCCCTTACCCATGTGCCCCCGATACATACCCGCAAAAACCAGCGTTGGCCGAACTCCATGGTCTGCATCGGAAAGCACGTCGCGATTTCCCTCTCGACGCCACGCAATGTCGTGGTGCCTTCCACTCGGGGCGCCGCGTCGACACTTAACGAGGCTGCCCGTCCGGGTTTCCCGAGCACCGCGGACAATCGGTCGAATACACGTCGTCGTATCCGCAATGATAGCAAAAGATCCGCAAAGGGTCCGGACAGCTATTGAATCGGTGACCGGGACGATGGCAATTCATACGCAAGTTCTCGTCCCACACCTTGTCGCCACGATATTGTACGGCCCGGGGCACGCGCGTGGCTGGTTGGTTGGCCGAGGGGGCCGCTCCCCTGCTCGTTCCTCGCGCAGGTCGCCTCGGTGAGGTCGGCCTCGTCGAAGCCGGGTTTCCGCCACTTCGCGGTACGCCGCTCGGTCTGTTCTTTTGGGTCGCTATCGCCAATGCCTTCAACAATTTATCCTCGAGCCCCTTCACCTGGGCCGCTAGCAGCTTCTCTATCGTCTGCGCTACGGTGGACTCGACCCTCGGCTCCGCGATCGCGGCTAACCCAGTCTCGCCCCGAGTCGCCGCGGTCTTGGTCCGGCACGCTAACTCGCTAATAAATGATTCCTTCGGCGTAGGTGAGGGGCGGTATTCGCGAGACAGCGCGAGATTTCTTTCCCGCTCTGTGGCGAGATAAATCAATTCGCTCCACGTTCGAATTTCTCTTCTACGGAGGACTTCGCGCACTTCGGGCCGCAAGTTCTTGAAGGCCAAATCCAGTTGCTGCTCCATCGTATACGGACGCGGCATCCGCCTCGACAATCCCTGAACGCAGGATAAATATTCCGTCACCGACTCAACCGGTCCCTGAGTTCGCGACCTAGCCTGATCTTCCACGCGGCTTCCTACTGTCCCGTCCCCGAACCACAAACGCAACGCCGTGCGAAACTCGTCGTATGTGACCCAGCTATCTCTCTCACAACGCAACCATTCCAAGGCTTCGCCCGAGAAGATCATCGTGAGCGAACTCAACACTTCGTTTTCGCTCAAATCCGACAGACTTCGCCATTCCTCCAATGGCGTAAGGAAATCCTCGACACTCGGCTCGCCAATCGCCGAAAACTTGAGGTTCCAACCTCGCAAAGCCCTCGGGATGTCACGAATCGTTTCCCGGGTACGCGATTCCATAATTGGATCCCGGGCCCAAGCCGGCCGGGCAGTGGTCGCCACGTCGCTGGGAATTGTGGCGGGGTCGGCCGGTAACGACCGGAACTCGACCCGCGGAGCTGACATCCCGGCTACCAGTCGGGTGGAATCCATGGGCTGTTCGTGCCTCTGTTGCTGCCCTTGGATTGGGGAGGCCTCTTCCCAGTGCTCCTGGGTTCCGCTCGCCATCGAAAACGGCATCGAGTGGAATGGTATCCGCGTCGGAACTTGATACGCGGTCGGCCGCGAGGCGCTACAATACACCGCCGAGGCGACGGCTACGCTCACCACCGTACTCGTCGTCGCTACCGTGGTTAGCCGGGTCGCGATGGTAATATTCACGGGTTCTAAGAGTCGCGAATCGCTAGCCCTTCGGGGCTGTTCACGCACCGGTTCTGCAACGGTCGCTAATTCGGCCAACTCCGCGAAGATATCCTCGTCCTCGGGTTCCCAAGTGACCGTCAGATCCCCGCGCGCACGCAAGAGGTGTCGGACGTAACGGTCGCGACGCACCAGCAATTTACCGGTGGAATTCACCCTCGCGGTCGCTAACGCTAACTCGAGCTCATCGCTCGTCATGTCGTACAACCACGCGCCAACGGTTACTTCCGCCATGTTGACTTTCCTCGCGAAAATGAAGAGCAGAAATGAAGGTAAAAGCACGCACAAAAAAAGAACAGTGAGGAAAGTACAAGCACGCAAAATCAAACTATTCGGATCGAAAGACAAAAGCCGTAGGTAGAGTCTGAGCGCAAGCAAGGGTATCTAATATGGACCCCTCCGCAGAACTTGTTAAATTAAATCGCTATTCCCCCCAAGCCACAGCAGAATGTGAGAGAGATGTCTCCTCGTATTAGTGAAATCATCGCTAATATTTTAGTGATAGCATTCTTTGCGAAATAAAAGCGCCAGCAAAAGAAATATTGTACACAAAATGAAACAAAACCACAAAAGAAAACGACAAACAAAAACAAAAGACGAGCTGTAAGAAAAAGAAAAAAAAGAAAAGAAAAGAAAAAGAAAGAACGAGAAAAAAAAGAGAAGAAAAGATAAGAAAAAAAAAATATATTGCCGCGCTAGCAACTAACAAAACAAAAAAAAATAATTTTTGACCGCAATGCTAAAAGCCGTCGTTGAACACACAACAAAAAAAAACAACAAAAAAAAAATAATTCCGAAACCGCAGAGGACAAGGAAAAACAAAAAGAAATCCGAAATCAAAAATAATAACAAAAGAAAATAAAAATGACACAAGCAAGGGATAGGCGATAAAGGCAGGCGATTTTATTCCTATTATTAGAGAGGGGAGGTACGGATATACGTGGTGTACTTTCTAGTCACCCGGTATATTCGTCAACTCGTAGCCTGAGTCGTAAATCGCAAATTTTCGATGTTATTCGCCACCCTTTGTATACAATTTTATTTCCTCGCTACGTATTCACACCTGTCCCGCTGTGCTCCAAACGTCAACACGCTTGACCGAAGTGTCTCGCGACCTCTCTCCCCCGTATTCTCCGAACGCTGTTGTTTGGTTCCGCGAGCGCTAGCCGTTGCTAAGTCGAAATTTCCGAAACGCGCAATGCTACTACCTTTCTCGGAAATTTACAGCGGAAATCTCGCGAAGGCCCCACGTTGGGCGCCAATTTGTGACGTGGATTTTTCCCGCTCTTCGGTCACTCGGAGAAAATGACCGAGAACTTACCTCGTGCACAATAAATCGGCGTCCACGATGTACCCTGGACCTAAAACAATATCGCGAAATTTGTTGGGCGCCTGGCGTGATTAACACGCCTCGAAATCGGTAATGCGAAATACCGTGACCATATACTCGATAGCTCAGTACCGCGGAGAGGGGAGGGGTAATTTTTGGGTAGAAAGAAATGCAACACAAGTAAGCCAACGCGTGGTGTGGCTAAATCACTATAAAATGCCAATAGTATATTTCTCGTCAGCAATATTACAAAAAAAAATAAAATAAAAATAATAATACGACTGCGCAAGTTGTCCTTCGCGATTCCAAATACAAAGGTTTAAATTCAATCCAAAAGAAATAAGAAAGGGAGAAACAAACCAACTAATAAAAAAAAAAGGTGAATGAATCTAGGAGACCTCTACGGCCTACGTGCGCTAGTCGCCGTCTTAATAATACCCTAACTCGAAAAACCAAAAACAAAATCGGACTCGATGCGCTGCCCGCGATCGTCCTCGACTACGACGCTACTCGTCACTTAATTATACACCGCTAAACAAAAACGTGATCTAGATCATACTCGACGCGCTAATCGCAATCGTGATTAAATCTAGCTAATATCTTATTTATACGGGCGCTAGTCGCCACCTTACTGATGCAAAAGAATTTGTAAACTAAATCAAAAAGACGTGACTCAACGCGCTAATCGCGACCAAACTAATCACTCTAGGAAGCTTTTCTGATCGTGCGAGTGTATAGCGTATTATGACGCATCCGAGCTCCAGTCGTAGTCCCTATTTCCCCAAAGTTCACAACCCTTCCCGCTAAATCAAGCATCTACGCACGGTAACGCGCGACCCCCCCCCCCCCGAGAGGTGACCCTTTCTACGTACGCAGACTCGACGAGACCCCGTGCAGCGGAATTTGGCCACACTCAATTTCGAACCGAAATTGTTCCCCACTCCAAACCGTGACTCTACGCGAGACTTAACAGGGATCCACTTGACTCTACGCGTTATCGCGAAAACTCAGGCTACGGTCATCATCAAGGAGATCGGCCTTCATAAGCAGGTTTTTTTTCTGAATTTCTTCCCTACTCGACTATCGCGAAATGTCGCCAGGACTCAAGTAACGAGTCCTGCAAATCGGAGCCGCAATTCGAACATGCCCCGAACATAGGCGCCATCCATAGTCAAAATTTTCCCGATCTAATTGGGGTTCTCGTTACGCAATTCTCACAATCTAGCGTATCGCTATCGTTGAATTCCGCTGTCGCGGGGTGTTGATTGGCTGGCCAGTCTCGGGTACCCCGTAGCTTGGCAGTGGCGTGGTGACGACTTCGCGAGGGTACCTGTCGTCAGTTGGGCGACGGAGGGGGGGGCTACGGCTCGCCAGCCACCAACGGGAATCTCGTCCGCCTTGGATTCCCTCGCGGCAGAGCTCTCCGTTGACGCTCTCTCCGTAGCCTCGTGCGAGGACCTCCTTTCGTCGCGATCCGCCGCGATTGCCACCCAGTAACGTCGTTCGGATTTGCTGCCGATCTCCTGTCTGAAGCCGCATTTACTCGCCACCCAAAAGAAAAATAAACAAAAATCCTGAAAAGTCTTATTCGCTAAACCGGCGATGGTCCCCTCTTAGAGTCTCGGATGCGTGACTGTTGTCCTGGCGCTCTTTTTCGAAATGAGCCGCGGTCTGCTCCACGTGCTCCCTAAGTCTATGGTCCGTCTAGAGTTCGGGGAGCCGTGTGGAACGCGCAGTAAAAATGCCACGTTACAATATATATATATATATTGTAACCAATATTTTTGAGGGTAAAACGATACAATGATAATTGGTTACCCTACGGCGCAGTCACTAACCTGAATAATTAGATAGAGAGAGAGATACTAAGGGAGAAAGATACGATTGTTGGGCGCCAGACGCACATGCGTCAAAAATAGATAATTAAAGAAAAAGACAAAGGTAAAGGTAAAGGGAGTAGATAAAGGTAAGGTCAGGTTCTACGACGGTTTTGCACAGTTCGCTCAGAGAGACAAGATAATGGTAGAGGGGCGGAGTCGAATCCAATAGATAAAATAAGAAACAGGTGAAGCAGGAATAATGTCAAATATATTAAACAAGAAGCGATAAGTTTAATGACAAGCAAGTAGCTGAAGAGATTGAGTTACAATCACGATAGATGCGATAATTAACAATATTTACAGCCAGAGAAAAGTTAAGCGAGAGAGTTAACAAATAACGGAACGTTTTCCGAATAAGCGGGAAATATGCGCAAGCTCGCGATACTAACGGTAATGATTAACACGGTTTTACGATAGATAGGCAGAACAGAAAAAGATATACTGTACTTAAATTAAGCGGTAAGCGAATAAATCATAAAATATGAGAAGCGATTATAAACACATGCGAAATACAACAATTGTAATAGTTATCACATTACCAGAATGATCAGAAATAGGCAGACAAGGAATTATGAATTACAAGGTAAATTCAAGCGACAGGTCAAATAGAAAATTAGCATAAAATATAGAGAATAACAGATAATACGTAGTCTCTAGTTTGCGGTAAGTGCGAGAGAAAAAGAGATAATATTCGGTACGATAGAAGGTAATTCAAGATACGGCAAACAATATTCAAGATAATTAATATGCAACGTACGGCAAACCAAATGGACTACGGACAACTACGATCAGCGATATTAGCGAAGAAAATAGTGAAAAAGATGTTATGCGATACGGCACAATACTCCAATGTCAAATGAACGACGAGCGGGACCGCGCAGCGATGTAAGGTCGCTCCCGCGGTACACTCACTAAGATACGATAATCAACGATAATAGGTAAAGAGACAGATAGAAACTAATCAGAGAAAATATAACAAAATAGCAATGCTCAGTAGCTAAGATAAAAATTTGATCCTTCAACGGAACGCGCTGCTAGACAGCGATATTAGACATT
The DNA here is from genome assembly GCF_021901495.1 of Neodiprion virginianus. NCBI lineage: Eukaryota > Metazoa > Arthropoda > Insecta > Hymenoptera > Diprionidae > Neodiprion > Neodiprion virginianus. The sequence continues at coordinate 11,950,159 of NC_060881.1, read as the reverse complement.
CAAATATTCCAGAAGAGAAAGATAATAAAATAAAGCGATAGTCACTACAATGCGTAAGTAATAGTCAATCAGTCGCGAAGTTACTTGCAATAAGACAGAGAAAGGGACAAGATAAGAGATAAGAGAGAATAAGATACGAGCCCAGGTGGCTCAAGCAGACCAACTGCAAGATAAAGAGAAAAGATACGAGCCCAATTGGCTCAAGCAGACCAACTGCAAGGTAAAGAGAGAAAGAGATAAAGGTAAAGGTACGATATATTGCAAGTAATCTCGTGGCTTCACAAAATAGAAAAGGAACCTCACTTACGTAAAAGAAGATAGAAACTGGTATAGAGAATGCGATAAGGTACAATAGCGAACTTTGGTAGCGATAAGACACAGAAGATTACGATAGCACGACTGTTAGTGTCAGTAACTGAACGTAGAGTGACGAGATGAGCGATGATTCTGATTTTCGTCGAGCTGCTGTCACGTGATTCTTCCCAAAATTTGCGGTATTTTAATTGGACCAGCAGGTCGCGTGGCCTGGTCCATGGATAGGCGGCGATAATCCCTCGCCGCTTGTTTTTCTTTTCCCTCGACGACAGGTATCGAGGTATCGGGACGTCGGAAGGTGGTTAGAGATGTTTTCCTTCAGCTATGCGGTATCGTTGGCGAGAGGGGGGGGGGTCGTACTGCTCAGGTATTGCGATATTGAGGTGTGCGGCAATGTTACGTCACCGGTCTCCTGGACTTGCGACAGACTGTAACTCACTCCTTGCTTTACTGGTACTCCCCGTTGTAGCTATTTCGTCGGCGCTGCATCCCGGCCCTCGCTCATCGAAGCCCTCATGCCGGAACGATCTGGTGGTGATGGCCCTCAACCCGGATCCCCACACTAGATCCACCAGATCCACGTGGTCAGCATATCATTAGCCTATTCCACGCCGCAGTCCTTCGATAAGACGGTTCGTGACGAGAAAACCGTCTTCTATTGGATAGTCAACGACTTAGTAGATGTTAGGGTCGGTTCAGCTCCAGGCTGATAAGTATCGTCGACGGGAGGCTTTGTTGTGTTTTTAACGCACAGCCCTGTACGCCGCCTGACGATGCATCCGAGCGGTAGAAGCATTCGTTCGTGGTTCGGCTCCTGGCCGATAAGTCTCAAATAGTTGGAGGTGCTGTTTGTGCATCACGCACGACCCTTTTCGACAACTAGATAGGCATCCATCGGGAGTGGTTTCAGCGGTATTCGTTCGTCTGTAGTCGGTGGTGTTGATGTTGAGCTGGTACGTGACCCCTGTCAGGCAGTGTCCTGGTATCTTGACGTGAAGGTCTCGCGGATGGTTCTCGAAGAGCATTACAGAATTAGAAAATAGCATACAATTAGCTTAGTAAAGAGAAATCAACTTAAAGATAATTAGTCGTTCATTTTTGGAGTATTGGCCTCAGACGTGCTTTCGTTATTTTTAGCGATATCTGCACCTAGGGGAATGCGATAATTAAACAAAGTGACGGGGTACGAAATACCACGTCACAATATATATATACATATATATATTGTGACGTGGATTTTTCTGCACCTCGGTCACTCAGAGAAAATGACCGAGAACTTACCGCGTGCACAATAATTTGGCGTCCACGATGTCCCCTGAACCTGCAACAAGACCGCGAAAGTTGTTGGGCGTCTGGCGTGGTCAACACGCCTCGAAATCGGTAATACGATGTACCGCGACCATATGCTCGGTAGCTCAGTACCGCGGAGAGGGGAGGGGTAATCTTTGGGTAGATTGATTGATTGAATAAATTCATTAAGGCTATGGGGTACAACCCCATACAGCCCAGTAAGATAGTACATTAGCAATATTATTTTTAATTTACATAATATAAGATTTATACATGTAGTGAAAAAAATATAGTAGAGAGAGATACGCCACACGTACGTTGACAAGTTATTTCACAAAGCAGCGAGAAAATTAAACAGTATATTTGAAAATAGTGATAATACAAAAAAAATTAAAAATAATAACAATACTGCGGAAGCTTGTCCTCGCGATCCCAAACGCAAGCGTTTAGCTTACAAAAAAAAAAAAAGAAGAACGAGCAAACAAAATAATCAATCAAGAAGAAAAAAAAAGAGACAACAAAAATATGAAGGGATCCCGAAGACCTCTACGGCCTACGTGCGCTAGTCACCATACTCCTCGTGACCGCTAATTTACACACTAAAAGAAACCAAAAGCAAAATCGGACGCGACGCGCTGCTCGCGATCGTCCTCTACAAAACGGCTCTAATCGCCCACTTAATACTAACTGATTATACCTAAAAAAAAAAACTAAACTGAGGCGAGGCTCGTCGCGGCACCCACGACCCTCCTCTAGGAACGCATATTTTTATTAGCGCGCACCCGAGCTTCACTTTCTCTGTGATGGCAGGACGCAGTCGCGAATTCGAATGCTCCCCGTGAGACTGCTCGCGACCTACACGAGAACGGAGGGTGTATCGGACGAAGTAAAATGACCCCGTGTAACGGATTTCGGTTACACTCAAACTCGAGGCAATAATGTCTCGGCTCAACCCGTGACTCGACTCGATTTCCTGGATCCCCCGAAATTAACGCTACTCCCTTACGCGCAACTCAGGCTACGGTCACCAAACAAATGTATCGGCTAAAGAATCTCGAGTACAGTTGCTAACGCCAATCCTCACTGGCTATCCGTCCTCGGCAAGCCTTTACTAATGATCTCTCGAGATTCTCTCGCAAGAAGGTTAATAGCGCTTACCGCTCCACATCCACGAGACGAACGGGCCCACTCCCTCGTGATCTCTGGCTGCCATTCCTCGCAAATTCGTCACAATGAAGAAAAGCAACAACGCACACTCGATTATCTCACCCGCTCTCTATAGACGCCAGAACTTGAGTGATCTCGGATGGTCGCAACGCCGATCCCGTCACGCTAATTTTTCGTGACGTCATCACCCTAAGAATGCGCAACAATCGATCGGTCATCGATTTTGGGGATTGCGCAATTTGTCGCGCACCTGTCGTCTCTACGCGGCGCAGAACTTGAAGCTAGATCGCGATGTCGTCTTCCGCGCAGCTCTACGTAGTCCTGGGGTTGGGCGGGGTGGTGCTCCCTCGTCGCTAGCTGGTATCTCGCGGTCGCCTTGGTTGGGCGTAGGCGGGGCGAGCGGGGAGGCTGCGGCGCGCCGGCCGCCAGCGGGAATCGCGTCCGCCTTGGATTCCCGCGCTGCAGGGATCTGCGTTGCCTCCCCCTCCGCAGCCTCGGTGTCCTTCCCGCGAGATCTCTGTGGTTTCGCCTTGCCTCGAAAGATGTTCAGCGTCGGAGTTGGTCGCTGGAGGGTAGCCGGTGCACTCAAAAAAAAAATAAGAAAAACAAAAGCCTGAAATATCTTGGTCGCAATGCGCTATTTCGTCCCTGTCGAAGCTCGGGTGCGTGACTCCAGTTCTGGCGCTCTCGAGGATTATTTCGCGACTCGATTTTCTAAACCCTGATTCCGGGATCTCGCCCAGGGTTCAGGGAGTCTCTTGCAACGGGCAGGCCTAACCGAACTGCCACGTTACAATATATATATATACAATATATATATATATATATATATATTGTAACCAATATTTTTTTTATTGACGTTGAAGAGGGTAAAACGATATAAACGATAATTGGTTACCCTACGGCGCAGTCACTAACCTGAATAATTAGATAGAGAGAGAGGTAACAAGGCAGAAAGATACGATTGTTGGGCGCCAGACGCACATGCGTCAAAAATAGATAATTAGAGAAAAAGACAAAGGTAAAGGTAAAGGTAATAGATAAAGGTAAGGTCAGGTTCCACGACGGTTTTGCACAGTTTGCTCAGATAGACAAGATAATGGTAGAGGGGCGGAGTCGAATCCAATAGATAAAATAAGAAACAGGTGAAGCAGGAATAATATCAAATATATTGAGCGAGAAGCGATAAGTTTAATGACAAGCAAGTAGCTGAAGAGATTGAGATACAATTACGATAAACGCGATAATTAACAATAGTTACAACCAGAGAAAAGCTAAGCGAGAGATTTAACAAATAACGGAACGTTTTCCGAATAAGCGGGAAATATGCGCAAGCTCGCGATACTAAAGGTAATGATTAACACGGTTTCATGATAAATAGGCAGAACAGGAAAAGATATACTGTACTTAAATTAAGCAGTAAGCAAATAAACCATAAAATATGAGAAGCACATGCGAAATACAACAATTATAATAGTTATCACATTACCAGAATGATCAGAAATAGGCAGACAGGGAATTATGAATTACAAGGTAAATTCAAGCGACAGGTCAAATAGGAAATTATCATAAGATATAGAAACTACAAGATAATACGTAGTCTCTAGTTTGCGGTAAGTGCGAGAGAAAGAGAGATAATATTCGGTACGATAAAAGGCAATTCAAGATAAGACAAACAATATTCAAGATAATTAATATGCAACGTACGGCAAACCAAAGAGACTACGGACAACTACGATCAGCGATATTAGCGAAGAAAATAGTGAAAAAAGATGTTATGCGATACGGCACAATACTCCAATGTCAAATAAACGACGAGCGGGACCGCGCAGCGATGTCAGATCGCTCCCGCGGTACACTCACTAAGATACGATAATCAACGGTAATAGGTAAAGAGACAGATAGAAACTAATCAGAGAAAATATAACAAAATAGCAATGCTCAGTAGCTAAGATAAAATTTGATCCTTCAACGGAACGCGCTGCTAGACAGCGATATTAGACATTCAAATATTCCAGAAGAGAAAGATAATGAAATAAAGCAATAGTCACTACAATGCGTAAGTAATAGTCAACCAGTCGCGAAGTTACTTGCAATAAGGCAGAGAAAGGGACAAGATAAGAGGTAAGAGAGAATAAGGTACGAGCCCAATTGGCTCAAGCAGACCAACTGCTAGGTAAAGAGAGAAAGAGATAAAGGTAAAGGTACGATATATTGCAAGTAATCTCGTGGCTTCACAAAATAGAAAAGGAACCTCACTTACGTAAAGGAAGATCTAACAGGTGCGAGAGAATGCGATCGGTAGCGGTAATTAAAGCGATAACGGGAACACTTGTACGATTCACGAAAGCTAAAGGTAGGATGAATAAAGGCAAAACTAGCAGTAGAGTTACGAAAAGGCACGTCTGCTGTTATCGGTAACTGAACCAGGGGTACGACACTCAATGCTTTGGGATAGGGACGAATTTCGTCCACTCTGGGAAGGCATCCCCGCAACTTTCCGGAACTAAATACAAAAACCTGACGAATATTTACTTTTAGCCGATAGTATGTTGGTATTGCGTTGAAGTTTTATTATCGCCGTCTGGTGATCGTAAGATATAGCGGGAAAACGATAATGATTTAAAGAAGTAATGATTAAAAACGAATATAAAAATAAATATAAAAATTTGTCAATGATAAATTATTTATTAAGAAAAGTCTTGAAAATTTTTAGATGTATTCTGATTTTAGTATCATAAAAATATGAAACTGAAATCAGCACACATTAGAAATTTTTTAGTTCAATAGAAAAATTAAATTATTTCTGAAGGAATATTTTTTTAAGAATTGCATTTATAGCTTTTTTTAATTTTTACACGTGAAACTCTGTTTATAAATTGTTTAACAATAAAAGATGTATTAAAAGAAGTCGCAAAAATTGTCAGATGTCTTCTTATTTCAGTATCATAAATAAAACGGAAAATTATGAATAAATTAAGTGATACCCGCATGGAAAAATATATATTAATATTATTATTATTTATTTATCATTTTTTATCTCTCTATCTAATAAAAAAGTTTCAAACAAATGAACGTAGAAAAAGATTATAATAACAATAGTAAAAAAAGACTATAATAACAATAGTATACGCATGTAGTTGGCGGTGGGGTGAGATCCCGAAAACAAAACAAAAAGCATCTAGCAAACCCTTTGACAGCTGTCATCGGCTGTTTATGACAGTCTTTGACAAATATCTTTATAGGTATCTGTTTCTGACGCGCAAAAAATGAACATGCAAACGAAAATTATCAAGATGATTCCCGACGGGAATTGTCTTTTTCGCGCGTTGGCGTATTGTGTATACGGCACTCAAAATCGACACGCAGAGGTGAGACCGAGTATCGTTTCAAATATAGTGGATAATTGGTCTACAGTTGCGGGTTTTATTACAGGTAATGAGTCAAACGGTGCTGTGATTAGGTCACCTGGTGATTACAAATCACATATGAATAAAAATGGAATATACGTGGGAGAAGCAGAATTTGTTGCAGCTGCGGACATTTTTAAGATATGTTTAATCGTGTATCGCGAAGAACAAATTCATCCACACCGGATCGGATCACAAAATGAAACACAGTTCTCGCTACTCTTCACCGGCGACGGAGACAATGGACACTTTGATGTCTTGCAGAACCAAAATAAAATTCAGATAGTGAGTAATAAGTATGAAAAGTAACAATCAAATAATAGTAAATCTAAATATATCACCAAACAGTCAAAACGATAGCCAGGATTTACGATGACAATGGAGAAAGGAGGAGTTTCAAGCAGCAGACAAGGCGATGAAGATGGTGGATGGTCGGAAGTATCACAAAAGAAAGAGGAAAATAAAATTGTAAGTGCGAAGAACCAAATAAGCCATAGAATAATATCCATCAAATATTCGTATAACCAGCTAAGAGGACGACCAGGATCGATGTTGACCACAAGAGAAAGAGGTGTTTTGCGGAATGAACAGCAACGCAAATATAGAGAAAAAAATAATATAAAGAAGGTGATTTTGGAGAATAACCGGCAGAGCGGTAGTAAAAATAATTCAACGAAGGGTGTCGAAGAATTAGAGGAATCGATTGTGATTATTGATTTGGAAAATAAATCAAGAGGACGACCAACCAATGTGATGGACATAGAAGAGCGAAAAATTAGACGACGGGAACAGCAGCGAAAATATAGGGAAGCGAACAAAAAATATCATACTGACTTTTCAACCAACGAACAGAAAGGAGGAGTTTCAACCAGCAGACAAGGCGATGGAGACGGTGGATGGTCGGACGTATCACAAAAGAAAAAGGAAAATAAAATTGTAAGTGCGAACAACCAAATAAGCCAGAGAATAATAATAAACAAATATTCCTATAACCAGGCAAGAGGACGACCAGGATCTATGTTAACCATAAGAGAAACAGGTGTTTTGCGGAGTGAACAGCAACACAAATATAGAGAAAAAAATGATATAAAGAAGGTGATTTTGGAGAATAACGGGCAGAGCGGTAGCAAAAATAATTCAGCAAATCAAGGAGATAGATCGATATCAATAGAGAAGGAACACCAATTTTCAACCAACGAATGGAAGCTTGGATTGATGAAAAAAAGAAGAGTAAGCACAGAAGGAATTAAAGTGGACAGCAAATGCAGACCTCTCATCAAATCAACATGAAGGAATTCGCCTGTCTACTAGACAATGCGTAAGGAAATAGTGAGGCGCGCAGCGCCGAGATGGGGTTGGCGCGCGAAGCGCGCAGGGGCGAAGCCCCTAGTTATTATTATTTTTTTTCATACATGTGGAAAATATATCTGACATATATGTCACATATAGAAAATATATGTGCGCAAAAAAATAAAGTGAAGAAGATTTATCTTGACCTTGTAGATTGTTGATTAAAGTAATTCTTGGATATGAAGGTCACAACTCAAAACACTTTTTATCGTGTTAACGTTTCGGCCCTGGTGGGGGCCCTCCTCAGAACAATTTTATTTAAATATCTGTCACGAACAAAATAAAAATGATATACAAATAGGTTTGACAAAATAAGACATATTGATGTAAATAATATGCAAAGGTGTTGAAGCAAATATAAAAGAGAGATTACCTCATATGCGATAACACTTCCAATTACAAAAATGCGTGTAGATAATTGGAGAATAAATAGAACAAAAAGGCAAAAACAACAAAAAACGAAACACACTGCGTTCGCGACACGTAACTCCCACGAATTCATAATTATAGTTGGTTTGTTAAAAGAATTAAAATACACAGCCGTTATGGTTGAGTCAGAGCACAAGCACATTGGAACGTCTAGTGTGTAGTGGGAAGGGGTCGATCACAATAGTTATCAGAGCAACGCAGAGTCAACGGGTTAAACGGAAAACAAAATTTTTTTGTGTTAAGAAGGTAAAATCGAGAGCAAGCTCAGTCGGTAATGGACAAATTACGAGAGTCGTATCACAGAGGTGTAAATATTGCTTAGGTGTTCTATGTCTTGTTTACGGTTGACAGAATTAGGATGTGCTACAATATTGCACATTTCTAGCAGAAGCCTATTATAATACAAAGGTTCAACATCAATAATGCTAGCTTGAGAATAGTTAAAAGAGTGGTCGAAATCGATGGCATGTCTCGTCAATGCGGTATAATTATCCTCGTGTTCGTGGATATTACGTCTATGTTCGGTTATCCTGGTGTGTAGTTGTCTACTAGTTTGGCCTATGTAAGCCTTGTTGCAATGATTGCAAGGAATTTTGTAAACTACACCCGAGCGATTGACCAGGGGTAAGGGGTCTTTACCCGAATCAAACATCGAGGATATATCATGTGCACATTTGCAGAAATGTGCAATATTGTAGCACATCCTAATTCTGTCAACCGTAAACAAGACATAGAACACCTAAGCAATATTTACACCTCTGTGATACGACTCTCGTAATTTGTCCATTACCGACTGAGCTTGCTCTCGATTTTACCTTCTTAACACAAAAAAATTTTGTTTTCCGTTTAACCCGTTGACTCTGCGTTGCTCTGATAACTATTGTGATCGACCCCTTCCCACTACACACTAGACGGTCCAATGTGCTTGTGCTCTGACTCAACCATAACGGCTGTGTATTTTAATTCTTTTAACAAACCAACTATAATTATGAATTCGTGGGAGTTACGTGTCGCGAACGCAGTGTGTTTCGTTTTTTGTTGTTTTTGCCTTTTTGTTCTATTTATTCTCCAATTATCTACACGCATTTTTGTAATTGGAAGTGTTATCGCATATGAGGTAATCTCTCTTTTATATTTGCTTCAACACCTTTGCATATTATTTACATCAATATGTCTTATTTTTGTCAAACCTATTTGTATATCATTTTTATTTTGTTCGTGACAGATATTTAAATAAAATTGTTCTGAGGAGGGCCCCCACCAGGGCCGAAACGTTAACACGATAAAAAGTGTTTTGAGTTGTGACCTTCATATCCAAGAATTGCAAAAAAATAAATGTTGAAATGTATATATATATATATAAATATATGTCATTACATACAGAGCTATATATATTTGCATGTATGCGAACATATATATTGACATGTATGTGGAAATATATGTCTGCTTATATTTTAATTAACATACATGTCTATATATCTTGGTATAAAATTGCAATCTAGGATATCATAGTGTTAGACAGCGTAATGGGAGAACTTCTGCCGAGTGTACACACAGTTCCGCGTTCGAGTCTCGACTTCAATTCGTTTTTTTTTTTTTTTTTTTTTTTCGTGGGCAAACATTCAAAAATGTATGCGGATATATACCTGACATACGTTGTAAGTTATCAAAAGATCAGAGTAGTAAGGAGTAGAAGGATAATCAGTTATAAAATTTTTTATTATAATCATCAGCTAGTATGGAATACAGTCATTTTAATATTCGCATAACAAACTTTTCCGTCAGAAGTTTAAGTTTCATTGAAACATAAATTGCTTCTTACACGTTATTGAATCCCCCTGTGACTTTCAAGTAGGCCGATAGGTTCGTTATAATATTATTAAGATGTTTATTAGTTATCAAGTAGTAAGCGTCTCGATTAATTTGAACATAGACTCAAAGGCTTTTTCATTCCCTGTAAGTAATTTCTTCAAAGTAGCCAAACAAACGTACAGTCGTGTAAGCCATGTCATCCGTATGTACCTTTACTTTTGTCGAGGATGATGCAAGTATTAAAACTGAAACAAAAAGTTAGTTTCATTATATATTTTTTTTCATAGTAAAAGTAATTCGAGCAAAGAAAAGTAATTACAATCATTTATTATCAAAGACAATTAAATTTTTTAAATATTTACCTGCATCTGAGGAGTGTTTTGAAGCATCATCTATGAACCTAAGTTTCATGGAAGCTTCCCAATGATGAGATTAATTGCGAGTAAACAAATAATTACTCTGTGTTGATTTTAAATTTGAGTCTCCATATTATTTTGCTTTCCCAGTGAGTTCTGCAATTTTCCGACTATTTGCAGATTGTTGCTCATCAGATTTAATTTTTTCATTCAAAATATTACATTCATGTTGAAACATCACCGTCATAATTTTCTTTATAATTTTTTCAACTAGAAATTTTTTATGCATAGTACAATTGATCCATTCACTATTAAACATAGAAACCATTACAGTTTTTGTTTGTAAGCAAATATTTTTTTCATGTAGTCGGTCTTTAATGGTTGTATTAAAAATTTTAATACTTTCAGCTATTGAATCTTTTAGACTACTTGAAAATTCTTGATTTGATGAATCTAAAAAAATGCAAGACTTGCAATTACTGCAGACAGCGTTTTTAATTGTACGCAAAACACTACGATGAATTTTTTCGTGTAGCTGGTCTTCCTTTAAAACTGTATCATCTATAGTATTCGCCATTTCTAATTCAAATAGTAAGTTGATTGCATCTTCAAAATTTTCGTTACTTTCATGTAATTTTATTTGGGGAACATCGAAGTTTTCGCCATCCGCTTCGCAAACTGTCGTACACAATGGCTCACTTATGCTCGGTTTTCTCTTGGAATTTAATGGAATTAAATCTTCACAACGTAGAATTGGAGAAAAATAGTCTGCTTTACAATTCGAGCCTTTGATAGTAAAACTAGAATACGATGTTAATAACGCAGCTTTAAACGCACTGATAAAATGTTGGCATATTAAATTCTTGTTGCAACCCTGAAGGCTTTTTACCACTCCAAAGAAATTTTCAAGTCCATCCGTTGACAGGTGTCTCATATTAATAGCTGGAAATCCCTTGTTATAGAGTAAGTGTCGACATAAATCTGTCGCAGAAGATAAATTATTTAAGATAGCATTCGGCGTTGTGGTTCTAACAAACTTTCCATCAGGTTGTTCGAATTTCAAAGTTTGGAATAAACGTCTTGACTGGAGCCAGTATTCAAAATGGTTAGAATTTTTCGTAACAAGTGCTCTTGTGCTGTGAATTTTTTCATCTGTTCCTTGTATTTTACGTCCATTTAATGAATCAAACATTCTGTCGATTATACTGATTACTCTTCCTGACTCTTCAGCTGTTGAGTATTTCATTGGGCTTCTTTGTCCTCGACGAATTAAATTTTTTGCAGTTGTTGCGCTTAATACTTTCGCCGCTTTTGAAACATTCATTTTTGCTTTAGTATTAGGATAAACGCTATCTTCTTTCAAGTTACACTGTGGATCTGATTCATAATATCTAACGACATCACTCCAATACGCTTTATCCTTCCCCAAGTGCATTATTTGTCCGGGGTAATCTGCTCTTTTATTTTTTATTGGGTTTTCATTAACCCAGCTTTCAAAATTTCTGGAAAAACAATTTTTTGTTGTTTTTATCGAATGTGCGCTGTCGTAAAAAATGTAAATTTTTTCTATCGAGGTGGAGACTGTAAAATTTTTTTTAAAAACCTCGCCGTTAGGTGTAGCTTGGTACAGTAGTTTAAAGGCACCAACATTGTTGGTTCCCTGATCTGAAACCATGGCAACAATTTTGATACGATTCGCTGCAACGATACGTTCGATTAACTGCGTAATTAAGGACTTTAAAACTTCCTTACTCATAGGGCCTTTGGTGAAATGAAACGATAGAGGTTGCTTCCCATGCCCATGAACCTGTTGAAGCATGAACACCGTCGCATGGTTAGCAAGTTCTGGCTTTCTACATCCATTACCATCATCGTGAAATCCGATGATTGAATCATCACCTTCATTATACGTAACTCTCATTTTGAGACTTGTTTCATCAACAAAAATAACAAAATATAAATCAAGTTCATCAGTAAAGCGGACCGCAGCTCGCTCTAAGCCAGAAAATATTATTCCATTGAACCCTGGATGAAGTTTAATTTCCGTAAAAGACCGCTGAAGAGTTCGTTCCGTAGGTAGGGTTAATAAATTTTGAAGAAATCGGAAACACTTAGGCGATCTCTTGAAAATATTGAGAGAAAAAATAATTTCTTCTTTGGTGTAACGCTCTCCACCTGTTTGACGATTTGAATGCCTTTCCTCCATTGCACACAATAATGATAACCCTTTAGACATTTTAGATTTCTTCGCACAATCACAATTTTTCAATTGATCTTGTAAACGTTCGCATTCGCGGGTTTTTCGCTGCAAATGATCTTCTACCTCTTGTCGGGCTTTCCGTTCGGCTTTAAAATACTCTAATAAAGTGTTAATATCGGGTGACATAGGAATCTCGGGCACTCCAGCATCTTCTAGAAGTTTCTTCTTCGTTACGTAAGATACTGCTTCTACAAATAAATTATAACTATAAGAATACTAGAAATCGATCAATAAAAATAAAAATCAAAAAAATTATTTATTTTTGTAAAATATATACAATTTTTTCCTAACGATATTTTTGGTTGGCATGTAAGGTATGATCAACAGACCTAGAAGATACCAAAACATTATAAACTTAAAAGTAGCGTGAAATTTTTTGAGTTTGATATTGATCATTAACTCTCTAAGTTTTGCTATACAATGATAAAACCATGTCCAATTTGAACAGCATTTCCTCAGCTACAGACGATTCCATATTTTGCAGGTATCCGTCCAATTTGTTCAACAGCGCTTGGTGCAATGTTGGCAGTGACGAGTTTTGCTTTTTTGGAATTACATGTCGCAAATGAACAGGTTTGAAGCCGTTAATTTGGGCTTTTTCATTGAATGGCAGAAGATATACATATTTATTCAATGGCTTTGTGTTGGATGAAACAGATGATAATTCTGAAAAAATCATTAGCAACTATGATTTCAATCCCTCTTTAAAAATATTGATTGAAAGAAATTGAAAAAATTCGCTCCATGCGAATTGTATATCTATATATATATACAAAAAAATTGAGATGAATTGAAATTATTGAAAATAATTCAAATCTCATCATAGTGAATTTTTTTCAATCAATATTTTTAACTACAGATATAACAGAAATGTTTATTATCGATTGCGGCCATGGTCCGCAACACATTTAAGCTGAACACTAAATGACTGCTATCAGTGATAAAAGATTTGAACTTCCCGCTAAGAAAATTGAACATTTTTGAAAACCAATAAGAAGAACTCAAAAGCATAGAACAGTCACTTTTTGAGCTCGAAGCTTCTCCGAATGATAAATAATTGCGCAGAGTTCAATAATATGGTTTTGCTCTTCGAGCTCAAAAACGTTGTATTGAGTGAAATTTTGAGAGCAAAAGCATAGGATTAGCGGGAACTTACAGGGATGGCCTTGAGGGACAACCGTTGTCATAATTTTTATTATATTATAATTAACAAAAAAAATAATAATTAAAAAAAAAATTATATGCATACCTGATGAACGCCTTCGTTTGCGTATGGGAGTTACAAAAGTATTGGTTTCGGCGACTGGTGTAACACTTTCCGAGATTCTACGTCGTGCTGTCATTGGAGTTTTGCTTGATTCTATTTCATCCACGGCTTGTTCAGAACTTTCAGCTACTGCTATTAATGATTCATCACCGCTTATGTTGCCAAACAATTTTTTAGGTTTTATCCTCCTCACTAAACCGCGTTCATCGACAGGAACTACAACAGCTAAAAGATCAAAATTGTTAAATGAAATTCAACCATGCTACAAGCATTCCTAGACGAATTTCAAATGCCTCAATATTAACTTTTTATTAATATTATATTAATACATACCAGTAGTAGGTTGTTTCACATCACCTTGAGGTGGAAAAGATGCCATTTGAGAATCACTTAAAGGATCAAGACCTTTTTCAAAAATTGATGGCACAGCAGTATTTTTTATTTTTATTCTTCTTGCTGAAATATAATCATTGTCCGTAAAATGACAACTGCACGCTCTCTTCTCATGGAGAGTTTTTAGTGGAAGACTTAGAAGATCTTCATCTCCCAGAAGACGCACCCACTCTTTGCAGCTGAAAAATCATATACATATTAATAAAATTATCTCTGAAAAACTTATTTTACTGTTTTTTTTTTTTTTTTTTTTTTTTTTTTCGTCAAATAATTTATGGACAACAACAAATAATTAACAATCAAATTTATGATCTTTTTTTTATAGAACTAAAACAACTTTACATATATTTGTAATTATTTGTTTGATAATGATTAGCTGATCTTCTTTATAGAAAACTCAACTATTTGTTTATCAACAATAGCGAATTCCTAACCTAATATTGTTTAATACCATCCATTATATTAACGTCCATGATATATCATACAAACAACAGGAATTAACAGGAACTTGGACTATTGTTAAACGCAGATCATTGATTCCGCAACGTTTCGACCATTTTATTTGGCCTTCTTCAGGCGTCTATAAACATACATATAAATACAAAATATTTTAAACATTAATTTTTAAACATGTTTAAAATATTTTGTATTTATATGTATGTTTATAGACGCCTGAAGAAGGCCAAATAAAATGGTCGAAACGTTGCGGAATCAATGATCTGCGTTTATCAATAGTCCAAGTTCCTGTTAATTCCTGTTGTTTGTATTGTTTAATACTTACATTAGTTCATCTAATGGGAATCGATGACTACTACATGCATTAGTTTTTTTTGTGTGGGCACAGTTATGAACACTACAAACGTGCATGATCACTATTTAATTGTTAACACTTCTAATCACTAGAAAAATTGCAAATAAATTTGAGAATCACAAGATCGCACGTTGTTATGAAAACGAAGGTGACAGTTGAATTGAAAGTATGGCGCTGTCTTTGTTTGGCCACTTGAGGTCGCTGAGATTCGTATTATTGTTATTATTTGCAGGCCTACCATAATGACGGGAGGAATTTTCTTGCCGTCATGTTTCTGCAATTCTACCCAGAGTTGAGGACAGAATTTAAATGGTGGGGGTTCGGAGTGTCGGTCCCCTGAACTGAACGTAGAGTGAGGAGATGAGCGATGATTCTGATTTTCGTCGAGCTGCTGTCACGTGATTCTTCCTCAAATTTGCGGTATTTTAATTGGACCAGCAGGTCGCGTGGCCTGGTCCACGGGTAGGCGGCGATAATCCCTCGCCGCTTGTTTTTCTTTTCTCTCGACGACAGGTATCGAGGTATCGGGACGTCGGAAGGTGGTTAGAGATGTTTTCCTTCAGCTATGCGGTATCGTTGGTGAGGGGGGGGGGGGGGGTCGTACTGCTCATGTGTTGCGATATTGAGGTTATTATGTATATGCAAAATATGGCAGATGCAGGAGAGGAGGTTATAAATAATAACTCGTGAATCTCAAAGATGTCTTAGATTTATTCAGATATGACTTACACTCTAGATACAAGCAGTGGCAAGCACGATAGCCATTTTCAGTCTGCCGGCGCTCGCGTTGCCGCGCTGCGCGCACGCTCCCGTACACACATACTTGTTCACATACAAACGTGCGAATTCGCTCCCACTCTCATAAACGCTATGCTTGCGAATATAGCATATCAATACATACCTAACACTTCCCACTGTGAGAAAGGAAAGCTTTAGGAGCTTTTATCACCAAAATAATTTTCAGAATCCGGGAAGCAGATAGGGCTTTTGGTTTTACGCTTAGGTCTAGAATTGCTTGCATCATCAGATGAAGCATCTGGCTCGTTAATTACAATAGTTGGGTTTGCGTGGGCACGCTTGCGGAGGCATTGTTAGATTCATACAGAGAAACGTGCTCCGATTCAGGTACGAAGTAGTCGTAGTCATTACATTGTTGCAAGGTGCCTTTTATAGCAGAGATTTGATTAGCATGCCTAATCCAGATTCTTCCGTCGTCTAATTTAATTTTGAATAACAGATTGCCCCTGTGTTCTAGAATCCTACCGAAGACCCATTTATTATTTTTAGTGTAATTACGGACTAGTACTCTTTGATTTATAGAAAATTTACAAGCTTTTACATTGATAGCTTGTTCTTTGGCTACTACTGGCTTCAACAAATCCAGTTTACATCGTATCTTACGCCCTAAAAATAGTTCTGCTGGAGTTTTACCGGTAGTGCTATGCGGTGTGTTTCTGTATTGGATTAATATTTTCCTTAGACTAGCATTCACATTCTTTTTATCGTCGACTTTTTTTAAAGCAAATTTAATCATTTCAACGAACCTTTCAGCCTGACCATTTGAGGCGGGATGGTGGGGTGCAGGGAATTTATGAGCAATACCGTGTAGTTTTAGGAATGATTCGAATTCTGAAGAAATGTAAGTGCCGCCGTTGTCAGAAACAAGTACTTCCGGAAAGCCGGAATGAGCAAAAATATCGGTACAAACATCTATGGTAGTTGAGGCTAACATGTTTTTGACAACGCGAATTTCTGGCCATTTGGAGTAGGCATCTACAAGAATGAACAGGATTACGCCCATGAAGGGGCCTGCAAAATCAATATGTATTCGCTCAAATGGTCTGGTGGCAGGTTCCCACAGGTGAATAGGCACTTTTGCTGGGTTATTTCGGTTGCGCAAACAAGACTCGCAAGATTGAACCAAGTTCTCGATATCTTTGTCAATATTGGACCACCAGCAATGGCCTCGTGCTAAACTTTTCATTTTCACGATGGCGAAATGGTCGACGTGCAGTTCCTCAAGAATTCTCTGTTGGAGCTTTTTTGGAATAACAATTCTATCGGACTTGAATAAGAGATTATCTTCAACAGAGAATTCTCTGGGGTCGACATTCCAGGTGTCTTTAGGAGATAAATTTTTACCAGCACGCAAATTTTCGATGACCGATTGAATTTTCGCATCATTTTTTACAAGATCTCGCATATCGAAGACGTCAACAGACATTATATGTAGGGTCTGCGCGTGATAGACTTCTATAACATCTAAGGTGTGAGGCGTGTCACCTTCCATAGCTGGAGGTAGTCTCGAAAGGCAGTCAGCATTACTGTTAGATTCCGACCTGCGATACTTGATATCGTAGATAAACCCGCGTAGGAAAATAGCGTAATGTTGCATGCGCATGGCGCTGTAAGCTGGTAGGGGTTTATCTGGGCTGAAGATTTGTACAAGAGGACGGTTGTCGCAAATGAGAGTAAATTTGTGACCGTATAGGTACTGATAAAATTTTTTAACACCGAAAACAATGGCGTAGGCTTCACGATCGATTTGGCTGTACTTTTGCTGAACTTTGTTTAATTTTTGAGAAGCAAATTGAATAGGCCTTTCGGTACCATCCTCGAAGCTATGGGAAATGACAGCACCGACCCCGACTGGACTTGCATCGGTCGCAAGAATAAGCGGTTTCTTTGGGTCAAAGAATGTCAAGCAAGTATCTTTAGTAAAGGCAAGTTTGATAGATTCGAAAGCATCTTGACATTCTTTTGTCCAAGAGAAATTAGAGTTTTCTTTCAACAGATTGTATAACGGAGCTAGTACAGTACTTGCATTTTTGATGAAGCGATTATAATACATCACCATGCCGATAAATGTACGCAATTCAGAGATGTTTTGAGGTTGGGGCATATTAGTGACTGCCTCGAATTTGGCAGGATCTTTGTGTATACCTTGAGCATTAATAACGTGACCGCAAAAACAAATTTCCGAGTCGCAGAAGGAACATTTACGTAGATTAATTTTAATGTTGTGCTCATCGAAAATTTTTAACACTACATGAATTAAAGCAATTAACTCGGGGAGAGTTTTAGCAGCCAACCTCAAATCATCCTGGAAGACGCAAACGCCTTTTAAAGAGCGGAAAAGGAAAATCATTCTTTCCTGCCAAATAGCTGGCGCAGCAGCTATACCAAATAACATACGTTTTACCGTATACAATCCGCGGGGCGTGTTGATGGTAAGAAGGTCCGCCGTAGCCTCATCGACAGGCATGTGAATGTAGGCCCAAGAACAGTCGATGCGGGCGAAACAGATACAACCCGCCAGATCCATGAACATTTCGTCTGTAGTAGGCATGTGGCAGTCGTTGATGATGAGTTGAGGATTAATGGTGACACTGTAATCGCCACAGATGCGGACATCTCCATCCTTCTTCAGTATTGGGACGATAGGAGTTGCGTAGAGAGAGGCGGGCACCGGTTCAAGTATGTCGTAAGATTCCCAGTTATCCAGGGCTGAGTCGACTGGCTCGACGAGGCGGAAGGGCACGTTCCGAGCCTTGTAGAACACCGGCTTGGCGTCGGGTTTGAGTTTTAGTGAGACAAGTCCCAGTCCTATAATAGGGGAAAAATCTTGCCGCACTACATTCTTGTATATAACGGACAATTCTTTGGTAAACGCAATTTTATCGAAACTAGAAATTTCTTTGACATTAACTTGTAGTATAGGTGTAAATAGGCTTTGCGCGCCGTGCATTTTTATGAAACTATGTATCCATTCGCGACCGCATAACGGAGGGCGGTTTACATCAGTAAGATACAAGTCTAAGTTGAATTTAGTGTTTTCAAACGTTACAATGACTTTGATGAGACCGCGTACATTAAGATTAGTTTTACAGTATGTTACCAATTGTATTGAGGCGCGCTGCAACCGGGATCTTGGGAAAAGCTTCTTTGCATCTTCGAGCCACATCAGTGAGACCGCTGCACCGCTGTCTAACTCGAACTCGACCTTCTGGTTATTGACGATGAATTGCTTGATGAACTTTTCACGGAGAGCCAGGCAGTTGACGTCCTCAGAATCCACTATTTGAATGTCCACGATCTCCACGCCGTAGTAATCCTCATCAGTGTACTCGGTATCTTCAACTTGGTGTACTTGATTAAACTTAGATTTGCAAACTCTGGATAGATGTCCAGGTTTCTGGCAAGAAAGGTAAACTGTAGACGTGGGTAGTCTGCAAGTGGAGGCTTTGTGGTTTGGATTTCCACACCTGAAACAGTAGGGCTTAGTGAAATCCACCGGAGGAACTTGCTGTTTTGGAGCAGAGTTTGCAATTTTCTTTTTCGATGCGTCAGATCTCTTCTTTTGAGCATTTAGGTAATTAACGGCGGACGCACTGTCACGTATACAAGAAGTTTCACGATCGCAAGTATCCATTGTAAGAGCCGTAGAGAGGGCTGATTCGAAAGTGAGATCTTTGGTTTCTATAAGCCTGCTTTGTATACGGGGCGTAGCAAGGCCAAACACAAACTGGTTACGTAAGGCTTTTGATGTGTGATCGCCGAATCCACAGTTGGCGCTCATTTTTGTCAAAGCCGTTGCAAATTCTTGAATACTTTCACCAGGTAGCTGTTTGCGCGAATTAAATTTGAAGTTTTCGGCGATTTCTAACACCGGAGGTGCGTACAATTCTTTTAACTTAGCCGCAAGTTCGGCGTAGGACTTCTGATCGACTTGCGTTTCACCAAAAGTATCACACAAAGCATTATAAGCTGTATCGCCGACGAAATGGAGCAGATACACTAGTTTATCTGAATTTTCGATTTTCATAATTTTTAAAGCGCCCTCGAATCTGTTCAACCAACGAGCCCAAGACGTCTCCCCCGGGATAAACGGTGTGATATGTAATGCATTTGAAGTCGTAACTGCTACTCCGGTTGCCGCTCCGGCTGCTGGGGCAGGTTGCTGTGGTGCTGACATTTCAGTGACCGATGCCAAAGGTTTACTTTCGGTCTCAATCTCACAATCACTTTCACTTTCGCTAGTGCTTCCGCCTCCAAGCTTCGCGAACGATGTGAACAAATCAATTTTGGAGAGATTGAGATGAACTTTCTGCACTCACGAGCACTTGCAATAACACACACAGCAACAAACAAAAAACTTTTTGGAGCACTAAACACCGTTAAATTTCACAACATGAAAAGTACGCGCAGATGTATGCACAAGTGGAAAGGCAAGAGTTAAACGTGGTTCAATGTATGTAAAGTATTTTTCACTACAGTAATTAGCACTAAATCACAAGAAGGAAGCTAGGCGAAGTTCACTTGCGAGACACGTGGGTAGGCTTGAACGTATGTATAATGTATGCAACACGTGGAGACTTGAGCGAAATTTTATTGAAGTTTTTGGCACCGAAAATATAATGAAAATATCCCATCCTCGTCGCCAATTTATTATGTATGTGCAAAATATGGCAGATGCAGGAGAGGAGGTTATAAATAATAACTCGTGAATCTCAAAGATGTCTTAGATTTATTCAGATATAACTTACACTCTAGATACAAGCAGTGGCAAGCACGATAGCCATTTTCAGTCTGCCGGCGCTCGCGTTGCCGCGCTGCGCGCACAATCCCGTACACACATACTTGTTCACACACATACGTGCGAATTCGCTCCCACTCTCATAAACGCTATGCTTGCGAATATAGCATATCAATACATACCTAACAGAGGTGTGCGGCAATAGTACGTCACCGGTCCTTCGGACTTGCGACCGACTGTAACTCACTCCTTGCTTTACTGGTACTCCCCGTTGTAGCTATTTCGTCGGCGCTGCATCCCGGCCCTCGCTCATTGAAGCCCTCATGCCGGAACGATCTGGTGGTGATGGCTCTCAACCCGGATCCCCACACTAGATCCACCAGATCCACGTGGTCAGCATATCATTAGCCTATTCCACGCCGCAGTCCTTCGATAAGACGGTTCGTGAAGAGAAAACCGTCCTCTATTGGATAGTCAACGACTTAGTAGATGTTAGGGTCGGTTCAGCTCCAGGCTGATAAGTATCGTCGACGGGAGGCTTTGTTGTGTTTTTGACGCACAGCCCTGTACGCCGCCTGACGATGCATCCGAGCGGTAGAAGCATTCGTTCGTGGTTCGGCTCCTGGCCGATAAGTCTCAAATAGTTGGAGGTGCCATGCTGTTTGTGCAACACGCACGATCCTGTTCGACAACTAGATAGGCATCCATCGGGAGTAGTTTCAGCGGTATTCGTTCGTCTGTAGTCGGTGGTGGTCGATGTTGAGCTGGTACGTGACCCCTGTCAGGCAGTGTCCTGGTATCTTGACGCGAAAGTCTCGCCGATGGTTCTCGTAGAGCATTACAGAATTAGAAAATAGCATACAATTAGCTTAGTAAAGAGAATTCAACTTAAAGATAATTAGTCGTTCATTTTTGGAGTATTGGCCTCAGACGTGCCTTCGTTATTTTTAGCGATATCTGCACCTCTGCGATAATTAAACAAAGTGACGGGGTACGAAATACCACGTCACAATATATATATATATATATATATATAAAATAAAATTACCCCAAAAATTGAAAACTTGGGGTAACTTGAAAAAATTGTAGAGAGAGATACAGCACACGTACGCCAACACGTGGTTTCGCCAAGTTAATATAAAGTTCCAATAATATATTTCTAGTCAGCGATAAAACAAAAGTTAAAATAATAGTACTGCGAAAGTCGTTCTTCGCGATTCCAATTACAAATACAGAGAAATGATAACCCGTAAGTCGCTAGGCGCGATTCAAAATTAAAAACTTAGGTTTAACAAAAAAAAAAGGAAGAACAAAAAAAAGTAATAGATCTAGAAGACCTCTATTGCCTACGTGCGCTAATCGCTGTCTTAATAACACCCCAACTCAAAAAAACCAAAAACAAAATTTTGACTCGATGCACTGCCCGCGATCGTCCTCTACTAACTACGACGCTAATCGTCACTTGACCATAAACCGCTGGACAAAAACTTAATCGAGATCATAATCGACGCGCTAACCGCGATCGTTAATAGATCTAGGTGATGTCTTATTCCTACGTGCGCTAAACGCCACCTTACTGATACACAATAATTTATAAACTAAACCAAAAGAACATGACTCGACGCGCTAATCGAGACCAAATTAATAAATCTAGGAAGCTTTTCTTTTCGTGCTTGTTTGTAGCGTATTATGACGTATCCGAGCTCCCATCGTAGTCGCTATTTCCAAAAAGTTCGCAACCCGTCCCGCTAAACCTAGCGTTTACGCACAACGATACGCGACCTACACGAGAGGTGATACTTTTTACATACGCAGACTCGACGAGACCCTGTGCAACGGAATTTGGCCACACTCAATTTCGAACCGAAATTGTTCCCCACTCGAAACCGTGACTCTACGCGAGACTTTACAGGGATCAAATTGATTCTACGCGTTATCGCGAAAACTCAGGCTACGGTCATCATCAAGAAGATCGGCAAACAAATTTCGAGCGCTACTCTAACTCAATAAGCAAGTAGGCCGACCGTTTACCAGTGCGCCAGTCTAACTTATACTCGAAATACCTTCGCAAAGAATTAAAAGCGCTTACCGCTTCGCATCCACACGAAGAATTCGCCAACAGCGGTGTCCGCCATGTCGCACTAAGTCTCTACAAATTTTTTTTTGTTTTGTTTGTTTCTTTCCACAATGTGACCACCGCGAAATGTCGCCAGGACTCAAGTGTCCAGCTCTGCAAATCGGAGCCGTAATTCGAACGTGCTTCGAACATAGGCGCTATCCGTGGTCGAATTTCTCCCGCCTGATTGGGGTTCTCGTTACGAAATTCTCACAGCCTAGCTTA
Source organism: Neodiprion virginianus (assembly GCF_021901495.1). Lineage (NCBI taxonomy): Eukaryota > Metazoa > Arthropoda > Insecta > Hymenoptera > Diprionidae > Neodiprion > Neodiprion virginianus. Next base: position 11,927,422 of record NC_060881.1, on the reverse strand, counting down.
TCGCTATCGTTGAATCCCGCTGTCGCGGGTTGTTGATTGGCTGTCCAGTCTCTGGTACCCCGTAGTTCGACAGTGGCGTGGTGACGACTTCGCGGGGTTGTCCGCCGTCACTTGGCGGAAGGGGGGGGGGGGGGGGGGGGGGAGGGGCTACGGCTCGCCGGCCACCAACGGGAATCTCGTCCGCCTTGGGTTCCCTCGCGGTAGAGCTCTCCATTGACGCTCCCTCCGTAGCCTCGTGCGAGGCCCCTCTTTCGTCGCGATCCGCCGCGATTGCCATCCGGTAACGTCGTTCGAATTTGCTACCGATCCCCTGCGTCATGCCACATTTACTTGCCACCCAAAAAAAAATTAACAAAAATCCTGAAAAGTCGTATTCGCTGGACCGACAATGGTCCCCTCTCAGAGTCTCGGATGCGTGACCGTTGTCCTGGCGCTCTTTTTCGAAATGAGCCGCGGTCTGATCCGCGGGCTCCCTGATTTTGGGTTCCGTCTAGGGTTCGGGGAGCCGTGTGGAACGCACATTGAAAATGCCACGTTACAACTCCCCCCCCCCCCCCCCCCCCCCCTAGACGGATCGCGGGGTGACAGAGCGCCAGCGCCAATTCCCGCGAACCGAACTCCTCGAGTGACCGAAACCTAGGATACCTGATGCCAATATATCAGGACGCTCCCCTCCCATCGACGGAAAGCACAATCCACAACCAAAAAAAAAAAAAACAACACAATATAACCCTTTTCCGACCCGAACGGTAACTGCGTCGACCTTAACGCTTGGACTCGCGGTTGTAGCTAAACATGTGGGAAACCCGTCACCTTCGCCAGGAAGACCAGGAATTCACACCAATGATTAATAATGTGAAAAGAAAATCGGCTTTCATTGGGGCCGTAGGGCTAGTCAGCTCCCACTCATTACGTCACACTCATCCATAAACAAAAAAAAAACAATTTTTATGCAGCAAACAAAAACTAAATCTGGTGGGAGTCGCGCAGGGTGGTCCGGTTGCGTCGCCACACTCCGCGCCCTCGATCTAACTCGACGAGGACCTGCACCAGGGGCTGGATGTCCTCCCAGCCGGCTCTCAGGCTGTAATCGGTCATCCCGGGCCCCCCGCTCCTGGGCGGCTTGCGCGGCTGGCGTATTATTTTGCCAAGGCCCGCTGGGTTGTCGCCAGCACTCGGGGCAGGTGAATTTCGTCTGCCCCAGCCACCCGCACTGGCGGCAGAAATGCCCCAAGGGGGCGTAACAGCGGGGGTAACTATGGCCCCGCTTCCAGCAATTGAAACATGCGCCCTTGGGCAGCCACCTCCTCCACTCCCTTTGCGGGGCCGCCAGGGGCCACGGTCCTCTGGCTGGCGGCAAAGGGGGGGTGATGGCTCCCGGTCCGGGTAGCGTCTCGAGGCGCGCCACGTCGCGAAAGGCCCTTAAGACCTCTGGATCCTCCGCGGCTGTCTGGTCTACTATTGAGAAAGCAATAGTGGAGGTAATGTATGCCGCACTCGCCACCTCAGGGCGACACTACCCCCTCCCTCTCACTACGCCCCCTCAGACTCCACGCACGGCTTCAGATCCTTCACACTGTGTCTTCCGAGACACTTTCCTTCGCTATCTTCCAACTCATACACGACGGGCGAGATTACGTTGGTGACACGAAACGGACCGGCGAACTTCGGCGCCAATTTTGCGGCTACTTGTTGGGCAGCTGACGACAGGACTCGGTTTCGCTTCCAAACCCAATCCCCTACTTCGAAACGGATATCACGGTGCCCTTGGTCATAATACCGCGCCTGTCGCTCGTGGGCTTCTTCGAGATGATTCGTCATCAAGTCACGCAACTCCCATAACTTCGCCATTCGGTCTCCCCATACTTCGGGATGGGGAACGGGGATTTCCGCGGGACCTTCCACTAGCCGTCGCAACTGCATCCAGGGGATCGCGACCTTAGTTTAAAAACGCGGGACTGACTCTCAGTGAGCTATGCACAGCGGTATTGTACGCAAATCAAAATTCGTAAAGGTGCACATCCCAGTCCGGATGATCTGCCTTGATGTAGGACACGATCATGGTTTTTAATACGCGATGCACCCTTTCCACGGGGTTAGCTTGCGCGTGATACGGCGGTACCTTTGCGTCGGTAATATTGTACGCAGCGCACAGCTCGTCGACGGCCTTATTCGCGAATTCCGTGCCGTTATCCGTCAGGAGCACCTCCGGGGTACCCCATCGGGACAGCACGAGATCTTCCAGCGCGGCAAGAATATTCTCCGCGTTTGATTTTCGCAAGGGCGCTACCCCCACCAATCGGGTAAACAGATCTTCGAAAACTATAAGGTACTCGAAACCGGCACGAATTCTGGGAAATGGACCCATGACGTCAGCCGCAACTACGGTCCAGGGCGTGTCGACGACTCGTCGACTCCTGAGGCCCACCGGTGACGCCTGTTGCACCTTACACTCTTGGCAGCGCTCGCAAGCCCGGACCATCAAAACGATATCGCGATACATGCTGGGCCAGTAGTAGTCGGCTTTCGCTCGCGCGTAGGTCTTTTGGACGCTAAGATGCCCTGCCTGGGGGTCTTAGTGGACTTCTGTAAAAATCCGCGACCGCTGCTCCCTCGGGAGTACTAAGTTCCACGGCGCCAAGTCCGCTAGTATCGGTTCGACCAAGGGGTCCGCCCGCAGATGATATAAACGCCCCTCGACTACCGCACAAGTCCCGAACTTGTGTAGGTAGTCCAGAACGTCCTTGACGCGATGTTGGTACTAGGGATCGACGACGACTCATGCTCAAAGTCGGACACGCTAGAACCGGAGCCGACATCAACGCGGCTTTTATGCGTTTGAACGCCGTTTCCTGCTCGCTACCCCAGTCCCATTTCTTATCTTTCGGCAACAACCCAGTGAGGGGTTCCGCCACACTCGCGAACTCAGGGATGAATTTCCGATACCACGAAGCCGTACCCAAAAATCGCCTCAATTGCCGTAGATTTTTTGGCGCAGGATACTCTAGAATAGGTTCCACCTTGTCGGCATCGACCTGTAGGCCGTCCGGGTTCACCTTGAACCCGAGATACCGACCTTCGCTACGACAAAACTCGCACTTTTCCGGGTTGATGGTAAGCCCGGCCAACACTATCCGCTCGATAACGTGAGATAGCCATTTTAAGTGCCAACGAAAGTCGGTGGTCACCACAATAATATCGTCGACATACGCGAAGGCATGCGGCCCCATCTCGGGACTAAGAATTTGTCAATTAACCGCTGAAAGGTGGCCGGGGCTCCGGTAAGCCAGTATGGCATTCGCACGAACTGGAATAATCCGCGACCTGGGACCGTAAACGCCGTTATTTCGCGACTTTCGCGTGTCAAGGGAATCTGGTGGTACGCTTGACTCAAATCTATAGTTGAGATGTACTTGGCCGACCGCAATTTTTCCAGTATGCCGTTCATGAATGGGATTGGGTACGCATCCTTCTTTGAAACGTTATTCACCTTTCTGAAGTCCAAGCAGAACCGATATTTCCCGTTTGGCTTCTTGACCATTACGATTGGCGTCGACCACGAACTTTGAGAGGGTTCGATTACTCCATCCGCGAGCATACGATCTACCTCCTCGTTAATGGCCTCCTGCACTTTCGGGGATACGAGACAGTACCGCTGCTTGATAGGGGCGCTTCCCTGCACGTCTCTTTCGTGCTCCGCGAGATGGGTAAAGCACAGTTCCCTGAGACTTTCGGTAATTCTGTCGCTAGAAATTCCCGCAATTCCCGACTCTCACTATCCGCTAACTCTATGATACCGCCACAATCCGACACATCCAGATGAAGCCAACAATCCTGACGGTTTCCGCGAAAACCGATTGGAAAGCGTGATTAATAAGAAAATGTTGTGTATACGAAAATGGGAGGAACAGTTCGACAAAGCTCTGGTCTGGCTTACCAAATTCAGAGAGAAAAACCGAAAACAAGTGGACCAAGGAATGCGATGACAAACTCCTTTATATCAAGTAGGAGATGAAGTAATGATCAAGAACCATACACGACAGAACGCCTTGGAAAGGATTTGAAATGGACCATTCGTCGTCGTCGGGATCAACGAACGAAAAGGAAATATTACAAGAAAACCACGGATGATTCCACAACATCTTATTGGAAGACTGATCTGAAAAATACCAAACCGTACTACGAATACGACACCGGATCAAGAGAAACCGATCCAATCCCTAGAATTAAATTAAAACGGGTTCAGGGTAACGATTGGATCTCCACGGAATAGAGTCTTAGTCTCTTTTGGTATAGGTGTAGCAGTCTATCCCTAGCTTACTTCTATGTCTCAGTTATCAATGGGACTTTACTCCAGGAGGAAGTGGGCAAAGTATACATGTACCAGGAAAGGTGGAAGATATTCCAATCCATTTACGCAAGTGGGTTCACCAAACCATTACTCGACATCCGCAACAAACTCGGAGGCCTCTAAACCATACGGGATACCTATCTGGACCACTGGAATCCCGGTGAGCAATCCCTCGCCCAGTCCGCCCTGGACGCTTTAGATTTAGAATTTGCCCGTGCCTCGTCACACAAGAATATTTTGGAAATCATTTTAGACTTGAGTGCGCCTATTCTTTGAATGACGCCCCACCCCTCTAAATTAAGGGAATCTCAATCCCACGGAACCAAAACAAGTACTCCGAAAGCGCTCGCGCCGAGCGATGTTACTTACGAAGCCTCACGCGAAGTTGAGTCAGTATTTGGAAAACATATCATTCTGGCAGTTCTGGCATATGAAATGTAACCTCTAAGGAAATCTTATCTCTCGCCGAACATCAGACCGAGAAGAAGAATGTTTAAGTTTTTAGAAAAAATCCAAAAATCAATCTATGGAACTGCTGACGCGGATGATTTGGAAATAATTAGTGGGAATCCAACCTCGCTAAAAATGTAACGGACACTCTAAATCTTGTTGTAACAAAGTCCTTGCACATCAATCAAGTCCAAATTAACACCTTGAATACAAATCAGTTCAAACTTAAACACTTTTTGGAAACTGTATGGGGACAATTAGAATCATTAAAAATAAAAGGTAACGAAACGCTTGCTTATCAGGAATACACGGAAGCCATAACTCTAAGTATATTTGAAATTAGGGAACTGCGACGACTAATCGATTTGGTAATGACTGCCATCCAATTGGGAAGGCATGGTATCATCGAAAATACCCTTTTTACTCCAAAGGAGCTTATGACAGCTCTTCCAGCTTTCGACGCCAATAACAAATAGACACTGATACTTATCAAGGAGGGAATTACGTGAAGTTTATTAAAATAAGTGATTCAACTATAACCACAGATAAAGGTAAACTTATCTATATACTCACAGTGCCTTACTTGGAAAAGGAACCTTGGGTGATAATTCAGAATACCCCGGTACCCGTAAGAATAAATCACACTTATATAACGCTTAACCCAACATATGCTTCGAAATTAGTACGTAAGAATTTTATAAAAGAAGTCACATTTTCTCAACTGAAACAGATAACCGATCATTTTATTGCTGGTTACCGTGATGTGGGACATCGCAACGATACTATAGAACTTTGTGAGAAAATAACTGATTCCATACCACGAGAATGCACCCTGAGTCGTTTTCTCGTCACAGATATTGCTTACATAAGAACGCAGAGACCACAAATAATCTTACCTTCAAAGCCAATTGAGGTAACCATAACATGCTCTTCAATGCAGAGTTTTATTATTGAAATCACCAAGCCATCCCTGATAACCACAAATCAGAGCTGTGAACTTCAAACTTTGAAAACGCAAGTCAAATTAATCGTAGAATATATGACTTCTCAATTAATAGAAATACACGCAGATACCATTTCCCCGCTAAACAAATTTGTAACAGGCCGGGAAAGTGTACTGCATCACGTGATTAACTTGGATACACTGAAGGATCAACCACAAGCCATTTTAGACCTTGAGAGTGTCCTCGCGAGTAACAAAGCGACCCTTCGGGTCAGCAATACATGGGCTAACTTCAAAAGTATAGGGATCCCATCAATAGCTGCCATTTCTGGAACGATATCCGTTTTGTCTATTCTACTCTTGCTGTGGAAATTCAATATACCCACCTATATTTCAGTGTTCACCGGATATTGTTGCCAAAGGAATCCCTTTGCTTTGGAAGTAGTAAAACGAAGGAAATTGAAACGCAAGACTGAGGAACAGGCTAAACGTAACGAAAGAGTCCTACGAGAAATCGGAAGCCGCAGAGACGCGCCTTTATCTTCGTCGGGGGATGTGATAGAGCTGGAACATTTGTCGGAAAATGTAACAGTTTCATATCCTCTCGTAGGAACATGCCGGGGATTATTTAAATGAGTGCGAAATTTATCGTGCAGCATAGCCCGCCTTGCACTCTTGGCTTCCTTATCGGCAGCAGTGCTCAAATTACGCGATTATATGCACTGTCGCTGAGCCCGGCGAGAGGCCGGGTAGTCAGTCTCAATACTGCTTCCCGGCGTAACGCACGCCTAATTTTGCTTATACATAAATTTGATATAGCGTTAACGCCCGGACTCAACATTGTTGTTATTAATTATAACGCAATTCTCTGTTTTGAATAAACGTATGGATATATATATAATCGTTGCGTAATATTCGCATAACACCTTATACACAGACTTTGAAACAGGCAGAGACCTGTCGATTCGAAACGCTGAAATCATTTCTAAATTGGACACCAGACTAAGCGCGTTGGAATAACTGGTGACGGAACTGCACAAGCCTGCACGCCGGAATTACCCGCGTCGACGTGTAGACGTGCGCGGTATCGACGAGACCTGGCAGACGGATCTTAGTGATATGACGTCATACGCTGGACAAAACAAAGGCTACAATTACATGCTCACAGTTATTGATATCTTTTCAAAGTACGCGTGGGCTGTACCGATAAAGAGCAAGTCTGGAGATGACGTTACGAAGGCAATGGAATCTGTGCTTGTCCAAGGACGGCTACCGAAAAAATTACACGTCGACAGAGGAACGGAATTTTACAACTCGAAATTTGAATCGCTTATGACATGTTACGGAATCAAACTTCACTCCACGTACAGCAATCTAAAGGCTTCGATCTGCGAACGTTTCAATCGGACGCTGAATGGTAAAATGTGGACACGGTTCAGCATGCAAGGAAGCTACAAGTGGCTTGACATCTTATCTGATTTGGTTTCGGCTCACAACAACGCCAAACACCGAACCATAAGAATGGAACCATCGGATGTCACCGTTGCAAACGAAAGGTTGTTATTACGTCAGGCGTATGGAGGGTTTTGAGCGATACCTACCATATCGGCAAAGTTCAAATCCGGCGACAAAGTTCGAATCAGCAAATTTAAAAATGTCTTCGAGAAAGGTTACATTCCCAATTGGACGACTGAAATATTCACGATAAGTCAAGTGAAAAATACTCATCCTGTGACGTATAAGCTCAAAGACTACCGAAATCAACCCATCGCTGGTGGGTTCTACGAACAAGAGCTCCTCAAGGTTAAACATCCGGATATCTATATGGTGGAGAAGGTGCTCAAGAAGCGTGGAAGAAAAATATATGTTAAATGGTTAGGTTTTGACAATACACACAAAAGTTCGATAAACGATTCGGACATGTAACATTTGAATAAATGAATTTTTTTTTGTAAAAAACCTATGTGCCTCTTTATTTTATACCCGACACATAACAAGTATGCATCTTTAGTTTCTAGACAATCGACAGACATATGCATCATTGTACAATTTTTTATATTTCGGAGCGTTTTCATTCACCATCCTACATAATAATATTTTATACATCATGGTACATTTAGGAAAGAAGTTCGTGACCAGGAGGTAGATTGAAGATGAAGGATTCGTCGAAATTCCGGTCAGGAAGAAGAAGAATTTAATATTTGTAAGACTTGAATATAAAAAGTCGACGTTTCGGCCGGGCCCTGCCGACCATCCTCAGGAATAAAATCTAAATAATTAACAAAAAATAGGATGCTTCAACACAACAATTCAGAGTTGAGAGCATGGAATATGTTTAAAATACAATATTTGTTGTTTTACAGAATTAAGTGAAAATTAAACAGTTGCACGAAACTGTCAAAGTGACAGTTTTAGGTTACGTGTCAAAATTTTGAAGATAGGTTAATGAGAGGAGAAATTGGTTTATGAGAAATGAAAATATGTCAGAAAATGCTTATTAATAATTTGGAAATGGAAATGGGAAAAGATTAATTAATTTTGAAAAGATTACTCACAAAAAATGACGACCAGTACATGCTTAGGTGTTGTTAGTAGTACAGCATTTCGGACGGAAGTGAAGGTTAGCGGGAATCGATCCGTAAATCTATGTTGTTGATCACGTGTGAACTTGATCTATGTTCGAAAGTCATGGAGTACAAAGGCAGTGACCAATCGGAGTAAGGGGCGCCAATGATTTGAAAACACGATAATGTAAACTAGAGAATGTTAGAGTATAGGTGGCTAAGATGTTCAATATCTGTACGTTTGTTAACAGAGTTCCTTTTGTTCTTAAAGATATGTATCATTTCTTTGATGATGCGTTTATACCAGTTCGGTTCTGTAGCAAGGGTTATAGAGTTGTTAAAATCGAAATTGTGACCCAGGGTCAAAGAGTGATCTGCTAAAGCGCATCTGTCAGTGACATGGCATTTGATATTAGAACGATGACCAGAAATTCTATTTTTTAGGTGTTGTGACGTTTGTCCAATATAACTCATGCTACAGTCTCGACATGGTATTTTATATACACAGTTGATTTTCTCTAAATTAGGAGTAACAGATTTAAGATGAGAAAAAAGAGACAGTTTGGTAGTATTAGTTATTTTAAAAGTAATTTCAATTCCCTCGTCATGAAGAATTTTTTTTGATTTGGCTAGATAGATTTTCTATATACGGTATAGAGATAGAGTTTTTAAATTTATCATTAACATCAGTTGGATTGTTGGAGTCTACATTCCAATCAATCGAGTTGTACATTTTTTCTACTCTATACTTTTTGATATCATTGATGAATTTGATAGGGTAGCCATTGGAAGTAAGAGTTGTTTCTACAAGTTTTAAATTCTTTTTAAGGAATTGAGGGTTAGATATTCTAAGGCAGCGATCGAACAAGGATATGGCGACAGATTTTTTGTGTTTGATAGGATGATGTGAGTTGAAATGGATGTATCTCCCAGACCAGGTTGGTTTATGGTGCCAATCTAAGATTATAGTGTCATTGTGGTTGATTACCATAGTGTCTAAAAAACTGATTTTACCATCTTTTTCCAACTCGAAGGTGAATTGGATACTTGGGTGAAAGTTGTTAAATTTATTAAGAAGGAGTTGTAGATTTTCGTTTTTGACACACGTTAAAATATCATCGACGTACCGATAGTAAAAAGGTAGGCTGAAGGGAAGATTTGAAATGATTTTTTTTTCAAAATGTTCGAGTACCAGATTCGCTACTACTGGGCTAATCGGTGAGCCCATTGCTACGCCAAAAATTTGTTGGTAGAAATTATCTTTGTAGGCGAAATAGCATGAATCTAAACACAGTTTGGTGGCGGCTAGGAATTCTTTTTTATTAATGTTAGTGTGACATTTCAAATTGGGCCAGTTTTTACTGATGATCGATATTGCTAGTTTAGTTGGAATGTTGGTAAACAGTGATTTGACATCTAGGGATACTAACAGGTGATCAGGCGGAATTGTTTTTCCCCTGATTTTGTTTACAAAGGACCAAGTGTCCTTGATGTGATATTCTGATGTACCTGTTATGTTCGATAAGACACAAGAACAAAATCTCGAAATTTTGTAGGTGGGGGAATTGATGTTAGAGACAATCGGTCTGAGAGGAACATTTTCTTTATGAATTTTTGGTAGAAAATAAATTTTGGGAGGAAGAGAGTTATATGTTTTGAGGTGTTTGGCCGAATTGGAATCTATAAATTTTTTCTGTTGCCATAGACTTATCATATCGTTGACTTGTTTTTGTACTTTTAAAGTGGGATCACGAGAGATAAGATTATAGGTAGTGGAATCATTAAGGATATCTTGGCATTTTTGTTCAAACTCCATCTTTTCCATGACGACTGTAATGTTACCTTTGTCGGCATCGGTGACCACTAGGTGGTTATTTTGTTTTAAAAATTCTTTGGTATGTTTAACCTTGGAAGTTATTTCAAAGTGAGAAGTGGGAGGATTTTTGCCAAGTTTGTTGCCAATGAGTTGGCTAATATTTGATCTTACTTTATCTTTGGTGATTCCACTTTTGTTAAAAAGAGCTAATTCTACGCTGCTTACAATATCATCAATAGGTAACTTAATATTATTAAATGGTAAACCATGATTAGGACCGAGTGATAAGGTATCCTTAATTTCAGAAGGTAACTCTGTCTTGGATAGGTTAACTAACCAATTATTATTGTGAAACTCTTTAGGAGTATGTATAGATTTAAGTTTGTTAAATTTTCTAATATTATCTGTCTTAATAGCATTGAATAAACGATTGGCCTTATTTATATCCAAGTTGAAGTTTTTATAATCCAAGTTTGTGAAGTGGTTCGAAAAGAAAAAGTTGATATTATTATTAAGTTCTTGGATTAACAGCCTTTCCTGTCGATAACATGTTTTAATTTCGAGCGATAGACACTTGTGTTGAAAAAAGCGTAATGCTTTGATGAAGGTTTTTTCACTTGTTAAATGTTGAAGGTTTTTGATTTTAAAATTTAGAAAGTTGGGAATAATCCCAAATTGACGACATTTAAGAAGGAACACTTTACGGTTTTTGATACGTGCTAGTTTTTGCCGGTAGTTCCAGATCTTCTTGGTTTGTGAGTGATTTGTAGAGGAAAGTGATCTCAGGTTAGAAGTGCGGTATGAAGTAGGATCACGGTGGTACGAGACGTCCACGAAGCCGTTTCGATGCATTGTATTTAGGAAAGAAGTTCGTGACCAGGAGGTAGATTGAAGATGAAGGATTCGTCGAAATTCCGGTCAGGAAGAAGAAGAATTTAATATTTGTAAGACTTGAATATAAAAAGTCGACGTTTCGGCCGGGCCCTGCCGACCATCCTCAGGAATAAAATCTAAATAATTAACAAAAAATAGGAAGCCAAGATATCCTTAATGATTCCACTACCTATAATCTTATCTCTCGTGATCCCACTTTAAAAGTACAAAAACAAGTCAACGATATGATAAGTCTATGGCAACAGAAAAAATTTATAGATTCCAATTCGGCCAAACACCTCAAAACATATAACTCTCTTCCTCCCAAAATTTATTTTCTACCAAAAATTCATAAAGAAAATGTTCCTCTCAGACCGATTGTCTCTAACATCAATTCCCCCACCTACAAAATTTCGAGATTTTGTTCTTGTGTCTTATCGAACATAACAGGTACATCAGAATATCACATCAAGGACACTTGGTCCTTTGTAAACAAAATCAGGGGAAAAACAATTCCGCCTGATCACCTGTTAGTATCCCTAGATGTCAAATCACTGTTTACCAACATTCCAACTAAACTAGCAATATCGATCATCAGTAAAAACTGGCCCAATTTGAAATGTCACACTAACATTAATAAAAAAGAATTCCTAGCCGCCACCAAACTGTGTTTAGATTCATGCTATTTCGCCTACAGAGATAATTTCTACCAACAAATTTTTGGCGTAGCAATGGGCTCACCGATTAGCCCAGTAGTAGCGAATCTGGTACTCGAACATTTTGAAAAAAAAATCATTTCAAATCTTCCCTTCAGCCTACCTTTTTACTATCGGTACGTCGATGATATTTTAACGTGTGTCAAAAACGAAAATCTACAACTCCTTCTTAATAAATTTAACAACTTTCACCCAAGTATCCAATTCACCTTCGAGTTGGAAAAAGATGGTAAAATCAGTTTTTTAGACACTATGGTAATCAACCACAATGACACTATAATCTTAGATTGGCACCATAAACCAACCTGGTCTGGGAGATACATCCATTTCAACTCACATCATCCTATCAAACACAAAAAATCTGTCGCCATATCCTTGTTCGATCGCTGCCTTAGAATATCTAACCCTCAATTCCTTAAAAAGAATTTAAAACTTGTAGAAACAACTCTTACTTCCAATGGCTACCCTATCAAATTCATCAATGATATCAAAAAGTATAGAGTAGAAAAAATGTACAACTCGATTGATTGGAATGTAGACTCCAACAATCCAACTGATGTTAATGATAAATTTAAAAACTCTATCTCTATACCGTATATAGAAAATCTATCTAGCCAAATCAAAAAAAATTCTTCATGACGAGGGAATTGAAATTACTTTTAAAATAACTAATACTACCAAACTGTCTCTTTTTTCTCATCTTAAATCTGTTACTCCTAATTTAGAGAAAATCAACTGTGTATATAAAATACCATGTCGAGACTGTAGCATGAGTTATATTGGACAAACGTCACAACACCTAAAAAATAGAATTTCTGGTCATCGTTCTAATATCAAATGCCATGTCACTGACAGATGCGCTTTAGCAGATCACTCTTTGACCCTGGGTCACAATTTCGATTTTAACAACTCTATAACCCTTGCTACAGAACCGAACTGGTATAAACGCATCATCAAAGAAATGATACATATCTTTAAGAACAAAAGGAACTCTGTTAACAAACGTACAGATATTGAACATCTTAGCCACCTATACTCTAACATTCTCTAGTTTACATTATCGTGTTTTCAAATCATTGGCGCCCCTTACTCCGATTGGTCACTGCCTTTGTACTCCATGACTTTCGAACATAGATCAAGTTCACACGTGATCAACAACATAGATTTACGGATCGATTCCCGCTAACCTTCACTTCCGTCCGAAATGCTGTACTACTAACAACACCTAAGCATGTACTGGTCGTCATTTTTTGTGAGTAATCTTTTCAAAATTAATTAATCTTTTCCCATTTCCATTTCCAAATTATTAATAAGCATTTTCTGACATATTTTCATTTCTCATAAACCAATTTCTCCTCTCATTAACCTATCTTCAAAATTTTGACACGTAACCTAAAACTGTCACTTTGACAGTTTCGTGCAACTGTTTAATTTTCACTTAATTCTGTAAAACAACAAATATTGTATTTTAAACATATTCCATGCTCTCAACTCTGAATTGTTGTGTTGAAGCATCCTATTTTTTGTTAATTATTTAGATTTTATTCCTGAGGATGGTCGGCAGGGCCCGGCCGAAACGTCGACTTTTTATATTCAAGTCTTACAAATATTAAATTCTTCTTCTTCCTGACCGGAATTTCGACGAATCCTTCATCTTCCATCATGGTACAGTTATAAATTACAGAGCTAAGGTGCAGGCTTGTAGCCCCACGGAAGGGTGTCGGTTGTGTTTTGAAACACGGTCCGCTTGTCGTTATTCCAGCTCAGTGCCACATTCTGCTGTTCTACGGTGTATACCTCGTGCTTTCGACCTAATATCAAATGCTGATTTGTAGACAAATTTTCACGGTTCAAAACACATTCCAAATAATCGTTGAAAGTTATTTTTCTCAACGCTGAAGCTTTGACATCTTTGGCACGTTTATTGTCTTCCTCATCTCCCAAGACTCGGAATGCGTACAATTTTGCTCTTAATCCTACAAATTCCAACATTATTTTCCCGTTATTCTCGTCTTTCATGAAGCTGAGAACTTTTTTTCAATTTCAATACAATTCTGTCGAAAATTTTGAAAAACGTCAGCCAGTAAATACACGTCCGTCTGTAAATACAAGTCCGAATACTCTACCAAAGTTTGAACGTTAAAAGTTAACCATACGTCGCACGCGTGTGCGTAATCGTCGTTTGATATATTTCGGTCATTCAATTTTGAATAAAACTGTTCTTTGGATGGTAAATGTTTCTCCTCGAGCTTCTATGTATTCGTACGGGAAGACACTTTTCCTAGTCAATAACCGAAAGCTACTTCAAGCTACTGCAGAATTTACGTGTTATTGTTTTTTGACAATCGTCCAGATACGATGATAATTTATCGAGGTCGCTAGGCATGAAACGGTACGAATCTATGAAACGGAACGTTACATCCGTTTCCTTAACGAATTTAGTGAAGGAAATGTACTTTTCTGTATTAATAGGTAAAAGTTTAACAGTACCTTCGAATGACGTTGTCAGGGCTTTGATCAGAAAATGCGAATCGTAACCCGACACATTGTAGAATATCACTGGGATAGTGTGCGAATTTTAGTAATTTAGATTACAGCTGCGGTGAGCAGCAACACGGTACTTTTCTATAAAATGATAGTGATCACGATGTTCCACGTCTGTGGGCGTAAACAGTTTTTCACAAATATGACAGACCGTCGATAAATCAAATTCGTTGATCCGATTGAAATTTAGTGGTTCCATCGGTACAACAGCAGTGTTGGGCAAAATTGTAATAAAAAATTAACAATTACAAATCACTAAGGATAATTTTTAATGACATTGAATTTCATTAAAATTATTTTCAGTAATAATAATTGAATCGGAGTTCAGTGAAATTACTTTTGATAATTGTATTTGACTCAGAGTCCATCGAAATTATTTCCAGTAATTGTAATTGAATTGGATTTCATTAAAATTACATTGAGTAATTTGAATTTAATCAATGTTTATCAAAATTACTTTCAGTGATTGGAATTTAATCAGAAATCATTTCAATTATCCTCAGTGATTGTAATTAAATCGGACATTATTAAAATTCTTTTGAGTAATTGTAAACCACACGATGTGGTCCAATTGAATTTTTTTCTCTAACGTTATTCCTGTGAAATAATAACAAATAGACAAATAAATTTACTCCGTTTTTAGAGTATTCAAATGGTGTGATCGGAACGAGTCTTTTACAGTCAATATGTGAATGGGCTATGGTTACCAAAGTTTTTTGGGTAGCTGATCAAGGATTTCACATTACTTTGAAAAATTAATTTGTTTAAATAATTTGCTTGACCAGTCAATGTGAATATGTATTCCCGATGTTTTCGGAATTTGAAATTATGTTGAGAATTCGACATTACGTTTCCAAAGGTAATTTGTTTAAATAAATTATGAAAAACAATTGAAATTTGAAAAAAAAAAACATGATCATTTCCATTAATTGTAATGGATAACAGAAAAATTACAATTGTTCCAAGTAATTGTAATTAGTAGCAAAAAAATTACAATTTTTTCAAGTAATTTTAATTGACAGCAAAAAAATTACAATTATTTCGAGTAATTGTAGTTGATAATCATAAAATTACAATTGTTTATACTAACTGTAATTGGTAAATCAAAATTTATAATTATTTCCCGCAATTGTAATTAGTTACTAAATATTACAGTTATTCACAGTAATTGTAATTTACGGGTAATGAAATGACGAAAGTAATTTCTGCTGCCCAATTCTGTACAACAATCTTGTAGTATCCCTCTAACGAATGTGCCAATTCCTTTGACTCACTCACAAACGATTGAATGCAAGTTTCTCCGCGATTAATTTTGAATTTTGAAAGCGAATCGTCAAACGCACAATATAGATAGTAAGCTGCACTGTACGGAAAATGCTTTCGATAAATTGTTTTATTTTCCCTAAAACTTTTATGTGTGGGCTGCAGTAAACATTCCAGATCTGCGTGAATGCAGAACGGAACGGTTTCTTTGTGTTGGTAATTTTTAAATTTGAGAATCTTGTCCTCTTCTGCTGGTTAGATAACTTTGATTTTGTTCAAATTCACGCAATCTACATTGTGCTTGAACAAACACCTTTCAGATTAAAAGTGAGTCAAACATCTATCACATAACCATGTACGACATTTATGTTTAGAAATTTGAGAACGTGTCAACCGCGATAAATTCCGAATCCATACAAAATGATGTACTGAATTCTTTCTATAATTTTCCATACTATCATCGTCATCGTCGTTTTCAGTCTCTATTACTAAAAGATGGATTGTAGGTTTACCAGACTTGATTCGGCTCAAATAAATGGTTACAATTTCACTGCGCTTTTGTTTTTCCGTACTATCTATACCATAAACGTTGATTGAAAGTTTGTTGAGTTTCTCAAATTTTGGAATCTGGTCTGAAGACATTGGAAAATGCTAACCGTCGTATTGTAGCACTGAGCTGAAATGTGGATATGAAGTAATTGTATTGCGCGTCTCTTCCTCGAGATCAACTGGTAGTGCCCCTACTCCACACCGATGTCGCCACATATTTCATAGTTATATATCTAAAAAATCGGCCCTGCACCTTTGTTTCCTAGATCTAGACATTCTTCTTTTTTGTGCCGACAAGCCACAATCAAAAAATAATAAATAAAATAATAAAGTACACAAAAAACATTAAAAATGTTCCGGAACCGGAGCAGAAGTACAGATTCGGGAAAAGAAAACGACGGAGGACTTCTGGAAAAACGAATAAAACGATTGGAACGAAAATTGGCGAAGAAAAAGTCGAAAAAGAAACGGCGTCGCAGGCACGCCTCGTCGTCGTCGTCCGACTCGCGCTCGCCGCGAGATTATAACCTCGGAAAGAGAAGACGCGGCTATGAATCCCCGACGAGAAATTGGGAAACTGACAGTTTTTCACGAAATAATATGGAAAATGGTCAGTTGTCTCCCCGCTGTCCTCGAAATCCCCATGAATGGGAGAGGAAAAGGGAAATATTTTGCAGGCTAGGTCGTCTTACCCGTCAAGCGTGATCATTTCGCTGTAGCGGTTTCGGCACTCTGCAAGGGCTGTAGCCCTTAGAGAGGAGTTGTAACTCATGCCCAACAAATTGGAAAATCCAAAACAATGCCACTCGTAAGGTTTCAACCAATCGAGAAAGCTGTAGCGATGGCAAAAATGTATAAATATATATATGTATATATATATTTACACGAACATTATTGAAACGAAGCCGCAACTGTGATGTATCACATAGAAAATATTCCTCATTCATGCATACAGGTCGGGCCTCAGGTTCACAAGCCGACGATACAGCGACCGGGGAAGTACCCGTCGTCGAACCACAGGGAGACGCGAGACGCGCTGAAGACGTCGATCCCACAACTACGAGAGCTGAGACACCACCGAACCCAGGAGTCGATGAGTCAGGGGGCCTGGCAGAAAACGTCCTCAAAGCTATGGGGAAACGGATTGCCCCAGACAGGGTCCTGGGACCGGAACTTCCAAAACCTATCGCAGTGCGATGGGAGGAAATATTCAAACAAGGTCTGCCACCAGAGCTAAAGACGTCAATCATCGAAAAATACCCTCCGCCAAGCAACTGCATGTTCATTGATCCACCAAAAGTGAATCCCGAGCTAAAAGCGGCCTCAACGGAGGCGGTCGTAAAACGAGATAACCGCATCATCTCAAAACAAGAAAGGATTGCAGCATGCCTTTCCGCTCAAGGGAAAGCTTTGGCAACAATTATAAAAAGGGATAACGATGCCGACCTTGCATTAATAGAATCGATCAGCGACACGGCGAGACTTCTCGCAGATCTTCAACGCGAAGAAACCGCAGTAAGGAAAAGCCTTATCTTAGCGCCGTTAAAAATATCGGTGAAGGACGCACTGCAAAATTCAACAACAGACGAATGGCTATGCGGAAAGGATCTCGAAGATCGGTTGCGGTCAGCCAAAAACTTGGAACGGTCACTTAATGAGCTAAAACCTGCAACAAAAAATCAAACACCAAAGAACTCAAAAAACTTCAAGACCCCGCCGCGTTACCAAGCGCAAAAAACACAATCGAGAACGACCGGGGGGCAGAAATACACAGGATTTCAAGCGCAGAAGAAATACCCATCCCAGCGAACACAGCCGAGCCAATCACACCACAAACCGTATCAGCGAAGAGACAACAACTCTCAGAACCGACGACGGTAAACCTTGTAAGTATCACGGCAGGTAGATTACAATTTTTCTTAAAAAATTGGCGAGCAATAACGTCGGATCAAATATCCTTTCATGGGTTGAGGGATACAAAATACCGTTTTCAGTAACAGTCGAACAAAACAGGGTGCTTATCGAACCCGCGCGGTCCCCCTCAGAAGAACAAGAAACCTTAAAACTAATAGACGATCTGCTCAGAAAAGGAGCCATCGCTAAATGTAATCCGGCAAAAAATCAATTCATCTCAAACATTTTTCTACGACCGAAACCCGACGGTTCGAAGCGGTTGATTATAAATTTGGAGGAACTGAACACTTTCGTCATAACGGAACATTTCAAAATGGAAGACCGAAAAACAGCTCTCAGACTCATAAGCCCTCAGTGCTTTATGGCCACTTTGGACCTTAAAGACGCGTATTACCTGATTCCACTCGCGAAAACACACAGAAAATACATACGGTTCCAGTTAGATCAACAATATTTTGAATTTACATGTTTGCCGTTCGGCCTTAGCGTCGCTCCGTTGGTTTTTACGAAAATAATGAAACCAGTAATTTCGCACCTGAGGAAAAGAGGATATTTATCCGTGATATATCTCGATGACTTTTTACTTTTTAGAGACACGTACACCACATGCCACGATAACGTCAGAGAGACTTGCAAACTCCTGAAAAAACTAGGATTCATTATAAACGAAAATAAAAGTCAAATCACACCGTCCCAACGTTGCAAATTTTTAGGGTTTTATTTTGATTCCGTACGATGGACTGTAGAATTAACAAAAGAGAAAAAAGAAAGTATCAAAGAAAAAAGCGCTCAGTTGAAAATTCGAGATTCCGTAAAAATTCGTGAATTCGCACAATTCCTCGGTACTTTAGTGTCAGCGTGCTTTGCGGTCAACTACGGCTGGGGCCATACTAAAGCTTCTGAGCGAGCAAAATACTTAGCCCTCAGATCCAACGGGGGAAAATATGAGGGATACATGAATGTACCGGAAACTCTTTCGCCGGATCTCACCTGGTGGGAATGAAAGATTGAATCCTCAATAAACTAAATTCGAGATTCGAATTTTACTCTTGAGATCTTTTCGGACGCCTCGCTATCGGGATCGGGAGTATTTTGCAACGGCGAAAGATCTCACGGACACTGGAATGAGAACGAGCGTCTGTCCCATATAAATTACCTCGAGTTATTGGCAGCCTTTTTTCGTAAAACGCTGGTGGATCCATTGTTTCGAGAATAACATTTCTCCATACGAAGCAACGGTGTCAGATATTTTAAAATTCCTCGCAAAAACATACGACACGGGAGCCTCTCATGGGTCGCTCAACACCCTCAGATCCGCAATTTCGCTTATTATCGGGCCGGAAGTGGGACAAGATCACCATATCAAAAGGTTTTTCAAAGCAGTACACAGCTTGAGACCAACGAGACCAAAATACGATTCAATCTGGGAACCAAAGATTGTTCTTAATTATTTCAAGTCTCTGCCAAAAAATGAAAATCTCTCGCTGAAAGATTTAACCATGAAACTGATTACCCTGCTAGCCTTAATCACGGGACATAGGATGCAAACATACTCAAAAATAAACGTCGAGAATATTCAAAGAGTGGGAAATGCGTTCGAGATTAGAATCCCGGATCGAATCAAAACTACGGGCGCTAATCGAAAACAGCCGCTATTAATCATACCCTTCTACGCGGAAGACAAAAAACTTTGTTCGGCATCAGCCTTACAAAACTATCTGGAGAGAACAAAAACCTCAAGAGGCTCCAAGATAGATCTCTTCCTATCGTTCAAAAAACCATTTCAAGCCGTCTCATCGCAAACCCTGAGTCGATGGGTCAAATTAACATTGAAAAATAGCGGAGTAAATACGGACAAATTTACAGCACACAGCACACGCCACGCATCCACGTCTACAGCGAAAAGAAACAACATCGATATAGAAACGATAAGAAAAACTGCAAGCTGGACAACGGGATCTGAAACCTTCGCAAAATTTTATCATTTAAATGTCAGTAGAGATAAGGATTCTTACGCACGAGCGATCTTGAACTCGCAATAACATTAGTAGTGTTAAGACACAACGTATAACACAAAACTAATAAATAATATTGGTTGCCGTTATTAGCTTTAAACATCTACCAGTTGATCTCGAGGAAGAGACGCGCAATACAATTAAATGATTAAACGAACTTACCAAGTGAAGTTCTATCATAATTGTATGAAGCGCCTCTTCCAAGATGATCAACACCCACCCACAAATACCCATCTAATACACGATTACATACCCCTAATACAACGGCAACGCTTTCAAAGAATGTCTAGATCTAGGAAACAAAGGTGCAGGGCCGATTTTTTCGATATATAACTATGAAATATGTGTCGACATCGGTGTGGAGTAGGGGCACTACCAGTTGATCATCTCGGAAGAGGCGCTTCATACAATTATGATAGAACTTCACTTGGTAAGTTCGTTTAATCATTTAATTTCATTGGGATTTTTGTTGTGATCGGAAAGAGGGCTGCGGTAACCGACCAGAGGAAGCAATACGCGTCTCTGTTGCGGATGTTGACGACAGCCTTCTTGTCTTGAACATCCTTCGGTAGTGGTGTGTATGTGAACACACCGCCTCGTAGTGGCACGTACTTGTTGATATTGACAGTCAAATTGATTATTTCAGTCAGCGACCAACCAGAGTCTTTTTCTTCAAAATCTTCCACCTTGGTCAACACTTTATGCTTTACGACCTCTTCGAACCAACCGCGTATGTCAGCTGGCTGGAGGATGATCTGGTTTCTGGTGTTAAAATATTTCATTTCTTCAACAAGTTCGGCGTTTTTGGTTATATTGAATTTACAACACAAGACACAGTTTGCTTTTACACTTCCCACTTTTCGTAGCATTTTCTTCAGTCTTACAACGACGAGGTGTTTCGCATCTTCCAAACACCTATTCAAATCTTTATACCGCAGATTGATAATGGCCCCCGTTCTAATTTGACTCTCGAACGCTGTCTCCAAATCTTCCCACCGTACTCGATCGCTTCTTCGTCGGCTTCGTATTCCGTTACCCACTTTTTGAAATTGTGGAAATTTGGGTGTCAACGATTTCAGAATTGTAGTCAAAATTCTTGTCTTCTCCCCGATCGTTGAGGCGTTGTTGCGTAAGATTTTATTCAAAAGCCTGGTATTTTGGGTTCCGAATCAAATCCACTTTTGAATCTCTCCCGATGATGATTTTCAGTTAAAATCTTGAACGCTGTTTCCATAATTTTTATTGATTTCAAACACTTTTCGGAATCCATGTTTCTTCTTCCCAATAAACATTGCTGGTAAATAAATCGTAAGAAATTCGTCGAAAAATAACGTTGTATGTAGTTGAATAATCGTTCAGCACATACGTTTTTTCTCGTGAAAAATGTCCGCCCTGATATAGGTATTTTCGACTGCGCTCATCAACGTTTTCTGTTAGTGATTATGATCCGGATATTCCACGGTTGAAGTAAACGTCGAAATTACGGTTTTCGGAAACGTAATGAAACAAGTATGAAAGAACGCAATTTAAATGTTAACGTAGACGTTTAATATATACCTGTTATAGCCACCATTTTTCGTGGTTCAAACACGTTTAATAAGCGTGTTCATTGGAAAATTTTTTTTATAATAATACACGTACTTAATGTGTGTTGATTTAACGTAAAAACGATATCCGTAAACAATTATTATACGTTTAATTGAATACACTTAATCGAATATCACGCGGTTCCGATAAACGTGTAACAACCGACTTGAGAATATGTTTTCGGTATAATTTTTCATGTACTATATTAATACACAAGCTGTTAAAAGCTTCTTGTATGGTCAATATGGACTTATCTCAGGGGTTAGATGATACAGCAACGCTCACATTCTTAGCTATTTCAGTAATGGTAACTTGCACCAATTGAATGATATTAATTATTTTACATCCACACCTATGTATTCTTATGAGAAATACAGGACAACTAAATGAGATAAAGCACACACCTTTGCGAAACATGATATATATTTATTATAAGTTACTTTCATCCAAGGCAACAATGACAATAGTTACATTGCACACGTATCGAAATATCCGCTTTAACAATGTATCCGAAACATAACAGTAGTTTTTTATATACCAGTTTGTCTGTATCGTTGATGCGGACATTTTATTATGCCAACGATGTAACTGTGTGAATATTGACTGGGATGTATAAATAAACATACAGTCTTTTACATATACGCATACCTCAATTGTACAGATGTACTCACAAGAGTATAGAAGTATAGCAAATAGTAAAATTAAGTAAACATGAACAAACAAAAACTTATATCCGATACAAAAGGTTTGATAACAAATAAAACATGAAACAAAATAATCATACAATGATTATACCCTAACGAGGAAAATTGTTAACTTTCATCTCGGGACTAGGTAAAAAATCACAATCCTGACAAAGTAAAATAATAAAAAGTATTGGCACATTATTTCAAAAAAGAACACAGACGCTATAGAAAGCGTTGTCTAGGTACGCAGTACGCATAAGTTTTAATTATTATTCGACCGCAGCTGGAGCATTCACTTCCTCGATATCACTGCTAATCCGTCAAATACCTGAAAATACATAGTATTTAACACCTATATTCTAGGTAGAATAATCTTTATGTGCCATTTCAACGTTCTCTCAACGTGTCTTGACAGGTCTATTATACATATATCATTTCAACCACTGTGTGTTTATTGGGAAAAGATGCAGCCACTAAATGATCGTTCATTCGTACATGATACGTATGTGTTAGCGATCTATTTCACTGGATAACCTTATAAAAGAAAAACGATGCCTGCACAAGTAAGAGTGAAGCTAACAATAAATATCTGCGGCTTCTATTTGCAATCAGTATATATTCCATACCATACACATGCTTCTTATAGCATTATCTACAAGCAATTCTATTGTGCCTACATCCTTTCGGCGACGTTCAAAAGCAAGTACGACGCAATCACAAAGTATTTGTTTCTTTTTATTGTCAGGTTATTTACGCCTGTATTGTCATTTTCGTCTGTATTGAATCATCGTGATAAATTTTTCCAAATAGAAAATACATTTGTACTTACCAGCTTATGAAGGCTCACACAAACACGGACGTGCACTGACCTCGGAAGTTGGTCAAATTAGACTGATTCACTGATCGCGTGAGCTGAGAGCCTTCGCGAACGGTGGTGGGGGGGCATTCTGGCGCGTCGTCCTCGGCTCTCAGCGTGCAGGAACCGTACGAGTTACAACACGCTGACCTAGCGAGCCAATCAGAGGCAGAAGAAGAGGCGCGAGTATTTCACGCTAGGACATTCTCGATTCTTCGCGACCGCTTGTCGTTTGACACATGCGCTCATTATACGTATATGTAACATCCATGGTACACGAGCTTCATCTGCGGCCACTCGCTTTCCTAGCATGGGTTATTCCAATATATACATTATGGTATAGGAAAACGTATGTTTTACAATTAATAAAGACGCCGCGAAGGGATGCACTTATATGCTCAACTACGTAATTTCTTGGTGACCTTTGTAGAAAAATCTGTTCATCGATTTTTCAACTTTTTTTCCTATGTTGGGGAATTAACAATAACACAAGGAAAAGAATTTGAAAAAATGGAGGTAACATATTGTTCTACTTTACAATATTACGTAGAATAAAATTATCACTTCTAGTGTTATGTCACCTGAATTTTTTCATATTTTTGATGATACTTACTAGTTTATCGAATGAAAAAAAAGATTGGAAATCGAATGACCAGTTGTTTACAAAATTTAAGGTAATCAGAAAAACGTGCTGAGGAGGATAACAAAACGTTGAATTTTAGTCACTGCTAACATGAGAAAAACTTGAATATAATGATTATAGTTCCAAATTCAAACATCGCAATATGTAAGTAAATGATGTAAAAGTTGATTCCTGCCCTCACTATGTTGAAAAGGGTAGTATTCTTGGATATGAAGGTCAGAAAGGTACGAAACAAATCTTGTTTACGTTTCGGCCCGAGTAGGTATATAATTCTGTGTATCGATATGACAAGTCTATGTACGACGTAATTTTCACGTATTACATGTGATCAGTAGATCAAAAGTGTATTGACTTAATTATTAAACAATTAATGAGAACATATTGGCAAGGTATGGTAACTATACGAAACGTTAAACTTGTGTTACTGGTGAAGGAATAAAATATGTATATTAGCTGTTCATGAGACTAGAAATATAATGGATTTTACCACACGTTTATACTACGGATCTCGCTTACCACAATAAAACGTTGATGATGGAACGCAGAAATTTTGTATTTTAATACCTACAAATATACCGATTTTTAACGAATTTAAATTGACAATTGAGCTAGTAAACAAAACGTTGATTATTAGTCTAGAAACCGTTGTTTAAATGTTGTAGAAAAGCAGTGAATGAAACGTTAAACTTGTGTTACCGGTGAAGGAATAAAACATGTATATTAACTGTTCATAAGACTAGAAATATAAACGGTTTTACCACACGTTTATACTACGAATCTCGCTTACCACAACAAAACGTTGACGATGAAACGTAGAAAATTTGTATTTTAATATCTATAAATATACCGGTTTTTAACGAATTTAAATTAGCAATTGAACTAGTAAACAAAACGTTGATTATTAGTCTAGAAACCGTTGTTTAAATGTACGTGTAATGAAAATCGTATAATATTTGTGGAGAGACAACGATTAATATTTTACTGAAAAATTACCGTATATCGAACACGGTAATATTTTCTACCTATACCATAATTATACGACCTTAACGTTTCTTCAACCACATTTTAACCGGCTCATGTTTACTGGGTTCTTTCGATCACTCACTTGACAAAGATACAGTTGCAAAGCTTACTCTAGAATGACCGCTGTACGCTGACACGGTCCCTTTTATTGGTAAACACCGACGTGACTCACACGTCGAGGCGGCTCCTTCACACGGCTCACGAACTCAACGTCGCACTGCAATCCGTCCTCCGCAGGCCGCTCGCCGTCAAGTTGAAACTCGTCGGACGATTCCGAGTATTGTTTTCGTCTAATGATTCTGAGAATCTTTCAGGGTCAAAGAACCTCTTTCTCACGGTCCCGGACCGCTCACCGTCAAGTCGAAACTTGTCGAACGCATTGTTTGTCAGCCTACATTCGTTTAGGGTCCAAGCATCCACATACAAATCTCACAACCTTCCAAAATTCAACGTCGCACCGCAATCCGTTGGCGGCAGGCCGCTCACCGTCAAGTCGAAACTTGTCGGACGAATTGTTTGTCAGTCTAGATTCGTTCAAGGCCGTGAGAATCTTCTCGAACCTTCTGGAAGCTTTCAAAATCTGACACATGGCAGGATTCTCGGTCGAACGTTCGAGGATCCACGGGGTCCGTTCGAACGCCTGAGGATTCACGGAGTGCGCTCGGTAATGCAGTTATCAATCCCGCTCGATGGCATGATTTTCTTTACCGACAAAGAGCACAATTTATCCCACAAAGGGTCATACCACGGCAATTTCAAGCATTTTCACCAACGATCATGGTCATTTGAAGGATTTCTTACCGACGATCATGGTCATTTGGGAGATTTTCTTACCGACGATCATGGTCATTTGGGAGATTTTCTTACCGACGAGCGGTCGGCAGAGCACATTTTATCTCACGAGAGTGGGGGTAACCTTCAAGGGTTTGCGTCTGGGATGCACGGATAGGCGGATTGGTCGGCTTGGTCGGTAAAGAAGGTGTTTCTACGCAGAACCCCCCTTGTTATACTATTCACCACGTGTATCGGAGGTTGATGAAACTCACGAATCAGACGTGCCTGTAACTTTACTCAAGGTCAACGCGTTGCGAGTTGAGTGCAGCATTACAACAAGCGCCTAGGTCAATGGACATAAAGTACACACTATTCACGTGTTTTTCCCGACTGTCCCACCAGCATATGAGATCGTGGAAGTACCGTCGCACGTCATTTACCTTCTGATCACCGTCAGGACCATAGATCACGTTCAGCTCCGGTTAGTGGATCAAGACGGAGACCTGGTTGATTTCCGTAGAGAAGACTACACATCAAATCGCAATAAACGATGGGAATTGTATATAACACACTGTCAAAGAGTAGGTACATCAGCAAGTCGGCATGCCCCGATCAAGTCAGTCATCGATTGATTCTCGAACGGTCAACACCTCGAAACGTGGAGTTCCTGGTAGCTCTGGGTCTGAAATTGACACCTGTTGGAAGAGGAATTTCTGACAACTAAAAATTCGATCAAGCTGTTTTATCGTCTGCTACGTAATATGGAGGAAGAAATCTTTAACATTCAAACACCAGTCGTCTTTGACGAATCCGTTGCGCATTGCGAGATTCACGATTACAAACCAGTAGTGTATACATGACAGTTCTAAATCAAAAATGGCGGCGCTCCCCCTAGCTCCCCCCCAGCTCGCCCCTAGCCCCCCCCCCCAAAATCCACGGCGCTCCCCCTAACCCCCCCCTAGCCCCCCCCCCCCGCCCGCCAAATCCGCGACGCTACCCCCCTCCCCAAATCCGTGGCATTACCCCCCCCCCCCCCCCATTGATCATTTTCGCGGTTTGCCGCAAGATGGCTATTTTCATAGGATTTGACACACACACACACACACACACACACACAATAATTCCTGTCGAGACTTGTTTAGCGCCGGAAAGCCGCACATAAATCGGATAGGGTAAAAACCCGCTAGATCTATTGAAAAAATTCCAGGAAATTGCTCTTTGAGATTGTGCCGACAATGAACTTTGTTGGTGGTGATGCACTTGAATCAATCTGGGGCAGTGGGAGTGGTCCCATAAAAAATTCCTTGCACAATACGCGTGTCGAGACTCGTCCAATGCAAAAATTGTAGTGGGGGTGGGTGGTATATAAAGCGTACGTCTATCGTGATCGTCACTATATTCTTATCGTATTCTCATTGTAAATTGTTCTCGCTTGTGAAATAACCTCGAAACGCGATGGATCTAGCAAAAGTTAACCATGTTACGTCCGTGAGTAGAGTTACTCCTGAGTGGTAAGAGTAAACTGGTTGGCTTCGCTTTTACGTTCCAGGACAACCGGAAATCAAGATGAGGATTGAATAACGTAGGGTTTGTTTGAGATATTACTTATATATTTATTTCGAGGAAGCTCAGATGGCGGTAAAAACGAAGTGTGCTGTATGAAGCTATGTAAGAAGTCTAGATGTGACGCGGTTGAGAGTTAGAATAGGAGTGTGCCTCGAGACGTGAAACGTACGGGTGCAGAAAAGGTGTGACAATGCTAGGACTAGGGAATGGAATTTGATGAGTAGGCGCGATAGTGAATAGCGTGAGACTACGTAGAGATAAGAGGACAGGACAGAGACCATGAGATTAATGTAAGAACTGTGGGAGAGTTAGCGAGTAGGAAAAATAGAGAGAAGTGGTATGCTGGACGTAAGACCCCCCCCCCCCCACCCCGTCAGAGGGAGCATAGCGGTAGATATGGTCCCGAATATGGGAAGCAAGAAGGTGGAAATGTCATAGTGAAACATGATTTCAAAGTATGTAGTCGCAGTATGAGTGTAGATTGAATATTGATTGATGCGTTTAGCAACATTAATTGGATATTTGAGGACAAGTGTTTGTAATAGTAATTTTATATTCTGGATTACGTATGAGCGTAAGACATATAGTTATAATACTATGGTTACGGTTACATAATGTTGTTTGAAGCTAGGCGCCTAGGGTTAATGCGCATGGAAGCGGGTTAGTACACTTAAGACTAAAGAACAATGATTACTTTGATTCGCTGGGTACTAAGTAATACCAATTTTTTTTTTTTTTTTTTTGATATCGAGATACAGAGTTTCACCTAATCGTACAATGATATCGGTTATAAGTGTAGATATATTTTGGGCGAATTGTAAACTAAGGGTATAACATCGTCAATATAATCATATTAGTGCAGTAGTGTACACAAGCATTTATTTTACTTATGTCTGTTTGACAGCGCAACAGCAGATCTTGGTAGCAATATAGTAGTTGCCTATTTGTAATAAGGTTTTCGTAAGGTTTTAAGTACTGGTGGGTTTAAAGGAAGCGGAGGTGGCGTGTGAGGAACTGCATCATGGGTTTCTACTTCGTTGGGAATGGGTAGGACAGAAGAAGTAGGTGGGTGGATAATATTTAGCTCGATTGGATTGTCATACCCTGTTTGTTGGTTGTACTGTGTTTGCTATTGAAGGGGTTGATGTGGGATTTTACTATGTATGTGCGATTTTCAGTTTATTAAGATGAACTATTTTTGTTTTGTTTAGCGTGAGGTATATTTCGGCGTTAACGTCATCTATTATTCGTTTGATTACATACGGGCCTTTATAATGATTTTGGAATTTTGACCTTGTTTCGTTTAATAGGTAGACAGTTTGTCCTACTTCAAATCGTTGTGGGTTAATCGTTCTGTCGTAGTGATTTTTACTTTTCTGTTTAGCTTGTTTCAGGTTCAACGCGGCGCGTTTACGGATGTCTGTGAGATTCGCTATTAGATCGAGGAGGAATGTATCGTATGTATGCGTGGATGTGTTGCTTAGTATCGCATCTGTCGGTAGTTTAGCTTCCGAGCCGAAGATCAGCTGGTGAGGTGAATAATGTGTACTGTCGTGTTTCGCTGTATTATAGCAGAAAATGGCGAAACGTATGAATTCATCCCAATCTTTACCTTCGTTGGTGTAATGTTTGATGTATTCGGTAATTACCAGGTGACTTCTTTCTAATGAGCCGTTTGATTGCGGTCTATAGGCGGTTGTTCGTAGTTGTTTTATTTTGAAGAGCCTGCATATTTTTTTGAAAGCGGTACTCATGAAGTTTCGTCCTTGGTCAGTGAGTATAGTTCGTGGAGATCCATAGCGCGTGATGTATTCTTTAGCGAATACTGTCCCTATCGTCTTTGCCGTAGCATCGGGAATTGGAATGGCGTCTAAGAACTTGGTCAGATTGCACTGGATCGTCAAAAGGTAGCGGTTTTTCGATTTCGTAACAGGGAGTGGACCAATTAAATCTAGAGCTACTTTGTCAAAGGCCTCTGCGGGCGTGTCAGTGATTGCCATGGGTAATTTTGTTTTGATCCTGACTAGTTTTTTCCTCTGGCAACTGCCGCAAGATCTGATGATATTTTGAATTTGCTTTTTCATATTTGGCCAAAAATATTTTTCTCTTATTTTATTAAAAATTTTTGTAACGCCTTGGTGTCCTCCGATCAGTGACTCGTGGTACTCTTTGATCATGTCCTCGCGTAATCGTTCGTCTGGTATAATTGTAGTATTTCTACAAAGTGTTACTCGAATGTCTGAATCCGCAAAAATGTGATAAATGAGTTTTTTAAAGATAGATCGTAGAATATCATCAACTCCTGGTCCTGACATGGGAAATGATATGGACCGAATGTCTAGTCCGGACAAGATAATCCTCAAGTTAACAAACGTGTAGAAAATGTCGTCAAGTCTGCCCGGGTCTGATTGAGGTGGTTTCACTACGAGGGTAAATATGTATTTGTTGTTTTTCAACAGAGTTTTAATTACGTCGGATATTTCTGGATTCTGGTTTTGAAAGGATTCCATGCTTATTAGATTTCCGTCTATCAACTGTTTTTCTAGTCCTTCTGTCCAACCACAATTAGCTGATACGAAATGAGCGTGATTATCGCACAACATGAGAAGTCCGTCATTAGTTTCGGTTACGTTGGGTGTTGGTAATATGTCATTTTGATATTGTATGAAGTAATCTAAGCAACAAAAGTTGTCATTGTCAATATGGGGGCGGTCCGGTTTTCGCTCTTCGGGATTGTCGCGACGTTGTGAGCCTGAAGGTGGTAGCGTTGCCGTAGGTACAACGGAGGCATCGCTATCCGTGTCTTCGACAGCTGAGTCCGGATCATGTGTCACTCTCCGAGATATCAGTTGGGTAGCGCGAGGGAGTAGAAACCGGAGCATGTCTTGGAGCTGACCTAGTGCCGGTCCGACGCATTGGCCGACGAGTTAAAGGGGGAGCAGGGATTCTGGGTATTGATGCGTCTGCTTCAGATTCAGAAGATGTCGAGTCATAAGTCGGGTTTATATAATTACAAATGGTGATCGTTATGTCGGAGTCTTTAAATATGTAATGGATCATCCGATTAACAAGGTTCCAGTCTAACTTATTTAAGCCGCAGCCTAGTCTTGGAATCGAGAGCGATTTCACTTTGTCTTGTTCTAAGCAATTCTTTAGATTTACTAGGGCGTTAAACAGAGTTTCTTCAGTTGGTTTCTGGTAGTGGTATTTTTTGGTTACTAGATTGTGGATGAGGCGGTTACCATGTGGCAGTGTCAATACGGTCGTTACTTCAGGGTCTAGTTGTTGCAGTTGATCTCGGGTGATTATTTTCCTATTGATTAGTTGTCCCGCGACTCTTCGTGATGTCTTGTAGTCTACCGAGATGCAGTGGGCTAGGTTATCTTGTCTGTCGAGGAGATTGGCGCGTATCTCTTGGATAAATTTACTATGCGTTAATGGTAGGTGGTTAAGATCTGTTACGAATTCCGTGAATCGAGGGGCGTAATTTCGTGCTTTACTGGTAGTGGCTTCGGGTGTCGGCTTATTCAGTGTGTTGGACTGTTCTTCACGTATTTTAACACTACGACCCTGGGGCTTACCGGAGTTTTGGTGTGATTTAGATGAGGTGAGTGGTTGAACTCGTTCCGTAGTTTGCTTGATCGTTTTATCGACTACGATCGGTGCCTCCGTTGCGCTGCTATTGTCAGTCATACTGGCACTTGAGTCAGAGGTAACAGTAGAAGTCGAAGTGTCTTGTAATGCTTTGTTTCGTCTTCGTGGGGAAGGGCTGGTGGATTCATGTGCAGATCCATGCGCTCGTATTGGGGGCTGGTCTACATGTTTCATTCGCTTGTGAGTGCCGGTAGATGAAGATAGCGTATCCGGTTCGCGAGCACGTGTTGGATGTTGGTGAGCTATTTCGGTGAGTTTGTGAGGGCTGGTAGACGAAGACAGCGTATCTGGTTCGCGAGCACGTGTTGGGTATTGGTGAGCTACTTTGGCGCGCTTGTAGGCGTCAGTAGATGAGCATTCTGTATCGGGTCGTGGCCGTTTTGAGGTAATAGGTAGAATTCGGAAATTGTCGACAGGTGGATTTCTGGAAAGCGCGTCTGCGTTGGAGTTCGCTATTTCTTTTTTATGTTTTGTGACGTACGAATATTCTTCCAACTTCAGTCTCCAGTGCATTAAACGAGAAGTCGGGTCCCGTACGTTTTTGATCCACTTTAGTGGTTCGTGGTCTGTTACCAGGGTGAAGGTTTTACCGTAAAGGTAAGGACGAAAATGTTTGACGGCATAAACGACTGCTAAGAATTCTTTTTCGGACACCGAGTAATTGATTTCGGCCTTTTGTAACACCCTCGATGCATACGCGATTGGTAAATCCTCGCCACCTTTGTCTTGACTAAGTACTGCTCCTATTGCATACTTTCAAGCGTCGGTTGTTAGGACGAAGGGTTTTTCGAAGTCTGGATACTGC
Organism: Neodiprion virginianus; assembly: GCF_021901495.1. NCBI lineage: Eukaryota > Metazoa > Arthropoda > Insecta > Hymenoptera > Diprionidae > Neodiprion > Neodiprion virginianus. Next base: position 11,895,830 of record NC_060881.1, on the reverse strand, counting down.
AGTATCGGTTCTCGACACAGACTATTGCGTAGTGTTTCGAACGCAAATTGATGTTCTGCTTTCCATAGGAAAGGGCTATTCTTCTTTAGCAAATTATTAATAGATCTAGCAATTTTTGAAAGGTTAGGAATGAATCTTCGGTAGTAGCCTATCAAGCCTAAAAATTGTTCAATCTGTTTAGGATTCTTGGGAACTGGGTAGTTTTTTATTGCTGATATCTTCTCCGGATTAGGTTTCAATCCATTTTGAGTGATGACGTGACCTAGGTATGCTACTTCTTTAGGCAGGAATTCACATTTGTCTGGCTGCAGGGTTAGTCCTGCGTCAGACAATCTCTTCATGAGTTTCCGAAATTTGGTTTCGTGCTCCTCCAAGGATCAGGAGTAAATGACTATATCATCCAAATAGACAAACATATCTGTACCCTGTAATCCCGATAGAACCTGATCCATTAGACGTTGAAAGGTGGATGGGGCATTTTTTAAGCCAAATGGCATTCTAGTATACTCGAAATGGCCGTGAGGAGTCGAAAAAGCGGTCTTTGCGCCGTGATCGGGATGCATCGGAATTTGGTGGAACCCGGAAGCCAGGTCGAACGTTGAAAAATATTTCGCGGAGCCTAGCTGATCTAGGATATCGACGATATTTGGTAGCGGGTAAGCGTCGCCAATGGTTTTTTCGTTCAGTTTCCGGAAGTCAATGACCATTCGCCAGTTCTTCTCGCCGCTAGCATCTGATTTCTTGGGGATGATCCAGACCGGAGAATTGTAAGGAGATGAAGAATGTGTGATAATGTTCTGATCAAGGAGTTTGGTCACTTGTTTTTGTATTTCGTCTTTGCGTACTCTTGGGTGTCTGTATTGTTTGGTATGAATTGGTGCGTCATTGGTAGTAGGGATTGTATGGCTGACTAAGTTTATATGTCTCAGGGTGTCACCTGGGAGGAAAAATGAATGGTTGAATTCGATAGCAAGATTAACTATTAATTGTTTTTCTTCGTCGTTCAAATGATCCAATCGTAAGTTTTCTTTCAAAATCTCAAGGCGTTTCGAATCGTCATTTGGGAATCGATTTTGGGGATGTTGGAAGAACGTGATTCTCGATCCTTTTTTTTTCGCGTAAGACCTGTGCTAGTAAGACCTGTCCGCTGCTTGCAGTACTTGTATGCGTTAGGTGTGTTTTTGCACTGAGCGTGGCGGTGCTTGCGAGTTCATCGACTTCTTCTAGTGTTACGACTGGTCTTCTTATTTCCACAGCTGATTCGTTGGAATTTATTGCATAAACGTAAGCAAACCCTTGTTGGTTGGTAACCAGGGCCTGTCCCAGGAATATTTTAGCGCCTACTTCCAACTGTTCTATGAATCCCATTTTTACCGAGGGATTCGAAATTTTTAGTGCAATCACCTGAGCCGTTCGTGGTGGTATCAATATGTAGTCTTCGTTTAGGAGTTTGAATGGTTTGCTAGTATTGTTCGGTATTATTTTTTTTGTATCGAAAGATATCGTGGCATTTTCGTTCCGTAAAAATATCGATCCTAAGATTCCGTCTTCTTGTATCGGGAACAGATCGTCGACTATATGGAATATATGAAGGTTGTCACCGATTCGAATGCTAGTTGTTCCTACTACTTTTATTGGCTCATGTATAGCACTGGTAACGTGGATCTGACCTTCGAGTAATTTACACGGAACATGCGGATGTATTGCTCCGAGTTTAATTATGGTTACATCAGCACCGGTGTCAACTATAAATGTGCTGGGTTGTCGTGTGAGTTCACCGGTGGTTATTCGAACCTTCGGTGTTTGTGCGACAGATGTTATGAGGATACGCGGTGGTGTTTTTGTGTTGGTTCTATGCCTGTTGAAGGGAATAACGCCGGTTTCGCGAGAGATAAGGTAGTTGTTTTTGAAACAGCCAGTCGCCTTTTCCGAACGTAAAAAGTCTGCACTCAGTATACCGTCTTCGATGATAGGGAAGGAGTTATCGACAAGATGGAATTCGTGGCGTGTATTAGCAAACTCGACGTAGAGACTTCCTATTGTTGTGATGGATTCTTCCGTTATCCCCGAAATTGCCTGATGTCCGTCTTTGTGACGTGGACTCTTGGGTCGATTTTATCGATTTTCAACAAATTAATCTTAGCGCCAGTATCTATCATTAGTGTCACGTACCCATTCAAAGACTGCGGGCATTGTGTTCGAATCTGTGGAGGGCCAGATTCTATTTGTACGGAGCTGACGTTTGGTTTGGACGCTGCTCCGGTTTGAGGGAGGTCGATGCGTCCGCGCGGCCGTCCCTGAACTTGTTTAAATGGCTCGCGTTGCCTGAATATTCGCGATGTTGCTTTGCTTCGTATGAAACTTCCGGGTGGACGCCTGCATCGCAATTCTCGTTCGAGTAGTCTTGTGTTATGTAATTAACCCTGAAGTTCGATCGTGAAGGATTTGGTGTGTTATACTGTTGTGAGCGTTGACTGTCATTTTGCGTCTGGTCTAAAGGTTAGTTTGTCGGGTCTCTTGCTCGATATTGGGTATTGGGATTGTTCTGTTGTTGACGAATAGTGTTATTTTGGAAAACTCTTGAATCTTGGTGGAATTTTAGATTCTGGGCATATTGGGACCGATTTAAGCGGCATTTATCGTTTGAGTGGCCTTTGCGACCACACTGCGTGCAAGTTGTGTTGTTGCGCTGCCTCGTTCTGCACTCTTCTATACTATGGCCTGCCTTCTTGCAGTATCTACACACTACTAATACGGAAGGTTGTTCAGGACAATATTTATCGATGTGATCGGTTAATTTACATATACTACATTTTATATGGTTTTCTATTCCGTAGTTAGTATCACGGTATGAGGCTAGTTTAAGTCTATCTGATAATAGTTTTTCAGTCTTGGTGGCCGTATCTATAGCCATTTGTAGGGTTTGTGGATTCTCATGATCTACTCTTATTTCTAATTCGTCTAGTAACCCTTTGATAAATCTTAGTCTTGCGGTCTCTTTGATATTTTTCTTTAGCACTTGAACATCACTGATAGATTCTGAGGCATCTATTGATTCGCACGCTTGTCTTAACAGATGTTTTATTCTAGCACCGTAATCTAGAACGCTCTCGTTTCGCCTCTGTGCCGATTGTGCGAGGTCTAGCTGGATATCTGGGAGGTGTTGTTTGGACGCGTAGGCCTGTTTTAGGCAGTCTAGCAAATCTCGAAGAGAATCCGGATTATCTGATTCTATATATTTACTCGCGTCGCCTTCGATTGTCCTGCGAACGAGTGTGGAGAATAAATTCAGTTCTCTGGCTAAGACAGCTTGTTTTGCGCATTCTACTTTAGTTATGAATTCGGATACGGGCATATTAGTGCCATTGAACGTGGGAATCAGAGCCAATGCATCTTTAAGAGGCAGGTGTGGAAAAGTGCTTTCGGTAGCCATGTTGTAAATTTTAATCTAGGATTTTTCGACTTACAAAGTGAAGATGAAGAGAAGGAATGGAAGAAAATGTTGCATTCTTCCGTGAGGATGTTGGTCCAGCGATTTCGTGTCTGTAGGCGGTGATGACGTCGGTGTGCGTTGTGTTGTACTAGAAGTCGTGAAGAATGAAGATGTCGTTGTAGTAGCAGCAGGAGATAGTTTTTCAGCAATATCGATTTGAAGATACGGATTTGCCTGTGACGTTCGTGTGAATCAGAGATCGTTGATTGCGTTAAACGTAAAATATGGCTTTCAGAGTGTCTTCAACACTATCACACAGGGGTATTACTTTTGTATTAACATCACTGAGCTTGCACACTTCAGAACCGGTCTATCAGATGGCACTTCATGCGTAGCACACACGTAAAATTGTATCACTGGATTTCCGGAAAGCGAAGGCCACCGCTGCCACCAATGTTACGTCCGTGAGTAGAGTTACTCCTGAGCGGTAAGAGTAAACTGGTTGGCTTCGCTTTTCTGGAGTATGTTTGATAAATCGATTACATGTTTATTGCGTAGAAGTTGAGATACCGGTACGAATGAATTGTGCTGTGCGAAAGATATATAAGAAGTCCAGATGTGGAGTTGTCGTGAGTCAGAATAGGAGTGTCCCTCGAGACGTGAAACGTACGGGTGCAGAAAAGGTGTGACAATCTAGAAGTAGGGAATGGAATTTCATGAGTAAGCGCGATAGTGAATAGTGTGAGACTAATGTTTTTTTGTTCATTGTGTTCAAGGACAAACACCATACATACCCGAAGGTGCTATGGTTTTCAATTAAAGCTGGAATTTTTTAATGACAGATTCCTAATATGCTTCTTCTATAAAGGTGTAAGTTGTTCGTTTTCTTCCATCAACGTTAGCGATATTTCTATGTTTGCAGTAAAATGAACGAATATGCAAAAACTCGTAATTTAAAAATTATGTCATTCGAAACCGCTATTGCCTATGCGTTTGGGTCCTAAAGAACAATAAGAAATCATCTGTTAAAAAAATCAGTAACCGATAGGTTCAGACGGTCTCGTTTTGATATAGAATGCCTTACACATACATACCGGTGGATTATCGGTTGAGTGTGCTTTTGCTATAAGAATGTTGTTCTCATCTGTCGAATAAATTAATTAAACAAGTTTGATGATTTTCAGATAATCTTTATTATGTAAGTGTGCAATAACAAATACCATGAGCAGAATGCTCTAATTGCCATCCATCATATAATAGAAGTACCCATAATTTATTGTTTTGTCTACTATAAAAGAAGAATATCGATATCATGAATATACCATCCATTGGATAAAATGTTCCGTCTTCCTCCATATAAAGTTGTTTACAGCCCAAACAACAAGAATGCCTCACCAGATTTGTGTCGCTCAATATCTTACCACAGAGCCCGCAGTTCAAGAACGTGGGTGGAGCCATAGCTATTGCGAAAACATACAATGTACATAAGGGGATTCCCTAATGTACATTGACGTTGACGTATATATCTCCAAATATGAAAGTTCACGTATTTAAAAAGTGGAAAAGGATTCAACAGCCCCATTCCATGCAAATTTAAACAGAAACACTCCAATGCATTTTCATTTGATGTAGAAATAAAGAAATGGCATGAATTCTACGAATTTACTATTGCGATTTCGTAGAATCCGTGCCATTTCTTTATTTCTGCGTCAAATGCCAATATCTTGGAGTATTTTTGTTCAAAATCGTATATAGAATGGGGCTGTTGAGCCCTTTTTTGCTCTTGAGATACGTGGACGTCAATATTTAGAGGTATGTATATCAACGTTTAAATCGACAAGGGCACCCCCATAAGATACATTAAAGATAACTCTGAGGTATCTTTACACAATTGAACAGAGGCTTGTATAGTATTATCGTTCTTTCAAATGAAAACCACGTTTCTCACTTTCTTCTATATTATAATTACATGAAAACTCTGGTAATAAGTATCAGTTAGAAACGGTGGCAGAATGAATTACGTAAGAGGTGTAAGTTCAACCCTAAATATTTGATTAAGGGGATAGATGTACCTGGAGAATTTGAAACAATCGATTTATTTTGCACCTTCTGAAAGTCCCATGTCTTAAGAATGTTCTTTGTAAATTTCACATTCATATGTACAAAATTGGCATAATTATCTCATTTTGTATGACACGTGTTCGACTGTTCGAGCGCTCGAGCTCACGGGAAGAATTACCCGCAGACGACGACCGAACCGACCCTTTCGTGAAGCTGCCATTCTCACAACAAGAGCATAACCGCATTTTAAACGCATTTTTCTCGGAGCAATGTTTTCGAAACCGGTGAACACGATATTTCGATAAACGCTCGATAGATTCTTTTCAAATGTACACAAAATAGGCGGAGACACACTTGGAGGTCGTTAACGATCCTACTTTTTCAAAACTGACCTTCATTTTTTCAAAATTTTTCCAAGACGGCGGAATTTCACACGAATTGTTCGTACTAAGATTTCATTTAGTCGCCATTTATAAATAAAAATTGAAGGAAAAAAATGGCGATTCTCGACGAATTATAAAATATATTGACTTGAACAACTCATTTCGTAACGTTTTTTTTTGTTTCAGATTAATCACTTCTCCGTAAGAGTATCCACCGACTTCTTCATCCGGCGAGCGTGTCCTTTTTTGCTTTCAAAATTTTTCGATCTCTCTTTACACGCTCGAAACATATGTGTATTGTCTAAGCAAATAGTACATTATGTAACAAGGGAATAAAGTCGGCGATTATTTCCGCCGGTGAGTTATTTTCGTTTCGCTCGGGCGGTAGGTAATTACCAAAGAGAATAGTCGACGTTTATTCCTGCGTGGCATAGGTATACTAGCTTGCGAATGTTAAAATTAATTAAATTAAATATAAAATAAAAATTTATCTATTTGAAATTAATTTTAAGAAAACAATAGGTAGGTGTTGTGCTGTTCATGGTTGCCTTAGTGGCCGAAAGGCAAGTGAGAATGTAGAGAAAGTGGCTTTATTCAAAGCACCAAAAGTGAGTAACCTCAAAATAATATTGAAAATTTGTGTTAATAACAAATAATTCTAAAATTTATGTAGTTTTCTAATATTTGAAAAATATTTTTATTTATCTGCTTAAATATAAAAATACATATTATTTTTAAGGATGTTGAATTGCGTAGTAAATGAAGCTCAGCTTTGGGACAAGAATTAAAAGCTAGCAGTTTTATTTGCGAATTACACTTTAATCCAGAGAATGTGATTAAAACTGATCGAGAGATTTTAAAAGATGGTAGTGTATATGTGTATGAATACCAGAAAGTTCATTTGAGGAAGAAAGCTGAGCCAAAATCACATACTAATGACGACAGTGAAAACAATCGTAGCTTGCTATTAAATAATGATTCTTCAACAATCTCTGATATAAATGACGATACGACAATTGGTGACTGCAGTTTTAATTCTGTTGAGACAATAAATGTCAATGAAACAATAGAAGCTGAAAATGTAAATTCTGCAAACACGAATTCTCCTGATGGTGAAACTACAGAGCCTGAAGTTATAAATGCTGCAAATACGAATTCTCCTGAGGATACAAATACTGTTATTGCTGATGACAATTCGCCGGTCATAAATGAGCCTGGAGACTTTTCTTTTTATTCAATAGAAAGGATTTTAGAAGCTCAACCACTACGTAAATATTGGAGTTGGACAGTCATAAAAAATTCTTTTATTTCATTGTCATACATAAATTCAAAATTAGAATTAGTTTGCCATGCTAAAATTGATATAGATTTAAAAGTAACGGTAAGAAGTTTGAAAATAATGAAGCAGTAATGAAAATAATTCAAACATCGCTATTAATATGGATGTAAATGTCTCATCAATAGCTTGTGTTTGGCAATTATTAAATTCTTTAGAAAACACCTTTTTCTATAGTGGAACTGGATACGATGACAAAAAGTAACTATAAATCCAGACACATTAATTTATAATAATAAATGCAATAAGGTAATAAGGTAATAACCTAGTATTTTGAATTTCAAATGCCGTATTTAAAATGTCATTAAGTTTTTGACTTTTATTATTATAGATGTTCAGCCACTTGTACTGGTGTATTAATACCGGAGGAAAGGTATAAAATAAAAGTTGAGCAGTATATGTAGACGTATTACTTGTCGAAAATTGAGACGTTTGATTCAAAAGCGTAAGGGTCATACAATAAGTAATGAAGCTCGATGGATGAATTTTAAACATCGTTATGATTTACAACGCAGACAGCTGAAACGAGTTGTTCAGTCGGTAAAGTTTTGTTTTTATTTAATTCTTAATGAATATCTTGCAACTAAAAAATATTAATTGCAAATAAACACTTGCGACAAGGCTTTTTCAAACACAGAATGAATTTGAAAACGCGTAATGTATTTATGTATGTATTTATGAGTGCGCTTGAAGTTTAAAACTTTATATAACAGTTCTTGAAAAATGAGAAATATTTTCATATTCTTGTGAAATCTGTAGAATTTGAAAATAGTAATAAATATGAAATAATTATTTCTAGTCACGTACTTTCTCTTGAAGAGATGTTACTGTCCTTGTAAGTCCGAGATATATTCCAAAGGAAAATCGGAGTATGCAACTCGTTCTATCTATGGCTTTCAAGCTTCGTAAGCATTTTTAAGTTGTCACTTTAATTTTTTGTTGATATGAATATATTTAGAATCTACAAAGGCTGTAACTTCAATTTTGCGGAATTGAAGTAATCAGAAATTTTTCTGTACTTGGTATTTTCCGGGTTTCTCCGTTGTTGATGATAATATCTGATAAATTTTTTTCATTTTTAACGTTTGATGCAGGTATGATCATTTCTAATTGTTTGTATTTATTTTCTGCAAATTTTTGGATATTTATTTTTCAGAATAAAAATTTAAAGCAACAATTATTTAATTTAAAAAACCAATGTGCTGAGATTAAAGAAGAAGTTTTGTTGGAGAAACTTGCCGAATTACCAGCTTTACAGCAAGAAACAGTTAAAAATTGTTTGTTGGCTGCTAAAGCTAAGACTGCAAAACAACGCCGGTATTCCGTTGAATGGGTGTATGAATGCCTTTTAATGAGCATTAAAAGTAGTGCTCTGTATGAACACATTAGGAAAAAAAATATTTTACCTTTACCATGTAAAGACACTTTAATGTGATAGCGCTTTTGGGTTTCCTAAAGCAATTTTTGACACTCTCAAACCCAAAGGCTCACGTATGACTACTGATAAAAAAAGGGGTACTTCATTATACAATAGTTACTGCTGGGTAGTTGATTAACCATTTATCGTACATTTTTCATAATACAAATTTTTTAGAAATAACATAAACCTTATTAATATTTGATGAGTAAATGTTGTTGCTATGAAAATTAACCCGCTACTAATTCACATTATGTTTTACAGCTTTATGTTATAACTGAAGAATTAACAAAAAAAATAATTAACAATTTCATAATAATACGGGGGCATTTTCTAGTCAAATGTTTTAATAAAAGTGCTACGGAGAGAATAGTTATATGTAAAAAAGAGCGTAAAAATTCTAAATTACATTAACTCGCATTTATTAATAAGAAAAATAATTTATCTCTCTCTAATTTAAATAATAATTCAAAATTTTTGATCACCAAAACAATATGCTGAATAATACACGTAAAACTTGAATAGTTTGGTTTTTAAATATTTAACATGTTTTGTTTGTAATTTAAACTATTTTAATAAATAATATATTTGACAATAACTTGTTAGTTACTTTTTTTTCATCAAGTGTATTTATCGTAATATTGAAATAAATAGGCATTTGGTAATTTTTAAAAATATTTTAACCATAAAATTAAAAAAAAAATTGCATTATTATTTACTTTACTCATTTCAAAACCTTTTTTAGTATTTATTTATTTTTTTTTCATTGAAAAAAATGGTATGGTGCCTGCTAATTTTTGTATTATTATTATTCATTAATACCAGATGTTTTCAGCTTTGCAGATTATCTCTTAACCCTCTCTATATTGTTGAATTTAAAGCACTTGAAAAATTTCTTAAAATTTCCTAAAACTTTATATTTAATTCCACATTTCTCAGAATATTTTTTTCCAGTGAGGTGTCAATAGCAACAAGACTTCCCGCGTAAGAATTTAAACGAGTACTTCTTAAAAAGTGGCGCACTCTACCGGCAAAAAAATCTGTCTCATAAATTACGACCATTCGTTCAACATTACGTTCATGACGACTCAAAACAAGCGAGCAAACAGCAAAGCTGTATGGGACTGTCAAACAGAGCTTGCTGCAGCATTCATGCGACGTCTGCCGCAATTATGTTCTTCGAACTTCGCAAGCTTCCTGCACGTACGCGCAGGATGCTTATACCCTATATATTGCATACAATAATAGCGGGAACCGGGGCTTCCCAGTAAAACGTGTAAATATATAGTCGACGATATTTTACCAGCCGTAAGACATACACGTGCTGGAAGGAAAACAAAAAAATATACATTACCTCATTTCACAGCGTAAGTGTTGTTTCAAATTATCTTTCAAAATTAATGCACATATGGAGACCTGCATGTCGTGTCCAAATGTTGTCATATAATACAATATTACCTATATTAGCTCACTTTTTAAGCTAAATTTTTGGCCATTGCTATTACTTTTACGTACGAAAGTGATATTTCGTCTAATTTAAAGTCACGTAATTCTCAGAGATTTTTATTTGTTGTCTTTACTATAACTATATGCAATATTATTAATAATTTCTGTAGCTTGTCTATATGCATTCCTGAATCATGATTAGGCTGAAACGAAACCCCTTTAGTCAACTCACAAAGGCAACGGCGTAATCGTTTGAATGACTGTAGAATGGCGAGGCATGCCGATGCTAATCCTTATTTACGTTGCAATATCGTCAATAATGATAGTTCTGAGGAAATATCTTTGAATAATGGAAACGTTGTAGCATCTTTTTTACCAAATGACAGTCCTCCTTACGAACCGCAAAGTTCAGTTACGTGGAATAACTTAGCTCACGAGGCGAAAGATAATTCTTCCGAATCTGGGTGTTCAAATTCAGATGCTATCTGTGAAGACGATAGTAACAGTCAGTCTATGGGTGAAGAAGGCAGTACTCGATTAAAAATTGCTTTCGAAAACAGTTGGCTGATTGTTTTATTGAGAATAACATCGACAATATTCAAGCGAACTCAATACTTACAGTTCTCAGATCACATTGCTGTTTGGCTTCTCGTCCAGAAGATGTAAGAATATTGACTTGCAATCGTCGCGTTGAATTGATTGATGTTGAACCCGGAAAATATTGGCATGTAAGTTTTGTTGCTGGAATTTTAAAAGAGCTTTCCAAACACACATATGCCATACCTAATATCTTAGAAATCGATGTTAGTACTGATGGAGCTGCTGGCGCAAAAGACGGTTCAACTCAGTATTGGCCTATCCAGTTCTGAATAATAAATATTCCTGATAGCTCTATACTTATCGCAGGTGTCTATTATGGAAAGGGTAAGCCGAAAGATCCGAACAATTTCTTTAAAATGTTCACAAATGAAGTCCAAGAGGTTTTCGCCAGCGGTGGTATCCACTTCAAGAATCATTTAGTAAAAATAAAGTTCAGATGCTTCATAGCTGATGCTCCGGATTGATTCCTTGGAGGTATTCCAAGAGTTTGAAGAAGACCTTGAAAGAGAACGATCTCTAGTAAGCATTATAGTTTTATCATATCACCCGATACTGTATTTTTTCTCGGGTGGTAACTAATTTCAGTGACGTTTATTGCAAGTTTAAAAACGAGTGATATGGATTTCAGAAACACTATCTTATTAACGTTGGTGGTGTCACATCTAGAGATGCTCTTAACCAATTTCTGAAGGAAGCCATGACGGATAGCCTGACAAAGAAATTCTCTTGGACTGGAAAGTCTGTTTCAGATAAAGAGAATCTCCGATCGTTATTTAATACCTGTATCGGAAAGGTATTTTTTGGTGTGTATGACTAAGATTATCGTTATTGACTAATAATACGTTACGCTATATTCAATGCAAGGTTTCGATGATTGTTTACGCAGATGCCTTACGTGAGTGTCGAACAATAACACAGCCACATGATAGTACAGAATTTGCGAGACTGATGCAAGAGGCAATTCGGGGCGCACAAAAAAGATTGCAGGATGCAAAACGACGTGCCAATCGCTCTGTCCATGTGGAGGGTCGCAGACAAAAATATATGGCTGAAATGGCTCATCGTTACGAGGTTGAACACCCAGGACAATGACACTGCGGAATAAGAGACCCACAATTTGCCTATTAAAGGTCCTACGTGTATTCAAACATACGTACCTATGTACTTTGTTTGACTAAGAAATATTTTAGTACGTATAGCTGTGATGTTAGTTTTTATGTTTATGCTCAAGCATAGTATTTATAATTGGTACTGCAGCTGTGATATCCACAAGTGACATGTAGCTATATGTTTTCCAATGAAACATTATCCCTATATCAACAAATGCGGTGGGTTTGTACTAACATAGCTATAAAATAGCTAACATTTAGATACTGTAGACGCTTTTGGTATCTGGTATAAATTTTAGTCTTCTGACATTTATATAAAGTATTAATTTTTATTTTTTGATTTCAAGTACTTCATTATTATCTACTGTTCTACTCATTTGATATCAATTTATCAATACTATTATAAATATGTCTTTAGTTACATTTTTATATGTTGTAGCTTAAAATTATCAACTACAGTACAATAGTTGATAATTTTAAGCTACAACGTATAAAAATGTAACTAGACATATTTATATTAATAACTGTACAACGCTAGAAGAGACCCTCTCTTCTAGTTTTGTTGTAGACATAGATTTGTAAGTCAGTGTTTTTCTTGTTCATTTTTGCTCGCGAGTAACTGTAACACGTTTATAACTAATTATCTTTAAGTAAAAGTAAAAAATATGCAAACTTATATTATACTTATATATGTATATGGGTGTAATATATCGTATATTTTACTATAGCCGCATATTAACCCTTTCGGCCCTATCGATGACTGTAGTCACCCAACGCCCGACGGTCGCTCTGTCCGAGCGGTGACTGTAGTCACCCAACGCCCGACGCTCGCTCTGTACGAGCGGTGACTATAGTCACCCAACGCCTGACGCTCGCTCTGTACGAGCGATGACCATGGTAATCCAACATTTGGCGCTCGTTATGTACGAACGGTGACCATGGTAATCCAACATTATGTTATAATTTTTTAAGCATTTTTTTTACGAGCGACTGCACTCGCTCTACGTAAGATAGCGTGGTATTGTGCGTCTGACGGGCGCTTGCAGTTGTTCCGCAATTACGGACGCCTGACGCGACCGCTCGATCAGCGGGGACGGCGCGACGTAGAATGCGTCCGTTGCGAAAGGGTTAATGATATAAAATATAAATATTATTATAATTATATAGTATAACGATTACAGTCAACGAATGACCTGCCATGTTCTGTGATTTTGAACATTATATTTGAAATAAATGAGAAAATCTCACAATATGTAGTTTTCTTTTTTTTTTTTATTTGCCAATGAGAACCTGTGCATTCTGCTCTTCGTGAATACCGGCAGACCCTTCGAGAATCATGCATGATCTGCAGCAAGCTTCTGTCGAAAGCACAGATGCGCACGTCATCCTACAACTGCAGAAACAGGCAGATAGTGGTCTGCCGCCAGAGCAATGCACGCGCCACGTGACCACCATAACGTGAACTTGCGACAGAATGCTACCTGGGTACGGCCGTTGTGATGTGAAAAAATGATCGATTATGGAAATAATCGATTAAAATCGATTTTTTTTTAAGTAAAAATCGATTTTTATACTCGATTTTAATATTCCAAATAATCGATTAATAATCGATTTTTTTTATAATAAAAAATCAATCATAGTCGATTTTTTATCTGCCACCCCCCGACATCAGGCCTGGTCTTTTATAACCCGGAGCGCGAACTATGAAAAAATACTATCTCCATGGAGATAATATTACATTACCGCAATCTGTGCGTCTACGATGACAGCCCTTCTGTGCTTTTGAAACATTACTTCATTAATTTAGCTAATCAAACATTCACTAGATGGAGTTAGGCAACGATTGTACTATTTATTTTACCCACATTCGGCTGATATATCATTCATTATTCGTTATTGAAACTCCATTTTTCAAACGACAATTTTGAAAGTTTTTCGTGACAAAAAAAAATTAGGGTTTCTAAAAATCTTGTTTTTAACAATGTCAACAACCAAAAGAGCGACAAGTAGTTGGCGTCAATCTTTTCATGTTGACAATAAATCTGGCAATGCTAAATGTAAATATTGCCCTAAAATTTTTTAACATGGAAAGGAAACACTCTGGTATCATAAGTAGTATTGAAAATAAAGAAGTAAGTGCCTACTATTTTCTGCTTTGAACCAACCGAATGATAAATCAGGGCACTATTTAAAATGCCCGGGCAATATGAATAATGACATGCAAGTCAAAGTTTCATTTTGACATTTGTAGTTTAGGGTTGAGTGTTTACAAATCGGAAGATATACTTACCGATTCAGATAATAAATCAATTTACGATCTAAACAGTGATTAATCGAGTCAAAATTTATTTTTATTTTAATTGGCTATTTATGATGTGTAATATTTTTTTAGTTTAGTGGCCATTTGCTAAAGGATATTTTTAACCTATTTTAATTTTGTTGTAGGATCATGCAGCCAAGTCGGGAAACAATTGGTAGGAAGAATCAATTGTAGCTTTGTCTGCTAAACCATCGACATCTACATATTCTGAAGACTCTATGATTATGATGCCGACCACTTCCGCATCTCAAATTGAAAATCCTGTAGGGCCTTCATCTCCTAAACGACAAAAAATGGGCATAGAAGCATCATTCTCAAAAATATTAGAATTTGGATCAGGGGGTTCAAAAAACAAACAGATTACAGACGCTATAGCACAATTGATAGTAGTATAGGGGCACTTTGGGGCGTCACAACAAACCCCCCTCGCACCCCTCTCCGGCGCCAGCCCCTCGCCGAGGAGTGACTTTGGGGCGCCTTCCCCTTCCCCCGCCGCCCCTCGCCAAGGAGTGACTTTGGGACGCCATCCCCTTCCCCCGCCGCCCCTCGCCTAGGAGTGACTTTGGGACGCCATCCCCTTCCCCCGCCGCCCTTCGCCTCGGAGCGAATTTTGGGACGTCATCCCGTTCCCCCGCCGCCCCTCGCCGCGGAGCGAATTTTGGGACGCCATCCCCTTCCCCGCAGCCCCTCGTCTAGGAGGTATTTTATTTTAGAAGCTTCTCCGGACGACCACCCCTTTCCCGCAACCCCTTGCCAAGGAGCGGTTTTTCCGCCTCGAAGTTCCGCGGCTCGTCAGCCCTTCGCCCGCGACCCCCTCGCCACGTGGTGAATATCGTGTGACGACCCCTTACCCCGGGTACCGTTGACCGCGAATCAGATTCCGGACTCTACGGGATGGCCTCTGGGCCTGTGCACCCTGACCATGGGACGATCTCCTTCCCCTTACCCTGGTGCCACTGGCCGTGCGGCCGATTCTGGGGCCACCTACCCATCTGGCCCCGCTACCTCCGTTCACGAAGCGAACTCTGCGACTTGGACGTTTGGGGTTACAGGTCCTCCACCCCGGCTCTCGTTCTTTCTCCATCCCTGCTCTCTGTGCCGGGTGCTCGTGTCACTGACCTTACCCAGCCGTCAGTGTTTATCCTAAGGTTTACGTGCGCTTGGAAAATATAGACCTGGTCACTCTCTCTCTTTCTTAATGCAAGACTATAGGCATACTTAGATGTACGATGATCAGGGCGGGTGGGTGAGGAAACAGAACTCAATGGTGGATTGCGTAGAAAAATCAAATCTCATCCTCGCAGGTTTATTCGGTTAACAGAGGTGCAAATACATACATATTTATTACTATTTGTTTGCTTGTTGTTGGAGCAGGATGTTTTTATTTGTTATAGTTACAGCGCCCCACATCACCACTATACTTATAATAATTATAGCAATCACGAGTATAGACAGTACCACCCATAGATAAGGCTGTTCTTCGGGCACGTACAATGGTTCATCTACAGCATCTGCGTTCGCTTGGCGGGGTGTAGCCGTGTTGATCCGAGTCTCTTCGCACGAAAAAATTCTCAGGGTAACACATACGTTGTCTGATATTTTCTCTTGATTAATTTCGAGTTGTACGGTGCCTTTGGTCTTCATTGTGAAATAGCGGACAGGAGGTTATCCCGATGCTTAATGATGGTAGTGTCGAAATAGTTTGTTCAGAGACTGGCTAAGGCTTCGTCCTCAGTTTCGATGGCCTGCTTGATTTCAGCAGCGAGGTATGATGGAAACAGCCGGGTAATTTCAAGGAGAACAATACTGAGGTAATTATCGGCAAAGGCAGGATTCGCTGACGACGCGATGTGTTCTAGGACAGCGCCGTATTCCTTCTCCACTATTTGCCCGATGCGATGAAGACTCGGTTCGTTGAGCTGCGTCAGATTCACATACTCGGCTATGTATGCGACGTATGATTTCTTGCACTCGTTTACTGAATGGGCTAAACGCTGAAGCCTTCGTAGCCGTTCGTCAACACACACAAATATAGCTTTAAGTCCGTTGAATGTGGATTTCTGCATTACAATGGTGGGTTGATACACTTTCTGGCGTTTGGGGGGTGACTGAAAGTTCTCATCCTGGGAGGCCGTATCTGGGCAGTCTGATTCCTTATCTTCTGATTCGGTGACTTCGGATTCCATAGGTATTTCGAATCTGACGGCTCGCTCACCGTGTGCTGTTGACAATTCGACGTTGCAGCCGCCAAGCTCAATCCGATTAAAATACCATTGGGCATCGGTGTATCCTTCTATGTCAAGGTATTCGGAGATATTGTCCAACTCATCTGCGAGTCGCGACCAGGCCGCTGGTGTCAGACGCACGCCTCCGGAGGAGTTGTTGACGAGTTTGATGACCGGTTCAAACTGATCGTCGAGCCGTAGACCGAGACCGATGACTATTTTCTTAGTAAAAGAATTATTTAGACTATACGTTGTCGACAATAGCAGATTTTTCTCAGTCTTTTTCAAAGCCTTCGTAAATGTTTTATACATTTTATTCACGTTGCCCATTGGTGCAGAAGATTTGGATGTAGCCATAGTTCACGTGAGGATTCTTCCGTAGTTGTCGCAAGACTGACGCTCTTTTGTATCTCACTTGAATATAGAGGGTGTAACCCCCAATCTACAAAACGGCGTTTATAGCGTGACTAAAAAGAATTAACGAAATTCTAATGCCTCGTATGATTCAGGCGTTCCTTACCAGACTATATCAAGCTTACGCCGTTGATTATATTTCGTTTCCACGATGGGGAGTAAGACAAATGTAAATATGTCGCCAGAAAACCGAATGATCTCGATAGGCCTGTATCAAACTTGCATTAGGTTTACAGCTCGAATTCGCTGCTATGGTCGGTGCAAACAGTTGCAGTCTATCGAGGTATGTATACGTAGACATTGCCAGAGAAGAAAATAATGGGAAGGGTTACGGGTGTAGACAGCATGGTTCATGTTATACACGTAATGTTTGGGACTTGTGACGGCTCGTAGGCTGGCCCGCGCTTTTCCGACGTACAGCCTTAGAGTATGTTGTTTGTTATGGCTTAGTGGTCGACGAGGAAATACAAAGGGGCCTCACCGGGTGTATCATTTCGTTGTCGCAAGATGAGTCTACAATCTCCGTAGGTCTGCATTAGGTTTATATCTCGGTTCCGTTTCTGCGGCTGGTGCAAACAGATGCAGTCTATTAAGGGATGTATATGTAATCATTGTAACAGAAAAGATGATGAGAAGAGTTGTGGGTGTGTACAGCATGGACCGTATTATACCCGTAATGTTTGGGCCTTGCGCCGGACGGTAGCCTGGTCCCCGCTTTTCCAATGTACAGCCATAGGATATGTTGTTTGTTATGCCTTAGTGGTCGACGAGTAAATACAAGGGGGCCTCACCGGGTATATCATTTCGTTGTCGCAAGATGAGTCTACAATCTCCGTAGGTCTGCATTAGGTTTATATCTCGTTTCCGTTTCTGAGGCTGGTGCAAACAGTTGCAGTCTACCGAGGGATTAGATTAGATTAGATTAGATTTATTAATGTACATTGTGTTGTACAATACATAGAAAATAGAATTAATTATTAATTTTACAGAATTAATGTAAAAGAGTATAATATATTTGTATGAGCGTGTGGAATGAAATGAGGTGACGTGTAGGGTAATGTGTTTATGTGTGGTATTTGTGAGTGGACGCAGAAAACTATTTCTCCTGTTCCAAGAAGTATAGCTTAGCCAGTGTTTTAAAGTGAGAGATGTTTCTAGTGTTGCGAAGATGAGGCGGTAATGAATTCCATAGATAAGAGGCACTGATATGAAATGAATTTCTCAGTGTCTCTGTGGCGAAGGGGGGGGACGTCTAGAGGTTTCACCTCCCCCCTCACAGGTCTGAGTGCAACGTGGAAGTCGAAGAAGGCCAGGATGTAAGCTGGTGTAGCAGTGTTGAAAATTTTTCTTAAAAAGCAGGCCATGAAATATTTTCTACGACCAGCGGTGGTAAGCCATTGCAGTTCACGCCTGTAAGGGGAGATGTGCTCATCCCTCCTCACACCGTACATGTAACGGATGCCAGAGTTAGCCAGTCTTTGCAGTTTAGTGTCTAGTTCGTTTGTCAGGTCACAGTATACCAGTGAGCAGTAGTCAATGATTGGGAACAAGAGAGCTTGCACTAGGTGTTTGCGCAGTCCCAGGTTGGTGCTCTTCCTGAAAAAGTAGAGTCTGTACATGAGGGAGTGGGCACGCTTACACAATTGTGTAACGTGAACCTTTCAGTTTAACTTGGCATCAAGCACCAACCCCAGGCTGCGGAAAGAAGATTGGTAATTGACCCGGGCTCCTCCTACGTTGATGTAGGTGTTAGCAACAGAAGGCAAAGCATTTATGTAATAGGGGAAACCCAGGACAATTGCCTGAGTTTTGAGTACGTTTAGTTTGAGATGATTGTGTGCTGCCCAACGAGATACCCTTTCGGCATTAGCTGACATCATTGAGGAACAGGAGTCGAGCTCCTCGAGATGGCACGGAGTATAGATTTGCAGGTCATCCGCGTATATGAGGTGTGAGATATCAGAGTCAAGGCAGAAAGTGATGTCATTGATGTACAACGAGAATAACAAAGGTCCCAGGACGGAACCCTGTGGTACTCCCGTGTTAAGTGGGCGAAAGATGGAGAGTTCACCGTTGTCACCAATGACAGCTTGTGTTCTGCCCGAGAGGTACGAGGCGAGCCAGCGGATGACCTGCTTGGAGAAGCCGAACGTGGATAGTTTTTCAAGCAGCTTGACGTGGCACACCGTGTCAAGGGCCTTGCTGAAATCGAAGAGAAGGAGAAGTGTTACCTTCTTTTTGTTGATGCCCAGCCTAACATCGTCAGTCAGCTTAATTAAGCCCGACTGAGTACTGTGGCCGGCGCGGAAACCAGTTTGTAGACAATCCAGGTAAAGCCTAGTCTAAAGATGTTCTGAGATTTGTCTGTGGACCAGCCATTCCAACGCCTTGGACAGGAAGCACAAAAGAGAGATCGGACGATAGTCAGTTAACAGCTGTTAAAGCTGTTGAAAATACGACAGAGTATGGGTGCGAGTACGGGCATTGCTTTATGAATGACAACCTGGGGGATGCCGTCGCTGCCTCTTGCCTGAGAGTCAAAATGCGATATTGCTGCTAAAACGTCCGACTCCCTCATCTCCCTGAAATCGAAGCTTGTGTGGATGTTCAGACCCTCGAGCCTTCGCAGATAGTCCTCAACAGCGGGGGCAGATGGATCGTTGGAAATGCCACTAAAATGCGTGTAGAGGTTTTCATTGGAGAAGCGAGATGGTGGTTTTTCCCTGGATGTTGTTATTCCGAGTTTCTCAAGCTCTCTCCAGATCTCGTTGACATCAGTTATGGAGGACAGGTGTGAATGATAGTAGTTCAGCCTAGCCTCCTCAACCTGCCTGTGAGTATCATCCCTGGCTAGTCTATAGAAAAAAAGATCTAGGGGGAGACGTGATCTGCGAAAGCGTCTGTAGAGTCTGTCACGCTCCTTCAGAATGTCACGAAGAGCCGCGGTGAACCACGGGTGACGTTTGAGTCCGACTGTCATTGTGCGTAATGGATCGAGATGATTTATGGCGTCAGTCAGGTTAGTGTTGAGTAATGTGATGCATTCGTCAAGTGATGAGGTGTGAAGTAGTGACCAGTCGCGCGCGTCGAGGAAGTCAGTTAGCTTTTTATTGCAGATGCCTTTGTAGTTTCTGTAAGTGTAAGATTTAGGTACGTGTCGTGGCATCCGTACGTCGAGAGTGGCCGTTATAAGATCGTGTCCATTAATGAACGGTGTGTCTGTCTTCCAGTGGGCGAGCAGGCGATCCTGTTCGTCAATTAGGCACAGATCAAGCCAGGTGTCAGTTTCCGGTTTATGATGCGTAGCACCATACGGAACTGACCGGAGGGAGTTCTCCTCAATGAAGGCCCTGATGAACTTGGCATCTTCAGAGGAGGAGTGCTGATCGGCGTTGAAATCACTCATGATGAGTTTCGTGGAGTAGGAGTGCATACAAGTTGTGAGCCTTTCTATGAAATCGTTGCCCTGGATGAAAGGGGCATGCGGCCCGCGATAAACAACTCCTACAAAGATAGGTGTTATGCCTTTAGCAGTGATCTCACAGAAAAGGTACTCCGGCTTGCCTGGCTTGCCCGTCCAGGTGTTTTCAGATGAAGCGACGATCGTAGCTGTCAAGGTACTGTGTATGTAGAGGGCCACACCTCCACCGTTTCGGTTTCTGTCCCATCTGAACAGTATGTAGTCGTCGAGAAGAGGGATAGACTGTACTTTGTCATCTAACCAAGTTTCAGTCACAGCTATAATGTGGAAGAAGGGACGAGTAGACAAGAAGAGCCTAACCGCCACAATGTGACCCGTAAGTGAGTTTGCATTAAAGTGGCATGCCCTTAGTCCCTCGGACAGAGACACCTTGGGAGAAGAGGATGAAAATGAAGATGAGCTTGCAGAAGATGAGTGAGATGGTGGCTTTGGGCGAATGATACGTGTGTGTGTGTGTGACGTCTTCCTCAGTGGCTGCTGGAGTTGTCGTTGATGTTGTTGTTGTTGCTGTTGCTGGTTGAAGGGTTGCTGTTGCTGGGTGGCGGGGTTGCTGGCGGGTTCCTTAATAAAAAAACCGCCAGATCATCCTCGCTGCTGATGGTAGTGGCCTTTTCTGCCGCAGCCGTGGACCGGACGTAAATCCTCCCGCCCCTGATGTAAGACCGGCAACCAGGTCTCCTTCTGACCTCCCGCCAGGTATTTTGTATCTCTGGAGGAAGCAGTTCATTGAAATTGATGAGCCCTTGATGGTGGGGGGCCCTTGCTTCCTCCAGGATACTCGCGTCGAGCTCCGCCGTGTGCAGCCTGCCCCTCCGGATCTTCGCCCTGATGGTCGAGCGGGCAAGGGCATCGGAGGACAATGTGATAGCGATGGGAGGAAGTCTGCTGTCTGAGGCCCTGACGTCGATGGTCTCATCCACTCTTCCCATGACTCTTGCCCCCGCAATGTCCCTTCTGGGAACTGTAGGGTCGAGGGCGGACACCACAGCATAGGCCAGGAGATCGATGGAAGTCTCCCTCGTATAACGCAGCCCCGAGACGACCACTTCTCTGCTGCTTTTGTTTTTAATGTTGTTGATCTCCTGCTGCTGCTTTATTTTCAGCAGCTTCCTTCGGAGACTGGCAATTTCCGAGGGGACAGTGTTGCCAGCATCGTTGTCCAGGGTGTTGTTGTTGCTGGTGGACTGCTGAGAAGGTGGCCCAGACAGCAGGACCTCTATTTGTGCCCGCAGCTCTGCGATGGTCTGCTCAGCATTTGTTATGCGAGCTTGAAGCTGGGGCAGGTCGTCTAGGACGTTGAGCCGGGTCTCAAGAAGGCCAAGCCTCGTCTCCAACCCTGAGACCTTGTTGACGGTGACCCTAAGGGACTCCGCTGCCTCATCCTGCCCCTCGCGAATTTCCTTGATGGCCTCGAAAATATCCCGCAGCTTGACGTCCTTTCCGATAGTGACCGTATTAGGTGGGCGCACAGGAGAATGGTTGCGCGAGGAGGTGGTCGATGGGGGCGCCGAGGAGGGCTTATTCTTGGTGTTACTGCCCTTCAGGGTAGCATTGAGCGAGGCATCCAGTCTCGCCCTGCTGGTAGAGTCCACACACGTGGCATACGCAAGTATCGGAACACCTCTCAACTGCACGGAGCGAAAGGACATACAACGAGTGTGGAAGGCGTTGTGACAAACCTCACACTGTTTAGGGTCCTTGGTCTGTATGTTCTTATTACAGACCTCACAGATGGTTTAGTGCGGATCCGTAACTTTCTCTCCAGTTGCACTTGTTTTGCTCGTTTTGTCGGCAACTTACTGGCAGTCGATAATGTAGAGGGTGCGAGAGGGTAAATGTAGTTGATAAGTTACCGACAGAGCAACGTGGTACCCTTCTCCTCACTAGATGACAGTCGGAAGAGAAGAGGATAAGAGAGAAAGTGGCGCACCGACCCGAACTGATGATGATGTTCGACGTCGCCTCGAGAGATGTCGCCTCATGTGCTGTTTTGAAGAGCAGAAGATAGCCGTGCAGGAGAAAAGCGAAGCCAGGTCAAGCGTAGCAGTTTAAGGTTAGGAGCGAGAGCCAAGACTTTGCATCAAGATGACAGTGTGTGAAGAGTGCATCCTCCAGCGAAAATGATGACAGGCTGAAGGCTGCAAAAAGGAGCGTGCAACGAAACTGCAAGAAGAGCGCCCGAGGGCAAAGAGCAGCAGAAATAGCAGTTCGAAAGATTAGAGTAGGCAGAAGCGTCAAGCGTACTTACGTCACGTCACGTCTCTCACTAGGGACGTATACGTAATCATTGTAACAGAAGAAAGATGATGGGAAGAGCTGTGGGTGTATACAGCATGGACCGTGTTATACTTGCAATGTTTGGGCCTTGCGTCGGACGGTAGGCTGGTCCCCGCTTTTCCAACGTACAGCCATAGGATATGTTGTTTGTTATGCCTTAGTGGTCGACGAGGAAATACAAGGGGGCCTCACCGGGTGTATCATTTCGTTATCGCAAGATGAGTCTACAATCTCCGTAGGTCTGCATTAGGTTTATATCTCGTTTCCGTTTCTGAGGCTGGTGCAAACAGTTACAGTCTATCGAGGGACGTATACATAATCATTGTAACAGAAGAAAGATGATGGGAAGAGCTGTGGGTGTATACAGCATGGACCGTGTTATACGTGCAATGTTTGGGCCTTGCGTCGGACGGTAGGCTGGTCCCCGCTTTTCCAACGTACACTCTTACGGTATGTTGATTGTTATGCCTCAGTGGACGAAGGAATACAAAAGGGGGTCTCATCGGCTGTATCATTTTGATGTCGCAAGATGAGTCTACAATCTCCATAGGTCCAGTATGTATTAGGTTTATAACTCGTTTCCCATTCTGAGGGTGGTACAAACAGTTGCAGTTTATCAATGGTGGTATACATAGATGTCGCATGAAAAGAGTATTAACATTATTCTCAAATACACTTGTTTCCAACCGTCACCAACCGCCGAATCAGCTCCACGATTTGAGGTAGGAATTGCGAGTGAATCCATCGGATCGTTTTCTATTTTATCTCTAAATTTCATATGTCTCGACGAATACCCGTTCTCCCGTTAATCAAAGTAGGCTTTAGGGCATGCAAGTTTTTCAACAGGATAAATGACGTCAGCTGTACAACTTTGTTTAATTATGAGAAAACCATGATTATCGCTGTCAATAGATTTGTTTTGCCATATGTAGCAGGCAGCCTCCGCGTTGGGTCCGGATGGCTTCGGTTTATTTTCACCCTGGCTGCGGGTGTCTCACCGCGAACCGCCGCGGAAGGTTTGCGCTAGCGGACCATAGTAAAATTTCGTATACTTAGCTCAAGAAGCGGCGTGGTAACGTATTGTAATAGCATTTGGCCTAAACAAAACCCAACCTGTTGAACTTATGAATAGTTGTGGGCCCGGAGATTTTCTCAGTTAGAAAATCGCGGTGTTCCTGAAAACAACGGATCTGTTTCAATTATTGCCATATTTTTAAAATAATGCAATCGATTAACGATCTCCGTTACGCGGTGGTGAAGGCAGCTAGCCAGGCTAGGAGGGCTAACGCGAGTCTTGTGCGTGTGTGCCCTGTTTTCCGTCGGGAGCTGTTGTTCCGCATGTCACATGCAGAATTGCTTCGGCATTTGCGACAGCTTCTGGCGGTCTGCGGGGCACGGGCCCTGGCGCACCTCCACCGCACCGGTGCGTTGCGGGGTTACGAGTGCCTTAGTGTAGCCGCGAGTGTGAATCGTCAGCGGGATGCCACTCTCTTCGCCGTTGTTCGGGCGCTGATGGCTGAGTACAACGAGCGAAACGGTAAGTTGTTATTTGTGTTGTGCGCAGTGTACGTTTGTGTGGAGTTTGAATTACCGGATCTTCAGAGTGGGGTAAAAAGATAGAAGAAAATATGTAATATGGAAAAATTTAGATCAAGTTTTCCAACTGTTAGAATTCCGCGCGATGCTGGAGGACTCCGCGGAGAATGAGGCGACTCTTTGCGATATCGTCGTCGACGTCGCCGATGAGGCGATTGCGTCGCAAGGAGTAGCGCTGGGGAGGCCCGCCGAGGAGCCGGTTTCTACCGCTCGTGACGGTAAGTCCGGATGATTGTCCGTACGCTGTGGCGTAGCAGGGAGTTGTCGCGTATAAATACGTTGTGCGCGAGTGGTATATCAAAATTTCCTTGTATTAGAATTCATGATGGATGATACCAGCGAGAACGAGGCAGCTCTTCTCGAGGGCTGTGTTGCCTGCGAGGAGTTGGCGCTTGCGGAACAGACAGGGGTGAATGAGACGATGGTGAACGATAGGACCGCCGAGGAGCCGATTTCTGTCGGATCTCGTGACGGTAAGTCCAGATGATTTGTCTGTACGATATGCCGTATATCATGGAGTACCCGTGTGTAAATACGTTGTGCGTGAGCGGTGTTCCAAGAGTTCTAGAAATCTTCATTCACGCGTGTACTGGAGGTTATTGTGTCCGTTGCAGAAATCGATTCATCACAGGCGTCGACCTTAGTGTTGTCACGTCCAGGTCCGTCAGGAGTGTTGGAAATTCAAGGTATATAGGAAAAGTTTGAAAACAAAAATGCAGACCAGGTATTTTGATATGAACTCACGAGCAATTTCTTCTCTGGTGGGGCGGGTAATTAGATCCGGTCGATGCTCATGAGCCGGCGGTAGCAGAAGAAGAAGGAGACAATTATTCTATATCCCCAATGGATGAGGCGATGATATTCTCGTGGCCGCAGACGCCCGAGAGTGGAATATTCACTCAGATGAGCTATACTCCGCCGGCGATGGACGAGGATATTTTCTGGGGGAGCTAATCACGCGGGTACTCTAGGGTGTGCGTTTCTAGTAAAACCGCGAAATTCAACTATACTTGCGGATTGACGACGCTTTACCATGGGGTTTAGTCTTATTTTTGTTTTATATGTACAACAGGGGGTCTTATGCAAACTGTTGGACCGTTTCGCGTGAACGAGGGCGCCAGTACCTCGGGCATACAGATCGGCGCGGGTAGGGCCCGGAGGGCTCCGAGTTACGATTCTGACGTGACATTAGAGTCAGACGATGACGATGCTGATGACGATGACGAGACACAGACAGCTTCCGACGTGACGTTTGAATTCGACGACGATGCTGACGACGACGAGACAGAGAGTGCATACTCTGGAAACATGGGCAGAGAATCGCAGCTGGAGAGTGAAGCTGCGAGCGAGAAGGAGTCAAGTCAGGCACCCGATGACGGGGCTGATTCACTGGGTAACCGTTTCACGGTTATCGGTGAATCAACGAAATTCATTCGTAAATTCGCGGTCACAGGGCGTGAGTTGCGAATGAAGATCGCGGCCCCTGAATCGGGAGTTAATCTAGTGGAGTGGCTGGAGGACGCGTTCAGAGACCTGCATGTGTATGCCGTAGCAACGTGTCGGAGTAGCGACAACATAGGTTTCACGTTCAGCACGGAGAGTTTTAATCATGGTCCTGCGTGGTTATCGTTCCGGCCGGTGAGGGATTCGCGGTACAGTGACCTCTGGAAGTTAGTTTTCAGCGTAGCCCAGAGCGCATCAGAGTTTGACGTCGACAGCGTCTTCACCGTGACGGTACACAGTGTTGGAGTGCCGGAGGGTCGCGGAAAGCCGAAGCCGATCACGCACGCGCGGGTACTTAAAAAATCCGTCGTGCAGATTGTCAACAGCGACGGGTTGTGTTTACCTCGTGCCCTCGTTGTAGCCAAGGCTCACGCCGAGAGAGGCCCGAACCGCAGTGGCGCTCTGCACGAGCATTACGAGATGGTGAGATTCGCTAGGTCCAGTTTCCAGCGTGCAGAAGCGCGTAATCTTGTTGCGAACGCCGGTGTCGAGATTCCGCCAACGGGGTGCACAGTGCATGAAATCGCACAGTTTCAGAACTATCTGGCACGCGAGGGATTCCTCATCACAGTGTACGAGTTGGGAAGGCTAGGTACCGGTGAAGCGGTATTTTACGACGGTACTGCCGTGGTGAGAGCAAACGGAACAGGCGATGTCAGGCACCGATTGAATCTGCTGTATTATCCCGAAGAACAGCATTATTGCCCAATTGTAAATTTAACCGCGGCGGCAGCAGGGGCCTTTTTCTGTCAACCCTGCAATAGGAAATTTAACAACGGGTACGAACACCGATGTTCCGTAAAGTGCCTACAGTGCCTCGCATCGCCACCGTGCAACAGCGAGTCTCGCGAAATCGAGTGTCCCGATTGCAGACGCGTGTTCCGCGGTAACGGTTGTCTGGAGTACCACCGCAGGATCGGCTCTTTCAGTCCGCGTCGCTCCGTTTGTGCAACGCTGCGTATATGCCGGAATTGCGAGCGATTCGTAAATCTTTCGCGGAGGGTACACATTTGTGAAACCCGTTTTTGCGTCACGTGCCGCTGCAACAGACCGTACAATCACTACTGCTTCATGACGCCGCTGAAAGACGCGACAAGACCGAAACGTTACATCTTCATTTTTTATGATTTCGAAACGCAGCAATGCGAGACGGTAGACGGTGACGCGACGACAAACATACATGTGCCGAACTTGTGCGTAGCGCAACAAGTGTGTACGCAATGTATCCACGATCCCGATATATCGAACGGCTGTTCCGCTTGCGGGCTCGTACGTGAGTTCGTTTTCAGGAGGGAACCGGTGAAGGAGTTGGTAGACTTTGCTACTCGGCCCGTTCAGGACTTTGCCCGCATCGTATGCATTGCGCACAATGCAAAAGGTTTTGACGCGCAATTTATACTGCGGCATATGGTTGAGCGGGATGGAAACCCGCCGCAGGTCATCCTAAGCGGCAGTAAGATCATTATGCTCGAAACGGGTCACACCCGATTTCTGGATTCCTTAGCATATATGCCTATGGCATTATCGGCGCTACCGAAGGCTTTTGGACTACCGACTACTTCCGTGAAAGGTGTATTTCCCCACCTTTTCAATACCCCTGAAAACGTGGGTTACGTGGGACCGCTCCCCGCAGCGAAGTTTTACTCTCCGCATACCATGAGTAGCGATGCGCGAGCAGAGTTTTACTCATGGTACAACGAGGCTGTAGCGAACGACCATCTGTTCGACTTTGACGCGGAATTGTTGTCGTACTGTCGGTCGGACGTGGATATTCTGCGACGTGCGTGCGTAGCATTCAGGGACATATTTCTGGAGTGCGGCAGAGTGTGTCCCTTTACCGAGAGCACGACAATTGCCTCGGCTTGTTCGGTGCTGTTCCGTAAAATATTTTTACAACCGGAGCGAATAGGTATCCTGCCACCGGGCGGCTATCGTCTTGCCGACGCCCAGTCTCGTAAGGCTCTGGAGTGGTTGGTCGTGAAAGAGCGCGAGCTGGGTATTGACATCAGGCATGCCGGAAACGGACGTGAGTTTCGGATTCCGGAGACGGATCGCAAGGTGGACGGATACCATGTCGCGGGCGACGGTACGCGACACGTCTACGAGTTTCACGGTTGTTTCTGGCACGGCTGTCGTAAATGTTTACGAATCGACCGCGATAGGCGTAGCGTCAAGGGCGAGACGTTGGACAGGCGCTACGAGGAAACTCGTGCAAAGATCAGGCGTATGCGCGAATTGGGTTACCGCGTGACGGAACAGTGGG
The DNA here is from genome assembly GCF_021901495.1 of Neodiprion virginianus. Classification (NCBI taxonomy): domain Eukaryota; kingdom Metazoa; phylum Arthropoda; class Insecta; order Hymenoptera; family Diprionidae; genus Neodiprion; species Neodiprion virginianus. The sequence goes on along the minus strand of NC_060881.1, from coordinate 11,867,966 downwards.
AATGCGAGTTTGATCGGAGCTTGAGGGAGAACGAGGAGATGAGGGAGTACGTGGCAACACAACCGCTGATCGCTGGCACTGCCACGAGCGAAGCACTCAATCCGCGTGATGCGTCCTACGGCGGTCGAACGGGGAACACTTCCCGATACTACGAGGTGAAAACAGATGCAACGGGCAACGCGTACGAGGAAATACGATACGTCGATGTTTGCTCGTCGGCCACCCGACGGTCTACGTTGGAGAGGAGCTCTTGACAGGGTCAAGCGGTTGCGACATCACGCGAGTTGAGGGGCTCATCAAGTGCCGAGTTTTACCGCGTCGCAATCTTTATCACCCTGTTTTGCCGGTGCGCATGCATGACAAACTTATGTTTGCCTTGTGCCGCTCATGTTGTCAGAGTTTGAACCAGGACGAGTGTAGACATGATGACGAGGCTGCGCGAGAATTCGAGGGCACGTGGGTGTCGATCGAATTAAAAAAAGCCGTGGAAATGGGATACAAGATCTGGAGCATAAGTGAGATCTGGTCATATACGGTGACATCGTTTGACCCGACTACTCATCAAGGTGGGCATTTCGCCGGCTATATCGACACCTTCCTCAAGATTAGGCAAGAGGCAAGCGGCTGGCCTGCTGAATGCGAGGACGAGCCGGCTCGAATGCGCTGCCTTGATGAGTATGAGCGGGTCGAGGGTATACGGCTAGATCGCGACCGTATTGCTAAGGATCCCGGCATGCGATCAGTTTCCAAATTATGCTTAAATTCGTTTTGGGGCAAGTTCGGGCAACGCGAGAATCTGGTAAAAACAGAGGTTATAAAGACGCGTCAGCAGCTGCTCGAGCTTTTGACCAACCCTGAAGTCGAGGTGTCCGGTTTGCTGCCCGTGAACGACGAAGTGTTGTTGGTCGCACGCGCAACACAGCGTTGAACCGTCAGCGCTGGCAAACGTCGTGATTGCCTCGTACACCACTGCCCAGGCTCGGTTGAAGCTCTTCTCGTTCCTTGAGAAGCTCGATCGGCGCGTGCTCTATTACGACACCGATTCAGTAATTTATACCCGAAACCTCCGAAGGCCAAACGAGTATGAACCTCCCACGGGTAACTTTCTTGGCGACCTGACGGACGAGTTGGCGTCTTACGGCCGTGGGAGTTTTATACGCGCTTTCGTCTCGGGAGGGCCAAAATTCTATGCTTTCATCATTAAACGTCCGAATGGTGAAGAGGTGGAAATTTGCAAGGTGAAAGGCATATCACTGAATCACGCAACGAGCTCGAAAATCAACTTCGAGGCCATCAAGCGGATGGTGGTAGAAGCCGCTGCACCCATTCCCTTGGAGTATCGCGCCATTCGCCGAACGGAACTGCACGCAGTCGTGACGCGCTCCGAGCACAAAACGTGTAAACCGGTGTACGTGAAAAGGCGTTGTTGCCTCACGAGTTTCGATACGCTGCCCTACGGTTATCGCACTGGATGATGACAAAGATCCCGGACTCCGAGCAGTTGCACACCACAGCTTCCGTCTTCTCACTCTGCGGTAGTACAGACACCCGGACGGCAAGCCACGCGCGCGTTTGAGCGACAGATAGATAGACAGACAAACAAATAGACGGACAGACAGAGGACACCGAAGGGATTCTTACCCCAACCGCCTGTTATTCCAACCGGCGAGACGCCAGGCCAACCCATCAGATACTCTCTTGTATGTGTCCCGCCAAACTGTATAAAGGTTAGCACCACGCTTAAACCCTACGCATGAAAAATTGTGAAAAAATCTCGCATTGCTCGTAAAAATTCATCTCGTAAACCGCGGCGGGGCGCGCTGTTTTCAAGCTGATATCACTGCGCGCACGCGTACAAATAAGCTCATGGCGTACGCGCCTCACGCACAATCAGCTCGACCGCGACCGTGCCGATGAGCTCGTACCTGCGCGGTTACGCTTCCGCGTGCGCTTGAATAAGCTCATGGTCAGCGCACGAAGGGAGTGCCGCCGCCGCCGCCGCCGCGAGCAAGCTAGCGTAGTAAAAGAACGTGTTTTCAATTGTTTCAATTTTTTATAGATCCCGCATTATCCCTGGATTCTTCTTCTTCTTCTTCTTCTTCTTCTTCTTCTTCTTCTTCTTCTTCTTCTTCTTCTTCTTCTTCTTCTTCTTCGATGACGGACACACGTTGGAAACATCCGTTTTCGGCCATTGTAGCCGGGCCATCAGAATGCGGTAAATCAAATTTCGTCAAGAACTTTCTGCGTCATGGAACGTCAATGCGCAACACAAGATTTAGTCGTGTGATATGGTACTTTGACGAATGGCAGCCGTTGTACGACGGAGACAAGAGTATAGAGTACCGCGAGGGGTTACCGCAACACGCTGATTACGAGGGTGACAAAAAACCGAAACTTTTGGTAATCGACGATCTGATGCGAGAGGCTTCAAACAATGTCGTCGTTGATCTTTTTACCAAGGTCTATTATCATAAGAACCTCAGCGTTTTCTACATAACACAAAATCTCTTTCACAAGGGCAACGGTCAACGAGATATTTCCCTCAACGCAAACTACATAGTCTTCTTCAAAAATCTACGGGATCGTGCCCAAATTCAACATCTTGCCAGATAGGTGTATCCCGAAGATCCGAGGTTTCTTGAAGAGGCCAATCACGACGCTACCGCAGAGCTACACGGATATCTGCTTTTCGACCTGAAGCAATCCACTCCGGAGAATTGCCGTTTCCGATCAAACATCTTCCCTTCGGACGATAATCACTATGTCTACGTTCCGCGAAAGGATATAAAGGTCACCAATGCGCACCGGGTTCCAGTCGTTCAGCTGTAATGCCTCGAATACGCCGTACCGCGTCCGGTCGCAGAGCTCGTGCCGATTTCACCAAAGCAAACGCAGTAGCGCTGCACGCTCTGCAGAAATTGAACCCGTCGCAGAGATCGGCATTGCTACGCACGGCCGACAATTCGCTGGTAAAGACCATTTGTGAGTGTGCATTGAACACCTTGGAGGGTAACGTAGCACTGTCCAGAATTCAGAAAAATCGTCTGGCACGTCATAAACAGACATTACGGCGGTTGGCCAGCAACCGGGGTACCTGGAAGTCCAAAAAACGTTTTCTTGTTCAACGTGGGAACGGATTTCTCACCCTCTTGCTCGCTCCGTTACTCGGGACTTCAGCTTCCAGCCTCTTCTCCAAGTAGCAAAATGGAACGTACAAAGAAGATGGTTTTAATTCCTATGGAGAATATGGAGAGATTTCAACAACGCGTCAGCGAGGGTATAGCCACTACGCTTTCACCTGGAAATACAACTACCACACGCACCGATCCAAGATTCAAGACTCAACAACGAGATAAAGGACATCTTGAACAAGCCGTCGAAAGACGACGCAGAAAAATGGAAACTCTATCAGCAGGTACTTCAACAATATTTGTTTTTTGCAAACGACGCACGCAAACCCATGAAATGAGACGTTCTCGAGGAAAAGGAGAAGGAGGAAGAGGAGGAGGAGGGAGAAGAAGAAGACGGAAACACAGTCGAAGAATCAATGATATCTCCCACCGTAGCTGCGAGTCCTGGCAACGTTCAAGCGCGCGCAAAGAAAGTCGCGTCAGCGGTACCAAGGAAGTATCGTGCAAAGGCCGAAATGCTAATGCGCGAACTTGGCAGCGTACCGGAACGATTTTCTTGGGATGCCGCAGGAACCGTCTCGTTAGACGGCGTTACAGTTCCCGGCGCAAACATCGTCGACCTGGTCAATCATGCCATGCGATCTAGGAAGTCTGTTACTCCTACAGGGGCTGGTCAGTTTGCACGGTTTCTTCAGACGATCAACGTACCCCGAGAATACGTGGGGAACGATACGCTTTGGAAAGACATACGCACATTCGACGCTCCGGGTTTTCCGACGGTAACATCGCAACAACTATCGACACACACCAGTAGTTCCCCGATGAAGAGACGAAGTTCCGCAAACGTTAAACCCGTAACCAGCCGTTCTCACGACGCAGGATACACTCTACGCAAACGCGCCACCGGAGCAAAATCCGGTTGGAAAACACTTCGGCTGAAGAAAAATGACGACTCTCCTTGAAGAAACGTATTACAATCCCTCGCATACTGCCGGTTACGCGGGAGCACGAATTCTGGAAGATGTTGCACGCGAAAACAACTCTCGCGATTCGGTGAGAAAATGGCTGGCAGCTCAGGATGCCTACACCTTACACAAGCCTGTGCACAGGAAATTTCCGAGAGCAAGGTACAACGTTTCCAACATAGACGTCGTATGGGAAGCTGACGTGGCTGACCTGAGTTCCATGAAGAGCCGCAACGACGGTTTTCGCTATCTCCTGGTGGTCATCGATGTATTGAGCAAGTACGCATGGGTGGTCCCGCTGAAACGAAAGACAGCCGCAACCGTTGCTGAAGGTTTCGAGCAAGTGTTACACACTACGCCGCGTAGACCCGACCTACTGCAAACGGACAAAGGTAAAGAATTTGTCGGGAGTGCTTTTCAGAAGATACTTCGCGACAATGAAATACGATATCGTGTTACTCGTAATCCCGACGTGAAAGCAGCTATCGTGGAGCGATTCAATCGTACACTCAAAGAACGCCTGTGGCGTTACTTCACGCATAAAAAGACGCAACGCTACGTCGATGTTTTGCCACAAATCGTGCAAGCCTACAACAATACAGTTCACTCGAGCATCGGCATGGCGCCGTCGGAAGTGACGCTTCGCAATGCTGCTACAACACGTGCCCACATGGAAAAGCGTTATCCTCCGCGTCCAAATGGCAAACCGAGATTCCATAAGAATGATTTTATACGAATTAGTTAAACCAAGGGAACATTTGAAAAAGGCTACGCGGCAAACTGGAACGAAGAATTATTCAAAATCCGACGAGTGCTTGCACGTTCACCGATAGTGTACGTCTTGGAAGATCTCAACGGCGAAGTAATCGACGGCTTGTTCTACGACCCTGAACTTCAGCGTGTGGAGGGGGAAACACGGGGATGATAAAATAGCGTGTTATTGCAGCATGTCTCGCAGTCGTTGAGTGTTCACCGTTCGACTCGTGCATCAAAGAAAATGTCCCGGGATCAGTTTTACCTAACTTTACTGAGCAACAGCTCGATGCAGTATTTTCCGGAGAATCGGACGTGCTGTTACATTACCCAGTTACCGCGTCAGATTCAACTAACGTGGGATCGGATTTCTCACCCTCTTGCTCGCTCCGTTACTCGGGACTTCAGCTTCCAGCCTCTTCTCCAAGTAGCAAAATGGAACGTACAAAGAAGATGGTTTTAATTCCTATGGAGAATATGGAGAGATTTCAACAACGCGTCAGCGAGGGTATAGCCACTACGCTTTCACCTGGAAATACAACTACCACACGCACCGATCCAAGATTCAAGACTCAACAACGAGATAAAGGACATCTTGAACAAGCCGTCGAAAGACGACGCAGAAAAATGGAAACTCTATCAGCAGGTACTTCAACAATATTTGTTTTTTGCAAACGACGCACGCAAACCCATGAAATGAGACGTTCTCGAGGAAAAGGAGAAGGAGGAAGAGGAGGAGGAGGGAGAAGAAGAAGACGGAAACACAGTCGAAGAATCAATGATATCTCCCACCGTAGCTGCGAGTCCTGGCAACGTTCAAGCGCGCGCAAAGAAAGTCGCGTCAGCGGTACCAAGGAAGTATCGTGCAAAGGCCGAAATGCTAATGCGCGAACTTGGCAGCGTACCGGAACGATTTTCTTGGGATGCCGCAGGAACCGTCTCGTTAGACGGCGTTACAGTTCCCGGCGCAAACATCGTCGACCTGGTCAATCATGCCATGCGATCTAGGAAGTCTGTTACTCCTACAGGGGCTGGTCAGTTTGCACGGTTTCTTCAGACGATCAACGTACCCCGAGAATACGTGGGGAACGATACGCTTTGGAAAGACATACGCACATTCGACGCTCCGGGTTTTCCGACGGTAACATCGCAACAACTATCGACACACACCAGTAGTTCCCCGATGAAGAGACGAAGTTCCGCAAACGTTAAACCCGTAACCAGCCGTTCTCACGACGCAGGATACACTCTACGCAAACGCGCCACCGGAGCAAAATCCGGTTGGAAAACACTTCGGCTGAAGAAAAATGACGACTCTCCTTGAAGAAACGTATTACAATCCCTCGCATACTGCCGGTTACGCGGGAGCACGAATTCTGGAAGATGTTGCACGCGAAAACAACTCTCGCGATTCGGTGAGAAAATGGCTGGCAGCTCAGGATGCCTACACCTTACACAAGCCTGTGCACAGGAAATTTCCGAGAGCAAGGTACAACGTTTCCAACATAGACGTCGTATGGGAAGCTGACGTGGCTGACCTGAGTTCCATGAAGAGCCGCAACGACGGTTTTCGCTATCTCCTGGTGGTCATCGATGTATTGAGCAAGTACGCATGGGTGGTCCCGCTGAAACGAAAGACAGCCGCAACCGTTGCTGAAGGTTTCGAGCAAGTGTTACACACTACGCCGCGTAGACCCGACCTACTGCAAACGGACAAAGGTAAAGAATTTGTCGGGAGTGCTTTTCAGAAGATACTTCGCGACAATGAAATACGATATCGTGTTACTCGTAATCCCGACGTGAAAGCAGCTATCGTGGAGCGATTCAATCGTACACTCAAAGAACGCCTGTGGCGTTACTTCACGCATAAAAAGACGCAACGCTACGTCGATGTTTTGCCACAAATCGTGCAAGCCTACAACAATACAGTTCACTCGAGCATCGGCATGGCGCCGTCGGAAGTGACGCTTCGCAATGCTGCTACAACACGTGCCCACATGGAAAAGCGTTATCCTCCGCGTCCAAATGGCAAACCGAGATTCCATAAGAATGATTTTATACGAATTAGTTAAACCAAGGGAACATTTGAAAAAGGCTACGCGGCAAACTGGAACGAAGAATTATTCAAAATCCGACGAGTGCTTGCACGTTCACCGATAGTGTACGTCTTGGAAGATCTCAACGGCGAAGTAATCGACGGCTTGTTCTACGACCCTGAACTTCAGCGTGTGGAGGGGGAAACACGGGGATGATAAAATAGCGTGTTATTGCAGCATGTCTCGCAGTCGTTGAGTGTTCACCGTTCGACTCGTGCATCAAAGAAAATGTCCCGGGATCAGTTTTACCTAACTTTACTGAGCAACAGCTCGATGCAGTATTTTCCGGAGAATCGGACGTGCTGTTACATTACCCAGTTACCGCGTCAGATTCAACTAACGGGAGACTGGGAAGTCGGGCTGGCCGAAATTCATTATCCACTCACGTTTAAACACCCTCGGGGGTATGCGCCAGTGAAAAATGAAACGATACCCTGTGTCACGCATTACAATTCTCCTGGGGAAGGTGCAGTTGTGGTATCAGATTGCAAGGTATCCGAAACCAACAAATCATCAAGGATCCCCGGCTGCCAGATGTTTATTTATTGCGATCTGGTGGAGCCACGTATCGTTGGAGATGTTTACGCCCCGCTGTTACGAGTCATTCAAACATGCGGCAAAGGCAATATCTTACAAGGCGAATCAGAGATGAAAACACTATCGCCACTGTACTACGTACCAGTGATGCTCACGAACTTTCAAACCATCGAGATCGATATAAGAGATCAATTCGGTAGTCCAGCACCATTCACGAGTGGGACACTGACGGTAACGCTGCATTTTAGACGCGTTCAGTAATTGACTGGAATCACAGGAGTCGCTCAGCAAAAGAGAGAGGGAAAACATACCAGGTACGACATGGCTCATTATATACAACATTACGAAAATCAGCTCGGCGGTGGAGGCATTGAGACGGTTTACCGAGCAGCACCGCATCAACGCGGGCACGGAATCGGCAGCATCTTGGGAGGCCTGTTTCGTCGAATACTACCTCTGCTGTCCAGTGGTGCTCGCGCGGTCGGAAGAGAAGCACTACGTGCAGGGATAAACGTCATGACAGACGTAAGAAACGACACTCCGTTCAAACAGGCAGTCAAGAGTCGTTTCATAGAATCAGGACACAAATTGAAAAGAGCTGCTGAAGAAAACATTGATAAACTCATGAAGGGCAGCGGTTATAAAAGCCGAGCCGGCGGATTAGCGCGTCAGTCAAACATTGCCCGCGTCAACAGACTTGTCGGCGCGCACCGAGCAGCTGGTACTACGAGAAAAATTAGACGAAGGTCGAAAAAGAAAACATCGGTCAAGATACCCAAGCGTGCCGGAACCGTCAAGAAAACTAAGCGGAAAAAGTGTTGTAAAAAACGGGACCTTACAGACATATTCGGACCCCGGTAAGTCCACGCGCCGCTTGTCTTCAATCTAAACATCAACAATGGCCTTTCTGCACGCGCACTCGGGTGAGTGTATGAAGTCGGAACTGGATTTGTTTTCTCTACCACCAACGCAGACGTCTATTGAGGCTGGTCAATGGGTAACCTACAAGCCCGTATCATCTCTAACCGACGATTCCCCGATTGAATTTGTTGTACCTGGAAACGGTAATGAGTACATCGATTTGGCACACACTATGCTTAGCGTACGAGTGAAGCTACAACCGTCTACTCCTACCTCACCGGCAGGTGAAGGCAACGCGGCTACTCCGCATGCCGCTCCGGTAAACAATCTGCTTCACTCGATGTTCAATCAAGTCGATATATTCTTCAATCAAAAACTAGTCTCACCAGCCAACAACTCTTACGCCTATCGAGCATATATAGAGACTCTACTGAATTACGCACCCCCCGCCAAAAAATCCCATCTTTCTTCGGCTCTATGGTATGACAGCGAGGATGGTGTATCGGATGTATACGACGCCGACGCCGTCGGTGCTGACCGAGGTTTCATCGAACGCAAACGGATCATGAGCAATGCACGTACCGTTGATCTGATTGGACATCTGCACTGTGACGTATTTAATCAAGACAAATTTTTAATCAACGGTGTGGAACTGCGTCTTCGACTTGTGAGATCAAGAGACAGTTTTTGCATCATGGAAGCCGAAAATCGCCACAAGCTGCACATACTGGAAACTTCACTGCTCGTTCGCCGAATGAAGATCAGCCCTGGAATCTTGTTAGCGCACACACGGACGCTAGCCAAAGGTACGGCAAAATATCCCGTAACCAGAGTCGAGGTGAAGTCTTTCACCATACACGCAGGAGTACAGGCAGAAACACTGGACGATGTCATACTCGGACAACTACCGAAACGAGTGATAATCGGTTTTGTCAGAAATAAAGCCTTCAACGGCGACAGACAGCGCAATCCGTTTAATTTTCAAAACTACTCTTTGAATTCCCTATCGTTGTACGTCGACGGGGTGCAAGTCCCATCGAAGCCGCTACAGATGAGTTTTGGCAAAGACGATCTCTACGTGGACGCTTATCACACCCTCTTCTCCGGTACGGGGATTCATTTTCTGAACGAAGGAAACGGTATCGACCGGCAGCAGTTCGCTAAAGGAAATTGTCTGTTGGCTTTTGACCTAACCCCCGATCTCTCGGCCAACTGTACATCGCACTGGTCGCTCATCAAACATGGAACTCTCAGGGTCGAAGTGCGGTTCGACGATGCTCTCAAAGAAACTGTGAATTGCCCAGTGTACGCTGAATTTGATAATCTTATTGAAGTTGATGCTACACGTCAGGTCATTAGAGATTTTTCGGGCTAAGAAAGAGAGGGAGATCACGCCCCTCCTATCACGACCGCTTCCATGACATACCAGGTAGTGTTTTCCGTTAGAGAAAGAGAGAGAGAGAACACTGTGACTACACCACGCCAACGTCTTCAAGGGGAGCAACAGACCGGCTGGAGACACCCGATAAACAAAAATTGAGACGGGGATTGTAACACAAGGCTGTATATAAACACCCGTAACTACGGTGCCGAGCCAGTCAGCATTCAAACTACCTCACTGCAGGTTCGCTCTTCCAGCTCTCTATTCGTTCGACTACATTCTTTCAAGTTCAAGTATGGATTACTGGATTACGTGATAGATATTCAAGGATTTCGAAATATCTATGGTAAATTTATACCGAAAGAGGTGGCAGTCGTCACCATCGATCACCGCTACTCGGAGCATTGGTTAATAGAACCGCCATATCCCTTCACGGATCTGCCGCTCAAAGAACGTGGCGTGAACAATTACGTAACCTGCTACCATCATGGCATCGAGTGGTTTGAAGGTGATATCTCGCTGGTTCAATTAGACGTTAACCTCCGAGAAATCGCACGTAACGCTCATCGAATCTTTGCCCGTGGACACGGTAAATGTAAATATATTGAAAGTAGTACCGCGCGTCAAGTATTCAACTTGGAGGACATCGATTGCCCGGCGTTCGACAAATTGGAACGGTCTTCGGTATGGTGCTTCTTCCACGGCGTTAAGAAGTAGGAATTTTTCAAATGTGCGATGAACAACGCACTCAAACTGAAGAAATGGATCAACAATAACGATATTCTAACTAAATACGATTATACAGAAGCATTGTCAGCCAGTAAGCCCAAAATCACCGGAGAGGAGAGTTCGACTAGTAATCAGCCACTGCAGGTACCAAAAAGAAATTTCACGCTACAAGCAGTAATACCAGAGTCAGTCGCTTCACTGAAAATCTCTCCTGATCCGTCTGCGCCTACGTCAGACGGCGAAGTTACCGTTCCCTACGAAATACTTACTACTGCGATTGACTCACATACCTCCTCACAATCTTCTACGAGTGGTATGATTATCTCCGATAACGAGGGCGAAGAAGAAGAAGAAGGAGAAGAAGACGAGGTACAAAATGGACAGTCTACACATATGGAGCGCGATGCCGGCGATTCCGAACGGGAACACCGGGGTTTTTGCAGCGGATCAGATACCCCTCATCTGGACACGCCCGACAGCCTTTGTGTCAAACACGGATGATCACACACGCCCCGGTAGTCACTGGGTGGCATTTTTCGTCAGTTCCTCCGGACACGGTACATACTTCGACAGCTTCGGATTACCACCATTCATCCCTCACCATAAGCGGACTTTACGAAGAAATTGCAGACGATACGACTGGAACGACAGACAGCTTCAAAGCCTCACTTCTGATGTATGTGGACAATTTTGTATTATGTTTATGCACTTTATGGCTGCTGGTTTTTCTCTGCGGGATTTTCTCAATATATTTACTCCTAACCTCGAAAGAAACGATCGTATCGCAGAATTATTCCACAACCGAATAGCCCATGTCACAAAACGCAAAACTAACACCATCAATTCAAATCACATTTATCCTATAAGTTGTCTTCAATGTTGTACCTCTAAGAATTGTAATGTTGCTGATTATAAGGCTGATAAATAAACAACCTTGATAACATATCTTGTGTAATTATAAGAACATTGTAATTATCATTTATTCGTTATCTGTAATAACCATGTATGTATTTGCACCTGTGTTAACCGAATAAACCTGCGAGGATGAGATTTGATTTTTCTACGCAATCCACCATTGAGTTCTGGTTCCTCACCCACCCGCCCTGATCCTCGTACATCTAAGTATGCCTATAGTCTTGCATTAAGAAAGAGAGAGAGTGCCCAGGTCTATATTTTCCAAGCGCACGTAAACCTTAGGATAAACACTGACGGCTGGGTAAGGTCAGTGACACGAGCACCCGGCACAGAGAGCAGGGATGGAGAAAGAACGAGAGCCGGGGTGGAGGACCTGTAACCCCAAACGTCCAAGTCGCAGAGTTCGCTTCGTGAACGGAGGTAGCGGGGCCAGATGGGTAGGTGGCCCCAAAATCGGCCGCACGGCCAGAGGCACCAGGGTAAGGGGAAGGAGATCGTCCCATGGTCAGGGTGCACAGGTCCAGAGGCCATCCCGCAGAGTCCGCAATCTGATTCGCAGTCAACGGTACCCGGGGTAAGGGGTCGTCACACGATATTCACCACGTGGCGAGGGGGTCGCGGGCGAAGGGCTGACGAGCCGCGGAACTTCGAGGCGGAAAAACCGCTCCTTGGCAAGGGGTTGCGGGAAAAGGGTGGTCGTCCGGAGAAGCTTCTAGAATAAAATACCTCCTAGACGAGGGGCTGCGGGGGAAGGGGAAGGGGCCCCAAAATTTGCTCCACGGCGAAGGGCGGCGGGGGAAGGGGATGGCGTCCCAAAGTCACTCCTAGGCCAGGGGCGGCGGGGGAAGGGGATGGCGTCCCAAAGTCACTCCTCGGCGAGGGGCGGCGGGGGAAGGGGAAGGCGCCCCAAAGTCACTCCTAGGCGAGGGGTTGGCGCCGGAGAGGGGTGCGAGGGGGTTTGTTGTGACGCCCCAAAGTGCCCCTATACAACTATTGATGTACCGCGATAATCTTCCTTTCAGCGTGGTCGAAGGAGAAGGGTTTGGAAAATTGATTAAATTACTTGCACCAATATATAAAATCCCATGTCGCAAAACGATAACCGGCATGATTGATGGAAAATACGCAGAGAAAAAAGCTATTTTAATCAACAAGTTACAATCCGTTACCAATATATGTTTAATGATTGACAAATGGAAAGATTTGCAAATGAAAAGCTATCTGGGAGTAACTATTCATTTTATCAAAAATTTTAAGATTGTTTCTTTCAATATAGCTTGTGAGCCACTTTCAGAGAGTCATACCGCCGGATACCTATCAACCACCATAAAAAATATTTGCAAAAAATGGGAAATACCTGAAGTAAAAATTGTGGCCGTCACTACCGACAATGGTGCAAATATTGTAAAAGCCAGTGAATTAGCATTTAGAAGAGCAAAGCATATTCGCTGCATAGCACACACGTTAAACCTTGTTGTGCAAAATTCAGTTATGGTGATAGAAATAAAATTATTCATTGATAAAGTTCGCAAAATTGAGCAATGGTTCCATCAGAGCGGAGTTGGTGCAGACCAATTGATGAATTCTCAAAAGGCTGCAAATGCACCGGAAGGAAAAATTAAACACATGATAGGCGATGTTTCAACACGGTGGAATTCTCAATTGCACATGCTTGAAAGGTTTTTAGCTATGAGTGGGACAGTGGGTGGCATTTTGTTGAATCACCCTAATGCTCCGCCTATAATTCAAGCTAGTGAAATTGCTGTACTGAAAGAGGTCGTAAAAATACTCAAACCGTTTGAAAAAGTAACCGAGGAGATGTGTAGTGAAAAATATGTCAGCGCAAGCAAAGCTATTCCCATGATAAAGTGCTTGAAACAGTATTTGGAAAAAACAGATCCATCACATGATTTGGCCATCCAATTAAAAAGTTCATTATTAAATGTATTTAAGAAAAGATTTGAGCATATACAAAAAGTTCATTTATTTACTACTGCAACATTTTTAGATCTTCGTTTCAAAAAATTACACCTTGATGATGGAGCATCTTTGACAAGAACTATAAACTACCTTAGACGATCCATTGAAGAAAACCGCGAACCTGAGCATTGTGCACTGTCAATAACTTCGGCCGCTGATGAAGTCGATAATGATGACATTTGGGAAACCCACAACAAGCTGTTCGTGGAGACTATGAGAACCAGTCAAAGTTACAGCCAGACATCCGAATTAAGCTTGTACATAGCTGCGCCTCTAATAGAGTTAAAAGAAGATGCTTTCGAATCCTGGAGAAGATATGAAGGAGCTTATCCCCAACTGACACAGTTGGCGTGTAAGCACCTTTTGGTACCGGCTTCTTCGGCTCCAGCAAAGAGATTGTTCTCCAAAGCTGGCGCCATATTAACAAAGACCAAGAGCCGAATTTTATCCAAACGGTTACCTAAGCTGTTATTCCTCAACTCATTGCCTACGGATTTCTAGTTCTTTTTTATTTGAATAGTTTAATTTTTTTAATTTATGTTGAAAGAAAGAAAAACATTTTAAATTTAATGTTGATTATTCTAAAACTTCAATTTATGTTTATTATTTCTATTGTTTATTTTTAATTAATAAAAACATGATAAATAAAATATTTATGGTGTTTATTTTGAAATTAATTAAAAAATTAGGAAAAAATTGATAATTATAAAAATTGATTTCTTATGTAGAATGTCACATCCCTGTACGCCGTACGGCGTATTCCACTCAGAAGGTTTGCCCCGATGCCGGGCGACGCATGCACGGAATGAGTGCCCCCTGTAGCGGGATTCCGTAACTCTCTAGCGACGATTATCGCTACCGTTAACGCCTCCTATCAACAATTGTCGCTAGTAGTGATTCTGTACGACGCTGTTATCGATATTTGTCGCTAGTTCGAATCGTTAGGTTACGTTAATTGTCGGTCGGGTAGCGATGGATATGGAAGTCTCGCTAAGGCGTAACGATAATCAGTGACACAGTGGACGATAGTATTGGTGCAACACATATCAATATGTTGTGCGTGAATTTTTCTCTAGCCTTCAAGATAGTATTTAGATTTAAAACGGATTGAAAACTTCATCATGCAAGTGAATATGAAGATCCACTTCAACAAGCAATTATTTTTTTCAGCACAATAATATAATCGTTTTAACCTTCTATACAAAACGGTGTTAATTATCCAAGTAATTGTATGAAATTCAAATACATACTTTTAAGGTTACGTTAACTCAATGCTCAATATCTTTCCAAATATACAAGTACATTTATAAGATATCTTGAGGGTTGATTAAATAATAGTATTCAATCAACTCTTTCGATGCTGAGAAATAGACTTGTGAAAAGGGTTCAGTCAAAGTAACCTAAAAAAATATTTCAGAATTTTATACAATTACTTGGATGGAGTGATTCTAATCATTAATAGGTGACAAACAGAGGACATATATAAGGCCTTTTCTCCAAATCAGTTTAGTTGAGCATTGCAACATTTATATAGTTGATAGTACTCAAAGTAGCTAAAACCATTGGAACTGTTTGGGCTCAGAATACTTGCACTAGTCCATTTTTTTCCATTTTTGATTAATCGGAGAAAAGTTTTTTTATACAACACGAGGAAAGATCACGGCAAAGATACAGATTTTGTTTGCGTTCGCAAATAATCTGGCCGAACTTACTAGATTTTTAGTGATAATATCTGCGACGTTGTCAAATTTGCTGAAAATCTATTGACATTTATCGATGCACCTGTGACTAGTTTTGCATCGATGAATATCGTTACATCTAAGTTACAGAATCACCCTACGTCGCTAGCATCGTCGATGCAAGCGACAACTGTCGCTAGCTAGCGACAGCGATAATTGTCGGAGAGAGTTACAGAATCCCGCTACTGTTCGAGCCAGTACGCACTCAGTGCAACCGGTGGAAAACGCTATTACACTTTCTTCACTTTTTACACTTTCCCTAGGAAAGGGCACCTTCCTTTGGCTAGATTCAGGAAAAGTATTAAAAGTGTAGAAAAGTGTAACTAAAACGAACAAAGCTCGTGTTGAGTACGTAACTCACAGCGGCCATTACAGTTTGACGGTTACGTATTGTGCAACATATAGGTTATTCGTGGTGTGAATCGAAAATAGATTATTTCAAATGTTAATCGCAGATAAATATAAAGTTTATAGCGGAAATTCGCTTTCGTGTATTGTGCAGTCATAACTATGAAGTTATGAATGTGATTGTACTTCCTATACATTCTTAAATGGGGCTCAGGTTTTTTTATATACTTTGGAAATAGACTAAAGTGAGGTCAAACTCGGGTTAGACTTGCAAAAATCTAGTATTATTCATTTATTAATATATAACAGTAATGACATCGTGCACATTGCGTAATACCTAATTTCCGTAATTCATTTTTTGGACCTCGCATTGATATTAGAATTATTAAATGTTTCAAAAATTAAATGTATTCTCCAGAACACGAATCCCGTAAGATTATCGCTACAACTCCGAAGATACTCAAAAGACCCGCTCATCTTTTCCCCGCGCAGATTCAACGTTACAACAATTAATCACCACAGATCTAGGGTATTTTGACGCCATTGATACCGGATTTACTCGACTTCAGTCCAGCGCGAGAGAGAAACTTTTTTAGAGAGAGAAGCTGTACTCCTAGGCACACCACGTATACTCACACCACGCTCGTAACGTCGCCGCCATCTTACATTTTGTCCCATTTCACAACTACCTGTGGATTCATAGACGCATGCATAGACGTATTAGAATAGAAAAAAAAAAATAAGACGAATTGTGTAGAGTCTGCGAGCAAATATCAGTTTTACGCAATTCCACAAAGAACAATATCATCAAAGCTGCTCTGCTCAATCATACAGTTATTCCACCCATGCCCTCAATTACAGAATAATGAGACAAAAATTTAAGTATTCTTTCACCGTGGATCACAATTTGCCTTCTCTTGTGTACTCGCCTTGTAGTGATAACCAGCAATGATAAAAACGCAGCGCCGGCGCTAGGTATGGGCTAACCAGGCAACCGCCCGGGGCCCTGTTCCCGAAGGGGCCCAAAGACTGAAGAAAATAAGAATTTTTTTCGGAATAAGGTTAACTGCGATAATACATTATCCTGTGTGTGAACATCGAGATGATAGGTGTAAGAAAAAAAATATGAAAAAAAATTATAAAATGAGGTTGAACGATTGGGCCCTTGTAGAAACATTGTACGGCTCACGCTGCTGTACTAGGTTACCGGCGAGCACGGACCGCGCGGGGTGTTGGCTGGACCGACGGCCCCCACCACAATTTGTTCGGCTGCAGCGCATGCGCCAGTTTATAGCTCAAACGTCAAGCTACGTCGTGCGGCGCGGCGTGCCCAGAGACTACTATCAGACCACGCTGCTTGTAACTTGTATGGACTGTGGATTCACTGCTACGCTCTGTCTAGCTGAACCGCTGTATTCGCATATTCCATAGGAACTCTTTCAACAACGTGAACATTTCTTGAAAATTTTCTCGCTACCTATTGTTGTTTCTTATTTTTTATTCTCGATGCTCTTTTGAAATTACTAATAATTTGCAAACTCTCGGATATCGACGAGACATTTATTCAGAAGCTGCCGACGTTCCGGTCAGGCAGCGGCCGATCACGTTTAGGGCACAATCTTTAATATAGGCATTTCTACGGATATTCATATTACTTAACAATAATTAACCGCGTTCAACTTGACTTACATTGCATGAATTACGATTTGATTGAATTTTTCTGAATTTATTTTTGTAATTGTTGGATTGCACAAGTCATAGTCGATAGTCATTATGAACAAGCCCAAAGACTTATCAGGGTCCCAAAAGCGGAAATTAAAAAAAGCTCGATGTGAAGCGGACAAAAAAAGTGCTGTTTTTTTTCAAGGCTATGTTAAGCGGTTGAGGTCTGATAATGAGGGTGGTGAATGTAGCCAAACCACGGATGATTTAGACCCCGCTTGTCCACCTTCCAAGGACGCCGTAGATTCTGATGGAAATTTGGACGCTCAGTCAGTGAATACCGGAGATAAGACGATAGCTACAGATAGAAACAACTTGGCAGAAAAAGTTATAGAAAAAGATTCTACAGTATCAAATATGGATTGGCAAGATCCTGCTAAGTGGCCGAATAACATCAGCGACAGTTCACGCGTAGCATTGGTAAAGCTAGGGCCTACAAAAATAGATCGGAATACAATTTTTCCTTTTGATACAGATCGCCGGCGCTTTACCATAGAAAATTGTTATCGAACCCTGAAGAATGGCGAAAAAATGGAGAGATCCTGGTTAATTTATTCAGAGACTAAGGATTCCGTTTATTGTTTTTGCTGCAAATTGTTTGGCCTCCGCAACATTCCAACCCTGAAACATTCCAACCGCATGAAAAATCCAAAATGCACATTGAATGCATGACAGACTGGAAAGAACTCAAAGTTCGTTTAGATTGTAGAAAAACCATCGATGATGAGAATCAAAATTTAATCCAAAGAGAGGAAACCTATTGGAAACAAGTACTTGAAAGACTCGGTGAAATAATTAAGCATTTAGCTAAGCGGAATATGGCATTTCGAGGTACTGTCGATCGATTATACGAGCCGAATAACGGTAATTTCTTGAGCCAAGTTGAACTGATGGCGAAATTCGATCCTATTTTAAGCGAACATGTACGTCGAGTTCAAAGTGGGGACCTCCAGCGCGTTCACTATTTGGGAAAGGAAACTCAGAACGAATTCATTGACATACTGGGTAATGCAATTTTCAAAGAAATTAGCAGGCGAGTGGTAGCCGCGAAATATTACTCCATAATTTTAGACTGCACCTCCGATATTAGTCATGAAGAACAAATGACTGCCGTTGTTCGATTTGTCACTGTGTCTAAAAACACCGTGGAAATTTGCGAGCATTTCATTGGCTTCGTTGTTGTAGACGATACAACTGGTAAGGGATTGTATGAAACGTTGTTAGATATCTTGAAATCAAACAATCTTGAATTGAATAACTGTCGGGGTCAAGGGTATGACAATGGCAGTAATATGAAAGGTAAAAATAGTGGTGTTCAGGCCAGAATTTTGAAGGATAATAAAAGAGCGTTTTTCGTTTCCTGCAGTTGTCACAACCTCAACCTAGTAGTTTCAGATGCCGGACATTCGCCCGTCACAGCTGAACTATTCTTTGGTGTTCTTCAAAGGCTATTCGCAGTCTTCGCTGCTTCAACCCAGAGGTGGCAAATATTGAAGGAGCACGTTAATATCAGTGTGAAATCACTGCCTGAAACTCGCTGTGAAGGGAAAATAAATGCTGTAAAAGCTGTGAGGTTCCAAATAGCAGAAATCAGAGATGCGTTGCAGGAACTTTGTCGAATGTCGCAAGGTAAAGATGCAAAGCTGAGATCGGAACTGAGAGGCCTATGTTTCGAAATTGAGTCATTGTCTTTTCTGATTAGATTGGTAGTATGGTATGATGTACTGCAAGTGATCAACAAAATCAGTAAAGCTTTACAATGTCCGAAAGTTGATTTGCATACTGCGATGAACATGATTGACGGTGCTCTTCTTCAATTACAAACCTTTCGAGAATCCGGTTTCGAAACTTGCATAGCCACCGCTAAAAAAATGGCTGAGAAGTTAGATATTTCACAAACTTTACCCGAATCACGTACCCCACGAACAAGACGATTCTTTGATTATGAGTCTCAGCACGACGAACGACCTAGCGATCCAATGAAAAGGTTAGAAATTGAATTTTTCAACAAATTATGCGATATAGCGATATCAAGCCTACGCGAACGTTTCGAAATGACCCAAAACGTTTGTGAACCATTTAGTATCATCCGAAACTCGGATAACTTTATGAGATTGGACAGAACCCAAATTTTGACTAAGTCCAAGGCTTTAGAAAATTATCTGACTGGTGAAGACGAGAACAGTGACATTGATGGTCGGGAGCTTGCCGAAGAACTGGAATCTTTAAAAGCTTACTTCGTAGCCGCTGGAATGACCGACTTGAGCGCACTCGTTATGATATCGCACATTATTGATAAAGGTCTGGATGAGATATATCCAAATTTCACTGTGACCTTAAGAATTTTCTTAACATTACCAGTAACCTCCGCGTCGGGTGAAAGGACCTTCTCAAAGCTAAAGCTCATCGAAACTTACCTGCGATCCACTGTGTGCCAAGATCGACTGAATGGTTTAGCTGCGATGTCAATTGAGCATGGAATTTGCAACGAGTTGAATTTCAGCGATATTATAGCATCTTTTGCGAACAAAAAATCTCGCAAAGTCCCACTTTAAGACTTCAGTGGTCCAAAAATTTCTGATAAGGGGCCCGATTTTCAAGGCTCGCCCGGGACCAGCCGTGGGCTAGCGCCGGCACTGTAAAAACGTTCTCAACGGATCGCAGCTCTCGAATCGCAAGCGAATATTAATAATAATGAGATCCACTGCTGAACCTTGTGATCAACTACGGCTGCGTTTGTTGGGCAGCGTCTTGCCGTCGCCGCCGATGCATTTTCACGAAGCGTCGGATGACGCGCGCCACCCGACGCCGCGTCAACCGACGCCCCATGGAAATCCACACTATGGCAGTTTCCAGGCTCAGAGTCCGCGTTCCGTTCACATCTGTGCGGCCCGTGTTACGGAAAAACAAAAATTTAAATGATATCATCTACGGACTA
Source organism: Neodiprion virginianus (assembly GCF_021901495.1). Classification (NCBI taxonomy): domain Eukaryota; kingdom Metazoa; phylum Arthropoda; class Insecta; order Hymenoptera; family Diprionidae; genus Neodiprion; species Neodiprion virginianus. The sequence continues at coordinate 11,847,871 of NC_060881.1, read as the reverse complement.
TAGTGTGAAGGTGAGGACCACGCAAAATATCCTGTTGTGCAGTCTTAGGGTGTTTTAATCGTATTTTCCAGAAAAGTAAATCCCAAATACTAATGAAAGAAACATTGAAAATTACTTTCAAACGGTAAGTAAGATATTTTTAAATAAATTGTAGATAAATACACCGACAGTTTGACTCATCTCCATGCATACCTATATCAATTTTTTGAATTTTACAATTTGTACGAAGCAAATATGACAATTTAAAACGTACAGACAACCTAACCAAATCAAAACCTGAAATGAAACAGTTCAACGGTCTGGTATTATTTCGTCGGTATAAAGTATTTTCACTTACTACCATTTGTGCTATGTATGAGATAGCGAACTTTCATCTAGCATACAATTTAGAATTCAAAGGCTGAGGGTCAGAGACTAAAATGGCTCGAGTGTACACAATTGCCATTGACATCGTTATTTATTCATTTCATACCTCTGCTATGTGCATTTCACAGAGGACAGATTCGACCATACCTTCCTTACCTGTACAAGGTGTAGAAGAGACGTTCCTCTAGGAATAAACATTGTATGTATTTATTTCCTTTACAGCTACTGTAAATTTCACTCCATCTAATAAAAAAGTTTCGAGCAAATAAACAGGTATAAAAAGATTATAATAACAATAGTATACGCATGAAGTTGGCGGTGGGGTGAGATGCCGAAAACAAAACAAAAAGCATCTAGCAAACAAAACTTCCTCTGACAGCTGTCATCGGCTGTTTATGACAGTCTTTAACAAATATCTTGATAGGTATCTGTTTCTGACACGCAAAAAATGAACATGCAAACGAAAATTATCAAGATGATTCCCGACGGGATTTGTCTTTTTCGCGCGCTGGCGTATTGTGTATACGGCACTCAAGATCGACACGCAGAGGTGAGACTGAGTATCGTTTCAAATATAGTGGATAATTGGTCTACATTTGCGGGTTTCATTACAGGTAATGAGTCAAACGGTGCCGTGATTAGGTCACCTGGTGATTACAAATCACATATGAATAAAAATGGTATTTACGGGGGAGAAGCAGAATTAGCTGCAGCTGCGGACATTTTCAAGATATGTTTAATCGTGTATCGCGAAGAACAAATTCATCCACACCGAATCGGATCCCAAAATGAAACACAATTCTCGCTACTCTTCACCGGCGACGGAGACAGTGGACACTTTGATGTCTTGCAGAACCAAAATAAAATTCAGATAGTGAGTAATAAGTATGAAAAGTAACAATCAAATAATAGTAAATCTAAATATATCACCAAACAGTCAAAAGGACAGCCAGGATTTACAATGACAATGGAGAAAGGAGGAGTTTCAAGCAGCAGACAAGGCGATGAAGATGGTGGATGGTCGGAAGTATCACAAAAGGAAGAGGAAAATAAAATTGTAAGTGCGAAGAACCAAATAAGCCATAGAATAATATCCATCAAATATTCGTATAACCAGGTAAGAGGACGACCAAGATCGATGTTGACCACAAGAGGAAGAGGTGTTATGGGCTTGACACGAAGGTCAGTATGTTATTAATCAGTTGCGGAAGGTACAGGTAAAAGTAATATTTAAAGTCAAAGAGGTTCAGTTACAGTTTTTTTGCTCCGGCATACAAAGCAAGCAAAAAAAAGCTAACCTCAAAGTGACACGTGGCGTGGCGCATAACAGCAAAGAGGTAGCGTTTTTTTTTACCGCTTCGGCATACTGAGGAGTGCTGTAGTACAGCGTAAAATAATACTGAACAGGCAGGAAAATCACACAAAACCAAAGTAAAGATGACAGATCAATTGTCAAGTGTGATCGGTATCGAAAAGTTGAAGAGCTCCGATGACTATCAAACTGGTCTTTTGCCATGGAGTTGTATCTGAAAGACCAAGATCTTTGGGGCTGTGTGCTAGAAGATGAAAAATATACAAGAGACACCCTAAAAATGGATAGGGCTATGTCTAGGATAGTCAGATCAATAGATACAAAAGCATACACACATATAAATATGTTAAAAACTCCAAAAGCAGTGTGGGAAAAGTTGAAGAGTGTGTATGAAGGTGCAGGTATGACCAGGAAAATAGGTCTCCTGAGAGAATTGTTAAGCATTAAGTTAGATAACTGCTCAACAACAGAGGACTACACACATAAAATATTCTCTACAGCGCAAAGATTAGAGAAATTAGGCTTCAAAGTAGACAGCGAGTGGATCGAAGCACTCTTACTAGCAGGTCTACCAGAAAAATACGAACCCATGATTATGGGATTAGAAAGCTCAGGAGTAAAGCTAACAGGTGAAGTAGTAGAAGCCAAGATTTTACAAGATGTAAAGAAAACTAATAGTGCAAGCAAAGACATAGAGTCAGTATTCATCGCAAAACATAAGAAGCAATTCAATCCAAAGAATAAATTTAACAAGAACAAAAAGAAAGGAGTCAGATGCTTCAACTGTAACGTGTATGGTCATTACGCCAAAGAATGCAGAAATAAGAAAGAAGAAAAGAGCAATTTGGCTCAAGCAGAAGAAGAAGTGATAGCTTGGATAGCACATGATTCAAACATAAAGCACAATGATGATGACTGGTACTTAGACTCTGGAGCAACACAACACATGACTGCAAACAAAAACATTCTTCAAAATTACCAAGATATAAAACCAGTAAAAGTAAGAATGGCGAATGATGACTTGATAGAAGCTACAGGTAAAGGTACAACAGAGATAACATTCACATTCAAAGGAGTTCAAAAGCGAGTAGTACTCCAGACTGTTTTATATGTCCCAGCGGTAAAATCAAATATAGTTTCAGTTCACATACTCACCACTGCTGGATTTTTGTCGTTGTTTGATGAAGACAAGTGTGATATCATCAACAAGAAAACAAAGAAAGTAATAGCTACAGCTATAAAAGTAGGATCCATGTGGAAGATCATAAGAAGTGACACTGAAAGTGCTAACATTGCAAGAGCAGAAAAGAAAACTCCAGTACACGTTGTAAAACTATGGCACAGAAGGCTGGCACATCTCAATAGGCAAGATATGGTAAAACTTAGCAAGCAAGCTATAGGCTATGAGGTAAACAGCACAGATGACTCACCATGTGAAAGCTGTTTAAAAGGCAAACACGCAAGATTACCATTTCCTAAGGAGAGTGAACGTGCAGGCGAGCTGTTGGACTTGATTCACTCAGATATGTGTGGACCCATGGAGGTAAATTCACTAGGTGGTGCGAGATACATGCTTACTTTTACAGATGATCATAGCAGGCTTACAAGTGTTTATTTTCTCAAGGCCAAGTCAGATTATTTCAAGTTCTTACAAGAATACATTGAAAAAGTAAAAAATCAGTTAAACAGAAGAATCAAGAAATTAAGAACAGACAACGCCTTAGAGTACAAGGATGACAAAGTTCAAGCATATCTCAAAACAAAAGGCATCATCTGGGAATCATCATGTCCATACACACCTCAGCAAAACGGTATAGCGGAAAGGAAGAACAGAACTGTGGCGGCTTCGCCTCACAAAAATTAAACAGAAAATTACAACCGGACGTGACAAATCCCAAAAATCCCAAATGCATTTGAAAATCCATATTTCCCCTAATCCTGAATTATTGCACCGCAATTATGAACTCCTAGGTACTTAAATGTATTCTCGTTTTTTCTCTCAATACACTGTACTCTAGCCTTTACAACCGACGCCGCCGCGCGTCTCGAGTTTTTACAACTCGACCGCCCGCACGCAGACCCAAGTTTTATGACTTGATCGTGCATGCGCAGTTTAGGCACGTTTTCCTAATTACTGGGTTTTCCCCATGTTTTCTGCATGTCATCTCCTTTGTACCTTTTCGTCCTATCACAGACAAGAAATCCCTTCCATCCACCTACTTCCTAACTGTTTCCTCGGTATAAAACCGATGCACGGACACAGCGCAAGCACAGGACTCGGGGACTCTCTCTGACACTCAACAGTGACTGACGTGCACACTCAACAGTCACCCGCGCTCATCAACTCTGCCAGCGCGTATTCAAATATTACATTACATCATTTATTTTCTTTGTAATTTAATCAAGTGTTTTATAATAAATAATTCTTCTGTGTTAAAGTAAACCAATTGTGTCATCTACCTCAATCACTCGACCACTAACCCTAAAGAACCATCATTGAAAAAGGAAGAACAATTTTACACGAAGCAAATGCTCCAAAGTGGTTGTGGACTGAAGCATCGAACACAGCGAATTATTTGATCAATAGATCACCATCGAAGTCATTGGATGACAAAACACCATTCGAAGTCTGGACTGGCAGAAAACCAGACTTGAGACACTTGAAAGTGTTTGGGTGTGTTGCAATGACTCTAGTTCCTAAAGAAAAAAGAAAGAAATGGGATGTAAAGTCAACAAAGAAAATGTTCGTTGGTTACGCTGAACACCAAAAGGGTTATAGGTTGATAGATCCAACTACTAAAAAGATGACTATTAGCAGAGAAGTTGTATTCGATGAAAATAAGATGTATTTCAAAGGAGAGAATGAACAAACTGATCAAAGTGAAAAACAAGAAAACAAGGAGCAAGAAACAGTGTACTTACCTATAGATGAAGAGCACGAGAACAACACCAATGAGTCTGAAAGAGATAGAGAGGTACTGGAAGAAAACATGTCAATTGACGAATCTATTTCAAATTTAAATATAAATGATGATGGCAATGAGGGAGCAACAGTCTCAGAGTTGCAAGCAACACCCAAGGCAAGGCCAGTGAGAGAGAAGAAGTTACCAGAGAAATTTGAGGACTACGTAGCACAAGCACAAAAAGGAAGAAGAAAAATCAGTTTAGTGAAGAAAACATTGTAGAACCAAAAAGTTGGGAAGAAGCAATGGACTCAGAACTAAAAGAAGAATGGTACAAGTCAATGGAAAATGAAATGAAATGCTTTGAAGAAAATGAAGCTTTTTCTTTGGTCAACTTGCCACCTGGAAAAGAGCCAATAGAGCTCAGGTGGGTATTTCAAATAAAAAGAGATGAAAATGGAAAAATAACTAGACTCAGGCCAAGGCTAGTAGCAAAGGGATTCATGCAAAAGCTCAACGTTGATTACTTCAACACTTTTGCACCAGTAGTTAGATACGTAACAATAAGATTTTTAATAGCGCTAGCTACAAAATATGATCTCACTATATATCTGATGATAAACTAGACTGCGGTTATTTGTATATAGGAAGCTTTATTGTATTAGAGAGTGAGTTACAGAATTGAGGAGACATGCGTGTGCTCCGAACGGACCGCGAGCTTGGACGTGCGAGCGTAAGCGCAGCTCGACGCAGACTAATTGGTACAGTGCTGTAGCTAAGGCTAAGCTACAGCGCCCTCGCTGGGCCTATACTCATGTATAGTATATGTAGCATTTAGTGGTTTTCAAATATTCTTAACACTCCCACTGAAAATCGCAAATGCTACATGTAATTTCTATTCATAACATACATTTCATTTAAAGTTTACATTTAACAAATTTCTTAAATATTCAAATGTTTTTACAGGAAGCGCCTTAGTCAAGATATCAGCCTGCTGATTTGCAGAATTTACATATCTAACATCAAATACTTTATCATTGTATTTTTCCCTTATAAACTTATATTTTACATCTATATGTTTAGTACGACAGTGATATCTTAAATCTTTTATTAAATGTATGGCGCTTTGATTATCAACCAAAAGAAGAGGTTTCTGTATATCATTGCCACACAGGGCCTTGACTAATCGCGTTGTCCAGACGATTTCTTGGACTGCAGTGCATGCTGCTACAAATGTAGATTCAGTAGTAGACAGGGAAACCGTACATTGTTTGCGAGATCCCCATGATACTACATTACTACCCAATTTTACAACTGTTAATAATATCGTGGACTGATAAATGAAAAGTCAGACAATTAGTTATAATTGTGTATTTATTAATAAAGATATACTTAAACTTGATGCAAAAGGATTCGTGAGGATATACAACCGGCTTGCTCTCTTTCTTATCGCTATACCGTTTTTGTGTTCCAAAAGGGACACACTCGCTGGCTGTGTCGGAATATACGCGCATGCGCATTTATTACATAATACATTTTAATACAGTAAGATGTCGCTACCAGACTTAAATTTACATGTATTCCAACACGCCTCCTTAAATTTAAGTTTTGTTACAATTAGAAAAAAAAAAAATTGATAGATATTTTATTTATCCTTTCATATGATCACCTCTGCTCTGTGCAGATTAACTTATGTTTGTTTTCATTTTAGATTTAGCATGCCGACAAACTTATTGAACTTAGTTTTTCCTAACGCTTTAGTTAGTATATCGGCAACGTTATTTTCACTATCTATCTTTACAACGTCAATCAAGCCTTTCAAATAGTTTTCATGAACGAAGTGGTAGTGAGTTTCAATGTATTTGGAATTCTTTGTGAAATTTCCAAATTTTACAATGCATACGGCACCAGAGTTGTCCTCATAAACCTTTACTGGCTCTTTTATCTCAATTTTAAGATCTTTCAGCAAATCTTTAATCAGTTTCAACTCACTAACTACATCAGATAAAGCAACGTACTCTGCTGCAGTTGAGGATTTAACAACACTGCTTTGTTTCTTAGATTTCCAGTAGATTACGTTGCCAAACAATCTAATTACGAAGCCTGTTGTAGATTTACGGTCTACAGTATGGCCGGCCCAGTCTGCGTCTACGAAGCAATCAAGTGTATCGCAATTCACATTTTTCGTATAAGTTAATTTTTTTTCTCTAGTCAAGTACAAATATTTTAAGACGCGTAAGGCGTACTTGTAATGAGTTTGATCATAGCAGTTCTGGAAACGACTTAAGTAATTGGTACAATAGGCAATATCTAATCGTGATCCTGAACTTACGTAAAGTAGTTCCCCGATTATGCTTCTATAATTTAAATAATCAGATACTGACTGCGCAGGCTCACATTTTAAATTTTGTTCCATCGGTGTTTCGTAGAGTTTACAATTCTCTATGTTATATTTCTTTGATAAGGATTCTATGTATGACTTTTGATCGAGGGTGACAATATCTCTAGCCTTGTTAAATTCTATATTTATTCCTAGATAAGTTTTGACTTCGCCTAAATCTTTCACATTGAACCTTTTTAATAATAATTTCTTAACATTGTTTATTTTCTCTATATTTTTACAACAAGTCAGTACATCATCTACGTAGGATATGAAATAAACAGGATCTTGTTCACGCTCATCGAGAATGTATAAACATTGATCGTTGTTGCTTCGTTTGAAGCCAATACTTTTTAGAAAATTGTCAAGACAATTGTACCATGCTAACGAACTTTCACCTAATCCGTAGAGAGCTTTATTTAGTTTCCAGACCCTACCTGATTTATCGTCGTAACCTTCAGGTTGTTTGACGTAAACCTCTGAGATTATTTCTCCGTTTAAAAATGCGGATTCTACGTCTAATTGATGAACTATCAAATTAAGGTTTACACTAAATGACATTAATAATTTTAAAGTTTGAGATCTTATTACAGGTGAATATATGTTTTCTAATTTATCTCTTTGCTGAAAACCTTTTACAACGATTCTCGCTCTAGATTCTCCATTTGACTTTTGTGTATATACCCATTTTAAATCTAATACATCTTTATCTTTTGGACATTTGACTAGATCGCAAGTGCCATATTTTTTAATGCGTTCCATTTCTTTATTCATCGAATCCTGCCAAGCTTTAGAATTACAACTATTTATCGCTTCACAATAGTTTTCTGGAACATTCGCATTAATGTAGTTAACGTAGATACAATTTGCAAATTTATGTGACTGATAGATATCGGTTTGTTTTCTCTCTCTACCTGACCTCCTTAAAGGAGTATTTACATTTTTATCATTAGATTTTAAACTTATATTCTTTAGTGATTAATCGTTATCATTGTAAATACTATCGTTATCAATTTTTTGACTAAATTCTTCATTTACGACATTTTTGGCACAATCATTGTTTGTTTCAATAAATTTATCTTTACTATCATTTTCACAATTCTCTTTATCATTTTCTTCTCCAGTAAAACCCACTAGTTTCACATCTTCCTCTATCACGTCAACATGTTTAACTACTGTTACTTTATCACCCATAAGTACTCGATGACCTACATTTTCGTATCCCACCAAAATCCCTACATCTGCCTTCCTGTCCCATTTATGCTTTCTTTTGACCTCAGGTACTCTGCAAAAAACTTTACTACCATATAGTCTTAGATTTTTTATATTTGGCTTTTCACCTGTAAATATTTCAAATGGTGTTTTTCTTTGAATAGTATTAGAAAGAGTCCTGTTCTTTAAATAAACCGCTGTTTTTACTACTTCAGGCCAGAATTTTACGTTTATTTTTGCGTCAGCTAGTAAGCATCTTGCAATATCCATCACAGATCTATTGTACCGCTCCGCAGTTCCATTGAGTTCATGGACGTACGGAGGGCATGGCTCAATCAAAATACCTTTTTCCTGTGTGAATTTATAAACCTTTTTACATACTATTTCTTTAGCGTTATCACATCTAATTTTTTAACCCTTTTTTTTGTTAAATTTTCTACTAGATTTACATATTCAACTAGGCATTCAAAGAATTCGTCTTTTGTTTTAATAGTGTAAACTTTAGCTACTTTACTATAATCGTCAATGAAAGATACAAAATGTTTTTCACCTAAATTTCCAGTTATTTGTGGCCCATTCAAATCACAATGAATAATTTCCAATAATTCTTTGGCTCTGTGCCTATCGTTGTCAAATTTTGTATTGTGCATTTTATTTTGTAAACATGTACCGCATTTTAAATAATCACTTTCAAATTTATCTGGTAAGCCATCGATCAGTTTTTCCTTACAAAGTACATTCAAGTAATTGAAATTAACATGTCCAAGCATTTTATGGAACTTTTCCTTTACAGTTATATTGCAAGCTATTTCGTTGTTACAAACATTTTTCTTATCTTTAAGGCTATACATTTTAAGAATATCATTTTCTTTGAACGCTACAGCAATCAACTCATTGTTTCTAGTATAGATTTTTGATACATTGTACTCTGAAAATATTTTGTGCGTTTCAGTTACTTTTCCATAGCTAATTAAATTTTGATACATTTCTTCTACATAGAAAACATTAGATAATTTTACTCTTTTTGTCTCATTAAATACAATAAAATCAACGAAGATATTGCCAACTTTTGTGGCTTGTAAAGTTTTGCCGTCTCCTACTTTTACTGGAATTGGAGTTTTCAAATTTATGTAATCATTAAAGTAATCTATGTTATTTGTTATATGATCAGAGCACCCGCTGTCAAGTATCCATTCGATCTTATCCGCGTTTACATCATTGTTACAATCGTTTTCTAACTTACAATCTACTTCAGTGCAGAATGTGCTACTGAACCTTTCGCTATTACTTACTGACCGTGTAGAATCTTCTCCATGCCGTTGCCAGCTCCCGCGACCGCGTGAAGTTGGATACCTGCCTCTGCTTGGGTTCACGTTGTTGCCATGTTGTCGCTGATGGTGGAAAAGACCCCGTGCGCCTCCTCGCGTCACGTGCATATCTCGGCCTCTGTTTCCCCTGCTGTTGTATCGCCATGTAGAGGTGGATGTAGATGTACGGTGATTCGGGCACGTATATTGTGTGTGACCAGGTTTATTGCACTTGAAGCACACGCCATCGAACTTCTTTTCACAAAGGAAAGCGTTTGAATTTCCGCTCCGGTTTCTACTCAGTTTATTTTCTTCTTTTTCCTTGTCTTCTGCTGCTTTTATTTTGCTTTTTACAAATTCAACTGTCTGGTCTTCTTCTTTCAAAACGTCGATGAGATCTCCAATGTGACTAAATGAACTTGGCAGTGTTCTTAGTAAATAATTTAACTTTTCTTTGTCACTAACTGTAGCACCTGCATTTTTTAGTTCTGTTATCATTTTTTCAAAATCGTAAAAGAAATCTTCTGAAGTGTCATAGTCTTTTAACCTCACATTTTCTATTTTGTTCCTTAAGCTGATTTGCAATGCTGTAGATTTTCGTATGTACATTGAGTCCAATTTTCTCATTATTTTAAATGCAGAGTCTTCAGCGTTTAAAAATTCCATTTGTCTGTTAGAGAGAGCACTATATATATAATTGACTGCCTTGATATCTTTTTCGTCCCAGGTTGCGTTATCACTTTCGATTTTTTCTCTTTCAACGACGTCTTCACATTTTTTCCATTTTAGGAAAATTAATAAACGTTTTTTCCACGTGGTATAATCTTTTCCGTCAAATACAGGAATAAATATTTTGCTGTCTTCGCTCATCTCGTTAGCGTCAGACTTTTCAAACTTTTCAAATATAGAATTTTTCAGCAGCAAAACTCTTCTTGTGACTTTTAAGAAGAATTTCCTAACACCTTTGATTAATTTTTCTTGTTCTAAAACTGAAGTTTTATCGGTGAGATTTTCTTCCTTAACCTCAAAAGCGTTTTCGTCACCACGTGTTTTTACCGGTTCTTCTTTGTTCATTACAACACCATACAACAGTCATTTTTATTCTAACCACGTGTTTTGCTACCATGTTAATAATATCGTGGACTGATAAATGAAAAGTCAGACAATTAGTTATAATTGTGTATTTATTAATAAAGATATACATAAACTTGATGCAAAAGGATTCGTGAGGATATACAACCGGCTTGCTCTCTTTCTTATCGCTATACCGTTTTTGTGTTCCAAAAGGGACACACTCGCTGGCTGTGTCGGAATATACGCGCATGCGCATTTATTACATAATACATTTTAATACAGTAAGATGTCGCTACCAGACTTAAATTTACATGTATTCCAACAACAACAAAACCAGTAATTGATTTTCTGCTCATTTGATCTGCTGCATAGTCAGCATCGCTGAAAGCACAAATTTCTTTACAATTGTTATTTCTCTTATAAATTAAACCATAATCAAGCGTTGCTTTTACATATTTTAAGATTCGCTTTACGCCACTTACATGGATTTTATCTGGATTTTCATTGAACTGACTCAATACTCCCACTGCGTAAGCGATATCTAAACGTGATCCATATGCAAGAAACATTAAGTGCCCGATCGCCTCTTTGTATGGAAAATTAATTTCTTTACTACATTTTCTCGTTTCAAACATACTTGACATACTATTTGGATCAGCTGGTATACGTACAGTGTTCGCTTCTAACATATTAAATTTATTAACAATCTTTTCACCATACATTCTTTGATTTATAAGTACTGATCCATTGGCTAAATTATTAATTTCGATTCCTAAGAATACATTTAATTCATCAGTTTTGATTTCAAAATTTTGTTTAAGGTATGTCAGAAATTCTTCAACTTTTCTTTTATTTCTAGAAGCCACGATACCATCATCGACATAAGTTATTATGATCAAAAAATCAAAGTCATTCGAATCCTTGCTAACAAAAACGCAAGAGTCTTCGTCAGTAGGATACAAACCAAACTTTTTCAAACATTCTATAAATATTTTGTACCAGCATCTGCCTGATTGTTTCAAACCATACAAACTTTGTTTCACAAAACAAACTTTATTTGAGTTATCACTAAACCCTTCAGGTTGTTTCATATAAATTGTTTCATCGATTTTGCCATTCAAATAGGCTGTGGTAACATCGAACTTTTGACTGTACATATTTTTAGAAATGATTATAGATAAGAAAATTCTTAATGAAGTATACCTAGCCACTGGACTAAAAAAGTCAGTGTAATCTACGCCTTCTTCTTGTAAATAACCTTTAACAACTAATCTAGCTCTGAATTTCTTTTCCCCTCCAGGCTCATATTTTATTTTAAAAACCCATCGATTCGATAACACTTTTGCATTTTTCGGAGCCTCTACTAAAATCCAAGTTTTATTTTTATGTAATGCGATCATCTCATCTTTCATAGCCTTTTTCCAATTTTCAGAATCAACACTGTTTATCGCTTCTTCAAAATTTTTAGGAGTATCAACTTCTGCTAAAAATAATTCTTCTACATTTTCGAAATCAAATACAAAATTGTTAACAACATCTCCACGGACTGGTGGCTGTAAATTTCGTCGATCTCGCAAATTATACCTTGGTTCATTATTTACATTGTTTACATTGGCAGGCTCATTTTGCATTTCAACATTTTGATCTCTTATTTCAATAGCATTTTCAAAATTATTCACATTATCCATCTCGAAATTATTTTGATCATTCATTTCTAAATTATTCTCAAATAAATTTTGGTTTACATTTTCATCACCAAGATTATTTTCAATTTCAAGATTATTCTCAGCTAAATTATCATTTTCAAAATCATTTTCTATGTTTTGATTATCAAGAACATTTTGATTGTTATCATTCGCGACAATGTTTGGCTCAACAACTGCATCAAACTCTTTTGATTTGATTAACATATCATAAAAATAATCATCATGTTTTTCTTGGTCAACTTCCAAGTTATCAGTTTTAAATTCATCTTTAAACCAAACATCTCTGTGTGTCTCAATTTTGTTTTTATCAGTTAAAATTCTATAACCTTTTGTGCAATCGTCATAACCCACGAAAATTCCTAATTTCGATTTCGCGTCCCACTTTTTTCTACGACTTTTATCAATGTGTACATACGCTTCCGTCCCGAACGATTTAAAGTGTTTCACACTACACTTGCGACCATGCCAAAGTTCGTACGGACTTTTGTTTACAAAGCGAGTTTTTCTGCTTCTATTCAAAACATGCGCGGCCGTGTTTACCGCTTCTGCCCAAAGACGCTTCGGCAGACCTTTAGAGTACAGCATCGTATACCATTCGCGAAATACATTTCGTTCATGTCTTTTTCAGTAAATTCAAACCCGTTATCAGTTCTAAATGTATCTACTTTTTCTCCGGTTTCTTTTTCAAATCTCTGTATAAAGTTTTTAAAACAACTTTTAACTTCAGTTTTGCTTTTCAAAAAATACAAAGTAACATACTGCGAATAATCATCTTTTATCAAGAAAAAGTACAAAGCACCTCCTATAGAACTTTCCTCCATAGGACCGCAGAGATCTGCATGTAACAATTCTCCTACTCTGCTTGTTTTAAAGTCACTAGGTAGGAATGAAAAACGATGTCATTTACCAAGTGCACATCCATCACAAAAATTATTTTGGCAATCACCCTTAACTTTTATGTCATTATTTTTGAGAAATTCTTTTACGTAAGAAAAATTTTGATGTGCCAATCGTTCATGCCATAATTGCATCTCGCTTTTATCAGAAATAATATTTTCATTGCCCATCAATATTTTTTCAATAATCTCAACTTTAATTTTCATCGTAAAAATAGTTTCGTGCTCTTTTTTACACCCGACAACAACAGTCTTATCATTCTTACAAAAGGTACATTTCGTATTGTTTGATTCAAACAGCATTTGTTTTTGGAGAGCTTTACCCATTGAAAATAAATTGTATTTTAAACCAGGAACATACAAAACTTTTTCTAAATATTTACTTTCCCATTTTGTCCCATTAAATGCTAATACATCAATATCCCCCTCTCCTACAGCGTACAAAATCTTACCGTCGCCTAATGTAACCGGTCTATGCTCTATATCTTCATATGTAGCAAACCATTCGTGCTTGTCGCACATGTGGGCTGATGCTCCGGAGTCCAGAAACCACGATGTCGAACGATCTTGGCAGTCAGCTGATGGAGTGATGAGTACCTCTTCTGTCGGTAATGCAGCTACCTCTCCTACCAGCGCGTTGTCCCTCCTTCTCGTCGACTCGCCGTTGAACTGCTTCGGGCCGGACTTGTTTTTGTTTTGCTCCGGAGTTCTCAGAAGATTCCAACACTCGCTCTTGCGGTGTCCCGGCTTATTGCAATGCCAGCATTTACCTTGTTTTGACTGGCCTTCTGCGTTCTTCTCCGAGTTTTGCCCTCTTGACTTGTAATTTTGAACTTTCTTTGGAAAGCGTTGATTATTTTCGTTTCCCGCTAAAAACGCACTGTTTTCGGCACTTTCTTGATTTTTCATTCTCATCTCTTCCATGATCAAGCGCGATGTTAAATTTTCAACGGTTTTCTGATCCGTTGCAGCAGAATCCCACGCTGAACGAAAATGGTTGAAATTAGATGGAAGAGTCATCAGAATTTTTGTGATTAACATGCCTTCCGAGATTTCTTCTTCGAGTGTTCTCAGTGAATTGCACAAATCAGTAATTTTCGAAATGTGCGTTGCAATATCATCACTCGGATCTTTCTTGAAACTGAACCACTTCTGTTGAAGCACATGCACATTTATATCAGATTTATTCTCATAAATCGCCAGGAGTTTGTCCCACATGGATTTTGCACTCACACAATTCATAATATGCGTCATCGGCTGTTGTTCGATTAAAGTAGCAATGAACTTTTGTGCGATTCCATCCTTTTTTAGAAAATCCTTCAGCTCCTTTTCGTATGTTAGCACTTCTGCCGGTTCGGCAGCTCCCGGTGGAGCTTCCGGCTTAGTTTCGGTTCCGTTCACAACATTAAATGCATCATGAGAGGTTAACAACACACGCATCTGAAACTTCCACACTCCCCAGTTTTCAATGTTTTTCAACTTTGCAATTCTCACTGGATCGGTATCCATTTTCACAAGACAACTCTTTTGCACTTTCGCACGGAGGCTGGCGACAGAGTCCAATTGCAATCAACACTATACTTTAACCTTGTATGTGTCACACCCAACAGTCTGGGCCCATAACCTGATAATAAACTAGACTGCGGTTATTTGTATATAGGAAGCTTTATTGTATTAGAGAGTGAGTTACAGAATTGAGGAGACATGCGTGTGCTCCGAACGGACCGCGAGCTTGGACGTGCGAGCGTAAGCGCAGCTCGACGCAGACTAATTGGTACAGTGCTGTAGCTAAGGCTAAGCTACAGCGCCCTCGCTGGGCCTATACTCATGTATAGTATATGTAGCATTTAGTGGTTTTCAAATATTCTTAACAATATCATCTGGATGTAGAAACAGCTTTTCTAAGAAGCTTACTACAAGAAGAAATTTATGCTGTGCAGCCTGAACCATTCGTTAAAACAGGCGAAGAAGATAAAGTGTTAAAACTAAACAAGGCTGTCTACGGTTTAAAACAAGGGTCACGAAACATTCACAAATATATTAGTCAAGATGGGACTGAAGCAGAGTGAGGTGGATCCTTGTGTTTATCTATATAAAAATGAAGAAAAGAAGGAGTGGCTGATCGTAGCAATTTACGTGGATGACCAAATGGTCTTAGTTTCATCAGAAGAATTAAAGAACAATTTTGTAAATCAATTAACCAAGAATATGAAGATCAAGGATATGGGAAAATTGAAACATTTTTTGAACATCAAATTTGAATACTTAGAAGAAGAAAAAGGATACAAATTGACTCAAGAAAATTACATTCAGAATTTGATAATTAACTTTAATCTAGAAGGATGCGGTACAATGAAAACACCTTTAGAAACAAGTTTAAAGTTAGAACAAATTGAAAACAGTCCAGAAGTGCCAAATTTTCCACATTCTGAGGGAGTTGGTTCAGTTTTATATCTAGGACAAACATCAAGACCAGATATATGCTATGCATCAAGTTATTTAAGCTCGTTTAATAAAAATCCAAAACGCATACATATAGAAAGCTTAAAACACTTACTAAGATATTTACACGCTACTAAGAAAGTAGGATTGGTAATTAAAAAACGACAAGAGTGACTCAATAGTTGGATACTGTGATGCAGATTGGGCAAATGATGTAAGAGACAGAAAGTCTATCACAGGATACATATTCTTTTATAACGGCTCAGCTATTTCTTGGTCAACGAGCAAACAGAAAACAGTAGCCACATCAACATGCCAAGCAGAGTACCAAGCCTTGTCAGCAGCGTGCAGCGAAGCTATTTGGATTAAGCAGTTGATTAATGAATTTGATCCTGAAGTAGCAGCCAAACCAGTTCAGATGAAGGTAGATAACAGAAGTGCTATCGATTTATCCATGACAGCATCATACAAGAAAAACGCAAAGAACATTGATGTAAAACATCATTTTATAAGAGAACAGGTCAAGGATAAAATTGTTGAGATCCAGCATGTAAATTCTGAAGACATGGTCGCTGATTACCTGACCAAGTCATTAGAATTACCTAAACATCAGTTCTGCGTCATCAATTCTAGGTTGGAAGGAGAAATTCTAGGATAATAAACAAGAAGAAATACAAAGAAGAAATAGTGACTTTAAAAGTGTTTATTATTACACATTAATTACTTGAAAGTTTATTTTTGATTTTAGTTTACTTGAAAAGACACTAAATACTTAAAATCAGACTGGTTAAATTTTGTTAATATTATTACTAATTCGTTATTGTTAATTTTTATAAAAGTTCATTTTATTGTTACATATAAAAGTTAAAATGTTGATTAAGAATTGAACTTATATTTTAGAGGGAGTGTTGGGATAAAATATAGTATCATACATATAATAGTACTACACTTGATACTCATGTACATATATATATACATACACTATGTAACTTAACGCACATACTTACTATACCTTATTAAACGTAGTCGTACGCTAACCTTGTGTGCTTTCACTTACCTGCTTACCTATCTACCTAAACCTATTAATTACCTTCATAATGAAATATTAAGTGACAGTGATACGTTGACATGGATGGAAAAGGAACTGTCTGTATTCAGTCAAACAATAGAAGATAGCAGAGACAGGTTGGAATTAGACAGACACAGAGAACGAGTGGAAGCAATGAACAGTGAATCAATCATTGCTGAGCATCGTTACAACGGGGATATTGAAAAAGCCATTTTAAAAACTGTGGAGCAACTAGACATGGGTGAAATGAACGTAAAATGTAAACATTGCAATGCAGAAAGGTTCGAATATGATACAGGAAGGGTGGCAAATAATTGCTGTCATGGAGGAAAAATAACATTACCATCATTAACGGAATATCCTGATGTACTTCAACGTCTGCGAGAAGGGAATGACGAAGTATGAGGACACTTCAGACAACATATACGATCATATAATGACGCGTTTGCGTTTGCATCATTCAATTGTACCGTGGCAGATCTGGGGAATCCAGGACCATGTGTGATGAAAATAATCGGGGATGTGAGTTACAAAATATCTACAAGTTTAGAGACCGCAAACAATAACCGACCGAGATATGGACAAATTTACATCTACGACGCACAAACTCAGCTAGCGCTGAGAGAAAATGACGCAAGAAGAGCAAATCTGTTAGAAATTATTGGTAGACTGATAATAGATATCAATCCTTATGCAGCAAATTTTAAAACAACGTACGTGCGATTTGTTAAGGGAGAAAGCCTGGTGAGATTAAACTTTATAGCACTCAAGGAAGACGATAGATGGCGGTACAATACGCCAACTTGTGGTGAGCTAGCAGCTCTGATCGTTTCAGATGACGGGGCAGTATCTGAAAATATAGAAGTACAAGTATTTCCAAAACAAGACCGTGCAGTTGGATATGTGCCGAAATATTCGCATCACGTTGATCCAATGACTTTTCCATTACTATTTCCGAGCGGAGATTTAGGATGGAGCTATAATATGAAACACGTAGGAACAAACAAGAAAATCTTTCCTGTTCCATACTATGGACATTGATTGAACACAGAAAATCAAGTTGACCTAAACCCGATTCCGACTAAGCGTTAGGTACAACGCAGAAAATCAAACTGACCGAAAACCGATTTCGACTAATAAAGCGTCACCCCGCCTCGAACCTACAAAATGGAGACCAGCTGCACAAAATAATGATTGCAGGAAAGCAATTTTTGAAACACAATTTCATGTAATCTTTGTGTTATTCCAATGTAGAAAATCTATTTTACTTTTTTTTGTCTTTCACTTAATTAGGTTTATTCCTTCATAAAGCAAGTGTAGGTTAACCTACGCATGTCAAGGAAGTACAACAATCTTTAAAAACTTGATCAGCCGTAGCTTCTGCATTAATAACCAAGATGGGAGCTGATAAAGAAGAAAAGGTTTGTTTTATCAACCAATCCTCATGCACCTCATGAATAGTTCTGAGGAGCTCTAAATAAATGTTCGATTCTTCCTCACGAGAACGGGATCTGACTCGGGCGAAAAAAGTTTCTGGGGAAACTCGCAAATAAACAATTGAATCTACTCTGAGCTCAGACGAGCGAAGGCGAAGATCGAAATTTTTCATCAATCAATGAGATTCGAAGTCAACTTCGAACTAAATTTAAAGTGAAAAATGTTAAATAAATTTATTTGAAAAAAAGGATCGATATCAATTATTTGTACTTATAAACCAGACGCAGTAAACTATATCTCTATACGTAGATATAAGTAAAAAAATCTGAAAATATTGACTATAGCAAAATAAGTCGCCGAATGCAATTGGGGTTGCATGGCATCGGGAGTTTTGTACATGTGAGTGGATTCGTTTACGAAAATAATCTGAGCAGACCTGCATAGGGAGCCAATAGCAATGTCAGGTTGATCGGAAGCAACCGATCAACAGTTGCAGACCTGTCATCAAATCAACATAAATGAATTCACCTGTCTCATAGACAATGCATAAGGAAATAGTGAGGCGCGTAGCGCCGAGGTGGCGTTCGCGCTCGAAGCGAAGCAAGGCCCTAGTGTTGAAAACTCCCCCCGGGGCTGGGGGGATCAGCAGTTTCACGTATTATCAACCAAGCAACTGACCACGCCAGTAAAAGAAGTTCTTCATAACCAACAATACTATTGCGTCCAAAACATTGGTAACATACCGTCGTCATCGTGAAGTTGAAAAGTTGAGAAAATCCCGTACAAAAAATATGTACACCGAAATTATACTACAGAAAAATAAAGGTCAATTAAATACATGAACGTTTATCGTTTATATTTACATGAATATATCAAATCTTTTACAGGCGACAGTAGCATCTCTAAGACGCTCAATTTATTTTTTCACCTTTTTTTAAAGTAGTCAACTTTGAGCTGAATACATTTTGGAAAATTTTGAAAATACTTCATTTTTAGTTTCAATCATTTCAAGACACTTTCTATAAAGAATTTTAATTTGCTTTGTTCAGCATTTTTAAAATTATGAATTGAAAAAATGCGAGATCACAAGTTTTGAAAATATCCAAAAAATTCTGAAACACTTATCTCTGCCAGAAACACGTTGAAGATATGTAGAAGGATCCACTTATTTTATGAGTTTTTCCCAAAATTTTGCCCATACTTTGCAAATGAATTAAAACTATTTAATTTAGTTAACAGCAAGTCGATCGCGCTGCTCAACTCGCTGTAATCAGTTTTGGCGTTTTAGAATTTCAGCGAGGCTCTTTTGTGAGTTCATCGTCAGCTGCTGCAGCAGGCTCTGACGTGACACAATATATGCATTTCGACAATGGATATCAATCTTGACTGAAAATATATTCTCATATTTTCGTCAATGTTCTCTACAAGTATGTAGATCTATTCTACCTCTCACAAATATGCTTTTATTGCATATTCCAACAAGCCAATTTATAACTCATTCTTGATCAAGTTCAACTCCTTTCATTTTCTAAGTTCTAATTACTCTGGAAGTAGCGATTCCAACATTCATCAAATCTCAGAATCAACTTTCTACGAATAACAATTTCACACTCAACAGTGATTGATATTAATTTAAACTAGTTTTTCCATTCGATACTAATTGTCTTTTCGACCGTCCATTCCCTGCGTACAGAATTTGAGATTATAAATGACGTGTAATTACGCGCAGACGACGAATCTGTTTAGTTCAAGGTTCAGTTCAACCCACGAGTTCGACAGCCGTTTGTCGGAACTAGTTCACTACCCTTAAAACACAAATTACATTATGAATTTATTTATTTATTTATTTATTTATTTATTTATTTATTTATTTATTTATAGAATTTTACAGGCTAAATTTCGTTAGCGTGATTAAAAATTAACGGTGTTAATCATAATTTTTAGATTGAAACTAAAGAATAGCCCGACACTGTTACGTTTTATTACGTAGTTGTGTGAAAAATATGCAGGCAGCGGATTGCAAGCCGTTACGTTTGCCGGCCCAAGTACAATGAATGGGATAAGGCAGCGGCTGTCCCTGTGGCTCCTGGGCGTCCCACTGTGTGGCCAAATCAAGGATTGGTGAGCATTCGTAAAAAAGTTGATCTAATTAAACAAAATAATTTATGCAACGGTTTTCGGGGTCGCTGAATCCGAATCCAAAGTCCAAATTTCGAAAACCAAAATGGTGGATTTGATAATGGCGAAAAATGTTGAAAAAATCGTTTAATATCCTTAGTTTTCATCCAACTTGTTTGAAACCAAATTTTCATAGTATTATAAGAGCACTGAAAATATTTACAAGGTTAATGTGGCATAAAACAAGATGGCGGACCATATGTGACCGGAAAAAAGGCTAATTCACATTGTTTTGATTGTGATAATGTACCTATTGCGATTATTTTATCAATAATGCGTAGGTCGTAGTTTTTGGCGGTCGCTGAATCTGTTTGAAAAGAATAAATTCTGAAAGAACCGTATAGCGGATTTAATTGATAAAAATGTCAGAAAAACTTTAATTTTCATTCATACTGACAATGAGTGATTTATATCAAAATAAAAATCAAATGTTTTGATCAGATCAAATTCGACTCAAAAAAAAGTCTAGGTAATACAATTTAATTTGCAATAATTTACTTATGTTGGATATTTTATTTATAATGAGTAACTCGAAGGTATTTTAAGATCGCGATAAAATATGATACATTTTAACAAAAAACTTTTTGTACACAAATTTATTGTTATACAAAGATAAGTATTCTACTTAAAAATATACATAGTTAACCAAATGCATCTCCAGAATTTTCGGAATCGATTTCGTCTTTGTAAGAACTTAAACTACCAGTAACGCTTGACGATGGAATCGGACTTGATCTGTTACTAAAAGGATTTAAAGCAAGTAACATTTCAGTTACCTGTGTACGGAAACATTTTCTATTTCTTACTTTCAAATCACATTTCATAGAAATAAGAGGATCAGAGTTAACAAAACAGTCGCTGCATAACATCTTTCATTGCCTGTTTTCTATCACATCTTCTAGTGTAGTCCCGCCGAAACTTTTTTAAATATTTATTCGAACACTCTTGAGCATGTTCTGATAAAAACCCAACATGTAAAATACTTGCGTCAATTATTCTTTTACCATGAATCAAAATCTTCTGAATAGATGTTGGCATATTATACCACGGATACTTTTCTAGATACTTTCTTGCTATAACTAATCAATAATTCTCAAAGAGTTCCTTACTAATTTCTAATCCAAAAGTAAGTTCTTGCAGGATTATATGAAATCTATCCAGTAATTCTTCATTGAAACCTGTAATTTTTTATGTATTCAAATCGCAAATTTGATTACGAAAAGTCATATAAAACTGGCAGTCGGCACGGTGAGGATCTGAAATTTGTTTACATAGTGTATAACAATTATATCTATCTATAAAAATTTGTTTCGTCGCGGGGGACTGCAGGGGATTTTACTTATGCCATTTTTTAATTGATTTTTCAGCAAAAAATGTGCTTACACAATTTAATTATTACTAATTTATTTATTATTTTCTTATTTATTGAATTAAATAAAGTCCTAGGACGTACCTTGAGAAACAAAATCCATTTCACAGAATGAAAATCGGTTGATGTTTCTTGTTTTTATATTATTTTGAAGCTAAGCGTTATGCTGTTAAAAATACTACACGGCAGCGGCCAGACCAGTGGGCCAGACTGATTGTGAGTAACGAGGTAAGCAGCACAGTGATGGGGATCAGGGCCGAATTTAGAGGTCGAGAGGCTTCGGGGCAACAAAGGAGTGGAGGCCCCCTGGCCCCAAATTATTTTCCAAATAAAGTGGACAATTTTTTTCCGTTGAGCTTTTCAATGAATAATTTGTTGTGGAACCAAGGATAGATTATTTTATTATTTAACAAACATATAAATATAATCGGAAACGAGAATTATCTGAAATTAAATTCTAGCGTTAACGAACGGAATCTTCCGAGCTTTTTTTGCCGAAAAATCGTTGATGATTTCGCTGAAATCCAGTTCCCGGAGTAGATCACTTTCAATACTCAGAAGAAAAAGCTTTGATAGACGATTTTGTCCCATCAAGGTTCGAAGCGTATTTTTTATAATTTTCATTTTTGAAAATGAGCGCTCTCCCGTGCAATTTGATACCATCAAAACCAAATACATTCTCAGTGCAATTTCAAAGTTTGGGAATGTAGCTCTGAAATTTTGATCTTCGAGAATTTGGTAGTAAAATAGTTCCGGAGATTGGTCTTTTCCATAGTCCTTTTTAGCAGTGTATATATGAGAGTTCTGGACCACCAACCCCCCTAGCTCCCCCCTAGTTCCCCCCTAGCTCCCCCCTAGCCCCCCCCCCTAGCCCCCCCCCGCGACTCGCGGCGCACCCTCCCCCCCCCGGTCATTTTCGGTGACTATTCCCATAGGATTTGACACACACACACACACACACACACACACACACACACACACACGCGCGCGCGCGCGCACAAAATAATTCCTGTCGAGACTTGTTTGGCGCCGGAAAGCCGCACATAAATCGGATAGGGTAAACATCCGCTAGATCTATTGAAAAAATTTCAGGAAATTGCTCTTTGAGATGGTGCCGACAATGCACTTAAACCAATCTGGGATAGTGGGGGAGTGGTCCCCATAAAAATTCCTCGCACAATATGCGTGTCGAGACTTGTCCAATGGAAAAATTGTAGTGGGGGTGGGTGGTATATAAAGCGTACGTCTATCGTGATCGTCACTCTGTTCTCATCGTATTCTCATTGTGAACTGTTCTCGCTCGTGAAATAACCTCGAAACGCGATGGATCTAGCAAAAGTTAACCACGTCAGCCGCCTGGAGAATCTGCCAACGAAGAAGATGTCGGAACTCGAAATTGGGGGAGTGTATGACGTCATCGGGTTACGACTGGTCAAAACAAAATTCGGGGTACGTGTTCTGGCGACAATCGATGGAGAATACAACGTCTTCTTACCACCGAGAATCGCAAGAGTTCTACAAGAAGATTCCAGTCAGCTGACTGAAATGTGTAGCATGGCCGGAGAAAATCGTCTGCAAATGAAATACCTTGGTGGAGAATTCAACAAGTTCGAATTTTCATGCAGTTATGCGCCTTAAATGAACTATGCGATCCCCCTCTACTTCCACAAAATTCATCCACGAGGGGGTAAAAGCGGGTGTGCTGGAGATGGAATAGTCAGTCTTCCACATACAATCCGTCAGTATATAATCGAGCGCAACATTCCCACTCCTCAACATGGCGATGATCCTAGACGTGCAATGTTTTATCGGTCATAACATGAAGTTTGTACCCAAGGAAGTCGCAGTCGTGAATGTAAACGGGTCGGGTCTGGATTACATCATTTTCAAGCCGCCCTATGATTTGGCAAGCCTACCACTTGAATGTAGAGCTACCAATGTATGGTTGACGCACAATCACCACGGAATATCATGGAATGCAGGCAACAAATCTCACGAGGATGTGACGAAGATTGTGAGAAAAATGGTTGAAAATGCGTGTTACGTATACGTCAAAGGGGCGGAGAAGAAAGCATGGCTGACGGAGATCGTCGATGGTACAACGAGGGTTATTAATATGGAAGATTTGCATATCATACCCCCTGCACTGGAAAAATTGAGGTATATGGAAGCAGCATCGTGGCACGACGTGAACCATGGATACTCTCCAGCGAATAACCTCCAGCAAGCAGCAGCGCCAGGCTCAATTTGGTATGATGACAACTCTGAATACATCCCGGCATACAATTGCGCCTTTGAAAATGTGCAGCGACTAAGGAGTTGGTATTCGAAGGAGTGTACCAGCTCCCTCGAGAAATCCTTCCGTCTGTACAAAGAATTGGACGGTTTAAGGGCAATGATGTCCGAGGATATAGCTTTTTTACCAAAAGAATTTATCTGCACGTTCGCATCAAACTCCATCAATGATGCGTGGGATAAACTACCAGAGAATATGAAAATGGACCACGCCGTCGCAAGGTTCCGCAGATGTAGCATACATTATACACCAGGACCCGATGGCGATATCGTGGATGGACCGAATCCTCTAATTAAAGACTGTTTAGCTTGCAATCGTGTGTATAGATAATATGGACAATATTTACCAAAATAACAATAGAATTTATTACGATATATACAATTATATTCGCGTTTATATGTAGAATATTCGATAGAATTAATCTCAATTATATCATAGCTTATACATAGAATTAAAAAGATTTACTATTCGATAAAATTATAATCTAGAAATAGGATACATTACAAATATATATCTTTATAACTTTTACCCATTCTCCTCATACAAAATGTAAATGTTATGAATTTTTACTTGTGAAAAATATATAATCAATAATTATGAATTTTGCGTGGTTTATTCCTCGAAATCATCCATAAAATCATTATCGCTATCCTGTTCGTTAACATTATCATCATCATCGCTATTTTCGACATCTATAATTATTACGATAGTTTCATTCGCCCATTTTTCTACAATTATTTGCATACATATATCACCGTAATTTATATAATATTGGCTGTTTGGTCTCACTCGAGCAGCTCGCGCATCCTCAACGAGATCCCGAAGCTCCTCCAACGAGAACTCGCGTGTTGCTTCGGAAAAGCCTATAATTATCTCTTCCTCAGCCTCCTCATCCTCGCCCCAATCAACGCTCGACCACTCGTCGTCATCATCACTCGAATGAGATGACATTTTTTTTCTTTCCAAAATTGATTCGCGATGAAAAATCTGTAAAAAGAGCAAGCCGAAATAGAAAAGTTGATGCTGCTGCACTCATCATTTATATGCATGATAAATCTCCAATTCAAAAAAGTTTTCACCTATTCAAAATGAGTGATACGGAGAAGGTGTGGAAGATACTAGAATTTTATTTTAATGTAGTGCTACTCACCAATCCTCGCCCGAATAATAACCATCATCGTCAGCTCTATCTATGTCTCCCAGGATTTCACGGATTTCATCAATCTGATCCAGAAGTAAACCGAATTCAAAGCGTGCGTCATTACCGCCATTCCAAACACCCTCCACCTCCTCAACCTCCTCCTCCTCCTCCTCCTCCTCCTCCTCCTCCTCCTCCTCCTCCTCCTCCTCCTCCTCCTCCTCCTCCTCCTCCTCCTCATCCTCCACATCACTCGATGATGATTCGAGATGATGCTCGCCAGCCAAATTATGTTCAAACTCGCGATGATCATCACCAACACTATCGTCAATACATCGCTCGGGGTTGATAATTAGCGTATCAGCATCACTATCAGTCAATTCATCCTCATCATCCTCCTCATAATAAGCCGCCCCTCTGCACACCCGCTTATATGTCGGCGATCGTGGTGGTGAATGGGGTGGGGAGTCTGATGGCCCCCTTTTCTGTCCGTTCATATTTTTTCGATATGATTCTAAAATTTTTCCAGAATTTTTATGGATACGATGATAGGGAATACAGAAAAGTTAAAACAAATCGAAAAAAAAAAACTTTTGTTAACATACTAATCAAATGCGATAATCATTACGGAATTCAAATCAACATTATCGTAAGAGGATTGGCGTAGCAGCACATACATATATATGTGTATTCTATAAAGTACTCACAAAAAAATATAAACTCGTTGAAGTCTTGAGGTTTTTCCAATGAACACCGATTTTTTTCTTTCTCACAGCTCACTTTATCAAAAACGCCTGTTTTAACACGAAGGATTTGTCAAAATTACCAGAGAAGTTTTCAAACCACTGTTCGAATTAATACTAAAGGACTCGCACCCGCCCTCCACCGAGCAAAACCCAGCCGGCCAATCATTCGTAGAGCACGCACCACGTGACATAGAGACGAAAGAGTGACGCGGGGGAGGCGGTATAAGCTAGGAGATAATTTTCTCAAGAGCTCGCCAGCTTTCCGTTACATACCCCACGCTAATATGGTTGGGGATGTGCAGGCTCGGACTTGCTCGCTATCAAGAGTCGTAAAACCCCAAAACTACATGTGCACATACCATCCGGTGAAGAGCGGGCAAGATAAGATTCTTTCTCACACCACACACTGTTCGCCACCCGCTTTTCGTTGACCGATTTTTCCCACCACATGGCCCACGCTGCTTAACGACTCATAAAACCCAAAAATTTAGGGATGGTGGGAGGGGGACTGCGGACCCCGTCGCCTCTGACGTCATTTTTTACATGAATTTCATCATCTCTGCAGAGTCGGGAGGGCAATAAAACCCAAAAATTTAGGGATGGTGGGAGAGGGACTGCGGACCCCGTCGCCTCTGACGTCATTTTATCCTCCGATATGCGCAGAACGCAGTGCGCACCGTTCCCAAATTCTTGCGATCTATCGGTCTATATACATATAAGCTCAACACATCCGATGCAGACTCGTCAGTCTTACACAATACGTGCAAGTCAAAAAAGTTATACAAAGTTCAGCTTATATCAACGTCAAAGTCATGGCAGTCGAAGCGTATATGGGACTTGCGGAGCAGATGGAGGGGACGTACAATTTGCTGAGAGAGCAACCACCCGGAGAAGAGAATGACGCTGTCATCAATCATTGGACTGATATTGGAATTGCAAATATCCAAGTTCTGCGCGATATTTCCATGCAACGAGGAACAACCGTTGGTGCGAAAATACGGATCCAACATACGATCGCACTCCTGCAATCTTGGGTGACGAAGATCAAGCAGTTGCAGCAGCGCACAGTGGTGACGGGTGGAAATATCGGTACTCCTGCGGGTGTACAATGGGACGACGTGGATAGCGCTTTTGCCAGCCGAATCAGAACGGGGGTTGTCACAAATCTCCGTCATAAAAATTTGGACGCCTTTCTGGACGATGTGCAGCGCGTCGTCACCGAGAAGTTGGAGCTGATACTGCGCGAGGAGGGAAATGTGAAGGTTAACCTCATATTATCGTGCAAATTCGAAAATGCCAAGCACGAAGAGATCTCCACCGAAGTTAAGAGTTTCAACACCTCCAACGTGGCGATTCTCCTCCCATCGAGCGATATAAATGGTTGGTTTACACGTGCACGGGGTGATCTGCAGTCAAAGGTGGAAGATTTCGAGCAACGCGATTCCGGCTGGAGTATGATTGAGATCCTTAACCTCACTGTAAATATCAATCGCTATCAGCCTCTCACCGCGGGGGCTTCAACATTCGTCGACCTGCCCCAAGACATTCGACATAAAAAGGCTGTAATTAACGTGAGGAACGAGGACGAAAGATGCCTTCTCTGGTCCGTCACAGCAGCCCTCCACCCGGTCAACACCCACACCGATAGGACTAGCCGTTATCATCGATATATTTCCGAGTCGGACTGTACAGGTATCAATTTCCCTGCTACTCTACATGATGTGAAAAAGCTTGAGAGATTGAATAATTTGCGTATCAATGTATATGGTATAGAATCTCAAACTTTTTCGCATCATGCAAAATCAAATAAAAGCGTCATCGTGCCAATTTATTTGAGTAAAAATTTGCATAGCGTAAACATTGACACGATCCATCTTCTAATGGTTGAGAGTAATCCGGAAGACAATATGACTGCTGAGTTTGCACCGAGATTCCACTTTGCTTGGATTAAAGATCTTTCCCGATTGGTGAGCAAACAATTGTCTGATCATAATGGCCAGCTGTTTTTATGTGACAGATGTTTGTGCCACTTTAGCGTGAAACACGCCTACGACAATCATCGGCAAGATTGTATTATGCTAAATAAAGTACGCATGGAATTTCCCAAGTGTAAAGATTTAGTATTTTCCAATTTTTAAAACAAAGGCACCGTTCCATTTGTCGTATACGCCGATCTCGAATGTATATTAATCCCTGAACCTATAGATGAATTTGAAACTCGTAAGACTTGTGAAATTCAAAAGCATATCCCGCACAGTGTAGCGTACTATGTACATTGCGCGTACGATGAGACTTTATCAGAGTTCCACGGTAAACGCGGTGTCGATTGCATAGATTGGTTTATGAAACAGCTTAAAGATTTATCAATTCAAGTAGAGTCACGCATCAAAAACATAATTCCGATGAAGTCTCTTACCCAAGTGCAACGCGATCGTCACATGCGCGCAAAGAATTGTTATATTTGTGAAAAACCGTTTACCCCTGAGGAGAAAAAGTGTTACGATCACTGTCACTTCACGGGTAAATATCGTGGTCCTGCTCATAATCGGTGTAATTTGAATTTCAGAGAGACGCACACAATTCCAATAGTTTTCCACAATTTGTCCGGTTACGATTCTCACTTTTTAATAAAATCCCTCGCGTCAACTTTTCCCGGTAAAATTACACTGCTACCCATAAATAAGGAAAAATATATATCCTTCACGAAACGCGTCGATGGAACAATGATGCACTTGAGATTCATCGATTCGTTCCGATTTATGGCTAGCAGCATCGATAAACTTTCCAAATATTTGACCGATACCGATAAACGCATAACACGTAAATTGTATAATAACCCGACTCAGTTCAGTTTGATGACCCGCAAAGGCGTTTTTCCCTATGAATACGTCGATTGTTGGGGGAAACTCGATGAACCGCGATTACCTGCAAAGAAGCATTTCTACTCGCACCTCTGCGATGCAAATATTTCAGACACCGATTACGAGCACGCGAAAACTGTTTGGAGAGAATTCCATTTAGAGTCATTGGGGGGCTACTCAGATTTATATTTAAAGACCAATGTTCTTTTGCTTGCCGATATTTTCGAAAATTTCCGCGCTAGCTGCTTCAAAACATACAATTTAGATCCGTTGCACTACTACACCGCACCGGGGCTTGCTTTTGACGCGATGCTCAAGCATACTAATGTAAATTTGCAACTTTTAGACAACCCCGAAATGGTGTTATTTATTGAAAGAGCCATTCGAGGTGGCGTAGCGCAATGTTCCAATCGACACGCTCGGGCCAATAATAGATTCATGGGAACAGATTTTGATCCAAACAAAGCGGAATCGTATCTCATGTATTTTGATGTGAATAACCTGTACGGTGCAGCTATGAGCGTGCATTTACCAATCGGTTCGTTCGAGTGGGAATATCAGCACATCGATATAACGAACCATCCGGACGATTCGCCGATCGGTTACTTTCTGGAGGTAGATTTGGACTACCCCGTAGAACTCCACGAGGATCACAAAGACTTACCTCTTTGTCCCGAACATTTTACTCCTCCAGGTAGTAAAAATGCCAAACTCGCGACCACCCTTCACCCCAAAACAAAGTATATATTGCACTATAGAAATTTGAAGCAGTGTTTGAGTTTAGGATTGAAATTAACGAAAGTGCATAGAATTTTGAAGTTTGCGCAATCTCCATGGCTCGAGCCTTACATCACGCTCAATACAGACATGCGTAAGCAATCTAGGAATGAATTTGAGAAAAACTTTTACAAACTCATGAATAACGCTGTGTTCGGCAAGACTATGGAGAATGTGCGAAATCATAAAGATGTTAAATTGGTTACAAAATGGGAGGGAAAAGGTGGTGCGAGAACGCTTATTGCCCGAGCAAACTTTCACAGCTGCACCGTATTTGACACTGATATGGTTATCATTGAAATGAATCGTGTCAAAGTTCACTTCGCCAAACCTATTTATGTCGGCGCATCAATTCTAGATCTGTCAAAAATCTTTCTCTACGACTTCCACTATAATTATATTAAAACCAACTTTTCGAATAAACAGGCTAAATTGATGTATACCGACACAGACAGCCTTATTTATCAATTCAATGTGCCTAATATCTACGATATCATCAAACGTGATGTAGATATACAATGTTTGACACCTCTGACTATCCGCCCGACAATGTGTATGGTATTCCCCTTAAAAACAAAAAACAACTAGGGCTAATGAAGGATGAAAATAATGGTAAAATTATGACAGAGTTTGTGGGACTGCGAGCAAAGCTGTACACATTTACTACGATGGGTGAGGATGGGGAAAAATATGACGGTGGCGTAAAAGTGAGTAAGCGTGCCAAGGGTGTAAGAAATTCATCGATAAATAGCATCACGTTTGATGATTATAAGCGCTGTCTGACGGCTTACCGAGAGTTGACTCTTCCACAGTGTTTAATACGCAGCAAAAAACACGAAGTAAGCACGATCGTACAAAAAAAATTGGCACTGAGTTGGCAGGATGACAAGCGGCAATTGATACCTGGACAGACTGACACCGTACCTTGGGGGTTTGTCCCAGCCCCCAATAGCTATAGGATAAACTGTAGACATAGAATTGATGTAAATATTTGATGTTTGACACCTCGAACGATCCACCATCGGGCAGAAACGTTTCACGATCAATACGATAATTTAATGGATTTGAAGTTTCAAAATGCGAATTCATATACTCAACAATTGTTTATTTATTTATTATTGATATATCAAGCAATTATTCATATTTATTCGTTTACCACGAGAAAAGTTTTCAGAAAATGAAAAAAAATTTTCAGGAAACGAAAAAAACTTTTCAGAAAATGAAAAAAACTTTTCAGAAAACGAAAAAAAGTTTTCAGAAATTTTTTTTCCCATTTGATTAACACGTAAAAAAAGTTTTCAGAAAATGAAAGAAAGTTTTCTGAAAACGAAAAAAAGTTTCCAGAAAATGAAACAAAGTTTTCAGAAAACGAAAAAAAGTTTTCAGAAAATGATGAAAAGTTTTCCAAAAAATAAAATGTTTAATAATCGTATGGCAAAATTGCATATTATCATTATTATTATCACTATTATTATTATTATTATTATTATTATTTTTTTTTTTTTTTTTTTTTTTTTTTTTTTCCGAGGAGTTGCGGAATCCAAGTTACGGATTCACGCCAGTCATACGGGCTAGCGCGGATGTGGGACTCCAGGGTGGCCTACCCACTAAACCGCCACCTCCTGTGCAACGCTCCCAGCCAGGAACTATGGTGATATTACTTCTAGCTGGGAGCTCTGTCGGTGTGTTTTGTCAGTCTGTCCGTCCGTCCGTCCCGTGCCGGCAGTCCGTCAGTTGCGTTACGTCAGGCAGCCGTCCGCGTTCTTACGTCGTAGGATTGTCTCTGTGTAGGTGGCAACAAGTTGCCACCTTTCTGTACTATGGAGCATCACCCCGACAACGTTGTCGGGAGTGATGCCTCCCACGACCGTCTCCAGTCTATGTCTCAGTTCTGTCCAGCGGTCACATTCAAAGAACGTGCGTTCCGCGTCGTCTCGTTCGTGTCCGCAGTACGTACAGTTGGGCGTCCGTACTCGGTTCAAGTTGTATAAGTACCGTCTAAAATAACCGTGGCCCGTCAGAAGCTGGGTGACGTAAAAATTCACATCCCCAAACCCCCTCTGGATCCACGGTCTCAGGTCCTTAATAAGTCGTCTCGTCCAGTTTCCCGTTGTTTCTTCCGTCCACCGTTCCTGCCACGTCTGTATCGTCGCGTCTCTTTCCGTCGTTGCCGCGTCCCGTCGGGTCACGTCCGCGTCTCTTCCGTAGACCCTCTTGCGCTCAAACGCGAGAAGGTCTATGGGAATCACGCCTGCCACCACCAGAACGGCCTGTGCTGAGACCGTCCGATAGGAACAAGCGATCCTCAACGCGCTTCGTCTCTGTACCGTCGTCATTGCGTGACAGTATTTCTCAGTCTTCAGGGAGTCTGCCCAGATCTCCGCACCGTAGAGGAGGATCGAGTTCACCGTCGACATCAGTAGTCTCCGTTTCCCTGGTCTCGGTCCGTTCGTGTTTGCCATCAGGCGGCTTAGGGATGCTCTCCTTTCAGCCGCCTTCTGAGCCGTTCGTCGTATGTGAGGCCAGAAGGTCATCTTCGTATCCAGGGTCACCCCCAGGTACTTGACTTCCCCTCTGGTCTCGATCTCGTCCGTCCCGACCGTCATGCGTAATATCGTCGGTATTCGTCTCCTGGTGAGAAGCACCAGTTCTGTCTTTTCCGTCGCGAGTTGCAGTCCGTGGTCAGTCATCCACCGTCCGACTCGTCTCATCGTCTGGTTCAGTGCGTATTGTGCCAGATCTGGAGTCCGCTCGACTATCACTGCCGCCACGTCGTCAGCGTAAGCGACCAGGCGAACGCCGAGCGGGAGCTCCAGTCTGAGCAGGCCGTCGTACATCCCGTTCCAAAAGTCGGGTATTAATATGGAACCTTGAGCGACCCCCGCGGTAATCTGTCGCGTCACTTGGCCTTCGGTCGTTTCGTACGTCAGTCGTCTGTTCCGAAGGTAGTCTTCAACAACTCGGAGCAAGTAAGGCGGGACCCCGAAGTCGCCTCTCAGCGACCCTAGGATATCCACCCACCTGGCCGAGTTGAAGGCGTTCTTAACGTCCAGTGTCACCAGCAGCGCGACGGGTCGCACAGCGTGGCAATGTCTGTCTGTCGACCGGAAGGAGTCAACCACCTCTTGGATCGCTCCAATCGTTGATCGACCCCTCCGGAAGCCGAACTGCTGGTCAGAGAGGCCTCCGCCGTCCCGTATCGCATCCGTAAGTCGTGGTCGCAGAAGCTGTTCGTACAGTTTCCCTGTCGTGTCCAGTAAGCTCAGCGGCCGGTAGGCCGACGGCGTGCTGGTGTCACCCTTACCCTTTGGGATAAGGACCAACCTCGCCACCTTCCACCGGTCGCTGAATGTCCCTGTCGTAAGGCACGTATTGTAGAGGTCGAGAAGTATCTCCGGCCTCAGGCTCGCCATCAGCCGAAGAACCTCCGCCGGTACCCCGTCCGGTCCTGGGGCCTTACCCCTCTTCATCGCTTTGGTCGCTCCGACGAGCTCCTCGGCGGTGAAGACGGGGGGCGCCGCCGTCTCGTCGTCGTTCGTCGCGTCCGTACGCGTCGGGTGCGTCGGGAACAGTCCGTCGACGATCCGTCGTGCGGTTTCAGCATCCTTGAGTTCTGGCGGGATCCGGGCCCCCAGCCTACCGGTCACAATCTTGTAACCGGCACCCCAGGGGTCGCGGTCCACCTCCTCGCAGAGCTTCTTCCAGCATCGCGTCTTGCTGTCTCTGATGGCGTACGTCAGTCGTTTCCGTTCAGTCTTGTACTCGGCCTGAAGGGTTTCCCTTTCGGGTCTCCCTCCAGCCCTCGTAACCCGTCGTCGTTTGGCCAGGCAACTCTTCCGCAGCTCGGCTATCTCGTCCGTCCACCAGTACTGTGGTGGTCTGTTACGTCCGTACCGTCGTTTTGGCATTGTGCTGTCGCACAGCCGCGTCGTCAGTTTGGCCGTCTCGTCCGCTAGTCTTTCCGCCCTTTGCCGGCCAGTCAGCTCTGGGGGGACGTCGGTAGTTGGGGCCGGCGCTGCCGCCAGCTCCGCCGAGAACTTCAGTATGTCGAGTTTGTCTACGTTCCACCGCGGGGGGTGCCGGGTCCTCGTCCGTGTCGTCCTTGTCTCTCCTGCCACTTCGAAGGCGATGTACTGATGATCGCTGGCCGTGTAGCCCTCGAGCACCCGCCACCGCCCTATCCGTGGCAGAGTTCTGTCCGCCGTCATCGTTACGTCCGGGATGGAGTCTCCAAATCCCGGCCGTCTGTACGTTGGTACGTCTCCCGTGTTCGCCACTACTAGGTCCAGCCTTGCGGCCATCTCCAGCAGCAGCCGTCCGCGTCTGTTCGTTGCCGTCATGCCCCACTCGACCGCCCTCGCGTTGAGGTCCCCCGCGACCACGAGGTCCCCGGGCAGGTCCCTGAGTCCGTCCTCGAGGAGCGCAACCTTCGCCCGGAACTCCGCCGCAGCGCAGTTTGGGGTCAGGTAGACGCTGACGTAAGTGACAGCGCCCACCCTAGCCCAGACGTAGTCGTCCCCGACGCCACGAGCAGTTATCCGGGCTCAGGCGGCGCCCCTTACCCAGATAGCCGCTGTCTTGGTCTCGTTCGTAATCCAATCCTGCGTTTGTCGCACCCTGTACGGCTCGCACAGGATCAGAATGTCGGCGTCTTGTTCGTCCGCTATCTGTGGTAGTAGCATGTCTGCTGTCCTACTGCGGTTCAGGTTGCCCTGAACTATCCTGTCCGTCTTCCGGCCTGCTTCTTGCACTCCTCCAGCGCAACCCGGTACACCGCGCACCTCCCGGAGCCCGCGAGATGCGCCGCATCGCCGTGTCCCGCCTCGGCGCACAGTGGGCAGGCCGGTCTGTTTTTGCAGTCCGTGGCGTAGTGTCCTGTCTCGCCACATTTTCTGCAGCACTTCGTCCGGTCTGTATTTTTGCATTTTGTCTTGGTGTGCCCGTATCCCAGGCACTTGTGGCATTTCGTCACCGTCAGTCGTGGTTGGACGCGGCAAGCTACCCATCCAATCCCGATCCGTCCCCGGCCGAGCAGCGCTCTGGCTTCCTGCGACTCCAGGTCGCATACGGCCATGAACTGCTCCGCCCGGTTCGGGCCGAAGATGTGGACCCCAAAGTCCGCGTCTCGTCCCGTCTCTCGTCGCAGTGCCTGTATGACGTCGTGTCTGGTCGTGACACAGTCAAGATCCATGATCTCCAGTTGAACCCTGGAGGTCCCGGTCCTGACGTTGCCTGCGTCGCCGACCGCGTCCTGCAGGGCGCGTCGGAAGTCGTCTCGTCCGTTGGCGTCTGTCTTTATATTCAGAAGACACAGACCATTCTTCGTCTTCCTGAGAGTCGTCACTTTAACGTGACTCTTCGCAGGGTCGACCGTGGTCCGTATCTTCCTTACGATGTCGGAGTACGTCGTGTCGTTCCCGGGTTTGACGAGCACCGCCGTCCCCCAATGTTTGGGAGCCGCTCTGCGCCCCTCAGCCCCGGCTGTCGTGTCCGTCGTCGCGATCGTCCCGTCCGTCCGCGTCTTCTGTTTCTTCTTTTCCTTTCTTGTCCTTGTCACTGTCTGCCAGTCAGCGACCGGTTCCGCAACCGTTGCCCTCTTCTGAGAGGTTTCCGGAGTGGTTCCAGTCGCCTCCCGTTTCCGTTTCGTCCGCGGAGTGTTTTGTGTCCGTTGTTCAGTCTCAACGTCCGTCTCCGTCGTCTCGTTGTCCGTCTTGTGGTCCTCCGGGGCTGCTTTAGCGCGCCTGCTAAGCGCAACGTCGGCAGCCTCGAGAATAGTCTTGATGCCCAGTTTAACGGACATACTCATGTTTTTTTGGATGGCCGCTGCCTCGGCCATCCTTGTCGCCGTACTGTGAATCAGTAGCAATACGTCCGTCAGGTCCATATCGTCCGTGATTCGTGTCTTTGTGCCGATCGTGGATACAGCGGAAGCGCAACTCGCTCCGCTGCCCGTGCTCGACACGCTGTCCGTCCTGTCTCGTCGTTGGAGTCCCAGTGTCGTCCTGTCCGCTGTTCCAGTTTTCGTGTCCGCTGTCTTTGTTGCCGTCTTTGTCACCTGGTCTTTGCACAATTTGCGGCCCTCAGAATCCATGCCGCTGCCATGAGCCACCGGGGCTTTTACCCGATCGGAACTCAAGGTGGATTTCCCCTGTGCTGGAGCTACCACTTGAGGTATATCGTTGTTTACCTTGTGCATCTCCATAAAGTTCCTTCGTGCTACGGGTCTCTCGGGGGCGCGACTCCCCGTACCGCGCCGGAACATAGCACGGCCCCTGAGGTCGCCTCGGGGGCCTTCCGTCGGACTTGTGCCGACTTCCGTCCCCTCCGACTTACTAGAAAACCCCGGGGTCGTCACTTCCCGAGCGGACCAGGTTTTTACGCCCAATCCGCCTCCTGAGGCCGCCTCGGGGGCCATCCATTGGGCCTGTGCCAACTTCAGTCCCCCTTGACTTACTCGATGTACGCGGGGTCGTCACGTCCCGAACGAGGGATTTCACCCCCCCGCCACCTGCGGTAATTATTATTATTATTATTATTATTATTATTATTACTATTATTATTATTATTATTATTATTATTATTATTATTTTCGTAGTACAGAGTATGGCACATGTACCCACAAAGGAGATAAAATGTGGAAATATTTGTATATTCAAAATCTTTTATTGTAATTCGGAAAATACATACAAATTATGTTACATGTCTGTTTTATTTATCCAACTATTGTGCGAACTATCAAAACCCAACCACTTCACATAGAACAGATTCCCCCGCTTGCGTAATACTTTCTCCACAAGGTAGCCGTTGGGATATTTCACTTTGGCGAGCTCTTCCTCGTAGAAGCCCCCCTCGATGGGATGATCTTGATAATCGGTAAGTTTGTAGGTGGGTGGATTGGTATTTTTCACCTCACTCACGGTGAATATTTCAGTCGTCCAATTGGGTGTATAGCCTTGTTCAAATACATTCTTGTACTTGCTGATTCGAACTCGATCGCCTACACTGAATTTCCGCGCTCGATCGCTTCGTTTGATTTGCCGAGGCTTGTACACGCTACGATACAGCTGTTTTTCATTCTCCGTGCTAACATCCACCGGTTTCATCCGAATCGTGCGATGTTTGGTGTTGTTGTAGGACTTCATTAAATCATCCAAAATATTAATCCACTCGTACGATCCTTGGAGAGTAAACCGCTTCCACATTTTATTCTTCAATGTTCGATTGGAACGTTCGCATATCGACGCCTTTAAGTTGCTAAATGTCGAATACATGTTGATATTGTGATGCTTCACGAGGGCTTTGAATTCGCTGTTGTAAAATTCTTTGCCTCGATCAACGTGCAGATGTGCAGGTATACGACTCTGGATCAGTACAGATTTCATAGCAGCGGCAACATCTTTCCCACTCTTGGACTTTATCGGCACCGCCCACGCGTACTTGGAAAATATATCGATGATTGTTAGTAGGTATTTGTATCCCTTGTTGCACGAGCTGTATGCGGTCATATCGACGAGATCAGCTTGCCAGGTCTCATCCAGTCCGCGTACATCTACGAATCGGCGCGGATAGTTGCGTCGAGCCTGTCTGTGAAGTTCGGCGGCTATTACAGTCTTCATTGTTCCCAACTCTTCACCTATCAATTTTTCGAATTGCTGTCCAACCACTCTGGTTCCTCAATCGATACTAATTCCCTGCTGGTCTGTCCCAACGTTGGTGTTGCCTGCTCCCCAATATGTTTGATGCGATTCAACGTATTTTCAATGATTTTGTTATTTATGCGTAGCTGTTTCAACTCCTCGTTGTGATTATGCGCGAAACTCTCAAAATTTGATTGAAAAGTATCCACAATATCCACAGCCATAGACTGTAAAGCGGTATTGAAAACTTTTAAGGAAACGGCGTCGGTGGAGTGCTGCGGATCAGCTATGTTACACAATCGTTTACCGTCCAAATCATACTGATTGTCGCTGGTGATTTTGAATCCAACACCCGGAGGCCCTCGAATAAATTTTTTACCCCCACCACGCTCCGAGTGTCGCCCGAATATGTCTATGCTCATCACTGGACGGTCACTGAACAAATGATGATTTTATGTTTACACGCCGCTAATAAACGATTCCAGCCTCACGCAACTCCTCAATAATGGAGACTATTTCGTTGGAATGGCTGGTATTGCCTGCAGCCTGTGACGCCATAAGCAGCCGGAGAAGATCTACAATTTCATTTGGATCATCCCAGTAGACGTAATCAACATCTTGCTCATCCTTTCGCGCAATCTTATAGTCGGGTAAGCCTTTACCTGATTTTTTCGGCGAGCCAACGTGTTGTGCAATGAAATTTCTATACTTTGCACTTTTTAAATCATCTCGAAGGCTTCCATCGGCTTGGTAACGTTTTCGATGCGCATTTGTCGTCGTTACAATTTTTATATAATTATTCTTGTCCGCGTCATTTACAACCGATGCATCAGGTGATTTTTTAAACAGTAATTCGAGTAATCCAGGTGTTCTCTCATAACTTTTATTCCCCACATTGACCAGATTATCAGTGAAATTGATCGGTGTATCGCCAATCATCATACCGCTTGTCAACTTTCGAACGCCGTATGTAGTATCCAAATCCCTCTTTTTACTTGAGCTGAACATTTTCAAATATTGTGCTGTGGAATCCGTTGTTTTCTTCACCGGTGTACTTGTAGTAGAAATTTCGCCAAACTTCAGTGTTTTATCATTTGCATCCATGAAATTCCCCACATCCATATCCTCATCCCCCTCATCATCATCATCATCCCCGGCACTCTCGTCATCTTTTTCCTCTTCTTTTTTCATTGTCACATCCGGTAGTTCCGTTTTAATTTCACGTTTAATATGCTGCTGCTGCAGCTTTGAAGTATCCACCAATTTTTGCAGCGGTGTTACTAAAGGCTTGAATACCTCTCCCATAACCTGATCGGTCGTGTCCTTGTCCAACTTGAGCATCTTATGCTTCAGCCGTATGACATCGGATGCTTTTGATATTCCACTCAATGTATCGCTATGCTTACGAATCTTGGCACTCTCCATGTTGCAGGCTCGATTGTTGCAACGAAACTGTGCAAGTTTATGTTAGTTTATGCTTATAAAGCAGTCAAACCCCTTCCTATATCGCCCCCCATTGATTTCGCTATTCTTGTCAATTACGGTAAAACTGTAATTGTCATCATTCCAGCATGCCGAGCACAAGTCTTTAAATTGCTGATACGTCATGTCCGTGTTCACATGATCCTTGTAGATATGTTTCAGATTCATATCATCCTGCCGAAATAGCACCAATAAGTTTGCATTGTCACGCACTAGGTGTTTTGGAATGCGCGCGTACGTTCGACTTAGATAAAAGCTATCGATGTCGCAATGCCTGCCCATGCTGAAGTATGCTCTGATATTATCCTGCTTTTCACAAGCCACATCGTCGAAAATCATAACAGAGTTGGGGCGAGCATCTTCCGGTTTTACAACCTCATCGTTCTCGTGAAACGGGAAATAACCCACTCCCTGCACAGGTTCTAGTAACTTTTGCAAAAATTGATACTTTGGTTGGATGAGAGATTTCGAATAGACATAGACATTTTCGAATCGCAATCCATTGCCGTGGGTGATGAGTGCGAGAAGAGCGTTAGTTTTACCGCAATTGGATGGTCCGCAAAAAATTGCTCTCACGGTATTTGGCAGCAATTTTCCATGTCGTTTTTCTATCTTCCTCTTACCACGTCGATTCATTTTATCGAAATTTGCGATAGGTAGTTTATCGGGCTGATCTTGAAATCTCATGATGCTTCGTTAGCATGACAACGAAAACTGAGATGACGGTATATAAATTCCGCCTTTTATAGAAGTCACGTTAGTTGTTGCCTGACTATGAGGATGTGCACACGGAAAAAACACGGTGGTGGTTTGTTAAATAAAATCATCTATCATCTACCAGTTGAATTGCATGTGCCAGGGTATCAGTACTGTGGACCTGGAACGAAATTGGCCAAGAAATTGGCTCGTGGAGATTTGGGGATCAATCCGCTGGATGCTGCGTGTAAAGACCACGACATTGCATACGCAAAGAATCGCGATACCGCAGCGAGAAATCTTGCCGACAAAGCGCTCGCTGAGAAGGCGTGGAATCGCGTCTTGGCCAAGGACGCTAGTGTGAGTGAAAAGGCGGTAGCCTGGGGAGTCACCAACACCATGAAAGCTAAATCTAAACTCGGAATGGGCTTAGCTGCAAAGCAGCCGAAACTTGGAGTGGCTGCGAAGAAGAAATCTGGAACTGACGGGAAGAGTAAACAGCGGAAGAGAACTGTGAATCTTAAATCCATCATCACGGCAGCAAAGGTCGCCATGCGACCGGGTTATAAAGCCGTCGAGTCGGCGTTGGCGGGTGCTCGTGCGGCCGCGCGTGGGACTGGAAAGAATATTCGTATGCCTCGCGTTATACCTGTGCCTGATAAAATTGGCGGCATCCTGCCGTTTCTCATTCCAATTCTGGCCGGTCTAAGCGCTACTGGGGCTCTTGCGGGTGGTGCTGCGGGTATAGCTAAAGCTGTCAACGAAGCTAGTGTCAACAAACATCAGTTGAAAGAGGCCAAACGGCACAATGCAACAATGGAGGCGATTGCTTTGGGTAAGGGATTATACCTGCGACCCTACCGCAGCGGAATGGGCCTGTACTCACGTCCGGCAAAAAACTAGTAAAGCTGCCACACCGAGCTCTCACCAACATTGATTTACGCAACTATGCTAAAAATATGAAAATTTCGCATTTTCGAGGTGTTTTCATGCGGAATGATCTGCCGAAATCAGGACCAAAAATGCGAGAATCCGCAATTATTAATCTTGATGATAAAAACGGTCCAGGGACGCATTGGGTTGCGTA